>NC_089253.1:76595111-77835994 GCF_963930625.1 Muntiacus reevesi | reverse complement strand
ACACACACAGACACAGACACACAGATACACACACACACACACACACACAGACACACACAGGCACACACACAGACACAGACACACAGACACACAGACACACACAGACACAGGCACACACACACAGACACACACACACACACAGACACACGCACACACAAACGCATACACAGACACACATACACCCAGGCACAGGCACAGGCACATACACACACAGGCACACATACACATAGACACAGGCACAGGCACACACACAGACAGACACACATACACACACAGAGAGACACAAGCACACACACAGACACACAGACACATACACACAGAGAGACACACATACAGACACACATACTGACACACAGAGACAGACACACACACACAGAGGCACACACAGACACACACACAGACACAGGCACACACACAGACACACACACACAGACACACAGACACAGGCACAGGCACACACAGAGACACAGATACACACACACAGACACAGGCACACACACAGACACACACACACCACACACACACAGACACACACACATACGCACACACACACAGACACACACACACACACATACACAGACACACACACACGCACAGACACACATATATGGGTGTGTGATTATCAATGACGATAGGTGCTAAAAAAAAGCAATTTCCTAAGTCCAAAAACTGAGAGGCAGACTATTCATTCCTTATATCAGCAGGATTGTATCAAAATCTCCACTATCAAAGGAGGAAATTGGAGTTTTGAATGGGGAAGTAACTTGGTCAGGGTCAGCCAGGTAACCAGCAAAAGACAAAACGCAAGTCTAGGTCAGCTGACCTCCTAAATCTGTGCTCCTTCCATCATAGCAATGTGACAACTGGGTAAATGGATTGGAGAAAGGTATCTATTTCAAAGGAACAGCATGGGCAAAACTGGAAGCCAAAGGTGTCCTCAGGCGCACACTCCCACCACCCCCGCCTAAGTCTGCTACAACAGGGCAATGGAACACTCGGCTTCCCTGGTTTGTGTCAGCCTGGGACTATCCTACTGCATTTCCAGACCAGGTGGCCCTGTTCAAAAGCCAAGATCAGTTCTACCCTGATGCTCCCCTCAGCTCACTGACCTTCCCATGACCCCCAAAACAACTATAAACTTTGAGTAAACCTAGTTTTAAATCTGCATAAGACTACAGAATGTTTCCTCCTCTCCTGGTGCTTTCTTTTCCTCAGTACAGCTCTTCTTCCTTTCAGAGGGACCTTGAGTATCCTAGCTTATATCTCTGAACACCTGCCGTCAGGAGTCTGCAGAATTGGCTCCCATAACCTGCCCTGGTTGGTGGCTCTCTTGTAACACCAAATCCACCTCCTAACATCAGGAAACAGAAGTTGCAGTAAACTGGTCATGGTTTAATCTTCTAGGTACTGAAATATATACTCTCCTCCCTACCTTCTAGAAGCTGCCAGACATTTTTTTTTTAAGAAGTGATGGTATTAGCCTAAATGGAACATGGTCTTCATAATGCCAAGCTATGAATGTGATTTTGAAAAAGACAAGGAGAGGCGTGCGCCTTCAGATCTTGATCTTGCCATCCTAGACCACGAATCAGTAGGGAGGTGATACATTTTTAAAAGATTTATTTGATAAAAACACACAAGATGGACTGAAGAGGAAAGAGACAAGTGTCAAATGCCATAGAAATCTAGCTAGAAGTGTCCAGTCTGTGCTTGAATATTAAACCAAACATGGCAAGAAGTCTCAAAGGAAGAACAAACAGAACTCTCAATTAACCATATCTGGGGTAAAGTAAAAGGAAAAAAATGAATGATGAGGTTTGAAACCAACACGTTAAAGCTAATAGCATCAGTTAATTTATTAAGAAGTTAATATAAAAAACAAGAAATTTTAAAATAAGCATACTGAAGTAAATAAATAACCATACCACAAATATACCCCCAAGAAGTAGGGCTAAGATAGCAACTGTTTTAGACCACTGGGTTCTCTCATGTAAAGAGATGGTTCTGTTTTACTCAACATTTTTCCATTATGGTCACTGAAAATATTCTTTAAAGCTTTCCATAGACAGCTAATGGGATATTTAGGTCAAAAAATGAAGACACAGAACCTTCTAATTACTGAGGAGTGATACTTTAAAAATATAAAGAAGGAGAAAGAAAAGTCATTTTTCAGCTAAACCAGCTGAATTCTAAAATTATATGCTCATGCTTATGTTAGTGGTACTATAAAAGCATACATACATATATATTCTATTATGAAAGTCATTTTTTTCTACTATCTAGTAAGTTAAAATTCATGGGTACATCTTCTTTTCTTTTCTTTACCTCTCAAACAAATACTTCTGCTGAGCTTTCTATTTTTTGTTCATTCATATTAAAATGCAACAATTCACCAGTTATTACCACCATAGCCATGCACATGCTGAAGAGAAGCTCATGATTATAATCGCCACAATTACTACTGCTAGATAGCAAATCTAAACAGTGTTTGAAAAAGCAGCTTCATTTCCAATGAAGATCAGGATAGTGATAAAACAGTTGCACAGTCTCTTCACTAAATACATCTTTGTATGTATGGTCTATGTATATTGTCATGGGGCAGGTGCCAGAAAATATAAATATTTAAAGTCCTACTGAGCTGCTGTGAAGTCAGTAGCAAAGAAAAATACAAATATGGGGGCTTCATGTGGGTAGCTAAATACCTAAATAACTATGAAATCATAAAAAAGAAGCAGCACCGTCATATTTCTTACATGATGCTTATTATTATTAACAGCAATATAGTTTTTTAATCCTCAGCCATTTAAAAAATATGTTAAGCAACACTAAATTCATCAAGCCTTAAGCCCTAAAGAAAGCTGCTAGTAATAGGAGCAACAATAGGTTAGATTTATATTTAATAAGAAATCCTTATCCATCTGTCTTCTCCCCATAAGTAACTTCATCATTATCATCTTCATCTTCATCATACCCCACCCATCTTTACCCAACTGGGTTGACCAGCAGCAGGACAAAATAGGGGTCAGCAGAACTCAGTTATTCAAACAAAAGTTCAACAACAGATTGGTTTTGTTGTGTAAAGAAAGTCAAATGTCTTAAAAAAAAAGCATACCCAGGATGCAATCCTGGGTGAGGTCAGTCCACTTACTTTGTCAGAACTTAAAACTTACAACTATCTGGGGGAAAGTCAACGAGCTACCTACCTCTCTATCTTCCACTTGAGAGGTGACACTCTTTAAAAAGGACATAAAAATAATTTTTCAACCGAATTATAGTTCTTTAACTTCATATCTAAATAATCAGCAACTCAAAGGAAAGTGAGTAAAGAGCAAAAGATGCATTACTTCTGGCTACTTAAAAAACAAAAGTTATGGGCAAACTTCAGAAAGAGTCAATCAACCAAGTGTCTTTCCACATCTGTAAGTATGGTGAACCAAATAACCCAAAGAGCCCTACTGACAACTGCATCACTACATTATTTGTATTCTCATTTTAGAGAAAAAAACATATAACAACTGGGGGGGGATTTGAATACAGACTAGGCCTTCAATAAAATATGAGAGACTTCTAATTTATTTTCTAAGGTGTTATATGGTACTGTGATTATCAAGTAGAAAGTCTTTATTTTCAGAAGATGTGCAACAAAACATCCAGGGTCAAGTGTTTTGATATCTGCAACTGACTTCCAAATGATTCAAGAAACCACCCCCCACCCCAAACACACACACAAGAGCAAATATGACAAAATACTAACAATTAATGAATCGAGATGATACACTTCCTGTTTCATTGACTCATTTTTCTACAAGATTGGATGTTTTTTAAATTAAAAAATAAAGAAAAAATTAAGGTATATAAGAAGTTCCATCAGAAAAGAGAAAATTGAAAAATAATATAAAATTAATCATTTAGATGACAAGAAAGAAAAATATCACTAGATGACTGCAGTGAAGCTAAAGCAGCAACCCAGAGAGGTAAGTAAACTCTGAGGCTGGCTCTCTCACTGGGGACTCGTGGCTAGCCCGAGGACCGTGAACTTCCATTCTGACAGCAACCAGGAAAAAAGCGCTAGGAACTGTGCCTGGGTCAAACTCCTGAACAGACCTGGATTCCCAAGGATCATACCCTTAGAGTGAATTCAAATAAACTTTTTCCACAGCAGGAACAACAAGGAGGTTGCCAAACTAGTCTCTAGCACTGAATAGAGTGGAGTAATATTTTTCCAGAGAATTCAAAGCCATTAACTTGATAATTGGCCAAGCAAGCATGAACCCTAAATTAGCAATACATTTCTGGCCCAAGAAGTCTCAAATACAGAAATTAACCTTAGATTGTCCTAGTGAGTCACCAGAAGAAAAAGCAAATTCACTATGGATGAAAACAGCTTCAATACAAACCTCACAGAATTTCAAAAGCACATAAGCTTACAGTTGTTTTTTTTTTAAAAATCACAAAGAATTAAAACTAGTGAGGAAGACTCAGCATAAATATCATATAGCTGAATTAAACTCGCAAAGTTTTGCAATTCGGGTTGTCAATTAAAGTAAATGTTTAACATTTTTTAAAAATAAAAGATTACAAAAATGAGGAAAGATAAAAATATTCTTTAATGTTTAAACAAAAATGTTTAGAACTACAAAATATAATCATAAGTAAACACAAAAACTGTCAATAATTCTTAAATCCTACAATGTCTGAAGTCAGCAAAAATTTGAAACAATACAGACTCTGATACACAGCTGGTTAAGTATAAATTTATATAATCCCTTTGGAAAATAATTTGATAGTATCTAGTGAAGCTGACATAAGCCTACTCATGGCCCAACAATTCCATTACAAGTTACATACCCTAGAAAAACTCCCTTATACTTGTAACAGGAGATAAGTATATAAATGTTCATGGCACTGGAGTGTGTAATTGTTAAAAACAGAAAGTAACTAAACTATGATATACTCACATAATAGTAAACTATACAGAAGTGAAACTGAATGAGCTATAGCTACATTTATCATCATGAATAAGTTCTCAGAATGCTGGGCCAAGAAAAAGAAGAAGAAGAAAAAATTAAACTTACTCTGACTTCAGCTAAATAAGGTTAAAAACACATAAAACTAAACTAAAACATCAATTGTAATACACATGTGAAAAACTATATAAAGAAAAGCTAGTGAGTGATACTTAAGATCTAAGATAGTGGTTACATCATAGGAGAGATGGAAGTAAGATAAAGGAGGTACAGGGAACTTCAAAAGTAGTGGGAATGTTCTATTTGTCAGGCTGATTGATTGCTATATCTGTCTTTGTTTACTATTATTTGTGCCTTGTATTTTATGTTATAAACATTTTTGCTGTGTGTTTAATAACAAAAAAGTATTTAGCAAAACAAAGAAAGCAATATACTTGGGCATTCTGGCCAAAAGCACAATTTACTAGTGTTGCATGCAGGACACATGACTTAAAAAAAAGGAAAATAATAACATTCAGGAAGATCAAGAATCTGTGTGCTTCAAGAATATATTGGAGAACCTATCTACAAAACAGAAACAGACTCATAGACATAAAGAACAGGCTTGTGTTTGCCAACGCAGAAGAAGGGAGGGAGAGGAAAGAACTGGGAGTTTGGGGTTGGTGGATACAAACTATTACATTTAGAATGGACAAACAATGAGATCCTACTGTAGAGCTCAGAGAACTATATCAATATCCTATGATAAACTGTAATGGAAAAGAATACTTCAAAAAATGTAGTAAAAAACAACAACATATATACTGCTGTAAATCTTGTTATAAGTAATTTCAGACATTACAAAAAAAAAAGAATATATCGCTACTATGATGATCAATCTAGTCAAGCAGACCTTCATCCTGTGGTGTGTCAACAGCTTTCCTTCAGTGTTTAGGAGATGTCAAGTCTATCTGCAATAAAGGCTGGGCTTAAGCTAAATAATTTAGCCTTTTGTTTTCCCCCTCTATTTCTGTCCACTCAGTTTCAACTCAAATGCTATCTGGAAGTGCAATTTTGGGCATTTGCTATGTTCTTCTAAATCCAGCTTTATCCTTAAATGATGACAATCTTAAAATTTCTTAGATGGACACTACCTCTTTCCACATCTGTTGATGAGGATATGACTTATATTCTGTGTTACACTGTCCCGTCATGATTCATGTTAGAGCTGAATCTGCTATTTTGCTGTGATGTTTTGGCTAGCAGCTGAACAGATGGATAGCTTTTCTCCAGAATGAATATTTGCCAACAATTGGAAGGGTGTAAAACTCATCCTCAAAGAAACCCAAACATAACCACACGGAGTCTAACAAATTAAAATATCCACTGTTGCAGACAGAAGTCTTCACAGAATCATGATGGGTATTCAGAAACCTTGGTATAAAATGACAGTTAATTAAAAGACCATTTTGGTAATGTTGTCAAATTAATGCTGCTAATAATCATAACAGAGCTTGGAATTTGTATAGGTATTACATTCATATTCATTGAGTTCTCATGGTTTTACAAAATAGATATGGAGGTATTATTAGCCTGACTTTATACAGACAAGGAATGAAGCATAGGGAGATTCATGTTAACGGGAAATGGGTTGATTGCAGAAATCAAACCTGGGATTTAAACTCATCTGGGTTTCATTAGCTGCATAACCTTGAGCAAGACCTTAATTTCTCAAAAAATACCTCCTTTTTTGTAAACAGGTATAATAATACCTAATTCACAAGGTTCCTTTGAGAATTACATATAATCTATTAAAGTTCCTAACAAGAGTACTTGTCATTGAGTAGGTTCTCAATAAATATATTCTTCCATTTAATAATGAAGTCCCAGTTGACAAGAAAATGTCCAAATTTTCATCTTTACTCCCTTCAAAAGGAGTCTGAGGTAACTGAGATTTAGGACAAGACAAAAGTTTACACCTAAAACATCAATATAAACTGGAGGTTGCAAGGAACTCTAAACTTTCTATTATCACACTTCAGTGGCTTCTCACAGATAGCCTGAAGGAATGGACAGAATATATTAGGTCTGTCATTAAGCAGTTATGAAGGGACAGAATTGCCCTATTAGTAATAATCATGATTCATCTGACACTGAATCATAATGCTCTAATATTGTTATTTAACATCTAATATATGCATGTCTTTTCTATACAGTTAAATAGTATATTCCATATCACATACACACAGCCTTTGACATTCTTTCATAGATTTTCTGTTTCTGATATAGGGGATCTGTAATTTGTCGAATCCTCCCGGGAGCTTCTAGCAAACACCCCTCCTCCCAACTCCTCTGTTTGCCAGCAGGAGGCAGAGAGCAGCCAGGGTTCAGAAAAGCAAGTCCCCTGCAGGCAGGAATGAGGGGAGCTGAGCACGGGAAAGGAGAGGCTATAGATGCACTCCACCCACAAACATCTCACCAGGCAGAGGAGAAGGAAGTGTAGCCAGGGAACGAGAGTGGGAGTGTTCTCCAATCAGCTACGCAGCCTGAGTTTCCTGTCATATCACAGAAACCTATCAAGCTCCATGATTTTAGTTTCTTGTCTCTGCTTTTCCCACTTGAGAGTGACACACAACACTTTATATATTTGTTCATTCTGACATTTTGAAGAAATACTCAGAATGGAGCTGTGGTCGTTAAAAAGGATGTCCGGCACCCTCCTGCCTCTCTTATGGACCTGACAGTATGCTGTTAGCTATTGAAGGCATGCAAGGATTTCACCTAACCTTGGTGTCACTTTAGGAGGTCCACCCCTTCTACAGTCCCTTCCTCTACTATGCAGCATATCCTCTTATCTGACAAGCACACTTGATTGGAATCATGTGTTTTGATTGGTCCCTTAGAATATGGAAAACTTCAGTAATTCTAATATGGTGAATTGCTAAATTCTATAATTTCATTAAATGAACTTAATCAAATCATCGCATTCAGTTTGACCTGCTTCCAAAATCACTTTTGATTATAACTTGAAAAGAACTGAAAAATCCTTTTAGTTAAAAGACTTTTCATTTGTAAGAGGATTTCAATCCTTTGATTTCTAGCACATTTATTTAAGCATCCTTCTTGAACACATGCAATTTCTTTGTGAGGATTGCTACTAGAGAGTGAACTAAACCAGCAAGGACCTGCCCTCGTGCAGCAGACAGACAATAAGCAAATAAACAAGTAAATGAACAACAACATTTTACACAATACTATTGCTTAAAGAGACCGTAATACAGTAGCTTTAATGGGGAGCTCCTTTAGATTGAGTGGTCAAGGAGGTCTTTCTCAGGAGTGACATTTTTACCAAGAACCACACACTTAAGACCATCCCAACCAGGGAACTAGCAATTACTAGGGCCTCGTGTCAAAAATAACTTGGTATGTGGGTTGTTGTTCAGTCGCTCAGTCGTGTCCGGCTCTTTGCAACTCCATGGACTGCAGCACACAAGGCCTCCCTGTCCTTCACTATCTCCTGGAGTTCGCTCAAACTCACGTCCATTGAGTCAATGATGGCATCCAACCATCTCTTCTTTTGCTGCCACCTTACTCTCCTGCCCTCAACCTTCCCCAACATCAGGCTCTTTTCCAATCAGTCTGCTCTTTGCATCAGGTGGCCAGTACTATGTTGGCCTAAACATTCATATTCTCTTTCAGTAAGTTGTTGAGTTATCAGAAGTCATTTACCCAAGCTTTATCCAAAAGAGTTATCTAAAAACAAAAGGTTCTAGGGCACCATGAATCTCACTTCATGCTTTTGACAAAGGAAAGCGGCGAGGAAGGAAGAGAGGCGGGTGCTCTGAAAGCCAAGAAAGAATCAGTAATGATAAAATAAAGGTATTTCGGGGTGGGGGGATGAATTGGGATTTTGAGACTGATACATATACATCATTGATTAAGTAAATGGTTAGGAAGTGTTAGTCACTCAGCCTTGTCTGACTCTTTGCGACCCCATGGACTGTAGCCTGCCAGGTTCCGCTGTCCGTGGGATTCTTCAGGCAAGCATACTGGAGTGGGTGGCCATTCCCTTCTCCAGGGGATCTTCCTGACCCGAGGATCAAACCTGGGTCACCTGCTCTGCACATAAAACAGATAGCTAATGAGAACCTGCCGTAGAGCACAGGGAGGTCTACTCAGTGCTCTGTGCTGGACTAAGTAGAAAGGAAATCAAAACCAGAGCGGCGAGATGTATACAGACAGCTGAGTCACTCTGCCGTACAGCAGAAACTAATACTACACTGTAAAGGAACTATACTCCAATAAAACTTAATAAATAAAATAAAAGCACTTATGTCTCTTTTTAAAAGCAAGATCTGTTGCAGCAGAACGTATCCTTCTTTGGAATAGGAAGGCTCCTCTCATCTTTATATACACAGTTCTTTGTTATCTTATTAAGAGCAGTAAGGAATTAATTTGATATTGAAGAATGGTGGTATCTCCCACTGAAAACAAGGGACAAAGTAAGTTCAAAGCAGAGAATTCCAACCAGAAACAATGAAATGTCAGTACCCTTTTAAGTCATTTTGTTTGAATCATTTATTCTTGCTTAGGCATGTTCATTCACTGCATCTAAACCCACACAAACCTAAAGATGTGCCTGGAGAACCAACAAAACCAGGGGCAGGTTCTAGAAAAGAGGGGCCAATGTAGACCACCTGTAAATCATAACCACATCAGCAAAAATGTTTCACTGTGCTTACAAACATAGCAGCAATTACAAAGAAGGTAAGTCAAAAGAAGTGTGTATATGTGAGTGTGCACATACACTCAACACAGGTAACAATAGAAGTTACTCTAAGAAATGGAACGTATTTAAAATCCTCTCACTTTGTTTCCCATTCAAATCAACCTGCTAAAGACTCATTCTAAAAATCCTCTCACTGAATAACGGATATGGACCCACAACATATAATAACTCTCAGGCCCATATTTCTTTTATTCAACCTCTCTGTCCATATTTTTCTTCCAAATCTAATCAGGAGTTTAGAGGATGGATTAGGATCAACTATAATCTTCATTTTTATAAACATGCAAATTAGCAGCATTTTGTAGGTATTAAAAGATAGCAAAGAGAGACATACCTCACAGGATACACAGACAAAAAATTTTAATGTCCTCTTCTACTTGGAAATGGGAAAACTTTCATTAGGAAGATTAAATGTGATTTTCTATTATTTCCATTCATGAAAGTCAATGTTATTATGTTCCAGTACCTTTCACAAGGTAAGTATCCATATTTATTAGCTCTTTTTATACTCTCTGGCCCTCATTTTGTTCTGGGGAGTTTCCCTTTACCCAAAATAAACTCCCATCTATAGTCTCTGTTAAACTGAACTTAAAGTACAGCAATTTGATCTTTATAAACAGTTTGGACTCTGTTTTCACAAGGCAGGCTGAGGGACTAATAACTAAGCCCTGGTAACTGCCTTAAGCTGGTAGTGAACTCCTAAGTGTACTGCAAATGCACTTTCACAGCCTTCCTATTAAGTTATTGAAGGAGCATCTTTCCTACTAAATACACTTTGCATAAGTGAGGAAAAAAATTTTAAGCTATATGAAGACCACTTAATGATGATGGCCATCTACTACATCATAGTAGTTTAAATGAGATGAAGGACATATTTTCATCAATGACTACTGGAAGGATAATTACAAACTAGGCAAAAATAAAATATTCAATGAGTAGTCCACCTTTCAATGCTGATTATAATCTCACTTAACTACTAAAGGTTTTTTACTCAAGTCATGGACTGCAGCACTGTCATCATTTGTGCTACCATTTACATCTGCAAATTTTTGATGTGCCCAACTTCTTTCAACTATGAGTTATTTTGAGTGGAACTGGGAAGCACAATGATTTCTAGTCCTTTTACAACTTCATTTTGTTCTGATCTTTTTAAATGAATATTTGGAATAAAGAATTAAACTCTGCTTTAAGACTATCAAACTAACCTTTGAATAAACAGATGGGAATACCAGATCACCTTATCTGCTTCCTGAGAAACCTGTATACAGGTCAAGAAGCAACAGTTAGGACCAGACATGGAACAATGGACTGGTTCTAAATCGGGAAATAAGTACGTCAAGGCTGTATACTGTCACCCTATTTATTTAACTTACATGCAGAGTACATTGTGCAAAATCCCAGGCTGGATGAAGCACAAGCTGGAATCAAGATTGCCAGGAGAAATATCAATAACCTCAGATGTTGCAGATGACACCACCCTTATGGCAGAAAGTGAAGAGGAACTAAAGAGTCTCTTGATGAAAGTGAAAAGAGGAGAGTGAAAAGTTGGCTTAAAACTCAACATTCAAAAAATTAAGATCATGGCCTCTGGTCCCATCACTTCATGGCAAATAGATGGGAAACAATGGAAACAGTGAGAGACTTTATTTTCTTGGGCTCCAAAATCACTGCAGATGGTGACTGCAGCCATGAAACTAAAAGACGCTTGCTCCTTGTTAGAAAAGTTATGACCAACCTAGACAGCATATTAAAAAGCAGAGATGTTACTTTGCTGACAAAGCGCCATATAGTCAAAGCTATGGTTTTTCCAGTAGTCATGTATGGATGTGAGAGTTGGACCATAAAAAAAGCTGAGCACCAAAGAATTGATGCTTTTAAACTGTGGTATTGGTGAAGACTTTTGAGAGTTCCTTGGACTACAAGGAGATCAAACCAGTCAATCCTAAAGGAAATCAGTCCTGAATATTCATTAGAAGGACTTATGCTGAAGCTGAAATTCCAATAGTTTGGCCACCTGATGGAAAGAGCCAACTCACTGAAAAAGACCCTGATGCTGGGAAAGATTGAAGGCAGAAGCAGAAGGGGATGAGATGGTTGGATGGCATCACCAACTCAATGGACATGAGTTTGAGCAAGCTCCAGGAGTTGGTAATGGACAGGGAAGTCTGGCATGCGGCAGTTTATGGCGTTGCAAAGAGTTGGACACGTCTGAGCAACTGAACTTAACTGACAGATGCAAATACACCAAAAAGGCAAAAAAAAAAAAAGAAAAAGAAATTAAATCTATTTTATATGAAAAACAGCAAAACAGAGTGTCTAAGTAATCATCATCACTCAATTTTAAAGCTCAGGAAGACATTATAAATCATATAGTTCAGCTTCCTTGGTTTCAAGACATATTTCTGATTTGTTTAGCATTTGATTATTAGGTGAAGTTATTTGTTCTTCCTAAATTTCTTTAGCATTAATAATTAACATTTAATAACTGCATGTATAATGACTGACATATTAAATTCTATACCTCAGTAATAATTCATGGAAAATATTAACCAAGTCCAATTTTCCATATGTCTCATGGTAAAAAGGTAGACCCTGAGGAGGAAAAGAGTAATATTTTCACTGGGACACATCACAATACATGATTAGCTGCACTTTTCACTTTTTCTACTATTAAAGAACTATGTAGCTATTTTAGGAAATGTTCATTATATACTCTAACGTTTTATGCTTCCTTACCATTTAATGTACTCAAGAGTGCTTAGAAAGACTAAATAAAACAACACTGAAGTGGAGAAAACACCATCCTAAGATGCCAGGCTGCACATCTGGGTTCCTTTGGAACTTTATTAACATTTTGAACTTAAGCAGATGACCCCTTTTAGGCATAAAACAAAAATAATACTAGTTTACACTTAATCATTCAAATAACTCTCTAAGGTTCCATCTATCTCTAAAAACTATGGTAAATATATTTATCAAGTAGATTTGACATTATATGCCATTATTTACACTTATATAAAAATATTTCCCTTATTTCAATTTCAAAGTTGACTTCAGAGGACCCTAAAGCAGCGCAATTCAATTGGCTTTCAATGTCTAATGAGAATAAAATAGCTTTTCCTATAGGACTCTTTAATTTATAACATTTTTAAAGGAAGGCAAAAAATTCATAGACTATTGATCTGTGTGGTACTGTATCTATTCTAACTTCCAACATTTTGAGGCATAAGAAAATCAATCAAATGTCTTGTTCTGATTCCCACATATCCTCTTACATCTTTAGTACTAGCTGGTGATTCTTGAACTATTCCACCCCCATCTCAAGGCTTCCCTGTACTTCCTGCTGAATGGCAGCAAAAAATCCCAAATACGCACAAATCTTAATATCTAGACCACATCTTTTATAGTAGTTGAAGTGGCAATTTAGGTTTCAGTCATTAAAAAGTTCAAAATCCTCTATTCTACTGATATTTCTTTTATGTATGAATTTCTCAAAGAAGGAAAAACAAGATATGTGATGCCTGACAACAATCATGGATCTGATTTTTTTTTTCATTTATTTTTATTAGTTGGAGGCTAATTACTTTACAATATTGTAGTGGTTTTTGCCATACATTGACATGAATCAGCCATGGATTTACATGTGTTCCCCACCCCGATCCCCTCTCCCGCCTCCCTCCCCACCCCATCCCTCTGGGTCTTCCCAGTGCACCAGGCCCAAGCACTTGTCTCATGCACATGGATCTGATTTTATGAAAACAGTTAAAACTCTACCATTCCTGGATGAAGCTAGAGCCTATTGTACAGCATGAAGTAAGTCAGAAAGAGAAAGACAAAAATCACATATTAACACATATATATGAAATCTAGATAGATGGTACTCATGAACCTACTTGGAGAACAGCAGTGGAGATGGAGACATAGAGGACAGACTTACGGACATGGTGCGGAGGGTGGGGGAGACAATGGAGAGAACAGCATGGAAACACATACACTAGCATACGAAAAACAGACACCCTGTGGGAATTTGCCGCATGACTCAGGGAACTCAGAACAGGGCTCTGTAACAAACTAGAGGGCTGGGATGGGGTGGGAGATCGGAGGGAGGCTCAAGAGGGAGGGGACATATGTATACCTATGGGTGATTCATGTTTTGAATATGGCAGAAACCAACACAATATTGTAATGCAATAGTTCTTCAATTAAAAATAAATAAATTGAAAACTCTACCATCCAGATACAATCTTTCTTCTAAAAGAATTAAGGTCTCTTTTTAACTGTATATTATTTCATATTCTTCCATTACTTGTAGAAGTTTCAATTATCCTTGGAAATATCCATAGCAATAAAACCAAAAATGAACAAATTAATGAAGTGGGATTTTTGAGCCAGATTTAAAAAATTTTTTCAGATAAATTTAGAAACCACATTAGCATCATTTAGATTAAGATAAGCAATTTAGGGCCTAAAATAATTTCCACAAGTAAAGCTCCAATATTGTTTTATAATTCATTAATAATGACAATTATCCTAAGTCTGCAATTAGTAGCTCATTAATTTAAAAGTCATTATAGGAATAATGTTAGAACATCTCCTAATAAACTATCTTTGCTTATATCCCAAAATTCTACACTTTCTCCTGAGAAACTCTACATAGAGTTTTTGTTCATCTTATCATCCTGTTAAATCAATTTATCTCACTCATTAAAAATAGAAGGGATTAGTGTCAATTTAAATGAAAAGACTAGCAATAACCTATTGAATACTTAGTTTAGGTTAATAATAGGTGTTACATTGCTTCAGTCTGTCTGGCACAGAACAAAATATCAATAATGTATTTAATCCTAAAAGTTTTTTACATGTTAAATCTACAGAAAAAATGATGAAAATTTCCCCTTATCCATCTCACAGAGATGTTGCAAAGTTAAATAACACACCTTTCAAGAAACTGGCATAATACTGAAACTATCTCAATGTCTATGAACACCTACAACAAATTTAAACATATCTTCAGTCCTAAAAATCAGGGCCTGGGTTTTTGCAGTTGTTTAAACAGATGAACCCTCTAAATAAAGCATTAACATCAATGTCATTGTCCAGAGACATAAAATAATTTCAATATCAAAGTATTTAAACATTAATTTGAGAAATTTCTTAAAATTTTTTAATTTGAAAATGCACCAAGCCTTTAAGAACCAGTCCTTTTCCTACATGGTGTTTTCCAGGTATCTGTGGCACTCTGTATATAATGTTTTACATTTTTCCAATTGTTCACTATGACCAACTCATTATTTCTCAACTATGATGCACAGATTAGTAATATCAACTCTTTTTTAACAAGCAGGAAAATGGTCATTTATCTCAAATTCATATTCCACACCAGAAAGGACTCAAGTTTGCATAAATGCAATTAATACAATAAACTAACAATATTTTTAAAGGTACACAAAGAAATCTTAACCTGAAGGAAGGTACAGATCAAGATGGTGGAGTAAAAAGATTCTAAGCTCACCTCTTCAGACAGACATTATGAAAATTACAATAGGATAACTATTAGGATATAGTTATATATAGGATAACTATAAATAACATATAGGATAACCATTTCTAAGAATGACCTGAAGACTAGCAGAACAGATTTTCCACAACTAAGTGTATATAGGAAAGGCCACATTGAGACAGGCGGGAGGAATCTCCTTCCTAAAATTCAATACAGTCTGATCAGAACCCACACTCCTGGTGTGGTGACCCAGAAGAGGGATATCACAACCACAGAGGTACCCCCTGCAAAGTGAGGAGTCTAAGTCCCATACCAGCCTCTTTGACATCAGTCTTGCTATATTTTTGGATCTGTCTCCTCAAGGAAACGAAAAAAGAGCAAAAGTAAACAAAAGGAAGTATATCAAACTAAAAGCTTTTGCACAACAAAGAAAATCATCACCAAAAAGAAAAGACAACATAGTGGATTAAAAATATAATTTAAAATAACCT
The DNA here is from genome assembly GCF_963930625.1 of Muntiacus reevesi. NCBI lineage: Eukaryota > Metazoa > Chordata > Mammalia > Artiodactyla > Cervidae > Muntiacus > Muntiacus reevesi. The sequence continues at coordinate 77,820,268 of NC_089253.1, read as the reverse complement.
ATGGAATTAAGTGTTAATATCAAAAATATTAATAACATATTAATGATATCAAAAATGACAGAACGATCTCACTTCGCTTCCAAGGCAAACCATTTAATATCTGAGGAACCCAAGTCTATGCTCCAACTACTAATGACAAGGAAGCTGAAGTTGAAGAGTTCTATGAAGACCTACAAGCCATTCTAGAACTAACACCCAAAAAGGATGTCCTTTTCATCACAGGGGACTGGAATGCAAAACTAGTAAGTCAAAAGGTACCTGGAGTGACAGGCAGGGTTGGCCTTGGAGTACAAAATGAAGCAGGGTAAAGGCTAACAGAGTTTTTCCAAGAGAATGCACTGGTCACAGCAACCTTTTCCAACCGCCCAAGATTGACTCTACACATGGACATCACCAAGTGGTCACTGAAATCAATTGATTATATTCTTTGCAGCTGAAGATGGAGAAGCTCTATATAGTCAGCAAAAACAAGACCCAGAGATGACTGTGGCTCAGATCATAAACTACTTAAACTGCAAAATTCAGGCTTAAATTGAAAAATATAGGAAAATCACTAGACTATTCAGGTATGACCTATATCAAATCCCTTACGATTATACAGTGGAAGTGTCAAAAAGATTCAAGGGATTACATCTGACAGAAAGAGTGTGTGAAGAACTATGGACAGAGGTTTGTGACATTGTACAGGACGTGGTGACCAAAACCATATCCAAGAAAATGAAATGCAAAAAGGCGAAATGGTTGTCTGAAGCCCTTTCAAATAGCTGAGAAAAGGAGAGAAGTGAAAGGCAAAAGAGAAAAGGAAAGATATACTCATCTGAATGCAGAGTTCCAAAGTATAACAAGGAGAGATAAGAAAGCCATCCTCAGGATCAATGTAAAGAATAGAGGAAAACAACAGAATGGGAGAGACCAGAGATCTCGTCAAGAAAATTGGAGATAGCAAGGGAATATTTCATGCAAAATGGGGACAATAAAGGACAGAAAGGTATGGACCCAGCAGAAGCAGAAGAGATTAGGGAGAGGTGGCAAGAATACACAGAAGAACTGTTAAAAAAACATCTTAATGACCTGGAAAACAACAATGATGTGATCACTCACCTAGGGCCAGACATCCTGGAGTGTCAAGTAAAGTGGATCTTCAGAAGCATCACAATGAACAAAGATAGTGGAGGTGATGAAATTCCAGTTGAGCTATTTCCAATCCTAAAAGATGATGCTGTGAAAGTGCTGTACTCAATATGCCAGCAAATTTGGAAAACTCGGCAGCGGCCAAAGGACTGGAAAAGGTCAGTTTTCATTCCAGTCCCAAAGAAAAGCAATGCCAAACAATGTTCCAACTACTGCACAATTGCACTCATTTCACATGCCAGCAAGGTAATGCTCAAAATCCTTCAAGACAGGCTTCAACAGTATGTGAACCGAGAACTTCCAAATATACAGGCTGGATTTAGAAAAGGCAGAGGAATCAGAGATCAAATTTATTAACTCATTCCCAGGGGGCTCAGACGGTAAAGTATCTGCCTGCAATATAAGAGACCAGGGTTCGATCCTTGGGTTGGGAAGATCCTCTGGAGAAGGAAATGGGAACCCACTGCAGTACTCTTGCCTGGAAAATCCCATGGGCAGAGGAACCTGGTAGGCTACAGTCCACAGGGTCGCAAAGAGTTGGATACAACTGAGCGACTTCACGTTCACTTTCACTTTTATACCATTTGGCTTATTTTTATCATTAAAGAACACGATCATGATCTTTGTTTCCTTCTTAAGAAGAAATTCTTTTAGAGCAGTCTTATCCCAGACAACTTCATGTGATAATAAAAATTTTCTATGTCTACACCATTAAATATGGTTGCCAGTTGCCACATGTGGCTGTTTAACACTTGAAATATGGTTAGTGCAACTAAAAATCTAATTTTAAATCTTATTTTAATTAATTTAAACTTAAGTAGCCAAATGCAGCTCTTGGCTGTTGTATTTGACAGTTTAGTGCTAATGCGTATATGCAGTTGTGTGTGATAAGTCACCTCAGTCGTGTCCAACTCTTTGTGACCCCATGGACTATAACCCACCAGGCTACTCTGTCATGGGCTGCTTCAGGTAAGAATACTGGAGTGGGTTGCCATTTCTTCCTCCAGGGGATCTTCCTGACCCAGGTATCGAACCTACATCTTTTATGTCTCCTGCAATGGCAGGTGGGTTCTTTACCACTAGCACCGCCTGAGAGGTCCAGTGCATATATGCTTGTGCACAAATTTCTCCATCATGATAGTATCTTCCTCAGTTACTTAGCTTCCTTAGAAGTATTTTTCACAAGAGTTATATTTTCATCTAAGTATTTTAATTTAGTTACTTTTCTACCTAACGCGTTTTATTCAAGAGACATTTTCAAATTAGGAACTCAGTATATTCTTCACCTGTGAGTTTCCTGGGTTACTGCTAAGCACTATATTGGATGCACTTAGATTCTGGTCCTCATTCATTTCTGAAAGCAGTCTTTTGTTCTCCTAAACTATCAATCATTCTTACCCTCCTCTCACTGAAGCTGACATTCCACTTTCAAAGAGGTATGTTTTCCATACTGTTTCCTGCTTTTTTGATATGGCTTGTGGACACTTGCAGAGTAATAAAGATGCTGTCCAGAAAGCAGCTTCTGTAGTCACTGGGCAGGTGACATCAGCGGGGGCAATAGGAGGACTTATTTTAAAAAGTAAATACATATCTCTACTACACGGAACAGTGCAGCAACAAAATGCAGCTGTAATATTTTTACAGTGCTCAGGTAAGCATCAACATAGTCATTCTAAACTCCATATTAAAAACCAATTCTTTGGTAATTTTACTAAAATGTATGTATAAACACACACTGACACACACACAAAAAGAAAGTACTGCTTTAAATGGCAAGGGAATAGCTCAAAATAAGATCCTAAGACATTTCATAATACCCTGGAGATAATATACCCTAACATTTCAAAACCACCTTAGTCATCCAGGGTGCCGGTGGCTCATCAGATACAGCACTTGACACATAAAGGCGTGGCATGAATGACAATTACTGTTTTGGGTACAAATCTGTACAGATCACACACACACACACACAGGATCCAATACCATTTAGCTTCCCACAACAATCAAATTTTTCAAAATAAAGGGCACACACAGAGTTTATTTTGCGTTAAGGATGGGAAACCAAATGAAAGGGGAATGAAGTGACATTAAAATCCTATGTCCCAGTTTAGTTTCTCAATGGGAGCAAAGAGCAGATTTTATTAAATTTAACCTAATTTTAATATGGCAACAGTTGTATCACTTGAGATCATACTCTAAGAGAAACACAGTATTTACTCTCTTCTTCTAGCCCTTAGATCTTTCCTAGTTTGACTTAAAGTCATAGTTTTTAATGCCAATGAGAAAAATATACACACAGAGAGATTTAGGAGTGATGAGAACATTTACATTTATAATAAACCTAATGCATGCCTCTTCCTTCGGAAGTTCTTTTGTGACATGAAGCTTACTCAGTGGTTAGGGGGTTAATGAATGAAATGGATTACTGCGCTGAAAATAAAAATCACTATTAAAAAAAAATGCGACACCAAGAGAATTAGGCACTACATAATACTGTAACCACTGAGAATTCTCAACAGTAAAATAAAGCCTTGCAGTCCCAGCATTTTCATTAGTTTTCCAGTAGCGCTGGATGTAGAGTGAATTACAATGAGGGAGAAAGCAATGGCTGCTGCCTTTAAAGAACATACATACACTGTACAGAAAGAAAGTGCTCCTTCAAGCCACCCTGGGATGGTTACTGGCCTCTCACACCACCATGTGTCTTAAATTTAAGTACCTTAAAGACCTCATGTAAGAGAATATTGCATTTATCCTGCAAGATGCTAAATGCTAAACACCTGACACAGTGAACCATGCTGCAGTATAAATTTTAACTTCAGAATACAGAATTCAACATATCAGTTAAAACTTGTGCAAGAAGCCTTTGTAACTACACAATTTGGAATTAGAATTACATTTAAATTATGTGTCAATTTAAGCAGATACAAAATTAACATAAAGAATGACAGAAACCCATACAAAGGGGAGAAAAAAATCAGGTTATATTACCTCTGAGACTGTTTCAGTTCAAAAGGAGAAAGGTAGGGGGTGCAGATATGCACAGAGTACTGAAACATGAAATGTAACACTAAATCTGATTTTGCAGCACAGATTTCTGTTTGACTTTGCATAGCTTTCTATTCTCCCAGTCCTAAAAATAGGACTATTTTTGAACTACTAACCTGGAAAAAACTAAAGGTCAAATATCTCATTAACAGATCTGCTCTTAAGTGGAGGGCTGAGACAGAAAGTACATGATCATAGAAGAAAAAGACAAGAGTTAACACCATTTTATCCATTGTAATTAGGAAGTCATAAACCCTATACTAGTTTCTGTCCTAATCATCCTATATTTAACCCCTTCCAGTTCACTGAAATTGAAGAATCAGTCTCAGTCTCTGCTGGAATACGAATTACACACTGTCTTCAAGCCAGACTATGATCCCTCCCCATACACATTATTAATACATTATTCACTGAGAAAGAGGCAGAATGATAAACTATAATTCTTGCTCTCCATTTGCTTATAGTCTGGTTAGGGATACACAACCATACATGGCTATGTAGGTAAATTAAGTACAACTGTGGTCCTCAGCTAGGCGACAGCAAGGCTCTAGGGTAAGTAAATATCTATGTGCTGTGTGCTAAGTCACTTCAGTCGTGTCCGACCCTTTGCAACCCCATGGAATGTAGCCTGCCAGGTTCCTCTGTCCATGGGATTCTCCAGGCAAGAATACTGGAGCAGGTTGCCGTGGCCTCTTCCAGTGGATCTTCAGGGATGGAATGGGACCCAGGGATGGAATCTGTGCCTCTTATGTCTCCTACACTGGCATGCGGGTTGTTTACCACCGCACCACCTGGGAAGCCCTAAATACGCATCTAGAGGGAGCCATCTCCACTCATCACACTCATGGCAATGTCAGAGATCCCCCCACCAGGAAGGAAACAAAATCATTGTTTGGTGGCAGTCAACATCACAGTTTACAAGAAGAACAAAACATTTGCTGAACTTAAGGTCCTGAATCTTTGTGCTTTGGGGTTTGTTCTGGTCTTGACTTCCTATTAAAAAAAAAAAAAATTCTGTTTTCTTTGTCCTGGATACTTTTAAGGCACCGTATGTAATTTTACTGCTGGTCTTCTCAAACCCTCTATGGAACAAACTAGAGGGCAAACGTGATTAAATAGCCATAGCCAAAGCAAACCAATGAATAAATTTAAAATATTTTATTATTACTAATACCCAAAACAAATGAACATCTGGGCAGGAAAACAGGGCTCAGTAATTGACTGACACCATGGCCTTCTGTGTAATCTATGGTTACGTGGTTGAACTGGCAGAGCTGAAACAAATGGAGCTGTAACTTTTCATACAGTATGAATGAAATACAGAGTGTGAATACAGAGCAAAGTCTGACCGTGAAAGAATCACCTTGACAATACTGAGAAATAAGGTCCTCGACGGTTTATTGGTATTGAAGGAATGCTAATTAGCTAATGTCAGTTTAGCCGAGGGTGATATAAGTGTCATTAAGGCTTACTCAGAATCACATCATGTTTCAAGCATTTCCTACTTTAAATTTCAAGCTTTCATCTCTGAGATACAAGTCACTATTGTATTGATGAGATATTTTAACTTAAGTTATAAAATGTTTCATTTCTCTCTCCCTTTTGGGGTTGGGGATTACCCTGAAAGCACTGAGTGTCTGCTCTTTTCTTAATATAATAGAAACTAAATACTTTAGCAGGGCTTCCCAGGTGGTGCCAGTGGTGAAGAACCTGCCTGCCTAATACAGAAGACAAAGGAGGCATGGGTTTGATCCCCGGGTCGGGAAGATCCCCTGAAAGAGGAAATGGCAACCCACTCCAGTACTCTTGCCTGGAGAATCCCATGGACAGAGGAGCCTGGTGGGCTACAACCCAGAGTCACAAAGCACCTGAAGCAACTTAGCATGTATGCACACACATATGCTAGCATGTTTCAAAATATTTTTGTTCCCAATTTTTACTCTTATTTTTAAGCTTCACTTTATTTGGAGATGAGACCAAAAGGAAAAAATAAAAGCTAGTAGCTGTTTAATTCCTAGAGCAACGTTATAGTTTATAGACCAGGTTCTTGGTCTGTTTGGCTATGGCAGAATTTATGAAAATCTAAACATTAATGATGCCTAAAAGGCAGGCTGCCACACAGGGATGAACACACTGCCTGGTCTGAGAGCTGAATTATAGAAACTTGAAACCACAGCATTTTGAAGATCATTGAAATATAATTTTTGTGTGTGTTCAGAATATTTCACGAATAATGTTTAGATGGAGCCCATATAAACCCAATTCACATTAGAACTGAAGTATCTTTTCTGTATATAAAATTGTTGCAACCAGACAGTAAAAAAGAAGACATGTTTAAAAGTTTATAGTAGGTAAAAGAAAACACTGTGGGGGAAAAAAAAAAGTAAAAGCAGTATTAGTAGTGCTTCTTGTCTCTTTTTATAGTACCAAAAAATATGAAGCACAGAGAATTTGATTATATATGCACAAGATGTATTCTTATGGTATATATTTTATATCTGCCATTACAGACCAACAAAGCATCTTTCACTGTCAAACTGAGTTAGCTGTGGTGCATATCATGGATGGCTTTAAAGCTATTTTCCATTAATAATAAGGTATTTAAATATGAAAATAAATGATTACAGTATATACCACTGGAGCTTTCAGTTTGCTGTTTTCTGTGAATTAAATCCTATTTATAAGGTGGTGTTGGCCAAAGTGAATGGGAAGAAAATGATCCAGAAAATCAGGAACACTTTCACATGCACAACTGAAAACCTCATTTTCTCCAATGAAGTGAGTCAGCACTTTATAATTAAAAATTCTATTGTGCAAATAGTCTCAAGATACACTTTAAATGGGGCTACTCAAGAAAGTGAAAAGTGCAATGTATTTGCATTTAAGTGTCCTTGGATTCTCTCAGGTGTGGGAGCTGAGTGATGAGTAGCTGATTTGTGACCTGTAGCTAACCCCTTTTATAGTGTATTTTAGAGTTCAATGAAAAAAAGAGGACAGTGTTTTGTGTTAATGTTTCCTGTGTACAAGAGACAATAATAAAGTGTTTTTTTTTACATGGAAAATATTTTAGCAGAGCTTCTCTTAATATATATTTTCCTCTTAATCTATTATTGTCCTTCTCCTAAACCACAAGGCTAGGCAAAAATCTATAACAGTGGTCAATTGAATCTGTGATTGCCTGGACACATGATTTAAATTTGACGACATAAAAGTATGCATGAAAAAAGTATGTAGTTTTTACTGATAATAGCCTACACTTCAGGCAGTATTTCACATTAGAATGAGAGATGAGTTAGCTTTTATACTTAAAAACAATCACTTTTTACCTCCAAATAAGAGAGAAAAAAATTTTTTTAAAACCTTGAAAATGTTTCTGACTTAACTCTCAATCTGTTGTGTTTTTTGGCCATGATTGAGAATCCTTTTTGCATCAACCTTTCAAGGTAGGAATCAAAAACAGTATTGAAATAGTTAAAATAAAAAATTCAATATATGGACAACCTAGTAGAATAAACATAGCCAAAGACTAATTTTGAAAGCAAAGTTCAGAAAAACTCCCAAAATATGTACGAAGACAGACCAAGTAATGGATAATTTGGGAAATAAAAGATTTTGAGGTTAACATGTAGGAAGACCAAGACCTTTTCACCAGGATTTTCAGAAGCAAATAATAGTTAAAACAGAGAGGGGAAAATAATAAATGAAATTATAGAAAAATTCTCCACAAAGCCAATAAAAGCTATACTAGGCTTCAGACCAAAAAACCTATGCATTGGGTCAGATTAAAAAAAAAAAAACTCAGATATTACTATTTTCAGTGACAATTTCATGGATTTAAAAGTGTGTGTGTTTGTGTGTGTCTGTGCATGCGTGTGTGTATACTTCTAGAGAAAAAAAAGTAAGTTGCAAAAGGTACAAGAATTACACTAAAGTTAAATTTCTCATGTGCTGCACTGGATTCTAGAAGATAATGGAGTAATAGTTCCAAAGTTCTCAGGGAAAATAACTAGCCAAAAAACTTATGTAGTCAAAACTATCTATTAAGGCAACAATAAAAATATTCAAATATGCATGGGTATAAGCCATAAGAGTACTATCCCTGATTTCTATATGAAAAATGAGTATCTGAAGAGTTACTTTAATGAAATGACAAAGAATCCAAGAAAAAAGATAACTTGAGATGTCTGAAGCAACAGTAGATTGAATCTACTTGATCTTGATTCTTGGAATATTTTTCTTAAAGAATACAGGTTTAATTGGATTTCCTTTTCTGCGGGTCTGTTCACCTTGCCACCATACTTGGTTCTATGCTTAATAATATTAATATAATTAGAATATTATAAATGTTCTCTATTGGTTTTTAGTATCCTAAACTCAACTAATGAAAAAGTACAAAGGATGGAGTTCTAGTTTATGGAAAAGAATAGTTTAAGGCAGTATAAATTAATACTATTAAGAAAAATTAAGAAACGTAGGAATATATTATTTAAAACTATGATAGTAGCCATCAGAACAAAACTAATATATTTTAGAAGTGTTTATTTTTTGTTTTTTCAGGGACAGTGATGATGGAGGAAGGAACATTTTCATTTTACACTTAAAAAAACTATGTGCATATATTAATGTCCTAGTTTTAAGAAAAGTTAAACATTTAAAAGGCATTTTCATCAATAAGGGATTGTTAAATTACAGTTCTTCCTTATAATAGATAAAACAAATGAGAAATATTACTGTATGTAATCAAGATTTTTAATCAAATAACACAAACTAAGTTGCCACATGGTATGGACAGCATGACATAATTTAGGTTAAAATACTTTTTGAGTTTTCCATATATTCATGTGGGAAAAAAAAAAGTCTAGAAGGCTACAGAGCTGCTCTTATTTCTTCTTTTAGTTCTATAGATATATATAAGTTTATAGGGACTTTCAACTATCACTTTTGCTTTTGTAACACTCAACAAAGACATTTTGAAAAATGAGATTGTTTGAAGCCCAGAAAAGGGGAATGAGTTGCCCCAGATCAATCAGGAAGCAAGTGCCAGAATCAAGACTAAAATTCAGTTGGTAGTGGGGTTGCCAAGTCTTGGGGAATTTTACCTCTCCTTTCCAAATTTTCATCAGCCCTCCTAAAGTGAAAGTCACTCAGTCGTGTCCAGTTCTTTGCGACTCCATGAACTATACAGTCCATGGAATTCTCCAAGCCAGAACACTGGAGTGGGTAGCCTTTCCCTTCTCCAGGGGATCTTCCCAACCCAGGGATTGAACCTAGGTCTCCTGCATTACAGGCAGATTCTTTACCAGCTGAGCCACAAGGGACACCCAAGAATACTGGAGTGGGTAGCCTATCCCTTCTCCAGTGGATCTTCCCGACCCAGGAATCAAACCAAGGTCTCCTGCATTGTAGGCGAATTCTTTACCAATCAAGCTATCAGGGAAGTCCCTAACAGAAAAGTAACACTCCTAATAAAAATGACCCCTAATAAAAATATTAACAAACATATGTGTCAAGTTTTATGTAAAGTGTGAATAAAAATATCTTCAAGGGGGAAAAAAATGTCTATCTCTGACATTTTGCTGGGGGATCAGGATGATAAGGAAAGACTTAATAAAGGAAGTGACATGGGCAAAGCCCTGGACAATAGGCATAGGTTTTAACAGACCAAGATTCAAGCAGAGTTGTGGCCAGAGTTATTCCAGGTAGTGCAAGGGCACCAGAAAAAGAACTTGTGTGACAAATACCATCTTTTCTGTTAGTATTTACATTTCTTCTGAAGTAAACCACAGGTACAGTAAGATCAAGGATCACACCACAAGGACAAAGGCAAAACACAGGTGGTGAAAAGAAAGAGAAAAGAAAGATCATATTAAAAACTATTTTTGACTAAGGAAAGCCATAATAATTGAATGGAAAGCTTAGCCCTGGCTTTCCTAACAGTTGAAAAGGAAGTGAAAAAAACTATCTGGGAGCAGTCAATATCTCAGCTTATCAGAAGAACAAAATGATGCAGAACAGAGCCTGCTAAGTTAAAGACAGTAGTAATTTACTGTGGGAAGCAAGAGAATGCTGTCATTGGGACCCGATGCTCAGGAAAGGCAACACGGAGAAGGTAAGCAGTGAGCTACATAGAGATTTTTGACTGCCATTAGGGACAAAAGCAAAGGAACCATCATAAATACAGAAACAAAGATTGGACAGCACCTAGATTATGGAGCAGTTATGCCATGAGATGCTGTAGTTTAACAACCTCCCCTTTCCTCGCCATGTTTACCAAACACTCATTTCTGAGCTACATGGCCCTGCTAACTGACACTTCACCCAAACTGATCCAAACAGACTTTGATTCCAGGGTACAAAGGTTTGAAACAGAGACGCTCAGAGACAGGATACTGGTGGAGTGGTCACACGTAAGGGAGCATTCTGGAGGCTGGGCAGGTCCACAAGCTCTGGCTTGGCTACAAAGGAATTTTTTTTTTTTTGATCTCACAAAATAATCCAAGATCCAGTCAACAAATTCCCCTTTGACCTAAGCTACCCAGAGTTGGCTTCTATTACATTCCACACCAAGTCTCTTAATTAACATACTACCTTGGGGAAATGGTTGTGGGTACATGGGAAGGAGACAGAAGCCATGAGGTTAAGAACCACCTGAGGCTTTGCAGGCAGGATCAAGGTGAACCATTAGTCCAAAGGGCAGAACTGAGCTCTGGTAGATGAGCTAGGTTTTAATGTAATATGGATTCAAGAACACAGAGGCTTTTGATTTCATTCACTAAGCCTGGAGCATGTATCTTGACTGCAAAGAAAAGTATCTTGCATCACTTTTTAGACAAACTTCAAGTGCCAGACTTGAGCTGTGTAACTTGGAGATGATCCCAGTCATGCTGCACTGCTGGGTAGACCTGCTCAAACCGCCCTTTCCTTTTCTCCCCTTTCTTCCCCTTTCCTTTGTTGGTTGAAACATCTAAGTTTCAGAAAGGTTTCTCATTTATAGGACTCAAATAGATGGGGAGACAGTGGAAACAGTGTCAGACTTTATTTTTTGGGGCTCCAAAATCACTGCAGATGGTGATTGCAGCCATGAAATTAAAAGACGCTTACTCCTTGGAAGGAAAGTTATGACCAACCTAGACAGCATATTAAAAAGCAGAGACACTACTTTGCCAACTAAGGTCCGTCTGGTCAAGGCTATGATTTTTCCAGTGGTCATGTATGGATGTGAGAGTTGGACTGTGAAGAAAGCTGAGCGCCGAATCATGTATGGATGTGAGAGTTGGACTGTGAAGAAAGCTGAGCGCCGAAGAATGATGCTTTTGAACTGTGGTGTTGGAGAAGACTCTTGAGAGTCCCTTGGACTGCACGGAGATTCAACCAGTCCATCCTAAAGGAGATCAGTCCTGGGTGTTCATTGGAAGGACTGATGCTGAAACTGAAACTCCAGTACTTTGGCCACCTCATGCGAAGAGCTGACTCATTGGAAAAGACCCTGATGCTGGGAGGGATTGGGGGCAGGAGGAGAAGGGGACAACAGAGGATGAGATGGCTGGATGGCATCACCAACTCGATGAACATGAGTTTGAGTAAACTCTGGGAGTTGGTGATGGACAGGGAGGTCTGGCGTACTGCGTTTCATGGAGTCGCAAAGAGTCGGACACGACTGAGTGACTGAACTGAACTGAACTGAATAGTGCATCCTTCTATATCACAAATAATTATTTTCTTGATTTATTTTATAAATCAAGAACATTTGTGAATGAGAATTTTCTCTAGTCATACATACATATGGAAATGTATACATAAAAAAGTCCCTATATCTAATAAACTCATTACTGGGGCCATGCTGTGAAAAAGAAGAGAAATAATGGCCATCTCTCCCTCTGATTATGTTTGGTTATCATGAGATCTGTAATTTGTAACAAAGGTTTACTCCAGGGAAGTCAGGGGCCATGAAGCCTGGCTGACCCAGGTCACATGGGAGCCAATCACTGATATGACATGCAAAAAAGAACAAGCAATTCAAAACATGATAAAGCCTGAGTGAGAGTTACCAGAAAATGAAATTGGAGAGTGGGAAGCGACAGCCAAGTTACTATGCTTCCCTTACCAATTTAGTATCCAAATGAGAAGAGTCCAAGACACAGCTTCGGCCATGACAAAACTGGGTGATGGGCTTTTGAGCAAATGTAAGGGACCAATAGTGAAGAGCAATCTGTTTCACTATGCAGGTAACAAATGGCTAAATAATTAGGGAGTGGGAGGGCTTCTGCTTAATAACCTAAGGGATTTAGGGCCTTCACCTTCTGAAGATCATGTCACCACCACCTGTGCCCAGTATGAATTACACACTAGTACTGCATTCTCATTTAAGTTAAAGCATCAATATTGATGAGATGTTCTGACCCAAGAGAGAAATGTGATATGAAATCAAAGGAATTTATTTCCCAATAGCTTTAAAAAATAGAATAAAGTAAGACAATAAATCAGGGTGGGATGCTCACTTGAGAGGGACTTTGATTTCTTCCTGATAAAATTACCTTCTTGATGTTGGCAGCCAGGGCGGTACCAGAAGAACAGCGGTATACCCAAATGAACATGCCAAGAACCAGGCAGCTGCCAACAAAGGTGAAGAGGCCAAGACCAAGACTCCAGTTAGCTAGGAGATGTATGACTTAAAGGAGCCCCACTGATTTGATAAAAAGAAGGGAATGATAACAAGGGCATCTCCAAAACTATATATCTCTAGTACCTAAGCTTCAGTCTACAGTTATGATTACCAACCCTGTTTATTCAAAGAAACATTTAAATTATAAAGATATTCAAGTATACTTACTACATATAATGTACAAATAAAGGAAAATAGAGAATATTAAGTATATTCTAAAAAATTTATTATTCAAAATAATAAATTATGAGATGGTTGGATAGCATCACCAATTCAATGGAAAATGTGTTTATTATATTGAACTGGACATTGCTCTAGTTATTCAAATGTGATCCTACTGGCAATGTAAAATATATATTTTTCTACTGGACAATCCTGAGTCTGAGTACCGAAGGTTCCTGTTATAGTGGAAATAGCAGCAATCCCAAGTAATGAGGTTTCCAAGTGGAGTCATTACAATACATGGAGTGCTCCATACTATTGCAGACCAAGTATAGCTTACAAAAAATGAATTATTTATATTATATATGTATTTGTTATCATGAAAAAGGTGTTATATTCATAAATGAATTATATAAAATGCAATAAATGGCATGGGGCATTTACAACATGCATTAGTAGTAGATCTATAATTTTATTTAATCCTCACAGGAGCCCTATGAAGTTGCTACTTTTAGCATCCCCATTTTACAGATGCAGAAACTGAGGCATACGAATATGTTCAAAAGACACATTGCTTCTGCCAAAATTCATGCCCAATTTGATTTCAACATTTTACACTGCTGAATATGATTACAGTATCTCCAGGATGGGTAAGACATCTAAATTTCAATTTTTCTGATAATTAAATGCTTACATGGAGAAAATTACATGCAGCATATGTCTTGATAGTTATAGGTGTCAAATACCCAGATTACACATCCAATCACTAAATGGATTAACAGGCCAAATGCTAAAACGACTTCCTTATTAGGCCTGAAGGTGACAGAGCTGTAAACTCACTTGGCTCCTGATCTGAATTCAGGCTGCTACTCCGCTGTGTCAGTTGTGTTGTATGACTCTGCACTGAGTCCACAGAGGAACCGCAGTGAAAAATCAGCTGCTCAGTATAACAAATCGCCAGACGCTGGACTCCGGCAGGTAACGGCGTTTCAGAGTGTGCATGCGCCTTGGGAGGAAATATCTCGAGCCCCAGGTCTTGAACTTTATGTGTTACAAGCACAATGCTAAAAACTCAAGTTTCATTTCTTATGATTAAATACACAACCTTAAAATGCTTTTTAAAGAAAACAAAAACTACAGTAGCATTTTTTTATTTTCTAGCTACATGTCACCTATTTTCTTCACAGGGATAAATTGAAGTGGGTTACAATGTTTGCTTTGAAAAAATTTAGTAGCCTTTCCCTCCTAAAAGAATCCAGGTATTCTAGAATCCAAATAATTATTCCCTCGGATGGGTAGCTGCTACGGATAAATGCGACCTCAGAACTTCACTTGTTTTCATGAGCAAAGAGAACGTATCCTTTCCTGCCTTCACTCTTGTTCATCACCAAAATTCCTCCTGCCAACTGGCTGAACCCAAAGTTCCAGAAGATTCATTCTCTTGACATTAGGTTTGAGTCTTGATTTAAATAGTTCACAGAAAGTGAGGGCATCTCCTTGCATAATTGTGAAGTACAAGGGCATTGAGTCATTGAGAAAGTGGGAGTAAAGCGTTTCATAAAACTGAAAAATAACCACAAGAAAGTGAGGCTAGGGCCAATAACAAAAATTGATGATTTAACAATTTTGCCCAGACTGTTCCTGACCACATAATCAAAACACGCCCTCTAACCAATGTAATATACACAGGAAAAGTCTGGGTACAAAACAGAAACTGGGCTCCGACACACTGATTTTGGATTTTGAAAAGATTTCACAAGATTTAAACTCTTCCTGTCTCATCCAAAAGTTGCCCTTCTTTCCAGCTTGAAACTTCTCCAGAGACAATATTTTATTGGAAAAAAATTTTGGCCAAATCAGTATATATAAACTAATTTCTCTAAGTCTGGAAACTAAACTTCCATTCAGATCTAAGTGCCTGCTTTCAGTAGTTTACAAAGGCTGCCTCTTCTGCATGGTTTTGCTAATAAAGCTTAGTCTGAGTCATTTGTTCCACCATCACTTTGTTGTTGTTGTTTGGTCTCTAAGTCAGGTCCAACTCTTTGTGACTCATGGACTGCAGCCAGTCAGGATCCTCTGTCCTCCACTATTTCCCAGAGTTTGCTGAAACTCATGTCTATTGAGTCGCTGATGCTATCTAACCATCTCATCCTCTGCCTCCCACTTCTCCTTTTGCCTTCTATCTTTCCCAGCATCAGGGTCTTTTCCAGTAAGTCAGCTCTTCGCATTAGGAGGCCAAAGTATTGGAGTTTCAGCTTCAGCAACAGTCCTTCCAATGAATATTCAACGTTGATTTCCTTTAGGATTGACTGGTCTGATCTCTCCATGAAGTCCAAGGGACTCTCAAGAGTCTTCTCCAGCACCTACTGATCAGTATTTCAGCACTTATTTTCCTAAATCAAAGCTGCTCCTAGGCTTCCTTGTGCTTACGTTCTAGTGCTCACCTGATTGCTCTGCAGTCAAGCTCTGAAAGCCTGGTTTGTAGACCCATGCCTTTGGGCAAATCATGTAACTGATCTGGTCTCAACTTCCTCATCTAAAGAAGGAAGAAACCATCTACTAGCTCCATAGTGTTGTTCTGAGGATCAACTGAGCTCATGAACAAGATGTGAAAATTATTAAGTGCAATAAAAACTCAGGATAATATCACTGCTGCTGTTATTCAACATTCTACACTTTAATTCATGAAAAAGTGCCCACAATGGACCATTATACAGTATGGGTTTGGTTTTTGTTTTTTGGTTTTTTTTAATTTTCTCAATGTACTAAAAAAAAAATCCCTAAAAAAAAAAATAGGTTCTATAAAACTCTTCATTTAAAGTCACATTTGAGAATCATAGTACAATATGATTAAACAGCTTTACCTAAAGCAATATCAAAATACAGCTTCTTTTTCCTCTTTAAAAAAGTGTTTGTATGTGTGTGTGTGTGTGCTGTGTTTGTTGTTGTATATGTGTTTATGTACTTTGGAAACTAGTTTTCCTTATCATTTAATTAAGATAAGGTCACATGAAGCCTATTGCCCTTACCTTTCATTGCACTATATCTGCTTTGGCAACTGTTTCTTAGATAGGATGTTCTATGAACTTGAAAGTTATTTCCCCCTCAGATAAGTGATCTTGCCCTTTTTATATTAAAACTTTGTCTCATTTCTGCTGAGAGAAGTTGCCCCAGTCAGTCAAACATGTTCCATTTGAACTTGCCTTCAAACTGAGTCACTTGTGGCAATGTGCCTTTATGGACTCTGTTAATAATTTTAAGTGCTTGCAGGGTAAATTTAAACGCATTCCTTTCCATCCTCCTCTTTTTCTTCATTCTCCCACCAACTATACTTTCCCCTTTTCTTTCTCTTGATACATAACATACCTGCAAAACTGTCTCAAAAAAAACTTGCTATGAAATCAACATTTAAAAAATGTACTTCTCTATATTCATATGATACATTGATTCCATTGATTCTTCAGCCTAACATGTCTCTACAAATTTGGCAACACTATCTAATCTATTCTCACCTTGTGTCTACTGTGACTAATTACATTTGAAAATTTTCATTTTCATAGTACAATACTTACACCTTCAACTCTTTCTTGAGAAATCTGGTTATCATAGAACATCTATTTAAAGAGAAGCAACAAAGTTCAGAACACTATTTTTCAGTGACTGCAAAACTGCAGCATGCAATGCAATTTTTCACAAAAGCTAGGTGTAAAGACAGATAATGTTCAAATTTCATAAGAGAATATTTTATTCTGAAAAATAAATCTTCACCAGACTAAACACATAAGTTTACAGAAAAGCAGTAAGACATTATTACACTTTAATAGCACTTTGAATAATCAAAAAGGAGCCCACTGATTACATCAGAAATAGTCAATAGGGTTGTAACACTGACAAAATGGCAGCGTCTGTCTAATTCAACTAGAAATTAGATTACTATTGAGATTTCATTTAAGGTGATTTTCATACATTTAGAATTTTACCAAGCAATATGCGAAAAAAAGTAACTTTGAAAGACGCTTTTAAGGGTAATTATGAAAGTTGAAAGTGCAAATACAACTGTCCTAGATCAGACTTTAAAAGGTAGCCATCTGACACCAAAAACAAAGGCAACAAAAACAAAAGCAAAATCGTTAAGCTAAAAAGCTACTTCATAGCAAAGGAAATCACAAACAAAATGAAAAGGCAACATACCAAATAGGAGATGATATTTGCAAATTGTGTACCAGATAAGGGGTTAATAGTCAAAATATACAAAGAGCTCAAACAACTTAATAGTAAAACAACAAAGTAAATTTAAAAATAGGCAGAGGATAGGAATAGCCATTTTTTTCCAAAGAAGGTGGAAACAGACAGAGATGGTCAACTGACACATGAAAAGGACTCAATATCAAAAATTACCAGAGAAATACAAATCAAAGCCACAAAAAGATATTTCACACTTGTCAGAATGATCATTCTCAAAAAGACAAGAAATAACAAGTGTAGGTGAGAATAAACAGACACACATACATACACACACATATACTGGAATATTTTTCAGCCATGAAAAAGAAAGAAATCTTGCCATTTGAGACAAAAAAGTTCATTGAGGGCATTATGCTAAGTGAAATAAATCAGACAGAAAATGTTAAATACTTTATGATCTCACTTTTATGTGAAATCTTAAAAAAAAATGAGCTCATGCATACAGAGAACACATAGGTGGTTACCACAGGCAGAGGACTGGGGGAGGACAAAATGGGTTAAGGGGGTCAAAAGGCACAAACTTCCAGTTATAAAATAAATAAGTTAAGGAGATGCAATGTACAGCATGGTGACTACAGTTAATAACACGATGTTGCAAATTTGAAAGTTTCTAAGAGAGAAAAATCTTTAAAGTTCTCATCATCAAGAAAAATTCTGTAAGGATGCACAGTGACAGATGTTAACTAGACTTCTGGTGGTGATACTTTTGCAATATACACAAACACTGAATCGCTATGCTGTAGTATACCTGAGACTCCTATAGTGTTTATGCCAATTATACCTCAACAAAACCCAAAAAACTTTCAATAACAGTTATTAGCTTTAAGAGATCAATAAACTAAAATGAAAACCTGAATTCCAGCTACTTTAAGATCTGCTAAAAATTACATACGACCTACATGTAGTTCTGGAAGCTCATTTCAGATGTGATTGGTTTTTTTTTCGGGGTCAGCTGTGTTGACTCTTTGTTGCTACATGGACTTTTCTCTAGCTGCAGAGAGCAGGGGCTCCTCTCTAGTTGCAGTGCACAGGCTTCTTATCGCAGTGGCTTTTCCTGTTGCAGAGTCCAGGTTCTAGAGAATGTGGCCTCAGTAGTTGTGGTTCCCAGGCTCTAGAGCACAGGCTCAAATGTTGCGGCAGACAGGCTTAGTTGCTCTGGTGCACGTGCGATCTTCCTGGACCAGGGATCAAACCCACGTCTCCTGCACTGGCAGGTGGATTCTTTATTACTGAGCCACCAGGGATGCCCCAGGTGGAATTTCTTACAAGAGAAAATCAATAGGGAGATTTGAGTTGGGAGTAGGTAGTCTATTTGAGGAGAGGGCAATGGCAACCCACTCCAGTACTCTTGCCTGGAAAGTCCCATGGGCAGAGGAGCCTGGTGGGCCACAGTCTGAGGGGCTGCAAACAAGCATGAGTGATTCTGTGGCCAAGGCGTGCTGCGATTCATGGGGTCACGAAGAGTTGGACACGACTGAGCAACTTCACTTTCACTTTTCACTTTCATACATTGGAGAAGGAAATGGCAGCCCACTCCAGTGTTCTTGCCTGGAGAAACCCAGGGACGGGGGAGCCTGGTGGGCTGCCGTCTATGGGGTCGCACAGAGTTGGACACGACTGAAGCAATTTTGCAGTAGCAGCAGCAGTCTATTTGAGTTGGACATGAGATTATGTTGCTGGATTTGAAGTCTGGAGATGAGGGAAAGGAACTTCATAGAGGGACAATTTTTTTCTCATAATATAAAGTAACCTGAGCAGACTTCAAATAGTAGTGTCTTCCTTGAGATATTTTTATGTAAGTTGTAGACATAAGACACCAGTTCGATCCACCGGTCAGGAAAATTTCCTGGAGAAAGAAATGGCAACTCACTCCAGTATTTTTGCCTGAGAAATCCCATGGACGGAGGAGCCTGGTGGGCTACAGTCCATGAGGTCGCAGGATCAGACACGACTTAGGAACTAAACAACAAGACATAAGACACCTTCCATAGAATATTATCATTTTGTGACTTGAGCTCATCTCAAGTGCAAAAATAGCCAGCCTGCATCCCTAACAGGGCCCTTGAAAGTGTGCTATTTCAGGTGATTCTGAATCGCTCATCCTCTGGTTCATCCTCTGTTCCCACCTCCCTATCCTACTCTACATATCATATATAAAAATAACAAAAGATAACACACAGTGTTTGCTAAGTGCCACGGACAATTCCAAGCATACTATTGATATATCAGGTAGGAACTATGATTATATCCATTTTTCAGATAAAGAAACTGAAGTATAGAGTGATCAGTAACTTGCCCAAGGTCACACATTCAGTGTTATGAACAAATAAAACGTATAATTATGTTGACTCCAAAATATAATGAAATAAATTTGCTCTCTGTTAAAGACTGCTATTTAATTCCATTCCAAATAGTACATTGTATTATTTAGATTCATTCCCTTTAATTAAAGCAGCTTCCCTTTCACATTCATTCATAGTTAGATTTTACTACCTGCATTAAACCCCGGGTGCAAAGCACCCGGTTTTAAAGAGGCCTTGGTTACTGTAAGGAATGTAGTGTAAAAGATAGAGACAACTTTTCATAAATATTTCTTTCATAGAAGAAACAAAGGCATATTTCAAAAAAGAGAATTTGTGGATTTCAGTATAGACTATGTCTGACATAGGTATATTTATACATGACTTATAAATCATATTTAAGTATGCACTAGCAGAACAAAGCCTATTAATCCACAGTAAATAAACATGCACAGTTCTATTACAATACATGGAAGTCATCAAGCAGACAATTTTTTTTTCATTAAACACTGAATCATTGTGTCCTGCCAGCAGCATGAAATAAATTAATGTTTAATATTTAATACTGTATGATGGTAATACTGAACCAAATGTGTGTTTTAAATTTTATGTTATTTGACATTTCAATTTTAACTCAAAAGTATTTCTGAAAGAGTTGAAAACACGGGCCTGAAATAAATAGTTTAAATTTAGTGTTTCTTGCTTTTGAATGCCACCTTATAGTCATAGCATTTTATCCTTTAGTGATGATTCAAATCCAATTTCAGAAAAGATGAGGCATTATTAGCATTAAAGACATGACAATCTTCAAATAAAAGACATTCAAAAAATCAAAAAATATAAAAGGTCATCACATGACCTATGGTATTTAAACAATTATGTATGAAATGATCAGTTTAGAGTTCAGATTTTTTTAAATGGTTAAACCTAAAGATAGATAAACACAAAACACATTATTAAAATATGAATTGACCTTAACAAGTGAAAACACTGCACTGCATCTAATATACTTCACACCAGCAATTTTTCTTAAAATAGCAATAAGGACTAAAACAAGTGAGTTCACTGTGGTCTAGCAGGAAAAACACATCATTTTCTCTTCCTGTTAAGAAAGAAAGGGAAAAGTTCTTTAAAATGAGTGGCATTTCGTGCAGACAGGCACAAACAGTAGCCTGTCACATGTACATCACATCCCTTTGGCATCACTGGGCTTTATGTCTGTCAATTTTCAATCACAAGGAAAAAACACAATAAATCTTTTTATACGAACCACAAAATATGTAGAAGTGAGGGGAATAAAGCTGCTGAAATTTCAATACCTACACATCTCCTTCTGTATCCAAATTTTTATCCAATAATATAATTCTGCTGCTTCCGCTCATTTCTCACGTTCTCCTGTTATTACAGAGGACATTTAAATATAAAAATATTTTATGGATTTAAGCAAATTTAAATCTGTGAACAAGAGAAGAATAATTATGAGTGCAGGAGCAGGGAAGTGTGTTTGTGTATGTGTGTTTTCTTCTTAGAGTTCAAAATCCCTTTGCATTATTAGTGAAACTCAGACAGAATTTTAAAGCAAATACAGGGAAATGACAGCTAAAGTCCAACTTCATAATGTATAAGAATCCCCTGTTCTAAGTCATGACACATCTTGAGAATAAGGAAACTGTTTTTTTTTCACTTTTCACTATTTTACCAACAATTATTAACTATCTGATATGAGTCAGACATACTCCTGGGCATGTCCCATAGGGGGCATGCTCCCATATTTTACCTCATTTAATCTTTTAAAAAATTTTAATATTTCATATAATTTTTAAAGGTAACTTTCCATTTATGGTCATTACAAAGTATTGGCTATATCCCCCATATTACACAACACATCCTTGGGACAATTTTACACCCAATAGTTTGTACTTCCCGCTCCGCTATCCTTATATTGTTACTTCACTGAAAACTACTAATTGGCTGCTTATTTGTGAATTTGCTTCCGTTTGTAGTTCGTTGTATTGTTTAGATTCCAAATATGTGATATCATACAGTACTTGTCTTACTCTGTCCAACTAATGTCACTTAGCATTATACCCTCCAAGTCCATCCATGTTACTGCAAATGGCAAAAAAAAAAAAAAAATTATGACTGAGTAATATTCTATTGTATTGTAAACCACATCTTTATAGATTCATCTGTGGATAGACACTTAGATTACTTCTATATTTGGAAATTGTAAGTAATTCTGCTATGAATTTTGGGGTGCATATATCTTTTTCAATTAGTGCTTTTTTCAAATATACACCCAGGAGTATAGTTTCTGGGTCATATGGTAGTTCTATTTTTAGATTTTTGCGGAACCTCCATACTGTTTTCCACAGTGGTTGTACCAATGTCCATCACACCAATAGTGTACAAGGGTTCCCTTTTCTCCACATCCTTGCCAACATTTACTATCTGGTCTTTTTCTTTTCTTTTCTTTTCTTTTCCACTATAGCCATTTTGGCAGGTGTGAAGTGATATCTCATTGTGACCTTGATTTGCATTTCCCTGGTGATCTGGTGATTAGCAACGCTGAGCATCTATTCACGGGCTCTGTTGGCCATGTGCATTCTCTCTTTGGAAAAACGTCTATTCAGTTCTTCTGCTCATTTTTTAATCAAATTGTTTTTGTTTTTGATGTTGAGTTGTATAAATTGTTTATATATGTTGGATGTTAATCCCTACTTGGTTATATCATTTACAAATATTTTCTCCCATTCAGTAATATTTCCATTTTGTTGAATAACTCATTTAATCTTGACATAGTCCCTCTGATGGTGATTTTATTACCCAGTATTTCTGACGAAGAAACAAACTAAGAGTATTAACTAATTTGCCCATTTTAGATAGACCACAGTTTCAACTCTGGCCTTCCTTTCAGTTAATAATTTAACAATTTACTAAAAATAATAATTTCTTAGGGCTTTCTGTATGTAGCAGGCCCTCTGCTTAGCTCAGTCACCACCTTACAAACCCATTTCCCTTTCTCTTCTCCACAGCGCCAGTCCCTGACATCCAGCATGCTACCCAGCCCAGCTCTTTGTGAAAGTTTTTGTACCCAGCTCTTTGTGAGGGTTCACTGAATTATTTAAGAAAGTGACTTGTCTTTATAAAATAAACACACATAGATAACTGGACCCAGGGTGATATTGTCTTAAAACATCTTGCCATTCAACCCCAAAATATGTATTTTAAAAATAATTTTTAAGAAGAGTAATTATTTCACTGATTATGAGCATCCAGGAAACCCACATCAGACAGCAAATACCTGTCCTTCAAACTTACACAGAGATAGGACATGTGGTGCAGGGTGACACATGCTACATGACGGACATTCCTTCAACCCAGTGTATAAATAAACCATCACACAGCCATCTGATTTTTTCAAGTGTGTGATTTGCATACCCAATTTCATTACAAGCATCACATGGGCATAATCTTCTTTTTCAAACTACCTGTCAAAATAACTGCCTATAACTTAGTAGCAAAAATGGGAAAAATTACTGACTTCTTTCTGAATTATTCCATACTCCCTCAACAAATTTTGCCTTTTTATTCCAAAAAGAAAACACCAATTTCTTTCAAAGGAATGATTAAACCCAAAGATTTGTGATAAATCTGAATATTTAAATCTGAACATTTAAAAAATGTGTCTCAGAAAAAAATTATACTAGCCATTTATTGATGTCTTAAATGAAACGTATAAGATTGTAACTGGCTTAGACAATTATATTTCTCCTTGATAGGTAGTACATAATTAATTTTTTATCTCCAAATTACTAATTACTTTGATGTAAGAAGTCTTTATAACCAAAAGACAGATATATCAATCTTTCAATTTCTAAGGCATAGCCAAACAATCATATTGCCTTGAAAGTAAAAATGAAGTCATTCAGTCATGTCTGACTCTTTGTGACCCCATGGACTGTAGCCTACCAGGTTCCACCATCCATGGGATTTTCCAGGCAAGAATACTGGAGTGAGTTGCCATTTCCTTCTCCAGGAGATCTTCCTGACCCAGGGATTGAACCCGGGTCTCCCTCATTGTAGGCAGACGCTTTACTATCTGAGCCACCAGGGAAGTCAATATGGCCTTCAGTTCAGTTCAGTTCAGTCGCTCAGTCATGTCCGACTCTTTGTGACCCCATGAATCGCAGCACGCCAGGCCTCCCTGTCCATCACCAACTCCCAGAGTTTACTCAAAGTCATGTCCACCAAGTTGGAGATGCCATCCAGCCATCTCATCCTCTGTTGTCCCCTTCTCCTCCTGCCCCCAATCCCTCCCAGCATCAGGGTCTTTTCCAATGAGTCAACTCTTCGCATGAAGTGGCCAAAGTATTGGAGTTTCAGTTTCAGCATCAGTCCTTCCAATGAACACCCAGTTCAGAAAGGCTGACAAACTTGCCCAAGTAACTCCATTTCCTGTTTCACATACGCTAGGATTTTCTTGTAAAAATGTGAGGAGGAAATTCTGCTGGTAAATAACAACTGAAAATGGTTGTCTTGATACAGTGGGTTCCATCTTCTCTGGCTGGTTGCTGGGGACATCCATAACCAGATGCTATCCCACTTTTCAACTCTTATTTCTCACAACTTTCCTAACACTCTGGCCACTCCAGTCAACATGACTGGGCTCTACAAGTTCTATGCACATTACCTCTTTAGTCATTAACCCCATTGTCAAGAATGTCTTTTTGCTTGCTTTCATATGCCTTGCTCAATTCAACAAATTCTAGACAATTTCTGTGGACAAAATGATTTCTTAGACATGTCCCTACTCTTAAGTAACTTTTGATCTAATGGATAAGAAAATAGACAAAACAATTGACACAATATAAATCTGAATAAAACTGACGTTACAAAGAAGCCCAAACTCCTACAACTTCTGAGGGAAAATGGGAGAAAGCAATTTTTTTCTAGTATAATCAGAAAAGGTAAGGATATTTGCACTGGATCTTGATGGATGTGGATATAGAAAATATGGTGAAGAATAAAATTCCTACATCATAAACATATAGCACACAAGTATGTCAAAGCATGGGCTTCCCAGGTGGCTCAGTGGTAAAGAATCCATCTGCCAATGCAGGAGATGTGGGTTCAATCCCTGGGTCAAGAAGATCCCCTGGAGAAGGAAATGGCAACCCACTCCAGTATTCTTGCCTGAAAAATCTAACAGACAGAGGAGCCTGGCAGTCTACAGTCCACGGGGTTGCAAGAGTCAGACACAACTTAATGACTAAACAACAACAACAATATATCAAAGTATCTAGTAAATTCTGGGGATGTATATAACTGGAGTGCACTGTAGCACACTCATCTGGAAAGAAACCATGGAATAAGTTCATTTAAGGCCTAGAATGCTTCAATAAAAATAATCTCTAATTTGACAAAGCATTTTATAGTTCAGAAAATAGTAATTTAAAGAAAAAAATAATAATTTTAAGAACAAAAAATAATTTATGCTTTCATATAAATTACTTCCATCAATCATCAGAGCAATCCGACCAAGTTAGCAAGGAAAAAAATGATCAACCCTATTTTACAGATGAAGAAATTGGGTTAAGCGAGAACACTGTATTTGCTAAACATTCACTATGTAACAAGCCCTTTGCAAGATAAATAGCAAACATAATGACCCACTGAGATAAAGAATGATTATCATTCCAGTCTTACAAGTAGGACAGTGAGTTCACAAAGGCTGACAAACTTCCCCAGGGAAGTGTGACTACCAGGCGACAGAATGAAGACTGGACTGGACCACGCTCTGCCATCTTGAGAGGCAGATTTTAGACTGTTGAGGAGGGCAGTAATAAGATTTGACTGTTATTAAAAGGACTCTCACAGTGTTTGAAAAGACAGATTAGGGAAAAAAGAAAAAGATTATTATCAAAGTAGCCCAGATGAGATGCCTGAAATACCACAGAAGCAGTTAGGATGGTGCAGCTAATGAATGTAAAGGTTAGTTTTGCATAGTAGAAGGGAAGCCAGAGGGTTTGACTGACCCCAGTCAGATACACCATGTTTACCCAAGTCCCATGACCTCCTCTTAAGGAGTTGTGTTACTTCTCTTTGTCTAGATGCTCACCACCCTTCTTGTGAATACCACATAAGTAAGCATTTGTAACATTTTATCGAATCTAAAATGCCTATGATTTTAAGATGCATTTAAAATTATGTAACAAAGAAACACGCTATCAGTTAATCTACAATATGCCATGGACTTTAAAAAGCACATGGATTTCAGATAAAACAAAATATGAAGTAAGATCTGCATCTGAGAATTGATGAAATATGGTAACTTTTCTATATTTGTTCAATACAACTTTCTTCTCACACCTCACCAAGACCAAGTCGTTCAAGGAATAGTTTTTTTTAAAGCAATGCAATGCTTTATAACCATTCTGTGGGAATTGCATGCACTGTCTTCATAAACACAGAGCACACAGTCTTGACCAAATCCTTCTTAGTTCAAAATGTTTAAGGCCTTCTTAAATCCCTGAGATCTGAGACGTAACTAGCTATTTCTCTTTACTTGTCAGTGACTCTAATGTAACAGAGAATGTGAAAGTAAGCACTTAATAGGATGATGATATTCACGGTGATGGTGGTAGTCCTGAGGGTGATGAGCCCAAAAATGCTATTTATTCAGGGCTTACTATGTTCCAAACACTCTGCATAGACTTTCTTGCTTAATTCTTGCAATTCTATGATACAGATAGTACCGGTAATCTTACTACTAGAAGAATGTCAGTTTCCAACTGGTAATTTTGAAGAAATAAAAACCTAAAGGAGAGTGATTTTTAAATCAAAGGTGCATATGAAGAGAAATATGCCTAAAAAATAATCCTGCCAGTTTTTGTTCATCCTGATTTTGTGAAACATTAACTCAACTCCAGTTAATCGTGCATGCATGCCTCTTTATTGACAATGGATCAGATGGATGTTATTGGTCAGCATATATTTCTTTCTTCCTTTTTATAAAAAAATTTTTAAAGAATAAGCCCTCATTTCACAAATATGAGCCAGCGGAAAGAGATACAATAACTCCAGAGAGACTGCAATCTTCATTTTGAAAGAACACATCTTTCAAGGGTGATAGGTCTTAGCATATTCATATGTTCAGCAGGTCTCAATATAAACATGAAACAACAATGAAAAGTCAGCAAATCGGCAGGAGGAATAAACATGTCAGACGCAGCACAGCATTCAGTGACCATCACATATCTTAATAAATCAGCTCACCGTCCAGCTTGTATAAGCCTTCTCCCGTGGGGGCATCTTGATAAACCAAAGAAACAACAGAAAATA
This sequence comes from Muntiacus reevesi, assembly GCF_963930625.1. Taxonomy (NCBI): domain Eukaryota; kingdom Metazoa; phylum Chordata; class Mammalia; order Artiodactyla; family Cervidae; genus Muntiacus; species Muntiacus reevesi. The sequence continues at coordinate 77,793,376 of NC_089253.1, read as the reverse complement.
CTCCCGCAGTGCTTGCTTTTTTAAGTAGGATTATGTGAAAGTACCTCAGAATCACTTCCATCCCCTCACATTGACAATCTTCCAGTTAATGAGAAAATGGATTTTCTTCTCCCAAAGTATTGGGTTTGAGAATCTTCTGCTCTGCATTAACTAATTCTTCACAAATGTTTTTAATGCTTAAGGTCCACATATTTGCTATTTATAAAAACACAGATGCAACTGATTCACCTCCTTATTTTAAGTTTGTTCCTCAAGACACCACTAACTTCTCAGTTCTACTGTGTGCTGAAAACCTGTTTCAAAAGGGAATCATGCAAACCCCCCAAACAACTCTTCCATGTTAGTCATCCTTAACACTCATCTAATAAACTTTTATTTTGCTCACCAGTATCAAAGCTTATGATTCCTAAAAAGTTTGGCAATTTTTAAAGGACGGGGAGAGAACTCTACTGGAAATGCCATGCCTTTCTTCTTCACATCCCTTCTTTTTAACATCAGGCAACTTTATATACCTCCTGCCAGGACCAGATCTAATCTCATTTCCAACCTGCCGTAACAGAATTAACAGTTCTTCCTTCCATACTTCCACTTTTTGTTCATACTACTATCAGAGGACTAATAAAATTATTACAATAAGTTGTTTATATTCCAGATAATGAAGTCTATAAAGACAGAAAACATCATTTATTCATCTTTATATGTCCAAAATGTACCTGACACAGGGGCAGTTATTAAATAAAATTTTTGAGTAACTTGATCAATGTGACTCAAAGTCCTTAGCAGTAATTTTATTTTAAGGAAAATATAATACAGCCTTTGAAACAACGAGAAAGAGAAAATGTCTTTTTAAGTAGTAAAAACTCAAAATGGAGTATGAATCCAAGTAAAAAATTTAAATTGCAGAAACTAATATTTTTCTTTTCTCATTCATTTCCCATGGTTTCTTAATTCTCTTCCATTAAACATGGTTATATGTAGGTTTATGAACCTGACAAATGCCTTGCCCCAAAGATACATACAGAATATATACTCAGTACTGAATAATATAAAATTCACTTCGCAACTTTTTGTCAGAATATTTGCCTGTATTTTAAGGATGAAACAGAGCAATATTAAAATATATTTGCATGGCATGAATACAAATCAGCCTAGAGATAGCTGAGTATATGCTTGACCCAAGGAAAAAGAAGGACCACAACTATAAGTATAGCTTAGATAATCTAAAAAGCTAATAATATCTTAACATGTGAACCAAAGTTTTATCAACTGATAGAATACCTATAAAATCATCTTCTGAGCCCAATTCTAAAGATAGAAAAAATATGGTTCATGTTATTTGATTATTCCACGTCCATAGCAAACCTCTAAAATCTCACATGAATAATGTCTTGGAGAAACATTTTCAAATTTTCTTTCTTTTTTATTTAAAAAAAAATTTTTTTTATTAGTTGGAGCCTAATTACTTCACAACATTGCAGTGGGTTTTGTCATACATTGACATGAATCAGCCATAGAGCTACACGTATTCCCCATCCCGATCCCCCCTCCCACCTCCCTCTCCACCCGACTCCTCTGGGTCCTCCCAGTGCACCAGGCCCGAGCACTTGTCTCATGCATCCCACCTGGGCCGGTGATCTGTTTCACCATAGATAATATACATGCTGTTCTTTCGAAACATCCCACCCTCACCTTCTCCCACAGAGTTCAAAAGTCTATTCTGTACTTCTGTGTCTCTTTTTCTGTTTTGCATATAGGGTTATCGTTACCATCTTTCTAAATTCCATATATATGTGTTAGTATGCTGAACATACTCAACTTCATATTTCTCAAATACCAGCAAACCATTTTTGGTGCATAGAAGCAGAGAGATCTTATCAAAGACAAGGCTTTTAAGCCATCCCTAACTCTCCCCACCATCCAGCTAGACACTATGCCCATATATCCTCAGACCACTCTTTCTGCATCTCTCTTACAACCCTTTAGAGAGCCTCCCTGTAATGCAACCCAAAGGCAGAGACCATACCTTAATTATCTGAGCAGAGACAAGTACGCTCAACAATACTTGTTGAATGGAAAGTAGGCTTTTAGTCAACCTTAATTCCAGTTCTTCATTTCAATAGACTTCTACTCCCAGACCAGGCTTAGAGTTCTTCATCTTTCTTCTGTGAATCTCTAAAACAGAAGGTCCTTTCTTTTCCTCTGAGCAGGAGGAGAAGGCAGCCTCGCATAAGTCACCATTCCCTGGTGTGGAGTGTATAAAATGGTCCACATTCAAATTTCTCTCCAGATTTCTTTTGGGTTTTGGAAGATCCTGTTTCCCTATTATTTCTTGCATATTTTATCAAGGTATCAGTTATCAGTTGGAAATCATATCACTGTTTATAAAATGATCTAAACTCTAATTAACATCACCATTACCTTGATAAACTGGTTAATCTGAAGTAGCTGGAGAATTTGTAAGCTCTCACTACTAAATTAGGATCAATAAAGACCAACAAGTATAAGTGTTCAAAGCTAATTAATAAGCAAAATCTTCCCTTTATCTATCCCACTAAATGCCAGTAATCCCACTCCATCCCACTGTATCCTTATCTAAAGCATACCATTTGAGACCCAGGGTTAGATCCTGAAGTTTCGCACTTTTCTCTGCTCACTTTTTGAATGGTACCATTACTCATTCCAGATCTGCCACTATATTTAGTAGATATACTTAAAAATGTAACTATAACCAATATTAATAAATTGATAAATACTGAATTGAATGATCCCTATATTATCACTGGCTTCCCTGGTAGTTCCAGACAGTAAAGAATCTCCTGCAATGCAGGAGAACTGGATTCTATCCCTGGGTTGGGAAGATCCCCTGGAGAAGGACATGGCAACTCTAGTACTCTTGCCTGGAGAATTTCATGAACTGAAAAGCCTGGCAGGCTACAGTCCATGAGTTGCAAAGAATCAGACACAACTGAATAACTAACACTTTCACTTCTTATTATCACTATAAGAATTAGTTTAATACTGCAATGTTACAACAGTGCTTGTTTTGATTTTTTGGCAGCGAGGCATATGGGATCTTAGCTCTCCAACCTGGGATCAAACCTGCATCCCCTGCCTTGGAAGACGAAGTCTTAACCACTGGACCACCAGGGAAGTCCTAATGCTGTGATGTTGATATATTCTTACTTTCTAGATCAGGAAACTGAGGCTTATAAGTTAAATAATTGGTGGCAAATAATGGAGCCAGAATTAGAATCCAGATCTAATTTATAAATTAATAGTCTTTCTCCCATACTGCAGCATGGCTCTTGCATTTATTCTGTCAAGTATTATTCTTGAATGACCCTAATAGCGTTGGCTTAACATTTCTAGTATGTTATCTGTAAAACGGAATTCGGACATAGCAGACAGCAGGGGGGCGAGGCTGAGACTGGCTCTCTATACTGTCAGAGATGATTTAGGCTGTGTTCCCATGGGATGTGACTGTCTCTCAGGCTGCCTGCATCTGTGGTGAGACATTTTATTTCAGAGTTTATGGGCTAGTCAATAAAATTTGGATGAATTTATACTGGATGGAAGGACTCTCAACCTGAATCAGTGGAAAACCAGAGCTGTAGAATTTTCTTAAAGTTGTACTGTATTGCTTTCAATTATATGCAATAAGTTAGCGATTTTAAAACAGGAAATAATCAGGTGCATTTGGAAAACAGAGTCCACAGCATCCAGTAGTGGCTTAAAGCAGGAGTTTCTGTTGCTGAGTTGATAAATCGTGTCCGACTCTTTGCAACCCCAAGTCCATAGCCCGCCAGGCTCCCCTGTCCACGGGATTTCCGAGGCAAGAATACTCGAGTGGTTGGCCATTTCCGTCTTCAGAGAAGTACCAGAAAAAAACACTGGACTGAGTGTCAGCATTATGCTCACATCAGTGTTTTTTGCAATATGACTGTTCTTTCTTAGAAAAGTCAGGTATTATAAGATGCCCAGATGTGAAACTTAGAATACTAGAACTAAAGGGAGACTACATCACGGGTTTATAAAATTTTAGATAATATGGAAGTAATTAACTACAGGAATCACAGAAACCAGTAAAATAAGTATGTTATTATTTTAAGTCACTAAATTTGTAGCGGTTTCTCACCCACAACAGAGAACTAATCAAGACACAGAGGGAGAAACTTCTTACCTGGTTAAAAAGAAAAAATGTTGCCGAAAAGGCAGGCTTTTTCAGAACACCAGTGCTAGGCAGAGCTGTCTGTCTGTTGCACAGACCACAGACCACTTCTTAGTTCAGTGAGTAATGCCGCCCTGTGTTCCTTCCTGATGCCACTCTAGTCTAGCAACTTCAGCCCTAAAGCATGATCAAATACGGATCACAGACCACACAACAGTCCTTACAAGCACCGCTGGGAGCATGCAACCCACTGTGCTTTGAAGCAGAGCCCTATTCCCTTCTGTGGAGACCCTTCTCTCTTGGCTCTAAGTGGCCCCAGGAGACATGGCTCACAACAGTCCTTTGGGAGCCATTAAAACCAGGAGAGGAGATTGCTGTCACCAGTCCTTACTCACGAGCATGGGCTTCCAGTCTACAACTGAAGAAGGCTACAACATGAAGGCAGGCTCGATTTCTATAGTATATTTAACATTCAGTTCAAATATGCAGAAGAGTGAACAAGCCAAAGCAAACACACAGTATGGAGAGAAAAACATAGTATGGTATCATGGAAAAGAATACTATAAGAAGTCTGAAGTGGGACTTCCCTGGAGGTCCAGTGGTTAAGAATCCACCATGCAATGCAAAGGATATAGGTTCAATCCCTGATCAGGGAACTAAGATCCCAACTCACGTGCTGCAACTACTGAGACTGCAGGCCACACTAGGAGAGTGAGTGCTCTCCAGCGAAAAGATCTCGCAAGACACAACTAAGATCCAATGCAGTCAAATTAATTAATTAAAATGAATAAATTTTTTAATTTTTTTTTCTAAATAGGAAAAAGGAGGTCTGAAGTGCTCTGCCAGCAGCAGCCCTGCCCATGGGGCATCACACAGCCACCTAGGAGAGGCTTACAAGATACTCCAGGTATCTTCCAGGTCTAACAGTTCTTACATTCTTCAGTCTTAACATAAGAATGTCTTAGTTCAACAATTTTAGTAACAAGCACCTACTACCTTAGGAAAAGAAGTGTACTAAGACATCAAGACATCTATTTCTACTTTATTGACTACGCCAAAGCCTCTGAATGTGTGGATCACAATAAACTGCGGAAAATTCTGAAAGAGACGGGATACCAAACCACCTGACCTGCCTCTTGAGAAACCTGTATGCAGGTCAGGAAGCAACAGTTAGAACTGGACATGGAACAACAGACTGGTTCCAAATAGGAAAAGGAGTACGTCAAGGCTGTATATTGTCACCTTGCTTATTTAATTTATATGCAGAGTACATCATGAGAAACGCTGTGCTGGATGAAGCACAAGCTGGAATCAAGATTGCCAGGAGAAATATCAATAATCTCAGATATGCAGACGACACCACCCTTATGGCAGAAAGTGAAGAGGAACTAAAAAGTCTCTTGATAAAAGTGAAAGAGGAGAGTGAAAAAGCTGGCTTAAAGCTCAATATTCAGAAAACTAAGATCATGGCATCTGATCCCATCACTTGATGGGAAATAGATGGGGAAACGGTGGAAACAGTGTCAGACTTTATCTTTTGGGCTCCAAAATCACTGCGGATGGTGACTGCAGCCATGAAAGTAAAAGACGCTTACTCCTTGGAAGGAACGTTATGACCCACCTAGATAGCATATTAAAAAGCAGAGACATTATTTTGCCAACAAAGGTCCATCTGGTCAAGGCTATGGTTTTTCCAGTGGTCATGTATGGATGTGAGAGTTGCACTGTGAAGAAAGCTAAGTGCCGAAGAATTAATGCTTTTGAATTGTGGTGTTGCAGAAGACTCTTGAGAGTCCCTTGGACTGCAAGGAGATCCAGCCAGTCCATCCTAAAGGAGATCAGTCCTGGGTGTTCATTGGAAGGACTGAGGCTGAAGCTGAAACTCCAATACTTTGGCCACCTCATGCGAAGAGTTGACTCATTGGAAAAGACCCTGATGCTGGAAGGGATTGGCGGCAGGAGGAGAAGGGGACGACAGAGGATGAGATGATTGGATGGCATCACCCACTCGATGGACATGAGCTTGAGTAAACTCCGGGAGTTGGTGATGGACAGGGAGGCCTGGCGTGCTGCGATTCATGGGGTCGCAAAGAGTCGGACACGACTGAGCAACTGAACTGAATTGAACTGCAGACATCAAGAAAACAACTATTCGATCTGCAAAGAGTACTTATTCTCAGTCACTAAGATTAGCAGGCAAGGCTCTGAGTTTTAGCACACATTGTGTTCTCAGCATTTGAGAGGCTAGTCTTATTAAATGTCAACCCATACATCAAGGCTGCAAAGATAAAGGCCATTCAAATCCTCTCCTGGTGGTTTAGATGTTCAAGAATCTGCGTGCAATGCAGGAGACCTGGGTTCAATTCCTGGGTTGTGAAGATTCCCTGGAGGAGGAAGGCATGGCAACCCACACCAGTATTCTTGCTGGAGAATATCCATGGACCGAGGAGCCTGGTGGGCTATTGTCCATGGGGTCTCAAAGACTCAGACACGACTGAGTGGCTGATAACAGAACAACACGATAACCTCCAGCTAATAGATAGAGAGATATTTGTTATTTCACTTGAAGTTTAGCATTCAGAAGTCACCACTTCATGTACAGTTTCTTATTATGAATACAACTCTGTGAAGTATTGACATTTTATATGCAAGCTGTGACTAGTGGTTTATCGTTATAGCCAGGTAGTCCCAAAACAGGCATAAATTTAAGCATTGTGTTATAAAGTCTACCAAATAACTAAGATCAAAAGAATACACATGATATTTCCACGCTTCTTCGGACATATGTCAATGCAAAAGAGCCAGTGAGGAAAATAACTTTAGCTGAAAGTCTTATTCTGCCAGATCAAGAAAAAGAGAGTGAATCTATTTTCCATCGTTTATTTTCTGTCACTAGTAGTCTTTGTCATCCATTAAACCTGGTTAAATATTCTACCTAATTTTTTGGCAATTCTCTACTATAGCTTGATATTAAAAAGCTTAATATTTGGATTGTATATTTCAGTTTCTATTCTCACTCCAGTTTACAGAGAAGTAAAAAGCACTGTGCTTGCAATGTAAGCTGGTATTAAACTGACCCCTGCTGGCCTCATCTTTTCTGCATTTGTCAGATGCGACAACTCCCAACTGCATCCTATAGTTGAAACTGCATTTGATTAGATTCCCATACCAAACACACGACAGGAAAAGTATGGCTACTCCTACAATTGCGAGTGGAAAGATGCTTTCTTCAGTTTGGCTATTTTATTTGCAAAGACCCAGCAGTTAAAATCACCCTAGTATTCCATAGCAGTGTTTCCTAGAATCTACCGATTTATTCTACAAATTCATTTGCCTGACAAACACTTACATATTTCTGAAAGAACATGGAAAAGCAGAGATACATAGAAATATAGCATCTGCCCTCTGGTACTCACAAGCACTTAGCAGTCATTAAAAAGATACATTTGAGAATTAAATTCTAGCATATGATTAGATATGATAAAAGTGAGAAGGAAGCAGGGCTACCATACCATATACAGTGGTATAGCCTGGATCATGGGTCTGAGTTAACTCAAGATTCTTTACTGAACAAGTCCAGGAAAATGTTATCTCCTTCTTCTTTAGGACTTACTGTATTTTATGAATAAGAATGGATTCAATTTAAATATTAATGATCTTCTATGTGCCTGAGACTGTGGCTGGCTGCTTTCCAAACACTATCATATTCACCTTACTTGTAACATTATGAAATAGTTATTTTATGATTAGTTTATGGATGGTGAAAGCTCTGTCATACTATGGTACAATGTTTCTGTTTTAAACAGATGTTTCTCCTCTACAAGAAAACTGAGCATCTTAAGCATAGGGGATTATGTCATTGTCATTTTTATATCCCCAGAACTGAACACATCTCCAATACCTGGTGTGTAGTATGTAACCCAAAAATGTCTGCATAATATATGAGTGGAGATAACACTGAACAAATGTGGATTTTAAATGCATACTATGAGCACAGCCTGCACTTAAGTGTTAAGAAAGCAGTGGGAGAAAAAGTTTTGATTCCTGAATATAGTCACCCATACTCAACTGTGGCAAGAAAAGAAGAAATTCCCAAGACATGAGTTAAACAGAAGGCTATGGAAACACAGCTTAACACTATCTAGCTATAAAAACCAAGTAGAAAAAGGACTCCAACATCAGAGGATGATGACATACATGGGTGCTGGACTTTATTAGAACCTGAAACCTATTAAGAGAAGGGGGAGAGGGGAGAAAATCACGAAAAGAAGGAATCATGAAAAGACGAAAGGAAAACATGAAAACAAATACAATGTAGAGATTCAAAAACTATATTACGTTCCCAAGAAGTTAACGTGTTTTTCTTTTCCTACCTTCTCTTATTTTTCAACATCTCTTTTCTTGCCACTTAGGGACAGATGAAGATAAATGAAGTACAGTGGTTAAACTTCTTTGTTTGGATACAAATGATCTTGTGTATCAACATTATTGTTATGTAAGCACTTTTAATACTGCTTCTAGCAGATGAGACTTCTGTTTCAACATATGTTATGGGGAAAACGGTAAAAATGTATTCATGACTAAAATAACTAAACAGTCAACAAAAACTGCCTAGAAAATATTATACATGAATCTGGTTTGTTATGGTTGCTAACAATTTAAGGTAAAACTGAGGCTGAATCTCTCTCCCCAAACAGGAATGAATAAGCCTAGATTCTTTGTATTGTCAACACTTGCCATGTTATCCTACCCTACGCCAAACCACTACTGCAAAACCATTTATTAAGAGGAACTGGAATTTAATCCCCTCTTCCTGCACCTTCCCTGGTACAGTAAAACAGACAAGAAATAAAGAGTTTTTCCACTCAACAACAGTGTAGAATACAAAGAATATAAAGGGTGGTCTGGCTTATGGGCCCTGGATTCAGACTGAAAGGCCACAACTGTAATCATGGTCAAGTCCCCTACTTTTCTAAATCAAATATAATAAGATTATCTTTGTAAAACCAAACTATCACATGCAAAGAGCTTAGCATACTGCATGGTAGGTAAATGTTCAATAAGCATAGGCTATAACTGTTATTACAACTCCTACATGACTTCCCTCCTAAAGTCTTACCTTTGATTTTCAACTTGAACAAAGAGATAGGACCTCAGAATCCTCACTCTGGCTAAGCTGGGCTTTAAATGTGTTAGATGAGTCCATCTCACCCTCCTCCCTCCCTCTCCCCTTCTTGTCAATAATCAGCACCTCAGGAAATGTTCCCCTGCTCACACACAAATGAAGTTCCCGTTCACATGTATTTATGATTATGTCTTTTTTTGGTAACTAGAGGTCTCAAATTAAACAATTTGATCCAAACTGCAATATTCTGCCCCACTGGTCCCTAAATGACACCAGCTTCTGCAAGACCAGAGAAACATAAAATTGCCATGCCTATGACATCAAAAGCACAAGCTCATTTGTACCTAGAGCTTACAACACTCCCAGAAACCGACAAAGATCCCTACTTGCCATATTTAGGGTTTATATCTCCCACTTTTCACACTGTCCAGTCATAAACAAAGACCAGGGTACATTCCAGATTTCAGACTCCATGACAATTATGATTATACACAATCTCAAATACACCATTCACGATAGTCCAGTTTCTAACAATTGATTAAAAATAACAAAAGGAGGTATTTGCGTGAAATTAATGTTAAGTATTGATATGTAGCATATCAATACTTAAATGAAATGGCAAACCAACCAGTAGAAAAATTAAACATAAACTACTCTTGAAGCAAAAGACTATATGTTATAGTTTTATTACTGACTGTAGAACATAACCAGTTTCATCTCCAACATAGAAATCTTATTTTATATATATATTTATAAAAGTATGCATATATGTGGGTTTCCTTGATGGCTCAGAGGGGAAAGAATCTACCTGCAATGCAGGAGACACAGGGGATGCTGGTTTGATCCCTGGGTACGGGAGATGCCCTAGAGGAGGAAATGGCAACCCAATCCAGTATTCTTGCCTGAGAAAGTTCAGGCATAGAGAAACCTGGCGGGCTATAGTCCAAAGGGGCACAAAGAGTCAGACACTAATGAGCAAGTAAGCACACACACATGCATATATATGTAAATAAAATATGAACATGAATCAATGTACATAACATATTTATATATATATGCATAACACACACACACATATATATATATATGCTGGAACCAGCAGTAACCCTACTGTTTTCCTTGTTAAGAAGTTAATAAATAGTTGACACACTTTAGTCTGCATTTCTATGACTCAAGTTCTAACTTCTTGAAAATTATTCCTTGATATTATACTTTCTTTGCAGATCTAACAGTGTACATACATCTACCCTCCCAATGACCTTGATCTCAAACAGGTCTTTTACAAAATAATTCAAGTAAAGTACTGAGCACAGTTCAGAGCACATAGAAAATGCTCAGTGAATGTGTTCACAGCTGCTAGTAGTTGGCAGGAATTTTACATGACTACAAGTGGCCATAGAATCACCAACAGGAATTCAAAGCAATAATCGAGGGTGACCCAGGTCAGTTACACGGAAGTCTCCCTCAGTTGAGGCCATATGCAAATATTATGGATAGAGGGACCCACTCTGTTCAAAACAATTCCCCAACCATCAATGCAGATGATGAGAATCACTTGGGTATTTATCACAATAGGTATGTGTGCCTATGGGGAGAAAACAGTGATAATAAAATTAAGTACACTGATCTTAAAGAAGCCATCTTCTTGGTGATCAAAAGTGTGTTCTTCCATACTTAAAGGGGATACTTGAATGATATTCAAAACTTCTGCAATTGACACGGCTCTAGAAGAAAAGGCAATAAAGTAAAGTTGACTATATTGGTATGTGAGCAGAGAGGAAACTGGTCAAGGGAGGGAGCAAAAGCTCCCAGAAAGCAAAAGTATAGTTAATTTTTTAAACTATAAACTCCATAGGTATGACTTTTCTACAGGAAGTTTCTTCACAAATGGAGTGCACCTGTAAAAACAAAACCTTGTCTAAATTAAAAACGAGCTTATAAGAAACTTCAAGACTTAACTTTGACTTTAACTCAGGGGGGTGAGAATTTCAGACACATCAACACACTATAAGGGCACAGCCATCGGATGCCATTCATTCCACTGCTTTTCTTTCAAGTGTCTGGAGTTCAGTTTTCGTACTATCAATAAGCAATACTAGGACTATCTCAACAGAAGGAACCAAAGTACATAAACCTCACAAAATAAAGAAAGAAAATTTTGTAGCATTCTTTTTTCCAAGTTTATCTTTCCCTTTGTCCAGATTGGGGGTGGGGGGAAATCTAACTTTATTCTGAAATAAAAACACATGAGATGCACAATTTTCATAATTTACCAACCTGGCATCTTAATCATCAATTACCCTATCACCAAATACAGAACAGTTGGAAGAAAAGTAATAATAAATCTCTGAGGTTATATACTTCTTTTTAGACAGGCAGTTTTCCACATCAAAAAATATCTAATTTCCCTTGTTTAAAAAATTAGACTATTTGTTACCTCATGATGATTCAATTAAGAAGCCTTTAAGTACAACAGAAAATATGTAAATTAATAAAGCGATTTTAACAAAAAGAAAGAAAGCTTTGAGAATATTGGTGTTTCTATATCCTACAGAATATTGATGACGATATGGTCAAAATGAGCATCAGCTATAAATTATGTGTACAGCTTGCTAACAAATTACAAAAATGTTCCCCTTTGGTTTCTTTTCTGACTACTTGTAAAATAATATTCACACACAAATTTACAATTCAAATTTGATGTCTTATGAGTACATTTTGCAGATCATGCTCTGAGAAGGGAGACAGTAAGCTAACAGTTGCACAGAAAGTATAATTTGCTCCTGGCATTTAGCCAGAAACAGTAGACCAAATGTTTAGAGACCATGAGGCATCTAACAAGCCCAGGGCAGCATCTGGACTCCTCAGTACTCGTTGTTGCTGTTTATATTTGGACCTCCAAATAAAGGGATAAATAAATCTGAAATTCATGCAAAGTAAAATGTATTTATTTTACTTACAGGGGACAGAAAAGGAAGCAACTTGAAGGCCCTTCAGGAACATTTGCAACAGCACTGACAAGAAGTCCCAATGATTTCAGCAACACTAATAAACATATGTCTGGACCTATGTTCAGCTGTAATTTACGCATTAAGTATAAGCCTTTATTTTCATACTTGAGAAAACATGCCAAGTATTCAGTATTTATTATCATAGTTAACTTGCAGAATGATAAAGTTGATTACAATAGAAAGAAGAAAATATTGGTCTTGGGGAAAAAAATGAACTTTATTATCATATAGGTAGGTTATAAAGGAGTCATGACGACCTCCCACAACTAACCCAATATGTCTGGACCTTAAACTTACTATAACTGTCACATACTAAGCAGACATGATCTCTATATGGGCAAATGTATGGCTAATAAAAATCCACTCCAACATACAAGTCACTCCGGCACACTATAATGTAATTTTTGCAGGTATCTGCTGTAATAAACCATATGACACAGTAAAAGGTATGACAGTTACTAGTCTTTCTTAAAGTACTGTGAGCAGGTATTGTCAACCTATTTCTTGAGATCATTCAGGGGTTAAAAGGTCTCGCAGAACTAGCAGTCTGCATTCTTATAAGGGACTGAGAAAAAGACAGAGGGAGATCAGGCCGGGGTGAGGGGAACTGAAAAATACAAGGAAAGAAGTCAAGAGATAATCATTTTCAAGAAAATAAATTTAGTTGACATGAAGGGTTAAGACTGAAAACTGAAGCATGACTTGAGAAAACTTGCAGATAAAATCGAGGAGGATTACAAAGAACAAAAATCTAGCTGCCGCATTTGGTAAAATACCTTTCTCACTGCGTCTATACTAGGAATGCACACTGCAGACAAACCAGATCACTTCTGATACTATTTTATACTTGGTGCAGCTTCTCACCAGGAATGGAGTGTGAATCCCTAAACTACATCATATCACCCCCTTAAGACAGTGATGGGGCCACGGCCTCATAGGCGACCTCATCAAGAGTCTCAGAACTAGCAGTCCACTTCTGAGTTATGTTGATTGTCAGTTTGTACAACAAATCATTCACCTCTACACATACTATGTACTTTGGTATTTACTAATGGTTCATTGGCACCTTAGAGTGCTTCCAAAAGGCTACTTTAATATAAATGTGGTCAAGGTAAATTTTTTATTAAACTGTGAGTTATATTAAGCTATTATCAGAAGGTGAGTTTTAAAAAATTAGAGAACTGTGAGGTCAAAATAATATAACATAGTATAGTGCGGGCATTGTTGTTGTTTAGTCACTAAGTTGTGTCCGACATTTTGCAACCCCATGGACTGTGGCCCGCCGGGCTCCTCTGTCCATGGAATTTCCCAGGAAAGAATACTGCAGTATGTTGCCATTTCCTTCTCCAGGGGCAGAAACACATGTATTTCTCTTTTGAGGATATAGGACACTTTAAGGATCTCCAACTGGTGAGGCCACTCTGCTAAGTCTTCTAGCATACACAGTGGAACAACCCACAGGAGTCTCAGGAGGGAAGTGTCTCTCCCTGGACTCAAGGCTAAAAATCCCTTTGCTCTCACCTCAGGAATCTCACTTCATCACCAATGACCATCTACCCCACTTACCTTTAAATATGCATCCAAGTTCAAATCTCTTTAAAACAATCAACCAATGAACCAAAAAACTGCATTCCCTTTTTAACTACCATCCTATTTATTTTTTATTTGTAGCCAAAATTCATGAAAAGATTCAGCATTCACCACTCTAACCACTAAAGGATTCTTTACCATTGAAATCAATTAACACTTTTTAGTCTTCATCATAACTGACTTCTCTACAGCATGAGACTGTTGACTTCAATCTTGAAATGTCTTTTTCTCCTGTGGTTTCTATGACATTTTTTTCTCTAGGCTTTCCTCTGCCTTTTCCTCTCAATCAGTCACCATACCTGGCTTCTCTTTCTTTTCAGCCAGTCTCTTAAATGGGAGCTTCCCTGATGGCTCAGCAGGTGAAGAATCTGCCTGCAATGCAATGGATCTCCTGTAAGGCAGGAGTTGCAAGAGAAGCAGGTTCGATTCCTGGGTTCGGAAGATTCCCCTGGAGAAGGAAATGGCAACCCACTCCAGTATTCTTGCCTGGAAAATCCCATGGACAGAAAAGCCTAGCAGGCTATGGTCCATAGGGTTGCAGAGCTGGACATGACTGAACACACACACAATCAGCCTCTCAAATATTCCTGTTCCACCGAGTTCCACCCATACTCTTACTGTTTTCGTTGTTTCCACCATGTCCCTGTAGTATTTGTACCTCCACAGAATAAGCAATCCTCCCTAAATTTTTGAGGATATATACTATATTCTCAAGTCTCAATTTCCTACCCAAATTGTTCTTGAGATTCAGCTGCATATATCCAGTTTCCAAACGAATACATCCACCCAGATATCCCACAAACATCTCATACTCAACACATCCAAAGTGAAATGCATGATCTATATAGGCAACTCCCCCTCCACTTTCTCTCTTTCCTATTCTCAACTCCCCAGGCTGTATTCACAGTCTTCCTAGGCACTACCACTCTCTCCCCAGTGTGCCATGTTAGAAACGTGGGCATCCTCGCTCCTTTCTTTCTAACACGCCCACAGTGGGCAGCTTCCAAGTGCTAGCAATTCCACCTTCTCAGAAATATTCTCATTCCTTCCCTCTTCCCTTCTCACGGCCACAGTTCCCACTGCCACAGTACAGGACCACATTCTTGACCTAGTAACTGTAGCAGTCTTCCGGTCTCAGCGTTACTCTCTTCCCAGCATCCTCCAAACTGAGACGGAAAGAGCTTCTAAAGCACACATCTCACTCACCAAATCCCATGTCCCTTGTCAACTTCAATGGAGACTTCCCTGGTGGTCCAGCAGAAAAGAATCTGCCTCCTAAGGCAGGGGATGTGGGTTAGATCCCTGGACAGGGAACTAAGATCCCACAGGCCTATGGCACAACTAACCCCATGTGCTACAACTAAAGAGCCTGCAAGCCACAGCAAGAAGCCTGTGTGCCATGACAAAAGAAGTCTGCAAGACCCACAAGTAGAGAAAGCCTATGTGCCACAACGAAGACCCAGAGCAGCCAAAAAGAAAAAAAAAAAAAAAAAATATATATATATATATATATATATGTAGAGATGTTCTCCTTCAAGATAAGGCCCAACTCCTTGGCTCCAGCCTATCTTTAGCCTCATTTCTAAGCAAGTTCCTGCATCCTGCCCATACTGAAATGTTTAGCAGTTTCCCCCAAACAACATCCTTTATATCTGTGCCTTGACATATACTGCTTCTCTGCCTGATAACTTTTGTCTCAAATTTATCTAGCTGCAAAGACTTCCATGGAGAAGGAAATGGCAAACCACTCCAGTATCCTTGCCTGGAAAATCCCATGGACAGAGGAGCCTGGTGGGCTGCAGTCCATGGGTTGCAAAGAGTCGGGCACAACAGAGCAACTATCACTGAACACTGAAAGACTTTCTCATAGCCTCCCCAGGCACCTACAGCCTGGGTGTAATGCCCTTCCCATGTACTCTAAAGGCAGGAGCCCCCTATGAATAGTAGACAGTACTATGACTCTCATATTTGAAGAAATAAACCAGTAGTTTATATGGCAAGCATAGCAGGCACCCAATGACTTTCAAAGACTGTAAGATGAACAAATAATAATTTGGCTTGACTCAACTGGTATAACAGCTGTAGAACCTAAAGAGTCTATGACAAATTAAACTTGCTCAGAACTTCAGAGTAATATATTTCTTGTTATTTTTAAGTATTAATAAAGGGTCAAAGATGGGACCAGTCTCCAGGCCTTAATAACAAACTTATCTTGATAGAAATATCACATATTCTTAGAGGAGTTCATACCCTCCACAGGGTCTGACTACCCAGACCACTGGCTAAGGCTGTCTTACTCATCTCTGCATACATGAGTCCCTGACACATAGTGTCACTCACAAAGTTTGATAAAGGCCTAATGGATGAGTATAAAGAAAGTTCTAAAGAAAAGTATAGAAACAAATAAGGTCTACCTTGTTGAAAAATTACTAATCTCTAATTTCTTGACCAGTCCAGATTTAGCTTATCAATAAGCGGTCAGTCTTCCTGAAGCTTGTATTTCCAGGAAGTGTTCAGTTCAGTATTCACTTATTCAACAAATAGAGTCAGCTACATACTGGTTACCATGGTAGGCACAAGAATTGGCAGGGAAAGCAATGGAATTAGAAAAAGAACTGATTCCAAATCCACCTAGACATTTAATAGCTGTGAAATCTATGTGCCAATCAATTAAGCTCTGCTTATAAATGTCTTCATACAAAAATGAGAGTAAAATATCTATTTCACAGGGTTACTATGAGAGTTACATGAGATAATACATAAACCCATTATGGTACAAATGTATTAGTCCTTCCTATTATTCACTATGAATAAAAACAGTAATATTTTATGGTTCACTTTATTAAAATAAATCCACGAGACAAATAAGACAAGAATTAATATTCCCACTTATCATTTTTAAAAACCTGTCCCAAGGAATCTAAGCCATTTTCCCAAGACCACTCATGCAGTTGGTTGATAGCAAAATTCTTTGGTGTCAGGTACAATAATGTGATTCTCTTTACTTAGTGTCTCTTACAAATCTCACTGGCACCAACTCTAGAAGATCTTACACCAAAGAAAGGGACTACAGTTGAGAAAGTATAAGTCTTCCTAACGTAGTAGCTGAGGGGTTGATGAGCAAACGAAGTGTTTAAATGAATGGTTTTCTTGCTAAAGAATCAGAGTTTTCTTAGCAGACACAGGGTACTGCCAACTATAAGAGACACCATAAAGTTTTCATAGTCAGGGAAAGGTCCCCAATGTCATAAGTTTTGCTTTAACAAGAAAACTCTAATATTAAAAACTGTCAGGTTACCATAGTAACAATCTATTTGCAATCATGATGCTGGTAGAATTCCGTTATATTTCTCTCTAAGAAAAGTAAACTAGATGTAGCCAAGGAATTTAATAAAAGTATCTGCTGGACCAAAAGCCAAGATATAACCATTTTTAGATGATATGACAGGATTTAAATATACAGCAAGAGACCCTCAGGTTACAATGTGCTCCATCAATAAAATTAAAACATTTTGACCTTGACACCAATACAAGGTATAGCTATATTATCTGGAAAACTCAATTCTCTGAGTAAGAAAAATAAATCATTAAACAACTGAGATGACAGCCATGGAACAAGAAAGTCAGAATTCATCAAAAGCAGAACAAAATCAATCCTCAAGGGAAGTATGAATTATAAAGACTAAATTTCTCACAGAAAGCTCAAGGGTTTCATTTTAGTATTTTGTTCTGTGTGTATGTGTACATGTATTTGTTGTGGGGGGGGGCGGGGGGAGTGGGCTGTATTTTGAAATCCCAGACATCCTTGGATGATTTAACCTTCTACTTTTATCTAGAAAATATCAGAAGGACATATTCAAAATAAATTGATTCTAAACAAAAAAAAAAAGAGAGAGAGAGAAGAAAGTTACTCTTTTTAATTAGACCATTTTGAAGTCTGGACACGCTGACTGCTTAGGCAGACAGGAACAATTTCTACAGAATCAGCAAAGCCTCAGCCGTAACGATGAAAATCATATAGATTTTCTCTCCTGTAAGCTTTTTAATACTTGTTTCTACAACAATCCAAGAAATGGTAACTTCCCCCCCACAACCTTAGCAGTGAACAAAGCATTCCTTTTCTACTTGTAACGATTTCACAGAATAGCATATATATGCGTAATGTCCTCAAAGACAACCAGAGTAAAAATATGCACTCCCTCTATTACAACAATAAACTGGCTTTGTTAGAAAGTATCAACTTGCATAACTGAAGAAATTTTTCTCCTCATTGGCCAGCTCGTTTCTTATACAGTCAGTGCAGAATTATAAATAATTTTGGTAATATATTTATATTACATATACTATTATAATATACACGTATATATAATACCATCTATTTTTACAAACATAACTTATATACAAAATAACTTGCTTGCTTTCTGAAACATAGTCCTGAAAACTATGTGCAGTCAAATTTTCTATATGTCATATTTCCCTTCTACCTTTTAAAATATAAAATTACAGAACATGTCCCCAGGTTCCCTGAAAAGAATTGGCTAAAGACACCTTTTCAAAATCACAGTTAAGGTTAAAGAAAACTTTAAAATCTAGTATCTTAAATTTTATTAAATTCAAACAAAATGTTAACAATGTAAGTAACAACTATAGCTAGCACAGACTATATACTTTTGTTTATTGTTTTTAAAGATTATGGAGATTAAGTGAAAGTCGCTCAGTCATGTCCTACTCTTTGCAACTCCATGGAATATTACAGTCCATGAAATTCTTCAGGCCGAATACTGGAGTGGGTAGCCTTTCCCTGCTCCAGTGGATCTTCCCAACCAGGAATCGAAATGGGGCCTCCTGCATTGCAGGAGGATTCTTTACCAACTGAGCTATCAGGGAAGTCCTTATGGAGATTAAGATTAAGATCAAAGGTTTCTAGGTTGAGGAACTTAGATGGAAGGAGATCAAACCAGTCAACGCTTAAGGAAATCAACCCTGAATATTCACTGGAAGGACTGATGCTGAAGCTGAGGCTCCAATACTCAGGCCACCTGATGCAAAGAGCTGACTAATTAGAAAAGACCCTGATGCTGGGAAAGATTGAGGGCAGGAGGAGAAGGGGACAACAGAGGATGAGATGGCTGGCTGGCATCGCCGACTCCATGGACATGAGTTTGAGCAAGTTCTGGGAGATGGTGAAGGACAGGGACGCCTGGCGTGCTGTGAGTCCACGGGGTCGCAAAGAGTCAGACACAACTTGGCCACTGAACACCACCATTAAATGGTGAAGGAAATATACGAGTGAGTACAAATTGGAGGGAAAGTGCTAATCATTCATTCTTTAACAAATTGAAAAGTGAGGTGGAGACATGTGGTAAATAGTCAGAAGCTGGAAATACAGGGTTGGAACTCAGGGGGGCTGTCTGCAGAAGCGATAAAGATGCACTTACGGTGAATAAGCAACAACTAAATCTAACAAAAGAGGATGATACCCCTTAAGAAAACATTGTGGAAAAGAGCGTAATAAAGAGAAATAAGGATAAACCTTGAGGGAGATCAAATATTTAAAGGTCAGGGGAATTTTTAAAAACAAGGTGAGAAAAGTATCTTGGAAGTTCTAAGAGGAGAGCTTCATAGAAGAGAGCAGTTAACAATATATACCTCAGAGAGCTCAACAGAACATAGCAACAGAAAAGGCAAACTGGGATCTGTACTTAGGATGTAACGTGGTGTATTAGAGAAGTCATTTTCAATACAGTAGTTGAGGCTCAGCCTCAAAGGGTAGATGAGTAAGAAAATGGAAACAATGCATCAAGAATTGTTGTATTCTATGCTCTTAACACTAAAATCTGAATCCTCAACAAATAAAAGTGTTTCTGGACTATATAATAACCATTCTTATGTGAAAGAAACAATAGCAGATTTGTTTTTAAAGGCAAAAAACTTTAAATTACTGACTTAGACTAGGAAGCAGCAATCGATCCTTTTTTTTTTCTCAAAACCTAGCAGTATAAATAAATTTCCCAGCAAAAAAAAAAAAAAGAGTCTATTTTCTTAGTCATCTAATGTCAAAATGTTGTTTATTTTTTCTGATGTGTAAATGCCATAAATCCACTGCACCAATTAAAGGATGCTATGACTCTATCTGAGATTAGTAATGATTTTAATTAAATTAAAAGATTTTTCCTTCCAAGACTTCCATTTCAGTCCTAAATATGTGTTCTCTCTATTCACCCTTGTCTCATAGGGCAATGATCATATTTTAGAGGGAGACAACTTTCCTTTTTTGGGTCCTGTTAACAGAACATGTTGGATTTAATTTTCAATATTATTTATGAGTTATGAGTGTAGGAGTGTTTTGCAGTATGATGAATATTCCATCATCTGTAATTTTTAAGAGATGCCTAATATGAAGAGGGATGGGACAGTATAGTTGCTCTTTTCCTCTCTTGCTACACCCTCTTCTGGAAAGGTAATAAACAACAGAGGTTTTTTTCCTTTGTCTATTTAAACCTGCAGGTTCAGAGACAGTTTTTTTTTTTTTCAAAAAAACCGAAGAGAAATAAGAAGGAACTTCTAAGATAACTATTCCTAAAAGGCAAAAACATGCTTACAAAGGTTAAAAAATAATAAGCAGCAGCTATTACTGCAGGCAAAAAGCAGGGGGAAAGATAAAATATAACAGCAGAGCAATATCAAGCACTACAAACATAGTGAACTGAAAAAAACACTTAAATATTGAATATTGGTTTTCTTCTATAACCAAAAAGAACAGTAAAGCTAACCAACTCAGCTAATGCCTAATGGATTCAAAGTTGTTGTTGTAGCTGGACACCACTCTGCAACCCCATGGACTGTAGACTGCCAGGCTCCTCTGTCCATGGGATTTCCCAAGCAAGAACACTGGAGTGGGTTGCCCTTTCCTTCTCCAGGGGATCTTGCTGACTCAGGGATCGAACCCGCACCTCCTGCATTGGGAGGTGGATTCTTTACCACTGAGATTTAGTGGGAAAACACTAAATCTAAAGTACTTGAAAGTAAAGAAGAAAGCTGAGACTAATATAGAGGTTCTCCTGTGTTTACAGTACAATTTCAGATATCATATAGGAACTGCCACATTTGGTTCCAGGTATTCTTTCATAACATAACAGAAGTGACATGGAAGTTTTGCTCTAAAAGTAAAGCATATGCCCCACCAAGTTAAAGCATACTACATCTAATGGCTCTTAAAATAAAGCTATACAAAAAGCAATCATAATGTTGTGATAATGACTGAATCATCAAGAACATACAACATTACCCGTATATTAGACTCTACCACCTAAAGAAGGAAGAGACATTTCTACTTTTAAAAGCCAAAGAAAATGCCTAGGTCTGCTTAGAAATGTCATAGCCTCAATTTCACAGAGAAAAACAGTGACAGTCTCAACATTCTATCAAGCAAAATTTCAAGATTCAAAACCCAACAGAACGTTATAACATAAGAAATTGAAATCAAATTACAAAGAGATATTACTTACAGCATTTATAAGGTTGACAAGGATTAAAAAGAATGATGCTCTCAAGGCTGTAAAAAAAAATGCACTCATACAGTGCTGATGGGGTATAAGTTAATACACTATATACTGGAGCACAATTTGGCAACATATATGTGGCTCAGCTGGTAAAGAATCTGCCTGCAATGCAGGAGCCCTGGGTTCGATCCCTGGGTTGGGAAGATTCCCTGGCGAAGGGAAAGGTACCCACTTCAGTATTCTGGGCTGGAGAATTCCATGGACTGTATAGTCCATGAGGTCTCAAAGAGTCAGACACAAATGAACAACTTTCACTTTCATAAAATGCACCAAAAAATTTCTTTGGAAATTCATTTTTATTAACTTATTCCCTGGTGGCTCAGACGGTAAAGAGTCTGCCTGCAATACAAGAGACCAGGGTTCGATCCCTGGGTCCAGAAGATTCCCTGGAGAAGGAAATGGCAACCCACTCCAGTATTCTTTTTTTTTTTTTTTAAATAGTAGCAAACGAAGCAACACTCCAGTATTCTTGCCTGGAAAATCCCATGGATGGAGGAGCCTGGCAGGCTACAGTCCATGGTGTCACAAAGAGACATGACTGAGCAACTTCAGTTTCCTTTCATCCTATGCAAAAAAAAATACAATTTTATTATGTAAAGATAAACATATACTGATGTTTCATGCAATTAAAAAAAAATTGAAATACCCCCAAAAGAGTACTAGTTATATACATTTTGACATGTTTCATACCATGGAATGGGCTTCCCAGGTGGCTAGCTGTAAAGAACCTGCCTGCCAATACAGATTAGACGTAATAGATGTGAGTTTGATCCCTGGGTAGGGAAGATCCCCTGGAGGAGGGCATAGTAATCCACTCCAGTATTGCCTGGAGAATCCCATGGACACAGGAAGACTGGAAGACTGCAGTTCATAGGGTTGCACAGTCAGATATGACTGAAGCAACTTAGCGAGCAAGCGTATCATGGAACAATACATGACTATTAAAAGAAAATTACAAACGGTGTGCATGCGGGAGTGTATATGTTAGATATAGATACAGATGTAGACCCAGCACCATCTGTGGAATGATGGAAATACTGGTCTCTAAGAGGTAGGGTTTCTGAAGCACTTGAATTTCTGATCTGCACTTTTATTATTTTCTTTATAATGCAAATAAACATTTAAACACTTGAACAAGTGCTTGAAATAAGTGATTACATATATTATCACAGTTGAAAAATACATATTTGCATATATTGTAGACAATGGCCTTCGTTTGTATCAAATGATGAGAGATACTTAGAGAAATGAAAGATAATGTGTTGGCTATCTATAGTCTATCACTGTTACTACACAAGAGATGAAAAGAAATACAAAAAATTCTCTTCTTGGGAATACTGGTGAAAAAATTAGTCCAGCAAATGTTTAATATATTACCAGCATGAAGATGCTTTAAACCTTCAAGGTGGTGGGAGAGAATATGGGTGGTAAAGTATGAATTTGGGTTTTACATGTATCTGTGCTGTCCAAGTGCTTACACCATGGGCTCTGCAATCAGAGATACATGCTTTAGGAGCCCAATTCTGTCAGTGACTCTCTACGTGACCCTGGAGAGGTTCCTTCACCTTTTCAAGCTTCAGTTTTTCTCCTACAATACAGGGAAAATAATAGTATTACCCCCATAAAACTGGGAAAATTTAAGAGATAATATATGCAAGGAACAGTGTCTGGTATATGGCCAATATTCAATGTTGGCTCTTATCCTTCTCAAAGCACACCAAGTTTGTTTCTTTCAGTAGCAATTACAAAGACCTCAGGATATCAAAGCCTGAATTTTATTGCAGAAAAAATAAAAACAAGGGATGCTAACTTCAGATTGAATAACAGAAAACACCCAACCAGTCAGTAGAATTCATTTTTCTTCTGTAATAATATTCATCCTAAAGACAGATTTAGTATTCCAGAGATCTAAGTCCTCTGTGATTATTAATACCAACTTTGACTTTGTGACAGGTATTAAAATAATACCAGTTCAAATTGTACATATAAAAAGCACCATATGAAGATCAAAACCCAAAACTGCCTGTTAAACATAAATGAGAACTTGAGGGAAAAATCTAAACCGAGTCTTAGGAACAAATAAACTATAAAGAGATAATGTGAAAAGAACTGAAACTGTTTCCCATGATCAAAGCACATACATTCCATCATTCAACAGAAGGAAATCAACAAACATGTATTAAGCAATTCATTGCCCTGAGGAATATCCCATTCTACTACAGGAGCCAAGAAAAACCAACAAGTAACTGTGACATGAGAATTTCCCAGCACCACAGCAATCTGACAAAGAGAGACCATACTTCTTGCCAGTCAGGAAGAAGCATACAGGTATAGTGGGAATGCTTTTTAGGTATGAGTACAAACAAACTGGTCACAAATTGAGATTCATTCATCTAGCAAGTCTGAAGTAATAAGACTACTAGTAAGCTGTACGCACGAACTTTCTACTATCTATCAAGATCTATTTTGTGGAAAATATTATGTTATGTGTTACAAGGGAGCACAGCAATATTTCTGATATACCCTAAGCTTTACAATCCAGTTGACAAACAAATGATACACATTGTATTGTAAATTCCCCAAGGGCAACTGATGAGTCTTCTTTATCTTCATATTTTCATCCTCTTGGTCAATGCCTATATAAATCAATGGCATGAAATAAATGTCTGGCAAATAAGTGAATAAACAAATGACTATAACACAAAACAGGATATCACATGTGCTGCTGAACATCAGTATCAGAGAAGTTTAGCAGAGGGACACAGAATTTGCATTAGGGCAGCCAAGGAACAGGAAGGTATATACCATTTTTGTCATCCAGCCTTCATACCCATATTCCTCTGATAATTATCTCTTCCCCATTATTTGTCTCCCTGCTCCCATGAGCAAATGTCAGGGGTAGGTGGTGACCTAGGCTGAGTAAATAAAAAACACTACATCCCCCAGGTTACAGAAAATGGTTCAAAAACTCATTTGTGACCCAAGCCATGCTATTTAAATACAATCACCACTAATCTTAGGAATTTTTCTTAAGCAACCAAAAAAACAAATTCTTTTCCATGCTGGCTTTGGAACTGAAAGGATGAAAACTTACAGCTTGCAACCAATACCTTGCCACCAAAAGGTAAGAGCCTGTCCAAGAAAGGAGGCATCCCATAGAAAGAGAGTCTAGCAATGGAGAGATAACAGATCCTCATGATAGCTCTTAGCCTCTGGATTTAGCACTGCCAAAGGAGGCATCTTTTAGTTCTTAGCAAGCTAATCCTTTTTTGCTTCATTCGGCATCAAGCCAGACTTTCAATCATATGAAATTAGAAGAGTTTTTGTGCAAAGATGGAATTGATCACAGAAGGATGCAGTGGATTTTCAATAGGGAAAGAGATTCCAAATGGAAAGAACTACAAAAACAAGATGGTAGAGAAAAGAAGCAAAAAGACTACTTCAATTAAAATGACTTTAAAAAAAAATCTATCGCTCAAGTTTAAGTTTATATTAAGTCTGAAAGAACGGATTGAGGTTAGCTGAGTGGGCTGCATATAGCAAACTGGAGTGCTATACTAAAAAGAGTAGAGTTAAAAAGGATAGCTGCCACCCAGCTCAAACAAATCGTTGCCACGTGGGAAATAACCCAGGGCACCCACATCCACCCATCTTCTTCTCTCTCTCTTCTCCTCCTCCCACCTTCCCCCTCAAACACACACACACACACACACATGCATACATATAGTTGATTGTTCCTCTGAAGAATCCCAAAGTTACAAGGAACATGGGCAAACAATTTATAAAAATGCTTTTATAATATATATATTGACAGACTTCAAAGTGATTTTGTAGGAGGAAAGGAATTGTTTTGCTCATATACTGTAAAATAGAATCCAATTGGACATATCAAGTTCAAGATACACAATTACATTCTACTAACCTAAAAATAAGGAATAGCACCACAAAGCTATTTTTAAGTGTCTTAAATCAACAGATACTTAGCATGGAAAAAAGCATAATAATCTTACTGGTAAATAAAATTCCACATCATGCATATAATATTTAATAATGGTACTATAAGATGGGGAAACAGTGGAAACAGTGTCAGACTTTATTTTGGGGGGCTCCAAAATCACTGCAGAAGGTAATTGCAGCCATGAAATTAAAAGACACTTACTCCTTGGAAGGAAAGTTATGACCAACCTAGATAGTACATTTAAAAGCAGAGACATTACTTTGCCAACAAAAGTCCGTCTGGTCAAGGCTATGGTTTTTCCAGTGGACATGTATGGATGTGAGAGTTGGACTATAAAGAAAGCTGAGTGCAGAAGAATTGATGCTTTTGAACTGTGGTGTTGGAGAAGACTCTTGAGAGTCCCTTGGACTGCAAGAAGATCCAACCAGTCCATCCTAAAGGAGATCAGTCCTGGGTGTTCATTGGAAGGACTGATGGTGAAGCTGAAACTCCAATACTTTGGCCACCTCATGCGAAGAGCCGACTCATTGGAAAAGACCCTGATGCTGGGAAAGATTGAGGGCAGGAGGAGAAGGGGACCACAGGGGATGAGATGGTTGGATGGCATCACCGACTCGATGGACATGAGTTTGAATAAACTCCAGGAGTTGGTGATGGACAGGGAGGCCTGGCGTGCTGCAGTTCATGGGGTTGCAAAGAGTCGGACATGACTGAGCTGAACTGAACTGAACTGATATTTCAGATGATACTAGCAACTAACAAAACAACATAATATAAAATATATTTGAATGAATTTCTAGAGACTACATATACAAAATGACAGCAAAGAATTTGTACAAGGCAAAATAAATTTGAAAAATATTTCTATAAAGGTAACCATAGTACATGTAGAAATATACATCAGCTATTAGAAAAAAAACTAGCTCAAAGCATACAGAAAAATAACGAATGTGAACAGATACTCCTGTAATGTGCATACATGTCATAAAAATCACATATTTCTCTGAATATTAGTAAATGACAAACAACAAAAAAACTGAAAATACGATTTTAAAAAGAAGACTTCCATGAACACAAGAAGAAAAAATAGTGAGGAAAAAGTGTTTTTTCATTCCTCCTCAAAACCAAGTGAATCACAGCTCAAAGCCTAAAGGCCACCCACCCATGCTGCTGGAATGGGAGTATTCTTTGAACTCCCAGCATTCCTAATTAGTCACAGTCATCACTACCTTGAAAAGACTATTTTACAGCATGATCAGTGTAGAGACCTATGACACGAAGCTTGAACTTAATGTTCTGTCTATGCCTCTGTTGCTTTCAAGCCCTTGGCTGTAAATTAATAAATCTGTATCAGAAATAATATAAGAATAGTCCACTGGTAAATCTCTCTGGGTTGTGACTTGTTTGTTTACATTAAAACTACCCATGAGATATGAAACTTTCATCTTGGTTGAAAATAATTATATTCCTAAGCTCCATCACTGAGCATAGCCTTAATGCTCAACCGAGTACTATTAGCATACATCCACTTAGTCTTACACCTCTACAATACACACATGAAATGTGAGATAACTTTTGATATACACTATTTGAAGTAATTGAAATAAGTATAGCTTTATAAAAATATAATAATTCACTTTTTCAGAGGTTGCTTCAAGCTTTCATAAGTGTTCTAAATCTCTCACAATAACTGCTGAATCCAAAAGGGTTCACAGTTCACATTTTGAGGAGAAGCACAGACTTCATTTAGAAAAACAATGATTAAAGATTCCATTTCACATTTGATTCTAAAATCTTATAAGGTACAAAACTGCCCCAAAAAATAAGTTAAACTCAAACAACAATTTAATAGAATTATACGAAAGCTCATTTCAGCACAAGCCACAGCATAAGAGTTTCCTTGTTATCTTCAATATAGAACAAATTGTCCTTCTAACATAAAATATTTGGGGTCATAGTAATTTCACAGCTTTATTACATTTGAAAAAAATTTAATGGTCAAGTCAGATTGCTTCCATTTTATAATATGCAGATAACAGCTACTTTCTCATAAAGATATTAAGAAATGAATATTAAAGAGAGATGATAAAGGAAATAAAACCATTTGAAAAAGATAATCTGAAATTAACATATAAGCTTCCATATTCATATGTAGAAGGAAAATGCTAACTGAAGTTTGACTATTATTGATTACCACAGAATTTTTAATCAGAAAATCTAATATAAAAGAGCCAAAAATACTTTAAGGCCCCTTTTCATAAGTATACAAAGTTAGTTTGTCCTATGATTTTTCAACTATTATCTTGCCTTAAAAGCAAGTATGATGTTTAAGAGCTCAGTCCTCCTCTTGAATATGCTACTGATACCTACTGGCAGCATTCAACCATGAGGTTATGAAAGTCCTCATTCCCTTCAAGCCTAGGAAGACCTAGACTTGGTAAATAAGCCAGGCACTGACACCACTGATTTTGGGAACCTTCCCAAGGGCACTGCAAAATGTACTTCTGAGTGGAGCTAAAAATAATCAAGAGACTGTATCTTCAAGCTTTACTTACCTGCGCCATCATGTCCCTCCAAAAACGTACACGGAGACAGATATATTTTATTGTTTTAATGCTCAAGAATAAAAGTATATTCTCTATATACAAATATGAACATTTCTGCCATTCAAGCAGATGCCCATTCAAAATAGCACAATTTGGTTTACATCTCCTCCATCACCTGCTAGTGAGTGAATACTTAACAGCATGATAGAGCCATTAACAGGTATGGCTTTTCAATAATCACTTTAGTTAGTGCCTTAGTACAATACTTAAGTGATCACAACATACATTAAAATAAACCTACGCTTCCAACTTAGTAAGGTATAAGTAATCCCCAAAATTACATTTGTGCACTACTTTTCAGGTTAATATTGTAAAAATAATGCTTTACAAAGGATTGACTAAAGCAAATGATTGCTCAGATAAGACCATTTTGACTTCTTTCTTCATGCTGGATATTTTCATTATAGAACATAACACAGGAAGCAACCTAGATGCCCATCAGCAGATGAATGGATAAGGAAGCTGTGGTACATATACACCATGGAATACTACTCAGCCATTAAAATGAATTCATTTGAATCAGTTCTAATGAGATGGATGAAACTGGAGCCCATTATACAGAGTGAGGTGAGCCAGAAAGATAAAGAACATTACAGTATACTAACACATATATACGGAATTTAGAAAGATGGTAACGATGGCCCTATATGCAGGGCAGAAGAAGAGACGCAGAAGTACAGAACAGACTTTTGAACTCTGTGGGAGAAGGGGAGGGTGGGATGTTTCGAAAGAACAGTATGTATATTATCTGTGGTGAAACAGATCACCAGCCCAAGTGGGAGGCATGAGTCAAGTGCTCGGGCCTGTTGGGCTGGGAAGATCCAGAGGAATCGGGTGGAGGGGGAGGTGGGATGGGAGACCGGGATGGGGAATTCGTGTAACTCTATGGCTGATTCATATCAATGTATGACAAAACTCACTGAAAAAAAAAAAAAAAATAGAACATAACACAGTAATCAAGTTTGCAAAATCCTAAATCACCATGACTCTGCAGCCCTCCACAAAATATTTCAAAAGATACTTACTGATTTTTCAGAGCAATGGATTAACACACCAATTTAGCTAGGAGTAATTCTGAATTCAAATATGGTAGAAGCAAGAGATTTTTTCCTAAGAATGAAAAAGAATAACTCAGTTTTTCATAGGGGCATCCTAAGAAACAACTTCTCATTTTGGTGGTGGTTGTTGTTCAGTTGCTAAGTTGTGTTCGACTCTGTGTGACCCCATGGATTGCAGCATCCCAGGCTTCCCTGGCTTTCATTCTCTCCCTGAATGAGTTTGCTCAAACTCATGTCTATTGAGTCAGTGATACCATCCAACCATCTTATCCTCTGTTGCTCCCTTCTCCTCCTGCCCTCAATCTTTCCCAGTATCAGGGTCTTTTCCAATGAGTCAGCTCTTTGCATCAGGTGGTCAAAATATTGGAGCTTCAGCTTCAACATCAGTCCTTCCAATGATTATTCAGAGTTGATTTCCTTTAGGGATTGGTTGATTTGATCTCCCTGAAGTCCAAGGGACTCTCAAGAGTCTTCTCCAATACCACAGTTCAAAAGCATCAATTCTTCGGCATTCAGCTTTCTTTATGGCCCAACTCTCACATCCATACATGACTACTGAAAAAACCACAGCTTTTACTACACAGACCTTTGTCCACAAAGTAATGTCTCTGCTTTTTAATACACTGTCTAGGTTTGTCACAGCTTTTCTTCTAAGGAGAAAGCATCTTTTTAATTTTATGACTGCAGCACCCTCTGCAGTGATTTTGGAGCCCAAGAAAAAAAAGTCTGTCACTTTCTCCCCATCTATTTGCCACGAAGTGATGGGACTGGATGACATGATCTTAGTTTTTTGAATGCTGAGTTTTATGCCATTTTTTTTACTCTCCTCTTTCACCTTCATCAAGAGGTTCTTCAGTTCCTCTTAATGAATAAGAATAAGAAATAACAGTGACTAGACATTTGGTCTTACTCTGAAGTAAAAAAAAATGAAAGTCTTCACAGTTTCAGTCCACACAACATACAAAAACTGCACCAGGGAGGGACTTTGCTGGCGGTCCAGGGGTTAAGGCTCCGAATTCCCAACGTAGGGGGCACGGGTGCGATCCCTGGCCCGGGAACTTAGTCTGTCACAGTGTACAGCACGGTCAAAATAAATAAACTTGCTTCCTACCCTTAAAAAAATAAGATTTTTTAAAAAGTACCAGTGAATTTCTAGATGCTAAATTCAATGCTGACTTTATTCCCCCTTAACATCTCCACCCTTTCATGTATGTTGGTCCTCTCCTTTTTGAAACTGTCTTCTCTCATGGATCCCAAACCACCTGAGATCACCAAAGTTCCTGAGACACCTAAGCTACTCTTTTTTCTTCATGTCATTCAAAAGACCCTTCTCTGTTTATTTTGAAAAACAAACTCAAACAAACCACAGTCTACAGCCGAACTTCCCACGTGAAAACAAATCAGGGGAGTCCCACCAGGATGAGGAAGAGCCAGTGGCTCGTGGAGGGCTCACACAGGAAAGCGACACTCACTGGGACAGCCGCAGGTATAGGCTTCGAGGAAAATCTTCAGTTATCTGCTGCTGACACAAAATGGTCAGATTCATTAAACTGAAATCAGCAGCAAAGATCTCCCTGTTGTATATCAATTATACATCAGTAAAGCTATTTTTTAAAAAAAAGGAAAGAAATCTCCTTGGGGGGCAGGGGGGGAAATGCTCCTTGGAATGCCAACTCCTTTGGCATCCAGGGTTATAGCAGTCTAATCAGTTCTCAGCTGCAGGGCCCACACTGACCTGTGCGGGCAACAGTGGCTGCTAAATTCTAGGAAGTCAGAATTGTCTCTTGTACCTACAACACCTTTCCCCCCACACCAGATGTCCATCTCAGGACTACTACAGTCATTATCCACAATATTAGAGTCTACCAGAGAATATCCTGAGCAACTTCAGTGTGCTGAATTTGGCACGCAAATTTTTTAAAAAGAAGATTAAGACACAGTCCTTAATCTATGCAAGGAACTTTCAATATAAATCTGTAAGTTATTCATAGACTTCTTTAATGTCTCCTAACAGACAAGGCAGAAATCAAGTCTTAATTCTCCTCCTTTTTCTACATAGTGCTATAAACAGAGACAACATAAATTTGTTGAGCTGAAACGTATTAAGCTGTTTCTTTCTCACCCAAAATATCCAAGTCACTGCTTTGCTGTGACCCTACATCTCTACTTCACCAATTTAATCTAGAAATAAAAGAAGCTTAGGAATGACAAGTCAAACCAATCTTCCCTCACTTCATTATGGCTAGTTGTTGTTGTTCAGACACCCAGTTGTATCTGACTCTTTGTGACCCCATGGGCTGCAGCACGCCAGGCTTCCCTGTCCCACACCATCTCTCAAAGTATGCCCAAGTTCATGTCCATTGCATCAGTGATGCCATCCAGCCATCTCATCCTCTGACATCCTCTTCTTCCTTCTGCCCTCAATCTTTCCCAGCATCAGGGACTTTTCCAATGAGCCAGCTGTTTGCATCAGATGACCACAATACTGGACCTTCAGCTTCAGCATCAGTCCTTCCAACGAGTATTCAGGGTTGATTTCCCTTAAGATTGACTGGTTTGATCTCCTTGCCGTCCAAGAGATTCGCAGCAGTCTTCTCCAGCACCACAGTTGGAAGGCATCAATTCTTTGGCATTCTGCCTTTTTTACAGTCCAACTCTTAGAACCGTATGTGACTACTGGGAAGACCATAGCCTTGCCTATACGGACCTTTGCCAGCAGAGTAATGTCTCTGCTTTTCAACACACTGTCTAGGTTTGTCATCACTTTTCTGCCAAGAAGCAACTGTCTTCTGACTTCATGGCTGCAGTTACCATCTGCAGTGATTTCAGAGTCCAAGAAGAGGAAATCTGTCACTACTTCCACCTTTTCCCTTTCTATTTGCCATGAAGTAATGGGGCCGGATGCATTATCTTAGTTTTTTTAATATTTAGTTTTAAGCCAGCTCTTTCACTCTCCTCCTCGACCCTCATCAAGAGGCTCTTTAGTTTCTCTTTGCTTTCTGCCATTAGAGTGGTATCATCTGCATATCTGAGGTTGTTGATGTTTCTCCCACCTATCTTTTTGCCAGTACATAATACTAAATACCATAGAGACATACAAAGCTGGGGAAAGAGTTTAGTTCCAGAAGAATGCCCTCCTGGCCAACTACAATAGCAATCTCTAGCAACAGAGCCTACCAAACTGACAAATCAAATCAACAATAGCATATGAGCCTTCACAGAAAGAATGGCTCACATTTAAAATTTATGATTGCACAAAGGCACTCTAGAACTCTATGTTCAATGTACTGAATAAAAAACAGCTGTTAGGCAAAGAACAATTAAATGACTTCAATGTGAAAGAATTAATCACATTTTCTTATACTTGGGATTCTGCTGTCACTGAAAATAAAGACAGAAAGGACTGCAATGTCAATATTCTAAAAACCAACATCAAAATAAGCATCCAATCTAGGATTCATCCACAAAAATGTAAAATTACTTCCTTGCCTAAGATTTTAAAAGCTTCATCACAGTAAAAAAATTTTAAAGCACTCATTCTTTATTTATATAACAGAACAAAGCTATTTCTAACATCAGTATATATTATTAATTGTTCAAAAATACTGAATGTTGAGAATTCCCTGGCAGTCCACTGGTTAAGACACGATACTTTCACTGTTACGTGCCTGAGTGTGAGCCCTGGTTGGGTAACTAAGATCTTACAAGCTGTGAAATAGGGCCAAAACAAAACAGACAAACAAAAATATTTGCAAGTATACGCCTACACGCTCTTCATGGGCTTTCCATTTCACAGAATGGACTCATATTCTAGTAAACATATTAAATTATGACATGAGTGGAAAAGTCGAACTGGAAAATATATGCAGATAAAAACATTAGAACAGGCACTTGGATTATTATACGACTCCAGTCAAGCATCAGCTCAGTTATAGCCAAAACGTGCACTATGTCAAATACATCAGAAGTGAATTGAGTGGATGCATGAGGATAAATGGCAGTGTGACTACTACCCTTATTTCCTCGACTTACCAGGAAGGAAGTTTCAGGATGCTATTTTTTTTCTCATGCTGTGAGTATACCGTAATCTGAACACCTGCTGAAGTTATTGGGCTTTGAAATTCCATTTAGAAGACAGCAAGCTGAACTGTGGAATAGGTATTTTGCATAGAAATGCTCTCAGGGACACTAATTAGGTTTTGGAAAAGAGGAAGTCAGTCACTTGGTAAATGGCCTCATGGCCAAGAGATAAATTCCACAGCACTCTTCCTATGAATTGCAATTTAGCCAAGTAGATTCCAACCAATTCTAGAAACAGAAGGGCAAATGGGCCCCACAAATTTGGTAAAGCCCATTAAAGAAACAGTGGGTCCTTGCAAGAGGGGGAAAAAAAAGGGCAGACTTAACCATAAATGTGCTCTGACTTAAGGAAAACTAGACACATGGAAATCCAGGTTTTAAAAATAGAGCAGTAAGTTTACCAAAATGAATCTTCCTCCACAAAAAGATTCAGGATCTCCCTAATCTTCAAATTTTCCTACTTCACATAATCTGATATCTATGGAAGTTATTCATAAGCAATATTTTCAAAAAATATACAGTATACTGTTTAATACCTATTTTATCATGTAATGCCTAATGCTTATCATTTTGTTACAAAAATGACAATGACAATGTTAGTCACTCAGTCATGTCCGATTCTTTGTGACCCCATGGACTGTAGCCTGCAAGGCCCCTCTGTCCATTGAATTCTTCAAGTAAGAATACGAGAGTGGATTGCCATTCCCTTCTCCCGGTGATCTTCCCAACCCAGGGTTCAAACCCTGGTCTCCTGCATTGCAGGCAGATTCTTCACTGTCTGTGCCACCAAGGAAGCCCCTAGTAAATTGGTAATTTTTTAAGATCTGCTTTTTCAAAAATCATGAATCCTTTGATTCATCACAGAGGACCAGAACAATAAGAGATAATGGCATGACTAGATTGGGAGGAAAGGCTTCCAAGTGTCTGGATGTGAGATACTGCCAGTCACCTTGGGCAACCGTTCAACCCTGATGGACTGGAACCCCTGACTGTGCCCTTTTGTGAGAAACTGGCCAACTCCTGACAACAGCTCCTGGCTGGAGGGATGAAAGGATAGACGTTACTTACTGCTCTTAGATTTTTTTTAATCTGCTTTTTTTGTACTTCTGCTTTCTCATTCCGGTCATAATGGAACATGTCCAAGGAAGTTGAGAAAGACTGCCTAGAAAAGGGGGCATTTGAAGTGAATCTTGAAGAATGAAAAGGAATTTGCCAGGATAAATGGAAAGAGCTGTACATACAAAGGTTGGAATTAGGAAAGGAATCTTTACTGTTAGGGAAATGACAAATGGCAAGAGTTTAAAGTACTTTGAATCCTATTCAACTAATGCTGATCACTATTAGTATATATGTGAATTATCACACTCACTAAGCCACTATATTATTTTGTAATTGAAAACATGAAGCTGTTTTCAAAAGAAACTTTTAAATACCAAGATCATCTAAGTCTAAACATTCCTTGCCATGTAGAAAATACCCTCCCAATAAACTGAGCATAACGCCTTGCTTCTACAAAATTCAAAGGACTTTGCAAGCTTCTCTTAAGTGACTTTGAGGAGGTAAGAAGTGACAAAGAATATCTAAAGATCACTGGGATATGAGGAAAATATTTTCAGCATAGAAAAATTATGTTTAGCAAATATCTAAAGAAAAGCTAGAAGCCTGCCTGACAGCCATTAGCAAATACACATAGATATCTTCTAGGAATGGAATTCCAAAATCTGATTACATCCTTAAAATTCTCTAATTAACCAACCTAGCAGTTGACAAAGCAACTGCTGCCGCTGCTAAGTCACTTCAGTCATGTCCGACTCTGTGCGACCCCATAGACAGCAGCCCACCAGGCTCCTCCATCCCTGGGATTCTTCAGGCAAGAATACTAGAGTGGGTTGCCATTTCCTTCTCCAAGCAGAAGCCCACTCAATTACTGCTGATGTTAACATTCAAAGCTAAATTTCCTCTGTCAAATCAGAATGACTTACAGGTAGAAGCATATTACCTTAGGATCCAAAGGAACACAATGATTTCTACCTCCTTGCTTACACATCTACACACGCACGCGCGCGCACACACACACACACACACACACCCCAGCAGCCATAACCAGACTTTGCTGATTAGTCACACTGACTTTGATAACCTCTCCTCGTGTGTTCTCATTTTTACTGGCAGCTTTACAAATGGGCTCAAAATATCTTAGCCTGTCAAAAATAATTCCCCATCCAGAGGACATACTTGCCCTGACTGCATTCATTTGCTACTGTCACAGCAGCAGTGCTTCAGATATTACCAGGCTTTGGAAGTGTGAAGAAACACAGTGACAATGCAATAATGTGAAAAAGGAAAAGCAAGATGCCAGTGACAATGCAACAATGGAAAAGAGAGAAAGCATGCATTGATTAAATCCTTGCAACTTACTGGTTTCTTAGCAAGGTGCTAAGAAAATGGTTACACCTCTCAAGTTACAGCCCATCCAAGCAGTCACCCAGTTCCAAAAAGGAGCAAGGAATAAGGCCTGCAATGCCTTCAAATGTCATATTTTAAAACCTTGATTTTATATAGTAGGCAGTAGGAAATCAACATTTTAAAGCAGGAGAATACAAATGACCAGATTAATTAAATATACATACATATATATATATATATATATATATATATAAATATAAAGTGAAGTGAAATAAAGTGAAAGTTGCTCAATCATGTCTGACTTTTTGCGACCCCATGGATATATAGTCCATGGAATTCTCCAGGCCAGAACACTAGAGTGGGTAGCCTTTCCCTTCTCCAGGGGATCTTACCAACCCAGGAATTGAACCCAGGTCTCCTGCATTGCAGGCAGATTCTTTACCAGTTGAGCCACAAGGGAAGCCCATATATCTCTAAAGGTGGTATCAAAAATGGGTTGAGATCCAGGAAAAGAGAAGCAAAAAACCTTAGACAGGCCACGTAGGGAAGATAAATAGAACCTTAACTAGGCCAGTGGCAAAAAATAGATAAAGAGAGAGATTAAAAAAAAAAAAACAGAATTAAGAGATATTCAAAAGCAGTGTAAGCAGGGCATATAAAAGGCAAGAGAGAGGGAACATTCATTCAGAGACATCTCTGACATTCCTGATGTGGCTGACTCAGGAGACTGCCACGCCAAGAGGAAAGCCAGAAAAGGTGGAGAAGAAGCACATCCTATTGAGGAGAAAGAGAAGACAATACTTTTAAGAACTGTTCATGATGGATCTGAAGTTAAAACAGATCATGCAAGTGAAGGTTTTTATTAAGTAGAAAATATGAGATTGGAGATCAGAGGAAATAGTAAGGCTCAGCAAGTTAGGCCATGACAGCAGAATGCTTGTCATTCAACAGGTAGAAAGAGAACTAACAAATTATGATTTTTTTTTAAACAAAATGGTAAGAGGTGTAGAAGGAAAGACAAGGGCAGGTCACACCACAAAAGGCAATTCAAGGATTTCTAAAATTTGGACAATATCACACCATAATATCTGCATTCTTGAGGTTTAAGTGGATACTGTTCTATGTACTCTTGGACAAACAAAACAAGAAAACCCACAGTCACCTATTATTACAAAAGACTCCCGAGGCACCAAAACAACATAGCCTACCAATTTCTCTCTAAACCTGAAACCCCAAGAGTCCATGAAAGGCTGTGAAGGATGAAACAGGCCCCAGGACATCAACCAGCAAGTCACACGGGCCTCTTCAGACGCTGAGTTGCTGCTGTTAATTCAATAAATTACCGCCAGCCATGAGGAGCAGGAGGGGAAGAAAGACAATGCTGTAAAGCGCATTTGTAATCCTGTTCGTAATTCAGCAAATCCTAATAAAAGAGCTCTGCATAAACAGAGCCTTGGTAATCTTTTCCTATAGCATCAAAACTAAAACCAAATGTTAATTAAAACTTAAATAGCACCCACAATTGTCAGATCTGGTCATACGTAGTTCCAATGCTTTTATTTGACAAGTATTTGTTCAAAACATAGTATTTCCAAATTATTTGCCTATGTCACACATGTCATAAATTTTAAAGGCATGACGGAAAAATAGTTGCCAAAGAAGCCAAAGATGAGTTTATCCTTTACTGTATATATTCTATTGTATTATAAAATATTTTAATCCATAAATGTAAGTATTTACAGAATTACAAGAAAAATCATATCCAATAATCGCTTGAAAACAAGACAGAACCAAGCTGAAGGCTCTTGAATGATTAATGTTTTAATATATTCAGTACTTGAAGGTTATGGAATCTAGATTTCAAAAAGTATCTTAACTCTAATTAAATTTCATTTCAATTATCTTTATTTTCACCTACAGGTGTGGCAGCATCAGCTCAGAAATATTTGATAGGAAAACCCACCCTCCCCTGACCCCTCGTGCTATCATTTATTTCGATTTGAATATATGAAGGAGAGAGGTATAAGACATGAGGCACAACCTCTATGAAAACAGAAGGAATCACAATTAAATAATTTAAATATTTAATTTAAATAATACTATAGCAGTGCTTTAGTATTAGTGATAGAAATCCTATCAGATAGATAGAAATCCTATCCTCCCATTTCTTTCACTCTGGTTTTGCTCCTAAGGCTTAGAGTAGTTCATAATTAGAGCTTTACTATAGAACATAACACAGAATGCAGTATGGTGAGATGAGGAAAATCTAAAATCATGATACTCAAGTTAAAGCTCTGGCACCTTTATTTAAAAACAATGTGACCTTAAGCATTCCATCATCTGAAAAAGGAGTAATAACAACTCAGAAGGTTGTCATAAGCAATGAATGTGATTATATTTGTTAAAGTACTTTGTAGAGCTAAAAAATTAAAATAAAAAATAAAATTGGGTGACTATAGCACTAGGCCACTTGTGATAAATCTTTCAATTGTCCCGTGATCTACTAAGATAAAGACCACTGCCTAATACCCACTGGCTTCCCAGTAAGTATGGGACCAAAAAAAATGAGCAATACAAAACAAATCCACAAACAGTCAAGTATCTAATCAGTGTTCTGTTCATAACAGCTATCTGGACGGAATCCATCCAGATGGTTTGGAAAGTCACCATCACTTAAACATAGCCAGAGTCTCTGATAC
The DNA here is from genome assembly GCF_963930625.1 of Muntiacus reevesi. Classification (NCBI taxonomy): domain Eukaryota; kingdom Metazoa; phylum Chordata; class Mammalia; order Artiodactyla; family Cervidae; genus Muntiacus; species Muntiacus reevesi. The sequence continues at coordinate 77,755,113 of NC_089253.1, read as the reverse complement.
TGAAACTCATCTTTAGAGAAACAATCTAGTCTAGTTTCTAATGCTGATAAGAGTAATCCTACAGTGTAACTTATTCTTAATTGCCTGGCTTTATACTGATAACTTTCAAAATAAGGAATAGAGAAGTGTAGACCTGGGGAAATGGGAAGATGTCAGTGAAAGGGAACACATCCAGCTATAAGATGAACAAATTCTGAGAATCTATTGGACAGCATGGTGATTACAGCTGATAATTCTGTTTTATATTTAAAAATTGCTACATGAGTAGATCTTAACTGTTCTCACCACACACACAAAAGGTAATTATGTAACGTGATAGAGGTGTTAGCTAACGCTATAGTCAGAATCATTCTGCAATATGTAAGTATATTAAAGCAACACACTGTACACATTAAACTTATACAATGCTATATGTCAATTACATCTCAATAAAGCTAGAAAAAATACATAAGGAATAGATACTGATGAAGAGTTGTTTGTGACATTGTTTGCTCCATCACAGTTTTACTTCAACTTAGATACTAATTCTTGAATACTCAGGCATCAGATAGGAGAAGGAGCATTTGACCGAGTTCCAAAGACTTGAATTTTAGCATCCATCCTGTCACAGGGTGATTATTTTATCAACCTTCTCTTAACTGCAACTGATACATCATGGAAAGAGGTAGAGGAGAGGAAGGAGGGAGGCTAGGGAACTGGCTAGTTTCTGTGATCTTTTCAGGCCTAAAATTGTATGGTTCTCTGATGCTTAAGGAAGGAACTGGGAAACATGACCCCTATTCTCACAAAGTTTACAGTCTAGCTGGGAATTTAGGAAATGAAGACATACAGCTAATAAACAGAGAGAAAATTCACAGTTGTCAAATGATCAGCATAGAAAATACCAGTGGCTACTGATTTTACAGCATGGAAGGATCAATCCTAGTCACGTGGATTTCATCAATGATTTGAGCTGAAATGCTAAAGAATAAGCAGGACTTGGGTAGAGAGGATGGGGAAAGGTATACTGCATTCTTCCATGACGCACCATGAAGATGACAAACACAGAGTACCTTACAAATCATCAAGTTTACCTTATTCATGGGGCTTCCCTGGTGGCTCAGTTGGTAAAGAATCTGCCTGCAATGTGGGAGACCTGAGTTCAATCCCTAGGTTGGGAAGATCCCCTGGAGAAGGAAAGGGCAACCCACTCCAGTATTCTTGCCTGAAGAATTCCATGGACAGAGAAGTCTGGCAGGCTATAGTCCATGGGGTCGCAAAGAGTTGGACACGACTGAGTGACTAACACTTTCACTTTATCTTATTCATGGAGATAACTCATCCTGACATGTGCTTCTAACCTGGAATGAGACTTGCAGGGACAGGAAGCTCCAAACCATGCTAAGGCAGCCTGCTACATCCTTGGACCACTCTAATGACAGAGTTCTTCTAGGTACTGAGCCATAGACAGCTTGCCCAATATGACAGGGCTTTTTGTTCTTCCTTTGTCATATTGTACAAAGGAAGAGTTATCTAAATATGTATCTTTAATATGTAACACTAGGTACTGAAGAAAAGTTTAATGAAACCTGATCCCTTCAGATAGTAATTGGGCTATTTTCTCTCCTGATTAGGCCACATGTTTTCATCTGACTTACAGAAGAAGCCATCCCCACACTTAACTGCTTACCTAACATAACACCTTATTTTCTACATCATGTAGTAATGTCTAATTTCTGCCTTCAAAACTGTCACTCTGATTCTCCCTGTTACAAAATTTAACAGAAGTTCATCATATCATAATTTTTCATTACTATTAGTGTTATACCCCTAAAACATTTTTCCTCCCCTAAGAGGTCCATCTCATTCATAACACAAATAGTCAAAGCACAATAAAATCTGAAGGCAATATCCATAATCTAAGAAAAAGATCTGAAGACTCAAACAAAAAATTTTCTAAACCTGAGTGATACAGCCAAAATAATTCTAGTAGAAAACTGTGTCTTTACATTTCTTTTCAAGGCAAAATAACAAACTATAACACCTGGAGTTAAAGAAAACAAACAAAAAACTAATAATGATAGCTTATGATAAATAAGATATTAATAAAGTATACATATTTTTCTATTTAAGAGTTCTATTTCTTCCTAATCCTTAGTGAAATACTACATCTTTTCTATTGTATTATTGAATTAAAACACCTTAAATTTATTGAAGCAAATGTTTTGGGGATAAAAAATAATAAACCCAAGAGATAATTACTGTATACATATTGTGCTTAGAAATGTCACTGGGAATGTAAAACTGTAGAACCAATGCATGTTAAAAAGCAACAGTAACTGCTAAAAGTAATTGAAATAAAATAGCTCCTTTTTTTTTTTAATTAGATAAGTTTTGACAGCATGTGCTATCTCCTATTGTGCACACACATACAAAAAAATCTTTTGGCTTACAGAAAACAATTTAAGGATTGGCAAGCAATGGCCCATGGACCAAATTTGATCCACCACCTGTTTCTGCATAGACTGCAAGACCAGAATGTTTTCTTTCGTTTGTAAAAGTTTGGGAAAAAATAAAAAGAAGAATATTTGAGTACAAGTAAAAGTTATATGAAAATCAATGTTCTATGTCTGTAAACAAAGTTTTATTGGAAGACATCCATGCCAGTTCACTTATATTTTATCCATGGATGCTTTCAACCATAGAGAAGAGATAAGGAGTTGCCAGGGAGACCATAAGCAGTCCTCTCATCATGCATTAAAAATTGCCAGTAATAATTCACTTTTGTTTCTTGGCCTACAAAGTCTAAAATATTTACTATGTGGACTTTTGCAGAAAAAATTTGATGAACTCTGGAATAATTAATGTAATGATTCATAATTTCCTTAAGAATTTATGAATATGGCAGCTTCTGTGATTCTGAGCTATCAACTCAACTTCAGGACTTTTACCATTATATAGATTCTTTTTTATCTGGTCTTACATATTTACAGTAATAATTTTAAAATATATTTAATTAAGTATTCTCCACAAAACAGAAAACGTACAGTTTTCATACATTCTTTGACCCAGTCAATAATTAAATGCCTACTGTGTACCATGAAGATTCCCAGGGATTCAAAATAAATGTAATTTCTAGCTCTAAGAAGTCACACTCTAGGAGGGAGACATAGTACTCTAACAGAAGTTTTTGTCACTAGAGGGAAAGGCAAAGCAGTGAAAGTAATCTCTGCCATTCCGTAATGACATATTGTCATTTTAAAAATGTTGCCTCTATCTGAATTATTGGCAAGTTACATACGCAAATAGATAAGGCAACAAGGCTTGGCAAACACTTTTATCCATCAGTAGTTTTAATCAAAGTATCGGCCTTATATATGTAATTAACCTTGAGCAACACAGGTATACGTAAAAATGCCGATTAAGAATTTAATAATTATCCTTCTGAACTTCAGAAGTTACCCGGCATCTGGTCCTTAACTATGATAAACAGACATCCATTCATCACAGGTTATTTATACATAAATGAAGAGACATAATAACTGAATGGTTAATAATGAAGAATATAATAGATAAATATCATCACTAAAACACACATGACTTGTTTTGTTTTGAAATCCCAAGTGTCCTGCAAATGTCACTTTACTTGGAAGAAGATTTTTGAGAATAATCATCTCTTGAATCTACTCAGGGAGTCAATCTATTGTATAAAAAACATAAATCGTAAATGCATCAGCTTCTCATAATTAGAATGCCAAGATTTACGTGCAGTTAAGTATGTTGGCTGTTTGCCCATTTTACTTAAAACCTGAAGAAAAGTATAATCCCAGAAATTAAGTCTTCTAACAGCTGTTCTGAGCAAGACAAGAGAGATGTGTTATCTAGCAGCCACCTCGAAATGTTGAGATACACGTTTCCTGGTGATTAGAGGTTAGCAATCCTGGTGTGTCTGCTCGTTTTTAGTATTAAATATTTAATGGCATATTTTTCCGTAATGGAATCCAGGCACATCTGATCAGTCACTGGGATCATTCAGTAATGCAGTCAAAGTTATCATACTGCCATTTCATATAAACTTTGTAATTAGATAATTCATCACTTTACTAATTCAGAAGATTGCTTTCTTTACTACTTTAGAGCATGCTACAGTAGTGAAATCCAACTGAGCTGATCAGCGAAAAGGTTCTAAAATTGGGTCCTGCATGAACTTGAAACCCTCAAGTGGCAAATGCTGTACACACACACTCCTGACCTTTCAAACAACAGAGGCCAAATTTGTCCCACAAATTAACCTGACAGCAACACGGAAGTAATAAGGCACCCTACATCCAGAACGAGAGGGCTAACCAGATGAAAAATTTAAGATTAAAAATTGAATATATCAGAAACAAATTTGTTCTTCCTTTTTACTGAAGTACGCCATCCTTCAGCAAATAGAAAGATCCAAAGAGGGATTATTTAGTAATTTTTTCCACCATGCTGACTTACATATTTTGCTAAAAGTATGAGGTTATGGCAGAACACCAGGGACTATTTATTGACACACAAATAGCATATACCAAATGCAACTATATGATCTTTAATATATTACCATTTGTGTCTTATTTCTAATACATCTTGATTAAAAATATTAAATCACTATTTATTTTCATCCTGTGAATTAGCAAGATTCTTGTTCTAACCCATTCTTCACTGCATCTCCAATAAAAAGTAAATTTCTGTGAAAAGAATTTACTCAGACTGAAACTGAATGTAAACTTTAAGTATCATAATACAAAAAAAATCCTTCTAAAATTCTACTTTCAGATCTACGCAATCACAGTATATATTGCAAAACCAGTTGCCACTAATAGCATGAGTCTGGAAGGCAAGATCAGGAGGTCACAGATGTACCCTTAAGAATAAAAATAATGTTCTACCAGGAAAACTATTATTTTGTTTAAAAGAAAAAAAAAAATCTTCTCAAACAGATGTGGAATTGTTAATCAAAAAATTCTGTTGCAGTTGTATATTATCGAGTTAAAAAGTACTTTGTAGAGCTCTGGTAGCAATAACAATGACATATGTTTTGTGGTCAGAAAGGTCACTTTTACTCTTGTTGCTTCCAATTTAATATCTGGCTTTGAAACATTTTACGCAACTAGTCCATTTTCTATTTTATTGTTCAGAGCTTATCACATTCTCATCAGTCTACCAAATGCATTTTTAGAAAAGGAAGTTCTAAGTCCAGGAAAAAAATAAGTATATATTTTTAAAACTCTGTACAATAGTTTCTAAAAAATACACTCTATGCATTGGAAATAAGCTCAAAACTAAGTCTACTGACACTAAATTTAGAAAGACCATTACCAATAATTACCAGTGTACGTTTGAAGGGACAGAATAGAGAAATACTATACATGTCATTTCAGTAAACTATGCCATGACAACTAAGAAAACTCTAATAATTTAATTTCATCCTTTTAAGATTCATGTGTAAGAAACATTTCATTCATCATAGAAAGCCTGCTTTTATATTTCCTCCATGAAATCTCAAGGAACTACTCTGAAATCATGAAGTTGTGATGAATATAGGACACAGTAAATGATTTTTGTCCATGGTAGCTACAGGCTGAAACAAAACCAGTTACTATGGGAAAGGTTCTATTTTCTGTTTGCAAAATTTTCTTCTCAACAACAGAGGTAATTCTGAGTGTGAAATACCAGCAGCGGACACAACTGTATGCAACTATCTGTGACTCTGATTTACAGTCAGTTGCAGATTACACTCCTGTTTTATACTGGAATACAAATAAACAGGGAAAATAGGGCAGTATTAGCAGAAATTAATAACATGCATCAGACACTCTAAGTACTTTACAGTGAATCCTCACTTTAATCTGTAATTATTATTTTTTGTGTTTTCTGTTTGTGCGCTCAGTCACTCAGCTGTGTCTGACTCTTGGTTGACCCCATGGGCTGCAACCCGCCAGGCTCCTCTGTCCATGGGATTTTCCAGGCAAGAATACTAGAGTGGGTTGCCATTTCCTTCGCCAGAGGATTTTGCCAACCCAGGGGCTGAACCCATATCTCTTGTGTCTCCTGCAGACACAATTCTTAAGTGGTTAAGACAGATTCTTAACCACTAAGTCACCAGTATTATGATTATCATTCCCATTTACAGATAAGGAAATCAAGATTGAGAGAATTTCACTTACTTGTCTGAAAAAATGACTTAACCATCACACTCAGCCTCCCATTTAAATTTGTCCTCTAACTGTAATTTGCTCAAATTTTAAAAGCTTATATTCATGATTATGCGTACATAGTATCTGCATATTTGTAGCAAATGTTTAGAGCTCAATCAATAGATTGAACCATAGGAGTTGTCTTGCCAGTATAAATCCATTTTGAAATCTAACCAGAAGTTCTACTTCAGAATAGAAGTGGGGGGAAAAAAAGCTGGGGAGTGGGAAGGAGGATGGGCCTGTAGAGATGAAAACATACATTTTCCCTTCTCTAAACAATCTGAAAAAGAGCCAGTAGAGATGTCTTTTGATGAAGATACAGATAATCATACGCCATCACTATTCTCACAAACATCTGCAGTACATCTCCTATCCTTTGGCCACCTCCAATACCATCAGTGGTAAACCACTTTTCTCACACCTGATGCTTTAATTTCCATTCAGCCCCACTCTCAAGTAACTTACAATCTAAAATTTTTTTAAAAACTGTGAAGCAAATAAAGCTACAGGCAAACCACTCCCACCTTTCCATCCAACCAGATCATCACTCTGTAGCCTCCCTATTTAGAAAATTCTGGAGGCACTACCATCCTCTCTAATTTCTATTACTACCAAAAATAAACCACATTTTAAGCATCAAAGCTTTCATTCAACTCTGATTGTAATCACTAACTGAAAATGCATATAACTGAAACATGTATTCCGCTGGTAACAACTGCCTTTTCAAATCTCCTTTATAGGAAAGCCAATGAATTTTTCTTAGCACAGGTGGGTTAGAGGAGCTGTACCTCCTTGCTCCCCACAGGTATTTCTAGACCATTCTCTCTAATTGTTTCCAAACACCATCTTCTCTTCTGAAATGCATGCCATTAATTTCTGCTTCCTATGTGAAGTTCTCCTTGATTTCTAACCCTAGAAAAATTTCTCCTTCCCACTTAATTTTTACAACCAGGCAACAAATTCCTAAATGGACAAGATATTTTATACAGCAAACTCCTGGCCTCTGAATCCCAATTTGTCAATTGCTCTGTGTGGGGGTGGGGGGAGTGGGGGGCTGATACTGCTAATAAGGAAGTGGTGAAAACCAGGGATACTTGGAAACATAACTAGAAGAAGATTACACAATAATGTCTTCAGAGTGATGAAGTGGGGCAGGGGAGAGGGGTGGGGGCCGGGATAAATTTTCTAAGTAAAACCAAGTCTTGAGAAGCAGAAGCACACGAGGCACTAAGAATCTAGCCCAAAAACAAATATACACTATTTTTCAACAGAAAATCCCAGTGTTTTCTGGGGTGTTCAAAATATAAACTGCCAACTTTTGAGGAATTAATCATGGACTGCTACTAGAAAAAGCTATCTGCTCAGCAGAGAAGAAACTTGTTCCTAGGATTAAGAACCTTCTCATCCTCTACCAACCCCTTTCATTTCCAGGTAGTGCAAGTTTGATAAATATGTGCATATCCCCAAGGAAGACTTTTGACTTGCTGAGGTTCTTTGCCTTGGAACATAATTTTCAGAGTTAGATTAGCCACATATTTCTATAACCCCGGCCCAAGAGTGCTTTGTACATAGCTCACCACCAAACAAAAGCAAAATAAAACTTGCATAATTTGATCAATGAATTCACTAACAAACACCTCTCTCAGGAAGCCAAGAGGCCTGATAACAAAAGAATAATTGTAAGGAATATTTGGAAATTCAAGTAAAGGAGATGAACACCTGTGTGAAATCTATCAGATACATTAATAAAACAAGTTTGAAAACTACTGACACCAAGTGATGAAAACATGAGGGTTCATTAGAATTGTCTCTCTACTTCTGTGTGTGTTTGGAAAAGTCCATAATCAAAAACTCAAAAAAAAAAAAAAAAATGAAGATAGAAACCAATTTGAAAAAGCTCTCAGGATTCCTTCTGTCTTAAATGACAGTGAGATGAACCGAAACATAAGCTTAGTGTGTTTAATACCTTCAGAGAACCTCAACGAATATAAATGAGTGGGAGGAAAGCAAAACATAAAGCAGGCTTTTCTTTACTGAAGCCAGGTAAAGTCAGCTTTCTTTAAAGTTTAAATTCAAACGCTAGTTCCTTAGGTTGAGAAATGCAGGCCAGCATGGGACCACTGCTGAGAGACTGCACACAGAGATGCAACAACAGGATGCAACCCCCTCTGAACTGCCCGTTTCTTCTCTTTGATTAATTCTTTATCCCAGCAAGACAGGGAGAGGGCGGTAGATGGGGATAAAATTTCCTGACCAGCATTCTCCACCCACTTGCAATGCATTTGTCGTGATCTACATCATCACACACTTGCAAACTTATAAACTCAGTGGTTCACCTCTAAGCTTTGCAGGACACTGATGAGCTTAATTTAATACTGTTCTACTCTTTAAAACAAAAAAAAAAGTGAAGGACAGGAAGGAGGGATGGAGAGGAGGAGGGGAGAGGGAGAAGAGTTTTCTCTTTTAAGGACAAATTTATAAGCAGAAAAATAACTACAATCTATAAAATATAAACAAAACTTCTACAAGGAAGTTCAGGAGCCATAAGTCAATGCTGCTTTTCCTCTGATTATTTACCTATATATATATACAGGTACATATATATATATGTGTACATATATATATAGGTTAGTATATAGGTTAAAGTATAGGTTTATATATATTAACCTAAACTTTAAGGCAGAAATCACAGATCTGAGTTCAATTCCCTCATAAATTACAAAGATGAATATGTTTTACTTTTGCAGCAATAACACATATAATTATGTGGGGAGAAGGAAAGCATACTATTAAAATTTGTCCTGGTTAATTGTAACGACAGAATTCCCCCCCTCCAAACAATAGGGACAGAAGTTCATTGTAAGATTCATAAGATTAAAATTATTTTAAAAGAAACCAGAGAAATAAGATAGTAATTCACATTTTACATGGAACAATGGAAACCATTTTTAAATAGGTATTATGAACACTAATAACTCCAGTAATTAGCACTTGAACATTTTCCAACAATAGGGAACACTAGGAATGAAGTTATAGTCATCATAGGTATATTTTTATCTTTCAGTAGGTGTTACTTTGTATAGCAGGTAACATCAAAAGAACTTGTGTGTGCTGTATACATAGCACTACTATAGGTTGTAATTTGCAGAAGCATATGAAATATATACATGTGAAATCTCTCAGATGTATCATAAGCAATCATTATACTCTGAAATCAATTTAAAATTACAGACAAACCAGAATGTAATGCCAAGATGATAGTATCAGAAAATCATAAGAACATACTCTAAAGAATAAAAATACATTTGGGAAAACAAAAATAAATCTATAGCCATCATACTAATCACACTTAAATACTTAGAAAATAAGCAGATTATAATATAAAACATGTTTTAAATACATTCACAGGAGAAATATGTCACTGGATGTGTGCTTACAAATTGCAAAATGAACAAAAATCACCCTCAAATGTAAAACCTTGCTTATTATTAAAATATGTCAATATATTAAAATATTGATAAAATATTTAAACAAATCAAAACACACAGTATGGCAAAGTAAGGAGAGCAAACATATGATAATAGTGCAGGACATATTGATTCCTCTATCCCTGTCCCAGGGTAGACATCAAGAATCAGCCAGTGCATTCTCTCTCTGAGCCTAAACAAACCCCAGAATCCCTTACAAAAAGAGCACTCAGATAACCACTGCCAATAGACCATAATGAGATATTAACTTACACCTATTTTATACTCCTAATCTAAGATTTGAGTGACTTGAAACATTTAAACAAATTTTTAGGCAATTTAGGAAATCCTTTTTAAATCAGAGATGATTATATCTTCATTCTATTTAGAATTCACTAAATCAAGAAAAGGATTCCAATAATTTTTCCACTTCAAAAGAGTTTCCATTGCTGAAACCACCACCACAAAACTAAATGAACTCAACAGCAAACTTAAATCCATTTGTAAGAAATAATAGAACATGTTACTCTCTCTTAAGGAAAGAAAGCACACTCTTGAGGGTGTGCTTTCACAGCTAAGAGTGAACATTCTTGGCTGTTAATAAGCATAGTGATAAAGCAGAAAAAATAATACTCTTTTCATTACTAGCAATACATTCTCCCATTTTCTACTCATAAAGGCAGGGAAGTGATAAAGACATGAAGTGTCCTGGATTTTCATGGATCAACAACAAAATAAGGAGTAAAGGGTTGATTTATGGCATTAGCAAAGAAACCAAAGTTAACACTTACTTTTGCAAAGGCTTCAAAAATGTCAAAGGAAGGTGGCAGCTGAGAAGCATCCTGTATTTCTTCTTTCATGAAATGTTGAAATGTCAATGCAAGTTGCCTGAGGCCCTCTTTCTTATCTTCAGTCAGTTTGTTAATATCTTTTTTAAACAGAAAATAAATAGCACTATCATACAGCGAACTTTCAGTGGATAATTTTCAGGTATTCAATGGTAGCTAATAAGCCAGAAATTTCCTGCCCTAGATTTCATTCTAACAGAGATTAGATGTTTGGCAGAAAACAACAAAATTCTGTAAAGCAATTATCCTTAATTAAAATTAAATTTTAAAAAATGCCTATCTTTTTATTTTTTGACAGCTACAAATCATTACATACACGTTATCAGTTAAATTCTGCCAAATGTCATCTACAAAATAAGATCAAACACCTAGCAAAACAAAATACACACATCCACATGAAAAAACAGTAAAACCAAAATCAGTAATGATGTCTGTTAGCAGATGCACATGCTCAAACCACCATAAATGCTTATTTAGTCAGTGAATTTAAGAAGACTTTTTCATGAAACAATTTACAATCAGGACATGACTGATTACCATTATCATTTTAAAGGCAAAAAAAACAGAAAGCAAAAATTGACAAGTTTAGTTAAATTAAGCTCAAATTGATGATATGTGTCAAGGAGAAAGTCTATCAAGAAGAAAACATGGATCAACCAAAGAAATCACATCTTCAAGTTCTTTAAAGAATGAATAAACAAGATACATAAGGTTTCCATTCAAACAGAAGGAGAAAGTTTCAAAGCCAGTATCACTCCTTGAAAAGCTCAGTTTCATTTATACCACAAAGGGTTGTGAAGGCTAAGAGTGCATAATTCAATTAAAAACATTTGGAGCACTTCACTTAAGGCAGCATGGATGACACTGCTACTGAACAGGGCCACTATTCATAGTAAAACTCACTTTAAGAGATGTTAATTATCTTGCAGTAATATAACAAGAAAAAAATGACTAATTAGTTCTCTATTAAAACTTGAAAACATACATCAAGATGAACTACACCATTACTCTGTTGCTCATGTCAGGTCTACATATTTTCTTTAAATTACTTGTGCAACAGAACAATTAAGCCAATGATTTCTTAAATAATAATTTATTGTCATTGGCACTTAGGATTCCATAACCATAAATCTGTACTAGATCATCTTATCTGTCTCCATCCAGAAATATTAAACTGTATAGCACATTTACTCCACAAGCTCTTGCTATTTTTGAGCTGAAGTCATTTGCAACTTCACTGAAGAGGATCTGTGCCAATATGGAAGAAAAATAAACCTTACATTCACTAAACACTCAGATGCAAAGCCTCTCAGTGTTCAGGGAGGTTGGCCACTGCCATGGCAGTTAAGGAGCTGAACAAGACTCAGTGCTGTCAGAGAGCCGAAGTCATCGGTACCTTCTATTTTCCATATTATCTAAAGGACCAGTGAGCCTAAATGTTCCTTGGAGCTCCCCTATTCATATTACTGTTTGTTCCCTGAAATCAAAAAGGAGCCAAAAGTGGAAGAAGAAAACAACCGAGGGGAAAACAGAAGTGAAATTATTTTGTCAACTTGACTAAGGGTCATACTCCCCTCACTGCCTAACTTAAGACTCCTCTATGGCACTTCACAAACCCCTCTATGGCCAAAGCTATCCTGGAATAAATTAAATAAGCTAATGTGTCAGTCTCCATAAAAACTTGAAAAGGTTTGTTGCCTCACAGAGACAGAAAAACAAAGGCAAAAATAAAGCAGCTCATTAGCTCAGCAATTAAATTACAGAACTTTTAAAATGCTGATAGACAATCACTTACTTGACTCCAGATCATAAAATGAGTAAAGTTTTTCTGATTCAGAGGGTGTTTCTTGCATCTATGAAGAAAGAAGGAAAACACCAAAAACAATTTAAAGTGTTCCAATATATACATGAATATGTTTAGGTATCTTTAGATATTTAAATGTAAGTCTGTTAAAAACACAATTTTCTGTATATTCCTTCTCTTCATCATATTAAAATGTGTTGCAACTTGACCCACCACTTTAATTTCTAAACACAAAATTCTTTTACAAAACGTTTCCATACTTTTATTTTTACCCCAGTTCTACCACTGACTTGGGTCATTGCAAGGATTTTATTATTAATTATTACAGAAAAGCAAAGATAGATGAATAAAAATAAGAGTTTATTACAAAATGTGCAACCTTGGGCATGTTACCTAACCTTGAGGCAAAAGGAGTCAATTTCCTTATGTGAAACACACATAAGAAGTAATGTAACACTGAGTTGTTGTGGGATAAAGTATGTTTAACATATAAAGCAATTAGCACATGGCCTGGAAATAGTAAGTGCTCAATAGATGGGAGCGATCATTATAACTACTTTCTATTAGATTCTGACTCAGTAGGTTGGGGGTGGAGATTGAGAACTAGTACCTTGGGTGATTCTGAAGCAACCTATTTATGCTCTAACAGTGGTTCTCTATCTTTTCGATATTAATAAAGTTGACAAAGTTCAGACTCAAATATCATATTATTATACTTTTAATATAAGGTAATTAAAGGAATGCATAATAACAAAGTTGATTTCAATTTACTAAAGCTTTGAAATAAATTTGTGTATTATTGAGTTTAGTTCAATACAGTATATACATGGGAAAATAGCAGTAAGTATATGTGACAGATGTTGTATAATCAGTCCAAAGACAATACCCATTTGGTATTCTAAATTCATTTTTTAGTACTGATGTAGCTGATATAAAACACTGCACTGGTTTTAGGTATACACTTATACATTCCTAAAAACCCCTATAAAATTTTATTGCCAAAAAAGTTAATAAACAACAGGACAGAATAGAGCTGAAGCTTGCAATAAAGTGATACATGCTAAAGCCCTGGGAAAAATAAAAGCTGGAAGGTATTACCACAGAGTGATTTCATAGAATCCACTAGCCACTTTGGCAAAGTAGGAAAAGGGATGGGAGAAACAATTTCAATGGATGTTAGCTTTAAAAAACAAAACAAAACAAAACACTCTTCCTTCAATCATCTAATTAAAATCTCACTTGAAGAAGCAACCCAAAAAATGATATATTGCCCTGTGCATTAGTTCTCAGTAGAACAGCAATAAAGGCAATGTAACAGGAATCACTAACATCTCATGCCCCAAACATAGCACCTTATGTCTCCATCCCCAGGAGAACACACACAGGGCCTTCAAAAGGGGGGCCATGTATTTCATCGCTGCCACCAATGCTGGGATTAATAGAAAATAGCAAGTTTTGTCTTAAGATACTCCCTGGAATAATCCACCTTCTACTTTAATACAGATTTAAATTTAGCCTTAAATATGAATACTACATGCAATTGCAAGTGCTTATGTTAAAACGCAAGCATATTTCGCAAGTTTTATACTCACAAGTTTGAAAACAACTCTGCCAAGTAGTCGGACAGAGTCAGGAGGGTATCTGGGTTTGCAGCTTTTAAGGCATTTGCATTCTCGCTTGTGGTCCTGCCAAGCTTTTTTCTGTTAAGACAAGAGTGAGGAGGACATATAAGACATAAAAATTTAACTTTCGTTTATATGGGTTTTGAATGTTGAGAGTCATCAACATTAACTTAATTTTAATAGCCTAAATATAACTGCAAATAGAAAAGGAAAGCAATATTCTAATACTATTACTGATCCAGGATTTAGTATGCAAATATCAAGCATGGACATCAAAAGCTTCCATTTCACCTTTATCCTTTATTTGCCCCATGGTTATTACCTGGCTGGTAGCATCCAAAGAAAGAATGATTATGTCTTTCTTAATAATTCATAAGATAGTCTCTTAGGTGATTAAATAGGATTCCTTAATAGACACTGTTTTGAATACAAAAAGAAAACATCACTCCAAATTAGAAAATAAAACACACGGTTCAGAAAAATCATAACAGGACAGATAGCTATCTGAATTTCTGTGCTGCTATAGTAAGTAGAGAAATATCAGGAGGGCTAACAAAAATTTTAAAAAACAGAAAATCCTTCTGTTTTTTAAGATAACATAGAAAGGAGTTATTAGCTAAAATGACCAAAGGCCATTCTTACTCAGAACTGTCTTGGTTTATTCATGTTGTCCTGGCCCAATTATTAACATTCTGAAAAGTGTGGTTGGCAGGATAAATTACACAGTCACTTAGCCCAGAGTCCTAGCCATGTGCTGGTGGGGCTGAAGAGACCACAGAGCCAGTCACCAATATCGAAACACTAGGAGGAAGAGGACTAAATGGACAGACATTGTCCTTGAGTCTGAAATGCCATGACTCCCTTTATACGGGATTGCTTCTATATGGAAATACAATCCAGAGTGTCTAATATTTAACCCTGGTGAGAGGGAGACCACTAGAGCAAATATCTAATACTTCTTTTCCAAATGAGAGCTGTAAGTTCTATCTCTGAAATGCCTGATGCTCACATTGTCTTCTTTCAGAGATTATAAATCTGCTTCCCAGATGCTGGGCCTATGAAATCCCCCTACAGGAGGTCTCTCTTTTCCACTTAATAGCACCACATGCAGCATGACCAAAACAGTAGATGCAGCTACTCTGAAACTGTGACTCAGATTCAAGTTCAAGCCAGCATTTTGCTCAGAAAGACTGCCTGTGCCAGGATGCTGGGTGAAGGTACGGTTTGTCTACCACTCTCTCCTGGTAAACCAAACCTTGGAGACATTGTTTACAAGGGGTACATCATTTCTTTTATCAACTCTACTCACAATTGCCTCCTTTCATTCCTTCTCATTCACTATGGCAATGCTCTTAATGTGATTTTTTTTTAAGTATTTATACTATGTGTGTGGGTGCTCAGTCGCTCATTCGTGCTCCACCTTTTGCGACCCCGTAAACTACAGCCCGCCAGGCTCCTCTGTCCATGGGATTCTCCAGGCAAGAAAACCGGAGCGGGTTGCCATTTCCTACTCCAGGGGATCTTCCCAGGGATGGGACCTGCATCTCTTGCATCTCCTCCATTGGCCAGTAAAATCTTTACCACTGTGCAACCTAGGACGCCCCATTTATACTTGACTCATTTCCAAATAAAAGTGAGTGTTTCAAAGAGAGGTGAGTAGGAGATAAGACTGTAAAACTAGAAACAAAATGTAATGTTAAAATTATGGGGGAAAAACTATTTTAGCATTACTTAGCATTCTACAGTGTGCTAGACATATGGCTAAGCAATTAAAAAATATTTCTCGTGATTTTCACAATAATCCAAATGGTAGATATTATCCTTATATTAAATATGATGAAAGTAAGGCTCAAAAGCTGGAATCTAACTACCAAGCTACATAAATATACAAAGAGAGAGTATAAATTCTTAGTAAGCTAAACAGGAGAGAGAAGTAATGATCACGCTTGTGCGCTACATTTATATGAGTTGCCTTACAGGCAAGGCAAAAAGAAATCATAATTCTCATCTGACAGAAGAGAAAAACACACAGATTTACCAAGTATTAAATCACAGGAGGGATTTCTTCCAAGAATGCTAATAAGTATACTGGACAATGTCTTCGACAATAGCTCACAACACAATGGCCTTTCATAGAACTGCTTCTAATGTCAACAGAATATAACTCAGTGAAAGAAAAGATTTCCGTTGCTCAGGGGGCTAATCCTGTACTAACAATTAGCAAGTACCAATGTGCTGTAAGATCCCTAAAATTAATATGGTTACACTGTCAAGTAAGTTCGAAAAACATTTCATATTATAGAATCTGCTTAGAGAGTCAAAACATTTTTAGCCTACTAAAAGTTCTAAAATGCTCTGTATTTAAGAAACTTATATAAATAAGTTAATACAGAGTTTCCCGTTACTGTTATTGCCATCCTTTGGGAAGTCAGGTTGGAGTGTACTGACTCAGAGATACCTATACACTTTCTTTCCTTCAGTTGGTCTTTGAATGAGGATGGGTAAGCAGACAAATTCACAGTCATTCTCACTAACAGGAAACTAGAGCATGGATATTTTTTATTATTGATTGAGGAGAAAACCATAGCTTTGGTGCAAGAGTTTTCATTTGGTATTCAAAGTGTCTGGCTGGAAAAGAACTGCAACTAGTAAAATAAGACTGAGATAATGGATTAAACAATCTTAAGAGCAGATTTTAATTGACACTTAAATATTAGAGATCACCCATAACTTTCATGTTAAAACCTACAGTTTTGAGCAGCTCAGCCTTTTGGAAGCTTACCAGGGAAAAGTAACTATAACATGTACCCCAGGTAATAAACCAACAGATCTGTTAGATGACATTATTTAGAATGAAGCTTCTAAATTTTAGAAAATTCTTGTCAAAAATGACTTTATTTCTTTAACATAATTAAAATGAGTTTTTATTCTCAGTGATAATTAGAAAGTAGACAATATATCTTTTAAGGCTATTCCTAGATCACTGCTCAGAAACATTGGACAACGTACTTATCTTCCCACTTGCTTCAGCAAAAAAGAAGTTCATTATTTTTATTTTAAACCAGATCTACATAAATATGTAAGGTAATCATACCATTAGAAACCATGATACTAAAAACCATGTTTTTAAAACATTAATTGTAGGCTTAACATAGGCTTACTAATAGAAGCAAACCACCAGAAAAGGTTTAAAAAGAAATCTTTTAAGCAACTGCTTAAAGAAAAACTCACAATCATGCAAAAACATTAGGCATTATATTCACTCTACAAACTTTAACCATGGAGTGCAGCTCGCCAGGCTCCTCTGTCCATGGGATTCTCCAGCCAGAAATACTAGAGTAGGTAGCCATTCCCTTCGCCAGGAGATCTTCCCAACCCAGGGATTGAACCCGGGTCTCCCATATTGCAGGCAGATTTTTTATCATCTGAGTCATCAGATGGAGACCTCAAGGACACATTAAATAAGGACACATACACATTACATATCTACCCCTTTCTCATAGATAAGCCCTTGAACTACTTTTTCCTATTTCCTTCTATTACTACAAATACAGGGTATAATTAAGATTTTATTCACAACACTAACTGTAATGTTTTCTGTTCTCATGGTTGAAAATTAACAATAAAGTATAATAAGCACAAATTAGCATGAAAGACAAAGGAAATTAAAATACTGAATTAAGAAACAAAGGCAAGGAGAGAAGAATTTTAGATAGGGCAAAAAAGAAATTAAGATGCCTTTGACTCAATTCCATGTATAAGTACGTGTATGACTCAAAAACAACTTCAGAGTATATACATTTTCATATGTTTTCTAGTATTTATATTGACTCAGCACATAAACTGATGAACTAAACCCAATGGTTTTCAGCGGGAGTAATCCTAATCTTGGGAGTTGTATGGGCATTTTATTGAGGGTATTTTGTTTCACACAATGCTTGGGGAGCACCATGGGTACTTACTGCTCAGGAGCCAGAAACGCTAGACATTCTGCATGCTTAAGACAGTTCCATACAATGAAGAAATGTTCCAAATCCAACAGGACTTGTAAATGTCTGATCAGACATTCTAGAAAGGTGACAAACTTGTTTATAATTATCTGAGCCTAGAAGTAAACCACCTTTGTTTATACAACAACATTTTTACATAGCTTTAATAGCACTGAATTCTCTAGGGAAATTAAGGTAAGATTGCATTTAAGAATTAAATGCTACAATTATTCAATATTTCACAAAAGCATATCACTGAAGCCAAAAACAGTTTTGGTATGTGTATTAACCAATAAAACACATTTTCTGATCTGCATTTTGCAACTTCCCTTTTCACAGTGACTCTGTACAGGTACAAGTATATGACTTCTTAATTATGTCTTAATTACTTCTTAATTATGTCTTCTAGTCTAGTCATGCCTGAGCACTTACACACAAAAGTATATATTATTTTAAGTTATTTTAATGTTCATTCTCCTTTATGTTCTAGTTATGGAATTTATATTGATATTGAATTTTGAAATATGTAACTAGGTAAACTGCATTACCTAAGAAATTTCATTTCAAGATATAAAATAACTGTCTTAGAAAGATGGAGTTAGGCCTGAAAGAGCTGAAAACCCCAGATCTAGAACAATGTTACAGTTACACATTCAACACACACATAAGAAAATATTTTAATACACAGCCTGGGACACATCCCACAGAGTCTCACTACTGCTGAGATAGAACAGGATGTCTAAATTGTTTTTAATCACTGTGGCAGATTTCATGTGCAGCCAACGTTGAAAAACCACTTGGCTAGGCTAAATTAAAAAGGAGGTCACTATATACACAAGATAGATTAAAACTATAAAATACTATTCTCTACTTATAATTAAACTATTGCCTTATAGGAATTAACATTTTTATAATAATGAGGTGGGAAAAGAGTTTCTAAAGCTGGATATAAAACCTAGAAATGATAAATGAAAATATGTATATGCTAACCAACATAAAAATAAATAACTTGTATATCAGAAACAAGAAAACCTAACACCTCAAATATGGTTGAAAAGTAAAGAACAAACTAGAAAAACAAAATCTAAGCTATATATGTGGATAGTGTTAAATGTCTCCAAAATACACGGAGGTCTTATAGAATAACTAAAAAAAATGGGTGAATATTTCCATAAAATTAGGGGGGGGGTAGTGAAAGACATGAAGAGAAAATTTATGCCTAAAATAGGAATGCCAATAAACAAAAAATGCAAAAAAACCCAGTGATCAAAGAAATGCTAATAGACACAAAATATGATAGGTGACCCGTTAGTGTGCTAAAGATAAATTAAAATAACTGTATTCAAAAGTTTATAGGGTGTAGGCAAGTGAGGGCTCTCTAACTTGTCATTAGAACTGTAAGTTTCCCTAATCCTTCTGATGAGTGTTTAGTAGAGAACATCAGAATTTTTAATGTGCATTTTGCTGGCATAGAAGTAATATTATAATGTGATTAACCCTAATTTAAATGATATACATAAGTAAGCTGAAGAATGCTCACTGTAGATTTGTTAAAATATTAGAAAATTGGCACTAATTTTCCAGTTTTTCCTATAACAAAAAGCCAATTTTCTTCTTCCCTGTATAGTTTCCCAATACTGTTATCTTTTACAAATATCATATATTATATTTATAAATAGAAGGAAACAAAATTATCTTTCTTATATCTGTTAATGGTGATTCAGGGGGAAGCATTTTTATATGAAAAGAAAAAATTAAAATCACTGTTAATAAACACAACTTTTTAATATTTGTTTATTTTGGAAAACCTGGTTGTAACTCCAATAATACTTTAAATGTATTAATTTTTAAATATTAAAAAAAATGCTTCAAAAAATTATTTTATAACACCAAAGAGATCTTTTGTAACACAAAGACTCAGAAAACTCACCAATTTTTAAATATTATTATTTTATTTTTGAGCTTCCCATGTGGCACTAGTAATAAAGAACCTGCCTGCAAATGCAGGAGACGCAAGAGATGCAAGTTCGATCCCTGAGTTAGGAAGATCCCCTGGAGTAGGAAATGGCAACCCACTCCAGTGTTCTTACCTGGGAAATTTCATGGACAGAGAAGCCTGGAGGGCTACAATCCATGGGGTCACAAAGAGTTGGACACGACTGTATCATGCATATAAGAGGTGTGCAATAGATATCTGATGATTTATTCTAAAATAAGTACCACTTAGGAGATATAATTTACTATATATTTACCACTGTTTATTTTAAATTTAGGCCATCCAAAAATATCAGGAAAATCCCTAACAATTCTTGCTCTGACCAGTCTGAGATGGTCTTGATTGCTTAATTATGAAAGGAGAGGACTGATGAAATGTTAGGACAGAAAGAAAACATCCATTTATTTCTTCTTTCTTACACAAAATAACCTTTCCACTATTATCATAATGCTTTCATCCCTGAGTTGGACACAAAGCCACTACAGCTTAATAATCCATTTAAATACTATTTAACATTGACTTTTGGTTGGATTAAATACTCATTTTAGGGCAGCTTATTATTTTGTGGGATAGCATGTGGGAAGGGTCAATATATAGTGAGCCCAGCCTGGGTAAAATACATCTAATTTACAACTAAGGGCTCACTAGACATTTATTCTGTAACCAGACTAGATTCAATCATCTCTAAGGCAGCTTCTCAATGATAAAAAAAAAAAAAATCTATGATTCTGTAATATCCATTTCTAACAAATATGTGAATTATGTCAAAAAGGCATGAAATCTCCTCGTGCATGCACGCTAAATAAGCTTCAGTTGTGTCGACTCTTTGCAACCCTATGGACTGTAGCCACCCAGGCTGCTCTGTCCATGGGATTCTCCAGGCAAGAATACTGGAGTGGGTTGCCACGCCCTTCTCCAAGACATCTTCCCAACCCAGGGACCAAAACCGTGTCTCTAACGTCTCCTATATTGGCAGGCAGGTTCTTTATCACTAGTGCCATGTCAAAAGCCCCTGAAACCTCCTCATGTGAGACTTATGAAAATTTGGAATGGTATTTTCCTCAGATTTGGGATCATTTAAAGGTAAAGGAAATTGGCTTAAACTGTGGGGGGAAAAAAATGAATTCTTTTAAGCCAGTTTATTCAACAAGTTCATTTGTGATTGATAACCTCTATTAGCCACAATTAATAACCATTAATATGCACAATCATCTACAGTTTGTCTCCCATGGGCAAAACTTAGGATATTTGAGTTGCCATGTGACTTGCAGGAAAGAAAGAAGACCCAACAGTATTCCATTCACTTGCAGACCTCTTAATGGCAAATAAATAATATCCTCTTCATGCTTCAAATGTAGTACACTAATGAACTGCAGGTTGACAGATGCCTGAAGACCTGAAAAGCTGGAATCTGGGAAAAGAAAACTGGAAAGCTAAGCAGTCTGTGTAACAAGCTACAGCTGACTGACAGGTATTGATTAAAATCTTGCATAAAATCTCCTTAGAGCACGCTAGAGACCTCGTGATAGACATTAGACTTATCACTTTAAAAGCTTTTTGGATGCTGTATCAAATGTAGAGCAAGAGTGCCTTCCCACAGCCTTAATCAAATTAGACAGATAGGGCCAAATATACAGACAGAGTAAGGCAAGAGGATGGTCACAGGACAAGAAGTTGACAAAATAAATAAATAATTACTCCTTAGGAAAATGGGGATTACAGCCTCCTGGCTAATTGAGGAACCTCACAAAAAATAACAACATGTGTCCCAAAGTAAGTCAATCACCATCTAGTACAAGGTTCAGGTCAAATCCATTCTGACACCTATTTTTGGAAATTTTTATAGAAACAGCCACATTCACAGCTTACACTCACTCTTTTCATAATACAACATCAGAGTTGAAGAGCTGTGACAGAAATCTTACAATTCACAAAGCATGCACAAGGAGGTTTCATGCCTTTTTGACATAATTCACATATTTGTTAGGAATGGATATTACAGAATCATAGATCTTTTATCATTGATAAAAAAACAAAAAATATTTATTATCTGGCCCTCCACCAAAAAAGTTTGCCAACCTCTGATCTACTGAGAAGTCATACCAAGACGGAATGATGCAATTGATACATTTTATCCGGAAGGGCAAAATAAATAATTCTCTACACACTTTCAATTTTCCTTGAAAGAAATCTCCATGCTAGATTAATTGAAATGTCAATGCTGAGTTCTAGTGGAACATGGCAGAGGCACATGCATTTTATCTCCCCAACACAAGTAATCTACCAAGTTTTTAACTCCCATAGTAAACCAGAAGGGCCATCAGAGGATGAAGGGTTTAATCTCTTTTCTGTAAGTCAGAAAGTGAGGATAAGAGGACAGGCTAAAGAAACAAGGCAAACGAGGCTGCCTCAAAGTGGTAGGTAAGTTTTTGAATTAGTTACCTTCAAAATCTTCAACTCCTGCCAAGCAGAACTCCAACAAGAATCTGGAATTGAAGACGATGTATGGGGCAGAGAATGGGATTAAGAAGTGATTAAAGAAGAAAGTATTAACCAGAAATCTCTATAGAAGAGTGTCCCAAAACGTCTCCTTACTACTGGCATGATTTTGAGTAAGTGGTAGAGTTGAATGTAATGCTACAAGTATCTCTGATCCAGATCACTGCTTTCACTTTCTGCTTGGTCTTCCTTCCCTCATGCTTACCCCCTTATAATGGTTTCTTCAAACAATAGTCTCATTCTCTGAGTGGCTTAAGGTTATGATCACTTTATTAGTGATCACTATTTAATAGCTGTGTAGTGAGCAATATTTTTTAAAGAATGAATTAAGATATAATTATATTACAGTAAAATGTGCCCATTTAAGAGTACAGTTTGATGTGAACAACACCAAAATTAAGATATAGAATGTTATTACTCCCAAAAGTTCCTTTGTGGGCCTTCACATTCAAGCCCTCCATCCCCAACAACCAAAGATCTGGTCTCCATCATTACCGACTAGTTATGCCTGTTCTAGAACACACTACTGCTCTCCATGTGGCTTTACTGCCTCTATAAAGTGTTTCTGAAATTCAGTCATGGTGCTGCATGCATAAACAATTGTTTTTTATGGTTGAGAAACAGTAAATTACAGGTATATGTATGTGTATACACACACACACACACAAATACAAATACACACACACCTACCTAGGAGTAGAATGCTAGGTTAGTTGGTAAGTATACATTTAACACTTTTAGAAAACACCATACTTTTCCAAAGCAGTTATAACATCTCACATTCCCACCAGCGGAGTATGAGGTTCCAGCTCTTCCACTTCCTTGTTAGCACTTGGTATCGTCGGTCTTTACCATTTTAGCCATTCTAGTGGGTATATAATGGAATCTCATTGTGGTTTTCATTTTCATATCTATGATATGATATCTCTGACTAATGATATTGAGCCTTTTTTCTGTATATCTCACTGAAGCGTCTATTCAAATCTTTTATCCACATTTCTGGATTATCTTACTATTGAATTGCAAGCACTGTTTAAAAAGTATAGATACAACTCTTTGGTCGGATATATATGAATTACATTTTCCCCAGCTTGTGGCTTGGCTTTTCATTTTCAACTTTGATCTAGTCCACTTTACCCATATGTCTTATATAGTTAGTGGTTTCTGTGTCCAGCCTGAGAAACTTGACCTAGAAAATTCAAAGATTTTCTCCTAAGTTTTCTTCTATAAGTTTTATAGCTTTGGCTTTTACATTTTTTTTTTAATTAGTTGGAGGCTAATTACTTCACAACATTTCAGTGGGTTTTGTCATACATTGATATGAATCAGCCATAGAGTTACACGTATTCCCCA
This sequence comes from Muntiacus reevesi, assembly GCF_963930625.1. Classification (NCBI taxonomy): domain Eukaryota; kingdom Metazoa; phylum Chordata; class Mammalia; order Artiodactyla; family Cervidae; genus Muntiacus; species Muntiacus reevesi. The sequence continues at coordinate 77,731,329 of NC_089253.1, read as the reverse complement.
TCCCGATCCCCGCTCCCACCTCCCTCTCCACCCGATCCCTCTGGGTCTTCCCAGTGCACCAGGCCCGAGCACTTGACTCATGCATCCCACCTGGGCTGGTGATCTGTTTCACCATAGATAATATATATGCTGTTCTTTCGAAACATCCCACCCTCGCTTTCTCCCACAGAGTTCAAAAGTTACAGCATACTAACACATATATATGGAATTTAGAAAGATGATAATGATAACCCTATATGCAAAACAGAAAAAGAGACACAGAAGTACAGAACAGTCTTTTGGCTTTTACATTTAAGCCTGTAATCTATAAGAGACTTTGGTGGGGGGGGGGGGGGGTGCTGTATATATATATCAATTCTTTTCCATATGCATATCTATCACTATTTGTTGAAGATCATCCTTCCTGATTAATTCTTTATGTGGTGTATGTTTTCATTTTGATGAACACTTGAATTCATTTATTTCAGCTTGTTTTCAATATTAGGATTAAAAAACTTAAATCAGACACACACACAGAAGACTATCCTTTCAACACTGAATTACCTTGGCACCTCTGTAGAAAATAAACTGGCTATATATGTGTGGGGTTGTATTTATGTTTTTTAAATTGTTCTATACATTATGATGTTCCGACATCTTAAAAATCTTTCTGGCTGGGGAGAGACTACCCATCCCAGAGCTAGCCAGTTCTTGTGCATGCGTATTAAGTCACCTCAGTCGTGTCCAACTCTCTGTGACACTGTGGACTGTAGCCCACCAGGTCCTCTGTCCATGGGATTTGCCAGGCAAGAATACTGGAGTGGGTTGCCATGCCCTCCTCCAGGGGATCTTCCTGCTCCAGGGATCGAACCCACATCTCTTATGTCTCTTGCATTGGCAGGTTGGTTCTTTACCATTAGTACCACCTAGGAATAGACAGCAAAAGGCTCAGCAGAGAGCATGCCTTTGATATGCAAACTAACCAATCAGAGACCTACCTCTCCATCTGCTTTAAAATTCAGAGTCAGGTACCAGGCAACTAGAGACCACTCTTATAACTCAAATCTCCCTGGAATTATTCAAATTAGCCAGTCTGAAACTGTTTATCTTACCCTTCCTCGCCTTTCCTGTGGAAACCTTAATAAAAGCGCTAGCCTCTAATTCCCCCTCTCTTCTCCTTTCTGCCTCCTTACCATTCTGAGGCTCCCCCCATGTGATGCCATGTGGCAATTCATGCGCCTGTTTCTAGATATATGAGTATAATAAACTGTTTTTCCTGAGCTTCTCCGAGTTCCCTCTTGCAGCCACAACTACCTATCACAGAAAGAACACAGAACAAGGCCTATTCCTGAACTCTCCATTCTATTCATTGTACCATATGTCTATCCTAAAACCACTGTCTTCATTACTGCAGCTTTAGCATAAGTGTTTAAATCAAGGGCTCTACATCCTGAAACTTTGCTCTCCTTTTAACAAAGGACTCAGTTTAAGTCCTTTACATTATCACATAAATTTTAATCAACTATCAATCTTTGGGACTTTGAGTAGGATTGCACTGAATCTGAATCTAGAAAGTGATATTTTGAAATCACTTATTTGTAACTTTTCACTGATTTTGAATTTTTAAAATTAAAATACTTAAATTTAAATTTTGTGTTCTAGAACAGCATGCAATTATCATTAACTTTGACAACATAAGAGTAAAGGTGCAACTAGCAAACTATGGAAAATGGAGTGAGAGAAGAGGAAAGAGTGGGAATACTAATATCTTCACCTTTAAAGTAGGGAATCAAGAGATACTGTTTAGAATTGATAAAACATAGATGGAGGCTTGCACACAATGTTTAAAGTTACAAACATGAGAAAAAGAAATTTAACCTAATAGACATATAATAGTTATCACAATTCTAACACAGCAAAAGCAGATTTTTTTTTCCACCTAAAACTGGGTCTGTTGCACTTGCTTCCCCATGTCAGTAAAGAGAATCATCTACCCAGTTTTTAAAGCCAAAAGCCAAGGATCACTCTTGATTCTTCTCTTTCTGATCCCCATGTTCAATTCCCCTACTTTTTTTTCACAGTCTAATCCCCCGCAATCTGAGCAAGAATATCCAGTTGCCTATTCAATACCTCCATGCAGATGTTTAATGGGTACAGACTAAACATTTGTATATTATAATTCTCCTCTTGGAACCTGCTTTTCACTAAGATTTCTGTAAGTCACTAATTAGCACCACCATTCACCCAAAGTTACTCCAGCCGGAAACTTAAAAGTTGTATATCTGATTGTTCTTTTTGTCTATAACTTCTTACATCTAATCTATTGACAAACTCTTTTAGCTACACCTGCAAAATATGTCTCAAATTCAATAATTTCTTACCACCTCTACTGCTACCACTCTAATCCAAGCCATCAGAGCTCTTGACTAGACCAATGCCTGACACATGCTGAGTTCTCACCTTGAATGAATGTATGAATGAACGAGCATCCATGAGCAAACTCAGTCAGTTCTTCCTTCAAAAGATATCTCAAATCTAACCAGTTCTCTTTGCTGTTACTACTCTAGTCCTATCCACCATCATATAGCAACCAGACTACTACAACCAAATAGAGAAACCTCTAATTGGTTTCTCTGTCTCTACCCTGGCCTCCTATAACCTGTTCCCACAGCAGCCAGAAAAATTCCTTTAAAATTTCAATCAGACCATACTACTAACCCCCATTCCCTTCTCCGAACCTTATAGTAGCAGTTCATCACACAGAAAACAGAATGTTTACTTTTAGCCATAGAAAACAACAGCCTCATAACCTGACTCCTCCTATCTCTCTAATCTTACCTCTATAACTCTCTTTGTTGTTCATTCTGGTTCACCAGATTGCCCTTCCTTTCCGTCACTGAACACGCCATATTTATTCCTGCTTTTACATTTGATGTACATCCAACCTGAAATTTCCTTCTCCAATATTCACATGTCTTGATTACTTCTTTTAGGTCTCCACTCAAATGCCACCTCCTGAGAGGTCTTAAATAGATAAATATTTATATCCCTATAGACATGGATTGGATATATCTCTTTCTCAGTGTTATGTATTAGATATATAGAGAGAACTATAGGTATATGTATATATGTGTATATGTATATACATATACACATACAGATATAAAAATAGACTCCTAATCCCCATCATTTTCTCTTACCCCCTTTATTTTAGGCATAAAAATAAGACAATACTATATATCTGTCTCATAAGGAAAATGAAAGCTCCATAAAGGCAAGGATTTTCTGTGTCTTGTTCAATGATACTGTGTCAGGGAGATGGGAGGGAGATTCTGGAGGGAGGGAACATGGGTACACCTATGACTGATGTTTGACAGAAAACAATAAAATTCTGTAAAGCAATTATCTTTCAATTAAAAATAAATCAGGTGGCAAAAAAAAAAAATATACTGTGTCAGAGTCAAGAAAAGTCCTGGCATCAGCACTACTATTTGCTGAGTAAATTAATAGATGAATGAATGATCAAGTCCTTCAAGTCTTAACTCATTGGTCTCAACTGCAACTGCTTTTTTTTCCATACAATTAATTTTTTTAAGATCTTAATTTTTAAAGCACTTATAAGTTCACAGCCAATTGAGAGGAAAGTACATAAAGTTCCCATGTATCCTCTGCCCCTATGCACATATAGCCTCCTCTGTTACCAACATCCCCATCACAGTGGCGCATGTGTTAAAACTGATGAACTTATGTTGACACAGCATTATCACCCAAAGCCCACAGTGTACACTAGGGTTCACTCTTGGTGTTGAAAATCCTTTGTAATAGGGGTTGGAAGGTTATTTTTATATATGTATAAAATATCATTTTCATTTTTTTATATGAATTCATGAATCTGTTTACATTCAGCTTCTTTTCATTCCTCTAAAATGACAAGTTTTTTCCTACTGCAATGCCTTTACATCCACAGTTCCTTTCACTTAAAAAAAAAAATCTGTTCATGGCTAATTCATGTCAATGTACGGCAAAAACCACTACAATATTGTAAAGTAATTAGCCTCCAATTAAAGCTAATTAATTAATTTTTAAAAATCTGTTCCCAGACATTTCCAAAACCAGGTACTTTTAGATTCCAGGCCAGATGTCACCTCTATAGGAAGTCCCTCTGTAACCACCCATGTAATAGCAAGTTAATACTCGGCCAATTCATACTCACTTATATTAATACAATCATGGCATTTGTTACTGTCTCCTCACTCCTATAAACTTTATAAAAGTCAGGGCCTTGTTTACTTGGTCATTGCTAACTGCCCACCACCTTAATCCCAATTTAGAACAGTGACTAGCTAGCAGGTACTCAATAAATATCTGTTGGATAAACTCTGGAAGAATGGAGGATCCTGACATAGCTATACAAGAAGAGAGACAGGAAGGAGATGCCGACATAGGTAAGCTACATTCCCTGTCCAACAGAGCAGGAAGTTAATAGTTAATACCTACACTGGTGAATCAAAAAATATTACTATGTCTCACTTGTACATGGAGTCAGAAAAAAAAAAAAAAAAACTTATAGATACAGAGAACAGACAGGTAGGTATTTGCCAGAGGCAGGAGACCAGAGAGGAGGTAAAGATGGTCAAGTGACACAAATTTGCAATTTATAAGAATTAAATAATCCCTGGGATGTAACGTACAGGATGGTGACTATAGTTAACAACACTGTATTGTATATCTGAAAGTGATAAAAGAATACATCTTAAATGTTCTCATCACAAAAAAAAACATTATAATTTTGATGATCTATCAAATATGCACCTATCAAATCATTATGTTGTACATCTAAAATTAACACAGCATTAAATGTTATTTATATTTCCATTAAAAAGAAATATTACTACAGACATTATTTAGAGATGCTGTAACTTTTAAAATCTAATTCAACAATTATCACTAATGAAAGGTATTCATTCATTCATTCATTCATTCACTCAACAAATTATACTACATCAGCAGAATACAAACTAGTTTCAGGGGTTAGGAAAGAAGGGAGTGACATTTAATCCAAGTTCTAAAGGATAAATAGAAATTCAGTAGCTAGGGGGAGACTTCTGGTCTAGGTCCAGGAACTTACACAGTCAAAGGTCCTGAAGTAAAAACACAGTAAAGGCTGCAAGTCTGAATTTCATCCTGAGGAAAAGGAGGGCCAGGGTCTAAAACTGGCGAGTGAGAGATTATGCTGGCACTTCCCTGGTGACTCAGAGAGTAAAGAATCTGCTTGCAATGCAGGAGTCCCAGGTTTGATCCCTTGGTCGGGAAGATCCCCTGGAGAACGGATTGGCTACCCACTCCAATACTCTTGCCTGGAGAATTCCATGGACAGAAGAGCCTGGCAGGCTGCAGTCCATGAGGTCGCAGAGAGTCCACTTCGCAAAGACACAACTGAGCAACTAACACTTTCCCTAGAAAAAAATAATCACTCTGGTTCCTGTGTAGAAAATAGAATTTGGTAAGAGATTAAAGACTGCAGCTAACCTTGGGAAAGAGATCATGGTAACGTGCACAAGAGTAGTTGTAGAGAAGCTAGGGAGAAGTGAGCCAATGCAGACCTTCAGGTGGTAGAATAAGCAGAACATGGTGGTGAATGGGATGTGGGGTCAAGAAGAATGTAAATCAGAGATGATGACACCACGGCACCTGGGACTGCTAAGTAGTTGGTAAGATTATTTACTAACGTTCAAAAACACAGAGTAAAGCAGCTTTGGGGGAAGATAATGCACTCAGGTATAGATACACAAGACTTGAGACACCTAGTGAGGTGCCCGTGAGATGTGGGTCTGGTGCTCGGAGAAAGGAAGAGGCTGGAGATGGAGTCCTGAGAAAAATTAATACACAGATGCCAATTGAAGCCATGGGAGTAGAGGGGATCATTCCATGAGCAAACATAAAGTGAGATAAGAAAAGCTCAAGCCTGCAGAACGCTGTAGAAACCTGAAGTTAAACATGATCAAATAATTTTAACCTTTATACAGTATTCCCTTTTTGTTCACAATTAGACATGAAGCCAACTTCTCTATAGAGCACCTAGTGCATATCCTAGCAGCCTGGAGCCCAGTCTGGCTTTCCTCATTATCATCATTTTGGGTTTGACAACTCATTAAATCACCCTGCTAAGTGCTCACTAATGTGGGATTCATCAAAAATGAATCAAATCATTCTACAACTAAACATCAAATGCAAACTCAAAAATATAATTCACATTTTTAAAGAGCTCTATAATTACCAACATAAAATAGAGCCTCTTCCTGCTAATATAGTACTTTTAAAAAGTAGATAAACTGCAGTTTGATGTGGTGCCTAGCTGCTTATTTTGCTCAGCACTTAATTCAATTAGAAATGTACATATTGTGAATCAAATTAAATCCATCAGAGATGAAGTAATAATTGGTGAACCTGTCTGAAACTGGTTTATTTGCTATCAATATTACAAATTATGAGAATTTTTGTAAGAAAACAGCCTGCTCCTCCTCTTTGACTCATAACCATCAGTGATATTCTGGTTACACCAATACAGATATAACACTGGATCCCATACATAAGCCACAACCCATCTATTACAATATCTGACACCCCATAAGAGAGTCTACACAGAAGAATATAAACATTTCTGTGCATAGCAGTAAATATGTACATATGTGTATACTATGTATGAAACACATACTAACAGTTTTAATGTATATTCTCCACTCACAAAACAGAGATTACCTCTGAAAAACAGAAGTAGGAATGGGGGAAGAACACTGGAGGAAGACTTTTTACTCTGTATTAATCTATAGTATGCTAACTTTTATAATGCAAATGCATTCTGGTTTCACTTATGTTTAAAAATGAGGTGTGGAAAGTGATGCCACTGATATCTTTCTTATGGACTCAGGGGACATTACACCCAGTACCACCTCAGCCTCCTGTGGACAACTCACTGATGCAATGGCCCCACACATCAAATGCTAAGCTGGTGAACAAAAGTTATGTCCCCCTCAGGTAAACGTATTATAGATTTTATGTTATGAATTCACATCTTCTCTATCAATTTCCATTCCAAGTGCTCTTGTTCATTACAGTTCATAGTTCAGTTTGTCAGTTTAATTTTGTGCTCCTTTGTAGGTATCCACAATAATTACAGTGTTTAATGCTGTACCTTAAGGGTGAGTTTAACAGAGCAGTTTAAATGCATATGTTCCGGCCATCCTCTGACTCCCACACCAGCTTTGGGCACACACTCCATCCCCCACCCCTCACACACACAAACATATGCACTAACTGTGTTATAGATGGTATCTTTCATCTTACTAGCTATTTTCCCATTACCTTCTACAGTATCTGACGATGACATTATTATTAATGCTACAGTAAACAGCTAATATATGTGGTAAAAATACACGCACTATAATGAATCAAAATGACAAACCTACCCACCAGACTGCCTCTACTCATTCTAATCAGATAATGGGTTTTGCTTTTTTGTTTCTTGAGTGTACTATAAAAGGAGGGAGTAGCACTGGGGAAAACATTCATAAAAACAAGGGAAAAAATAAAAGTAAATGTTCAGGTCATTGAGAGCAGAAAGGAAGCTTATCAAGAAAATCTGTATCAAGTAACAGGATAATTCATTTGTTCTATATACAGTCTTCTTAACTTGAAGTTCCCTGAAACATGCACCTCAGTTTCACATGAATAAACTATCTAAACCATCACCATGGACAGCCTTTCTACAATTTATCTTGCAGAAAAGGGGTGGGTTTGTTTTCATATTTTGCTTTTTGTTGCTATTATTGCTCATGAACTTCTACAACTCTGGCATCTTTAAAATTCGGATAGAATTTTTGGTTTACAAAATGAGGTATAGCACATTCAATTGATTTTCATGTTCCTTATTTTTATTAGGAAAATGTTATTTCTAACCTATTTCTTGTATTTTTTTTGTTTGCATTCCTTGGGGATGTACTCATAAGGATGTACATCCTTATTAAAAATAAAATAAAGGTCAGGGATAAAAAGGAGATTACAATAGAAAATGGAAAGCTACAGCTAATCAGAATGTTAGAGCAAGAATGAAATTCAGGGTTAGAAGAGACATTAAGAGTTTGGATTCTGACTACCTGGATTCATTTCACAAACTGCAGAGCCTACAAACTATAGAATGTCTGGCAGGCTGCTTGCTATTCTACACCTCAGTTTCCTTAACAGTAAAATAAGCATAATAATAATAGTTAGTCCTTTGAAGATTCTTGTTAAGAATAAATAGAATACAATAGGGCATGGCATATAGTGGATGTCTAATACATATGAGCTCTTAGTAGCACAAAACAGGAAACTAAGGCCCAGAGAGATTAAGTGTTTCCTCTAAGATAATTTAATTGGACTGACAGCAGAATATTATTAAAATGGGTCCTCTAATTTTTTTATGTTTCAGTTTCTTTTCCATTTAGAACACTCTAGTTGTAGTCTAGAGAAATTACTTTCAAAGGAAAAAGTGATATAGCAAAAATCCTTCAGATAAGCACAGATTTAAAAGAAGGAAAAGAGGAATTTTCACATGTGTGTGTATATGCATGCATGTGTGTACAGGTATGCATATACACACACACATATACACACACAACAAAATAAGAAGCCAAATGTATGGATGGAAGGTGGGTGACAAGTGACACAAACATAAAACCTCCAATTAAGACTTTTATTATGACACAATTCATTAGAGCATAATTACATTTCTTATTAAATGATTAATCATAAGGTTAGAAGAAAAGGTCGTGCTGAATGTTAATTATACATCCTTTAAAGAATTTCAAAGATGTGAACAGCAGTACTCTCACAGACTGTCAGTTGTTGCAAATTAAAGGCACTAGGCATTATCTTTGAAAATACAAACTATATATATCCTTTTACTAATCAATATAATGTGGAAGAATCTGTCCTACAATTAATTTGCACAAGTGTGCAAAAATGTGCACAAAAGGATGTTTATTGGTGTACTACTGGCAATACCAAATATTGGGGAAAAAAATCATACATTCATTAGTGGGGAAATTATGATTGTGGTACATTCATGTAATAGAGTAAACAAAATGATAACAAAAGTTGTTCTAGATAGATTACTAAACGAAAAGACAAATCAAAGTATACAAGAATCTGTGCCAGAATAATCTGTATCTGCTTTTTAAAACAAAAGATAAAGATACATGAATGTGTTTGCACAAAAAATGCTTCAAAGTTACGCAAGAAACTTAACAGCGGTTAGCTCTGGTAAATGGGATTAAGGTCAAGAAGACAAGAAGATGGAGAGGAGTGAACATTTAACTTTTCTTCAATGACATACGAGCTTCCCAGATGGCTCAGCTGGTAAAGCACCTTCCTGCCAACACAAGAGATGCAAGAGACGCAGGTTTGATCCCTGCATCAGAAAGATCCAGGGAAAATCTCTGGGTTGGGAGAAAGACATGGCAACCTGCTCCAGTATTCTTGCCTGGAAAATTCCATGGACAGAGGAGCCTGGTGGGCTACAGTTCATGAGGTCACAAAGAGTCAGACACATATATATACACACATATACATGCATATATTTATATACTATATAGAGTTTATATATTATATATATGTATAATTTTTGCATATACGTATATGATTTTTAAGTTGAAAGAAAACAATGTTACAAGAAATAAAAGCTTATGAAGAAACAGTTCAACAGGCATAATGGAGAACAAACTTAAGAGCAGAGAACTTACATACAGCAGAATTCTTACCTGACACTTCGCACTGCAGTATTTGGCGATTCGGCACTGAGAGCACCGCATCAACTTTTCCTTCCTGTTAAAGAATAAAAATAAAGTTAAAAAATAAAGCTCACATTAGGAAATGAATGAGAATCTCATATGGCTGAAGAAAGAAAGAAAACGTAAGTCATCATGCTGACACCAAGATGCTCCACTCACTCCATCTGTATAGTCCACGAGACTTAGATTTTCGCAGTGGTGAACTTCTTTCAGTGTGAGACTAGTGACTTTTTTTAAAAAACTAGTGTTCTTTTTTAAAAATTGTGGTAAAATATATGTAACATAAAATGTGCCACTTTAACTATTTTTAAGTGCATAGTTTTAGTGGCATTAAGAACATTCACATTGCTGTGTAACAATCTCCACCACTAATGTTCTTTTTAACAAAAATTTAATGAAAATACAGAGATTCCCACTTAGGCAAGAAAAATCACTTTAATAGAGTTTTTAATCTCTACATACAAAATTCAGAATCCAGTCTATCAACTAACTCAAAGTATCCTATGCCTTTCAAATATAAAAACTGTCCAAGTTTTTATTTAAATTTATCATGTAGGTTAGTTGTAATGTACTCTTTCTAGGAAATGATTTTTAATTTCCATTAAATTCAATTACTACTTTCAACATGCTAAACTGAGATACACCAAAGTTATGTCCCCCTAGGTTGCCTGAGGAAGAAAAAAGTCAAAACAAAGAAATATCTTATTATAAAATGAAACAATAAATTTGATGATGAGACTCATAGTGACAAATAATAGACAGGACTGTGCGTGCATGCTAAGTCACTTCAGTCATGTCTGACTCTTCACAGCCCCATGGACTGTAGCCTGCCAAGCTCCTCTGCCCATGGGATTCTTCAGGCAAGAATACTGGGATGGGTTGCCATTTCCTTCTCCAGAGGATCTATCTTCCCAACCTAGGATCAAACCCCTGCCTCCTGCAGCTCCTGCACTGACGGCAGATTCTTTACCACTAAGCCACCAGGGAAGCCCACATAATAAAATAAAAACAATAAATCTGATGATGTAATTCACAGTGATAAATAACAGACAGGACTATAGGTACTTTCAAGGTGGCCAAGAGCATTAAAAGTCAAACTATAATACTAATATCAGTAATGAAATAAGAAGAAATCTTTCTAAGCACTTCTGATGTGCCAGGTATGGTTCAAGCTTCTTTATATCTATTGACTCACTTCAGACAATTCTGTAAGTAAACAGCTTTATTATGCTCATTTAAGAGATACTTCAATACATTTTCAAGAGATAAGAAGTAGATGACTAAGGAAACACACCATAAAGTGCGATGCGGTAGGTGACACTGAAAGGGTAAGAACAAAAACCACAGAGAATCAAAACATGAATATATCAGGCACCTCACTCACAGGAGAACAGAGTGAGATAGGAGCATATAACACCGGGAGAGGTTAAAGGTCTAAATAAAGCAAAGTCAAAACACCTCCTTCCCCAAGTGTAGTTTACAGCTGTCAGATATCAACATCCCAAACAACAACCCAAATCCAAACAATACGGCTTTAAAGTCCTTGTTTTTAATGACCATACTCCACTACCACTACTAGACAAAACTGGATCAAAGCAAAATCCACCCATGGACAATTGATGAAACACGCTTCAAATAAAAGAACACACAAATTTGGGATGAGAAGAATATGATGGGCAAATAGTAACATTAATATTAAAATTTAATTAATACTAATAGAAAAAAGCCTGTGTCACTCTATCAGTATCAGGGGAAAAAAAAAAAGACGTTAAGGTTAAAAATATTACTAGAGATGAATAAGTCAATACACAAGGATTAAGAGATTCCAACCACCAGGTAATAGTACCCAGCAAAAAGTGTACCCAGTCTAAAAATATGTAAAGTAAAAGTAATAGATCTAAGATAAAAATGAGGAATACATAATAAATTAATACAAGTAAAGCCTTTAAAATAGTACCTGTAATACACTAAGTACCATACCAGTATATCACCATAACAGTTATCACTATAACAAGTCTTTTTCTGGAAGTCACAGATCAAGCAGATAAAGAAGGAGGAGCTCTACAATTTATTTGATATCATCTAACACACAGACCCTTGCACCTTTTATATGCATGTGTATTCACACACTCTCCTCAGGCACTCACTGCCCTTTTACAACATATGCCCACATACTAGGCCACAGAGCAAATCTCAAAAATTACAAAGAACCAATAATATATATGTGTGTGTATATATATATATATATATATAACTCTCCAACAATAAAAGAATTAGATTAGAAATCAGCATCAAAAATTAAGCCAGTAAAATCTCATATTTATGGAAATTTAAAAGCTTACCTCTATATAATTCAACAATCAAAGAAGAATTGTCATGAAAATTAGAAAATAGGTTACATAATTTTAAAAAAACTCAAAATGTAATCTAAAGTAATACTAAAAGGAACATTTATAGCTTTAAACGCTTACATTGATTGCAGTGGTATAACTTTTTAATCTCTTTAACGCTCCTCATTAAAATAAAAAAAGACAGAGTAAGTAGGAAATAGGAAAAACTAACCATCACTCCCCAACCTGGAAAGGTACAGCAAAACTAAAAATATTATCAGAAAAAAAACACTCCAGGCTTCAAAAATTGATTAAATCAGTATATTCGTGGGAGAAAACAAAGGCAACTTCCAACAGACTTGAAAACAGAAGAAGTTCCAAACTGCCAAAAGATATCCGGCAGAAAGTCTGTCAAGCCAATTGGAGAGCTGCCACCAAAATTGGGAGAGAATGCTTTCTGCAAGAACACTCCTAAAGTCAAGGTCCTGGGATGTTTCTGAATCCTGACTTTCCTTAGACCTGGCTCCTCAGATTTCTCCTCATTTCCTTTTTTCTTGTCTAAGTTGCTCACAGGTTATTTCTGCTGCCTGCAAATAAAGATCCCCAACTATATAAAATGTTTCATCTCAATTTTTAAAAAAAACAAGCAGAATCAAAACACCCAGGAAGGTCAGTGGTGAACCTGGTAGCAGGTATTAAAGTCTCACCTCCCCTCTCCATAGCTTTCAACCACAGACTTTTATGAATTTTAGCACAGACAAAATGAATAGCAGGATGATTCAAAGTACTTGGATAATTTAGTTGCCATTTGATGCATAAAGAAAAATTCTTTAATATGAGTTACTTAAATGTTTGGGGTTATTTTTACACATCATATAACTATATAAATAAACTTAACTTCTCAAGTTTCAAAAAAAATAAAAAACAAAAACAAACAGTCAACTGAATCCAAGAGAAAAGTTGTGTCTTTGATTAGAGGAACCACTGAGCCTTTGAAGAGTTACTGTTTTTCTCTGTTGGGTAAGGTTCAGAGTAATAGCATACTAGTAAGGTTTCCCTACAGAGAAAAAACCTGGGCAGCAGAGGGAGAGGAAAATAAGTATTAGAAACACAGCTGCCAGACAGTTCAAGAAAACATTCTCTTTCTCTTAAAAATCAACATATCATTTCTAATTGAAAAATCCATATTTTTCTTTAAAAAATCAGAAATGTACAGGTCAAATAAAAAGCAGAATTAATTAGAAGCCCCTAAATAAAAAGGATCACCTATTCTAGGCAGTTCCAGAGGCTAAAACAAGAAATACTGAATGGAAGGTAGAGACAGGCAGATTTTGTCTAAAGGTAAAGAATCTTTGTGGCAACGCTCAAAATTCAAAAGAAATGCCCTGAGACAGTGGAGTTCTCAGTCTTCTGACATGTTCAAAGAGAATCTGGTACGTACATTTACAGACATGATGTAAAGGAAATTCTAGCACTGCAAAGGAACATGAGTTAAGTTTCCTTCTAATTCCAAATTAATTGGTTCTCCTCCTCTTGTATAAGCAGCAAATATAAACTAAATTTGAAGACAAAATTTGGGCATATTATAAGGCCAAATATGATCATCTCAGAGGAGTACAAAAGTGAGGAAAACAGCTTTCACAGACTACACAGACATCCTGTTTGCAAACTAATTATCTCAAGAGTGCATCCAGAACTAGAATTTCTGAATAAAAAAGAATCTACCCACTGAAAAATAAAAAAAAATTAAAAATTAAAAAAAAAAAAAAGAATCTAAAGAAACAGGTTAGGAATGTATCAGTAACAGCAAACTGATTAATTTTTATCTATGCTTCCCCTCAAGAGACAAATAGTAGTATGCTACCTCTAAACTAGAGAAGATATATTATTGTATACTAAAATAAATGGAAGTTTTAGATCCCATTGCAAAAAAGCAAAAAGGCATCCCTTATCACTTGTTCATATAAACTCAGCTATGTTATTGAACACAAAGTCAACTCAGAGAAACTTCTCAGCTTGCTCAGTGCTCCAGAGAAAGCGATTCATGGAGCATAAGTGAAGTCCTCTCTTCCAAGTAAAAGTTGGCTCATAATTAGTTTCTCCAATAGCTTATGTAACTGAAGTATGGAAAAGAAATAAAAGTCAGGCAAAATTAATTGTTCTTCTAGTATATAAGTTAAAAATTTATACTGTTGGCTCCTAAACAATGCAGGGTGTAGGGGTGTTGACCCTACGTGCAGGCGAAAATCTGTCTGTAACTTAGTAGTGTGGCCCACGTATCCAAGGTTCTGTAACAACAGATCCAACCAAACTCAGACCATGTAACACTGTAGAGTGTATTTAGTGAAGAAAAAAAAAAAAACTCTGCGTATGAGTGGACCTATACAGTTTAAACCTGCGTTATTCAAGGGTCAACAAGGGTCAGCTGTATGTGGATATAGAGGAAACCGGTGTCTCTAAGAAATGAAACAAATAAATTGGAAGACTGAGATTGACCTATATACACTACTATATAAAAGATAGATAACTAATAAGGATCTGAATTAAGTTCACCCATTTTCGTCCATTTTAGTTCACTGATTCCTAATGTGTCGATGTTTACTTTTACCATCTCCTGTGTGACCATGTCCAATTTACCTTGATTCATGACCTAACATTCCAGGTTCCTACGCAATACTGTTCGTTACAGCGTCGGATTTTACTTTCATCACCAGACACATCCACAACTGAGTGTCATTTCTGCTTTGGCCAAGCCATTTCAGTATTTCCAGAGTTACTAGTACTTGTCCTCCATTCTTTCCCAGTAGCATATTGGGCACCTTCCAACCTTGGGGGTTCATCTTATTGTGTCATATCTTTTTACACAGTTAATGGGGTTTTCGCAGCAAAAAAACTAGAGTGGTTTGCCATTCCCTCCTCCAGTGGACCATGTTTTCTCCTAACTGTCCACTATGACCCATCCATGTTGGGTGGCCCTACAAGGCATGGCTCATTGTTCCTTCAGTTATGCAAGCTCCTTCACCATGACAAGGCAGTGATCCATGAAGGGTGAATTTAATTCAGATAACCACTGTATCTATTACTGTGGTCAAGAATCACATAGAATAAATGGAGTAGCCCTTATAATCAACAATAAAAAAATCAAGAATACGAAATGCAGTACTTGGGTGCAACCTCAAAAAAAACCAGAATGATTTCGGTTTGTTTCCAAGGCAAACCATTCAACATCACAATAAACCAAATCTATGCCTCAACGACGGATGTCAAAGAAGCTGAAGTTGATCAGTTTTATGAAGACCTAGAAGACATCCTAGAATTAACACCAAAAAAATGATGTCCTAGGTGATTCATCATAGGTGATTAGAATGCAAAAGTAGGAAATCAAGAGATACCTGGAGTAACAGGCAAGTTTAGCCTTGGAGTACAAAATGAAGCAGGGCAAAGACCAAGAGAATTCTGTGAAGAGAATGCACTGGTCATAACAAACACCCTTTGACAACAACACAAAGACAATTCTACACATGGACATCACCAAATGGTTAATACAAAAACCAGATGGACTATATTTTTTTGCAGTCGAAGATAGAGAAGCACTATGCAGTCAGCAAAAACAAGACCTGGAGCTGACTGTGGCTCAGATAATCACTTCCTATCCAATTCAGGCTTAAACTAAAGAAAACAGGGAAAACAACTAGGCCAGGCAGGTATGACATAAATAAAATCCACTATGGTTATCCAGTGGAGGTGATGAATAGATTCAAGGGATCAGATCTGATAAAAGAGTGCCTGAAGAACTATAGAGAGAGGTTTGTAATATTGTATAGGAGGCACTGACCAAAACCATCTCAAAGAAAAAGAAATGCAAGAAGGCAAAGTGGTTGTCTGAGGAGGCTTTACAGATAGCTGAGGAAAGAAGAAAAGTGAAAAGCAAGGGAAAAGGGGAAAGATTTATGCAACTAAATGTAGAACTCCAGAGAATACCAAGAAGAGTCAAGAAGGCCTTCTTCAATGAACATGCAAAGAAATAGGGGAAACAACAGAAGGGAAAAGATTAGAGAGTTTTTCAAGAAAACTAGAGATATCAAAGGAACATTTCATGCAAAAATGGGCACAATAAAGGACAAAATGGTAAAGACCTAATAGAAGCAGAATAGACCAAGAAGAGATAGCAAGAATACACAGAAGAAATGTACAAAAAAGATATTAATGACCCGGTTTGGTCACTCACCTAGAGCCAGACATACCGGAGTGTGAAGTCAAGTGGGCCTTAGGAAGCACTGCTGCCAATAAAGCTAGTGGAGGTGATAGAGTTCCAGCAGAGCTATTTAAAATCTTAAACGATGATGCTATTAAAGTGAGCTTCCCTGGTGGCTCAGATGGTAAAGAGTCTGCCTGCAATGCAGGAGATCTGGGTTCAATCACTAGGCTGAGAAGACCCCCTGAAGGTGGGCATGGCAACCTACTCTAGCATTCTTGCCTGGAGAATCACCATGCACAGAGGTTGGCCTACAGTCCAGAGGGTCGTAAAGAGTCAGACACTACTGAGCAACTAAGGATGGCACTTACAACGTCACCAAATTTGAAAAAGCCAGCAGTGGCCACAGGACTGGAAAATGTCAACCTTCATCCCAATTCCCAAGAAGGGCGGAACTAAAGAATGTACAAACTATCGAACAATTGCACTCACTTCTCATGCTAGAAAGGTTATGCCTTCAACCTTTCAACAGTACGTGAAACAAGAACTTCCAGATGTACAAGCTAGGTCTAGAAACAGCAGAGGAACCAGAGATCAAACTGCCAACAGTCGCTGGATCATAGAGAAAGCAAATGAATTCCAGAAAAAAAATTCTACTTCTGTTTCATTGACTATGCTAAAGGCTTTGACTGTGCTAAGTTCAGTTCAGTTGCTCAGTCATGTCTGATTCTGCAATCCCATGGACTGCAGCATGCCAGGCCTCAATGTTCATCATCAACTCTCAGAGTTTACTGAAATTCATTTCCATTGAGTTGGTGGTGCTATCCAACCATCTCATCCTCTGTCATCCCCTTCTCCTCCTGCCTTCAATCTTTCCCAGAATCAGGGTCTTCTCAGAGTCAGTTCTCATCAGATGGCCAAAGTATTGGAGTTTCAGCTTCAACACCAGTCCTTCCAAAGAATATTCAGGACTGATTTCCTTTAGGATGGACTGGTTGGATCTCCTTGCTGTCCAGGGAACTCTCAAGACTCTTCTCCGACATCACAGTTCAAAAGCATCAATTCTTTGGTGCTCAGCTTTCCTTATAGTCCAACTCTCACACTCATACATGACTACGGGAAAAACCATGGCTTGGACTAGACGGACCTTTGTTGGCAAAGTAATCTCTCTGCTTTTCAGTATGCTCTCTAGGTTGATCACAACTTTTCTTCCAAGGAGCAAGCATCTTTTAATTTCATGGCTGCAGTCACCATCTGCAGTGATTTGGGAGCCGAAGAAAATAAAGTCTCTCACTGTTTCCCCATCTATTTGCCATGAAGTGATAGGACCAGACGCCATGATCTTAGTTTCCTGAATGTTGACTTTTAAGGCAACTTTTTCATTCTCCTCTTTCACTTTCATCAAGGCTCTTTAGTTCTTCTTCGCTTTATGCTATAAGTGTGGTGTCATTTGTGTATCTGACGTTATTGATACTTCTCCTGGCAATCTTGATTCCAGCTTGTGCTTCATCCAGCCCAGCGTTTCTCATAATGTACTCTGCATAGAAGTTAAATAAGCACAGTGACAATATACAGCCTTGATGTACTCCTTTCCTGACTTGGAACCAGTCTGTTGTTCCATAGACAGTTATAACTGTTGCTTCTTGACCTGCATACAGATTTATCAGGCGGCAGGTAAGATGGTATGGTATTCTCATCTCTTTAAGAATTTTCCATAGCTTGTTGTGATCCACACAGTCAAAGGCTTTGGCATAGTCAATAAAGCAGAAGTAGATCTATTTCTGGAACTCTCTTGCTTTTATGATGATCAAATGGATGTTGGCAATTTGATCTCTGGTTCTTCTGCCTTTTCTAAATCCAGCTTGAACATCTAGAGTTTCACAGTTTACGTACTGCTAAAGCCTGGCTTGGAGAATTTTGAGCGTTACTTTGCTAGTGTGTGAGAGGAGTGCAACTGTATGGTAGTTTGAGCATTCTTTGGCATTGCCATTCTTTGGGATTGGAATGAAAACTGACCTTTTCCAGTCCTGTGGCCACTGCTGAGTTTTCCAGATTTGCTGGCATATTGAGTGCAGCACTTTCACAGCATCATCTTTTAGGATTTTAAATAGCTCAACTGGAATTCAATCACCTCCAATAACTTTGTTCATAGTGATGCTTCCTAAGGCCCACTTGACTTTACATTCCAGGATGTCTGGCTCTAGGTGAGTGATCACACCATTGTGATTATCTGGGCTGTGAAGATCTTTTTTGTATAGTTCTTCTGTTTATTCTTGCCACCACTTCTTAACATCTTCTGCCTCTGTTAGGTGCCTACCAGTTCTGTCCTTTATTGTGCCCATCTTTGCATGAAATGTTCCCTTGGTATCTCTAATTTTCTTGAAGAGATCTCTAGTCTTTCCCATTCTATTGTTTTCCTCAATTTCTTTGCACTGATCACTGAGGAAGGCTTTCTTATCTCTCTTTGCTATTCTTTGAAACTCTGCATTCAAATAGATATATCTTTCTTTTTCTCCTTTGCCTTTTCCTTCTCTCCTTTTCTTAGCTATTTGTAAGGCTTCCTCAGACAACCGTTTTGCCTTTTTGCATTTCTTTTTCTTGGGGATGGTCTTGATCCCTGCCTCCTGTACAATGTCATGAACCTAAGTCCATAGTTTTTCAAGCGCTCTGTCTATCAGATCTAAGCCCTTGAATCTATTTGTCATTTCCACAGTATAATTGTAAGGGATTTGATTTAGGTCATACCTGAATGGTCTAGTGGTTTCCCCTACTTTCTTCAATTTCAGTTTGAATTTGGCAATAGGAATTCATGATCTGAGCCACGGTCAGCTCCCAGTCTTGTTTTTGCTGACTATATAGAGCTTCTCCATCTTTGGCAGCAAAGAATATAATCAGTCTGATTTCAGTACTGACCATCTGGTGGTGTCCATGTGTAGAGTCTTCTCTTGTGTCATTGGAAGAGGATGTTTGCTATGACCAGTGTGTTCTCTTGGCAAAACTCTACTAGCCTTTGCCTTGCTTCATTCTGTACTCCAAGGCCAAATTTGCCCGTTACTCCAGGTGTTTCTTGACTGCCTGCTTTTGCAGTCCAGTCCCCTATAATGAAAAGGACATCTTTTGTGTGTGCTACTTCTAGAAGGTCTTGTAGGTCTTCACAGAACCATTAATCTTCAGCTTCGTCATCATTACTGGTCGGGGCATAGACTTGGATAACCATAATGTTGAATGGTTTGCCTTGGAAACGAACAGAAGTCATTCTGTCATTTTTGAGATTGCATCCAAGAGCCTCTTGATGAAAGTGAAAGAGGAGAGTGAAAAAGTTGGCTTAAAGCTCAACATTCAGAAAACTAACATCATGGCATCCAGTCCCATCACTTCATGGCAAATAGATGAGGAAACAGTGGAAACAGTGGCTGGCTTTATTTTTCTGGGCTCCAAAATCACTGCAGATGGTGATTACAGCCATGAAATTAAAAGACACTTATTCCTTTTTTTGAAGGAAAGTTATGAGCAACCTAGACAGCATATTGAAAAGCAGAGACATTACTTTGTCAACAAACGTCCATCTAAGCCAGGCTATGGTTTTTCCAGTGGTCATGTGTGGATGTGAGAGTTGGACTATAAAGAAAGCTGAGCACCAAAGAATTGATGCTTTTGAACTGTGGTGTTGGAGAAGACTTTTGAGAGTCCCCTGGACTGCAAGGAGATCCAACCAGTCCATCCTAAAGGAGATCAGTCCTGGGTGTTCATTGTAAGGGTTGATGTTGAAGCTGAAGCTCCAATAATTTGGCCACCTCATGCGAAGAGCTGACTCATTGGGAAAGACCCTGATGCTGGGAAAGACTGAGGGCAGGAGGAGAAGGGGATGACAGAGGATGAGATGGTAGGATGGCATCACCGACTCAATGGACATGGGTTTGGGTCGACTCTGAAAGTTGGTGATGGACAGGGAGGCCTGGCGTGCTGCAGTTCATGGGGTCACAAAGAGTCAGACAAGACTGAGCAACTGAACTGAACTGAACCGCATTTCAGACTCTCTTGTTCACTGTGATGGCTACTCCATTTCTTCTAAGGGATTTCTGCCCACAGCAGTAGATATAATGGTCATCTGAATTAAATTCACCCATTCCTAATCAGTTTGCTGATTCCTAAAATGTCGATGTTCACGCTTGCCATCTCCTGTTTGACCACTTCCAATTTGCCTTGATTCATGGACCTGACATTTCAGGATCCTATGAAATACTGCTCTTTACAGCACCGAACCCTGCTTCCATCACCAGTCACATCCACAACTGGGTGGTGTTTTTGCTTTGGCTCTGTCTCTTAATTCTTTCTGGAGTTATTTCTCCACAGATCTCCAGTAGCATATTGTACACCTACTGACCTGGGGAGTTCATCTTTCAGTGTCCTATCTTTTTCCCTTTTCATACTATTCATGGGGTCCTCAAGCCAAGAATACTGAAGTGTCTTGCCATTCTTCTCCAGTGACCACACAGAGATCATAATGAGCTGTGAAAAACTCTTGAAGAGATGAGAATACCAGACCATCTTACCTGTCTCCTCAGAAACCTGTATGCAGATCAACAACCAACAGTTAGAACCTGACATGGAACAATGGACTGGTTCAAAATTGAGAAAGGAGTACATCAAGGCTGTATATTGTCACCCTGCTTATTTAACTTCTATGCAGAGTACATCGTGCGAAATGCCAGGCTGGATGTGTTACAAGTTGGAATCAAGATTGCCAGGAGAAATTTCAACAACCTCAGATATGCAGATGATAACCACTCTAATGGCAGAAAGCAAAGAGGAACTAATGAAACTCCTGATGAGATTGAAAGAAGACAGTGAAAAAGCCATCATAAAACTCAAAATAAAAAAAAACTAAGATCATGGCATCCAGCCCCATCACTTCATGGCAAGTAGGAGGGTAAAAAGTGGAAGCAGTGACAGATTTTCTTCTCGTGGGATCTAAAACCACTGTAGATGGTGACTGCAGCTGTGAAATTAGAAGACAACTGCTTCTTGGAAGGAAAGCTATGAAAAACCTAGGCAGTTTATTAAACAGAAAAGACATCACTTTGCCAGCAAAGGTCCATATTGTGAAGGCTGTGGTCTTTCCAGTAGTCATGTACAGGTGTGAGAGCTGGGCACTGAAGAAATGATGCTTTCAAACTGTTGGGCTTGAGAAGACTCTTGAGAGTCCCTTGGCCACCAAGGAGATCAAACCAGGCAATCCTAAAGGAAATCAACACTGAATATTCTATGGAAGGACTGAAGCTGAAGCTCCAATACTTTGGGCACCTGATGTGAAGAGCCAAATCACTGGAAAAGACCCTGTCCCTGGGAAAGACTGAAAGCAGAAGGAAAAGAGGGTGATGGATGATGAGTTAGTTGGATGGCATCAGTGATTCAAATGACATGAACTTGGGCAAATTCCTGGAGATGGTGAAGGACAAGGAGGCCTGGCATGCTCAGTCCATACGGTCACAAAGAGATGACCTAGCGACTGAAAAAATACAACAAATAAGGACCTACCGTATAGCACGGGAACTCTGCTCATACTCTGTAATAGTCTACATGGGAAGAGCCTCTAAAAGAGAGTGAATACATGTATGTGTATAACATTCATTTTGCTATACACCTGAAACCAACACAACATTGTAAATCAACTATACTCTAATAAAAATGTTTTTAAAAGAAATCAAAGAAAGGGAATTAAATAGTTCCCTTAAATACCAACAACTGCCCACTCCAGTATTCTTGCCTGGAGAATCCCAGGGACGGGAGCCTGGTGGGCTGTTGTCTATGGGGTCACACAGAGTTGGACACGACTGACGTGACTTAGCAACAGCAGCAGACTACTGTTTAAGGGAACATCTGTCCTTCTTGGCTATCTGAGGGGAAAAAGCATCCTTACTATTCAGAAACTGCCCTAAAATAATATAGACAGTTGCCAGGTAGAAAGAAGCTCCCTGGAAAGGATATTAAAAAATGAACAAACTCCAAAGACTGCCAAATTTCACCCAGCCCAGGCACCTACAGAATCCATTTTAAACTTCCTCTAGAGGAAAAAAAAGAGTGCATCTACAACACATTCATAGGTAATATATTTATTACACAGGGTTTTCCCCTAGTAATACACCTTGATCTCCTAGAAGTTTCCCAGTATGTCTAGCAGTTGGATGTCTTCTTGAAAGTCCATTCTCAACTGTGGAAGGTAACTGGCTCACCATTGACCAATCAGTTACAGGCAAAGGCTCGGCCACCACAGAAAAGCCAGGTGACCCTCCTACCTGCTGAGGCACACTCATCTAGATGGAGCAGAGCCCAGTGTGATCAGAAGCAGCACAGAGACTAGTGTGTGTCTGTAAAGCCTCCTTATTCGCAGGGAAGATCCCTGCCCAGGGATCTTCTGCACACCAAGTCTCTCAAGGCCTGGATTTTAATTTGTGGCTGATCACTGTGGAAATGTAGTTTGTAGCTGATTTCTTTGGCAAGAAGTCTGCGCTAAGAAAAAAACCAGAGCACATGCAGTAAAGCCTGTACCACTTACAGATGCTAAAGAGTGTTGACTTATGGGATGTCTCACTTAGTACACTAGGCTTTTATACAAGTTTTAAGAAAGATTCTCTGAACAGAATTCCTATTAAAGTATTTTTTATATAATTAAGACCCAAGGTGCTCTATGATGTATGAGAAATAGTGAGTGTCATGAGCAAACTCTTAAGAATAAAGAATAAAAACTCTCCATCTGTTTTTAAATGGAGAAAGCCAAAATAAATAAGTGAATGAAGTCTAAATACAATTTTAAAAACAAAAATCCCATAGAAATATTTATTTACAGAATTTTTATGTTTGTAAACTTCTTTTAAGTCTCAGAATTCATTAGAAACGTTAATGACACTTTACCAAGTTTCTGGCTGTTTCTCCCTGGAAATTTCTGAAGCAAAAGAAATTCTACACTATGAAAAAGAGATTATCCCAAATAAAATCATGTCATTCTATTCAAGGATAGTATAACATCTACTCTGGCCAAATAAAATACACTGGAAAATGCTAAACATAAAGAACTCCTTTAGGCATAAATATTTATAATAACACATTAAAGGGATCCTCAATTTTTGCTTGGAAATGGTAATTGTGCTGGTTTGGGCCCAAAGGCCTTTTTAAAAATTAAAGAGATTCATATCCACCATCCACCTAGCTATCCAATGGTTTTTAATACAAAACAGCAGAGGTGATCAAAATAATATAGATTTATATCACAGGAAAACAGAATTGGTTTGGATTCCTTTTTCTATAGTCCCTATCACTTAATTCCTATTTCTAATACTTAAATTACAAAACAAGAAAACGTAATGGTTAACATTTCAGAGAAAATGAATCTGTGATTCACAGACACCATCACATCCTTGAAGAAACACAAGTAATTTAAACCCACATTAGCTCTTACAGAAAAGCACAGTAAAGTATTTGAGACAAGTTAGTCAAGACAGGCTGACCACCTTACTCGGAAACTTCCTTTTTTCACTGTCTTTGGTCTCCTAAAGTTGTCCCTCTAACATCTTGAACAAGACAAGGATGTCCACCCTCACCACTTTTTTAAACATAGTTTTGGAAGTCCTGGCTACAGCAATCAGAGAAGAAAAGGAGTAAAGGAGTCCAAATTGGAAAGGAAGAAGCTAAACTGTCACTGTTTGCAGATGACATGATAATATACACAGAAGATCCTAAAGATGCTACCAGAAAACTACGAGAACCACCAATGAGTTTGGAAAAGGTGCAGGTTACAAAATTAACACACAGAAATCAGTTGCATTTCTATACACTAACAACAAAAGATCAGAAAAAGCAATTCAAGAAACACTTCCATTTACCATCGCATCAAAAAGAATAAAACACCTAGGAACAAATCTACTTAAGGAGGCCAAAGACCTGTACTCCACTGTAAGATCCTGATGAAGGGATTAGTGTTTTCATAAGAGAGACCCCAGAGAGATAGATCCCTTATCCCTTCCACTACATGAGGACAAAGTGAGAAGGCGCCAGCTATGAACTAGGAAGAGGGCCCTTACCTGAATGTGACCATGCTGGCACCTTGATCTTGCCTTCCAGAACCGCGGGGGAAAGTTTCAGCTGTTTATAAACTAGCCGGTCTGTGGCATTTTGTTAGAGCAGGTGGAAAGGACCCAGACACTAAACCCACGCCCTACCAGCAGTGTAACTTTGAATCCCCTGGTAGCCTCAATTTTCTGCTCTGTAAAGTGAGAATGAGTGATTATTCATAAGACTGTGGGGTAGGCTTCACCAGATAACTTACATAAAGTGCCTGCCAACAAAGTATCGGAGCATAGAGTGAAAACTGAGGCTTTTGAGTATATTTTCAAAGTCTCAAGATAATTTTACCTATTTCTATGCCATGGGTGAAAATCCCACGCCCCTTCCATGGTTGCTAAAAAAAGCAGAATCCACAATGCCACAAATCTGATCATCCCCTTCAAGCACACAGTCAATTCACCATTTTTCTGAAACCCACATGTACCCGTAATACTTGCCTCTAATTTCAAAATTTGACTCACATCATAAGTGTTTCACTGCTCAATTTACATTCACTAAAGTCTGTATTTGCTACTGTTTTTAACTTGATCAGAATGATTAATATCAAAGTAGTCTGATTCAAGAAGCAAAAAACATTTTACGAAAGTTTCATTTGTGGAAATTAAAATCAGAGAAGGCTGCTATATCTTCAATAATATTAAAAGGCAATGATAGCTCCTAAAATTCTCTTTGCTTTACGCAAAGTAATATCCATTATAGGTTAAGGAGAAATTAACAGTTTTGCATGAGTACAGATTTAAACTCTCATCATATGTTTCTCTACAAAATTGGATACTGTGAGCTGTACTATGGGTCATTCTAACAGCTAAGAATTGAAACCTGGAGACTTAAAGATGTTCTTTAGGCAGAGGACCCGTAAGTGAAGAAAGCTGTGACCAAAATGAATTGTTGAAGAGGGATTTGTTCCAGTGACGGCATCTGTGTTTTTAAATAGGAAATCTCTTTGGCCTAGTTGAATAATACAATTCTGATAAGCCTAAGAGACATTAACACATTCAATTTCCCTAAGTCATCTTAAAATCTAAAATAGTTTAAAATCAGGATGAAGGAAAAAAATGCTTTTGCCTAAAGACTGAAATCAGATATGCTTTAAATATATAAGTATTGCTATTATAAATATCATACTGCATAATCATAAAAATAAAAGCACCATAGGTAAAATTTCAAAGAAGTTACAAGAAAATCTGGTCAATATTTTCATTAATATACTATAACCTAAGCCTTCAAAATGGCAAAAGATCTTGGTTTCAAATTCAGAGTATACTTTATCAGTATGAATGAATCATCAATCATGCTTCCTCTAGTTAAAAAATAAAACAGCAGCATATTTCCATTTTAGCTCCAACAGTGAGAAATCCAAAAGGCAAATTCACCATCTAAACATATTAATCTGTTCATTTCAGAGGCCTAGAGACCATTTTTCCCTTCTAACTACTTTAAAATTTTCCTGTTATATTTTATAATTAAGCATAATACTTTATTTAACTTTTAACTCTAAATTTCCTCAAGTCCTCTTGGAAGTAAGCAATAATGAAATCTCAAATAACTCATTCTCAATTTTGAGTAAAGTGACATTTTAAGTTTATATTAAAAAAAAAACAAAGAAAACCATTCTGCGGACCTAGTCCCAAAGAAACCTTAAAAGACAAGCCCATAGAAGACAGAGAATTAAATGTTTCACCAGTCAATTCATTATAATTATTAATTCCCAAGATATTTATAAAGAGAACGATCATCAGCTGATAGCCAGCTAATGAGAGTTAACAGGAGTGATTTGTAAGGGTTTTCATGCCCATGTGGCCCTCTTAGAGCGAGTAGGTGCTATACAAGATTCTCTCATGGCCCCACAATATTACACTCACTATTATACTTATCAAAAACCTTTCTGAGCTTGACAGCACATTGTGATAAAATGTACACATCACTGCAAAAGACTTAAGACTACAGTTTATTTGCAACTCAGTATGGATTACCTTAATCAGATAATCATATTATTTTTCTCTAAAAACTTAGCTGAGATTTCTGGGAATAGAAATTTTGCTTCAAGAAGGTATAGGAAGGGGAGAGAACTACCAGAGTGTTCAACATGAAAAAAGGTCTAGAGAGAAAAGACAGGAGAAACTATGATAATGGACCAAAATGGAAGTTAAAAATGTACAAGAAGACAATTTCATTTGCCCTGAAATTTCTCAGTATGCAAACAGGTATGGAATAGAGAAGGTAAACTGAGCATAAAAACTCTAGGAGAAGCAAACTTTAATCCTAGCTCCTGCATTTATTGCTCTACAAATGACAGTAATAAATATAATTCTGTCCTTAAAGTTGTAAGCTATTCTAATCTATAATAATAATAATAAAGGCTACCTAGAAAGTTGAACAGATTTTTCACATTACATATACTTTACAAAATTAAGTTCTTGAAATGTGAGGGGGGAAAAAAAGAAAAGAAACAGACCAAATTGTTTAAATTTTTCTTTGAGTGATACAAATTGGGGTGATTTTCCCTTTTTTTCCTCTTTTCCAATTTTATATAATATTATTTTACTTCCATAACCAAATAAGCATAATAATGAAAAGCCAATATGTACTACTATTTCCTGACTTTAAATTGTTCTTGGTCTAAGGCAGGACACAGAGAAAGAGATTGAATTTGGATTATAATTTATTACAATGTTGGGAATAGTAAACACAAATGTATACTTTGTTTAAACAAAATGTAAATGAAATTATATTTTATTAATTGATTTTATTTTTAACTGGTGTTTGCTACAAATGGTAGTATTAAAAAGTAAAATATTTTTACTCTTAGATACTATATGAGAACCTGATAATTTAAAATAATGATATCTATGTTATCATAGTATTTTTAAAACATTTTCTAGAGTTAATATCTTTCAACATATAAAACAATAATTTCTGAAAAGGAACAATATGAAAAAATTTTTTTAAAGTTCAATCAAATGAAATTTGGGCTACTCAGTCATTTTCTGAACACAAGTTTCAACTTCAACTGATGTTTCCTTTTTTATTATTTTCTCTGACTTATTTGGACTTCCCTGTTGGTCCAGTGGCTATGACTCTGTGTTCCCAATGCAGGGGGTCCAGGTTCAATCCTGGGTCAGGAAACTAGATCTCATCTGCTGCAACTAAGAATTTGCTGATTTATTCAACTCGAAGGTAACCCATATAAAGTAAAATTTCTTTATTCTCTTACATTATCTTTCACTTTGACTTGGAGTTAGCCAGTCAAAATATCACTTTTAAAAAAATTTCAGATGCAAATGGAAAAATCTTTGAGGTATGAGAGATATCAAAGATTGTTTTGAAAACTGACCCTGTCATTCATTCACCAATTCCTTCTTCAGCAAAAATGTATTGGGTCCTTTCCAGATGCCAAGCACTTGTTTGGGCATACAGCAGGCACTGTCCATTGCTTACCCAACAACCACTTCACTCTTCCCTGCCAAGGGAACTGTGATTTGTTGAAATACAAGAGATCTTTTTATTTTAGAGCAAGCAGGTTGCCAACTCGAGGGGCATAAATCATCACTGGTCTGAACTAGTAAAAATCTCATGCCCGTGGACACTGGTTTTTCTGAGAGCAGACCATGTTACCCAGTTCTGGCTAATAGCTTGTAAAGGAATACAGCTGATCCACATTACTCATGGATTCTTTACTAGAAAATCTGTCGACTCACTAACATTTATTTATAATTCCAAATCAATACCTGCAGCATTTTTGCAGTCATTTGTGGATATGTGTAGAGAGGGAAAACTTTTGAACCACCCAATGCACATGTTCCCGGCTGAGGTCAAACAAAGGAACACTCAGCTTTCTTGTTTCAGCTCTCGTACTGTAAACAAGTACCCTTGGTATGGTCTATCTAGTGCCACACTTCTCTTACTTTTTTCGGTTTTCATTGGTGTTTTCACTATTTTAAATGGCCAGCTAGCATAGTACTGCGATGTTATCTAGTGTCCTAAGCACAAGAAGCTATGAGGTATGTTGCCCAGGAAATACGTGTGTTAGATCAGATTCATTCAGTAATGAGTCATAGTACTGCTGGGGATGAATGCTGCTGCTGCTGCTAAGTCACTTCAGTCGTGTCCGACTCTGTGCGACCCCACAGACGGCAGCCCACCAGGCTCCCCGTCCCTGGGATTCTCCAGGCAAGAACACTGGAGTGGGTTGCCATTTCCTTCTCCAATGCATGAAAGTGAAAAGTGAAAGTGAAGTCGCTCAGTCGTGTCCGACTCTTCGCGACCCCATGGGCTGCAGCCTACCAGGCTCCTCCATCCATGGGATTTTCCAGGCGAGAGGACTGGTGTGGGGTGCCGTTGCCTTCTGCAGCGATGAGTGCAATGTTAGTGAATCAACTATTTACATTAAATAATATGTCTTTAAACAGAAACACACACAAAATAGGGTTATATATTGATTGTTGATTAAAATATGCCCAGCGACTTATAGGAACCTAACTCTGAATATCATCTAGGAGCAATGATTCAGTTTTGGCTAATTTAGTGCTTGTGGTAAGTAAAAAGAATCAACTATATTTCTAATGAGAGGCATTTTGCCCCTTTCAACTTTCTGAGCACAAGAAACAATAAGAGAATAAATACTATCAGACAGAAAGACCCTGATAACATCCAACAGCCATCAGCTACCAACATCCAGACTTTGAATCAGAAAATAAGCTTCTGTTTGTTTAAGCCGTTACAGTGGAAGTGTCTATACAAAGATACAATTAAATGACGCTTCTTTCTCAATAAGCACACAGTAGAGTACTCTTGAAATAAAACAACAAACATGTTCTATCTTCTGAAAAACCAGGTCCTATAAAAGGTGCTTATCGTGCATTCTAGTCAAATGGAGTAGCTTCTGTTTGGTACCACTTTTACTTCTACCTTGCTTCCCTGGTGACTCAAAGGGTAACAAATCCGCCTGCAGTGCAGGAGACCCACGTTCAATCCCTGGGTTGGAAAGATCCCCTGGAGAAGAGAATGGCAGCCCACTCCAGTATTCTTGCCTGGAGAATTCCATGGACAGAGGAGCCTGGATGCTATACTCCATGGCTTGTCAAAGAGTCTGACACAACTAAGTGGCTAACACTTCAAGGTAAAGGTCAACAAACTTGCAATGTTATGAATTGATGTCTAATTTTTAATAAACTTTGCATTTATTTTTATTGTGTACTTATAAATAGAAAAATACAGCCTCAAAAACATTTTGACACATAAGGAATATCTGAGAAATATGGATGAATGTGTATGTATGTGTATATATATAAAGATATATCACAATTTATTTTACCATTCCACATTGATAAAATTGGCATCATATCTATATTGATGGACATTTGGGTTTATTATTTTACTCTTATAAACAATACTATGGTGAACACTTACATTGTACACATATACAATGATTTTCAAAACTATTTTGGACTTAACATACACACACTACTACATAATTAACAAGAACCTACTGTACAGCACAGAAAATTCTACTCAATAATCTGTAATAGCCTCTATGGGAAAAGAACCTGAAAAAGAATCGATATATGTATACATATAACTGAAGCATTTGCCATATGCCTGAAATGAGCACAACACTGTAAATCAACTGTACTCCAATATATAATACAAATTCAATGTAAAAAAAAATTACTGAAGGACTCCAAAGAGGTTTTACTTATGTGGGTAACATCTATCCATATTTCCTATATTAAAGACTAAAATTAAGAAATTTTAAAAATACTTATTAATTCATTTAAAATGATAATTCTACTACATGTCAATATATTTTATGAAAATAACTATATTTCACAAAACAAAAATAAATTAGTGAGGACAGTAGCACTGTTACGTATTTATGCAAATCTGTTAAGTGTATGGCTTAATAAATGCAACTGAATTCTCATCAATGTTTCTGAACTCAATCTGCTGAATAATCAGTTATCATGGAGCCTCTGAGAAAATTCACTGTATGATCATGAGAAAATTAGAATGAAAAAGGCAAATACTATCTTAACATTATTATAAAAATGGTTTCACTTTATAGATCCTCTGAAAGTACCTTGGGGAAAGCCCGGAAGTCTCAGGACTCCACTTTGACTTTTGCTGCTTTAGAGCACATATTTGTAGAAGTGGAATTGCTGAGTTATAAGAATACACATCTTGAAATGTTTTACATGTCGACAAACAGCTCTCCAAAGCTGTTGTAAAAATTCACACTCCCGAAGCAGTGTGTGTGTGTGTTATATGTCCAATTCTTTGGGACCCCATGGAAAGTAGCCTACCAGGCTCCTCTGTCCATGGAATTCTCCGCAGCAGCACAGTTCTTTTAAATACATATCTTGTCAACCCTGTTGACAATCATTTTACTTTCTGTCAGCCTGATCGGTGTGAAATATTATCTTATTGTGCTTTTACTGGGTATTCTCTTGATAAATATAGCTTGAGCATCTTTACAAGCCCATTTACCATTCATGGTTTCTTTTGTGTGAACTGCCTATTCATATAATTTGCCCATTTTCAGCTGTGTTTTCTTTTAAAGAGATTACATTTACTGAGTTTGATCTCTTGTTGGATGCATGACTTAAAGTTAATTTCTCACAGATCAAGTCTGTATTTATTCCTCAATTAGGCACTATAAGAAAAATACAATAGGTAAATCATTGACAATGAAGCCATATGGCCTGGAACTGAATTTTCAGTTTACTTTCTCTAAACCACTGCACTAAAGTGGGAATAATAATAACACCAAAATCACATGGCTATAACAAGAATTAAATAAAATATGGGAAAAACTTACTGCACTTGGTTTATAGGAAGGGCTCCTTATAATCTTAACCATGTTATTATTACCTAGGGAATTTTTTAATGGCAAACTCTAAAAGATGTTTCCAGATACTATTTGAAATACCTCAAGTGCTGGGTAAAAAACATATTAATATATTAAAAAGTTTAACCTTACAGAAATTCAGAATTTTATAAAACCTTGAAAGTTTATAAATCCTTGGAATATTTTCCCCAATCATTTTCAAGTCCTTCATATATCTAACTATGAAAAATTATTGAAAATTATAATAGCAATATAAGTAGAGGTTATTTACTGAAATATTCACGGATATAATGAGCAACAACACATAAATACACTAATAATGAAACTAGTGCTTCTGGGAAAAGTGTTGGTCCACATTAGTTTTAAACGTTCTAGAAAGTCAACATCCAACCCAAATAAGTAAAAAACTTTTACATATCTTTCTCTTATCTCAAAAAAAAAAAATCAGAAATAATACAGTGGCATCAAATACTTCTATTTTTCTATAAAGATTGTAAGAAAGGCTGAGAAAATCTTAACACATTCACTCCCCTCTCCTTTCCACTCATTAAGTGAGTAGTAAAAAGTTTTCTAACACTGAAAAGATAATGAATTCTTTTCAGGTAAGCTGACTCATTTTACTAAAAAGCAATCTTCCTATTTATAGCTCAGTTATAATCATCTTTGGATGATGGAAATTTATAATTGATCAACCTTGACTAAAATTAAAGAATCCCAATGGCAATAAATTATAACATCTATTTTCCCCCTGAGGGAATGAGAAAGAAAACAATTTTTGAAATGTCATTACTCAAATGGCTTTTTAAAACCATGTGATATTTAAATGGTAAATTTTAATTATCTTTTTTTCTGATAAAAGGATCTTTTGAA
Source organism: Muntiacus reevesi (assembly GCF_963930625.1). NCBI lineage: Eukaryota > Metazoa > Chordata > Mammalia > Artiodactyla > Cervidae > Muntiacus > Muntiacus reevesi. The sequence goes on along the minus strand of NC_089253.1, from coordinate 77,699,160 downwards.
AGACAAATTCTTCCTATTGTTACTGCTCTTTATTTTACTGGGCCCATAAACATCACTAAGAACTGTTTTGTACAATGGACTATGGTAGGTTCTGTAGAAATAGGGATCATAATAAGATAAAGTTCTTCCTTACAAGAATGACTGATGCTACAATAGAGAGAAGCAGGAGCAGCAACCATGTTTACCGTCCCATTTATTATGTGGTATCGGTACTGTGGGAGCCTTCTGGAAGACAGTAGTAGGTGGAGAGTGGGAACCCAGATACTGAACCCAGAAGTAATAGTTATTGGTCACCACAGGTTCTGGAGTATGGCCAAAGGAAGAGGTAGCTAAACTGGGAAAAAGGGAAAGATAATAAGAAATGGGGATGAAGAGGCCAGGTGTTGGGTGGATATTCACTACACCAACAATGACACAAAGAGTAATGATGAAGACAGAAAAAGTGAGTCATGAATGTAAAGGAGTAACTGGAAGGTGAGGTGACGGGGATATAAAGGCAAATGCTTCCAAGGACCTGGTAACTTCGAAGGAGAAGAGACATGATCTAAAAGCAGCAATGGGAGCAAGAAAGACATGCAGTTTCTCTAGACACCAAGGAACATGGGATATGAGAAAAAAACAGCCACTACCTGGAAGGACAGGAAGCACTGTCCTTAGGAGGCAGTCCGATTTCACTTAGAGCAACAAGAAGAGAAGATTCAGAGAAGACCTTCAGGATATTGCCTGAAGTTTTGCTGATGATAAAACACGTTCCAGGTGATAGAGAAGAAAGGATAGGGGAAACAATATTAAGAAAGGGTAAGGAACTGAGCAAGATTAGGGTAGACAAGAGCCATTTGTAGCTACAAGTCCAGTATTGATGGATAACTTTGGATGTTAGCTGACTTCAGAGGCCACACTCATTTTACCTACATTCTACTCTTAAAATAGCCTTGGTGCAAAATGACAAATGTTCTAATCAAAACATGTAACAAAGATCCAGGAAAACTCAAGATTAGAAACAAAGAGTTATTAGAACAGAACTCATTATAAATGATCAACGAAATCAAAACTACAGAACGGGTAAGAATTTGCTGAATTAATGAGGTTAAAAGGCGATGTCGGCACTGCAGACAATGGGAACTGCACTTAAGATGCACAGATGTCAACTAGAGGGCAGTCCTTGTGGCTGAATCGCACGGTGCAGCAAGAGATAAAGTTGTAAAAATATGAAGGGGCCAGTCATGAATAAAACCTACAGACTGGAAAGGCACAGGGTAAGGGAAAGGTTAGTGGCAGTAAAATTAATTTCAAAACAGATGTGGTTGTATCTAGAAAATTCAATGTTACAGTGGCTTGATCACATAGGAGTCTATCATTTCTCTCATGTAAACAAAGGTAGGAAATTGGGATGCTTGAACTGGAATGACAGATCCATGATGACCAGGCATCCAGCTCCCTGAAATAGTTACCGGTGAAACCAAGATGCTACGAGAGCACCAAACAGTATATCCAATCCCAGGCAGCAAGAAGTAAAAGCGACAGACCACCACAATCCCCTTCAGTAAGCTCCCTCCGAAGATCCATCCTGGAAATCACACACAATGTTTCTTTACATCTCACTGGCCACAATAAATCACATGGCCACATCTAACTGCACAGAAGATAGGAACATATAATTCTTTAGCTGGAAACTGAGGTAGGCAGACGTTCAGTAACTTTCTACTGTCACATGCTAGGCACTGATCTCATCTGACTCCACAACCTATACTCTTAGCCACTGCGCCACTGCCTACAAGTGAGTCTCTTCAGTCTGGCAAGAGGCATCAAGACCTGAATCAAGGCAGGCAAAGTGAAAACAGGTGGAAGAAATGGCTTCAAAAAATAATAAAGAGCTACTTTGGAAAACAATCTGGCAATTCCTCAAAAATTCAAAGATAGAGTTTACTCAGCAATTCCACTCCTAAACATACAAATAAAAGTAATGAAAATCTGCAACACACAAAATTTTGTACATGAATGCTCATACCAGTACTATTCATAACATTTCCAAAGTGAAAAGAAACAAACATCAACCAATTGATAAGTAGATAAACAAAGTGTGATGTAGACATGCAATGGACTATCATTCAGTCATAAAAAAGAAATAAAGTATTGCTATGCTACAGCGTGGAGGAACCTTGAAAAAATAATGCTACGTGAAAGGAGTCAGTCACAAAAGATCATATACTGTATTGATTCCACTGATACAAAATATCCAGAATAGTCAAATCCAAAGAGGAAGAAAGTAGACCACTGATTGCAAAGGGCTGGGGTGGAAGCAGTGGAGGATGGGGGAAGCGAGAGGTACCTCTAAGAGGTTCACAATTTCTTTTGGAGTGATTAAATGTTCTAAAATTGACTACAGTGATGGTTCCACAACTCTATAGATATATTAAGAACCACTAACCTATATGCTTTAAATGAGTAAATAGTACAGTGTGGTACAGAGTGTGAATATCTCAATAAGCTGTTACAGGGAGCAAAAAAAAGACAACCAAGAAATGACATAATTTGACTCCTCTGATTAGTTCAGCTCTGTTCTAAAGTCTGAGAAGAAGAGACTGTTGGGGCAAAGAAAGCTCTTTACCTCTAACATGCACATGGCTCTGTCCTTCCTTTAGAAAAGGAAAGCAGCGGAATGTCCACACAGTGGCTCCATCGCACTGGGAGGATTCTAACCTCCCCCAGGCCCAGGCCTCATGTCCTGTCATGGAAATGGGACAAGCCTGTCCTACCCTTCGCACTCATTGAAACATTTCTCTCACCTTCTCCCTCCACACTACTAGAGAGCAGAGCAGACTTTATCTGACATAAAGAATACACGCAAAATAGAAGTTTACAGAGTCCCAAGAAAGGCTCTCAAAATAAAGGGTTTAAATGCAATCTGAATAAGATTTCTTAATTTTGTTAGAGACGAAAGCACTGAAAGTTAGTGATCCCAGGATATACTTATATGCAAAAGACGATATTAAATAATTCACTTAAATTATTTAAATACAATATGACAGATACGGATGATAGATATCATCTCACTGATGTGATTAAAGATACTGCCTGGTAACAGAGTGGGGAAGAGAGACAAAGTATATCTATACTTTACTGTAAAATACCATAGACAAACTGCAATCAAATCAAATAAGAAGACTTAAAGATTTTCTCACACTATGAAGGAAGACCAGTGAACTCAGACTGATTGATAAATGCATTAAAGGCAATGAGGATTTCCTTAAAAGATGAACCGCATCTGGCACCTCTCTGTAACCTCATCAGGGTCTCCCACACTGCCTTGCACATTTTACACAGTGAATAAATATTTGCTAAACAAATATGTGCATTTACATAGAGAAGTACTTTCCGCTAGACTGCCAAGACCAATAATGGTTGAGATTTTTAAAAGAAAACTGACAAATTTTTCCAAAATAATATTCCTGGAGGTCAATAGGCAAATTTCAGATTGAATAGTCTAATTTTAGTATTTTGTGCTTCTCAAAACTTGTGCTATTTCAAAGATAAAAGCAAAAAAAAAAAAAAAAAGGTCTCCACCTTCATTCAAATATTTCAACAAACATTAGTTTTTGCAATTTTATGTTAAATGCTTAGTTAGGGGCAAACAAAATTCTCACCTGGTAACCATGCAAATTACTTAGTGTATTCTAAGGGAAAAAAGTGTACACCACCATGCTTTTCCCATTTTATTATTTGAAGCAAGTTTGAAAAAATGTGAAAATGTGTGCCCATATAGAATAACACTTCTTTTTTTAAAGCCAATAACAGAAACACTAACAAGAATGAAAATTAGGGAATTATCATTAAAAAAAAAAAAAAAAAAGAATGTCTTATATTCATTTTCACTGACTCAATGGACATGAGTTTGAGCAAACTCCAGGAGATAGTGGATAGGGAAGCCCGGCATACTGCAGTCCACGGGGTCACAAAGAGTCGAACATGACTGGGCAACTGAACAGCAACAACAAGGAATTCCTTATATTCACTTTTCAAAAAGATTTACTGAAGTATTCTATTAAATGGGACTGTCTGCTACACTTAAATTATTAGATTCATTAAATTTTACTTGCATTTGTCATGCCAAGCCTATGTCTCCAAGCTAAAATGTAAGTCTGCCTCTACATATAAACACAAGTAAAGTTCCTGACATTCTTAATTCAGAGGTCAGTTAAAAGAATGGGTCCAGCCTCTCCTCAAATGAGGTGCCCCTTCTCCTCTGAGGGGTGGGGTCATACAGATGGAAGGCAAAAGGACCTTATAGGCATGAAAAATCCTTAAGGAATCACTAACCTATCTTCTGTCTTCACAGTAAGACCTACACACTGGGAGGACATCTGAGTGACAGGAGGTTTCAGCCATCACTGAAAGAAGCCTTCTTGATATCCTCCTCCCAAAATGACAGAAGGTGACAACTACAGAAGACTGGCTTCAATTGGGAGCTTAACAGTATCCCACAACTATGGAATCTGAACCTGCATCTTAAAAATAGCTTTAGGTAATTCATATTGCCTTAATAGTAGAAAAGCACTATTCTAACCTGTAAAAAAAAAAAAAGTCATATCTGAAATGGAACTGCAAAGAATTATTTTGATTAAGCCTCTTTGCTTTCAAGATACATAATCTTTAAAACAGTAAGCAGCAAAATCTAACATATCACATGAAATAAAAGTTGTCATGATGCTGCTTTTTAGAAGATGATAAATATATTAAACTGATTCATCCCTGGCCTATAAAATTTAGGACACAGTACACATATACACACACACACAACATATAGTATTATGTCATATTAAATAGAGTCCAAAAGAAGCTAATCAGAAGAAATACAGAGTTGTAATCAATTACTAAACCAACTGGCTTCCCAGGTAGCTGAGTGGTAAAGAATCTGCTTGCCACAGCAGGAGACACAAGAGACACAGGTTCTATCCCTGGGTCAGAAGATCCCCTGGAGAAGGAAATGGCAACCCACTCCAATATTCTTGCCTGGAAAATTCCATGGACAAAGGAACCTGGTGGACTCCAGTCCATGGGGGTCTCAAAGAGTTGAACACTAAGGATCAGGCATATGCACTAAACCAATTATGTAACCATTTGAAAATTTTAAATTGGTAGCCATCATTTTTTGTAAACGCATTTGAGAAAACACTGATAAAGGAAGGTCTAATTTATTTCACCAACACGAAGCTTCAAGTTTAAAACATCTAGTGAAGCATTAGTGAAGCATGCAATATAGGATTAACAATTTTTGGTAAAGGTGACAGTATAGCCTTACAGTGCGGCTAAAAGGCACCCAGACTGAAAGAATAGAGGTACAAAAATGCTATCAGGAATAGAAGGAGAGTTCATGATCAGGGGAAAGTCAAGGAGGAATAAAAGCAAAAAAGTTCTAAAGCACAATAGTGTTCCTAGGACTACAAACAACATGTGAAACAAATACTATTTTCTTAATAAGTTGCTATTTCTAAAAAATTTAAATTGATTTTAAAGGCCACAATTTCCCTTCAGTGGAGCAATTCTGAAATGAAAGTGATAAGTAAAAATAGAAAATGCAAATTAAACAAGGGGAGTTGAGAGACCAGGGCTTTGTGAACAAGGCTGAGACTATTCCACTGACTTCATGTGGTGAAGCGCATTAACAGGGAGCTGACAAGACTGCAAAATGTCCACGTACACTATTAAGCTGAATGGGTCTTATTGCAGCTCAGTTGCAGAAACAAAAGGTACACACAGAGATAGCTGTGCTTTGAACTGTGAAAAGTATTAGTGGTTCAGTCATATTCAGCTCTGCAACTCCATGAACTGTTGCAAACCAGACTCCTCTGTCCATAGAATTCTCAAGGCAAGAATACTGGAATGGGTAGCCATTCTGTTTACCAGGGGATCTTCCTGACCCAGGGATCGAACCCAGGTCTCCCGCATTGTAGGCAGATTCTTTACTGCATGAACCACCAAGGAACCCCAGTGTTTTCAATTAACCTGTGATAAAAGGCTGACTATGGACTTCCCTGGTGGCTCAGAGGTAAAGAATCCACCCATAATGCAGGATATGCAAGAGATGCAGTTTCGATCCCTAGGGTCGAGAAGATCTCCTGGAGTAGGAAATGGCAACCTGCCCCAGTATTCTTGCCTAGGAAATCCCATGGAGACAAGCCTGCTGGGTTACAGTCCATTGATTTGTGAAGAGCCTGACACGACTTTAGCAACTAAACAACAACAATTTTGAAGCAATGTTATGACATGAAAATACTCAAGAAAAATATCTTGAAAGATAAATCAACTTTCAGATATTTTTTCTCCCATGCTACACTGTTTTAATTTCATGTTGTTTTTATAACAAATTTTTGAGCACTTTTAGGATGATAGCAAAGTTGAGAAGGAGATACAGAGATCACCCATATACTCCATGCCCCCCCCATACATTCATAGCCACTCCCATATCAACATGCCCTCCACACCACATTTGTTACAATCAGTGAATCTACATGCATGACACATTATAATCACCTAGAGTCCACAGTTTACATTAGGGTTCACTTTTGCTGTTGTACATTTTCTGTGCTTTCATGAATGTACAATAACATATATCCATCATTAAAGTGTCAAACAGAATATTTTCACCACCCTAAAAATCCTGTGCTCCACCTATTCACCCCTCACCTCAACTCAACCCATAGCAACCATGGGTCTTTTTCTGTCCCCACAGTTTTTCCTTTTCCAGAATGTGATATAACTGGAGTTGTACCGTACAGACAGACTTAACAGATTATCTTCTTTCATTTAGCAATATGCATTTAAGTACCTCATGTCTTTCATGGCTCCGTAGATCATTCCATCTTAGCAGTGAGTAATATTCTTTCCTCAATCATATCCAGTAGATATTAGCAGATAGTAATATTAGTAGATATTAAAGAAATGAATCATTTCTCTTACAGCATTTTTTAATTTTTTATTTCTAGCATTTCTTCTGGTTTCTTTCTCAGGATTTCTGTCTCTCTGCTAGCATTGTCCATTTGTTTTTATATACTGTCTACTTTATCCATAAGAGCCCTTAGCAAATCCATCACAGCTGTTTTAAATTCCCAGTCTGGTAATTCCAATATCTGTTATATCTGGTTCTGACACTTCTTTCTCTTCAAACTGTGTTTGTCCCCTTTTGGTATGTCTTATGATTTTTTCTTCTTGATAGCTGGATATGATGTCCTGGGTAAAAGAAACTGCTGTAAATAGACGTTTAATAATGAAGTAGTGAGTCGTAGGGCAAAAGCAGTCTCCTGATTAGGCTTCTGCCTTTTAATGAGCCAGTGCTTCTGGACTGTGAACATCATAAGTGCATCACAAGTGTTTCTTCAGGGGGTTTTCTTCTGTCTCTTTAGGTGAGAGAATGGCTAGAGTGGACTGCAGTTGGATAGTTCGCTCTTCCTACATGGAAGGCAGAGAGGAGGTTAGTATTTCCCCTCTACTAGAGCTGACTGGAGTGGGTATTTCCCTTCCTCCAGGTCCAGTAGGCTCCAGTAACACTCCAGCAGGTTAGGATATGATAAACTAATTTCCTCTGAGGGAAGCATTATAAGGAAGCATTATAAGCTGAGGGAGCCTTATAATGGCTCCTCTTCCCCTCCCCCTGCCTGAAGCATGAGGGAATTTTTCTCCAACATTTACTGTAAGAACCTGGTCAAGCTCCCAGAGGTAAAATTCAAAAAGTATGGGCTGCCTCCCATGACTAGGTTCCCCTGAAGTTTTTAATCCTCAGATTAAAAAGAGCCTAATATTGTAAGTCAACTATATATCAATAAAAAAATTAATTTTAAAAAGCCATCCAACAAGACCACTAAGATTATAGTCATATTTTATACTATAATTTTCAACATTGCCTTTTTCCCCCTTAATTTTTTCTTTTTTTTTTTAAGAAATAAAAGGCAAAGAAACTCCTCTGTGTGACTCCATGGACTGTAGCCTCTCAGGTTCCTCTGCCCATGGAATTGTCCAGGCAAGTATACTTGAATGAGTAGCCATTCCCTTCGCCAGGTCATCTTTCCAACCCAGGGATCAAATTCGGGTCTCCTGCATTGTTGGCAGATTCTTTACCATCTGAGCCACCAGGGAAGCCCATATTTAAGGTACATAATCTCAGTGGTAAAGAATCTGCCTGCAATGCAGGAGATGCGGGTTCAATCCCTGGGTCGGGAATATCCCCTGGAGAAGGAAATGGCAACCCACTCCAGTATTCTTGCCTAGAGAATCCCATGGACAGAGGAGCCTAGTGGGCTACAGTCCATGGTGTCGCAAAGAGTCGGACACAACTGAGCGGCTAACACTTTCACACTTTCAATCCTAAAAAAAAGGTTTGATTCCTAAGTGGCTAAATTTATGTCATCAGTTTAAGACGTCATTCTTTGATTTATTCATTTAACAATTATGTATTAAGCCAGATACTATTTAGGCAGTGAGGAATAAGCACCAAACAATACAAAAATAGTACCTGCCTTCACAAAGCTTAGTCTTCAGCTGTAAAATAATTTAACAAGGGAACTAAAACACAGTATGTCAAGTGCTTTTTTTTTTAATAACTAAGTTTTGCAACTACACCAGAAATGACTTGCACTTCAAGTTTTCATTTCAGATCCATTTGCTAAAAGTCCTTGAGGTATTTAGGTAACTTTAAGAAACAATAACATGGTTGACAACATAAAATTGTGCTATTTTATGACTTCTAAAGATTGAAGGCAGGACGAGAAGGGGACAACAGAGAATGAGATGGTTGGATGGCATCACTGACTCAATGGACATCAGTCTGAGCAAGGTCTGGGAGCTGGTGATGGACAGGAAAGCCTGGCATGCTCAGTCCATGAGATCACAAAGACTCGGACACGACTGAGTGACCGAACTGAACTGACGACTTCTAATGTTGATACAGTATAAATTCCTAGCCACTTCCAAATTCTTGCCACTCTCAGGCTACTGCAGTTTAGATGGAAAACTTAAGATTTAAAAGAAAAAAGCAAAAGAAGCAAAACAAAAAATACTAGCCATGCAATAAAAAAACTAACACATTTTAATTTTATTCATTTAATTATCCTGGGCAGAAAGGGAAAAACCGACTATGAATTACATGGTATCTGTGAGTGTATTCTTTGGGAAATACTGAAAAATGAAAACATTCGCATGGAAAGAAATTGCTTTATACCCACCATTACCTTTTTTTCAGAAACAACTGAAATTCATAAATGTCACAAAATTAAATTGCATTCGTAAGTCAAAAGAAACTGATAATACTCAATGAATATACTAATTTTTTTAAAAATGTTTGGGGCATCTGAATATCAATATCACAGTTTCTTAAGACATACTTAGATTAATTTAGTGATCATTTTCAAACCAAAGCTTTCTTTCAGAGCTAAAAAAAGAAAATATTTCTAGGTAACCAAAAAGAGTCATTAAAATAGAAAACACTAATAATATTAAACTCTAAAAATAATGTATGTAATAACCATATAAAGTTTTAAAACATCCCAGTAACAATGTTTTTAAAGCCCAGAAACTCAAATACTATTTAAAGATTATTATTATAATCCATTCTACCCTAGAAAAAAATAACCTCTCTAAACAGTATACACTACGTTCATCCATCCTTTCTTTTTCCAAATGAATGGCAAAAACAGAAATGCAGTATTTTTATTGCAATCATAGGAACATTAGTTCAATATATATGGAATTAAAATTGAAATTCTAAATACAGTAAATAACAAAATACAGATTTTTTTCATCCTACTGAGTAAATTCAAGACATTTCCTAATTATTTATTCTCCAAATTTATGAAATACTGTAATAAAATGTGAAGAAAAACTGTTCAAAACCAGTTAAACTCAGTCTTGATGTGCTAAAATGATTAACAACACCATCTTAAAGATAATCCCACATCTGAACACGTGATATCTCCATGATTTCAGGGCACAAATCCTTCTATCCATCAAAGTAAATGGAAGGTTAGAGAGGTTAATAGAGACAGAATGTCTGTAATAGACTTCTGCATTTCATCTCCATTCAATATACTCCAATGATCACTGAGCTATTTGTAATGTTCTTATGAATCAATGCTTCCTTTACATTCCAGATAGAGGCTGGAAGCCACTGCGTGGAGCAATAAAGCTCACCTTTGCAAATCCTCATCAAGCTGATCTGATGATTAAATCTATGTGAGGCTTCATAAACAATTGAAGTGCAGGCACAACTTTAATTAAAAACTCAAATGGCACTGCTAAACACCTAAATAAAACATGAACAAGTACAACAGCCACCTGCAAAGAGCAATGGCAATTTCCAGCCTCTGTTTACCAAAGAGATTTTTCTCTATTCAGATGCACAATCACCCTGGCTGTATTATCCCTGGGCTAGCAGTAGCAGTCAATAATTTAAAATCATGGAAATAAAAGTTGAATATATACTTACACTTTACTATGAGTTGTACAATAGCCATCAAAAACTGCTACAGACCAAAAAAAACAAAGTTTTCTCATATGCCAGGATGGCACCCAATTATCTTTAATTCATTTTATTTATTCACTTAGTTTATTTGGCTGTGCCAGGTCTTAGTTGCAGCACATGGGATATAGTTCCCTGACCAGGGATCGAACTTGGGTCGCCACCACAAAGTCTTAGCCACTAAACCTCCAGGGAAGTCCCTGGCACCCAATTCTATCCTAATTTTTCGTAAAGACTCACCATTGGGAAAAAAACAAAACAAAAAAAAAACCAAAACCTCATATGGCAGATTGCTGATAAACAGGGCCAATTTATTCTTCACTCTGATTGAGTGGCTGATGAAGGGTAACCCTGGGATGACATGACTTTTTGGTTCATCCCTGACAGAAGGTAAATTTCTGGAAGATTAAGACCACAGAGCTGGTTGGATAAGTCACTGTCTAAGTCAGAAGGCAGAGTTAGAAAGACTTGTGCTGAAGAGCAATACACAGAGCCTGGAGCAGAAAGCTCCTTTTGCTTCCTTTTAGTAGTCCACCTTAAAATCAAATTTCCTGGTGCTAGGTTGACTTTGTTGTTTTAAGTGACAGAGTCTGACAGTATACTGTTATATTTTCCATTAATACTTAGTCTCCTCTCAGGGTCATATAATCCTGACTGTTCTAGTCAGCCCTATGTATAGAAAACATAAAGGATTTAAGTCAGAAAGCACTCGGGTTGAACATTTAGCTCCAGCTCTTACGAGCTGTGCGATCTTGGAAAAGTTGGTTTTCCTCTGTGTAGGTCCATTTCTTCACTTACTAAATGAAGATAATAAAATTTCTCACATGACTGTTTTGAGAAGTAAATGAGATGGCATATGTGACAGTTCAGATACCCAAAAAATAAAATGTTAGTTCCCAGCTCTTCTCCTTATTTTAAATATATTGTTTATTCCAGATTGTTCTTCCTACTGTTCTCTCCTTCTCAGAGGTGGATAATCTATGCCCCATCCTTGCTACCTCCCAACAATAACACAACAGAAATTATAATCAACTGAAAGAACATTTAACCAGGAAGTAACCCAGAAGTTCACTGACAGGAGAATGAAGGGAGTGAGATATAATCCATACAGTGGAATATCATACAGCCATGAAAATGAACAGACTACAGCTACATGCAATAACAGATGAATCTTGCAATTGTAATGTTGAATACCCAAAATATCCCATAATACTACATTCAGCAATGATACCACTTTGTAGAACTCAAGAAATCAGAAATATCTGGGTTTAAGTATATATACATTTGTACTAAGCACAGAAACATCTCAGATACCCCATTTCATAGTCAGTGTTGTCACAGAAATCTATTCCTGTTTGAATACACACTTAAATTGGAATGTATACTACAACATTCATGGACACCCTGAACACAAGCAACATTCTTCTGTTCTAATACTGTAGATTTTCTTTAAAATAAAGCCAGCAACATACACCACCTTTCACTTATCCACCTTGAATTCAAATCGCAATGATGGCTCTAAATGGAAATTTTTTGCTTTTTGTTAGAAAAGCTTTCCACATACTGTGGCAACCACAGCTGTTGAGGTCAGCAGCATCATGGCAACTATGAAAGGTCAGCAATTTAGCTCTTTCATATTGAGGTCTCAGCTGTAGATCCCATCTGTGCTGACTTCAGGCTGAAGGGAATAAATTTCTTCCAGCTTAAAAACTGAAACATATGTTGCAATAATTAAAGGTTTCTGGAGCCAGTTCAGCAGTGCCAGGGATGCTGAAGCAGAGGACCTGTGAACACACCAGAGGACTTCCCACAGGGCACCCACCTGCTAAACAAAGGATACTTCCGAAGGCGTGGCACTGAGGTCCCCATGTACAAAAAGGCAGAAAGAAATCAGTCCCACTCCCTCTATGTATTTTCTATACCTTATAACAGACTCCTTCCTGCTGAAACACAGGGTGGTGGTTTTGCAAGTCCAGCGTTTTCTCTTTGTATCTCCTTTACTTACCTAGGCCTGCATTAATACTAGCCACATGTGGCTATTCATATTTAATTAAAATTCAATAAAATTTTCAAATTAACTTCCTCGGTCACACTAGCTACAATTCAAGTGCTCAAGTGCAACATATGACTACTGGCTGGTTACCATACTGAACATTCAAGAAAGTACTTTTGAACAGTCCTGATCCAGACGCTAATGCATATTTAAAACAGAACCAGGGCTTCCCTGGTAGCTCAGCAGTCAAGAATCTGCCTGCCAAAGCAGGAGACACAGGTTCAATCCCTGGTCTAGGAAGACCCCACATGCCACAGGGCAACTAAGCCCATGCACCACACCCCTGAGCCTGTGTTCTAGAGCCAGAGAGTCACAATACCAAAACCGCGCTGCTCCAGAGTCTGCGCTCTGCAACAGGAAAAGCCACCTCAATGAGAAGCCCATGCACCACAAGGAGAGAGTAGCCCCCGCCCACTGCAACTAGAGGAAAGCCTGGGCAGCAACGAAGACCCAGCACGGTCAAAACTCAATCAATAAGTAATAACCCATTCAAAACAAAACCTTCCCCAGATTGCCGAATATAAAAATCCTAGAGTCAACCAGAAAAACGTCAAGGATTAGTCACGCAGCACAATTATCTGAGGTTTTTCACAGGCTTGGGTGTTTGAGGTTTCTCTTGGTACTGTCTGTATATGTCCATTTCATTGTTTAGGGCTGCCCAGTGATTAAAAAGAATGGACCCCTGGAGTTGCATGGTTGAGTCTGACTCTCTAAACCGTGACTCTCTGAGTTAATTACTCACCCTGTCTCATTTTTCTATATGTAAAAATGAAGTCAATAGTCACAACTTCATAGATCTGTTTAAAAATTAAATGATACAATACTTATAAACCTATTAGTACCACGCTTCGTACATGTTAAGAGCTCTGTAATTGTTAACTATTAACCATTATTATCATTGCCAAAAGGTAGGGAAAGGAAAGAATATGATGAATTTTATCCATTAAAATCTATTTAGAGCTCTGGTAAAGATTCTCTATGAGAGAAAATCAAAATACATGATCTATTTCATTTTCTGCACTGTATATTTACAATTTAATGATTTCCTGTCTCGCTTTTTAAAGGTCTGTTCACTGTTCTCACGAGTCTTGTGTACACACTGTGCGCAGTGTCAAGAACTGCTCGAAGCACATGACACGTGGCCACTAAAGAAATCCTCACAACAGTCCACAAGGTAAGTAACTCCATGGACCTCTCCCTTTTTGGATGAGAAAACAGAGATACTGAGAGGTTCAGGAACCCAGGCAAGATCATACAGCTTGGAAATGGCAGTGACTGAATTGGAATGCAGGCAATCTGGATCCAGAGTTTCTGCTCGCAGTCATTATGCAATATTTCCCTACATGCTGAAAGTTCCCTTCCCAAACAAACAAAGCATTTCCAAGCTAGCTGTTAGGTAATATTATTAGAAGCAGACAGCTTATTTAATGGGCTTGGCAATGACGGAGAAGGGGGAAGTCTCTTGGGATTTGGATGTGACTACAGCAGTCACCACTATCTGGACTTCCAACCCCCCTGGCAAATGTGGAAGGAAAAAAGCTCAGCTCAGGAGGGTTGGCACTGATCCCTGGGAGGTGTGGGAGCCAGCTGTGAGGGTGGATAGGATTTCACAACGACTGGTGCGGGGGGAGGTGAATAGGACACAAGGGTGCTTACATCCTACCATGCATGTCACAATCCCACACAGCTTTCAGCGAGCACACTTCGGTCTAGAACCAAATTCCTTTTTACAGATGGGCAGAAGCAATCCTTGCGTTGTTTTAGTAATTTAACAGGCTGAATTTTCCAGGATTGCTATTACTAGGTAAACTAAAGAAAATTCATACCTTTTTGGCCAAAGCTTTACCAAGAGTTGCTCAACATTTCAGATGACAATGCCATGCTATTTGAATCACCAACTCCATATATTTCTATCAGTCTTCATTAGAGCTACATATTTACAGCAATTCTCCCATGAATTCTAATTATGCCTAAACATTCATATAAGGCAACGCATACTATTTTATGATAACTTCCATTTATTTCTTCTTTATTGTATTATTTGGGCATTATATTTGTATTTTGAAATCATGTATATAGGGAGTTATCTTAGCTAAGATTTTTTTTCCTTAAGGATAGTCAGTCTGTGTGTCTGTTTCCAAATATGTGTTTATAAAAAGGGGACATAGTTCTGTGAAACAAGCTGGAGGTACACAGAATGGAGTCATGTGATATCCACCGTGATGCTTCCATCAATATTTCACTATCCTCAGAGCTCCACATCCCCAACACCAGCTTTCTGACTGCCCAGGATAAACGAAGGGAAAAATGAAACTTGCAAATTCTCCATAGAGTCCTGGTCCCTCCCTATCCTAACCCCTACCCTGAAGCAAGTCTGCAAAAAAGAAACTACTATCCCTCCTCTTTCTTTCTTTTTTTTTTATTTTTAAATTTTTTTTTAATTTTATTTTTTATTATCACTGCCTTCCAGGCTGAGCCATCTTGGTTTGAATTTACCATTCTCAGCACATCCCCGAGAAGCTACAGAAAAGGCACATGACCTTAGATTGATCACCATCAGATCACCTCAAATTCTCAGCATTTTTACCCACTAGGTGAATAAGAATGACTTCACAATCCCTTGGGTAGTTTCCTCCAGCACTCTCCCAGCCTGCATATAGTTTACTGATGTTGCTATTTCCATCACCAAATCAAAGATAAAACACAGGACTTGTATTTCATTTCCCTGACCTACCAGGCATCTCTGTAATTTCTTACCACAAAGCATCTAATGAAAGCAATTCTGTTGCCTATTTTTTTATTTTCTATTTATTCTTTAGACATAAAACCTTACAGCTCTCTAATACTCGATCTCTTCTCAATGCCTTCTACTCGTTTCCTATAATTTAGCCAAAAAAATAGGGCAGGCATTAAGAAAAAAAGATCCCAGTAAAACAAAACAGATTGAATGACAACTACTTAACGTGTGTTATAAAAGAATACTTGCTGAGATTTAAGAGAAGGGGTGGAGAAGTAAAAGATTTTCTGAATTTGCATTCCTAAATGGAACTAAGAACTGGAAAGAAAGGAAGAAGAGAAGAGCACAGCATGCAGTTTTACAAGTTTGCTCTGTACCAGACCTTCCAATCACCTGATAAGGAAGGTTACTGAACTTTTTAGTTTGAAGAAATCAACACAGAGAAGTTAGACAGTTTGCTAAAGATCTTCTATAAAAAAAAAACACCTCCACTCTGACCCGCCACCTCAGTGGTAGGATTATAAACCATGCTTGTCTAATTCGATTACACCCTTCTGCCTCTTGACAATAAGTATTAAACTGGTGCTAACAACATACCAGGAACTGTGCTATTTCTTATTCAATCACCATAATAACCTGATGGGATAGGTACCAAATTTAGCCCCATTTTGCAAATGAGAAAACTGAGGCTAGAGAAAATAAGTTAAGCTGCCTAAAACCACCTAGGAAATAGCACAGCTCATATTCGAACCCCAGAATCCATGCCCCTCATCATAAGACTATACCCTCTGCCAAGACTAAATTCACTAGGCAAAACTGAGTAAACAGCTAATTTTCACCAGCCAAGATTATTAATGAATTACAACAACTCTATTCCCAATAGGGGAATTCCCAGATGGCTCAGTGGTAAAGCATCTTTTTACTGCCAATGGAGGAGACCCAGGTTCAGTCCCTGGGTAAAGAAGATCCCCTGGAGAAGGAAATGGCAACGCACTCCAGTATTCTTGCTTGGGAAATCCCATGGACAGAGGAGCCTGGGGTGCTATGGTCCATGGGGTCACAAAAAGTCGGACACGACTAAGTCACAGCTACATTCATGAGGTTGGATTAGCAAATCAAATGGGACTTTTTAAAAAATACAAATGATTAAAATTCTTAAAAATCATAACCATTAACCTTAAGGATTAAATATCCTCTTTTGACATGCTATTGTAAATACCAAACATGAAGTGATTAAAGAGATAATTCCCTTTAATTGCTCTTTATGCATGGAAAGGGAGTATGTGAGATTTAATGGTGTAACACAGAAGTGTCTCCCTATGTCTACCCAGCTGGAAATCATTTTTCTGCTTAGACCTCCAGGCTCCTCCTTAACCGTTGAGCAGTCAGAGAGAAGTGGCTTCAAAACACAAAATGGAATAGGCAGTCTCTTGAGAGACTGAGGGCTGAGGCATCACACAATTTTATAAACAAGGCCAACAGTGAGAAATGTGAAGGATATACGAATATATTAGAGAAGAGCAAAAGACAGCATTTAGGGATTGTTCTTAGAAAATATGTTAAGAAAAGCTAAAAGCATTATCCATTAACCTAACAAAGCCCTGAAGTAAGAATCGGATATCCCAACTCAGGTATGTGGACACAGAGAAAAATCCAGATAAGAAGAGAACCATTCCTCTTCTCCACACAGGTTAAGATTTAGAACAAATCTGCTAGAAGAACTGATAGATTAACGTGTTCAGTTTAGTCACTCAGTCGTGTCCGACTCTTTGTGACCCCATGGACTGCAGCACACCAGGCTTCCCTGTCCATCACCAACTCCCAGAACTTGCTCAAACTCATGTCCATCAAGTCGGTGATGCCATCCAACCATCTCATCCTCTGTCGTCCCCTTCTCATCCTCTGTCGTCCCCTTCTCCTCCGGCCCCCAATCCCTCCCAGCATCAGGGTCTTTTCCAATGAGTCAGTTCTTCACATCAGGTGGCCAAAGTATAACATGTGGTATCATGTAAATACTTCTCATTGTCAACATTCTGAAGGCTTTTATGTATATACTCTATCTATATCATATATATGTAGACAGAATACATTTATACATATATGTATAGTCTCACATATGTTCACATAGATATGTTCACAGGTAGAAACACATATGTAAATGGAAACACATGTCTGGATCGAGTAAGCCTAAATACTGGAGTCAGGTTTCTCAATCCATATTGGGCAAATCCAGTGAGCAGAAGAGCATTTGTAACAAAATGCTGTCGTAATTTAAGGCTGACGACTTGGGTTTGGGTATATTTTATATTATTCTAATGAGGATAATATCTAAAAGAAGATAAAACTAATAAACCTAACTTAGAACTGTTAACCCAGATTTATTCTTGATAATTTTTATCCAAAAACTACCACGCCAATTTGTGATCTTTTCTTCTCTAAACTCAGATAAGATTTATTGTCTCTAGGCTTAGGATTCCAGAGTTGGGAGAAGAGGGTCCTGTCTTATAAAAATAGGGATATTTTAGAACTTGGACAAAGAAAATGGTAAAGCTTATCAAATCTCCACCAAAGATGGCTGATTCTCTTTCCAATCAACCATTTTTGCTGTTCTGCATAACCGTTTCTCTTCTTTAACCTATGCAAAAATTCTAGTGGGCATGATTCTCCCTGTTAATATTTCCATTTTAATACTCTTTCTGAAGACTTAACCTTGAAAGCTTTCTGCTAGTGGGGATTTGATATATTAGAAAAAGGCAGTGGATCAGAGATACAGAGGGGCTGAATCTTTCAGCTCCCTGGGAAACCATGCCAAGTGTGTGAATATCTTCTCTGGCCATTCAGAAGACCAGGTTTGGAGAGGGCCACAGCTTCTTAAAACTATAGCTCGTGGGGACTGCCCCAGTCATATCTGACTCTTTGTGACCCTATGAGCTGTAGCCCACCAGGCTCCTCTGTCCATGTCCAGGCAAGAATACTGGAGTGGGCTGCCATGCCCTCCTTTGGGGGATCTTCCTGGCCCGGGGCTCGAAACAGTCCCTCGTGTCTCCTGCACTGGCAGGCAGGTTCTTTACCACGAGTGCCACCTGGGAAGTCCAACATAGTCATAGATTCCAGGATTAGGACATAAACATCTTTAGGAGGCTATTACTTTGCCCCACAGTTCATTTTTGTACTTGGGCTTTAATTTCCAAAAATACTTATTTTATGAGTTAAAAAAAAAAAAAAAAACAGGGTTCAGTAACTTGTCCCTAACAATAACAGAACAGCTTTTTTTTGTTATCTCATTTTGTTTTCTTCCTCTTGCATTGCTCATTTCCAGAAAGTTACTTAAAAAAAAAAAGTTTGTTTTGTCTCTGTCCTTCATACTAATATGTTTCCTCAAAAGTCTAATGAACTTTGACTATCCCCTCTACGGTAGAATATTGAAAGCTGTTTTGAAGTCGGTAAGCAAAAGCCAACTATTGAGTAGAAGGCTTCATTCTGGAGCAGTGTTGTCCAGTGAAAATACATAATTTTAACCTTTCTGGTAGCAACATTAAAAAGAAATGGGTTAAGTTAATTTAAATAAAATGTTTTATTTAACCTACTATATCAAAAACATCACTTCAGGGGGACTTCCCTGGTGGTGCAGTGGCTTAGACTCTGAGCTCTTGGTGTAGGGGGCCTGGGTTTGATCCCTGTTCAAGGAACTAGATCCCATATACCACAACTAAGAGTTAGAATGCCACAACTAAGGATCCCTCTTGCCACGACTAAGACTCAGTGGAGCCAAATAAATACTAAAAAAAAAAAGAAAGAAAAGAAAAGAAATGTCATTTCAACATGTAATCAGTATATCAATTATTGAGGTGCTTTATATTTTTTCTCTTATGAAGTTTTTAAAATACAGAGTGAGTTTTACTATCTAAAATTAGACCATCTATATTTCAATGCTCAGTAGCCTCACATTGCTCAGTGACTACCAAATTAGACAACAGAAGCCTTGAGTGACTTGGGGAAAGCCTGATTATGGGAACTAGGGCTGGTCAAAATTCCCCAGAAAAATAGAAAAGTGTCCTCCCACATCCTGCTGGGGGCGTATAAGCCCCTCTGCCACTGCTCTGGGGTTCAAGTGTGCAAAGGGTTTGTTACAACACAGCAAAGACTGTCACTTACAACATCCCACCCCCAACATCCCACCCCCACCATGTTCAGCCCAGCACCACTGCCTCAGCTATGCCTGATGCCCCCAGAGGGGCAACTCCCAGGCTCTGCAACATCAGGGAGAGCTCGTTGGCATCTTTCAAGATTCTTTCACAGGTTCAGGATATTCGCAAACACTCACTTTCTATCACCTGTTTAGATTTCAACTTTTTATTTTCCTTCGAAGTGATTCTCTGACTTTTTAAATCAGCTTCTACAATTACATTGGGTGTTTTCTTCCTCCTATTTTTTACATTGTTTTCTGTTTATGCCAATTCTCCCTCCTCCTCTTAAAAGAAAAATTTTTTCCTTTGTTATTTTTGTTGTATTTCAAGAGGGAACTGAAGTAAATGTAGGTATTTCCTCAGCCACTTTTTTTTTCTCAGCCATTTTTAACTGCCTTTTTTCTGCGGTTCCACATGTCTCTCTTGGTGGTCGTTTGGCCTGCTGATTCTGTCTGTGCCAACCACAGCCTTCCCTTCTCCCTGGTATCTGACTGACTTACTGAGCCCTTTTCATGTCCCAAACTCTGAAAATACAGAGATGGACATGACCCCTGGTCTCTCCGTCCAGTGCAGGAAGATTTACAAAGGGTAAAGAAAGGAATGAACAGCTGGGTGATTTCAGGGTGTGTGTTCCTTATACAACAATCCTGAACTGGTGTGTGTGTGTGCGTGTGCACTGGAGTGTGTTTGTGTGCATGTGCACTGGTGTGTGTGTGTGCACTGGTGTGTGTGTGCGCACTGGTGTGTGTGTGTGCACTGGTGTGTGTGTGTGCGTGTACACTGGTGTGTGTGTGTGCACTGGTGTGTGTGTGTGCATGTGCACTGGTGTGTGTGTGCGCACTGGTGTGTGTGTGTGCACTGGTGTGTGTGTGTGTGCGCGCGCACTGGTGTGTGTTTGTGTGCATGTGCACTGGTGTGTGTGTGTGCACTGGTGTGTGTGTGTGTGCACTGGTGTGTGTTTGTGTGCATGTGCACTGGTGTGTGTGTGCGCACTGGTGTGTGTGTGCGCACTGGTGTGTGTGTGTGCACTGGTGTGTGTGTGTGCGTGTACACTGGTGTGTGTGTGTGCACTGGTGTGTGTGTGTGTGTGCACATGCGTGCGCATGTGCATGTGTGCTCAGTTGCATCCAACTCTTTCCAACCCCATGAACTGTAGCCCCACAGGCTCCTCTGTCCGTGGGATTTCCCAGGCATGAATACTGGAGTGGATTGCCATTTCCATCTCCAGGAGATCTTTCCACCCAGGGATCGAACCCTTGTCTCCTGCATTGGCAGGCGGATTCTTTACCTTTACCACTAACACCACCTGGGTGCTTTCAGAGCACAGAAGGAAGGTGTCCAGCTTCCCCAGGCAAGCTGCCTTCTCCACTGCACATCTGGTCTTGTTTTCTCAGCATTACTTGCCTCGTTTCCTTTTTCTTCCATTTTCACTCTTTTAGGACTTCCAAGTTTGCAAAAATTCACATGTCTCCTACTCTGGGTCAGTCAGCTCCTTTTCCAACTACAGTGTCTCATAAGTTGATCACTTTTAGATTCCTCTGTCCACCTGACCCACACAGGTCTACCATATACAACCCGTAGGCATGCCAGGCAAGACTCACTCATGGGCAGAGAGAAAGCCCTGGGCCAGCAGTGTGATCTGGTTCACTGTCTGTGAAATCAGTTGCTTTCTTCATTCAAAGACTGAAGAAAATGCTTAAATTTCCATCCCAATAATTAATATGCTTTTTAAAATGTAAAATAGATAACATAAAATTTACCATTTCAACCAATTTTAAGTACAATTGAATGGCCTAAACTACATTCACAAGGTTGTGCAATCATCAACACTGTTTCTGAAATTTTTAAATCATCCCCCTCAAAAAGTTCTATTACCATTAAGAAATGAGTTCCACTTTCTCCTTCCCACCAGACCCTAGTAACCTCTGATCTACTTTCTGTCTCACTGAATTTGCCTGTTCTAGGTGTTTCATATAAGAAAAATCATACCACATTTGTCCTTTTGTGTTTGACTTATTTCACTTAGCCTAATGTTTTCAAGGTTCATGCATGCAGTAAAATATAACAGAACTTCATCTATTGGTTTTGATCTTAGATAGTCATACTAATTTTATCTTGAAACATTTTTATGTTTTACAATGCAAAAATGAATTTTTTCTCTTTTTTCTTTCATATTATATGACCTTAGTAACAGTTTTTTTATTTTTTTTTTTACTTTTCCCAGTGGATACTGTTATACTTGTGGGCTTATTGATTCATGCTGATGAATAGTAATTTCATGCAAGCTATCCTGGCATGTAGGGTTCATTTTTCATGTGATCTGCATAAAAATAGTAGTGGTGAATATTAATCAAGTAAGAATGCAGACCTGAATGCAAAGCTTCAAAAAAAGCTTAATTAGAATACACAAGTCACATGAGCCATCCCACTGCAGGATAAGTATGCGCCATATATTTGTAGCTTAAGACTTCTTTCTTGTTTCAACCTACAAATTGATATGTGTCACTGCAGGAATACGAAATGGGGGTGGGTAGGGCAGAACTGCTCCTCTCATATGACATTCTCAAGATTGATCTTTATTATCAGTAGCATATTTTACACCAAAGTAAAATTGTTTTCCCAAGGACAAAAATATGGGTTTATAACTAAAAACTTAGTTATAATAAGTTTACTTGCTGGATAATTTATATGTCAAAGTACTGTGCTGGGTGCCACATAGGAGACACAAAGAAATAAAAGTTCTCTAGGAAAATCCAGTCTAATGAATGTATCTGTAGGAAATTTATATCCATATGGATACAGTTCAAGATGTAAATATATTTGTCACAAACATCAGAAAGTTAAACAGCAATACAGAATTAAAGCATGCATCAAGATCACAGTAAAATAGATGTCAAAGGATAAGTAATAATAACTAAATGAACTCTGCAGTCCAGTGGCATTTAACATTTTTATTTGAAACAGTAAAACCCTTTTGTTCTCCAAATGGAATCTTAACCAAGTATTGAAAGTGTGTATGTGTAGGAGGAGGGGGGAGTGTTAGCCACTCAGCTGTGCCTGACTCTTTGTAACCCCATAGACAGTAGCCCGCAAAATTCCTCTGTTCATGGGGTTCTCCATGCAAGAATACTAGAGTGGGTTGCCATGCCCTCCTCCGGGGGATCTTTCCAACCTAGGGATCAAACCTGGGTCTCCTGCATTGCCCGCAGATCCTTTACCTTCTGAGCTACCAGGGAAGCCCTAAAAGTGGGGACGGGAGAGGCAAAGGCTCTTTTATTGCTAGAAGCCGGAGTTCTAGATTCAGTTCTGCCAATTGTATGACCTGAGACTATTTACCTAAATAGCCTCTGTCAATTTCCTTATTAACAGATGGGATTAATAATGGGATTGTCGCTAGAATTAAAAATAATGGAGTAGGCAAGGCATTTAAAAGTATATGGAAGGACCAACTACAGCTTCACGATTAATACAGGTTTAACTCATTGTATTAAGCTTTGTTTTATTGTCCTTCACAGATTCTGCATTTGTTTTAGATAAGTTGAAGGTTTGTGGCAACTCTGGATTGAGCACAATTTTTCCAAAAGCACTTGCTCATTTTCATGTCTCTTGTGTCACACTGACGTCTCTCTCCCGACATTTCAAGCATTTTCACTCTCATTATATCTGTTATAGTGACGTGTGATCAGTGATCTCTGATGCTACAATTCTGATTGTTTGGGGGCACCACGCACCTCACCCATGTAAGACAGTGAACTTAAAGATTCTGTCTGTGCATTCTGATGCTCTTCTCTCCCTTCCTCTCCTCCCGCCTCCCTATTCCGAGACACAACAATTTGAAATTAGGCTAACTAATAACCCTACAGTGGCCTCTAAATGTTCAACTGAAAGGAAGAGTGGAATGTCTCTAACTTTAAAACAAACGCTAAACATGATTAAACTTCACGAAGAAGGCTTGTCGAAAGCCAACACAGGCCCAAAGCTAGGCCTTTTTAGCCAAATGGTTAGCCAAGTTGTGAAGGTAAAGGAAAATTTCTGGAAGGAAATTAAAAGTGCTACTTCAGTGAGCACACGAATGGTTAGAAAGCAAAACAGCCTTATTGCTGATATGGAGACAGTTATAATGATATGGAAAGAGGGTCAAACTAGCCACAAATTTCCCTTAAACCTAACCCTGATCCACAGCAAGGCCCTAACTCTCTTCAATTCTGTGAACACTGACAGAGGTAAGGAAGTTGCCTAAGAAAAGTTTGAAGCTAGCAGAGATTACTTCCTGAGGTTTAAGGAAGGAAGCTGTCTCCAAAACATAAAAATGCAAAATGAAGCCACAAATGATGATGTAGAAGCTGCAACAAGTTATCTAGAAAATACGGCTAACATAATTAATGACGGTAGCTAACTAAACAACAGATTTTAGTGTAAATGAAACGGCCTTCTATTGGACGAAGATCCCGTCTAGATCTTCGGTAGCTAGAGATGAGAAGTCAATGCCTGGCTTCAGAGGACAGCCTGACTCTCTTGTTAGGGGCTAAGGCAGCTGGTGACTTGAAGGTGAAGCCAGTGCTCATTTACCATTCTGAAATCTACGACCCTTAAGAATTATGTTAAGTCTACTCTGCCTGTGCTCTATAAATGAAACAACAAAGTCTGAATGACAACAAATCTGTTTACAACATAGTTTACTGAATGTTTAAAGCCCACTGTTGAAATCAACTGCTCAGAAAAAGTTTCCTTTCAAAGTATCACTGCTCACTGACAAAGCACCTGGCTACCTAAGAGCTCTGATAGAGATGTACAAGGAGACTTATGTTGCTTCCAGGCCTACCAACACAACATCTGTCTGCAGCCTTTGGATCAAAGAGTAACTTTGATTTTCAAGTCTGATTATGTAAGAAATACATTTTGTTAAGGCTAACGATTTCTCTGACGGATCTGGGGAAAGTAAACGGAAAACCTTCTGGAAAGGATTCACCATTCTAGATGCCATTAAGAATATTCAAGACTCATGGCATGAGATCAAAACATCAACATTAACAGGAGTTTGGAAGAAGCTGATTCCAACACTTACAGAGGACTTTGAGGGGTTCAAGACTTCAGTGGAGGAAATAACTACAGATGAGGTAGAAAAGCAAGAGAATTAGAAGCAGAATCTGAAGATGTCACTGAATTGCTGCAATCTCACAATAAACCTTTAATGAAGACAAAATAATACAGAGGGAAGTTGGCATCACAGAGGAACCAACATGGAACTTTATATGAGGGAGAAAGAAACATCAGCCTTGTTTAATTCATTATTAAATTTGGTCTCTGTTACTTCAGCCAAACAGATATCCTAATTAATACTCTGTCATTTATAGGTATATGTGTAACTGATTCACAACACTGTAAAGCAACTATACTACAATAATTTTTCTTTTAATGTAATGAATGAGGAGGTGTTTTACTGATGAGCAAAGAAAGTGGTTTTGTGAGACAGAATCCATTCCTCACTGCAGGCAGACTCTTTACTATCTGAGCCACCAGGAAGCCCCAGAATCCATTCATGGTGAAAATTACTGAAATGACAACAAAGGGTTTAGAATAGTACATAAACTTAATTGATGAAGCAGTAGCAGGGTTTGAGAGGACTGACTAATTTTGGGAGAAGTTCTACTGTGAGGAGATCTGTTGGATCACAGAAAAAGCAAGGGGATTCCAGAAAAATATCTACTTCTGCTTCATTGACTACTCCAAAGCCTTTGTGTGGATCACAGCAAACTGTGGAAGATTCTGAAAGAGATGGGATACCACCTTACCTGCTTCCTAAGAAACCTGTATGTGGGTCAAGAAGCAAGTTAGAACTGGACATGGAACAATGGATGGCTTCAAAATGGGGAAAGGAGTACATCAAGGCTGTATATTGTCACCCTGCTTGTTTAACTTATATGCAGAGTACTTTATGGGAAATGCCAGGATAGATGAAGCACAAGCTGGAATCAAGATTTGTAGGAGAAATAAATAACCTCAGATATGCAGATGACACCACCCTTATGGCACAAAGCGAAGAACTAAAGAGCTTCTTGATGGAAGTGAAAGAAGAGAGTGAAAAAGTAGGCTTAAAACTCAACATTCAAAAAACAAAGATCATGGCATCCGGTCCTATTACTTCATGGCAAATAGATGGGGAAACAAGGCAAACAGTAACAGACTATCTTCTTAGGCTCCAAAATCACTGCAGACCATGACTGCAGCCATGAAATTAACAGATGCTTGCTATTTGGAAGAAAAGCTATGACAAACCTAGATGGTGTATCAAAAAGCAGAGACATCACTTTGCCGACAAAGGTCCATATAGTCAAAGATATGGTTTTTCCAGTAGTCACATACGAATGTATGAGCTAGACCATAAAGAAGGTTGAGCACCAAAGAATTAAGGCTTTCGAACTTGGTATTAGAGAAGACTCTTGAAAGTCAGGAATCAAACCGGTCAATCCTAAAGGAAATCAATCCTGAATAGTCATTGGAAGGACTGATACTGAACCTGAAGCTGCAATACTTTGGCCACCTGGTGGGAAGAGTCGACTCATTGGAAAAGACCCTGATGCTGAGAAAGATTGAAGGCAGGAGGAGAAGGGGGCAACAGAGGATGAGATGATTGGATGGCATCACCAACTCCACAGACATGAGTTTGAGCAAGCTCCGGGAGATGGTGAAGGACGGGGAAGCCTGGCATGCTGCAGTCCACGGGGTGGCAAACAGTCAAACACAACTGAGCAACTGAACAACAACTACTGTGAGTAAAATGCTACTGCACACTATAGAGAAATCACTCATGAAAGGAAGAGTTAACTGATGCAGAGAATTTCACTGCTGTCTCATTTTAAGAAACTATCACAGCAAAGACAAACTTCACTGACCACCACCCTGATCAGTCAGCAGCCTCCAATATCAAGGCAAGGCCTTCCACCAGCAAAAGACTCAGACGATGGCTACCATTTTTTAACAAAAGTATTTTTTTAATTAAAGTTTGTACATTGCTTTTTTAGATATAATGCTTTTGCCCATTTCATAGATTGCAGTATAGTGTAAACATATCTTTTACATGCACTGGGAAACCAAAAACATTATGACTCACTTTACTGTGATATATTTGCTCTATCGCAGTGATCTGGAAA
This sequence comes from Muntiacus reevesi, assembly GCF_963930625.1. Classification (NCBI taxonomy): domain Eukaryota; kingdom Metazoa; phylum Chordata; class Mammalia; order Artiodactyla; family Cervidae; genus Muntiacus; species Muntiacus reevesi. Next base: position 77,672,525 of record NC_089253.1, on the reverse strand, counting down.
GTAACTCATGATATCTTCAAGGTATACCTGTACATGTCAAGACATGATCTTATAAAAGTAAGATATCCTTCAATGAAATTAGCTCTAAATTCCTCAAATATCCATTCTTCAATTTTTACATTGTCATATCTAATAGGTAAGGATCAACTTTACATCATTAACTGATGACTAATCTAAATTACTAATTATAGGAAGAAGTTTATTTAATTTATATCAATATTTCACTGTGTTCAAATAAACAAAACTACCAATAAGGCTAAAACAGATGTACATTTTGAGGTACCTTACAATAAAGAACAGTAAAGAGCCTGATAAATTACCTTCCCTTTTTAAAGATTCCTTTACTGATATGTGAAAACCAGTAAAAGTTATCAAAAGAATCTGAATAAAAAGATATCAAGAGATGCCCTTTGTATAAACACTAAAGGCAATAAAATGTAATAAAATGATAAAATCAAAAAGGCAACCTTCAAATCCATGAGAGAAATAGGGAAAAAGATGACCTTAAAACTAAAATTTAATGTGACTTTTTTATTTTATCAAAATCCACAGAGCCCTAGAGTCTATATTAAAGGCAATCTGATAGGACTTAAAATACTAAATAAAATATACTAAGAACAATTGTAGAGAATTTGAAAGTACCTGTAAATAACATAGGATAAATAAAGACAATAATATTAAAAAAAAGAGATTTTTAACTCTAAAATGGATCTAGAGGAGGCTGCTGCTTAGGGAGAGAAAAGCTGGAGTGCAAAGCCCCAACTATCAAGTGCAAATTGAAAAACAAACTAAAATTGAAAGAGAGGTCAGTACTCCTCCAAAGGAAAAGGAAGGATGGGGTTAAAAAACTTCACTGGCTACACAATTTTTCCTACAGTCAATGTTATTGCACTGCACCAACATACCTACCTATGTCAAGAAACAATGAAATTATTTAATGTTTTAAAACAGTAAGAAGTTTTGAGGCCCTATGATCTGTTAAGCATATTCAAATATAATATTTAATCCCAACAGAGTCCAAAAGAGGTCCAGATTAAGAAACAATCATTTAATTCTGAGCACTGAGAAAGATGTCACAAAAAAAGATAGTATTTGAAATTAAACATGAAAGACAGAAAGGATTTTCACAAATAGGAATGGAAGACAGGAATCCTTAATGGAAGGAACAAAAACAGCATCTAAAAAAATAAAATGTAGAACAGGTATGGAATACAGAGTACGAATGGTGATATGGAATACTGGAGACAGGACAGAACAACACGGAAGAGCAACTTTGATGACTGATCTTTTTTTTTTAAGAATTTTAAGGCAATCAAAAACCAACAAAGGCTTTCTGCAGATAAAATAATACAATTAATCTCCCTACTACATGTTTAATCTGATTATAGTGGATTTTTGAAAGAAAAACTAGGAAGGAGACCTCATTATAAACTTGTTTAGAATGATGAATGAAAAGTTGCAAGGGACTTTAGACATTGCCTGATTCCATTCCTATAGGTGTCAGGCTCAGAGAGTATAATATACTCATGGTCGGCTGAAGAATTATTAACAGAGGTTATGAGGTTTCCACACAATGAACTCATAAGTACCCTCATATCTAATATGTTTTTTAAGGATACAGATAGCTATCTTTAATGCCCCAAATTTATACCATCACTTCCTAAATGAACTGAAGCCTGCTATCCATCTGTCTTTCTTTTCTTTATTTCCACAAATATTTCCTGAACCCCTATTAACGGTCAGGTACTGTTCTAAAATACAGAGAAAACATTAGTTACCTTCCTAAGTGGACTTAATGTTCAATAGTAGAAACAAGACAAAAAACAAATCAAGACAAAAGATGACACAATGATAGGCATTATGGATAAAAGTTAAGTTGGGTCAGAAGGAAAATAAGTGCAGAATGGAAGGTATTACTATTACATAGAGAGTAACCACAGAATGCTTTTCTCATAGGATGATGTGCATGCATGCAGTGAAAGCTGGAGACATAAGAGTATCTGAGAAGAGTGGCCCATAAAAAAGGAACAATAAATATGAAAACCCATACCAGATAAGCACTCAGCCTGCCTGAATGAGGGAGGGAGGTAAGAGGAGGAAATGAGGCCAAAAAGCCAGGAAGTTTCAAATCATGTAGACTTCCCGGGTCACTGAGAAGGCTTTACCACTGAAATCATCTCAGAAACAAAGCAAACAGAAAACAATGGAGCATCTTTAATTGCTGAAATTAAAGAAAGTCGGGGGGCGGGGGGGGGGGGGGGGGCTGTCAAGAAAAAAAAGTAAGCCAAGCCAGAATTTTATACCAAATAAAAACATTTAAAATGAAGCAAAATAAAAATCTCAGTTAAATTCAAAGATAATTTGGTACCAGAAGACTTGAAACTTAAAAATTTTTAAGGAAGCTGATGGAAAAGAATACCAAATGGAAATCCAGATAAATCCAAAGATATATTAGAAATGCTATCTATGTGACAAAAACTTTGACTCCACACTTCCAATGAAGGGGGCACAGGTTAGATCCTTGGTCAGCGAATTAAGATCCCACACGCTGCATGGCTTGGCCAAAAAAAGAAAAGAATATAAAATTTTGTTCCACATTTTAAAATTTTACTTGAAAGATAATTTATCATTTAAGCAAAAATGACAATATATAGCGGCATTTATAATACATACAAGTAAAACTTATGATGAAATGGCACCAAAAATGGGAGGGGGCAAATGGAAGTATACTATTATTATAACATCCAAACATTACAAGTTGTGTATGATATTATTTAATAGTAGAGATAAACAGATAAGTTAGAGATAAATATTTCAAATCCTAGAGCAACAACAAAAAGTAAAACATAGCTAATAAACCAATAAAAGAGATAAAATGGAATATTTAAAAATATTCAATTCAAAGGAAATCAGAGCAAGAAATGAACAAGAAAAAACAAGTATACTTAAGAAAACTTGGCAAGAAAAGTGACTACCAAGCAATATGTGTAAGCTAGTCTGACTCAGAGTGTCTACTAGGAATAAGGGTGAAAACCAACATCTTTACTAATGGATGTAAACATTTACCTGTAGGTTTCACAGGTGATTTGTTGTAAAATGCTCATTTTGCATATTCCCTTTCAATATGTCACACTGCACATGGTTTTCAAAATCAAGAGATGTTTTTAATTAGCCAACTAGGTTACTGATACCTACTCATTCAAATAAGCTTTTGAAAATACTAGACATCGCCAAATAAAAACAGTGGTTGAGGACATATAAGAAGAAAATCAAGTAAAATATTCAAAGGAAATAGTTATTTGCAAAACCTAGTCTTTGGTTCATGGAACCATTTTGTATCTCATATACTGTATAGTTCCTTGATCAACATGCAACAGTCACATCAACATATCTGTTTGCAAAATTACACTTTTCTTATTTCATAGTATGACAAGGATTAAACACATTAGAATTTATCTTGGCAGAGGCAAATAAAACCAAAAAAATTATCTGTTTTAAAAATAAACAATTATCTTGTCAATGTTAATTTATCCTATTTGATTAAATTTAATTGGCAAAACCCACAAGCTCAATGTAAAACTGGTCACAGCCAGAACAACTCCTTCCAAGAGTCAGTCCAGACTTTTGAGCAGGCCTGGACAGAGACCTGGGAAGAGCAGAGGTGATCAGGCCCTGAGGTGGAGGAGCCCCCCAACTCCTTTCAACAGAAAAAGTGAAAAAGTGCTCCCTGACTCATTTATGGGCCCACTCAGAGAAGACTGTAGCTCTCCAGGTCCTGGAGATAAGACACCCAGCAGACAACAAAGCCCAGAGAGTACATCCATCTCCTCATTTGGGCTTGAAACTAGAATACCTTCTAATTTCAACACAGATCCGGGATGCCAACGGAGCATGAGCTGCTTGTCTACTCAGCACCCCCCTCCCTTACAGTCTTACAGCTTTCTACCGCAGGCCACAGCTACTCTCTGCCTCCAAGTGTTCATCGGCTAGAAGCGTGTAGACAGCAGGCCAGAGTGTCAGGGAGAAGCTAGCCACCAAAGCTGGGCAGGAGTTGATGAATCACATGGACAGTTGCTATGGTAAGAGGTCATCAACTGTAAAATTCATCCTAACTTCAGAGATATTGAAATGTGGAAGAAAATGTTCATGCTAGTGTCAAATAATATGACTCTAATAATATGATAAGTGAGAACAGCCAGAGATCGAAAAAATCTACAACTGCTTCCCCACATATATCTAACATGAGTCTAGTCTGACTTCACACGCAGGCTGAGAAATGGAACAGAAATTGTCCTGCTGTGGCCCAGAACTTAACATGAAAGGTAACTGAGAGCTGTCAGAAGTATCACTCCTCAACCCCTCAACCAGACACCACACCAGGCTAGAACATGCCCATCGTATGTCAATCCCAAAGGGTGGGTTCTTTGAGGGAAAATGTCTTAACTCCAGTCTGGTGGATATTATAGGCTGGTAGGGGAGGTAAGGCAAGTACTAAATAATTATACAGAATAATTAACAGAATGAGGCAATGTCATTAAATGGGTTTTAATAAAATATGTGTATATGCATAGTCACTCAGTCATGTCTGACTCTTGCGACTCCATGGACTGTAGCCCACCAGGCTCCTCTGTCCATGGGATTTTCCAGGCAAGAATACTGGAGTGGGTTGCCATTTCTTCCCCCAGAAAGTTTTCCTGACCAAGGGATCGAACCCACATCTCCTGCATTGGCAGGCGGATTCTTTACTACTAAGCCACTTGGGAAGCCCTCAGTAAACCTATAAGATTTCACAAAAAGGAAAGAGGAATGTAGACTAACTGGATCAGACAAAGTTTCAGTATCAAGCTGGCATCAGAACTGTGGGAGCATCTGTAAGGGATGAGGGAGGCAAGAAACAAAAGAAAATAAAAAGGATACAGGCAGGTTCAGGACATTCTGGTAGAAAGCTAAGTATTTTTATTTCACTGAAGCAAAGGTACAATGGAAAATGAAGCTAGAAATATACAGTACTGGTAGGCAAGAAGAGGCACTAAATGTTTTCAAGTAGAGAGACGACATGAGCAGGAAGCAGGGGGGATCCCCTGAAGAATGCTTGGAGACACTGAATTTAAAGGGCTCTGGGACATCTTGGTGATTTTTCTCACCTATTGCAAGGGCCCAGAATCCAGCTAGATATCAGTCAGGAAAGCAAAAGAAAAATGTGAACTGGGAATTTTATTTAGGACTCATCTGGACTCCTTTAAGACTCATTAGGGCTTCCCAGGTGGTTCAACCGGTAAAGAATCTGCCTGCAGTACAGGAGACCCAGGTTCAATCCCTGGGTCAAGAAGATCCCCTGGAGAAGGAAATGGCAATTCACTCCAGTACTCTTGCCTGGAAAATCCTATGGACAGAAGAGCCTGGCAGGCTACAGCTCATGGGGTCACAAGAGTCTGACATGACTTAGCAACTAAACCACCACCATTTGGACCAAATAATAGCTTAAGTTATGAAATAAGATGTTTCACTGAGAGGATGTGACACATAAGGGGGGAAAAAAAGGAACCCAGAGAAATAATCTGAGGAACATCAGCATTAGTGGGATGATCAGAAGAGTTCACAAAGAATAAGAAGCAACAACCATGTAGGTGGAAAGAAAATCAGGAGAGCAGGAAAACAGTATGTAAGAAAAAGAGACATCAATACTGGCAAATTTCACAGCAAGATGGAGTAAGAACCAAAACACATTTCCAGGGATTTAGCTGTTGATGGCCTGGCTAAAAGCAGTTTAAGTGGAGTGGCAGGGATGGGAGTGTAGTGCACACTGGGAGGTCAGAACAGACTCCCCCTGAGCTGAGCCAAAAGTGGTTCAGTGGTAAAGAATCTGCCTGCCAGTACAGGAGATGCAGGTTCAATTCTTGGAGAGGGAAGATACCCTGGAAGAGGAAGTGGTGACCCACTCCAGTATTTTTGCCTGGAGAATTCCATGGAGAGAAGAGCCTGGCAGGCTATAGTTCATGGGGTTGCAAAGAGTCAGACATGACCGAGCAACTGAGCATCCATCCAAGCTGAGTCAAAGTGACCCAGATGAACAGAGAAAGTCATTAGGTGGAAGGAAAGGAAAATAGCATCTGCAAAGGATCAGCTGGATCCAATTTCAAGATGTTTATCCTGAACAAAAAGAGCTGTAAAGCACACATTAAAAGATTCTCAAATTCAGCAAGCATACCAAACTTGTTATTTTGAGCAAAATAATTTTAATTACAATGCTAACTTTTTGAGGAAAAAGAAACTAATCAAAACTCTGACAAATACCCTGCTTAGCAAAATTTTATGAAAAGGTATATGAACAAGGTCACACCTTTTGTATGACCAATTTCTAAAAGGAACAAATCTATATATATCTGCTACATTAATTACGCTCCAATTCTGCCACAGTCTGTTCAAGCTCAACCTAGGCAGTGAAACTTCAATCTTAAATCTTCATTTTTACTTAGTTCTTCTTTTCTTAAGAAGGAGTCATTAAAAAACCTCAAAGTCTCCTTTATCTTTGTTGAAATTTAGAAAAATCAGTCAGTTCCTAAAAATCCACATTTCCAGCTACAGTGCAGGAGAGAAAAAGAGACATCAGACACTATGTGTAAGTTTTTGACCTCTCTGTATGACTACAGATGCCACACTAGAGTAGTAATGAAAAGTTATGTCAAACTCAGATTGGACCATAAGTGTGAAAGTACCAGCTCCTCGAGCACTTGCTCAAAGCAAACTATCAGAGCCACTTATTATCAACTGCATGTACAAAGCAGAACTATCAGTTATGGGATGGGCTATAAAAAGATAGACACAATTCCTAATTACATCCATTCTTTCATTGTAATTACTCTGGACAGTGATTACATATTTAACTTGGCTATCTTTAAAAAAAAAAAATAAGTTGCTTTAATGAAAGTATTTTAGATAGTGATGCCACCCATACATTAATTAGAAAGTTAATCATTCTCCTTGTTCTCACAGAACAATTTTAAAGGAGGTGGGGAGGTATTAGTGTTCAGTGCTTTTTAAAAAGTTAATTAGAGGGCACCCAGTAAGAAAGGGGCTTCCCAGGTGGTGTTAGGGTAAAAAATCCGCCTGCCAATGCAGGAGATGTGGGTTCAATCCCTGGGTCAGGAAGATTCCCTGGAGGAAGGCATGGCAACCGACTCCAGTATTGGTCCCTGGAAAATCTCATGGACGAAGGAGCCCGTCGGGCTCCGGTCTACAGGGTTGCAAAGAGTTGGACGCGACTGAAGCAACCTGGCATGCACGCAGTAAGAGAAAACATCCTGGAAATACAGTTTATCAAAAACTCAAAATATGTAATCTGCATAGAGTCAAGAAACAGCAAGAGATCCTCTTCAGTGGGCTCACTTCAGGAGAAAAAAATTCTCTTTACTGTGTCAGGTTCAGTTATCAATATTCTACGAGACTTCACTACATAATAAATGACTACTCTAGAATCGTTCTTAGAATATTTCCAAGAGACAAAGGGCAAACAAAGTCATAAGCTATGACTAACAAAGCTCAAAATTAGCTCAAATACATTACAGATTGAACTATAAATAAGAAAATTTTCATATAATGGAATCCAAGATATTACCAATCAGCAAGTGAATCATGTGCTACCACTGTGGTACACATTACCCTCACCCTAGATTCATTAATAATAAAGCAATTTATTTCCATCCAAAGTACCCCATGTTAAAATGTAAACTCATCATGATTTTATGTAGGCAAAGGTGTCATCACTAGCATTTAGTGTTAGAGGTGACTTTCAAAACATACACACAAGCTTATCTTCCAGTCTTATCAGCCTGCCTGTATGTTACTTTATACATATTTTATGCCATTCTTCCACTGCCTTCCAGAATCCCATTAGTAATCCCACACACTTCGCCCAAGACGATTCAGGCCACACAATAAAATGGTATTCTGTGTCAGCTATATTTCACAGTCTCGTTTAACTAAATGAGATCAAATGAAAGAAGGCGTATGAAAGTGGATTTTGCACAGTCTACCACATAGAAGACATTTAATAAACATGTGTAACCTGAATTCAGCACAACTCCTCTGACACCATCATTAAGAACTAGAAGGTTCACACTTAACAGCAAGTAGACTAACATCATCGCAACAGCTTAAGGACAAATGGAATATACCAAGAATGGAAAGTAGGAAGAAGTAAAAGTATTTGGCAGAATGCAGGTAAGACACGAGAATAATGTAAAAGAGTCCCAGATCCAACATCCATCAGCTATACTCTCATCATGATAAAACAGTCCATACTCTTTTTTTTTTATAACCTTTCACTGTTTTGAGTTATCATAATCAACCCCTCCAAAATCATTATCTAATGTGATAAGAACTAAATGAAGTATCAAGGTAAACTTATACTTTATTTTTGCCCCTGAACATAATTCTTTACCTAGAGTCAATGAATAAGCTTTAGTGAGATTTGCTTGTCTGATATTCTTGCAAAATGTGCATAAATGCCTTTTTCTACAAAGAGGTTTCATAAGTTAATTTTCTTATTGCATGAGTAAGACCACAAAATAAACAGAGCAGCAGAATTTTAAGTGAAGGCATTTTATTTATACTCCAAAGTTTCTTTATTAAGAGTAGTTTGTTAAGCAAAAAGCATTCTGAGAAACTGTGTGTGCATGCTAAGTCACTCCAGTCATGTCTGACTTTGTGTGACCCTATGGACTGAAGCCCACCAAGTTCCTCTGTCCCGGGGAACTCTCCAAGCAAGAATACTGGAGTGGGTTGCTGTGCCCTCCTCCAGGGGATCTTCCCAACCCAAGTGGAACCCGTGTCTCTTACACCTCCTGCATTGGCAGGTGGGTTCTTTACCACTGCATCACCTGAGAAACTATAATACTAGATAAAGTACAACCAAGACAAAACCTGCTGCTCTTCTCTGAGTTAGGAAAGTCATCAGAAAATATTGAGGATTAAATGGCTTAGAGGGTGGAGGAAAAGTAACAGTGTGAAGGTGTTGAGATTCTAAACAAAAGACAAATTCCAAACAGAAGGAACAAAGAGATTGAAGAAATAAAACCACATAGAATAGGATATCCCCCATGACAATGAGATTTCCTCTACTACAATTTTTCCTACATCCAGTACTGCAACTTCATCAAGGGGACAGACCTACCCTAACAGTCTTTGTACCTTGTGTCCCAGCTCAACACCTGCCACCTTACTCAACATTTCATGAATCAACAATACAAGTAAGAGTTGGAAGCAAATGCCAAGTTTTAAAAAATTGGGGGGCCAGAAATTTTTAGTGGTAGTTATGTTCAAATTCACCAACTTGAGAAATAAAATATATAGATCCCAAAATATTTGAGAGGAAAATTTAGTCATAAAACCTTCTTCCTTGTTTTAATAAAACTATGAAACAAAAGTAGGAGAATGCAAAAGAACTTAATCTTCCTAAAGTGAATGGAGATTTACAAGTTTAAATTTCTTAACTCAAGATGAGAGCTTTATTTTTATAGTATCTCAGTCATCAGGCAGCAGTTTAAAAAAAAAAAAACCTACCGTTGTTTATAATAAACAAATAAAATAATAATAAAAACAAATAAAAAATAAAAATTATTTTAAAATAATTTTAAACTTACAGAAAACTTGAATAGTACAAAGAATTCCCAAATACACTTAATCCAATTTCCACTAATATTAACATTTTACTTAATCATACCATAATTATCAAAACTAAGGAACAAAAATTGATGAAATCATCAAGTAAACTCAGGCTTTACTCAGACTTCATCCAACTAAATATTTGCACTAACATCCTTGTTCTGTCCAGGATTCTACAATGCACTTAGGTACCCTGCATATCTTTAGTCTTCTTCAGTCTGTGGTAATCCTTAAGTCTTTCCTCGTTTTTGACATTTGATACCATTGAGAGTAATGATCAAGTATTTAACATCTGTCTGATGTTTTTTCACAATTAAATTGAGGTTATGCATTTTGGCAAGAATACCACAAAGGTGAGGTGCTCTTGTTGGTTAAGGTGGTATTTTCCAGGTTAATTCACTGTAAAGATACTCTCTTTCCCTTGTAATTAATATCTTGGAAGGGACATTCTAAGATTCTGCAAATATCCTGTTTCTAATCACACTTTCATCCACTAATTTTGGCATCCATCCCTGGATCTTGCCTGTGAAAACTACTACTATAGTATTCTAACGGCAATTTTCTACTTCCCTCATCCCTTCCACATTTACAATTCAAATTCTTCTATATGCTACCTCCCCACTCATTTATTCACTTGTTTTATTTATTTGCATCAGTCTGGGCTCCCAAATATTACTTTATTCTGTGAGTTATAGTCTAAAACCACTTTGATATTTTATGGTTCAAATTCTTCCAGCTTTGGTCATTGAGAGCTCTTTCGGGTTAGCTGCTATGCCTCTCAACATGCCCACAGGCTTCTTTTAAGAACTTTCTTACCTCTGGTACTACAAGATGCTCCAGGCTCATCTTGTATTTTCTCTAATCCAGTACTGGGATCAACCAATTCTCAAAGGAACCCTAGCTCCATTAACTGGAGAATGGTATTTAGAAAACAAGATAAGGGAACCAGGTATGCTCATTGTCAATGGGCTATCTCTGATTCTAGATAGACCCTCTCCATGGACAGTGATAAGAAACACTGTTGGCCTCTGAACAATGTGGGGGTTAATCCTTGTATAACGATAGTCAGTCAGTCCTCCATAGCATCAGATCCCCTGCATCCTCATGTTCAACCAGCCCCAGACCATGTACTACCGTACTATAGTAAATACTGCACTATATTACAGTAAACAGTATTTACTATTGCAAAATATCAGCATATAAGAGGACCCATGCAATTCAAACTCATGTTGTTCAAGGGTCAACCGTATATGTACATATACGACCGAACACATACATATGCACCTATATTTATTTCTTTATCTATTTACATATACAGCTAAAATATTCAAAATGAATTTATACTGATACTTCTGAATGCAACCCAACACCACAAGGTTCATTCTAGTCGGTCACATTCCTTATTTGTAATTTCTCTGGCAGAAAACTGAATCTCCTTATCTACTGTACCTATTTTTTCAATTCTAATAAACATATAGTTTCAGAATTGCTAATCCATACCTCTGTGAGAAACAAATATGCCAACAAGAGTGCAATGCTTGTGTACAACTCTTTTTTGTCTTAAGCCTTACAACATCCAGTCAAAAGACTGTCTTCCAACATTAATTAGGCGAGCTTTTTTCCTCCCCACTCTCTTTAGTGATATGTTATTCATTTGTATTCCATTTTGGTTTCCCCTCACATTCTGCTTGTTGTTTTTAATTTACAAAGAGTAAAACACACTGTTTGTGGTATACAGTTCAATTTTGATAGATGGATAGAGCCATTGATCCAACACCACAGTCACAATACAGAATAGTTCCATACCCCCAAAATCCCCTCTTGTTGCCCCTTGCAGTCAAACCTTTCCCCATCTCCAGCTTTGACAACCCCTGACCTGTCTTTTCTTCCTATAGTTTTACTTTTTCCAGTTTCTTTAGTGGTTTACAATATAAAAATTGTGCTTACATTTGACTTGTTAACATCATTCCATAACTCTTAGATGCTCTGTTCTATTTTGTGTTTTACTCTACTTTTTTTTCTTTTTTGATTTTTTTCTCCTTTATAGTAATTTCTATTGGCCTATTCACAAGCTCAATGATTCTTTCTTTGACTGTCAGAACTACTGATAAGTCCATCAAAGGCATTTTTCATTGCTGCTTTTCCTCACTTCTAGGGCTTTTATTTAATTCTTTCTTATAGTTTCTAAAACTATCCATGTAAACCATGTTAACCTTTTTAATTAGAGCTTTCAATACAGTAATTACAGTTATTTTAAGTCAGATAGTCCCAATATCTATATCATACCTAAATCTGATTTTGTTGACTACTTTGTCTCTTGGCAATAAGTGTATTGGGGGTTTTTTGATTGCCTTTTTGTAGGCCACCTAATTTTTTTGTTGAAAGTTGAATTTGTGAAGCAGATTAAGAACTAAGGTAGTAGATTTTATGCATAGAAAGCAACATAACTCATTTTTTTTTGCTGTGCTTTTAGGGTGAAGGTTTAAATTAATCTAGTCAGATGGCTCAGCTAGTAAAAAACCCGCCTGCAATGCAGGAGACCTGGGTTCGATCCCTGAGTTGGGAAGAAACCCTGGAGGAATATTCTGGCCTGTAGTATTCCAGGATTCCAGGCCAGTGTTCTGGCCTGGAGAATTCCATGGACTTTATACTCCATGGAGTTACAAAGGGTCGGACATGACTGAGCACATTTCACTTACTTTCCTCCAGTCAGAAATCAGGCTAGGATTCAGATTTACTGTGGATATGGTATCCTTGGGGCATCACAGTCTTCTAATTCCTCTCCTGGTAACCTGTGTTTAAAGTGATTAGAGTAGGGACTGGTTCTTAATGTCTGCCCTGCTCTCAGCTTTAGGTCTTCCCTTTGTGCTGCACCTCAAGGAGGTCTGCATGGTCTGGTCAGTCTCCCAGCAGTGTTCAACCGTTACCTGTTACTCGATGCTCACCACTCTGGGATAGGAATAGGGATTTTCTGTTGTTCTCATTAAGCATAAATCTTGGAAAGTCACTGAGTCTCAAGGATGTGGCCTTCTCACAACTCCTGCCCCCTACCCAGCTGTGGTTCTGAACCCAACATGCCACCCAAGTGTAGCCTTGATTCTACTTCCTACCCACAAGTGCAAATGGGGTTTTAACAGTGCCCTAAGGCTAGATCATTGAAAAAGCAAGAGAGTGCCTGAAAAACATCTATTTCTGCTTTATTGACTACGCCAAAGCCTTCGACTGTGTGGATCACAATAAACTGTGGAAAATTCTGAAAGAGACGGGAATACCAGACCACCTGACCTGCCTCTTGAGAAACCTGTATGCAGGTCAGGAAGCAACAGTTAGAACTGGACGTGGAACAACAGACTGGTTCCAAATAGGAAAAGGAGTATGTCGAGGCTGTATATTGTCACCCTGCTTATTTAACTTATATGCAGAGTACATCATGAGAAACACTGGGCTTGAGGAAGCACAAGCTGGAATCAAGATTGCTGGGAGAAATATCAATAACCTCAGATATGCAGATGACACTACCCTTATGGCAGAAAGTGAAGAGGAACTGAAAAGCCTCTTTATGAAAGTGAAAGAGGAGAGTGAAAAAGTTGGCTTAAAGCTTAACATTCAGAAAACTAAGATCATGGCATCTGGTCCAATCACCTCATGGGAAATAGATGGGGAGACAGTGGAAACAGCGTCAGACTCTATTTTTTGGGCTCCAAAACCACTGCGGATGATGACTGCAGCCATGAAATTAAAAGACACTTACTCCTTGGAAGGAAAGTTATGACCAACCTAGATAGCATATTAAAAAGCAGAGACATTACTTTGCCAACAAAGGTCCATCTGGTCAAGGCTATGGTTGTTCCAGTGGTCATATATGGATGTGAGAGTTGGACTGTGAAGAAAATTGAGTGCTGAAAAATTGATGTTTTTGAACTGTGGTGTTGGAGAAGACTCTTGAGAGTCCCTTGGACTGCAAGGAGATCCAACCAGTCCATCCTAAAGGAGATAAGTCCTGAGTGTTCATTGGACGGACTGATGTTGAAGCTGAAACTCCAATACTTTGGCCACCTCATGCGAAGAGTTGACTCATTGGAAAAGACCCTGATGCTCGGAGGGATTGGGGGCAGGAGGAGAAGGGGACGACAGAGGATGAGATGGCTGAATGGCATCACCGACTCGATGGACAGGAGTTTGAGTAAACTCCAGGAGTTGGTAATGGACAGGGAGGCCTGGTGTGCTGTGATTCATGGGGTCGCAAAGAGTCGGACACGACTGAGCGACTGAACTGAACTGAACTGAAGGCAACGTGATTTTTCTGCCTTTCCCCCTGCTTTCATTCAGTATAAGAGAAACAAAAGATAGGGAACAAGTGTCCTGGCATAATTTCTTGCTTCATCTATGGCAGTGGCTCTTCTTACCAATTCCTACACCACCAGAGGATGTTTTCTTGGGAGTCCCACCTGTCTTTGTGGGGGACACCTGATAGAGTTCACAGAGGAAAAGGCTGCAAGTGTATAGAAACTCTACATATACGTACAGCCTGCAAAGTCTTCACATTCCCTTACCAGCCCACATTCAGCATCCATGAATTCTTCAGCTATACTCTTGCCAGCAATTGCTGCCCCGGGTAAATAAGTGCTCATGTCTCTCTCTATAGGAACTGTTTCTCCTTAGGCCTCACACCAGTGGGCAGCCCTGGAATCTAAGCTCTCTGATGAGTTCCAAAAAAGTTATAAGCTTGCAGTTGTCCCACTTTTTGTGGAGAGGAGGAGGTCATGTTTTAAGGGTAGAAGAAATGCTCTTTCTAATGCACAAACTTGTTTGCTAAAAGATAAGACTATGAAACCAGAATTAAAGCTTATTAAAAAGTCAAAAGCACCATTCCAAATTCCAAATTAAAATACTCTAATATAATTTTTAATCTGAAAACTTAATTAGAGAGTTTTGGCTGTTCACGGAGGTGATTTTTTCCAGCTGCTTGTTGATGTATCAAGGAAAGTCTATTTTCCTAACAATAGAATAAATTCCAAACTAAATTACAATAATGTATTTAGTCATAAACCTAAGGAATCAGCTTAATAAAACACATAACAGCTGATAATGATTTCTTAAAAGCATTTACTCTACATTTGACAGAATGCTTTGAGAACACCAATTCACCAACTATGTATTTATAGTCCCCATGATTTTGTTTTACAAAATATTTCCTCAAATCTCTTGGGAGATTACTACAGGGTTAAAAGCTGCCTTAAGATCAAAGATCAAAATACAGAAAAACCCTATAATCTCTATAGCAGTTCACTGATCTTTCCCATCTGCTATGCAAAAAGAAGGTGTATGGTAAGTTTGAAAAAAGAAAACCTTTTAAACTAGAAATGACAGTAAACTGATTCTGGCAAACGTTCAGAGGGAATTTTTTCTTTATGAGATCCAACTCCCTTTTGCCAAAATATAAACGATGTCAACAATAGGAAAATAAAGTCTAGTCAATAAAGCACTGTCTCTTATTTATATCTTTCTTCCTGCAACTATATCACATGATCACATTTCTATAATAAAACCACACACAGTAAATGAATTTTCAACCATCAAGAGGACTTTATAAGCATAGGCTTACGGGTGAATGATGAGAGACAGCTGGAGCAAGACAGTGAAAAATGTACTTAACTCAGGCCCAGAGAAATTACTTTCCTGGTATAGGCCAACAATCTGTGAGCTTCCCTAGACTTTCCTTTATGTAAAAATCTAGAAGCTCTGTCTTATATCTTCATCTTGGAAACAATCAAGAAATTACTAGAAGATAAGTGGCATGACACATTTTTCAGAACAGAAGAAGCATTCTGTCTCATAGGCTATATCTACAATTATAGCCTTTGGTATCAACCAGTTATTCTAGAATGAGGTCTGGTTCTTTCCCTTACCTTCTCTCTCCTCTTCCAATCATTAAACTGTACTTTTAAAATGGGTGCACTTCATGGTATTTAAATTATACTTTAATAAAGTTGTTTAAGAAAAAAGAAGTGAAATATTGGATCCATGTTACTGAATCAAAGCATGAATTGAAAATTTCCATCCTCCCTCCTATAAACAGAAGTGTAAGTAGGTCTCAAAAAAAGACAGAAGGAGGGGAAAAATAACCTTTTCAACAAATAATACTGGCACAATTAGGTATCAGCATAAAAACTATGAACCTTTACCTCACCCCATATACAAAAATTAATTCAAAATGAAAGAGCTACAGCTCTTATAATAAAATGCAGATATAAATCTTAGTGATCCTGCATTAAACAGTACTTTCTTAAGTATGACACTAAATACATGAATAACAAAAGAAAAAAATCAGTAAGTTGGACTTCATCAAAATTAAAAACTTTTGTGCATCAAAGGACACTATCAAGAAAATGAAAAGACAACACACAAGATGGGAGAAAATATTTGAAAAATCATATATCTGATAAAGGTCTACTATTCAGAATAATGAACTCTTACAATTCAACAATAAAGAGATAAACCAATTTAAAAATAGTCAAAGGATTTGAACATTTCTCCAAAGAAGATGTAAAATGGTCAATAAGCAAATAAAAAATGCCCAAATCACTTATCACTAGGAAAATGCAAATCAAACCACAATGAGCCACTACTTTATACCCAGTAAGATGGCTATACTAACTTTTTTTAATAGAATAACAACTGTTTTTGAGGATGTGGAGAAACTGGAGCCTTCATACATTGCTTGTATAAAATGGTGCAGCCACTGTGCAAAAGTGTGACAGTTCCTCATTTCTATACGACCCACCAATACCACCCTTAGGTATATACCCAAGAGAAATAAAAGCTTATGGCCACACAAAACTTGTTCACAAATGTTCACAGCAACATTATTCATAATAGAAATTGGGGGGATCCAATGTCCATCAACTAATGAATGTATTAAAAAAATGTAGTGATATATGCAGACAATGAAACATTATTCAGCCATAAAAAAGAATAAAATCACAATATATACAAATATCAAATTATGGTGTACACCTAAAACTAAGTTACTGTTATATGCCAGTTACACTTCAATTTTTTAAAAAGGAATGAAGTACTAACACATGCTACTGCATTTAATGAACCTTGAAAGAAGTCAGTCACAAAAGACCACATACTGTGTGATTCCATTCATGTGAACTGTCAGGCAAACTCAGAGAGATAGAAAATAGACTAATAGTTACCAGAGGGTAGAGAAGGGGGAAGTCAGGAGCTACTGAGTTTGATTTCACAGTGACATAAAATTTCTAGAATTAGATCGCAGTGATATTTTCACAACACTAAACATACTAAAAATCCAATTGTACACTTTTTTATCTTAATTTAAAAAAATAATGAGTGGAGGAAGGCATGATGGTAGTCAAGTGCAGACTCTCTGAGCAAAACTACCTTCACCATGGCTATTTCCTGGGATCACATGAACACCCTGGCACAGGAGAGTGGGCACACCCTAAACCACTATAGAAACTTTAAGAAGACATAAGCAAGGAGACACAAGAGATGCAGGTTCGATCCCTGAGTGTGGAAGATCCCCTGGAGAAGGAAATGGCAACCCAATCCAGTATTCTTGCCTGGGAAATCCCATAGACAGAGAAGTCTGGTGGGCTACAATCCATGGGGTCGCAAAGAGTCGGACACAGCTGAGCGACTGAGCACACACGAGTTAAGTAAGATTAGGAGACAGTGGCCACACAGTCTAACTGGTGGTAGGTGTTCACATTTACTAACAGAGGCAAATTTGAATTTGGATAACCGATAGTATCCACGAAGAGGAGCATCTATACCAACAGTCCCACAGGTAGATAGAGGAAGAAGTCACAGTCCCTCAATTAGCAACTGCTGTGGGTGACCAGAACAGAATTTTCACATAGGCAGCTGCAACCCATCAGTGGGTTGTAAAATCAATGCAGGCACTCTTTAAGTGATCTAAACAAGGGACTAAAGATGAATAGAATAAAACATACCCCAGATCGCAAATGGTAAGGTGTTAGTTACTGTTTTCAATGACAAAAATACTTGTTTGAACTAACTCAAGATACAAATTTTTGCGAATTCTAATTTCAAAAAAAAATCTGAGAAAAGCTAGCCTACAGTGGCTAGTGAAAGTCTTTGCTGCAGATCCCTAACAATACATAGGTATAAAACAATCTATATAAACATGCTTTGGCTTTCATCATCATCAGAGCTCTAAACTTTGCTTTACAACTGGAACAAACAGCAACATTTTTATTGTCCCTTTAGGGGAGCATTTAATCACTCAAGCTGTTATATTCATTTGTTAAATATGTATTGTAATCCTAAATCTGAAGATAATTCTCTGTAGGTTTTTCTTCCTCAGTGTACACGAAATAGATGTTTCAGTGCTCTAGAGGACCAGTAATCTCCATGTTTCCCAAACAGAAGTCTACTAGTGAATCAGTTCAATACAGTCGCTCAGTCGTGTCCGACTCTTTGCGACCCCATGGACTGCAGCACGGCAGGCTTCCCTGTCCTCCACCAACTTCCGGAGCTTGCTCAAACCCATGTCCATTGAGTCGGTGACGCCCTCCAACCATCTCATCCTCTGTCTTCCCCTTCTTCTCCTACCTTCAATCTTTCACAGCATCAGGGTCTTTTCCAAGGAGTCAGTTCTTCGCATCAGGGGGCCAAAGTATTAGTTTCAGCCTCAGTATCAGTCCTTCCAATGAATATTGAGGACTGATTTCCTTTAGGATTGCTACTAGTGAAGAGCAGTTATTAAATACTCAAGAAAGTTTCTCTCAGATGTTCACAAATAGTGGCTTTTGTTACTTCTTATAGTCACAGGGAGGCCTAGCGTGCTGCAGTCCATGGGGTCGCAAAGAGTTGGACATGACTGAGCAACTGAACTGAATAGTCATGTCTAATAAAAGATAATTCAAAAAACTAAAAGCTGTATTTTATAATTATTCTATTATGAGCACTTCCACTAAAATTTTTATTTTTTAAAAGTGTCCATTTTACCTCACAAATTGAAGATATTATTCACTTCAGAGGGCTGGAGGTGCAACCTCAAATCAATTTTATTTCAAAATTCAATTTTTTTTCATAAATTGAAGAATGTTCTTGTAGTATGGTTTCTCAAATTCAGTTAATATTTGGAAGTGATAATTCATTAGTTAGTAAATAAACAAGCACTGCAATACCTACAAAACGAAAGGAAGAAGGCATATGGGATGCTGGTGACACTGTGGTCTTCAGTTTATAAAAACTGATCAATATGTATGTTGTGTATGTGCACATGTGCATGTATGTATATAATTTATATGTAGTTTATATACATAAACATGTGATTTTATATACATTGTGTATACACATTAACATATGCACTATATATGTATAAAAATTCAATAAAAATATTTAAAGAATTGATTTGAAAGGTTTTATGAAAAATCCTTTTCATGGGTGTTAGAGTTTATACAGTTGAGTTTGTACAAATATATAGTTGCTATTGTTTTGTTTTTTGAATGGGTTTGAGTTTATAAGAGTATATAGTTGCTGTTTTATTTTTTGAATGGGTTTATTTTCTAATTCTAAATTTTTATCTTCAGATATAAAAGAAAACTTTTCTGGCTCCATGATTCCATGCAGCAAATCACCTCCATGAATGACACATGGCAACTTTGACATACTTCATGTAGGTCAAACAATAAAATATAATCATGTTTCAGGTCCTCTAGATGGGCACTGCTCGACAGAACTTTCTGCAATGGTGGAAATGTTCTATAGCTACAGGAACCACTAGCCACACACTTAAAATGTAGGTATTTGGTTAAACTACTATTTTTTGGTTCTTTTTTGGTTGAGCTGTGAGGCTTGTGGGATTTTTACTTCCCCAACCAGGAACTGAACCAGTGCCCTAAGCAGTGAAAGTGAGGAGTCCTAGCCAAGGCACCACCAAAGAATTTGCTAAAGTACTAAATCTTTAAATTTAAATCAAATTTAAATAACCATAAGTGGCTAGAAGCTATTGTACTAGACTTTTTGATTCTAGGTAATACCCAGCACTTTCTGCTTTGCAGACAAAAAGCTATGCTTCATTTTTCTCAGTTATAGGACATTTTGTAGTACCAGAATCACTCTGACTACTACAGAAACAAGAAGAACCCTGGATATTTCTCCCTCTTGTGTGAAAATCTTCTTTCTCTTTCATTAGTGACAAAAGATTACAATAAATAAGTCTACAAATGTAAGGTTAAAATAATTAAAAGAATCCAAAGAAACCACTTAAAAAAAAAAAAAAAAAAAAACACCAACTCCCCTTAGTTATAAGCAGACAGGGTATGGTAGGCACATAGAAGACAAAAGACCTCTTTCACATAGGGAATTAATTGATAGTTAAGGCCTGAATATGTTATGCTACGTTGTAAGTCCACTAAGTCTAGTAAGACCTTTGAGCTGTAAAATTTTCAGAACAGTCAAATTTTCCCACAGAATATGAGTTAAGAAACAGTTTAAATTAATATTTACCAAACTATGTCCCTTGGATTGCAAAGAAATCAAACCAGTCAATCCTAAAGAAAATCAGTCCTAAATATTCACTGGAGAGACTGATGCTGAAAATGAAACTCCAATACTTTGGCCATCTGATGGGAAGAATCAACTCACTGGAAAAGACCCTGATGCTGGGAAAGATCAAAGGCAGGAGGAGGAGGGAACAACAGAGGATGAGATGGTTGGATGGCATCATGGACTCAATGGACATCTGTTTGAGCAAGCTCTGAGAGTTGGTGATGGACAGAGAAGCCTGGCATACTGTAGTCCATGGGGTCACAAAGAGTCAGACATGACTGAGCAACTGAACTGAACGACCATTATGTTTTAAAGCATAATACCCTAGAATAAGAAGTTAAATATGCTGTTCAAAAGAGGGCTCATGCTTAAGCTAGGAAATGCTGGACTAGACTAAGATAAAAGAGCTTTGGGAGAGGTATTTTTACAAATCTTTTACTAAGATGAAATTCATTATGAATCTCCAAGGGGGAGATTATTGAAATTTTATGAATCTATCTGACCAAAAATCAAGGCAAATAAAGTTCTAATCAGTATTTCTCAAATTGCCTGGCAGTAAGAATCACCTAGGATCAAATATGTAGATTTTCAAGCCTGGAGATTCTGATTCAACAGGTATGGGGCAAGTATTCTTACTACCCACTCCAGAAAGTTTAGGCAATTCATTGGTCTAGTTCATTCCGATTATCCAAGAAAACTCTGAAACAACATATCGACAAACTTACACTGATCATCACACATACAGGCAAACACAGTGCATGCAAAAAAACAGAAAATAAGTATTGGCAAGGATATGGAGAAACTGGAACCCTTATGCACTGTTAGTGTGAATGTAAAATGGTACAGCCACTTTGGAAAACAGTACATCAGTTCCTAAAAAAATTAAAAATAGAACTACCATGTGATCCAGCAATTACATTTCTGGATATATTTACAACAGAATTTAAAGAGGTTTCTTGAACAGATACATGTACTTCGATGCTCACAGCTGCACTACACAAATAGTCAAAATGCTAAAGTAATCCAAGTATCCATCTACAGAGGAATGGATAAACGAAGTATTGTATACATACAGTGGAACAGTACTCAGTGTTAAAAAGGAAGGAAATAATGACACCAGCTACAACAAGGATGAATCTTGAGGAAATTATGCTAAGTGAAAGAAGCCAGTCAAAGAAAGACAAATTCCATATAATGTCACTTGTATGAGGTACTTTGAGTGGCTCAGATGGTAAATAATCTGCCTTTAATGCCGGAGACCTGGGTTCGATCACTGGGTTGGGAAGACCCCCTGGAGAAAGGAAAGGCTACCCACTCCAGTATTCCTGCCTGGAGAATTCCGTGGACAGAGGAGCCTGGCAGGCTACAGTCCTTGGGGCTGCAAAGAGTGGGACACAACTGAGCAACTTTCACTCATTCACTCACTAGAGTAGTTAAATTCATAGAAAATAGAAAGGGGAAGAGGAAGTTACTATTCATGGGTACAAAGATTCAGGTTTGTAAAATGAAATGATTTCTGGATATGGATGGTGGTGATGGTTGCAAAACCATATGAATGGACTTAATGCCACTGAAACATATAATTAAAAATGGTTAAGGTGATACATTTGATTTGATGCCATATACACTTTACTACAACCTAAACAAGACAATTAGATTGTCTGGGTACACAGCTAAGGTTAGTGCTAGAAGCAACCCAGAACCTTCTGACTGCCAGACAAGTGTCCTTATCACCACAACCCATCACTAAGAATAGATGGCCAGGTATGGGTCTGAATATAAAGTCATATGTCCAGCATATCCTAGGTCTGAGAAGATTTCATTTTCTTCAGTTCTGCTAATTTAGAATTTATAATAACCCAAGGAAAAGCTTCAGTCCACCCAAATTATCTAACTATGATGATATCTGAGCACTGAAGAATTGATGCTTTTGAACTGTGGTGTTGGAGAAGACTCCTGAGAGTCACGTGGACTGCAAGGAGATTCAACCAGTCAGTCCTAAAGGAAATCAGTCCTGAATATTCATTGGAAGGACTCATGCTGAAGCTGAAGCTTCAATACTTTGGCCATCTGATGTGAAGAACTGACTCACTGGCAAAGACCCTGATGCTAGGAAAGATTGAAGGCAGGAGGAAAATGGGATGGCAGAGGATGAGATGGTTGGATGGCATCACCGACTCGATGGACAGGAGTTTGAGCAAGCTCTGGGAGTTGGTGATGGACAGGGAAGTCTGGTGTGCTGCAGTCTATGGGGTCACCAAGAGTTGGACATGTCTGAGCAACTGAACTGAACTGAACTTTAAGTATGCACAGAGACAATATGTAACCTACCTAAGAACTCAAACTTCCTCAGAACTTCCAGTGCATTCACTAAGCTTCTAATCTCAGTGTCTACAGTCACCATTTCTTGAATTGAATTACGGGAGTAAAAATAAAAGGTCTACTTCTATCTAAAATTTAATTTCTCCACACACTTTTAAGTTATTCTAGCAGTAATGCATAATTTCCCACGGTTGCTTCTGAATCCAGTTTTGTATTTTATTCAAGTTACACTATCAATTGTTTAAAAAGAAGGGGCTATGTTATATACTCTAAAATTCTTAATATCATCACACAAAGACACTCATTACTAAACTTTGTGGGTTTTATGTGAAATTCTGATAGAAATTTTATTACCATAGGATCAGTCAAGATTTTATCTTCTTTTAACCCAAATGTAACATGTGAGAAATAAAAATTTGATTGGCAGATCAGGTCATCTAATATTACCTCACATAGATAAAAACCTACTGTGGAAATGTTTCCAAAATGTCAAAATAGATTTTGGGAAGGTATATAATGACCAGCTACCCTCTAATTCTGCATTTTTCTTTCACCAATACCACCAAATGTCATCAATATATCCTGCAAAGTAAACATCCTATCCTAAAGAGGGGTAAGTATTTTCAATTTATCCTCTGGCCAAAAAGAGTTAAACATTATTTCTGTAGGCAGTCATGACAGTTTTCAACAGCATTCTTAATTAAAAAAAGAAGAAGAAGAAGAAGAAAAAAAGGAAGAGAGTAAAGAAAAAAATTTTCTCTCAAATAGTCATGGCTATGGGGAGTTTTTCAAATTGTGAAATAATGAGAAAAACAAATATAAGATAATAATGCAATTACCTAGAAAGATAACCACTGTTAAATCAATACACACACAAAATATATATAAGCTTTATTTTTCAGGGCCCAGGATACACTTTTGTAATTTACTTTTATAATTCAACATGATTATGTGTCCCATGTCATTAAATATCATTAAAAATTGACTAACAAAGATACATACCTACCATATATTACGTCCTTATCATCTGCCAAGCACTACAGTTAGCACTCTCCATAAGTTCTTTCCTCCTCACAAAAAGCCTGTGGGAGGGTATCATAATACTCATTACACTGATGAACGACTGAGTGTTAAATATTTAGTGATATTTAGGGTTGCAGGACAAATGATTACAATAGTAGTTTTTTTTTTAATTACAAAGTCAAGTACAGAAGTCTTTCGGGCAGAACTTCAGTGGGAACTCTCCTCAAATCAACAAGTGCATGTCTATGAAAAAAAATTGTTAAGTACAAAAACTAAATTAAAATAGGAATACAAATATATTTAAGGTAAAGTTGAAAATCTTGACACTGATGTGACCAGAAAAGAAAGCCTCACATTTGACTACCATACAGCAGTGTAGAGAGGGGTAATTCAAACAACCTGTAGCAGCAGCACGAGCTTTCACAGAAGAAGTTCACAAAATCCCTTTCATAATTACAGGGTTGGAGACTTCTCATCTGTGACCGTCTTATCTGAATGTCCTGGTTTACACCTTCTTTTGTATTTTCCTGAGAGAAGAAGAAATCCCTTCGTGAACAGAACAATGCCCTTGGTGCCGTGTGTTGTAAAGATATCTATGCTTGTTGCTCGGTTTCAGGCCGTTGGGAATTGTGCACACCTGTTAATGGGAGAAACAAGGCCCTCCAATCTGGCCATATCATGCAGAAGCAAATTATAGGCAACCCTTAATCTCCATTTTGTGCCTCTCCCCTTGGCCTGCCATCCATAAGCATTCACATATTACAGGCCTATGAGGAGAAAACTTTTCCCCAAGACTTTGAAAGACCTCAAAAATCTCAGGGTCTAAGTCATTTTTAAATCCTACGGAGAATAGGATTTCCTGGGCTTCCCTGGTAGTTCAGTCGGTAAAGAATCTGCCTGCCATGCAGTAGACCCGGGTTTGATCCCTGGGAAGATCCCCCAGAGAAGAAAATGGCAACCACTCCAGTATCCTTGCCTGGAAAATCCCATGGACAGAGGAGCCTGGTGGGTTGCAGTCCCTGGGCTGCAGAGAGTTGGGCATGACTGAGCAACTAACAGTGAGGAACACGGAGAATATATTCCTTATTCTCTATATCATTGAGTCTTCTCCTCTGAAAAAGTTCACAAAGAAGATAGCCACAAATCTGACATTCAAGACATTTAATTGTATTAAGTAAAGGTGTCAATAGAGTCATTTGTGAAATAAAAATACTTAACATTTAGTGGCTGTTTCCTTTTAATAGGCACTGCCTAAGTGTGTGGCACACATTAACTTATTCAGTTCAGTCACTCAATTGTGTCCGCCTCTTTGTGACCCCATGGACTGCAGCACGCCAGGCTTCCCTGTCCATCACCAACTCCTGAAGCTTGCTTAAATTCATATCCATCGAGTTGGTGATGCCATCCAACCATCTCATCCTCTGTCATCTCCTTCTCCTCCTGCCTTCAATCTTTCCCAGCATCAGGGTCTTTTCCAAGGAGTCAGTTCTTCACACCAGGTGGCCAAAATATTGGAGTTTCAGCTTCAGCATCAGTCCTTCCAATGAATATTCAGGACTGATTTCCTTTAAGACTGACAGGTTGGATCTCCCTGCAGTCCAAGGGACTCGCAAGAGTCTTTTCCAAGACCACAGTTAACTTATTCAGTATCCACAATAATCACATAATGTACATTCTACTGTCATCCTCCTGGCAAATGAGCAAATGAAGGCACACTTGCCCAATAACCTGCATAGCTAATTAAAGTCAGAGCCAGAATTTGAATCCAGGTAGCCTGGCTCTAGAACCCAGAGTCTTAACTTTGAGGGTATAATGTCACCTAGAGTGGGCCAAAATAAACTATTAAAGCTTCCTTTGGATTTTCAATTAAGAATGAACTAAGGCCAAGTTTCTAAGCCACTCTCACTTGTCTTTAATCTAAGAAATAAAATTTGAGAAGTAATTCATGGAGTCGTGAGGATTCCATGAGTTAGTACACACAAAACACTTATTATGGCACATAAGAAACATACCATAAATGTTGAATAATACTATTATTGGGCTTTTTTTTTTTTTCCACATCTTTCTCTTTAATGCCTTTGATGTTCACATATATCCATTCCTTCAACCGACAAGCATAAAAAGTCTACCATGGGATAGGCTCCAAGAAAAGCAATGAAGAATGACAGATACCATTATCCTTCTCACAAATTAGCCAAGAAATCCAATTTATAAATTATGCACTATATCATAAGAGAAGTGTTATATAAGAACTATGGGAGCACAGTGGAGGTGTTTTTTGAGTCATACCATGAGGTACCTTTTCATCAGGCAAGAAGGGGTAATGTAACAATCCATCAGAGCTAGAGCACAGAGGACAAAAATTATGTGCCCTTAAGGCAAATTTTTTTAATTAATTTATTTTTTAGTGAAGTATAATTACTTCACAGAATTTTGCTGTTTTCTGTCAAACCTCAACATGAATCAGCCATAGGTATACATATTTCCCCTCCCTTTTGAACCTCCCTCCCATCTTCCTCCCTATCCCACCCCCTAGGTTTATTAAAAGACAACTGAAAAGGTTTAGTAAGAAAAAGTAAAAAGAGTAAAAGTAGTCACACAGAAAATGAGAAAAAGAAAGACAATTTTATGATAACCTAATGTGTGGATGCTGAACTGGAGACCAGTTGGAGAATAAGTTTTAAAACAAAACACTTTTGAAGCAGGTATGAAACTAGACCAGAGGTTTATAGATATATGCTATAACTCACCGATAAAGCAAAATCATTAAAACACTGGTTCTACTCCCTCAAAGCTTCTGGGGGATGAAGCAATGCAAAAAGAGAATGGATGGATGGCCCTAGGAGATTGCCTCAGGCAGGAACCTGACGACTTGAGAAAGAAGGCTAGCATTCCCACTGGGCACCTAACCACTGTGTCCACCTAACCTCAGGCCACCTTCTCTACTCTCTAGGATTCTTGCCTACCAACTGCCCACACAAAATGCTCCACAAATCTGACTTCAAACTTGAAACTCACTGTCTTTAAAATATTCTTATTTAAATGAAAAAACTGTGGTATTTCTACTTTTTTGTGTATTCCTTGTAGTCATTTTTGTTTTTTACTCTTTTACTCCTTGCATTAACATTTTGGTTCACCTACACATATTTGGCATAAGAAGTTTTGCTCAACTTCCTCTTGCCAATCAGCTCTGGTTTCATCAAGGAATAAGATTATAGTTAACTGTTAAATTCTTTAATACCTTTGAGTGTGATCCTCAAACTAGACATTTCTCCATCTACTACAAGTTTAATATCCACCAACGTGTTTAATAGAATTTAACACACAGCCAGACATCAATAAAATTTGAAATCTGAATCTATTAGGAAGCTCTAGAACATAACTCCTCAAACAAAAACCATCTCCTATACAATTGATACACATGTAACACTAAAAGGCAGCCTCTAAAGAAAGAGATGTGGCAACTGAGATTGATTTAATTACAGTGCTTCAAATACATAATCTAATTTTAAAACACTTAGGAGAAGTCAGTCCTAAATCCTTCCTTGTACAAACAGGGGCTCTAACCAGTCTTGATCAAGGCTGATATAGGTAAAAAGGGCACAGCCATCAAACACCATGCGCTTCAAGTTCTTTGCTTTTTTTGCACCTCCGAAAAGAATGTACTCCTTTGACATTTTTAAGTTGACCTCTTAAATTTTAATCATAACCTTAATGAAGAATTTCCAACATTATATATATACACATATATATAATATATTATGTATGTATTCTATTTTTTCTAGTTTTACTGAGATAAAATTGACAAAGAAAAATTGTATATTCGGAGTGTACACAATGATTTAATATACATATATATCGTGAGATGATTACCACAATCAAATTATCAACATTTCTATCACCTCATATAGTTATTTTCTTTTTTTGTGATGAGAAGACTTAAGATCTAGTTTCTGAACAAATCCTAAGTACATAATACAGTACTACCAACTATAGTCATCATACTATGCATTAGCTCTCTAAAACTTATTTATCTTATAATTGGAAGTTTGTACCCTTTGATCAAGGTCTCACCATTTCCCCCACCGCTTGGCACCCACCATTTTATTCACTGGTTCTATAAGTTCAACTTTTTGAGATTTCACACATAAATGATATCATACAGTACTGTCTTTCTGTGTCTGGATTATTTCACTTAGCATAACTTCCTCCAGGATCTTCATGTTGTCTCAAAAGGCAAGATTCCTTTCTTTTTATGGTTGAATAACATTTATATTATTATTATTACATGTATATACATATACATATATATATATATGCCAATAGTATTTCAAATATATTTTTGTTGCAACCCTGGTTACTATAGATTTCACCCATTTACTTGTGAAATATGCTTACCAAACAATCTAATTGCTAACCATGTCCTCACTGGCAAATCAATAAACCAAATCAAACTTATTATCTTTCAGAAAGCCTGACTTCATTTTTCATTTCAAATAAATGTGCTAATCTGCCTTCTCAGTAACCCCTCCCCCTCTCTATACACACAGAAATCAAGATTCAACTCTAAAAGAAATAAGTCATGGACACCTGTGGTGCATTTGTTGCCAAGATAAAATAAGGCCCTGTCCCATCTAGGATTCTGACCAGAGCTCTGTGTGCTTTGCTATAGATTCTCACTCAGGAGCTAAGAATTGCCAAATGGTGCCTTTGTTTGGAGAGCCAGAGGATTTTGCATCCGGAAGCAATCAACTACTGAAAGATTCATGCTGGGTGAGAAGCATGAGTGATTCTGTGGCCAAGTAGTAGAAAAGCAATTTGTGAAGGAGAAGGTAGGAAAGGAGAACCAGCCAACCACAAGTGCTCTCAGGCAAACTATTTCAGGAAAGCAGATATGTGCATTGAGCAACTAAATACCATTTAAACTACTTTTGCATGCAAAATCCCTAGAAAGTTTCCATGAAATGCCAGGTGCATATATTTCCCCTTCTGAAGACTACTAACCTAAGAAGAGCTCCAGAGTGGAACTCAAAATGGAAAGTCAGGCACACAAACTGAAAACTATCAGTCATAAAGTCCTAAGCAAAGACAGAGAATCAAGATACAGGGCAACACAGTAAAAGCTCTAAGATACATAGGTTCAACATAGTGAGGGCTGAGCTTGGACTTTGTAATCGTCATGCTCAGAGTTTGGATTCCAGCTCTACCACTTGAGTACTGTGACTTTTAAACAAATTTCTTTTTCTTTTTGGATGACCTTTATTGAGATATCATTGAACATATAACATTGTACAAGTGTAAGGTATACAATATAAAGATTGAATATGTGTATATATTATGAAATGATCACCACAGTGAGTAAACACGTCCATCATCTCACACAATTACAATTTTGTGTGTATTTGGTGAGAACTTTTAAAATCTACTCTCTCAGCAATTTTCAAATATACAATATGGCATTGCTAACTATAGTCACCATGTTATACATGAGATTAGAGTTTGTCTACTGAATTTATTGAAGAGCTGGTTTGGTGGTGCTGAATTCTCTCAGCTTTTGCTTGTCTGTAAAGCTTTTGAATTCTCCTTCATATATGAATGAGATCCTTGCTGGGTACAGTAATCTAGGTTGTAAGTTATTCTCTTTCATTACTTTAAGTATGTCTTGCCATTCCCTTCTGGCCTGGAGGGTTTCTATTGATAGATCAGCTGTTATCCTTATGGGAATCCCTTTGTGTGTTATTTGTTGTTTCTCCTTTGCTGCTTTTAATATTTGTTCTTTGTGTTTGATCTTTGTTAATTTGATTAATATGTGTCTTGGGGTGTTTTACCTTGGGTTTATCCTGTTTGGGACTCTCTGGGTTTCTTGGACTTGGGTGGCTATTTCCTTCCCCATTTTAGGGAAGTTTTCAGCTATTATCTCCTCGAGTATTTTCTCATGGCCTTTCTTTTTGTCTTCTTCTTCTGGGACTCCTATGATTCAAATGTTGGGGCGTTTCACATTGTCCCAGAGGTCCCTGAGGTTGTCCTCATTTCTTTTGATTCTTTTTTCTTTTTTCCTCTCTGCTTCATTTATTTCCACCATTTTATCTTCTACCTCACTTATCCTATCTTCTGTCTCCATTATTCTATTCTTGGTTCCCTCCAGAGTGTTTTTTATTTCATTTATTTGCATTATTCATTTTTAATTGACTCTTTTTTATTTCTTCTAGGTCCTTATTAAACATTTCTTCCATCTTCTCAATCTTTGTCTCCAGGCTATTTATCTGTAACTTCATTTTGTTTTCAAGATTTGGGATCATTTTTATTATCATTATTCTAAATTCTTTTTCAGGTAGATTCCCTATCTCCTCCTTTTTTGTTTGACTTGGTGGGCATTTTTCATGTTCCTTTACCTGTTGGGTATTTCTTTGCTTTTTCATCTTGTTTAGATTGCTGTGTCTGGAGTGGGCTTTCTGTATTCTGGAGGTCTGTGGTTCCGTTTTATTGTGGAGGTTTCACCTAGTGGGTGGGTTTGGACGATTGGCTTGTCAAGGTTTCCTGGTTAGGGAAGCTTGCATCGGTGTTCTGGTGCGTGGAACTGGATTTCTTCTCTCTGGAGTGCAATGGAGTGTCCAGTAATGAGTTTTGAGATAGGTCTGTGTGTTAGGTGTGACTTTGGGCAGCCTGTATGTTGATGCTCAGGGCTATGTTCCTGCGTTGCTGGAGAATTTGCGTGGTATGTCTTGCTCTGAAACTTACTGGCTCTTGGGTGGTGGTTGGTTTCAGTGTAGGTATGGAGGCTTTTGGATGGTCTCTTATTACTTAATGTTCTGTGTAGTCAGGAGTTTTCTGGTGTTCCCAGGTTTTGGGCTTAAGTCTCCTGCCTCTGGATTTCAGTTTTATTCTTCCAGTAGTCTCAAGACTTCTCCAACTATACAGCACTGATAATAAAACTTCAAGGTTAATGGTGAAAAGATTCTCCACCGTGAGGGACACCCAGAGAGGTTCACAGAGTTACATGAAAAAGAGGAGAGGGAGGAGGGAGACAGAGATGAGCAGGAGGAGAAAAGGGGGGACTGAAGAGGAGAGAGACAGATCTACACAGTTGTCTGTTCCCAAAGTGTTCTCCGTAGCCCAGACACCCACAAAGAGTCACAGAACTGGATTGGGAAGAGAAGGGGAAAGGAGGAAATAGAGGTGTTCTGAGGTAGTAAACGGAGAATCAAAAGTGGGAGAGAGTAATCAACACACTCCTGAATAAAAATGGGAACTGAATATTGGATTCTTAAATGTCCAAAATTTATATCACATACTGAAAAACAAAGATTAAAAATCTAGAGTAGAGGTTAGACTCTTAAAAATACAATATTAAAAACAAAAACACAAAAAATTTTAAAAATATATATGAAGTTTGGCTTAAAAATAGGGTTTCTCTTTTTTTTTTTTTTTGGCAAGGTTATAGTGAAATGAAAATGAAAATTAAGGAGTAGTAGAGGAGTAATAGAGGACTTTAAAAGAAAATAAGAGAAAAAAAACAAGAAAAAAAATTTTTTTCCTAATTAAAAAAACCGTAAAAATATATGAAAATGAAAATTAAGGAGTAATGGAGGAGTAATAAGGAATTTTAAGAGAAAATAAAAGAGAAAAAATAAAAAAGAAAAGAAAAGAAAAAACTTAATTAAAAAAAAAGGTAAAAATATATCTAGGAATTTCTCTGGAGCTATTGCAGGCAGTGTGGGTTCGGTTCAGTTTCAGATTGCTCCTCGTTCCAGCTTACACTTCTCGATATCTACAGGCCCCTTCCGGTGTAGTCAGTGTTACCTACAGGGATTTTAATCTGTTGCAGTGGTCCCTTCTGAAGCGGTTTCCTTTGTTTATTTGGCTTCTGTTTGCCGGTCTCTTCAGTGTCTAATTTCCGCCCTGACACAGGAGGGCGGAGGTGGTCTCTTGTTCAGGTTCGCTAGTTCCGTCCTGCTCCTTTTGAAGACACTGGGCTGCTTTTCTGGGCGCCTGATGTCCTCAGCTAGCGATCAGAAGTTGTTTTGTGAAGTTTGCTCAGCGTTCAGTTGTTCTTTCGATGAATTTGTAGGGGAGAAAGTGGTCTCCTCGTCCTATTCCTCCACCATCTTGGCTCCTCCTGTCTACTGAATTTAATAGTCCTATCAGTTTTTTAGTGGCATTCTTAGAATTTTCTACTTAGAAGATCATGCTATCATCAATCAGAGACAATTTTACTTCTTCCTTTTCAATTCAGTGGCTTTTACCTCTTTTCTTGCCTTATGGCTCTGGCTAGGATTCACAGTACTATATTGGATAGGAATGGTGAGAGTGGGCACCCTTGCCTTTTTGCTGATCTGAAAGGAAAAGCTTTCAGTCTTTCCTCATTGAGTATGACTTTTGACATATGCATATTAGTAAGTGTGGTATATCACATTCAAAAAATGAAAGAAAAAACCATCTCAGTACATGAAACAAAAAGCACTGGACAAAACTCAGCATCCACTCACAAAAAAAACTCTCAACAAACTGGATAAAAAAGGAACATATTTCAACAAGGCAGGACATATAGGACAAGTCTTTTACCTCCTTAAGGCTCCGGTTCCTCAACTATAAAACAGGAGTGATGGTCATCAGGTCATGATGATGACTATGTTATAAGTAACTGTGCTTCACTGAATTGTTGTGAAGGTTAGATGAGGTAGCAATCAAGGCTAACAGACAGTAATTTAGGCTGTGAGTAAGGGCACTGTTAACAAAATCAAGTCAACTCAGACAAAATGGAGACATTTTCAATTACAGGCCCATCCTATGTCTCTAAAATTGACTTCCATGAATCTAACCCCAATCACAGCACAGTTTAAGAACATAAGAATCATCTCTTCTTACTATTGACCTAAGGGGTAAACAGCACTAATAAGATTCTGCTATTTTTTAAGCTACTCTCAAATCTTTATCTGAATTTCAAATTGAGTTTAAGGTGCCCAGAGTCTAATAGTATTTGACACAGTTAACAAAGGAAATGAACTCAAGAGAGCTTAGTTAGAAAACCCCTACAGGTGTGAACAGAGAGTCTTTTGCAAACCAAGAGATTTGGAATTTAATTTGTGCAAGTATGGAGGGGACTTCCAGCCAGCCATCTGTCTGGGAAAGCTTAGAGCAGATAAGAACTTAATTTGTCTGAATGACCTAGGCTTAATTTCACAAACATTTTCACTTCTGAAATGAGCCTAGTTTTGCCTTTGAGTGGACATTCAAAAAAAAAAAAAAGTCCTAGACATGAAGAAATTAACTTAAATGACTCATAAAAAGTAAGGTATTACTAGACATCTGTTAAGATTAAACAACACATGAACATATAATCAATGAATTGCCCCACAGATCAAGTTCATTCAAGACCACAGACAGTTAATTCTATTTCATTTTTTAAAACCTTTCTAGAACTGGTTTGTTCTTCCATCTTTACCTCCCCATTTGCTAAGGTAAATCAGAGACCCAGGATGTAATTATATCAGTTGACTCTAAAAACAAAGACCAAATATTGAGAGAGCAAAGAAGATACTGCACAGTCTCCCAATGCTTTTGTGGAAGTGGAGTCCAAAATCATGGCTTATGTTAGTGGACAAACTACGAAACACTGCATCATTAGATGCAGCAAACAGAAAGTAAGCAGAGACAACTCTAGAAATAATTCTATTTAATGAGAAAAGGTGCAACAATTTACTATATATAAACAACATAATCCTTCAAAGAATGTCAAAAATAAAAAGGCTACATTATCCAACAAGTTCTGGGATCTGGGAGGGACAATACACTGTGTGCTATGCTCTGCTGAGTTGCTCAGTCATGTCCAATTCTTTGCAACCCCATGGACTGGCTCCTGCAACCCACTAGGCTTTGTCCATGGGGATTCTCCAGGCAAGATACTGGAGTGGGTTGCCATGCCCTCCTCCAGGGGATTTTCCCAACTCAGGGCTCAAACCCAGGTCTCCCACATTTACCATCTGAACCAACAGGGAAGCCCAAGAATACTGGAGTGGGTAGCCTACCCCTTCTAAAGGGGAACTTCCCAACATAGGTACCAAACCAGAGTCTCCTGGATTGCAGGCAGAATTCTTTACCAGCTGAGCTACCAGGGAAGCCCGGACAACATATTCAGTTCAGTTCAGTTCAATTCAGTCACTCAGTCGTGTCCAACTCTGCGACTCCATGAACTGCAGTACGCCAGGCTTCCCTGTCCATCACCAACTCCCGGAGCTTGCTTAAACTCATGTCCATCAAATCGGTGATGCCAACCATCTCATCCTCTGTCATCCCCTTCTTCTCCTGCAACGTACTAATCTTTAGTAAATGATGACTTTCACATTAGAGATAGTATCAAGAGATGCTGTTTATCTAAACCCATTCAAGCTAACTCTTTGATCTCTTCCCATGAGAAGTTTCATTTCTAAAAATTCATTAATACTTATCTATGATTGAGATTGGTACCATATGAAGATGAATTTTATGAACCTCCGTAAGCTGAAGAAATCTGATGGCACTGCTTTATTAAAAGGGAATTTCTATTACTGCATAATAGTAATTTAGAATTGGCACCCTAGTTAATTGTGTCACACCATAACTTAGAGAATGTTCAAGTGGGAGGGGACATGGGTAAAGCTATGGCTGATTCATGTTGATGTTAGGTAGAAACCAACATAATACTGTAAAGCAATTATCCTTCAATTATAAATAAATAAAATAAAAAGAATAAAAAGAGATATATAAGCTGGTAGTTTTAAAAAAAGATATACATCTTTCAAAACCATATCCTATAAATGAAATTTTTACTAAAGTATTAAATGCATTGTTATCATTACAATGTTTGCTTTGGAAACTAGATTTAATTGTAAGAAAAATTGTGATGTTTTGTCTTTTCTGAGAAATTGGGTTGGTGATTAAAAAAGTGGATTAGAGTGTGTACTATACTTTTTTGGTTCCATAAACTTTACTAATGTTCAGTAATGAAATGCAGCATGAAAAAAAAAAAAGAATACTTGTAAAATCAGTAGCATGATTCAAATTCCTTCAAGACAGAAAAATTGATTATTGACTATAAAAGCCAGAGGGAAATTTCAGGCTTATGAAAAGATAAAAACAGGAAAAAAATTTTTCTTATCTTTGAAAACAAATCTAATCACCAGAGCTGCTCTCACAAATATCAGAGAAACTCACTCACAGGCCACCTACCTAAAGTTGTTGTACCTGTCTTTTAAGATTGATTCTCTCAATAAAAGGATGACTGTCTTTCCAATATTTCCTTTTCAGCCTTATAGACTACAGAAATACACACATAAGGAGAGCGATACGGATACACACACATCATAAATCACAGGGGACAGGTCAGCTTCATGCTTAGTCAATTCATTCAACATCCTTTCCCAGTTCAAGGCAGCCTCATCTTCCCTGGAGAATTAATTGTCACGTAATCATCACTTGGATTACCCAAGCTCTACTCTTTCACTCCCAGCTTTGTAAGAAAATTGTTTTCCTCCCACTTTTTTCAAAAATAAAAGTTGAGGGGGGAAAAAATACAATGGTCACTACTATATCCTTCCCCTAATTCCACGTTTGTTAACAATTTGCCACGCCTGCTTCATCTCTCCACACATACACAAACGTGGATGTTCTTTGGCTTATCCACTTGAAAGCTGCAGAAATCATATCTCACCCTAAAATCTCCAGCACGTGATTCTTAAGATTCTTAAGATTAACATCTTTTGTATGATCACAAATTATTACTCCACCCAAGAAAATAAACAATTATATAGTATTATCTATTATTCACTTTGTGTTCAGATTTCACCAGTGGGTGAAAGAACATTTGTTTGAACCCCCTTCAACCTGGATCCAATCTAACTTCATAGATCACAATTGGCAATTATGTCTCTTTAGCTTTTTTGAGGGTAAAGAATAGTTTCTCTCTCTTTCTCTCTCTCAGACACACCAATCCACCCACCCACTCACACACACACACACACACACACACACACACACACACACACACACACACAGAGTCTGCTCTTTTATGACAATGACATTTTGAAAAGTTCCGGAAAACTCTTTATTTAATGTCATGTATTTTGAACTTGACTATTCTCCTCTTCAGGCACTTACTTTGTTTTTCTATCCCTCGTGTTTCCAAAAATGTTGAATTTGGTACAGGCTTGATTAGCCTCAAGTTAAACATTTTTGAGAGAATATTTCACAATGGGGATGCTCTATCATCCATTTATACTTACATGGAGGATTTCTGTTTCTATGGTAGAGCTTGGCTTTTTGATTTCCTCTGTTTTCCGCCTTACCCCACTACCCTTTTTGAATACCACTATGGACTATAATAATAATAATGTCTGCGTGCCTAGTCTTTGCGACCCCATGGAATGTAGCCCTAAAAGATAATGCTGTTAAAGTGCTGCACTAAGTATGCCAATAAATTTGGAAAACTCAGCAGTGGCCACAAGACTGGAAAAGGTCAATTTTCATTCCAATCCCAAAGAAAGGCAACACCAAAGAATGTTCAAACTATCACACAATTGTTCTCATCTCACATGTTATCAAAGTAATGCTCAAAATTCTCCAACCAAGGCTTCAACACTATGTGAACTGAGAACTTCCAGATGTTCAAAATGGATTTAGAAAAGGCAGAAGAATCAGAGATAAAATTGCCAACATCCACTGGAAAAAAGCAAGAGAATTCCAGAAAAACATCTACTTCTGCTTCACTATCTACACTAAAGCCTTTGACTGTGTTGATCACAACAAACTGTGGACAATTCTTCAAGAGATGGGAATACCAGATCACCTTACCTGCTTCCTGAGAAATCTGTATGCAGGTCAAGAAGTAACAGTGAGAACTGGACATGGAACAACAGACTGGTCCCAAATTGGGAAAGGAGTATGTCAAGGCTGTATACTGTCACCCTGCTTATTTAATTTGTATGCAGAGTACATCATGAGAAATGCCAGGCTGGATGAAGCTCAAGCTGGAATCAAGACTACAGGGACAAATATCAACAACCAGATATGCAGATAGATGACACCACCCTTATGGCAGAAAGCAAAGAGGAACTAAAGAGCCTCCTGGTGAAAGTGAAAGAGGAGAGTGAAAAAGCTGACTTAAAACTCAATATTCAGAAAACTAAGATCATGGCATCTGGTCCCATCACTTTAAGGCAAATAGATGGGGAAACAATGGAAACAGTGACTGACTTTATTTACTTGGGTTCCAAGATCACTGCCAACGGTGACTGCAGCCATGAAATTAAAAGACCCTTGCTCCTTGGAAGAAAATCTATAATCAACCTAGAAAGCATACTAAAAAGCAGAGATATTACTTTGCCGACAAAGGTCCATCTAGTCAAAGCTATGGTTTTTCCAGTAATAATATATGGATGGAAGAGTTGGACCATAAAGAAAGCTGAGCGCTGAAGAATTGATGCTCTTGAAATATGGTGTTGGAGAAGACTCTTGAGAGTCCCTTGAACTGCAAGGAGATCCAACCAGTCCATCCTAAAGGAAATCAACTCTGAATATTCATTGGAAGGAACAATGATGAAGCTGAAGGTCCAATACTTTGGCCACCTGACGCAAAAAGCTGACTCTGCAAAAGACCCTGATGCTGGGAAAGATTGAAGGCAGGAGGAGAAGAGAGCGACAGAGGATGAGATGGTTAGATGGCATCACCGACATGATGAACATGAGTTTGAGCAAGCTCCAGGAGTTGGTGATGGATAGGAAAGCCTGGCGTGCTGCAGTCCATGGGGTCGCAAAGAGTTGGACAGAACTAAGTGACTGAGCTGAACTAGACTGTAGCCTGCCAGGCTCCTCTGTTCCTGGTATTTCTCAGGCAAGAATACTGGAGTGGGTTGCCATTTTCTCCTCCAGGGCCTATAGACTAGTGGATTGTTACCTATCCTGAATGCTACAATCAGAGTTATTATTCTTTCTTAATACTCAAATTGCCCCAAATTTGACAATTAGTAAGTTCT
The DNA here is from genome assembly GCF_963930625.1 of Muntiacus reevesi. Classification (NCBI taxonomy): domain Eukaryota; kingdom Metazoa; phylum Chordata; class Mammalia; order Artiodactyla; family Cervidae; genus Muntiacus; species Muntiacus reevesi. The sequence goes on along the minus strand of NC_089253.1, from coordinate 77,634,960 downwards.
TTAAGCAGCTGTTTTTTAAAAATCTGAGTCTTAATACAGTATGATTAAAGTCACCTTTTTTAAGGTTATTTCTCTACTGAAGAAAATCACCTACTCATTCATTCAAATTATTTCAAAAATTTCTGAAGTATTAACCATGTGCCAGATGCCTTTTTAAGTGTTGGGGATATATTAAAGACCAACAGAGTCCCTACTACCAGGGGGCTTACGTTATTCATTATGAAGACAAAAACGGAAAGAAAAATAATTACGTAATATATCAGATGGGGGTAAGTGCTTAGGAGAAAAACAAAGCAGTGTATGGGATGAAAAATGATAGAGAGTTGGTATTTAGAGTAGAGAGAAACCCCTCCAAAGAAATAACACGAGGCAGAGACTCAGATGAATTTGATTGAGTAGCTTGTAGCATCTGGAGGTTGAGAAAGCCCAGCCCTGGGAACAGAGCAAGGGGCCTACTTGGAATGTTTGAAGATCAGCAAGAAGGCAGTGTGGCTGGAGTCCAGTAAGCTGGGGGTAGCTGCAGGATGTAAGATCGGAAAAGAATGAATCCTGACATTCATCATATACTCAGGGTATAACTATGATTTGTTTTTGCTTTGTATTTTTCCCCTCCTTGGGCTGCAGGGCATGTGGGATCTTAGTTCCCCAGACAGCACCCCACCTCCCCCACGCCCGCAGCAAAAGCTCAGAGTCTTAACTACTGGTCGGCCAGAGAAGCCCCTTGTTTTGCATTTTATAATAAAACAATTTTTTAAGCTGGAGACTGAGCCTGGTTCTTAGAGTGGGTTTAAAAAAATATGAACATGTCCTAACCCCTGGAACTTGTGAAACTCACTTTATTTGGAAGAAGGATATTTGCAGATGTACAGAGGTTAAGGATCAGGAGATGGGCTCCATCTGGAATTACCTGGGTCGGCCCTAAATCTAGTGACAACTGTCCTTAAAAGAGGCAGGAGAAAAGAAAGAGAGAAGAGAAGGCCACATGAAGATGGGGACAGAGACTGAAGTCATGCAGCCACAAGCCAAGGAACACCTCCTGCATGCTCCTTTATAGGAAATGACAAAATGATTCTAAAATGTATATGAAAAAGCAGAGGACCTAAACAATTTTTATAAAGAATGAACTTGGAGAACTCACACTATCTGATGCCAACACTGGCTACAAAGTTAGAGTAATCAAGACAGTACACTGCTATAAAGACAGATACACATACCAAAGGAACAGCGCGGTCCAAAAACAGACTCTTGTTTACGGTCAAGTGTCTTTTCACAAAGGTGTTGTACTGGAGTGAATAGTGTGGCCCCAAAACTCATGGCCTCCCAGAACCCCAGAATGTGACCTTATTTGGAAGCAGGGTCTTTGCAGATGTCATTAGTGAGGATGCAGTCATACTGGATTAGGTGGACCCTAAATCCAGTGATTGGCGTCCTTATAAGAACACATAGAGAAGACATAGACAGAGGGGAAGAAAGCCACACGCCAACACAGGCAGAGAATAGAACTGTGGAGTCAAAAATGCCATGAATTTCTGGGAGCACCAGAAGCTAGGAAGCGTCAAGAAAGGGTTCCTCAACACAACGTTTAGAGGAAGCCCTGCCAAACCTTGATTTTAGACTTCTAGCCTCCAAAACTAGGAGGAAAGACATCTTTCCTTGAAGTTATCGAATTTGTATTAATTTGTTAAGGCAGCCCTAGGAAACTAATACATTTTTAGTTTGCTGTTGTTGTTTGGTCGGTTGGTTTTTATTGAGGCAAAATGAACAAAACACAAAGTTTACTTGAACATGAGTTTTATAATCACACTGGCCTGGGTTCCACTGCTTCATCTATCACTACACTCTACAGAGAATGTAGCCTGTGCTACTCTTCAGACATAATCTGACTCTTTGTGACCCCACGGATAGTAGCCCACCAGGCTCCTTTGCCCATGGGATTTTCCAGGCAAGAATACTGGAGTGGGTTGCCATTTCCTCCTCCAGGGGATCTTCCCAACCCAGGGGTCGATCTGTATTGGGAGGCAGATTCCTTACCACTGAGCCATCTGGAAAGCCCAATCGCATAGGATGACCTGCTTCTAATTAGCCTGCCTACAGCTTCCCCACACAAATAGTCTCCCATCAAGGCACACCTGAACCTTCCTTTCCACTATCGAGGTTTCCCACTCCCCTATTTGCCTTTGAATCTCTGACAAATACAAGCATGGTTGATTCCCTTGTTACAGCAAGCACTAAATGAATAGCCATTGGCTGGTCTCATTTGGTTGCTCTTCATTTACTTCCACAACTAGGATAAAAGGAGGTGAGGTCCTCATTTTATTTTTGTGGTGTTTCTGCTCCGTATCTTAAAAATCCCTTCTTCTAAGACAGTATGATATATTGCGGAGGGCAGTGGGGTGGGGGGGTGTGGGGGAGGCCGCTGCTTTGGAACCAGAGAGACCTGGGTTTCAAGATCTGACTCCTCTAGCTATGACCTTATGGAAGTTCTATAATTTCTTTGAACATCAGCTTCCTTGCCAACGTTCCTGACTGAGGGAACAGTAACCACCTACTGCTAACTGCCCTAAAAAGAGATGATGAACACAGAAGAGGAACAGCGCCTGGCATAGAATAAGTCCTCAGTGAAGTTAGCTGCTGTGATTAGGCTACAGTGTTCAGCATTGAAACACTTAACTCTGTGATTCAATAACCTGCTATTAAGGTTGGTAGTCATTTTTTGTTTCTAAGTTATGTTATTAGCAATGTGGTGCCAAGTCCCTCATCTTAGAAAGTTAAGGACAGCATGGAAGTGATGTTCTGACTGCAAGTGACAGAAAACCACCAAAACCAGCTCATGTAAAATCCCACACACAGATCTAAAGTACATCTAGGACTGAAAAGGACTGAATTTAAATTAATAAACAGTAATTCAAGAAACCAGGTTACTACTCTCTCAGGGTGATCAAACGCTTGGTTTGAACACCCTTACTTCTCTGTCAACAGGCTTCTGTTAACTCAGCCTACACATGGCCCTTAAAAACAGCCACTCCAAGAGGGTAGTGATCTGTAACGTGATAGGGATTTGGGTTTAAACACGTATATATACATCTTTCTGGCTTCCCTGGGGCTCAAACGGTAAAGGATCTGCCTGCAATGCAGGAGACCTGGGTTCAATCCCTGGGTCGGGAAGATCCTCTGGAAAAGGGCATGGCCACCCACTCCAGAATCCTTGCCTGGAGAATTCCGCAAACAGAGGAGCCTGGCAGGTACAGTCCACGGGGGTCACAGAGAGTCAGACACAACTCAGCGACTAACTTTCTTTCACATGTATATACGTTTAACAACACTCATCTAACGGTACACTTAACACGTACACATTTCATTGTACGTTTGAATCTCTTTTCCTGTGTCTTTCATCAAACTGTGACATGTCAAAGACAAAAAGGAAATCGTATTCAATTCTAAATCCCCAACAATAGTACAATACCTAGCACGTAGCCAAATCCCAATAAATGTTTCATTATTAAACAAAGGAAGACAAACTTACGAAAATGAGAAATTTTACTTACTGGAATTCATCCTGAAACGTGTGTTAAAAGTTCTCATTTTAATTAGTAATTACATTCTAATTAATATAAACAGATTTAAATTTTACTTATTATAAAGAGAAGTATATTTATTTATAAGCAAACAATTAGTGACAATTACGGGGCAAACTGCTCTGGCTACATGACGCTACCGCCACCTAGTGGAAATAAATGCACATTACCATGACTGCAAACACCTTAAAGAAGAAAATTTCCAACTGGGTTGAGGGACCATGAGCAAACCCATTTCAATCACATTAACGAGGCATCTGCCAGGTTCTGGAAATTATGCCAGGTTCCATGAGGACAGGCAAAGATCATGACTGTTTTGATCACTGCTGTATCACTAGAGTCAAGAAGAGTGACAATATACTTTGTTCATGCGTGCTCAGGTTGCTTCAGTTGTATCCAACACTTTGCAACCCTATGGATGTAGCCCACCAGGCTCCTCTGTCCGTGGGATTTCCCAGGCGAGAACACTGGGGTGGGTTGCCATGCTCTGCTCCAGGGGATCTTTCTGACCCAAGGACAGAACCCAGGCCTCCTGCAGCTCCTGCATTGCAGGCGGATTCTGTACTGCTGAGCCACCAGGAGAGCCCTAACATACTTGGGTAGCTTTCAGTAAACATCTGTAAGCTGACTGACTAGATTCTAAGGATTAAAAGAAGACTGAGAGATGGTCTTCGGTAAAGGCATTCAGCCATCCAAAGCCAACAGAATTTTATCCAGGCCACGGAACATTATTCAACATGCATGCGAGCACACACACATACACACAGACGCAACTATCAAGCCATAGAAAAGACATAAAGGAACCTTAAATGCATATTATACTAAGTAAAAGAAGCTAGTCAGAAAAGGCTACATATATTATTCCAACTATATTACATTCTGAAAAGGGCAAAGCTATAGAGATAGCAGAAAAAAGATCAGTGGTCACAAGGTGTTGGGAGGAGGGAGAGATTGATAGGCAGAGCATAGGATTTTAGGGCAGCGAAACTATTCTGTGTGGTGTTTTATTAGTGGAAGCATGTAGTTATACATTTGTCAAAACCCATGGAATGTTCAACCCTAATGTAAACTATGGACTCTAGATGATAATGATGTGTTAATGTGAGTTCATCAGTTATAACAAGAGTACCACTCTGGTGGGGGATGTTGACAGTGGGGGAGCCTGTGCATGTGTGGGGGTAGGAGGTATATGGAGGCTCTGTACTTTCTATTCAACTTTGCTATAAACCTAAAACTGTTCTTGTAAACGGTCTGCTTCTAAAAAACAATATGATTTTTACCCTGATGTTCAAATAAGCAAACCCACATCTAATGAGTACATCAAAACTATGATACTGGTTTTAAATACCTAAGTGAATGCTCAGTAAATGTCATTTCCTCACCTCTGTGGTGATGGTTTAGTCGCTAAGTCATGTCCAACTCTTGTGATCTCATGGACTGTAGCTTGCCGGGCTTCTCTGTCCATAGGATTCTCCAGGCAAGAACACTGGAGTGGGTTGCCATTTCCTTCTCCGAGGGATCTTTCCCAGCCAGGAATCAAACCTGGGTCTCCTGCATTGCAGGCAGATTCTTTACCAACTGAGCTACCAGGAACAGTCCTTGCCTCTGTGGCACAGCCCTAATTCCACATCCCAAGCAGCTCCCATCAAGCAGCTATAAACAAGTCACTGGGTCTTCATCTGTAAAATTAAGACAACGAGACAAAATCTCTCAGTTCCCTTCCTGATATAACATTTTTTAAATTTTAAATGAAGACATAAAACACGTTAAATTTTTCTAGGGTATAGAGAAAGAAAGAAAACTGTCAAATACTTACAGCATCATACTGACACCAAAATCTGACAAAGAAGATATTAAAAATTACTGCAAAAACTCTAAAAGTGATGCCCAAAAGAACTCAGGGATACGTTAAATGAAAGATATGCTATGAGCACAAAATGTTTGGTCTAGGAATAGAATGATTATTAAATATTAAGTTTACTCATATAAATAATAACCACACAAATAGGTCAAAAAACAAAAGTTGATGACCATGTCAGTATATGTCAAACATGTTTTTGAAAAAATTATAAAACCACTCCTGATTTTTAGTTAGTTAGGTAGGTAGTTCAGTCGCTCACTCATGTCTGACTCTCTGCGACCCCATGAATTGCAGCACGCCAGGCCTCCTTGTCCATCACCAACTCCCAGGGTTTACTCAAACCCATGTCCATCGAGTCGGTGATGCCATCCAATCATCTCATCCTCTGTCGTCCCCTTCTCCTCCTGCCCCCAATCTGTCTCAGCATCAGGATCTTTTCTAATGAGTCAGCTCTTCGCATGAGGTGGCCAAAGTATTGGAGTTTCAGCTTCAGCATCAGTCCTTCCAATGAACACCCAGGACTGATCTCCTTTAGGATGGACTGGTTGGATCTCCTTGCAGTCCAAGGGACTCGCAAGAGTCTTCTCCAACACCATAGTTCAAAAGCATCAATTTTTCAGCGCTCAGCTGATTTTTAACCCTTAGCAAAACAGCAATAGGTGACTTTTTTCTTAATATAATTGACAAATGCAAAATGTTATGGTGGTGATAGTGGTGTAGTAGCTTCCCAGGTGGTGCTTAGCAGTAAGATCAGGTTCAATCCCTGGGTTAGGAAGATCCCCTAGAGCAGGAAACAGCAACCCACTCCAGTATTCTTGCCTGGAGAATTCAATGGACAGAAGAGCCCGGTGGGTTGCAGTTCATGGGGCCTCGAAGTCAGACACAACTGAGGAGTCAAGCATACACACAGAGCAGGGAAGCCCAGGGATGTGACACGAAGTGACTTCCCAGCACATTATCAGTAAACCTCCACTGCGTGTGCACAACAGGCCACATTTTTATCACCCAACGAAGCACCAAATCTCGAAACAAGGAAGGGGGAGGGAATCTGATGGAAACACAGCCACAGATCTTCCCATTGGCTCCTCTTCCCTGAAAGACCTTGATGAAAGCCGTTCATGCCAGGATGAAGGCAGTTGCCTCAGGCCAGCTGACTCACGATAGAGCCTGTGTGAGTACACGGTTCACAGGAGGCAAAAAGAGAAATCCTGAACAAGTATATAGAAATACACTCCCCGGAAAAAAGGGTCATTTTAATATGAAATCAGTTGACGAGAGAACCTGGGATTCAAAGACAGATACACAATCATTAAGGAACTGTCATGCACAGAGATGGTGAAGATGCTTTCATTGTCAAGGATACCCCTTAACTCATCAGTCAGCTAAGCAACCAATCAATAATTTAGGGGGTTCCTACTATGTGCAAACCTCTGCAAGAGTTATAAGAAAATGTAAGATAGGGTTCCATCAAGATAAATACCTATTTCACGGCTGGGGAGACAGAATAAACAAAGGGAGAGAACAAAACAATACATGAGATGGATGAGGCAACCTAATTCTCTCCCTGCTTTCCCATATATGAGTTAGGAATAAGAACACAAGAAGCAGTCAATCTGAACAGTTTACATCCTCTAACTTTCAGAAGCTAAAAGGATTTGAAGCTTTTTTAACAGACACAGGTAAATAATCTATCACAATGGTAATAACTGATCAGAGATTATTGAAAATATACTAACACCTTAAAGAAATCTCAGTAATGTCTATTCTCCCACCTAACAAGGCATATTAACTAATTAATTTAATTAATCACAACTATATTCGCAAGCCACTATGCTAGGCTCCAACTGAATGAACCAAAATTGAATAGATGAAAATATTCAAAGAAATCTTATATAATGCCTGTTACAGGACTGGAAGCAAGTTCTGAGGGCAGCTCATTAACAAAGAAAGAACTGGGACTGAAATTCTTGAGTTTGTAACCGAAAATAAGCACATGTAGCTACATAGTCACCTCTGTTTATACTGCTAGGATTAAAAACCGGTGATGAGATTAAATCAACGTCCTCCCATCCCTAAGATAACCCAACTTTGAGGAAGTACAGGTGACAGTTCACATTAATTCAACAAATATGTACTGAGTTTTCATACTATGCTCAGTGCCTGAAATGTGAAGTGAATAAGATGTGGACTCGGTTTATTGTGTTTTTAAATAAATACACAGTCAAGTCGAATCCCTGATCTAAGAAAGAGCTCATGTTACAGAGTTCTTTGTCTTTGTTGGTGGTAAAAAAAAAATGGCATGCCTTTAAAAAGTAAGGTTCCTTGAAACAATCCTGTTTTTCCAATCATTAACTGCCTAACCAAGAGGCTACAAAGCTGGAACATCACTACACTGTACTTGTAATGAATGACTGGAATGTGAGTTGGAAATAAAATTAAATATCTCTAAAACTATAATGCTGTACTGGTTCAATGTAAAACTATGAAATCCTACATCAAGAAATTTTATTTATGCAAAATCTATTCAAAAAAGCAAGATATAAACAGCTAATATTTCATGGCCCCATTACCAAGTGTAAAGAGGTTTTCAAGTAAGAAATGTGTACTGCTGAAAGCTTTGGGAACACTGAGCCTCTATATCCAGTGGAAAAGGCAGATAAAGCCTTGAGGCAAAAATGCTAGGAAGTGATAGAATGCCTTCTTTACAATTTGCAGTTAGGTTATTACCCATGATAAATTGATAACCATTCATTAACTTTGAGAGCAATAGACAACTGACAGGCTATTTCATGCCTCAAAGAATTTATGGCAAAAATGACAGGTGACTTAGAATTCAGAAAATAAAATGGATTCTTGGAAATTGTTACTTTCATGCAGCCTTCTTTTAAATAAACTTGGAAGCAGGTATAGGTATTCGCTACTGATAAAAATTAAAGGTCATGATTTTCTACATCAACGACCAAAGGATTAATGTTTATCATTTGCATCAGTCTGTCAATCAACAATATATATACATGAATCTAGCATTTAAGGTATCAGGAGAAAGACTATTCACCATGGGTCATAAAAGGGAAGAATTATGCAAAACTCACATTAATAACTTAATTAAAACAGGGTACAATTAAGATTTTGGAATTATGTTTACAGGTAGGTTCTCCTTATACCTACCTCAAAGTTGCAAGTATCCTAAGGCATTGTAGTCAAGTCCCCACCTTTGCAGCCCGAAGGACTATAGCACGCCAGGCTCTCCTGTCCATGGGATTATCTAGGCAAAAGTACTGGAGCAAGTTGCCATTTCCTACTCCAGAGAATATTATCCACCCAGGGACTAAAGCAGCATCTCTTAAGTCTCCAGCATTGGCAGGCAGACTCTTTATCACTAGAGCCGCCTGGGAAGCCCTTCAATTCAGTTCAGTTCAGTCGCTCAGTCGTGTCCGACTCTACAATCCCATGGACTGTAGCATGCCAGGCCTCGCTGTCCATCACCAACTCCTGGAATCTATTCAAACTCATGTCCATTGACATGATGGACATCAGTGATGCCATCCAACCATCTCATCCTCTGTTGTCCCCTTCTCCTGCCTTCAATCTTTCCCAGCATCAGGGTCTTTTCCAATGAGTTCATTCTTTGCATCAGGTGGCCAAAGTACTGGAGTTTCAGCTACAGCATCAGTCCTTCCAATGAATATTTAGGACTGATTACCTTTAGGATGGACTGGTTTGATCTCCTTGCAGTCCAAGGGACTCTCGAGAGTCTTCTCCAACACCACAGTTCAAAAGCATCAATTCTTCGGCGCTCAGCTTTCTTTACAGTCCAACTCTCACATCCATGCATGACTACTGGAAAAACCATAGCTTTGACTAGACTGACCTTTGTTGGCAAAGTAATGTCTCTGCTTTCTAATAAGCTGTCTAGGTTGGTCGTAACTTTTCTTTCAAGGAGCAAGCGTCTTTTAATTTCATGGCTACAGTCACCATCTGCAGAGATTCTGGAGCCCCCAAAAATAGAGTCTGTCACTGTTTCCACTGTTTCCCCATATATTTGCCATGAAGTGATGGGACCAGATGCCAAGTTCTTAGTTTTCTGAGTTTTAAGCCAATATTTTCACTCTCCTCTTTCACTTTCATCAAGAGGCTCTTTAGTTCTTTGCTTTCTGCCATAAGGGCGGTGTCATCTGCATATCTGAGGTTGTTATTTCTCTCTCAATCTTGATTCCTCTTGTGCTTCATCCAACCCAGTGTTTCTCATGATGTACTCTGCATAGAAGTTAAATAAGCACAGTGACAATATACAGCCTTGACGTATTCCTTTCCCTATTTTGAACTGGTCCGTTGTTCCATATCCAGTTCAAACTGTTGCTTCTTGACCTGCATACAGATTTCTCAGGAGGCGGGTAAGGTGGTCTGGTATTCCCATCTCTTTAAGAATTTTCCACAGTTTGTTGTGATCCACAGTCAAAGGCTTTGGCATAGTCAATAAAGCAGAAGTAGATGATTTTTCTGGAACTCTCTTGCTTTTTCGATGATCCAGTGGATATTGGCAATTTGATCTCTTCCTCTGCCTTTTCTAAATCCAGCTTGAACATCTGGAAGTTCATGGTACACATGCTGTTGAATCCTGGCTTGGAGAATTTTGAGCATTACTTTGCTAGCATGTGAGATGAGTGCAATCGTGCAGTAGTTTGAGCATTCTTTCGCATTAACTTTCTTTGGGATTGGAATGAAAACTGACCTTTTCCAGGCCTGTGGCCACTGCTGAGTTTTCCAAATTTGCTGGCATACTGAGTGCAGCACTTTCACAGCATCATCTTTCAGGATTTGAAATAACTCAACTGGAATTCCATCACCTCCGCTAGCTTTGTTCGTAGTGATGCTTTCTAAGGCCCACTTGACTTCACATTCCAGGATGTCTGGCTCTAGGTGAGTGATCACACCATCATGATTATCTGGGCTGTGAAGATCTTTTTTGTACAGTTCTGTGTATTCTTGCCACCTCTTCTTAATATCTTCTGCTTCTGTTCAGTTCCTACCATTTCTGTCCTTTATTGAGCCCATCTTTGCATGAAATGTTCCCTTAGAAAGTGAAAGAAGAAAGTGAAGTCGCTCAGTCATGTCCAACTCTTTGCGACCCCATGGACTGTAGCCTACTAGGCTCCTCTGTCCATGGGATTCTCCAGACAAGAATACTGGAGTGGGTTGCCATCTCCCTCTCCAGGGGATCTTCCCAACCCAGGGATTGAACCCCGGTCTACCGCATCGCAGGCAGACACTTTAACCTCTGAGCCATCAGGGAAGTTCTTGAAGAGATCTCTAGTCTTTCCCATTCTATTGTTTTCCTCTATTTCTTTGCACTGATCACTGAAGAAGGATTTCTTATCTCTCCTTGCTATTCTTTGGAACACTTCATTCAAATGGGTATATCTTTCCTTTTCTCCTCTGCCTTTTGCTTCTCTTTTCATAGCTGTTGTAGGCCCTCCTCAGACAACCATTTAGCCTTTTTGCATTTCTTTTTCTTGGAGATGGTTTTGATCCCTGCCTCCTGTACAATGTCATGAACCTCCATCCATAGTTCTTCAGGCACTCTGTCTATCAGATCTAGTCCCTTGAATCTATTTGTCACTTCCACTGTATAGTCATAAGGGATTTGATTCAGGTCATACCTGAATGGTCTAGTGGTTTTCCCTACTTTCTTCAATTTAAGTCTGAATTTGGCAATAGGAGTTCATGATCTGAGCCACAGTCAGCTCCCCATCTTGTTTTTGCTAACTGTATAGAGCCTCTCCATCTTCAGCTGCAAAGAATATAATCTGATTTCAGTATTGATCATCTGGTGATGTCCATGTGTAGAGTCTTCTCTTGTGTTGTTGGAAGAGGGTGTTTGCTATGACCAGTGCGTTCTCTTGGCAAAACTCTACTAGCCTTTGCCCTGCTTCATTCTGTATTCCAAGGCCAAATTTGCCTGTTACTCCAGGTACTTCTTGACTTCCTATTTTTGCATTCCAGTCCTCTATAATGAAAAAGACATCCTTTCTGGGTGTTAATTCTAGAAGGTCTTGCAGGTCTTCATAAAACCGTTCAACTTCAGCTTCTTCAGCATTATTGGTCAGGGCACAGACTTGGGTTACTCTGATGTTGAATTCTTTGCCTTAGAAACGAACAGAGATCATTCTGCCATTTTTGAGATTGTATCCAAGTACTGCATTTCAGACTTTTATGTTGACTATGATGGCTACTCCATTTCTTCTAAGGGATTCTTGCCCACAGCAGTAAATATAATGGTCATCTGAGTTAAATTCACCCATTCCAGTTCATCTTAGTTCACTGATTCCTAAAATGTTAATGTTCACTCCTGCCATCTCCTGTTTGACCACTTCCAATTTGCCTTGATTCATGGAACTAACATTCCAGGTTCCTGTGCAATACTGCTCTTTACAGCATCAGACTTTACTTCCATCACCTGTCACATCCACAACTGGGTGTTGTTTTTGCTTTGGCTCTGTCTCTTCATTCCTTCTGGAGTTAGTTCTCCACTGATCTCCAGTAGCATATTGGGCACCTACAGACCTGGGGAGTTCATCTTTCAGTGTCCTATCTTTTTGCCTTTTCATACTGTTCGTGGAGTTCTCAAGGCAAGAATATTGAAGTGGTTTGCCATTCCCTTCTCCAGTGGACCACGTTTTGTCAGAACTCTCCACCATGACCCATCCATCTTGAGTGGCCTTACAGGGCATGGCTCATAGTTTCATGATGATCACATAGGAAGCCCTTGGTGTTTCTTAATCAGGGTTTTTGTCTAATTCTATTTTCTTCTAATTCTCTCTGTTCCCAAACTGACCAAGGCATCAACTGTCACCTGCATTCCACAATTTGTAGGATTAAAGTGACTGACAACCTTGGCTGCACATTAGCATGACCTCAGTAGCTTTTAAAACATAACAAGCTGGGTCCCCATCCCACATTAATTAAATCAGAATCTCTATAAGTAGCACCAGGTCATAATTTTGTTGTTGTTTAGTTTCCCTAGCAGGCAGTCAAGATCCAGACCTACTGCTCTTCCCGATCCATCACATCAACCTTCCCGATGACCCTCACCTGAGTATCCCACAGACCCCTCAAACTTCTCTCCTATCTGAAATGTGCTTCCACCAGCACTAAGCTAGAACATTTTCTTCTCTCCTTCCTTAACTGACTCCAGGAGCATTAGATGGTCCTTCCTCCAATCTTCCACAGAATTCTGTCCATGCCCCCATGAGAGCATCCATCACCATTTACTGGAACTGTGCATATGTCCATCATCCCCATAAGACTGGATTTTCTTTGTTTCATTTTTGTATCCCAAGCAGCCACAAATGGGTGGCACCAGAGGGTAAGTGATAGCCAAAAAGACTAACCAAACTTTTACAATCAGTTCTAAGAAGTAGCTGCAAGGCTGGAAAACAAGAGAAATAGCTAAGGGATGACTAACCAGGAAAACACAGGATGACAGTCACGGAGGAGGACACAGAAGGGAGGGGATGGTGAACCTGAGCCCCCAGCCCATACACTAAGTGGACTAGATTGATTAAATCTGATCCTGTGCTGGAGCTAACAATCCTGAGAAGTCTATCCCCCCAAAGTATATCAAATATAAGTGCTTTTCACCCTCATTGCTATAGCCTTAGGTGGATGGAGTCTTCAGTGTCTTTGCCTGGACTTTTAAAACAACCTTACAATTCATGCTCATACTGCCCATTCCTTGCCACCCCAAGCTTAGACTCACCACAGAGTAACCTTTAAAAAGAGAAAATCTCCTCCCATTACTCCTTCACTGGAAATTCTCATGTATCTCTGAGATCAAAGTCCAGATTCTCTACCATGACCTGTAAGGCCTTCCTCAAGCTGGCTCTAACCAATCTCTTCCACTATTCTCCTACCTTGTACCAATGCTACATGTACCAATGCTACATTCACACTTGACCAGCTCACAATTTATTTCCTGCACACAAGCTGTTCTTACAGGAAAAATGTCAACCCACTACCCTCCCATCTTCCAACTTTCACAGATCCTGCAGAAAAATCAGCTCAGCTGTTACCTCTACAGTGAAGTTACAACAGATGAACACACTCATTATGTACTGATTCTAAAAGTTCTTCTAAAGGCCCTACTATGTGACAGGCATTGGTATAAACATTCCTTTGGTACCGTGTTCAAACTTGAGTTATGACAGTTATAACGATGTATTAATAACACTTGTGATCTTATCTTCTTCATCCGTCTATACATTTCTTGAAGATAAGAACTGTAATTTCTGGTCCAGCTCTCTTGTTTTTCTTTCTTGGGTCTAAGAGGAGCCCGGCATGCCAGGCTATGCCTAGTAAAGAGCCCCTCCTTGAGGTCAGCTCATAACTGTGGGGGGTCCTGGATAAGGCTTCGAGGACTGACACTAGCCTGAGCCCACGTGTAGAATACAAATAGTGAAAGTGAAGAAAGGTGAAATAAGATCTTCATCCCAGATGAAAAGGATAGAGGTGAAAGAGACAAATGGGGCAGGCAGAGACGAAACGGAGGTAGGGGAAAATTGAAGATTAATTTTTGAGCTAACATCATGAACAAAGCTTGAGTGGATCACTTCGCTGGAACAGGGCCATAACCTTCAAGGGGCAAAATGATTCTAAATACATTATATTAATCTCTGTAACCAACCTATAGCCTAACCTAGTAATAGGAATGGATGCTGCAAAACTATGCTGAATTAATTAACACTTTTGCAAGCAGTAATTATATATGCATACATGTATACAGAGTGTCTTCATATGACCCAGAAGGCAAAACAAAGACATTAGAAACACTAATTTTAGAGCAGGATGTCAGAGCAGATGTAATCTTAAAGCAGTGACTTGAGATTACTAACATCCATCACACAGCACATATCAAAAGACTAATTTATTCTAATATATACAAGTCATACTCAATTTTTAAAAAAAAGGCTGGACTGAAATATAAAAGAAGGAGCTTTGGACATAAATTGTCATGTGGACCGAGCATCACAGCAAACCATTCTGCAGAAAAACAAAAAAAAACTAAAGCAGTGAAACAGAAAGAAATACAGGTGACACAATGCAGAACATGCCTGGGATCTTGAAGCCTTTCCAGTCCTAGTTTCAACCCCTTCCCAGGCTGTGAGATGTACCTCTGCCCTTCAGTTCTGTAAGATACCCTGAATCCTTTTACTGTATTCGTCTTCGCTTAAGCTAGCTCGAACTGGTTTCTATTACCCAAAAACAAAAAATCTTAAGTAAATATTAACACAAGTGCTTTGCCTCTGCTGCCTTGATTACATCCAAAAACTTCATTGCCAGAAACATCTACACCTTTTATAAATCCTGTTTCATTTCTTACTCATCTTTCCAACCTCCAATTAGCATCTAATGGACACCTACTTCATGCCAGGCACTGCTAGCATCTGGCAACAGAATGATAAGGAAGCCATGGACCCTGCACTCAAATTCATAATCTAGCAAAGTACTTACATCAAATGTGAGTCTTGATCAATTAGTGGGTTCCTAGAAGTACTTTTTAAAATTTTGAAATGTGTGAAAATAAAAGTAGAAATAAGTGGTAAGGTTAAATATTGCTTTCTATAGCTTTTCTTTCAGCTACATGTGTGTTCACAATGGATAGCTATATAATATGTATTTCTAACTAAGTCATGAACAAAGAGTTTGAAAAATACCAGTGGATCAGTATTTCTTAATAACCTCAACAAATACCAGACAGAAGTTGTGCCTCAGAGAATCCATTAGTGCTTAAATTAATAAAAGATAATTTTAATTGGTGTATCCTTAGTTCGTGTTTATTTTACATGCTTGAAAACAGTTATTGGTTCACCTCAAGTACATTAAACAGTCCTCCTTGTTTAGTTTTAATTAGCTAAGCAAATCCTTTTCTCTTTGCCTTAAACAGTACAAAGAAAAGCTCAAATCAGCATGTCAGAATTACTATAAACTCTTAATTAGCCGAGTATAAATTTAGTAAGTTTCTGCTTTACTTACAATGAATGCTGACTGGGAGAAACCTGATCATCACCAGGGTAACTACTGCGCTACAAGAGATGACAAGTTAGCCTAGAAAAAGACGACCATGAGGCAGAAGATATCAGAGTTCAAATATTATTAAAAGTCTACAATGACTCTAAATGGTCTAAGGTAATTTCTGAAAAACATTAATTGAAGAGAATGTAAGAAGAATCCATCAAATGACACTTGGGTGTATCCTGGCATTTTGTGTGTTTTCCACATTATCTTAAACCTAAAAATCTGATTTCATTTTCAAGGAAAATGATTTCAAACACATTTACTCTCTAAAGACTTCCAATCGTTATCAGCTAGCAGGAGTTATGATACCCTTGATTAGTCAACAAGAATCTTTCCTGAGCACCCAGCACATGCTGCTCTAGGAATTATGCAGAACAACATAAATAATGTGGAATGCCTTGAAACATTGATACTTTAAAACTCATCATAGTCTGTCTCCCAAGACAACAGAAATATAAGCAAAAATAAATGGGGGACTTCCCTGGTGGTCCAGTAGTTAAGAATCTGCATTGCAATGCAGGGGACAGGAGTTCAATCCCTGGTTAGGGAACTAAGATTCCACATGCCGTGGAACAACTAAGCCCATGTACCACAACTACTGAGCCTGCATGCTCTAGGGTCCATGATCCCCAAGAGATGCCCGTGAGCCACACCTAGAGAGAAGCCCGTGTGCCACACAAAGACCTAGTGCAGACAAATTTAAAAGAAAATTAAAATAAACAAATGGGACCTCTTCAAACTTATAAGCTTTTGCACAGCAAAGAAAACTATGAACAAAACAAAAAGATATCTTATGGAATAACAGAAAATACTTGCAAATGATGTGACCGACAAGGGCCTAATTTCCAAAATACTACAAACAGCTCATACAAGTCAACAACCAAAAAACAAAGAACCCAATCAAAAAACAGGCAGAAGACTTAAGTAGACAACCCTACAAAGAAAACACACAAATGGCCAATAGGCACATCAAAAGAAGCTTATCATCCCTAATTATTAGAGAAATGCAAATCAAAACTATAACGAGCTACCACCTCACACCAGTCAGGATGGTCATCATTAAAAAATCTACAAATAACAAATGCTGGAGAGGGTATGGAGAAAGGGAACCCTCTTACATGTTGGTGGAAATGTAAGCTGGTCAGTCATCATGGGAAACAATAAGGATGCTCCTCAAAAAAACTAAAAGTAGAATTGCCACGTGATCCAGCAATTCCACTCCAGGGCATATACATAGACAAAACTATAAGCAAAAAGATACATGCACCCCTATGTTCACAGCACCACTACTTACAATAGCCAGGACATGGAAACAACCTAAATGTCCACTTACAGCTGAATGGATAAAGAAGATGTGGTGTTTGTGTATGTATAGGTGTGTAGTGCAATATTACTCAGCCCTTAAAAAGAATGAAATAATGCCATTTGCAGGAACATGGATGGACCCAGAGATTATCATACTAAACAAAATGTCATAAAGAAAAATTCCACATGATATCACCTAATGTGGAATCTAAAACATGACACAAATGAACATATCTACAAAACAGAAACAGACATACAGATATAGAGAACAGACTTGTGGTTGCCAAGGGGAGGAAAGGACTGAGAGTTTGGGATTATCAGAGGCAAATTATTATATATAGGACAGATAGACAACCAGGTTCCACTCTATAGTATAGTGAACTATAATCAATGTCCTATGATACCATAATGGAAAAGAATATGAATATATATATATATATATATATGTATAAGTGTATAAGTGGCATATACATATGTATACACCAAAGCCTTTGACTGTGCATATCACAACAAACTGTGGAAACTTCTTCAAGAGATGGGAATATCAGACCACCTTACCTGCCTCCAGAAAAATGTGTATGCAGGTCAAGAAGCAACAGTTAGAACTGGACATGGAACAACAGACTGGTTCCAAATTGGGAAAGGAGTACGTCAAGGCTGTATATTGTCGCCCTGCCTATTTAACTTCTATGCAGAGTATATCATGCGAAATGCTGGGCTGGATGAAGTACAAGCTGGAATCAAGATTTCAGAGAGAAATATCAATAACCTCAGATATGCAGATGACACCACCCTTATGGCAGGAAGAGGAACTGAAGAGCCTCTTGATGAAAGTGAAAGAGGAGAGTGAAAAGGTTGGCTTAAATCTCAACACTCAAAAAACAATGATCATGGTACCTGGTCCCATCACTATTTCCCCCTGACAAATAGATGGGGAAACAATGGAAACAGTGACAGACTATTTTTGGGGGCTCCAAAATCACTGCACATGGTGACTGCAGCCATGAAATTAAAAGACACTTGCTCCTCGGAAGAAAAGCTGTGACCAACCTAGACAGCATATTAAAAACAGAGACATTACTTTGCCAACAAAAGTCCGTCTAGTCAAAGCTATGGTTTTTCCAGTAGTCATGTATGGATGTGAGAGTTGGACTATAAAGGCTGAGTACCGAAGAATTGATGCTTTTGAACTGCTGTGTTGGAGAAGACTCTCGAGAGTCACTTGGACTGCAAGGAGATCAAACCAGTGAATCCTAAAGGAAATCAGTCCTGAATATTCATTGGGACAACTGACGCTGAAGCTGAAACTCCAATACTCGGGCCACGTGATGCAAAGAACGGACTCATGGGAAAAGACCCTGATGCTGGGAAAGATTGAAGGTGGGAGGAGAAGGGGATGACAGAGGATGAGACGGTTGGATGGCATCACCAACTCGATGGATCTGAGTTTGAGCAAGCTCCAGGAGTTGGTGATGGACAGGGAAGCCTGGCGTACAGCAGTCCATGGGGTCGCAAAGAGTCGGATATGACTGAGCAACCAAACTGAACTGGTAAGTGAATCACCTTGCTGTACAGCAGAAATTAATACAACAGTATAAATCAATTATACTTCAACAAAATTTTTTAAAAATTCATCATAAAAACTTAGGACAATTTTAATGGCAGAAAGTGATCATGTCATAGCATGTTTCTGTATCAAAACAAAAACCTGTCATACAAAGCATAGCAGTCTATTTCCATGTTTTTTCAGACATATGTCATTGTGTGCTCAGTTGCTCAGTCATGTCCAGCTCTTTTCAGCCCCGTGGGCTGTAGCTGGCCAGGCTCCTCTGTCCATGGAATTTTCCAGGCAAGAATACTGGAGTGGGTTGCCATTCCCTACTCCAGGGGATCTTCCCAACCTGGGGATCAAACTTGCATCTCTTGCATCTCCTGCATTGGCAGATGGATTCTTTACCATTAGTGCCTTCTGGGAAGCATAATTATTCATTAATTTTGCTAAGAAGAAGTATGTAACTGAAAGTGAAGAAAATGTGTGTAAAAAAATTACATTTGAGAAAATATCCACACATATTTTTTTTCTAACATAGTAAAAGTACTATTATTTGATTTTTGCTGTGGCACATACTTCTTAGCTCTCAGAACACTCATGTTCATGTGTTCATTATCTAAATTCTAAACCATCTGCCTAATTCTAAGGACATAAAGATAAAGGTACTCACTGTTTAGAAAAGAAACAAACACATAAGCCTAACTGTAATTTAATTTGGAAAGTGTAACAGAGTGGGGTACCTAATGCAGTGTGAGGTGGTAGGTAGAGCAAGGAAGGGTTCCATTCCATGAAGGAGCTAAATCTAAAACAGAAAGGTAGTCAAGTCGGATGGGGTAGGGGGTGAAGGGGGGTTAGGCAGGTGTGCATGCATGCGTGTGTGTGTGTGTGTGTGTGTGTGTGTGTGTGTGTGTTGTGTATAGATGTGGGGAAAAGCCTGGAATTTTGAGTACAGCCCTAGAGAGAAGAATCAGCTTGCTGGGTATGGTGGAAGACAAGAGAATTGGCTTCAGGCAATCCAGTCTAGCTAAAACAAGTTCAGGGCAGAGACAATCAGGAGATGAGCCCAAAGTTGAGGGGACGATCAGGACTGCAGGACTAAAGAAACACACTGAAGAGTTTAGAATTGTTGTTCAGTTGCTAACTCATGTCTGACTCTTGCAACCCCATGGACGTCAGCATGCCAGGCTTCCCTGTCCTTCACTATCTCCTGGAGTTTGCTCAGATTAATGTCCATTGAGTGGGTCTTGATATAAGAAATCAGGATCCAAAGAAATTTCACATAACTTATTCTGGTGGCTAACAAAGGACAGGCTGGTGAGTAAGAACTCAGGTGGCAGTAAAATCACCTTTAAAAGGTTTTGTCAGGGATGATATTCAAGGGAAATAACAGAGGTCTAAACTCTGACATTGGTAGTAGGTATGGAAAGAAGGAGAACTCAAGCAAAATTTAGTAATACAGACCATAAAGACAGCTGGACTTGATTAGAAAGAGCAGAAAGAATAGGAAAGGGTTAAGAAATGGCTCAAGATGGAGGCAGGGGGAGGAATGCAGGCATGGAAGGATTTTTAAGCCCTAAATTAAGAACAATAGCTATCTTTTGGTAGAGCAGGAATGGGATGGGGTGAAGGAGAGGGTTTTCAAGATTGCTGGGAGAAATATTAATAAGCTCAGATATGCAGATGACACCACCCTTACGGCAGAAAGTGAAGAACTAAAAAGCCTCTTAATAAAAGTGAAAGAGGAGAGTGAAAAAGTTGACTTAAAGCTCAACATTCAGAAAACTAAGATCATGGCATCCGGCCCGATCACTTCATGGCAAATAGGGATACAGTAGAAACAGTGGCTGGCTTTATTTTTCTGGGCTCCAAAATCACAGCAGATGGTGTTTGCAGCCATGAAATTAAAAGACACTTACTCCTTGGAAGGAAAGTTATGACCAACCTAGACAGCATATTAAAAAACAGAGACATTACTTTGTCAATGAAGGTCCGTCTAGTCAAGGCTATGGTTTTTCCAGTGGTCATATATGGATGTGAGAGTTGGACTATAAAGAAAGCTGAGCACCAAGAAATTGAAGCTCTTAAACTGTAGTGTTGGAGAAGACTCTTGAGAGTCCCTTGGACTGCAAGAAGATCCAACCCGTCCATCCTAAAGGGGATCAGTCCTGGGTGCTCACTGGAACGACTGATGTTGAAGCTGAAACTCCAATACTTTGGCCACCTGATGTGAAGAGCTGACTCATTGGAAAAGACCCTGATGCTGGGAAAGATTGAGGGCAGGAGGAGAAGAGGATGACAGAGGATGAGATGGTTGGATGGCATCATGGACTCAATGGACATGGGTTTGGGTAGACTCTGGCAGTTGGTGATTGACAGGGAGGCCTGGCGTGCTGCAGTTCATGGGGTCACAAAGGGTCAGACATGACTGAGCGACTGAACTGAACTGAAGGAGAGGGTGGGTCAAATTGACAGTTAACAGTGACACATATACACTACCTAATGTGTAAAGTAGATAGTTGGAAGCTGGTGTATAGCACAGGGAACTCAGCTCCGTGCTCTGTGATGACCTAGACGGGTAGGATGGGGGCAGGAGAAGGAGGCTCAAGAGGGAGATGAGACATGTATATACACAGCTCATTCACTTCTTTGTGCAGCAGAAACCAACACGACATTGTAAAGCAGTCATACTCCAATAAACAAAAAAGAACAATAGCTAGGAGGGGAATAAAAATGGATACAAGGTGACAAATTAGGAATCTACTACAGTAATTTATATGAGAGGTTATGGCATGATGGCATGATGGTTTCAACTAGGGTGAAGCCAGTAGAGACACTGAGATAAACATGTATTTAAAAAACATTTCCTAAAAATTTTAAAGTTAAAAAAGAAATACTTCATTGCTAAAACCAGTAGGATTCACTGGCTATCAGACTGATGTGGCAGAGAGAGAACGTCAGAGATCCCTCCCAAGGCATCACAGGGGCAAAAATGGTGGTAACAATAACTGAAATAAAGTGGAGGAAAGATGATTTAAGAAGACTGAGAAACACAGTACTTTAAACATGTTCACCTCTGAGATATCTAAGAAGAAATATCAAGCAGACAGCTGAATATACAGACCTCTCAAAAGAGAGGCCTCTTTACACTAAAACTATAATTTGGGGAACTGCTAGTCTATAATTAATTGCAACGATACCCGAGATCACCAGAGGATAAGGAAGAATGTGTCCTGAAAAGATGGCCTAGGAACAGGTGCTGAAAAGATCTAAAATCTTAACTTTAGATGCTAGGGGAAGGGAGAGCCTACATGTGAAACTGAAGTGGAGTCTTCCATTGTAAACACAGCTTTTGAGAACTGTGCTTGTGAAAAAGAGAAGATAATACAGGAAGCAGCCTTAAGAGACAAGAGGCCAAGGTAGAGGGGTGCCGTTTTATTCGGGATGGAAGGCAATGTAACACATTTAAGTGCTTGAAAGGATGAGTCAGTAAAGAGAGAGAGATTAACAACACAAGGGAAAAATGATATTCAATAGTATAAATCCCCACAAGGCTAGAAAATGGGCTGTTCCACGTGGGGGGAACAACTCCTCCTCTCCCAGATGGTTTCTGGCTAAACTGAAGTTTGTGTGGCTTTAGGGTGGTGGTTGAAGAAGCAGTCCACCAGACTTTCAGTTTTTCCAGCCCACTGGTTATGGTTAATCTGGACTTAGCACTAACATATTGTCCTGTGGGGCCTTTTTTCCTCCAGAGATTGGAAATGTCTGTTTACTGTAAGTAAGGTCTTACTCGGTCCAGTATGTTAAAGCAAAGAAAGAATGATGATGGTTTTGTTATATACTCTCTCATTAACTTGATTTAAGGGATTTGAGATTTTCACTTTGTGTATCTTCCTGCTTTAGGAAACAAATTTCCCGGAAGTGAGAAGCACGAAATGCAGGGATAAATTCAATAAAATGAAATGCTCTCAGCTAAACCTCTTATTTATGCTTTCCAGATTCTACTATCCTTCAAGATAGTATTAAGGAGAAGATGGAAAGCTACCCTCAATAACAACCAAAAAATGGTAATTACATGAGGTGAATGATATGTTGACTAACCTTACCATGGCAAACATTTTGCAATATATACATGTATCATTACATTGTAAACTTTAAACTTTCACAATATTCAACTATACATTTAATACAGCCGGAGGAGGGGAAATGCCCAAATACCAACTGATGGATTCCTGTCAAAATATGTCTCATCAAACCCAACAGAGATAGCAGGAGACAGTGTTCTACCAAATAATTTGGATCCTCTCTCCAACAGTGTGACTTGCTTCAGGAAAAATGGACTAATTCACAAACCTGGTAAGTAATGCACCTGTAGGAACTCTACACTGCCATCACTCTGAAGATGACCAAAATATGACAGCATCTACTTCTGGAATTGTGTCAAATACCCTGCTAATAACTCTTGCTCTGGCATAGCGATTTAGTGCTGGTACTAAAATATAAATTAATGGGAGAAGTTCTAGAGTTTGGAAGAGATATTGAAAAGACATCTATCACTAAAACATTGGGAAATTGGTATCATTCCATTATTTAGGCCAAGAGATGCATAATGTTTGACAAACTAGAGTTTTCATACAATGTGGGATGACTTCTCTTTACCTTGACAAGAAGCACCCAACATGCCTTTTTAAAAAATTTACATATTGTTAAAATCACTCTTTTCTATCACAATTCTATCATTTTTCAAAAATGCACAGACAGAAAAGTTCCGTCATTCCCCAAATTCTCTTGCGGTGCGCCTTTGAACTTAAACCCCCTCTCCATCCCTTACCCCTGCCAAACGGGCTGTTGAAAGATTGCGCCGCCACACACTGCCATGGTCCACAGCCACAGCCATCTGCCTGTGTTCACTAAGTCACTGCACACGGCAGCCTTTCCATCCTAAGCCCAGTACCCACTAGCCCATTCAGTGCCTCCACAGTCCATCACTACAGCAAAAGGGAACTTGTGGAATCGCGGTGTGACAAGTATAAAACATGCCATGAAGAACCAGCTGTCATATTTGGCCCACCTTGTGGCCTCACACCAGAGTGGCCTCTGCTGCTGGCCCTTGCTCTCCACTGTCACCACCTCCATTATCAAACACACCTTCCCAACAGGTGAAGTCTTACCAACTGCTTCTTTAATCTGAGTCTTTTTCCTCTTCCCACAATTTCCCTTGGTGGAAAAAGCCCTAAATATTGTAAATTTCTCTACCTCATAGTCTAGATGTGGTTGTTAGGATATCAAAAGAAGCTAAAGGACAGATGCAAGCTGTTATATATAGGATGGATAAACAACAAGGTCCTACTATATAGCACAGGGAACTACATTCAATATCCTGCGACAAACCATAAAAGAAAGAATGTGAAAAAAAACACATATGTGTAACTGAATCACATATTTTGCTGTACAGAAGAAATTAACACTGTAAATCAACTATACTTCAATAAAATGTTTAAAAATAAATTAAAATAATTTTTTTAAAGGAGCTAAAGAATTCATAAAAATGGCTGATTCAAGGAGGGATACTATACTAGACAAACCTAAAACATTCTGTTGCGCCAGAGACAAAAATGTGTTCAAAAAATATAGGGGAAGATCAAAAATACAAGAGCCAGATTTAAGGGGCTCTCTTAGTCAAATCTGTGATAACTTCAACATCTAAGCAAAAAGAACAATAATGGATTGTAACTCACTGAATAAAATCAGCTTTTTATTTTTTTCAACCTAACATACAGATATCAACAGATAATAAGTAATTAAGAAGGGGGAGCTCTTCCTTTGAAAAGAATAAACACTTATAAATATGGAGAGAGTAAAGGAATTTAAAAAATCATTATTTTACAAGCACCACAGTAAATTTTGGTTCAGGCAAGAACCAATCATAAAGAGATGCTAAACATATGGAGAAAAAAAAATATGAGGATTAGATGTTTCCATGGTCTCAAAGTATCTTCCCCACAGACTGGCTTACAAGTTACAAGGGGAAAAATATTACCTACTTAACCCAGGCAGTACCTTGACCAGGTGATCAAAATTTCATCAGTGAGGAGCACATGGATATTGTGTGCCTCCTGACATGAGACCCTGAGAACACATCACCGTTAATGTTGCCCTCTGGCTGGGGGTGAATAATCCAAGTCTCACCATGAGGAGACACCAGACAAACCCTGTTTTAGGAACATACTATAAAACAACCACCCTGCATTATCCCAAAATATTAACATCATAAAAATATTAGTGTCATAAGACTAAGAAAGGCTGAGGAATATTTCAGGTTAAAGAAAACTACCAAGCAATAGCAACTACATGCAATTCTACCCTGGATCTTGAATGGGAAGGGGAAAAACACACAAAGGACATTATTAGAACAATTGACAAAATTAGCGATATGGACTAAAGATGCAAGTATTGTGTGAATGTTAAGTTTTCTTGATTTTATTGAGTGTACAGTGGTGATATAAGAGAATACTGCTGTTCTTAAAAAAGACACAATAAAGTATTAAGTAAAACAGACATTATGTATGCAGCATACTCTCAAAAAATAGTGTGTGCCAATATGTGTGTGTGTGTGTGAATGTGAGTATAAATAGAGGAAAAAACAAATATGATAAACCTAATGTAGCAAAAAGTTAAAATTTGCTGAATTTGGATAACAGACATGTGAGTCTTCTGTACTATTCCTTCACTCTTCCATAATATTAAAATTATTCCAAAATAAAGCTTTTTAAGTGGTTTCACCAATTTAAAAACATATTTAAAACTAAGAATGCATTCACACTTTGCCTTTCATGTCAGCCATAATTAGCAAACTAATAAAATATACCTTCCGATGGAAAAGATCTTTATATCTGTGATATAAAGCATAGATAAATATTTTATGAGAGGATTAAAGCTTCAGCTAGTATAGCAATAATGCACTGGTGCTCAGCTTATTGTTTCACTTGGATTTCATTTGGGGCTCATCAGGGATCCCCTGAGTAAGATTAGAACACTTTATCTCCTATCTATAAATAGATCATTACATTTGGATATAAAAGAAGTCCTATAAAAGTGGAGAAAGACAGCTCATGAAGTCAACTAGGTTAAGAACTGCACAGGCACCAAATTTGACTCTTAATCTCATTAGCCTTTAAAAGCTAGTTAGCAGGAAGCCCAATTCAAACATAGAAAGCGGAGAACATTCAGACCTATCTTGGGAAATAAAAACTTAAGTTGTTACTTATGAAGTCTTATGCTATGGATGATTCTATAAAAATACGTAAGCATTGAACTAAAATGCCTGATTTTAGTTTGCCAATGATTTTGATGCTCTTTAAGTAATAAAAAAAACATGGGAAGAATATAAACTAAAGATTAATTACCCAGCACAAGCCACAGGAGCCTCAGAAAAACACACACACCACACTTCTACAAACCCACTCATCTAACGCTCAAACACAAGTGCCATGTGTAATTACAAGAATCAGAGGCTTTCAACCATATGAAAAAGAACTCAGAACAGTGACAGGCAGCAGCCCTTTCTGCAATTTAATGAGTGGATACTCCTCCACAATTGAAGCATGTTTTCTTTTGTCTTTAAATTTGTAATCAAAGTAATATATAGCATATGGTTAAAAAGTCAAGGAGGACCAAGGGCTCTGATCTCCTATTTCTAAAGGCAACCATATTTAACCATTTCATTTTAGGAGTTTTCCTGCAGTTACTCTCAATTTTCTAAATAATCACTTCTACCAATACTTCTTCATTTATCACCTTGGAGAAGGCAATGGCACCCCACTCCAGTACTCTTGCCTGGAAAATCCCATGGACGGAGGAGCCTGGTAGGCTGCAGTCCATGGGGTCACTAAGAGTCGGACACGACTGAGCGACTTCACTTTCACTTTTCACTTTCATGCATTGGAGAAGGAAATGGCAACCCACTCCAGTGTTCTTGGCTGGAGAATCCCAGGGATGCGGGAGCCTAGTGGGCTGTCGTCTATGGGGTCGCACAGAGTCGGACACGACTGAAGCGACTTAGCGGCAGCAGCTTCATTTATCACCTATAGGTATCTGTGAGATACATCTGATAGGACTGATGCTTTAGTTAACTTACACTTGCCATAAACACCCCCTCTATTCCTCTCAATGTATATCACTAATTTTAGTTCCTTAGTTACTTTTTAGATATGCTACCAATTTATTTTTTGTTCTATCAAATACGAAATACTTTGATGACTCCTTCACAAAACAAGACTATCAGAACCTGTACCCATTCTTCTACATCTCCTCCCAACTTCCCTCAGCTCTGCTTCATTTTTGTCCTATATTGTTAAGATTTAAAATTCACATTCCAGGGACTTCATTGGCTAAGTGGGTGGACTCCACGCTTCCAATGCAGGGGCCCTGGGCTCTATTCTTGGTCAGAGAGTTAGATTCTGCATAAAGGAGACTAAGACCTAGTGCAGTCAAATAAATAAATACTTTTTAAATAAAATAAAATTCACATTCCATTAGGTAGCCATAATTTTATGTGTCTTTCATGCACTGTCTGTAGCAGTGGTTCTTAAACTGCCATGTGAATCAGAATCACCTGGAAAACTTGTTAAAACACAAGACTTGGACTTCACCTGGTGAGTTTCTGATTCTACAGATCTGAGATGTGGCCTGAATCTTTGCAGTTCTAACAAGTTCCCAGGGATGCTTCTGGTCCAGGGACTCAACTCTGAAGACCACTGGTTTAAAGGATGATTCTAAAGGTGAAAACCAATAAAGGATATTGCTCAACAAAGGGTCAAAAGATACGTTAAGATTACAGTTGTCTCACTGTATCTCACTGTGCACACTGTTTGCTGAATCCATGGTAGACAAGACATGAGCTAAGAAGAAGCTGGAAGAAAATATGAGGAGCCATAGGAATTGCAGACATGTTTATTCTCTCCTGGCTGGCACAACAGCTATAGCAGCAGTCATAACATAACCGAACACAACACACCCACAAGGGCTTTCCAGGTGGAGCTTACATATGCTTACAGAACAAAACGTTGCACATGGCCAAGCGAGTACCTCATGACTTGCATGCACAGTGCTGTAAGTGATCTCAGCTCTTACATAGTCATTTACAAAACATGGGGCAAAAGAACCTGACCGTGCCATGTTGGCTAATTTGCTCTTTCCCTACACATTTCGTTCTCTATGCTTATAAGGTCATGACCCTTTTGCTACTAGAGAAAGAATGCTCTAATGTCACAAGAATTGATGCTTTTGAACTCTGGTGTTGGAGAAGACTCTTGAGAGTCCCTTGGACTTCTAGGAGACCCATCCAGTCCATCCTAAAGGAAATCAGTCCTAGGTGTTCATTGGAAGGACTGATGCTGAAGCTGAAACTCCAATACTTTGGCCACCTCATGCGAAGAGTTGACTCATTGGAAAGGACTCTGATGTTGCGAGGGACTGGGGGCAGGAGGAGAAGGGGACGACAAAGGATGAGATGGTTGGATGGCATCACCGACTCGATGGACATGAGTTTGAATAAACTCTGGGAGTTGGTGATAGATGGGAGGCCTGGCAAACTGCGATTCATGGGGTCGCAAAGAGTCAGACACGACTGAGCTAAACTGAACTGAACTGAATGTCACAATACAATACCCTTTCTGGCTACTACCAGTTGCTCCAAAGCATACCAAGTTTTAATTTGATTCATATTTAGGTCAGAATTTATTGCATTATTTCCCCCTTTGGAATTTGTTTTCCTTTACGTTTTTTGTGCACTTTTTACTCACCCTATCTATAGCTTACATTAGAAAACAAATGGCCTTCTCTTCTAATTTGAACCAAATGCATATTATAAGCAGTCATTCTGACATTTCACTGCCCTACAGGTAGTCTCCTGGAGCTGAGGACAGAGGTGGGAACTGGAGACATACATTTGAGAATCAGCAATTTACAGGTAATGTTTTAAGAGACAGTCAGTCAATCCTAAAGGAAATCAATCCTGAATATTCATTGGAAGGATTGATGCTGAAGCTGAAGCTCTGATACTTTGACCACCTGATGCAAAGAGCTGACTCACTGGAAACGACCCTTATGCTGGGAAAAATTTAGGGCAGGAGGAGAAGAGGGCGACATTGGATGAGATGGTTGGATAGCATCACCGACTCAATAGACATGAGTTTGAGCAAACTCTAGGATAGTGAAGGACAGGGAAGCCTGGCAAACTGCAGTTCATGGGGTTGCAAAGAGTGGGTCACAACTTAGCATATGAACAAACATCTGTCTCAGGCTTATAAACTTGGGTGTAAACTTGGTAATAGATCTGTCTAAGGCTTCCCTGATGGCTCAGTGGCAAAGAATCCGCCTGCAATGCAGGAGACACAGGAGTCGTGGGTTCAGGTTCAATCCCTGGGTTGGGAAGATCCCCTGGAGGATAGCGTGGCAACCCACTTCAGTGTTCGTGCCTGGGAAGTCCCATGGACAGAGGACCTGGCAGGCTACAATCCATGTGGTTGCAAAGAGTCGGACATGACTGAGCGCACATACACACACACACACATAAACTTGGTAATAGATTATCTCAGGTTCACCTTTGGTATCACAAAATGACAAAGAACACTTGCAGACTGAATATAAAAATTTACTTATTATTGACTCCCACCTGTCCTTAACCCAAAAGGAGAAGAAAGTGAGATTCCTGGTAAGAAGGAATGCCCCACAGTCTCACTAAGCAATAAAGCCTGAACAGAAGGGAAGAAAGCAGGCCACCATCTCAGCAACCTGTCAGACACCTATGACACTGACTCCTTGAGCCTCTTCTGGTCAGATGAGAAACAGCTCTTCTACATGTGAGGAGGTCTTAGCAGGTGAGCAAATTCCCAGGTGCTCGAAAAAAATCCTCAGAATTTCCAGCTGCCAACAAGTGTGCCCAAAAGCTTCCCTTTCTATCCCCCACACCAACGTACAGGCTCATCTAAAGTTCAAACTAACACTTAGAAAACCAAAAGCAAACTGCTCACAATTTTAGAACCACAGATTTTAATGTGGCCAGTCACTTGGTGGTTATCTTAAGGGAGTCTAATGATATCATATCTAAAAGTCAAGGAATATGAAGGCCTAGAGGGACTGCCTCTACTACAGAAGATATTTCTGAGACTGAACAAAGTTCCCTAAGAAAAATGTTCAGAAAGACAAGAAGACCCAGATTGTACCTGAGGAACTCCATTTTTCAAGGGAGGCAGAAGAGGCAGAATCAACAAAAGAGACTAAGAAGCAGACAATGAGATAATAGGGAAACCAAGAAAGTGTGGTACTGCATGCAAGTCAAGAGACTTAGGTATTTTAAGAATAAGGGAGACATTAGCCATCAGGGAAGTACAAATTAAAACCACAAGAAAATACATTTCTAACCCACTGTGATGGCTACAACCAAAATACAGACTACAGATGTTGGCAAGGATGTGTAGAAATGAGAATCCTCCACATATGTTGGTAAGAATGTAAAATAGCACAGCCACACTGGGAAACAATCTGGCAGTTCTTCAAATGATTAAACATACATAATTCAGAAATTAAACACACATGAAAAAAAAAAACATGCATGATTGA
Source organism: Muntiacus reevesi (assembly GCF_963930625.1). NCBI lineage: Eukaryota > Metazoa > Chordata > Mammalia > Artiodactyla > Cervidae > Muntiacus > Muntiacus reevesi. Next base: position 77,604,974 of record NC_089253.1, on the reverse strand, counting down.
GTACTACATATATTCCCAAGAAAAATGAAAACGTCCACACAAAAATTTATATTGTGAACGTTCACAGCAGCATTACTTACATATTATAGCCAACAGGTTGGAACAATGTGAGTGTCCATCAACTGACGAATGGATAATCAAAATTAAATATGCACATACAATAGAATATTATTCAGCCATGAAAAGGAATGAAGTTGATATACGCAACCACATGGATGAACCCTGAAAACATTATACTAAGTGAAAGAAGCCAGTCATAAAAGGCCACATATTATATGATTCCACTTATATGAAGTATCTAGGAGAGGCAAATTCATAGAAACAGAAACTAGACTCGAGGTTACCAGGGGCTGGGGAAGAAAGAGAGGAGAGTTACTACTTAGTGGTTACAGAGCTTCAGTCCAGTATAATTGAAGCTGTATTGGAAATAAATAAATTGTGGTATTTTAGCTACATGTCAATTTTTTAAAAAAGGAAAGAACAGGGAACTTCTCTGGGGGCACAATGGATAGGAGCCCACCTGCCACTGCAGGGGAAACAGGTTTGAGCCCGGGTCCAGGAGGATTGCACATGCCACACGGCAACTGAGTCCATGCACTGCAACTACTGAAGGCCCTGCATCTAGAGCCTTTGTTCCACAGCAAGAGAAGCCACCACAATAGGGAGCCAGCACCCCACAATGAGAGAGTGGCCCCCACTCCCCACAACTAAAGAAAGCCCACACACAGCAATGAAGACCCAGTACAACCAAAATAAATAAATTACATTAAAAAGGAAAGAACAAAGAAGTCATGGGTAATCGCTCCTATATGGGGCAATTTTCCTGCCCATAACAACTATAAACTCTGGGCAAAATATTAAAAAATCAACTACCAAAGGTACTGAAGAGCTACCAAAAGCACAGAGAAAATCACAGGAGAAGACAAAAGTGTGGGGAGATACGAAGTCGGGGGTTATTCTTGGAAGAAGGGAATAGTCCTGGGTGAATTTCCAGGTTGCTTGCTTGGTTTGAATGACTTTTATTCTGAAGGTCCCAGTTTGTGCTATGCAGGACAGCTAAATTAAAATAAAAATTCACAGACTTAACTTACTGGTTTGAAAAACCAGGGTTTGGGGCAACTAAAACAGGTAGCAAATGAAGGGAAGAAATGAAAAAAGAGAGACTCAAAGAGAAGAGCATGTGTCCCCCAATTTCTACGGATGAACTCTACCAAAATTTTTGGCTGACATTCAAACATCACACACAGATAGGGCAAGATGCGGGCTTCTCAGGTGGCACTGGTGGTAAAGAACCCACTGCCAATGCAGGAGATGCAAGAGACACAGGCTCAATCCCTGGGTCAGGAAGATCTCCTGGAAAAAGAAATAGCAACTCACTCCAGTATTCTTGCCTGGGAAATTCCATGGACAGAAGAGCCTCATGGGCTACAGTTCACGGGGTGGCAAAGAGTTGGACATCACTGAGCAACTGAGCATGCAGGCAGGGCAAGCAGCCAAAATAAAGCTCACAGAAATAAACAGAGATCTCAGTTGCTGCCCACTGCAGAGGAGAGACGCTAGAGTTTAAGTCTAGCTATTGTAACTAGGATCAAAGCCATAAAGGTTTCAGAGTCCTAAACACAATAATGGTATGTGAAGCCTTAGGAGATGACACTGCCCAGGGCCCTCATTTATACAAGAAGTTTGAAAGGGCTTCATGTTATAATCTATAATCAGATGATAATGGCCTGCTAGGAAGAGAAAGGTATCAAGAGGGACTCGAAGCCAATTCCACAATACCATAGGAAGCTAGTCAAGTCTGCTCAGGGAGAAAGGAATGCTATCATGCATGACACGTATCTGACATTTCTGATCTAAGAGATCAAAGTCATGATTTCAGTACACCCAATAAAGCTAATATAGAGGCCTGTATACCATGGACTCACTCTTCTTTGATGACATAACCACCTCTACGTATTTTAATGCTCCCTCCTTCTGCTCTAAGATAAATAAATACCCAAGTCTGGGCCAGAACAAAAAGAACTGTTTTAGGTTTACTTCTCCAAAACCCAAATGTAGTACATAAAGTTTCGTCAGACCATTTCTTCTCTTAAAACACATGCACACACACAGTGTACGTGTACCAATAGGTAGACACAGCTACACAGAAATAAACAAGCTTGCGTTCGTGTGTGTATGCATGCATGTGTGTTTGTTTAGACAATGTCAGCTGCTGTGCAAACAAAGAGAAACGTTCAAATTCAAGTCACACACCGAAGGAACAGTTGACAATACTTGTTGCTCAATTGAATGGAGGAAATGAAACAGTTCTATTTAAAGATTTCCTATGTTTTCTTACAGCTTGATTATTACTAACAAATAAGAGTTTCTTGTCAATCTGGTCCCCATTAATAAATACATATTTATTAATCTTTTACATTCCCTTATTTAGCATGTATCTTAATGCTTTAGTTAATCCTTTTACGCTGCTTAGGTTCTGGTAATAAGGAAAACCAGTAAACTAAGTCTAACTTGTTTTATATCTTGGAGACACCTTTAGTAGTCTGGGTCTAGAATATATTCAGAATAAATCTGATTTATTATGGTACTATTTATTTTATTATACATGTTTTTTTAAACTGAAGAAAGTATCTTGGCTCCTTGTTACTTTTGTTGATGGGTATTCTGTTCATCTCAGGGAAGAAAAATCTTTTATGACTAGCTCTATAAATCACTACTCCAGGCTTATTTCAGAACCATTTTTCTAAAAACATTGTTTTACAACTTCATTTGCTTTTGGCTCAGGACATTACTTTTTAATAGGTCTTGTAAGGGTCAAGAAACATTTTTCTGTACTAAAATAGCAGACACACAATGTGGACTGAAAGTCCAAGACCCATTTATGACTTACACGACCGGTGGGTTTGGGAGGCTGGACACAAATGGCTCAGTCCCTTCAGAGTTCTCTCCTGGGGTAACTCGTCCACGTCATAACCTGCAGAGAGGCAGCCCTGCCCCTCAGGGGAAAGCCTGGGGTCATTCAGTGATGCCAGGAGACTAAGTTGACCTCTGTTGCCTAATCCTGTGGAGGCCAACTGCTGCCATACACCAAAGTCATTTTTTCCAAATGGTCTATCACTAATAAGGCTGAGGTTCTGATATTCAAAACAAAACAAATCTGTAGGGCCATCAAATTCAGTATACCATAGGCCTACCAAAAGTTCCCAAGATTTATTTGTAACCTAATCCTGAAAAAAAAAAAAAGTGAAAGTGTCAGTTGCTCAATTGCGTTCAACTATTTGCAACCCCATGGAGTGTAACCCACCAGGCTCCTCTGTCCATGGGATTCTCCAGGCAAGAATACTGGAGTGGGTTGCCAGGCCCTTCCCCAGGGGATCTTTCCAACCCAGGGATCAAACCCGGGTGTCCTGCAATGCAGGCAGATTCTTTACCATTTGAACCACCAGGGAAGCCCAACCTAATCCTATATATGCTTAATCACATTTAACACCTAAATAAAATAAAATAAAATATAAAATATTCTAATTCTATGTTAGGGCACTTTCAGTTTTTTTTTTCTGCACAAACTGTAAAGGGTTTTTTAATTATGTATAATACAGCCCAAATTTTTATTTAAGCCAATAAATTTTTAAGGAATTGCACATGTTCTGATTCTTTCTACTGCTTCACCTTAGTTCCTCCAAAGTCATAATCTTCAAGGTAAGAGAGCCCTTTCAAAAAGAAGTTTTGCTCAATCCACAGCTGTCACGTCAATCAGCACAAAATTCTTTCATCTCTTTGATCTCCAAAGGAATACAGACACACTTCAAAATTTCCCACCTAAGGAAAAAGATTGTAATCTTTGGGATCCAATTTCCTGAAGCAATTTACTTTAGGACCATGGTTAGGGTCAGAAGATAGATCTGCTAGTTCCGAATTTGACACTCTCTAAAAATATATTAAATTCAAATCACATCCACTCCTAAGCTATCACACTTTAGAACAGTACAGATTGTTGGGATATGCCAATATCTAAGGTTTTAGAAGTTTGACTGTTACGTTTTTCATAGTTTACTTGGCAGCTCTGTCTTGTAATTCTTTCCCACTGACCTAACAGTTCTATGAGTAAAGGAAACCACATAGTTACTCCACGAAGCATTTCCAACAGTGTAGGTTTACAGATAAAGCCCCATCAGGACAGACCTCAGAGGGGCTCTTTCAGCTTTTACTTAAACTTTGCAGTCTGTAGTTTTCCCCCACAGACAAGACAGGCACACATTTTACACAGTTCTTATGGAAATTTGGGAGTAACAAGGTTTGACTAGTCTTTTTAAAAACTAATATTAAACAATTATTAATAGCAAAACTTAATTCTACATATAGGATTATAAAATGTAGGCACTAATATGTATAGAGGATTCCAACATCTAAAGCAGAAGTCAACAACTCTTGGAGGTTAATGGAGGAAAGAAGGTAGACAGGAAGAGGTGGGGAGAGGAAGAGAGCCTGCGGGTCATTCTCCCCCTTCCTTTCTTCCACCCTCTTTCTAAGAAGGTACAGTTTTAAGAGGCAATTCAGGTAGAAAGAAAACAGCCCTATGATAACTTTAAGGTGTTGCCGTTAGTACTTTTGGCAAAGATGGTCAAACCCTCAACTACAACCTTCTGGTGATTTATGGGATGCTTAAAGTTCTTACTGTGAATTTGTACTTAAATTGATTTTATTCATACTCAAAAGTTGTAAATTATCTACTTTTCACTTTGCTATTCCATGACAAGTAACACTGATACAGAAAGATAATACTAGTATATGATCCTAAAGCTATTTTTAATACCCTTAACAATAAATTAATAATGGGTTCATGGTAACAAACACTGGCATTTTACTCTGTAATTACTCATGTGCTGCACATAGGGTACCCTACACCTTAAAAAAATACTTGCTAATTCTAATGAAGCACTTCCTGTGAACTCCATTCCTCTAAGCACTGCACACTGTTATTACCTCTGTTCTACAAATAAGGAAACTGAAACTCAGGAGGTTAAATAACTTGCCCAATGTCACAACATGAGAAAGTATCAGATTCATGTCCATAGCTCATGTTCAATTGGTGTTTCTCAGACTCTGAGACACACACAAATCACCTGAATACTTTGGTTAAGCTGGCTAAAGGGCTGAGTCTGACATTTTACATTTCCAAAAGGCACTAATGCTGCTGGTCCACAGACCACATTTTTAGTAATAATTTCTAGATCACTTCACTCTGCTGCCCAACTATACACTAGAAGAGGATGATATTTAAATTAGGATCCACTGACCTAAGCAAAAAGGCATTTATATCCTAACTTTAAGTACTGAATCAAGGTGCTGTTTTCAGTCCATGTGCAGAGTTCCAATTTACAATGACGTTCTAGACCCAACTAAAATACACGTAATTTGTGCAATGTCTTTTTTTCTGTTCTTAGGACAAGAGCCTATTTCTCCTATTCCCATGCAGATATACGGAAGAAAAACAACTTTTTTTTTTTTTATTATGGGGAGTGGGAAGGTAGACAAGCTTTTACAACTTGGCATTTGACTGAACATTACACATAAAAGCAGACACATCATTAAGACACAAAGCTCTTGACTACTCAATTCTCAAATATGCCACAAAAAGCTTCAAAGACAGCTTGTCTCTGGATTTCTCCTGCTCAGCAACTTTTTAAAGGCGGGATTACAAAAAGATATTGTTCCAACTAGTCATGCTTGTCTAGTAAAAATAACACGCTTCAAGTCCTTACACTTAAAGACACCTCTGACACGAACTGAAATAGACTTACTTGTTTGAATCTAGACCAACATTAAAATATGGTTAATTCCTAATATACTTAAACCTCATTTCTCTTTCTCAAAATCAAGCCATTTCTAAAAATTATCCTGTCTCTTTTGAGGACTACCCAGAGTTTTCTGTGTTCATGCACTTTATTTTTCCTCTTTATGTAATATTTGAATAAATATAATCAAGGAACTTATTAGATTTTGAAATTAAAATCTGGTCTTATGAACCAAATCACCTATAAAACTTTCTCCAACAGGTACCTTTTTTTTTTTTTTTTTTGTCTGGCAAATCTTTATTTTTTTACCGTAGCTTTTATATTCTAAGTTAGTACATTTTTAAGGGGAAGATAGTTTAATATTACATCAGCTTGTCCTACACGAAACCAGGGTGTTTTCTACATACTTCTTTTTTTTTTTTTTTTTTAATTTTTCAGTGGGTTTTGTCATACATTGATGTGAATCAGCCATAGAGTTACACGAATTCCCCATCCCGGTCTCCCATCCCACCTCCCTCTCCACCCGATTCCTCTGGATCTTCCCAGCCCAACAGGCCTGAGCACTTGACTCATGCCTCCCACCTGGGCTGGTGGTCTGTTTCACCACAGATAATATACATGCTGTTCTTTCGAAACATCCCACCCTCCCCTTCTCCCACAGAGTTCAAAAGTCTGTTCTGTACTTCTGCGTCTCTTCTTCTGCCCTGCATATAGGGCCATTGTTACCATCTTTCTAAATTCCGTATATATGTGTTAGTATACTGTAATGTTCTTTATCTTTCTGGCTCACCTCACTCTGTATAATGGGCTCCAGTTTCATCCATCTCATTAGAACTGATTCAAATGAATTCTTTTTAACGGCTGAGTAATATTCCATGGTGTATATGTACCACTTCTGGGCATACACACTGAGGAATCCAGATCTGAAAGAGACACGTGCACCCCAATGTTCATTGCAACACTGTTTATAACAGGTACCTTTTTTAAAAAAAGAATACTAAAAAAAAAAAAAAGCACTTCATTTTAAAATCACCTTTTAACATAAATATATTCTAATGTTCTTTTTGAAATGTAGAGAAACTACTTGAAAAAAATGGGTAGAAGGGACTATTTTTTATGGCTTTCCTACCAGCAAATAGGTACAGGTTTGGCAATTAGGCAGATCTGGATTTATATTCACTCTTAGTGACTATGCGACCTAAGGGCAGGTTTATCTAAACTTGCTGTGCCATAATTCTTGGTTTTTCATATAGTAACCACTCACATAATTATTATTGCAACAGATAGTATAGAACCCTTTATATTACAAAAGAGAAAGTTAAACTTCATGGAATTTATGCAACCTGTCAAAGGTCACATAATAACTGAAAAAAAAAAGAATAAATTCAGCTCTATCTGACTCCAAAGCCCATGATATCTCCTCTGACCCAGGTATTGCATTTCTAATGTAGAGTTATTGATTGCTTAACAGAGATAACAAGTATTTCTCACACACCAAGTGGATCTTTAATTTTAAAAGCCTGGTATAGGCTATACTGTATCACAAATGCCACCTACATCTACAGTATTGGTAGTAAGACGATCAATTATCAAATATCAACTAACTGGATGGGAAAAACATAAAGGTGAATCTCAAGTAAATACACATACCTATGTAGCTGAGGACAAAGATGACTGAGAAAATTAGCTATTAGGCCCTCCCAGGTTTTTATTCTAAAAAACATCTATTGAAGACCCACTATGACAGCATAGTGCTAAAGTAATATTTTACCAAACATTATAAGAGGGATTAAGACTAAAGACTTAAAACAAGAAAAAGAAACCAACTTAAACCACAATAAGAATTATCTAATAGCTGATGTTTTAAATGATAGGAGATTTAATTTAATTACATCTCAGGATATTCACCCTAAGGGCCTTTCTGGTGGTTCAGTGGTAAAAAAAGTCATCTGCCAATGCAGAAGACTCAGGTTTGATCCCTAGGTTGGAGGAAAAAAACAGCAACCTACTCCAGTATCCTTGCCTGGGAAATCCCATGGTCAGAGGAGCCTGGCAGGCTACAGTCCATGGGGTCACAAAATAGTCGGGCACATCTTAGCAACTAAACAACAACACCACACTCACCTAGATACTAAGGCTCGTCTGTGTAAAAGTGATAGTGGGTGAGAAAGTGTCTATGGACATGCAAGGGCTCAGTTGTAGCCACCTATCCTGTATCTTGGAGGCAGTACAAGGTCATGGTTCACAGCATGGACCTGAGGTCACAAGGACCTGAGTTTAAGATCTAGCTCTGTCATTAACAGCTGTGTGACTTTAGTCAAGTAACTTCTTTAAGCCTTAGTGACGTCAACTGTGAAATGGGAATAAAAATCACACTTACCCTATACAGTTATTCATTTAACACATTTTCACTGAAGGTATACCTCACCATCTAGCATTGCACTGGGCACTGTGGATAAGGTGTGAAAATACGTGTAATGTGCTTGGCAGGAGTCAAGAACAACCCAGGGATTTTTGTCAGCTTTGTCCCCTGCTGTTGCTCAGTACTTAGAACAATGACTGACAAGTAGAAGGCTTTAAATAAATATCTTGCTAAATAGTGAAGAAACTGGTTAGTACCAGGTGGACCAGAAACTATTCCCTCTGCTATAACCTTTGTTGGATTCAGCCTTCTTGAGAACATACATATGTAAGCACTGCCAGAAGTTCAAGTCTCCTCATTTGTTTTTAATAAGATTTAGAAGTCTAGCTCCTAAGACTCCATGTGAGATTTTCTGTCACATACTTACAGTGTTTTTAATTGAACATTTCGTACAATAAAATATTAAAACATACAAAGAAGTAAAGTATAATGCACCTTCATGTATTCATCAACCAGCTTCAACAATAAGCAACACATTTTTCACTGTATTAAAATGTGTTTCCCAACTCTTAGCAAGGTAAGCCTTAAAAACTACCTATTTGGACATAACTATTAGTTCCTAGTCTAAGAGAAAGCAGGAGGTATGCCTTTATGCTCTCTCATACAACTTCGGCTCTCGCATCAGCTCTCTTATAAGATGGCACTGCACAGCAAAAATAAATTTTACTAGCAATGAGCATTCACAGAAAATATAGCAATCAATCCTCTCCTAAGCCCTTCCATCCTGGTATTTTGGGTCTTTCTGATAAATTAAAAGCAAACTTCAAAGCAATCCAAGTAAGGTTTTTCGTTGTTGTTGTTGTTGTTTTAAAGGATCTCTTTAAATTTCAATTTTGAAAAGAACCAACAGGGAAGACTTGCTACACAAAGATTATGAATGTAATAAATCAGTTCCATGAGTTCCTTGGTGGTCTAGTGGTTAAGAGTCTGCTTGCCAATGCGGAAGACGCAGGTTTGATCCCTGGTCCAAGAGGATCCCATGTGCCACAGGGCAACTAAGCCGGTGATCCACAACTACTGAGCCCATGTGCCCTAGAGCCCAAGAACCGCAACTTCTGAGCCCATGAGCTGCGACTACTGAAGTCCGAGCACCTACAGCCTGTGCTTCGTGACAAGACAAGCCACTGCAGTGAGATGCCTGAGCGCCACGAGGGAGTGGCCCCCGCTCACCGTAACTAGAGAAAGCCTGCACACGGCAACAAAGACCCAGCACAGCCATAAATAAGGAAATAAGCATTTGTTTAAAAAGTTAATAAATAAGTCTGCTCCAATGACCTTCAGATCAGCATGTCATCTTTTCTCTGAGGAGCTTAAAACACTTCCATACCATCTCTCATTAAAGTGACTCTCAGTTCACCATGAGAATCCCGGCTTCCCTGGTGGCTCAGAGGGTAAAGAGTCTGCCTGCAATGCAGGAGACCCGGGTTCGATCCCTGAGTCGGCAGATCCCCTGGAGAAGGAAATGGCAATCCACTCCAGTATTCTTGCCTGGAGAATTCCATGGACAGAGGAGCCTGGCGGGCTACAGTCCATGGGGTCGCAAAGAGTCAGACATGACTGTGCCACTAACTCTTTTCAGTTTGGCATGAAGGGTGACATGATGCTCTGGGTCAGGCCAGGACAAACAACCTCTCTACTGATGGTCTCACTTGAGGCTATTATGTGTAAAGTCATGGCAGTCCTCCTCACCGACCCAATCCTCAAAGTTACAGGCACATACCAGGCACTTTTTATCACTTTACAAATTAATTAGTCGTGTATCTAGTTCCATCAAACACAAAAGCACCCATGTGATACAAGTTCCATCAGACTTTTTTTTTTTTAACAGCTACAATGGCTGGAAGCCATCTCATTCCCTTTCCTGGCCGAGATCATGGCCAAGCATAAGCAGCAACAACCAAGATAGGCTCTCCACAACGCTCAGTCAGAGGCACACATACCCATCCTCTCACATGTCCTAGGATAAACAGCTACTCAACCTCAGTGCAGCACCTTTTTCTAAAGATGTGGCCAGCCCCTGAACTAAGAGACACAGAACTTCAGCTGGTAAAATTAAGGTAACAAGCTACACATCTTTTATAAATACAATAACCTAGGAGACAGTGAGAAACAAGTATTACTCCAATTTCAAGTGCAAGAAAATCAGAGTCATATATTTCTCACTAGGAGAAATGTCCAATAAGATCCTGGAAAACTGCCAGTCAAGAACATAGAGAAGAAAACATTACACCACAAGCAAAGGGGGGCCAGGGAACCTCTAAGATTCCCGAGTCTATGGTTGTAAGTAGATTTCCCAAAGAGATAAAACTAGTTACCCCAAATTTCAGGTTTCTTCTGACTTAGACCATATGTTCTTACGCAACCAGATTGATCTCACTGGCCCTCTCTTGAACCTAAACAAAACCCAGTTGTACATTTAGAGAGGATTTACTGCTCAGAGCAACAAAACTGATTTTCTACTGCACCCACATGACTTCTTTTCTAATGTTCCTTTTTAAGTTAAGGCAATGAAAGGAGGAGTTCTCCCTTGATGATATGTATACCTCAGTTGATGCGCTTTAACATTAAACTAAGAATTAAGCTGTTGATAAGTCCTTGAAATCTGGTATTCTCATAAAACATTCACATTAATTCAAGCAAAACATTAAAGAGCATTACATAATGAGTCATACTAAACTGGCGATGAAAAGAACAACCATTAAGACACCCAGAGCATCAGTTTATCACAAGTTACCATTCACAGCATGAAAATATGCTTTAAGACTAATATCAAAATACTCACTGAGCCCCCAAAGGTACCCTATTCTTCCCTTAAATACACAGCATTTACCAAAGCATTGTTGTATGCACACACAAAGATTGCTTTCTCTAAAAACAAAACTATAGAACTTCTTTGTTCTTTACAAGAACAGCCACTAAGTTATCTCTATTGCTGACCTAAAGGCTTAAGGGACCATTTATGGGAAAGAAGGTTGTGTAATTATGTAATTATGTTCTCTCATACAGTCTTGACTCTCACATCAGCTCCAGAGCATGGAGCAAATAAGACAGCACAACAGAGAAAAAATATATATATTTATAAATACCAGCAATGAGCATTCACAGAAAACATAATAATCTGTATCTCTCTCTTCTCTTCTCTCTTTCTCTCTCTCCCCCTTTCAGTCATTCTGCTATTTGGGGTCTTTGTGATAAAAACAAAGTCTCAATGCAGTCCAAGTAGTTTGTGGTTAATTACAAATAATATTCCATATATTAATAAATGGATCATTGTTTTTTCACTATTTTAACTGATGCTATTCACAAAAAAGTCTTTAAGATGAAGGACAAAAAATACATAACTTTCGACCTAAATCTCTAAACTACTGGGCTAGTTACACATTACAAGAAAGGGTTTTATATATTCAATCTTGTCTGTACAATTTTCCCTAATCTCTACGAGAGATTATTTTATCGTCGATTTTATTACATCACAGAATGTATAATTACTGTTGACATCTGACAAATTTCAAACAGGAAAGAAAAGCTTAATTAATAATAAAGTTCATGGGCTCTGACTTCAGGAATAATAGCCTTAGCTGGATGCCTAGGGCAAGTTAGAACTTATCTAAATTTTAGTTCCCTTATCTATAAAATGGGAATAATAAGAATATCTACTTCATGGGCCTCATGGGCTTCCCCAGTGGCTCAGACAGTAAAGAATCTGCCTACAAAGCAGGAGATGGTGAGTTGGACTCCCTGGGTCGGGAAGATCCCGGGGAGAAAGGAACGGCTACCCACTCCAGTATTCTTGCCTGGAGAATTCCATGGGCAGAGGAGCCTGGCGGGCTGCAGTTCATGGGGCCGCAAAAAGTCAGACACGACTGAGTGACTGACACTTTCACAGAGACCTCAGGAGATTTTGTGAGACTATATAAGATAATGACGCCGAAAGCCTTGGCACTGTTCCTGACATGGCGAGTACTCTAGAAGTGTTAAATATCATCAGCCTCTATATGTACTCTCACCATTTTGTTGCTGTTCAGTCTCTCGGAGTGTCCGATTCTTCACGACCCCACGGACACACGAGGCCTCCCTGTCCTTCACCATCTCCCGGAGCTTGCTCAAACTCATGTCCGTTGAGTTGATGATGCCATCCAGCCATCTCTTCCTCTGTCGCCCCCTTCTCCTCCTGCCTTCTATTCCTCACAGCATCAGGGTCTTTTCCAATGAGTCGGCTCTTCGCATGAGGTGGCTGAAGTATTAGAGCTTCAGCTTCAGCATCAGTCCTTCCAATTAATATTCAGGGTTGATTTCCTTTAGGATTGACTGCTCTGATCTCCTTGCAGTCCAAGGGACTCTCAAGTCTTTTCCAATACCACAGTTCAAAAGCATCAATTCTTCGGCATTCAGCCGAAGAATTCTTTATGGTCCAACTCTCATATCTATACATGACTACCCGAAAAACCATAGCTTTGATTATACAGAACTTTGTCGGCAAAGTAATGTCTCTGCTTTTTAATACACCATCTAGGTTTGTCATAGCTTTTCTTCCAAGGAGCAGGCATCTTTTACTTTCATGGTTGCAGTCACCGTCTGCAGTGGTTTTGGAGCCCAAGAAAATAAAGTCTGTCACTGCTTGCATTGTTTCCCCATCTATTTGCCATGAAGTGATGGAATCGGATGCCATGATCTTCGTTTTTTGAATGTTGAGTTTTCACCTTCATCAAGAAGCTCTTTAGTTCCTCTTTGCTTTCTGCCATAAGTGTGGTACCATCTATCACTATTACTATTTACTTATCAACCACAAATAATACCTTAGGCATTGCACTGGATGCTGGATACTTTATCATAGGTTTTCTCATTTCTTTCTTTCAGCAACCTCATAAGGTAGGTCCTGTTGTTATTGTTGTTATTGTTACTATCAACCCCATTTATCAACGAAGAAACTGGGTTCAGCAAGTAATTTTTCACGTTCATACAATTAATAAATGGCATTGTCAAAAAAATAAATAAATAAATAAAATAAATAAATGGCGTTGTTTTTGTTGTTTAGTCAGTAAGTTGTCTCCAACTCTTTGCGAGTTAATGGACTGCCAGGCTCCTCTGTCCCTGGGATTTTCTAAGCAGGAATATTGGAATGGGTTGCCATTTTCTTTACTCAGGGATCTTCCCGACCCATGGGATCAAACTCACATCTCCTGCATTGCAGGAAGATTCTTTCCTGCTGAGCATCAGGGAAAATTCTAGTAAATGGCAAAACCAGAATCTGAACCAAAATGTATCTGATAACAAAGCTCCTTAACAGGTATGACATAAGTATTAACAGGTTGAAATTCCTCTAGAATGAGTAATAACAGATTCATTATAGGTGACATTCACCTACAAGTAACTATACCAACTTCTGAATGCTTCAGCCAAAAACAGAAAAAGCCAGTTCTTTCATTTTTTTAAAAGCCATTTCAGGGATGCAAGTGATGAATTTGATAATATGCCACATTTACATAATTCTTTGGTATATAATATTAACTATAATAAATTGATCTTCACTATAATCCCATGGATATAGATAGGAACTATCATCTTATCAGATGAGGCAAGTGAAAAGTCACAAATCTGACAAGTAACAGAAGGACTCAAACTTAAATCTCCTTGCCCCAAGTACAGAGCTATTTTTTTTTACCACACATGTAGACAAACAGGTTAATAAATATTAAAAACTAATCTCAAAAAAGAGTAACTGCTTCCCTAAAAAGAGTAACGGCTCCCCCCAAAAGGCGTCCACACATCACACTCATTCTCATCCATGATCAAAAGCCTTAAAGACAAAACAAAGTGCTGTTCTCCAAATGACAACATTGAAAGAAAGGAGAAGGAGTGTTAACACTCTTCAAAAAGGATGGCCGCCGCACCTAGAAGGAAGGCAGAGGATCACAGTCTCCAAGACAGGAAAACAAAATTACTTACCTGGACTAAAGAAAAATAAAGAAAATAAGGTTGAAAACTATACTTAGGAATTTAATTTATATGAGGAAGAATCATCAGAATTGGTATATATTGGCAGTACTAAAAGACATAGTTCCTACAATCAGAGATTCCAGGGGAGACAGAAAATTATATAATAAATACAAGTTCAAATAATTAACTAAAATACAATGTAGTACAGAATAAAAGATATATGCTATGAGTACATGGAAAAGAGTAACACTTTAACAAACAGGGTAATTGAGTAATCTGTTGATCTACTGAAAGGAAAAGGAAAAAATAGGAGATGCTTCAAAATACAAGAAAAGAGTTTCAGAAGGTGTCAGTCTGCTGCAGAAAACTAAGCTCAGTTTCTGATATAGCTGCCACTTACTATGCTTCTCCATTTCCGATGCCCAGTACATGAATCGTTTGACCTGTCAATAAATTGACCATCCACAAATGCACTGCTCACTAAATCCTGCTCATTAAGGGGTGGACTTCAAGTTATATTTAAATCAAGTTACTCATTCTGTGACTGATAAATTAATGACTAAAGACAGTTCTTACATAGCCATTTTAAACTAGACTTCTAGAATCATCTGCTAGCTTGAGTTGTACATCTTAACTAAAGACAACAGAAGATCTTACTATAGATCTCCAACATTAAAAGGTCAGGTTCAAGAAAATCAATCAAAAAGCAAAGTTAAGATAGATAAAAGTGAAGTTTGCCAAGAAAAAAGTCAGAGCTAAGCATAGAGAAAAATAGTAAAAACTTTAATCAGGCTGTTACTGAGATATGCTGCAAATATTTACATTCAAGTAATACTTATTTCACCCTAGTATTATCAAATTTCAGTGCCAATAAGTCAAAGTAGGCAAAAAGACAGATTCCATAAGGAATGTGTTCTTATCCTGCAGGCAAGCATGTCTTAAAATTTGCTACATCACCCAGGTAGTCTAGTAAGAATGTACACTACTGTGCCTAAAATGGTAGATATTCTGAGAAACACAGAAAAACAAATTTTAAAATAAGCCCACTGCTAGCTCATTCTGATGGTTGTGGGTCATACTTTGAGAAACAGCAATATTCCAGGCATTATACTAGGTACTCTCAGATGTGTTCTTTCATTTAACTTTCATAAAGATCACATGACATAGATATTATCCTTACTTTATGAAAGAGGAAACAAAAGTCCAGGGGTTAAGGTGCCCAAAATTAAACAACTCAGGAGAAAGAAAAAGGACAGAAGACCCAAACTTAACAACTAGAGAGAAAGAGAAAGGACAGAAGAGAAGTGTGCCTTATTAGACAGCAACTTGAGAGTAAACTAAAGAAGCTGAAAATCAAATACTCTAAAAATCATTAAAATCATTCAAAAATAAAAATAATAGGAAATCAGAGAATTTCATTATCTTGTGTCACTCAAAGACACAGAGTCATGAAAGATCAACACTAAAAATTATACACGATTAAATAATTATTTAAAATTATCTCTGTAAAGAGAATGTCTACATGTGTATAACTCAGTCACTTTGCTATACAGCAGAGATTGGCACAACATTGTAAATCAACTATACTTCAATTTTTTAAAAAAACTAAAATTATCTCTGTAGCTGACTACATGTAGGCTGAGGCAGAGAGTAAAAGTTCATTGGTATGAAGTTATCTATGTTTAAAATTTACTTTCTTTGAACTTTCAGTCATCTTTAACAGGTAAATTAAATACTCACCTATTAAAATTTATTTTGATATAAACTTCTTGGTGGTTACATAGAATTATAATTTTGATAAAAAGAATTCAGCCTGGGGCCCAACATATACTAGCTCTCTTAACTGGTAGTACCGACAGAGCATATTAACTACATAAGGGAAGGAGAAAGTTTCAAAGTATAAGGAAAACGTCTCAGGAGCTGGCTGTAGACACAGGGCTCTGATAACCCTGTAAATCGCAGAAACTGAAACGCTTATGAAGCATCCCTGTATGCTCAGAACTGTGCCAGGCCCTGGAAATTCACAGGAAAATAAGACTACATCCTTGTCCTCAAGGAGGCTAAAACCAAATGCGAAATAAAATCTAGTAAGAACCAACTTGGGAACTAAATTATGTAATGTTACCTAATACCTCAGATCAATGAAGGAAATCAGTGAGGAGAGCAAGAACAGTAAGTATGAACACCTCTTACGTACCAAATACTTTCAGACATGTTATCTCTTTTCATTCTAAGAATACCTGAGAGGTAGTGTTCAAGATGAAGAAAGCAAAGGTCAGAGCAGGAAGTCACTTCCCTTAACTCACAAAACTAGCAAAGACAACACACGTGACAGCAGGCAAGAGCAAGGGGAGAATGACTGGCTCCCGAGGATCAGAGGAAATCTGTCCGACCGAGATAGAAGGTACGCTGGGAGGTAAGGCTGAGCAGAGATGGGCCGGATAAGACAGGACCACTTGCTAATCTGAGAGCGCTAAGAATCAGTCATTGAAGGGACATTTATTAAGGGAGACTATTATGTCAGTACTGCACAGAGCAAACAGAAAGAGGGAAGATCTATAAAAAAGATACAGTCGTCTAAGAAACTGCTCTAGAAAGAAGCTGCCCCTCACTGTCAGAGCCAGCCTGGCACGATCAACTTTGGCTAATTAAGGGAAGGAGAAAATGTTAAAGTATAAGGAAAACATCTCAGGTGTTGGCTGTAGACACAGTGCTAGAAGCTGCCCAACACTCATAGCTAGTGGGTGGTGTCCCCCTGTTGAAGGTAATTCCACAAGCATCAACGTCAGACAAAGATATTCTGTGGCAAAGGTGGATCAAGACAAAAAAAAAAAGACCTCTCTGTAACCATGAACACAAAACATGAACAATGTCCAAGCCACAAAAATGGTCAAACATTCCCCATCCTGGCTAACACAGGTGACTGCAGCTTCTTTATCAATCATAGTTGTAGCCTCAATTCATTCCTCCTGCCTTCTAGGTAAGATTTAAATCACTGAATCGCCCAGCTTCCTGACCACATCCAACTTCAAGCAAAGTCTTACTTCCTTGAGCCCTCTCCAAACCACTTGCCAAATACAAGCCAAATCCTATAACAAATCCCTTCCAACATCCTCTGAGACACCCCACAATTCCCCCACGGTCTGAGTTTTCTCATTGCAATGAATTAATAAACCCCACTTCGTTCAATGGCTCGTATTTTCCTGGTACTCTTTGGGTAGAGGGGGGTACTGACAGAGACAGGAGCCTGTCTAAGCCAGAGGCAGTGGGAACACAGGAAAGAAAGAGACATTTTCGGATAAGAATGAAAAGAACTAGTAACAGACAAAGAAGAAAAAAAAATCAAGACATACATCACTTGGAATACTGAAATATTATGAACTTAGAGTGGATCTAGTTAAATTAGCTCATTCCTCATAGACTGTATAAAAGATAAAGGATGACAAAAATATTTAGTAGGCAATTTAGAGATTAAACAATAATGATGTCTGGGTTCCAATTCCAAAGGTTCTGATTTAACAGAACCTGATTTAACCTTGAGTGTAGCTTGAGCGTCAGGATGTTTTAAAGCTCCCCAGGTGGTTGTAAGAGCAAAGTCAAGAATCACTATCGCAGAGGATGTTCAGACTAGGAGGAAGAAGGAAAATCAACGGGAAAGGTGAAAAAAAGACCCAAGGAATTACTGGGGCCGAAAGCTAAAATGAAAACACTGGCTTGAAGACTGAACAGGATTCCAAGATACAGAGCAATGAAAATGATAAAGGAGGCACTGGACTTAGCAAATGATACACAGAATCCGGAGGGGACTGTGAAGATAGGTCTAGGTGACTGGAAACGCGGTTGACTGGTAAAGACAGAATTCGGCATTAGCAAAGTCTTCGGGTCGGTGCCTGCAGAGCAACCACACCGACTACCACAAACAGATGTAATTGTGTAGTGCCTGTTGTAGCTGTGTAGAAACAGAAACGAGATAGAGTCCGCCATTCACGTTTCCTACCTGGTGTTCCCACACTGCCACCTAGCGGGTCAAAATGGCAAGGAGCTGATTTGAACTGAGAGTGATTTCTAGGTGGCTGTGAATTCATTTGGTTACAGGGCGGTGGAAAACAAGCTGAATTCAAGGGTTTAAATCTTAAGGTTTTCCTCTGTTTGTTTAGAGTAGAAGATAGGCTTAAGGTACCGGGTTTCTTTTGGGGGTGTTGAAAATGTGCTAAAATTGTGGAGATGGTTGCGTAACAGTTCAATGTACTTAATGCCAATGAATTATACAGTTAAAAATGGGAAAAAAATGGTCTTTTATGTTATATCACTGAATATACGATATGGTATAAGAATTATATCCCAATAAAGCTGTTAAAAAAAAAAGGAGGAAGAGGCAACAAATACAGGAGTGATCTCAAGAATTGCAGAAGAGTTTCAAAAGGATGTCAGAAATCATTCAATCCCTTCATTTCAAGCCCCCTTCATTTCAAAAATAGTAAAATTGAGGCTCAAACCCTAAGCCCCCCAAAAGGGCACTATAACCTTATTTAATAACCTTCTCTTGTCTCCCAGCCCTGAGAACTGATTTTTCTTAAGCTTGGTCCTCAACAGTACTATCTTTTGTTCAGTAACTTATTACCTGAGGACCTCAGCCACACCAATGACTTCAAATGGCACCACTGTCATTACTACTAGTGTCATTATTCCAACAATTAAAGCCAAAATCCTGCATTCATCTTTTACTTCTCCCTCGCCTGACAATCAGTCAACAAACTGTATCAACTCTTCTCTCAAAGGATCTGTTTTATTTCCAGGCTCTCTAACACCCTCCTAACTTAGGCCTTCACTACTTCATACATAAGTAAAGGAAATTTTCCCTTAACTGGAATCCTTATTTCCAGTCTTTCCACATCTCTCCCCAGTCACATTCACCAAACCAGTTCTCCTGCACAAGTCTTCTCAACTTTTATACATTTCATATTGCCACTCAAAAACATTTATGAACTCCTCTATACTTACAAAATAAAGCTCAAATTACTTAGCCTGACCATCAAGGCCTTCTGTATTCCAGAATCTATTCCAACCTTATTCACTATAACCTTCCATACAAATAACATTCCAATATAGTCAAAATGATCTGCTACAGAATCTATGGGCTTCCCAGGTGGTGCTGGTAGTAAAGAACCCACCTGCCAATGCAGAAGACATAAGAGACACGGGGTCAATCCCTGGGCCAGAAAGATCCCCTGGAGGAGGGCATGACAACCCACTCCAGCATGCTTGCCTGGAGAATCCTATGGAGAGAGGAGCCTGGTGGGCAACAGTCCATAGGGTCACAAAGAGTCAGATATGATTAAAGTGACTGATCAGACATGCATAGAGTCTATATGTATCTCTCCGTTAGTTATGCCCCATAGCTATTATCTCTTTCACTTATATTTACTTATATCTTTCCCCACCCCCTTTCCTAAAAGTTCTCAGTTCAGCCTTACCTATGCATCAGCCTTACCTGTAGGGCTTTAAAGTTGTGGCCCAGACATCTGGATATTTTTAAAAATTCTCCAAGTAAATTTTACAAGGAGTGAACACTAATGTTTCATAGATTTTAAGAAAGTCTTCTGTAAAATGTTTAAGTTTTCAGCACCTAAACTATCTAATATCATAGTCAAAAAATAAAAAACTGTCCAGAGAAACTATTTCCTAAATATCCAAGCATTCTTTTCTTGATCACCTGTACAACATCAATCTTTCTAATTAACATCTATTTCTTAACAAGAGTAAACACAGTAGTTGAAAAATGCCAACAAGAATTAAATTTTTATATACTCATGAAGTTGATTTGTGAGAACTATCACAACCATTCAAATTAAAAACACAACTTAATACATGCTTGCCTCACATATGATGATTATTTAAATATGAATGGAACATGCTAATGTAAATATCCAGTTTGAAATTCAACTGCAGAATTATTAATGGTATCCTAAGTAGCTCGACTAAACCCAGCTGTGTCAATTTCACCCTAGCCCTTGAATTTAAAGACACAAAGAAGAGAGTTAGTTATGGTGAAAAAGAGAGTAGTTGTCAACACAGACTGAACATTATAAAAACCTGGAGAGTCTTAAAATTTCTATGCTCAAACCATACTCTAAACCAAATAAAGCAGAATCTCTGGGTGGGACCCATGCATCAGTATTCTTTTAAAGCTCCTCAGCTGCTTCCAATGGGTAGACAATGTTGAGAACCTAGGAATCAGAAAATCTCCCAGAGAAATCTGAGGCTCACAACTGTTTAGAGACTGCAACAAAGAGGGGGAAGGTCCCAGTTCTCTTATTGATTTATGAATGAATTTTATATATTAAAGATATATGCCTTTCTGTGTCACAAATATTTCCCTCAGTTTCTTGGCTTCCATTATAAGACAGTTCTTCTTTCATGAAGCCAAATCTATTGATCTATCAATCTATCTTTATTCCCTTATGAGATTTTTCTCATCGTTTTTGCCTTGATGGCTAACAACAACAACAAAACAAACCAGAGAACTTCATAACATCATAATTTTCAACCTAAGTAATGAATAAAAATCAACATTAATCTAGGACTATAAATGCCCTTAAGTATTTTAAACTGAACATGAATAGGCCATGTGTAAAATAGTAAAATGGCAACAAGCTAACTTTAAAAAGGCAATTTTTTAGTGGATTCAGACAAGCGAAGTAATGGTTTTGACAACTTTTACTTTTAAAGCAAAATGTCTAAGGTGTTTGTCACATGGGTGAACTGAAAAGGAACTGTTTAGGTATATAACTATGCCCCTGGAAAAGCAACCATTTGAGTTCTAAGATCAGAATGTGATATAGAAGAAAAGGTCATTGCATCCAGTCACATTTATTATTTTCATCCTAGTAAGTAATTATTATAGCAAAACATAGGGGGAAAATTATTTGCACAAAATATTTCATAGTAATAAATTCCATTATAAATAGATGAAAGGCACAATTTTCCTCCCATATCATCACAAATTCAACTACCAGTTTCAGACAAGATTTTCTGACTTTCAATGTGAATAACATGATCAATATTATTAAAAAGGCACTGTTGGGAATTCCCTGATGACTCAGTGGTTGGGACTCCACACTGTCACTGCCAAGGGCTTGGGTTCAATCCCCGGTCCGGGAACTAACATCCCACAAGCCTCGTGGCATGGCCAAACAAAAAAATAAGGCACTGTTACCATATCAGTTTGCCCATTTGTTCATTATGGTGAATTTTATATAGATAATTATGACAAAATTTGATTCGGGTTGGAGTATTTTTGGTTCAAATTCAAAACAAACGTTATGGGAAACGTCAGAGGTTGAGAACAGTTTGGAAGGGAGGGTCCTGAAGATGATCACTCAGGGAAAAGTTTTTTTTTTTTACTATTTCTTTGGGCTTTCCTGGTGGTTCAAACAGTAAAGAATCTGCTTGTAATGCAGGACACAGGGGTTCAATCCCTGGGTCGGGAACTATTTATTCATTCATTTGGCTGCACTGGGTCTTTAGTTGTGGCACTTGCAATCTTCGCTGCGTCGGGTGGGACCTTTCGTTGTAGCACATGGAGTCTCTAGTTGTGGTGTGCAGGTTCAGTAGTTCCAGCATGTGGGCTGAGTTGCCCCACCACATGTGGGATCGTCGTTCCCTGACCAGGAATCAAACCTGCATCCCTTGCATTAGCAAGGAGGATTCTTAACCACTGGACCACCAGGGAAGTCCCCACATTAAGCTTTAATAGCCAAAAACCAAGCCCCTCAGTATCCTGAAAAATGTCTGCATGCTTTTCATCCACTGTCCACCAGAGGGAGCATCACATCTAATTAAGACTGCTTGCAGAACTCCCAAATAGAAAGTAGAAATCATCTAAAACATTAACCTGCAAAAATTTTAGATGTATATATAGATTTAAAAGTTTAAAAAACCATAAAAATCCCCAAAATAATCTCAAACGTAATATTTATCCAAATATTGGACTGCTGAGAACTTAAAAAGTTTAAAAGTGCTTATAGAAATCAGTCTTAATTTAATGTAAATACAAGTTACACAGATATCTTGAAGTCACACACAGAAAATGCATATTCTGACTCAGTAAGTCTGTGGTGCAGCAGAGAACTCTGCATTGCTAACAAGCTCCCAGTTGGCAGAGATGCTACTGATTCACAGACCACATTCAGCAAGAACTGGATGACAACATAAGCTGAATTTCCAAACTCATGTGTTTAACTCTTACATAAAGTTAGAGAACTGACGGGTAAGGAGTGGGGCCCAAATATGCAAAGCAAACATTTGGGCAGATACTCATGAAATTTGGCACCTTGAACTCCCAAATTATGTTGAATCACCTTTACCAGTAAAGTACTCTGAAGAGGTTGGTTTCCCTTTGCCTGAAGAAGCTGCAAAGGCCTTCCCTATGCCAAGTGCCTTATAAAGGACTACTGATCCTCTCTGGAACTACTTTCACCACCTTTGAGGGTTTCTAGATCAATGGCCAGATTCGAGTCTGGTTGGACCCCAAGGACAAAGCTAAAAAAATGTGACCCATTTGGAGGTGAATAACACACCAAAAGAACTGCAAGATTTTGCCAATTTATATCAACAAAAACTTGAGAAACACATAAGGGAAAGGATGCTAAGAGTGCTGTAGTGTTGGGTTCAGGAAAAAGATAAAGCTGGATTTTTAAAAAATATTTATTTATTTTCATTTATTTGGCTGCAGTGGGACTTCTTTGCGGCATGTGAGAGTCCCTTGGACTGCAAGGAGACCCAACCAGTCCATCCTAAAGGAGATCAGTCCTGGGTGTTCATTGGAAGGACAGATATTGAAGCTGAAACTCCAGTACTTTGGCCAACTGATGTGAAGGGTTGACTCATTGGAAAAGACCCTGATGCTGGGAAAGATTGAGGGCAGGAGGAGAAGGGGACGACAGAGGATGAGATGGTTGGATGGCATCATGGACTCAATGGACATGGATTTGGGTGGACTCTGGGAGTTGGTGATGGACAGGGAGGCCAGGCGTGCTGCAGTTCATGGGGTCGCAAAGAGTCAGACGTGACTGAGCAACTGAACTAAACTGAACTGGGATAGAGTTCCCTGACGAGGGATCAAACCCAGGTCCCCTGCATTGGGAGTTTGGTGTCTTACCCACTGGACCACCAGGGAAATCCCTGGATTTTTTTTCATCTGCTCTGGGTCTCCACTGTGGTGAGTGGGCTTTCTCGAGATGCAGCACGTGGTCTGTCTTGTGGCACAAGGGCCTCTCTTGTGAAACACAGGCTCTAGAGTACATGAGCTCAGCTTCCCCATGGCATGTAGGATCTTTGTTACCTGACCAGGGATCAAACCCACATCCCCAGAATTGGCAGGTGGATTCTTAACCACTGGACCACCAGGGAAGTCCCAATAATTCTGGATTGAGCTGAATGTATTGATATGAGTGGATTTATTGATGTGGAGCCAAGACTGTGAACTCAATAGGTTGGCTCAAGCAGCTGGAAATGACTCTTAACAGTCTGCTTGGTTGGCTGAGAGCTGAACTAAAGTTTGTTGCTATTTAGTGGTTCAATCGTGTCCAACTCTTTGCGGTTTCAAGGACTGCAGCGTGCCAGGTTTCCTGTCCTTCACTCTCTCGGAGTTTGCTCAAACTCACGTCCATGGAGTCGGGGACACCATCCAACCATGTTATCCTCTGTCGTCCCCTTCTCCTCTTGCCCTCAATCTTTCCCAGCGTCCGAGTCTTTTCCAATCTAAAGGTGACCCACACTAAATGAAACTACAATGTCCGAAGTTATACACACTGAGGAGGAAGTTATCTGATGGCTTAGTGAGATCACAATGCTGAGTGGATTTAATATGTAAGACTTGCTTACCTACCCCTGAACCATCCCAGGAAGGATCCCGATAACTTGCCATTCACCAAGCTAAAAGAAATACCAGCATGAGAGAAGCCCTGGCCTGCCTTAAGAGCTCCATGGTGGCTATTCGCCAGAGGCCAGGAATAAAAGTGTGAACTCCTGCCATCAAACAGGGCTCCCAAAACTGAATGGGGGACAGTGGGGCCCCATGGTAGAAGGGATGACAGTACTCAGTCACCAAAGAGAAGGTGGGAGTAGATACTATAAAGACAGCCAAAGCAGTAACCAGAAAGATTTGAACTGCAGAGATCTTTGACATAGCCTAATTAATCACTGTGTCCCTAGAACTGAAATAGAAAGGCAATCTACTGAAGTTTTACCTGATTAACATACGGAGAAAACTTCCAGGTCTGGCAAACAGAAGTAAGAGTTCAATCACTGAAAAAATAAAGTGCTATAGTTGCTCAGTCGCTCAGTTGTGTCTGACTTTTTGCGACCTCCATGGACTGCAGCACACCAGGCTTCCTTGTCCTTCACTATCTCCCGGAGTTTGCTCAAACTCGTGTCCGTTAAGTCAATGATGCCATCCAACCATCTTATCTTCTGGCCCCCTTTCCTCCCACCAAATCCCAGACTTGAACCATTTCACAGATCCAGAGCCCCTTGAGAGAAGGGAAGGTCAGGTCCTTGAAGAACTCTACCACAGAGCCAAATATGGATAACATAAATTTTCCTCCTAGACTTCCCAAAAGATATCTACAGCCATTTACAAGGATGACTTTACACTAGCCCAGAACCAAAATTTGGTCCAATCTCTCAGAAATAGAAGCTTGTGGAAGTCAGAGAATCAACAGGATTTTAGCTCAGATTCATTTCACAGTGGGCTTGGTAAGCCCCCAGATCGACCTCACGGTTACAGTCTCCAGTTCTAGAATGCATATTTGGGAAGAATATCATCAACAGTTGTTAGAATCCCCACTCATTCCCTAACCCATGTATTAATGGCTCCTATGGCTCAAGTGGAAGCCACTAGAACTGCCTTTACCCTCCTAAACACTGAACCAAAACCATTACTGCATTTCTGGAGGGTGTAATGCTACCATCAGTGGTTGGTGAGAGGCAAACGTGATGATTCCTCCCACATCCTCCTTTAACTTGCCTATATAGCAATGGAGAAGACAGTTGGATCTCAGAGAATCACAGTAATTCCTGGATATCAAAGTTATAGACTATTGAAAGGAGAATGTGATTCAGCTCTAAGAAGAATGAAATCACCCAAAGATGGGTAAAGAGATTTTGGATACTCTTTCTGGGAGAGGGCTAGTGTTTTCAGTTGTGCAAAGAATAGTCAGGTGGGAGAGTGAGTTTGCACTTTTCTGTTAAGTACAGTTGAGTACAGTTAAATGAAGTATGTACAGATGACAAGGGGTGACCTGTGGTGGCTTCTGCAGTTTAGCAACATAGCAAACTATATTTACCAAAATTCCCTCTCTGTGTGATTCTAGACGAAGGTTGCCCAAAAAGACATGGTGAGATTTGGAGGGCAGAAGTGCAGCAGCTGACATTGTATTCTGAAAGTTTGTGTAGGTACCACGCACTGTTGCAGCGTGTATACACTGTCACTCATCTAAAGGCTCACTGTATGGCCTGGGGCATCAGGCAAGCTCTTTCCTCCAACAATTCCCACCGTATCTCTTCCGGAACGTTCTTCAAGGCAAGCAGTACTGTGGCAAAGAGCATCAGCAATTTCTGCAGGCCATCGGTGTCATTGAGGGGGAAGGCAATGATAGACACAGGTTCCAATGGTCCATTAGTTCTAGTTGGATTCCAATTTGTTCTTCCTTTCTTCCACTTGATATCAGATTATCTTTATTCCAGTTCTGCTGACTTACCAAGTTTTCAGGCCCACTACATAAAGCAGAGACAATAGCATCTTTTCATATTGTTCATGGGGTTCTCAAGGCAAGAATGCTTAAGTGCTTTGCTATCCCCTTCTCCAGAGGACCATGTTTTGTCAGAACTCTCCACCATGACCAATTCGTGTTGGGTCGCCCTTATGGCATGGCTCATAGTTTCACTGAGTTACACAAGACTGTGATCCATGTGATCATTTTGGTTAGAAATATCAATAACCTCAGATATGCAGATACCACCACCCTAATGGCAGAAAACAAAGAGGAACTAAAGAGCTTCTTGATAAAGGTGAAAGAGAAGACTTGAAAAGCTGGCTTAAAACTCAACATTCAAAAAACTAAGATCATGGCATCCAGTCCCATCACTTCATGGCAAACAGACAGGGAAAAAATGGAAACAGTGAGAGACTTTATGTTCTTGGGCTCCAAAATCACTGCAGAGAGTGACTGCAGCCATGAAATTAAAAGACTCTTGCTCCTTGGAAGAAAAGCTATGACCAACCTAGACAGAGTATTAAAAAGCAGAAACATCACTTTGCCGACAAAGGTCCGTCTAGTGAGAGCCGTGGTTTTTCCAGTAGTCATGTACGGATGTGAGAGTTGGAACTGAAAGAAGGCTAAATGCCAAAGAATTGATTCTTTCCAGTTGTGGTGCTGGAGAAGGCTCTAGAGTTCCTTGGACAGCAAGGTGATCAAACAAGTCAATCCTAAATCAACCATGAATATACATTGGAAGGACTGATGCTGAAGCTGAAAGTCCAATACTTTGACCACCTGATGCAGAGCTGACTCTGTGGAAAAGACCTTGATACTGGAAAAGACTGAGGGCAGGAGAAGTGGGATGAGATGGTTGAATGGCATCAACTCAATGCACATGAGCTTGCAAAAACTCCAGGAGATAGTGAAGGACAGGGAAGCCTAGTATGCTCAGTTCACTACGTTGCAAACAGTTGGATGAAATCGAGCAACTAAACAACAACAGTATCTTTATCAACCTATCATGTCAACTCTAGTCTCTATAATCCTTATCCTCTGTCATTCAAGGATTCTGCTTCTCTGATCAAACCCTAAGTGATATAATCCCTTCCCACAAAAACTGACCAGCCTCAGAGAATAGCCTTGACAGCTGTGAGACACCAGCTGACCATATATATAGTGATCCACTGGGAAAGAATCTGTACATACAAATGCCTAGAATTTTTTTAACCCAAAACTTTTCGGTGTCTCACTTTTAAATACAACTGGCCAAGAATGAGCAGACACTTAAGGACTCTTTTCCTTTCCTTTCCTTTTTCCTTTTCATAGAAAATTTCAAGCATTCCCCAAAGTAGAGAGAACAGTATAATAAAAAAAAACCCCATCAACTAGCTTCAGAAATTATCAATACATAACCAATCTTACATAACCTAAACTCCCCAATACCTCCCAATTCCATTACTTCAGACAGCCTGTCACATCATCCATTATCTATCTCAAAAAGATAAAGCTTTCATTATTTTTAAACTTTTCATTTTGAAATTAATTTCAGATTAATTTTTATCAGTCTTTTTAGAAGTTGTAAGAAATAGTAAAGAATTTTCAGGTGTCTTTCATAAAGATTCCCCATGTTAGTATCTTACAAAACTAAAGAACAACTAACAAAATCAAAATATTAACACTGATTCAACACTTTTATCACATCTATGGGTTTTATTCAAATTTCATCAGTTGTCCCACAAATGTCCAATTCTTTAGCCAGGGTCACACTTGCATTTAGTTGCCAGGCTTCCCTGAATTCCTTTGAGAGTTCTTCAGTCTCTGCCTGTCACTCATACCCTTGACATTTTCACAGGGCACCACCTGGTTACTTTGTAGACTCTCCCTCAGCTGGCTTCCCAAGTGGCACTAGTGGTAAAGAATCCGCCTGCCATTGCAGGAGACACAAAGGACACAGTTTTGATCCCTGGGCTGGGAAGATCCTATGGAGGAGGGCATGGCAATTCACTCCAGTATTCTTGCCTGGAGAATCCCATGGACCCTGGAGGGCTACCGTCTATGGGGTCACAAAGACTTGGACACAACTGAAGTGACTTAACATGTACTCACAGCTGGGTTTACTGAAGTCTCCTCACAACTAAATTCAGATTGCATGTTCTGGCATCTATACATCACAAAAGTGCTGCTGTGTCCTGTTCAGGGTGTATCAAGAAGCACATGATGTCAATTTGTGCTGCTCTGGTGATACTTTGATTACCTGTTTAAATAATGCCTGCCAAGTTTTCCCATTGTAAAGTTACTGTATTTTTTTTCCTTGTACTTATTAAAAAAAAATTCTTTTGGGTTTTTCCATAAGCAGCTATGGGAAAACCCAAACAACTTGCTGGCTAACCCAGTAAACAAGTTCTACAAGAAAACATATGTGAATTGCTCTATCACAAGAAACGTTAAAAGACAAGTGACAGCCAGAAAGAAAATATTTGCAATATTTATCAAACATAAATCTAATATCTCTAATAGACAAAAAAAATAGAAAGAAAAGAACAAAAGTCTTACAGAAAAATCGACTAAAGGTATATACAGATAATTCACAAAGAGATATCAACATGGCCTTTAAGCATATGAAAAGATGTTTAACTCTACTGATAAAACAATTATTTTTCAGGAAAATGGCTCTTTACTTTAACATACATAAACTTAATAGTACAGGGTATACTGAATTGCAAAGTGCAATCATAGTAAGTATATGCAAAATTAGTTACATTTTGTTGACACACAGTAACTTTTTGAGAGTACAATTTAAATGCAAATTAAAAATATACTAAGATACCACTTCTCACCCATCAGATTGGTAAAATTCAAAACTCTGACTACATACTAAGTTTGCAAAACTGAGGGAAACAACCATTCATACACTGCTAGTGGAAACGTAAAACGGTACCACCCTCACCCTCAAAGGTATTCACACTATGACCTAGCAATCCCACTCCTAGGACTTTACCCTGAGTATACACCTGCAACAATATGAAAATACCTATGTGCAAGGTTGTTCATGACAGCACTACTCACCACTGCAAAATACTCAAAATTACCTAAATGTACAAGCATAGAAAAATTAGAAACTGTGGTACATTCATAAAATGGAGTATTACAGAGCAATAAAAAAGAGTAAGAAAGATCTCTGTAAACACGGAGTGATTTCCAGTAGATTATGTAAGTGAAGAAAGCATGTGCAAAGGAGCAAATACACTATGCTGCCTTTTGTATATGAATGGAAAATAAGACACACACACATAGATGTGCTTCTCTTTACCAGAGAGAGAGAGAGAGATACACCAGAAAACAATGAAGTTAGTTACCGGCAAGGGGTGGGAGTGGAGAACAGTATGAATATGGAAGGGGTGACATCTCTCTTTTTTATAATTTGAGTTTTGGAAGCATATGAATTTTCATATATTCAAAATACAAAATGAAATCAAAAGGATAAGGGAGAAAAACCAAAACTGAAAGCAAAGTAAAACAAATTAATTCAACTGTATTTCTAATAAATACCAATAAATATACCGAAGGGGGGACGAAAAGAAAGAATGTAAAACGAATACAGTATTTAATGATATATTCTCAGTCTCTGGCAGAGTAGAAGGAAAGGGGAAATCCCAAACAAATTCCATACTGGTCCTTTTGGTAACAATGTGGGCAAAGCAATTCTGAAACAATTTTAGATGATATACAGAACTGAGCAAGTGAGTAAATATGCTGAGGCTTTCAAGGGTCAGAGTTCTCATTGAGGAAGAAAGGATTATAGAATGAAGAAAAGTATAAAGAGCCCTGAGGAGACAAATCTGAATTGAAAGTACTGATGTGAACTCATGACTTCTAAAATACATATTCTAAAATACGTATTATATGTGTATGTGTGTGTGTGCTCAGTCATGTCCGATTCTTTTCGACCCCATGGACTGCAGCCCGCCAGGTTCCTCTGTCCATGGAATTTTTCCAGGCAAGAATATTGGAGTGGGTTGCCATTTCCTACTCCAGAGGACCTTCCCAACCCAGGGATTGAACCCACGTCTTCTCCATTGGCAGGTGGATTCTTCACCACTAGCGCCACCTGAAAAGCCCATGTATGTGTACATACATGCATATTTGCACAAACCTGCATACTTCCTAAACCCTGTCTTCTACAAAAGTCAAACAGCAAAGACATTCTTCAGCTACAAGATTTCAAAAGTAGAAACCAGAGCTGATTGAAATTTTCTTTTTTGGCATTATGTCTTCCACAAACAGTATTTTTGTTTACATGTGTGTATACATACATATTTTTTTACAAAGAAAGGGACTGTTGTTTAGTCACTAAGTCATGTCTGACACTTTTGCGACCCCATGGACTGCAGCCCACCAGGCTCCTCTGTCCACGGAATTTTCCAGGCAAGAATACTTGAGTGGGTTGCCATTTCTTTCTCCTTTTTCAAATGCAACTTAAAAAAAAAAAAAGCAGACATAAACTGGCAAATATTTCAAAAACATCTTCATCCCAAGCAATACCACCCTTTTACAATTTCAAATGAAACATAAGATTTTCTCAAAGTTTATTCAAATCTCTAATTACAAAAAATGATACAAGCTTTGAAAAATACAAAATATATAAAGGACTAAGGGATATCTTCCCCCTCTCCAAATCTCACTCTCCAAAAGTAATCATAAGATAATTCTTATGATTCTAACATCTGGAAGGATGTTCTTCCAGAAATTTGCTATACACAGGCACATATACAAAAAGATTTTCAAATACATACATTGTTCTACAACTTTATTTACCCAGTAATGTGTTATTGACATTCATCCACATCTGCAGAAACAGATCCACTTCAGTCTTAACAGCCACGTGGTATTCTACAATACGGCTGCAGCATAATTTAACCAGTCCCTGTTAATGGACATTAAAATTCTCTCTCCCTTTCTTTTCATCACCAAAATGCTTTGCTAAGTATCCCTGTGCAACCAATGTTATTTTTATTTGTCAGAATCCCCTAAAATAGAGTCAAAATAATCAAAGTGCTCAATTTTGCTAGGTACTTACCAAATTACCCTCCAAAGGAGCACACCAATTTACAGTCTACAAAGGTATAAAAGCTCTCCAGTCCCTATCTGTGCTTATAAGGAACATAATGGACGCACCGTTTCAGAGTCATTATGAGAATTAAATGAAGCAGTACATAAGGTAAAGTGCTTAAAATCATGCCTGTCACTGCTTAGTGCGTGCTAAGTCACTTCAGTCGTGTCCGACTCTTTGCGACCCTATGGACGGTAGCCCTCCAGGGTCCCCTGTCCGTGGGATTTCCCAGGCAAGAAAACTGGAGTGGGTTGCCATTTCCTTCTCCAGGGGATCTTCCCAAGCCAGGAATCGAACCCACATCTCTTATGTCTCCTGCACTGGTAGGCGGGTTGTTTACCACTAGGTGCCACCTGGGAAGCCCCTGCCATTGCTTAATAAGTGACAGTAAATATTACCTACTGAATAATAACTTTCAATCAACATATATTATGGTAACAAGTAAGTAGAAAATGGCTCTTACTTTCCTTTGAAAATCAAGGTTAATCACCATCCAAATCCTTTGACTCTTAAACAACCAGAACCAGCCAGAGTGAGAAGTGAGTCATCTTAACAGACAAGCACGAAGTCTATACTTCAGTTCCTGATCCCAATACATCCTGGCAGATTATGCGAAAACCAAAGTCAAATATTATCTGTGGGTCACAACAAACATTAAAGAAGAAACCCCAGACTCTCCAAATGCTATAAGACATGTACAGTGTTTTACAACAGAGGCTCTCAAAGGATGGTCCAGGGACTCAGAAGCCCTTTCAGGAGGCCCACAGGGTCAAAACTATTTTGATAATAAGACATTTTTCGTCTGTTCTCTTCTCTTCCTCTCATAGTACACAGTAGAGTCTTCTAGAAGCTAAATGAAGTATGATTTTACAATACACTAAATGTAGGAGCAGCGATGAGAATCTGTGGGTCTTCTACTAAGCTAGACATTAAAGAGATATTCAAAAATGTAAAACAAGCAAGTTTTCTCAGTAAGTTTTCTTTTGCTTTGAAAATATAATCCACTTCATTAAAAAACTTGTCAAAATGTAATGATTTATTATGTTTAAATCCTGCCGTCCCTTGGTATCTGCTGTGGGCTAGTTTCAGGATGCTGTCAATAATAAAATCCACAGATACTCAAGTCCCTTATGTAAAATGGCATCTTATTTGCACAGAACCTATACACATCCTTTCATATACTTTAAATCATCTCTAGAATCTAATACAATGTAAATGTATGTTAGGCAAGAATACTAGAGTGGGCTGCCAATCCCTTCTCCAGGGGATCTTCCCAACCCAGAGATTGAACCCAGGTCTCCTGCATTGCAAGTGTATTCTTTACATCTGAGTCACCAGGGAACCCCCATAAATGTATGGAAATAGTTGTAAATAAAAGTTAAATGGTCTGTAAATAGTTGCCTTCACACTGAAAATTCAAGTTTTGCCTTTTGGAACTTTCTGTAATCTTTCTGTCCCCTGAAAATTTTTTGATCCAGGGATGGCCAACTATACATAAATTCAAAACTTATCAATTTATATTTTTAAGCAGCAAAATCAACAAATATAACCATATTATTTATGAGGTTATGGTTTCCTTTACACCTCTTCAGGGTCCTAAGTACATTTTTTAAAAAACCCTCCTAGGAAATCTTTATAATTTTTAAGAGAGTAAAGGAATTCTGAGACTGAAGTTTAAGAACCACGTCTATGAAATCAGCTGCTTCAAATGACAGCATAAATCAAGAGCAGTCAAACCATAGGTATTAACCAGCCCATTGCTTCACTTCCCTCTCTCTGAAGGTCAGAGGCAACCTTGAGAGGAATACCGTGCCTTCACAGAAGATGTCATACGGTCTCAAGAGACGCAGCATAAGTAGAAAAGGCAAATCCAAGTGCAATGAAAAACATGAGTGTTCCA
Organism: Muntiacus reevesi; assembly: GCF_963930625.1. Classification (NCBI taxonomy): domain Eukaryota; kingdom Metazoa; phylum Chordata; class Mammalia; order Artiodactyla; family Cervidae; genus Muntiacus; species Muntiacus reevesi. The sequence goes on along the minus strand of NC_089253.1, from coordinate 77,572,048 downwards.
ATGAGAACAAATCAGTGATCCCTTCATGACAAAAGGGTCTAAAATAAAAACCCAACCCAGTTGGCCAGCTGGCTGTCCCCAGACGTGTGCTGCCATTTGGGGAACTCAGGATCCCTTACAAACTGTAACAGTAGAAGCCACGATGGCCGTGGTGAGAGGAAGTCTGCACTGTTGAGGTCCAGGTACCAGCCTCCATCCCTGTCTCCATGGTCGCTCTGTTCTTGAGCCCTTGAACAAGCACCAGGCTCTCTGAAGAAGGAGAACTTACTGCTATCCACAAAGCAGGTCATGCTGTCTGATTAAGAACGTCCTCTGCTGTGGCATTCACATGGACCAAATGTTTTCAGGCTCAGGGCTCTGACATACAGCCCTTCCCCAAACCTCCTTGCAGAAGAAAAGGAAGAAGCAAAAGAAACAGGAATTATAACTCCCACTCAAAAAAAGAAAAATGGAAGTCATATCCAATGAGACCTTTCCCAACCCACCTCATTATCAATCCTTCTATTTTATTTATTCCAAGTCCTTGACCCACCAGTAAACCCATTAGCCCTTGCCCAGGAATCTGCAAATCCTGATTTCAAGGCATTTCTCAAGGCTTTATGACCCTTGAGAGGATTTCGCTAGTCTTTCCACCTTCCAAGCTCATGCCCTCAGGAAGAGTCTACAATACTGCAGCAGTTCATTTGCACCTGGTGCTGGTATATTTCAGAAAACCAGCTATAAACCCAGGGAATGCCTTTTACACACTATTTGAACACTGCCTGGGTTCAGTCCCTGGTCCAGAAATTGAGATCCTGCAAGCCTTGCAGCGCAGCACATCCCCTCCCACACCCCAAAAATAAAAACTAGCATCACAAAGAAGCATAGTTGAGACAGCAACTTTCCAGCAATAACCAGTTCCCCAAGCAGCCCCTTGTCAGGATGCTGGTAACACATGCTGCAGAACCCTGAGTTACCAGGCAGCATCAGAGGCCACGGACTCCCGGAGTCCCAACTCCAACTACTTCTGCAGTGCAATTTTAACTATGGAACTCCCCTGGCTCCCGCCCATTTTCAGAGCTGAGTTTCCGCCAAACTTTAAAAGAATGCTGACAACTCCCCAATACTATTTCATGAAAAACCTTTTTTAAAAAATTTAAATCATTACACTTATTGTTAATAAGAAAAATAAGTGATAGCAGTAACAGAATTGTATGGTAAATCAAGAAGCACGCTACATACGAAGGGCTGTAGTTTATTTTGGAAAACGAATGATTATGATTTCATCTGTCTTGTGACTCAAGTTTAGCTCTGATAATTTAATTAATACTTGGTCATACTGTATTTATTACAAAACTTTTCTAGTCCAACTACAGAATATCTTGGCAGTCTGGTTTTATCTGCAAGATGCCCCACATCTTCCCCAATTAATGCTGTAGGATTTAAGAAAATGAAAATTCTCTGTTTTGGACTGCATTCAAACTCTAGATACACCCCCCAAAGGACTGAACAGGAGGAAAAGCCCAGCTTTCTAACTTGTTTGAATGAGAATCAAAGATCTATACCTTTCAACGCTGAAGCCTTCAGTATTTCATTACTTGAAAGGAATGAATTGTTTTCAACCACATAGTTTACAGAAACTATGTAACTATGCAAGGTGTTCTCAACGAATTTTTGTTATTGTTACTGTGATCATTACGTTAGGAAGCAACAAATAAAATACAATTAAGTAACTTTCAAATATGAAATTAAATAAATTTGTCAATTATGAACCAAATAAGGACATAACAGTATTTATGGTCAAGCTACTGACTTAAGCTTTGCACTTAACCCCCTCACCTCCACCATCCCAATCCCAGCTTAATAGGTCTGGAAAAGAAGTCCTGGGAAAAAAAACATCCTGCCCATTTCAAACAGAGCTTTTCTCCTTGACCTATAGTAGCTCAATAACAATTGTTCTTTAAATACAATTCCTATGACTGTGCATAAATATTATGTTACACATTTCCATAAATTGCTGTCGCATAGCACTTTACATTGGTCCAATGTGTCCAGGCTTATAAAACATTGTCACATAAATTCTTGCATCTAGCTAGATGGCTAAGAATTAGAGCTGCCTGCACAGTTACTAAATGCAAAGCACACTATGGAACCTCAATAACCTATGGTCCTACTGTACAGAGCCTGCGTGTGCTAAGTCGCTCCAGTCGTGTCCGACACTGTGCGACCCTGTGGACTGTAGCCTGCTAGGTTCCTCTGTCCATGGGATTCTCCAGGCAAGAATACTGAAATGGGTAGCCATGCCCTCCTCCAGGGGATCTTCCCGACCCAGGGATCGAACCCAGGTCTCCTACGTCTCTATTGGTAAGCGGGTTCTTTACCACTAGCGCCCCCTGGGAAGCATCTCAATTTCAGCCCTTCTGATACACTGTAATTAATCATCTCACTCACTCATCTGGTCCTTAAGGATTCTTAAGGAAGGTCCGTTCATCTTCTTATCAACACGCCCAACAGAATCTGGACCACAGGAAGTGCTCCGTAAACACCAAGAGTCTCCCGCCTCCTGCAAGCTCAGTACTTTCCTGGCTAGGCCTCCGCTGTGATCCCGATTTACACCATCCCTGCTCCCACTCACCCCTGCCTCCGCCAACTGTGATTTCCGCAACTGCACCAACGAAGCTTATAGCCCAGGACGCAGACCTTTTTTGCTCCCCAGCAAAACTACCCACGACTCAACGCTTCCTCTTAAGTCTGCCCACCGGCTCTCCCCAACCCATCCTGCAGCGGGTCCAGCTGTGCCCTGCACAGCAGCAGGCGATGAGCCTGGGGTCCCTCCAGCCACCCACCGCGGCAGTTCAGGCGACGGCCAGGCGGACCCGTCTGCCGCGAGGTGCCCTCGGGGAGCCGCGCGTCTAAGGGAAGTGCGGGGCTGGGCATCTGGGCAACACCGCGGAGTTCTAGTGCAGCCACGGCCCGAGAGAGTCCGGGGAGAGCTGGCCCGCTACGTCCCCGGGATCCCGGACCCCGCACTGCTGTGCACTCAGATGGGCGAGGGCGATACGTACCCGAGAAGGCAGCGGTCGCAGACGACACCACGACTCCCCTTGCTCACCGTGTACGCCAAAGGATCTGAGCGGAAAAGCAGTTCTCCCGGCCGCAGCGGTGCCAACGCGCGCAGCCCGTTTCCCCTGTCGGTGGTGCTGAACTTTCCCACCTTCGATGGCTCCATCCTCGCCGAGATCGGACCTCTGGCGTCTGCCTGGACTAGCAGCTAGGGTCTCGTGGGCCACCGGGAGCCGCGCGCCTGCGCTCTGCGCACACGTACGCCCGAGGGGCGGGGCGGGCGCGTGCGGCCTCTGAGCATGCCCAGATGGGGTCCCTTCAAGGCTGGCCCCGCCGGCCGGAGCGAGGTGGGGCGTGGGCTGTCATTTGTGCTCCCCGACCGTTCGTTCCGAAGGCGGCGCTGCAGGGAGAGGCGGATTTTTCCCCCGCTAACTTTTTATTATGATCATTTCTCAATGCAGACAGAAAGTTGAGAGCACAGTGAACACCTGTATACCCTCACCTGGATCACGCACTTCTTAGCATTTTGCAATTTCTGCTCATTTTCTCCCACTATGTATGTACGTTTATAATAGTGATTCAAACACTTCAAAGTAAGTTGTGTTGAACCATTTGAAAACTGCAGACATCGTAACGTTTCATAACGAACACTTTACATCATGACATGACATAATTAAGTACTGTGACATGCATTTCCGCAGAATACAAACAGTATTCTGTAAAACAACAATATCATCACATCTAAGAAAATTATTCTGATAGAGAGAGTAGCACTGCCATATATAAAACGAATAACTAATGGGAAGCTGTTATATTGCACACGGAGCTCAGTTCTCTCCTCTGCGATGACCTAGAAGTGTCGGATGGGGATTGGGGGTGGGAGGGAGGCTCAAAAAGGAAGGGATATATGTATAAATATAGCTAATTCTTAATGTTTGTTGGATTCAAGCTGTGTTGTTTCAGCAGAAACTAACGCAACATTGTAGAGCAATTATATTCCAATTTAAATTAAAAAACTGAAGCCAAGAGGTTGTCCATTCTTCTTTGGAAGATAATAGGTAATGATCTTCCTAATAGGTAATGATACCTATTATATGACCTTGCCTAGTCTATTAAACTTCTGAGCCTCAGTTTCTGCATCAAAAAATGGGGAAAATAATACTGCCTCCCACACAGTGCTGTTGTAGAGATTTAGTTAGAACAAGTAAAATGCATATAGCAGTGTTGGCACATAGTATTTAATATATATGTCAGTTACAACTATATCATTATTATTTGTGCTATTTTCAATCACTTTAAAATTATATAAAAACAAAGATATTCCAAATTTTAAAAATTTATTCTGGAAATTCCCTGGTGATCCAGTAGTTAAGATTCTGTACTTTCACTGCCAAGGGTGTGGGTTCAATCCCTAATCCAGGAACTAAGAACCCACAAGACATGCAACCAAATAAAATTATTCTATAATAGCAAGCAAAAAACATATTCATTCTAAGAATGGCTTTGGTAACTTTTTCTTCATAAATCAAGACTGCATTTTCTTTTTCATGACATTGACCCTTTCAAGATTCTAAGCTAGGATTCTTGTTAAAATGTCCCACATTCTGTATTTGTCTGTTATTTTCTCCTAGTGTCATTTCCCTTGTTCCTCAATTCTCTGCATGCCCTACAAAATTCAGGCTAGATGTTAGAAAATAGAGGTTTGACTTGATTCAAGTTTAAGTGTTTTTTAGTAAAAACACACTACAAATTATAGATTGTTCACTTCATATTGCATCAGATCATATCAGAGCGTGCATAATATCAGGTTGTTTGCTACTAATAAAACTAAGTTTGATCAGCTGGTAAAAGTGGGGGCTGCTAAAACTCTTCTTTGTAAATGTTCATTTTACCTCTGCTATAGGTTAGTGATCTTTGAGGTAACACTCTCGCACCCTAAGAATAGCCTGACTTTCACAACCTTGAGAGGCCAACTTCTGGCACTTCCTGAAGTAGTCTAGCAGTGGCGGTGCTGTAGTGGAAAGAGCTGTGGATGAGGATTTCAAAAACATGAGTTTGAGTCCCAGTTCTGCTGTGTGAGCTCTGGCGACTTTTCCAAGCCTGTTTAGTAATGTTATAATGAAGATTATAATACCTTACAAAGTGATGAGAAGAAATCCTATGAAAGTATTTTTAAAAATCTTTAATTCACCTTACAAATGTAGGGAGTCATTATTCTGAGGTAAAGCTTTTACATCTGTAAGTTTAGGTTCATGCCTGAGTATTCACCAACACCAACACTGGTATAATCATCTCATACCAGTACTTAGCATTAAGCATAATACATAGAATCAACTCACAAACCTCTTACTGAACTAAATAACATGTCATAAGGAGTTCCAGAGAACCAGGGGCTAATTGTACCATAGAATATTCCCTGTCACTAAAGCATGTGAAAAGAGTTCTCAAGGGAAACATGATGCTGGGCTCCATACTCAGAGAGGAGATGACTTAGTCCTTCCTTTCTGGGATGTGGTTCCAGCTACCCGGACATAATCCCTTTTCCTCTAATGTATGACTTGGCTCCCTTCCCTCTGACACAGAAAGTCAACTGCCCCACTCTTAGAGAAATATCCTATTCCTGCAGTCTCACTTTTTCCTAGTGTGTGCATATATAAGTTTCTCATTTCCCACTGGTTGGAACTTGGCTGGTGGTGCGCCATCACCTCCCATGAAGAAAAAAGCAATATCCCAGACAATGATGCAATAAGAAAAGAAGAGCCCTACACTTCCAACTGTTCACTTAACTGGACATTTCCATGGAAGAGACAGCTTGGTTAAATAACTCTTATTTCGGTCTGTGTTAAAGAGAGAAAACCACTGTCACTACATCCCTGCCTCTTTAGTATCTAAAGTGCAATACCTGGGCTCTGCCCATCTGGCCTTCCCATGCAGAGTTATGGAGGCACCTTTTGCTACCACGTACCTTTATTGTTCTTCATTCCCTGCTCACGTTCATTCTTTAGGAAGAGCAGGAGCCAGGGCAGGCAAGAAATGCCTGGAACAAGTGTCAGATACTTCCACAAGAGTCAAGAGAAGCTAGTTACTCTCATCAAGATGCTTATACCACAAGAGGTCATCTATGCTTCCAGAAAAGCTCAGTGTCCAAGAGGCTATGCATAAGAGATCTCTATTTGGGCCCATACATGGCAAAATGGACTCAAAACTTTTGATCTCAGAAGCAGATGCTGGGCATCAGAAAGATAGCTACAAAGCAAAAACATGAGCACAGTTTCAGGCGTGCAAACTTCCATCTTCCTGCACTCTTAAATAACGCCTTGCTCATAATTAGCATGCAGAGATTTGACAGATGAATGAATGGAAGGGTCTCAGTCTCTGTTCTTGTGGTTGTTTCATGAAACTGAGTGTTATGCTGCGTGCTTGTGAGCAGTACACCAACAAGAGAAGGCATGATCTCCTCAACTGAAGGTTTAAGGCACAGAAAGAATGTAGGATTTAACTTTTGGGGGTTCTTTATTGTTTGGGGGTATTTTTGGCTGCTGGGCCTTTATTGCAGTTCAGGGGGCTCTTTGTTGGGGCCATATGGTCTTTTATGGTTGTGGCACAAAGGTTTAGTTGCTCTGTGGCATATGGGATCTTAGTTCCCCAGCCAAGGATTGAACCCACATCCCCTGCATTGCCAAGTGGATTCTTAATCACTGGACTACCAGGAAAGTCCAAGAATTTCAGTTATTGAGATGTTATGTGAAACCAAGATAACTCAATGTTGAGCCACAGAATGTAAAGCTGGAATGAGTTAAATAATCCCTGATTTTAGAGTACTGAGCCTAGTGTTGAGGATCTTTGGAACCCAACTGTGAACAAAAAGAGGGCTTCAAGAATTGGGAAGTAGCCTACCCCCTGCAAAGCATCTTTCTTACCAAATAGGGTCACCCACTGTCCCATGCTTGGCCAGTGGACAGAGACTAAAGAAACTTCATACTCAGAGTCCTTCACTTAAAAAGTCCCTTTCAAGGCTCTTAGTTTTCCTCAATGAACAAAGGAAGGAAGCAGGAGTCTCAGGCCCATGGAAGCCATGGAGCACTGGGGGTCATCCTCTATTTCCTGGTGGCAGTTTTGAGATTGTCAGCAGTCCCTCCACATTCACATCTTCGATCCCAAGGAGAAAAGGCTAAATGAGTCACTGCTTGGGACCTCTATGATCCAGACTTCACTCACCAATCCAAGACCAACCTGGCAGAGACAAGGTTCAGGGAATAGGGAGGACCAGGTACTTCATGGAACTGGACCTGGGGAGTGTGAAGGGAGATCAAACGGCTTGGAGCCCCCAGGGGTTTGCCCTCAGGTGAGAAGCACAGCCAGTACAAAATGATGCAGAGGAAGTTAAGGACATGGAATCACCAATTAGTTAAGAGGATGAAAGAAAAAAATTCAAACTGCTGCTAATGAAAAAAAAGAAATTTTAGGCAACTATGTTAGAGGGAAGACTGAATTATCTTTTCACCCTAGCTATAGAAACTATAATGTTATTTTATAGTATTATAATAAAAACTTGCTCTCTGGGCTCAGAATTAGTTTGTGGCAACATGCTAATGCCCAGTTGTGGATGTGTCTGGTGATGGAAGTAAAGTCCGATGCTATAAGGAACAATATTGCATAGGAACCTGGAATGTTAGGTCCATGAATCAAACAGGAGGTCAAACAGGAGATGACAAGAGTGAGCATCAACATTTTAGGAATCAGCAAACTAAAATGGACTGGAATGGGCAAATTTAATTCAGATGACCATTGTATCTACTACACTGGGCAAGAATCCCTTAGAAGAAATGGAGTAGCCCTCATAGTAAACAAAAGAGTCCAAAATGCAGTACCTGGGTGCAATCTCAAAAATGATACAATGATCTCTGTTCATTTTCAAAGCAAACCACACAGTATCACAGTAATCCAAGTCTATGCCCCAACCACTAATGCCAAAGAAGCTGAAGTTGAACGGTTCTATGAGGACCTATAATACCTTCTAGAACTAACACCAAAAAAAGGGTGTCCTTTTCATCATAGGGGACTGGAATGCAAAAGTAGGAGGTCAAGAGATACCTGGAGTAACAGGCAAGTTTGGCCTTGGAGTACAAAATAAAATAGAGCAAAGGCTGATAGAGTTTTTCTCAAGAGAACACACTGGTCATAGCAAACACCCTCTTCCAACAAAACAAGAGACAACTCCACACATGAACATCACCAGATGGTCAACACCAAAATCAGATTGATTACATTCTTTGCAGCCAAAGATGGAGAAGCTCTATACAGTCAGCAAAAACAAGACTGGGAGCTGACTGTGGCTTAGACCATGAGCTCCTTATTGCCAAATTCAGACTTAAATTGAAGAAAGTAGGGAAAACCACTAGATCATTCAATTACAACCTAAATCAAACGCCTTACGATTGTACAGTGGGAGTGACAAACAGATTCAAGGGATTAGATCTGGGAGTGCCTGAAGAACTATGGACAGAGATTCTTGACATTGTACAGGAGGCAGTGATCAAGACCATCCCCAAGAAAAAGAAATGCAAAAAGGCAAAATGGTTGAATAAGGAGGCCTTAAATAGCTGAGAAAAGAAGAGAAGTGAAAGACAAAGGAGAAGTGGTATGAACCTAATGAAGCAGAAGATATTAAGAAGAGGTGGCAAGAATACACAGAAGAACTATACAAAAAAAGATCTTAATGACCCGGATAACCACAATGGTGTAATCACTCACCTAGGGCCAGACATCCTGGAATGTGAAGTCAAGTAGGCCTTAGGAAGCATCACTTTGTACAAACAAAGCTAGTGAAGGTGATGAAATTCCAGGTGAGCTACTTCAAGTCCTAAAAGACACTGTTAAAGTGCTGCACTCAATATGCCAGCAAATTTATAAAACTCAGCAGTGGCCACACAACTGGAAAAGGTCAGTTTTCATTCCAATCCCAAAGAAAAGCAATGCAAAGAATGTTCCAACTACCACACAATTACACTCATCTCATAGGGTGGCAAAGTAATGTTCAAAATTCTCCAAGCCAGGCTTCAACAGTACATGGACCGAGAACTTCCAGATGTTCAACCTGGATTTAGAAAAGGGAGAGGAACCAGAGATCAAATTGCCAATATCCGCCGGACCATCGAAAAAGCAAGAGAGTTCCAGAAGAACATCTATTTCTGCTTTATTGACTACACCAAAGCCTTTGTGTGGATCACAACAAACTGTGGAAAATTCTTCAAGAGAAGGGAGTACCAGGCTACCTTACCCACCTCCAGAGAAATCTGTATGCAGATCAAGAAGCAACAGTTAGAACTGGATATGGACCAACAGCTTGGTTCCAAATTGGTAACGGAGTGCGTCAAGGCTGTATATTGTCACCCTGCTTATTTAACTTATATGCAGAGTACATCATGCAAAATGCTGGGCTGGATGAAGCACAAGCTGGAATCAAGATTGCTGGGAGAAATATCAATAACCTCAGATACACAGATGACACCACCCTTATGGCAGAAAGTGAAGAAGAACTAAAGGGCCTCTTAATGAAAGTGCAAGAGGAGAGTGAAAAAGCTGGCTTAAAGCTCAACATTCAAAAAACGAAGATCATGGCATCTTCTTTGGCGCTAGAAGCCTGCTGATTTGTAGTAGTTAAACTCGGAAGAGTCTCTGTATTAATATAGGAACGGGATGCTATTGATGAGTGCTATTAAGAGAGTATTTATATAAGAACTCTGAATTAAAAGTAATAGAACTCCATCCCAAACTAGTTTAAATGAAATAGAAATGGATTGACTTCAGGCATTTCCTTTGCTTTGAACATTTATGTGGCTTCAGGTGGGGTTCCCTGCTGGCTCAGTCAGTAAAGAATCGACCTGCAATACAGGAGACCACCTGCAGTGCAGAAGCTCCGAGTTTCGATTTCTGGGTCGGAAAGATCCCCTGAAGAAGGAAATGGCAACCCACTCCAGTATTCTTGCCTAGGAAATCCCAAGGGGAGCCTGGCAGGCTACAGTCATGGGGCTGCAAGAGTTGGACACTTAGAAGCTAAATCACTACCACCATGGCTTCAGGTATAGCTGGAGCCAGGGGTTCAAATATCAGAATGATGTCTCCCTATTTCCATGCTTTCTCAAGCTGACTTCATTCTTTAGAAGATGCTCCTTATGTGGTGGGCAAAAAAGAAGTTTTCCTCCCTATAGGAAACAAACTTTTGAAAACACATTGTCAGATAATTATAGAATATTCAGTTCAGTTCAGTTCAGTCGCTCAGTCGTGTCAGACTCTTTGCGACCCATGAACCGCAGCATGCCAGGCCTCCCTGTCCATCACCAACTCCTGGAGCTTACCCAAATTCATGTCCATTGAGTCGGCGATGCCATCCAACCATCTCACCTCTGTCGTCCCCTTCTCCTCCTGCCTTCAGTCTTTCCCAGCATCAGGGTCTTTTCAAGTGAGTCAGCTCTTTGCATCAAGTGGCCAAAGTATTGGAGCTTCAGCTTCAGCATCAGTCCTTCCAATGAACACCCAGGAATGATCTCCTTTAGGATGGACTGGTTGGATCTCCTTGCACATAGTTAAATCCTTCTATCATGCACACACAAACCAAGACCCAGATAAGTAACTTGCTAAATGCTATTCTACACTTAAGTGATGAGAGAACAAATGGTAATATTCCACAATAACAAAGAACATTTTTTTTAAACCCTGCTAATATAGAGCAAGTCTATTTTGGTCCCAATCACCTTCTGCATTTACACTACTGCGTCCTTGTATACTCTATAGAGAAAAATATCAATTTTCTTAATGGAAACTTATCAATATTCCAAAAACAAACTCATAAGAAGATTCATAAATACCACTGAAAAAGGATCTCCTGTTGTAAACTTTTAGCTCTCCTAGAAATCTTTAGCCACCATGATCTTACCTAGAGCTAACTGTATGGGCAGCTATTTTACTTTTCTAGTGAAACCTTTTCTTCAGAGACACCAGGCCATGTCCCTAATATTCCATTTGGACATTCTACTAAACTCACCAGGTTTGGGGTATTCAAATGAATCGAATGACCCTTCATTATCCTCAGCCGCCAGCAAAACTGAAAGGCCTTTTGGCAAAATATCTTTCAAAGTGTTTAATCCCAAATTATGTAGTACTGAACCTTTGCATCATTAGTAATCACTCCATCTCTGGTATCTTATTATCAGAATTTAAATGACAACTTTCTAACACATGCTTCAATTATTCCAACCATTCTTCTTCCTATTACTTTCACATTCCTTGACTCTTCAGCAAGTTTGGGTCCATAGAGAGGCAGATGCTAAGGTAAGATTAGACATGTAAAAAGTTTTCAAGAGAAGGGAGCAGAAGGCAGGAAAGGCTTCAGACTGCAGGGTGATCTATGGAAAGAGAGGAAAGGCAGGAAGATTGGATAGGAAGTCCCAAAACACAGCAAAATTCAAAGGAAGTTTTGGTTCAACAGGGAGTCCTTAAGTCAAAATTGTCCTTTGAAAATGTTTTTGAGAAAGCTGTGGTACATATACACAATGGAATATCACTCAGCCATTAAAAAGAATACATGTGAATCAGTTCTAATGAGGCGGATGAAACCGGAGCCTATTATACAGTGACGTGAGCCAGAAAGAAAAATACCAATACAGTATACTAATGCATATATATGGAATTTAGAAAGATGGTAACAATAACCCAATATGCGAGACAGCAAATGAGACACAGATGTAAAGAACAGTATTTTGGACTCTGTAGGAGAAGGCAAGGATGGGATGATCTGAGAGAATAGCATTGAAACATGTATATTATCATATGTAAACAGATTGCCAGTCCAGGTTCGATGCATGAGACAGGGTGCCCGGGGCTGGTGTACTGGGATGACCCAGAGGGATGGGGTGGGGAGGGAGGTGGGAGGGGGGTTCAGGATGGGGACACATGTAAACCCATGGCTGATTCATGTCAAGGTATGGCAAAAACCACTACAATATTGTAAAGTAATTAGCCTCCAATTAAAATAAATAAATTAAAAAAAATAAAATGTTTTTGTCTTCTAAATATTTTTATTTGGCTGCGCCAGGTCTTAGCTGTTGTATGAATTATCTTTAGTTGCAGCATGTAAACTCCTAGTCGTGGTGTGGTATCTAGTTCCCTGACCAGGAATTGATCCCAAGTACCCGGATTGGGAGCGCAGAGTCTCCGTTACTGGACCATCAGGAAAACCCCCAAAGTGCCCTTTGGATTTCTGTGTCATCAGATGGGGACTTCCTCAGTACTTTCACCATGCTTAGTCTGGGAGCAGCCTGTAAGCAGTGTGGCCTTTGGCATAAAGATAGTGGTAGACTGAAGGAGTAAGAAGCTGGGGACACCAGTCAAATTGCTCCCCACACAGATGTGGCCCCACCATCACTGTCTTTAGGCTGCATCTATCCCATCTGAAAGACAGTGAATATCAGACTAATTTCTCACTAACAGAAATCACTCACACACAGATCTAATAGCTAATGTCCTCAAACACAACTTTCACTTTATAATTAATCTAATTGTCCTTTTTTCTCCATTGCTCTAGTCCTACAATGACACAGTAGTGTAGAATAAAACAATACAACTGTAAATTTTGTTCCATTCTTAGTTAGACCCTCTGTATTAGCCTTTCCTTAACTCCCCAATTGCCCATAGCACTTGACAAATCTTTGTCATTCTCAAATCCCCTCTTCCACTCCGCCAGAAGTGACACTGCCTGATATTTCTCAAGAGCATATACCAGTTGTGGTTTATTGGCAAGTCGTGTCTGACTCTTGCGACCCCATGGGCTGTAGCCTGCCAGGCTCCTCGGTCCATGTGATTCTCCAGGCAAGAATACTGGAGTCGGTTGCCATTTCTTTCTCCAGGGGATCTTCCTAACCCAGGAATTGAACCCTGGTCTCCTGCATTGCAGGCAGATTCATTACCAACTGAGCTATGAGGGAAACAAAATACAGGGAAAGGTAACAAGAATGGTGATTTGTTTTTTGTGATACTAATAGCTAACATTAATTGAGTGCCTACTATTTGTCAGACACCATCCTAGGCAGTTTGTGCAAGTAAACTTATAAATCCTTTTTCTGCCCACCAGGAAAGAGACACCATGTAGAGATTAAGCAGCTATGCAGCTAAGATCTCGTCAGGAGCAGACATCACTCTGGCTCAGAGGATGTGTGTGAAAAACAGAAAGAGAGGGAGAAAGAAATTCAGTGTAAAGACTGAAAGCTCAGGGTTCTAAGTAATGAACAAGGAACCATCACTGGCATAACCCAGCCTCAGATCTGGGAGTCCTTCTTTTCTCACTGGCAGGTCCTGTTAGCTTCATGTCCATTATTTCAGGTTGATCCTTCCTGTCCCCAGGTTCTCCCAGTTAAAAGGCATTAATTCATCTTTTGCTCCCTGCATATATCTGTACCAGCACCCATACCCAACTCTTTTTATCTAGTTTCCACAAAATGTACTTTTCTGGTCTTTTGACATCATACCGTTTCTTAAAAACATCAGCTAATCCTTCTGAACTTTATTTAACATGTCTTTCTCAGCTGACTTCATTCTTGTAACCTAGTAACATGTTTAAAGTCTTCCCAGGTGGTGCTAGTGATAAAGAACCTACCTGCCAATGCAGGAGACATGAGATGTGGGTTTGATCCCTGGGTGAAGAAGACCCCCTGGAGGAGGGCACAGCAACCCACTCCAGTATTCTTGCCTGGAGAATCCTGTGGACAAAGGAGCCTGGTGAATGGGCTACAGGACATGGGGTCACAAAGAATCTGATAGGACTGAATCCTTTTTAAAAGGTGATGCTGTTAAAGTGCTGCATTCAATATGTCAGCAAATTCAGAAAACTCAGCAGTGGCCCAAGGACTAGAAAATTCCAATCCCAAAGAAGAGCAATGCCAAAGAATGTTCTAACTACCATACAATTGTGCTCAATTCACATGTTACCAGGTAATGCTCAAAATCCTTTCAAACTAGCCTTCAGCAGTGAGTGAACCAAGGACTTCCAGAGGTACAAGCTGGATATAGAAAAGGCAGAGGAATCAGAGATCAAATTGCCAACATTTGCTGGATCATCGAAAAAGCAAGGGAATTCCAGAAAAATATCTACTTCTGCTTCATTGACTATGCCAAAGCCTTTGACTGTGTGGATCACAACAAACTGTGGACAATTCTGAAAGAAATGGGAATACCAGACCATCTTATCTACCTCCTGAGAAACCTGTATGCAGGTCAAGAAGCAACAGTTAGAACTGGATATGGAACAGTGAACCAGTTCAAATTGGGAAAGGAATACATCAAGGCTGTATATTGTCACACTGTTTAACTTATATACAGAGTGCCTGGGTGTGTGCCAAGTCGCTTCAGTCATGTCTGACTTTTTTAACTCTATAGACTGTAGCCTGCCAGGCTCATCTGTCCATGGGATTCTCCAGGCAAGAAAATTTGAGTGGGTTGCCATGCCCTCCTCCAGGGGGTCTTCCAGACCCAAGGATTAAACTTGTCTCCTGAAACTCCTTCATTGCAGGTGGATTCCTTATCGCTGAGCCACCTGGGAAGCCCTGTATGCAGAGTATGTCATGGACTGGAGGAAGCACAAGCTGGAATGAAGATTGCCACAAGAAATATCAACAACTTCAGATATGCAGACACCACCACCCCTTATACAGAAAACGAAGAGGAACTAAAGAGCCTCTTGATGAGAGTGAAAGAGGAGAGTGAAAAAGTTGGGTTAAAACTCAATATTCAAAAAACTAAGATCATGGCATCCGGTCCCATCAATTCATGGCAAATAAATGGGGAAACAATGCAAACAGTGACAGATTTTATTTTCTTGGGCTCTAATATTACTGCAGATGGTGACTGCAGCCATGGAATTAAAAGACGCTCGCTTCTTGGAAGGAAAGCTATGACAAAGCTAGACAGCATTTTAAAAAGCAGAGACATCACTTCTCCAACAATGTCCCTAAAGTCAAAGCTATGGTTTTTCAGTAGTCACGTATGGATGTGAGAATCAGACCATAAAGAAGGCTGAGCACTGAAGAATTGATGCTTTCGAATTGTGATGCTGGAGAAGACTCTTGAGAGTCCCTTGGACTGCAAGGAGATCAAACCAGTCAATCCTAAAGGAAATCAACCCTGAATATTCATTGAAACGACTGATGCTGAAGCTCCAATACTGTGGCCACCTAATGTGAAGAGCTGACCCATTGGGAAATACCCTGATGCTGGGAGACTGAAGGCAAGACTGCAGCAGAGAACAAGATGGTTAGATAGCATCACTGACTCAATGAACATAGTTTGAGCAAACTCCAGGAGATACTGAAGGACAGGAAAGCCTGGCGTGTTGCAGCTCACGGGGTCACAAAAAGTCAAACACGACTTAGCAACTGAACAACCTATTTAAATATCTCATCTTAAAAAAAATAAATTAAGAACTATAGGGACCCATCCTATACCTTGACTTCTTTATCTTGCCCTATACAGCCAAGTTTATCACAAAGCACACACTCCCACCATCAGGGCTCTGGCTCCACCATTTATTTGAAACTGGCCTAATTGATAATTACATTGGTTGTAAATTTTTACTTAACTGACCTCTCCAGAGGCTTTGGTTACTATTGACTCCCCTTTGTTTCTAATTTGCAACAAGGCTAACTTTAATTCAAAATTTTGGGGGCACTTGTTACCATGAGCAACTATCCCCACATATTAAGCCTCATTAATGACTTTATCTTTTGGTGAATAATTGTTAATTTCTTTTCTTAAACTCTGTATTATATCATTTACCACTACCACTCCTGATGCTGCTAAGTCACTTCAGTCGTGTCTGACTCTGTGACTCCATGGATTGTAGCTTGCCAGGCTCCTCTGTCCACAGGATTCTCCAAGCAAGAATACTAGAGTGGGTTGCCATGCCCTCCTCCAGGGATGTTCCTGACACAGGGACTGAACCCGCATCTCTTACATCTCCTGCATTGACAGGCAGGTTCTTTACCACTAATGCCACCTGCGAAGCCCCACCACGCGTGACAATAACCCTGATAAATGCCACTATTACTCATTAGGAAACCAAGGCCTTAGAAGAATCTACGGTGAAATAAATGTTTTAGAAAGATTAATATAGCAGTAATAAACAAGATTAATGAAAATGAGAGAGAAGCAGCTAAGTTTCAGGAGAAATTTAGACTTAAGGCATACGACTGAGAAGGAAGACTGAAAGACATTATAAAGATCAACGAGATTATGTAATAGCAAGATAGGAATTACAAGAGAAAAAAGGACTCAGAGTTTCTAGCTGGACTGAAATGTAAACCAAGGACAATAACAGGAAAGTCAGGAAGAAATGGTTTTGCTAAGTATTATTACTAATGTGCCTTACAGTGAGTTACTAATAATATGTCCTAGGTATTATGAAGTGTTATATATAACACCAAAGAAATCTAACAGAGGAGATTAGATATGCCTCAGGTAAAATCTAGAAGCTTCTTTAAAGAGCTAAAACAGATATTCTTAATTCCATTTAGGTTTATGTAAAAGACTTAACTTCGAATGTTCTTGAAGAAACAAAAATGCATGAAACTTTTGAATAACACAGTGAATGACTCACTGAAATACACTTACTATACAAGACAGAATTTAAAGTGGTTAAGTCAGGGTCAGTTTTATGTTTGAACAGATAGAAACAAAAGTCACAAAATCCTATTACTTAAAATATTTTAATTTCTAAAAAAGTTTAAACCATATTAAAATTTAAATAACTGTACAGTACTTGACAATACATTCAATAAACTGGAAAGTAAAACAAACCAATTAAATCAGTTTACTTTCCACGTTTATGTACACTCTTCTGCTCCCCCAGGAAGATATAAAAATCGACAGCAAAAATGGAAAATTTAAATACAGCGTAGGATATAAGGCCAAAAGAATTTCTAAAACTAAATTTCATCTAGTAATACCCTATCACTACCAGTATGCTTACAACAGACAGGAATTTAAAACAAAACAAATTCAATTTGATTAAATCCACAATTAACAGACATTTTCATTTCATTCATTTGAATAAAATAGCAACCACTGTTTTATCCAATAAACCATTATCAGTGGCAGAAGAAATGATCTGCCTAGCTGTGCAAAACAATAACAGATATCTTCTGAAAGGATGTGAGCTTTTCAAACTCGGTTCTTTTTCATTTGTGTCATAATTTTCAAAATAATAAACAGTTCCAGTTAATGTCTTAGCAGTCCACTTCACTATGAGAGTGTATCCTCCATGAATTCATCATATAACCACTTACAGCTATCATCTTTCGAACATTCTATGGTTTCAAAAAGGCGCTGAAAGTCTTCAGGGTACATATCTATTACTCTCACATCTTTATGCTTTTTTATTTGCTTCAATATATGCACTGCATCAATTGGACTCAATGAACTGCAAAATAAATACAAAATAAATCTACTTAATTCTTTTTTATAACAAAACAGGCAATGAATGCTGTAGAGGTGGTTTCTAAGCCCAATTTTAAATGTCTAACAATATATGTAAATTAATCATATTCAGTTTAAGAGCCTGCATATTATAAATAGCTTTAACTATGTCTATTCCTAAAGTTTAATGGCTTGCCTGCAATGAAAAGAGCAGATTTAGGCTTTAACGTGTTCTAATTGATTCTTAAGCAAAACACTAGTTTAACATTTGTCCTTCAAAAAAAATTCTTCTGCCCACCTGTTTCACCTTTTAACTCTCTTTGCAAAAAAATTATTAACTCCATTTAGGTTTATGTAGAAGTTCAGTAAGTATACAAACAGCAGAAACTACTGTTTCCAAAGAGGAAATAATTTTTCACATTTTTGTGTAAATATTACTGTGAATAAATTAGAAGCAGATAATAAACCTATAATTTATAATTATAAATAAATAAGCACTATCTTATTCTGTATTGGTCTAGTGAGAAACCACCAGTGAGCCTCTGACAATAACAAGTAAAGAACTGTAGTAAAATGTTTTGGTGGAAAATATTTCTGATACTTTTCTGACTGTGAATAGAATCCTGGTCACAGGTATAAACATCTCTGCAGTTCATAGGATCTCCAAAGCTTTAGGTAGAAATACAGAGTCTGACCCACATAGGAGGACTAGGGTGGTATAATGATTTGTGCCTACTTTGGTTAGGAAACAGAACCAAGGACAGGCAATGACAAGAGGCAGATGGTGGGTATGCCACCACTAATGCCAGTGGCAAGAAGCCAGTTCTTCAAGTAGATTAATCTCGACAAACATAAAACAAATTTTAAGCATCCCTAGTTGTTTTTTCAAAGAAGGGGAAAAAAAACTAAGCTCAGGAGAGCTTAATTGGAAAATTATGTGGAAAATATATTTTCCTCAATATATGTACCAGCAAGAAGGAAGTATTTTGAAGCAATATTAATAGATGAGTGAAAACATGGTCCCTCACTGTTAATGAAGCCATAAAAGATATAAGAAAACAAAGCTCTTAACATGAAAGCACAATTCTCACATTAAGTTGCTACTTTTGTATCTGCTTGTATAATTCTTACTTACGGTAAGTGGTCTATTAGCTTGGCATTGCGTTTCATAAAACATTGCCTTAACATGTGAAAAAATACATCATAGTTAAAAGGTGTTAAGGTTCCTGAAAATAAATTTCTATGAGGAGTCAACTGAATAAAACACAGGTTGTGTTCTAATGATTCCTGCAGAGAAAGGAAAATAAAATGTATTAGTCATAAAATATTGCCCATGAAAAACACTGTTCACTGATGCATTCATTTACCTTTTGGAAGAGAGAGTCATTAACAGACCCTGAGTGTCTCTATAGCTTCTTTTTGGATGTGCCAACAAAGCAAGGTCCCAGTCGCCCTTAACCTGGGCTATTCTCCTGGGGATGAGACACCGCCCCTCTACAGGACAAAAGGTTTGCTATAAAAGGGATGGATGCCCCCAGCTGTGTTCCTCAGCTGCAAGGCAAACCCACCACATGCACACCACTCAACAAGCGATTTCACATTTTTCCAAGGGACACAGGGGTGTGTGTCTCTGGCCAGCACTATGAAAGAGTAACTGCTCATTAACCTGTAAGCAGGGGAAAGTGAGATCCTAAATGTGATGCTAGTACATACTGAGTCTCTTCTGTATTTGAGGCATAACAGCAAATACTAAACATAAAAATATTATTGCCTTATAATTTTTATTTGGTTTAAAAAAATACAGGATTAGCAAGCATGACCTGCCTGTTTTTGTATACTACAGAACTACAAATGGTTTTTACATATATAAAGGATTCTTAGAAAACAAACAATAACAACAAACCCACAAAGGATAGACTGTATGTGGCCTGCAGAGTAAAATATTTACTCTCTTTTACACAAAAGGTTTGCCAACCTGCTCTAGTATATAGTGTTATACAGATTAAAATAAAAACTGTATATAACTTGATGTAACGTTAAGCTGTTTCTCCCCTCTAAAATTAATTCCTCAGAGCAGAGGGAGCCTTATGTTTGAGTTCTTAGGAAATCTCACATATTAGCTAGTAATCTCTTATTTAGGCTGCCCAGGTGGCTCAGTGGTAAAGAATCCACCTGTCAAGCAGGAGACATGGGTTTGATCCCTTGGTCTGGAAAATGCCCCAGAGAAGGAAATGGCAGCCCACTCCAGTATTCTTGCCTGGGAAAGCCCATGGACAGAGGAGCCTGGTGGGCTACAGTCCATGGAGTCGCAAAAGAGTCAGACATGACTTAGCAACTAAACAACAATCCCTTTCTTTATAAAAATAAATGCATACATACACATATGTAAACAAAAATACTATCTGTGGAAGACACGATGGCCAAAAAAGAAAATTTCAATCAGCTTTGGTTTCTACTTTTGAATTCTTGTAGCTGAATAAGTTAATAAAAAAGCAAGGCAGTAAAATTTTAAAATATTTAGCAATTATTAACTAGGGAGGGGAAAACCCTCCAATTGAAAGCGCTGTTAACAAGTTTTTGAAGGTGACTTTAAAGCACCTTGTATATAGATCTGGAGTTACAGATATTGGTTCATTTGATAAACAAGAAAAAAAACTTCCCTGATGTCAACAAAGAGCTATTTGTATTTAATAGCTTAGGAAAAAATTTCCAGGAACAACACAAAAACATGGCTTCAAAAAAGTGGAAACCTCAAACCATGTGGATAATGAAGATCATGTGCTTTAGAACATCTGTTAAATATCTAAAAGAGCTTCTTAACAATTATGAACACACCAACATCTAAGACACATGTGAAATATCTGAATAAAAATTTCTCATGATATGTAACATTTGGTTATTTCATCTTCATCTCTAAAAGTTTAAACAATTATATTAGCCAAAAAAATATTTTACCTTTTGACACTCTCATTGAGAAAATGAGAAAGTGTATTAAATGTAGGAGAGTTACTCATTTTCAGGTCATATTGATAAATACCTAGTGGTGCCAAGCCAAAATGCACTCCTATTTTGTGAAGCTACATAAATTATGTTTATAGACAGGGAAATACAACTAAAATTACAATGATCGCTGGTTACTCAGGATTATTTAAAAATTGAAAATTTTCATTTTTTCCTTCAGTGGCAAAAGTGAGGGAAAAAAAAGTAGGAAGCGATTGGGAATGTCAGACTGAGCTAATACACTGAGATTAGGGCATCATTAGCATTTTAATCCCCAAGTGGAACTTCTGAATTGAGCCCAAAAATTGTTATAAGTAGCTCTATATAATCTAAATGGAAAATCACCTTATAATATCATCACTTTGGTTTGTTATAAAGGGAAAAAATAAAATCTTGTTTTTAGTTTATCAAATTAGATGAATATTAAAATAACCATATTTTCCAAATTTGAGATGTATCTTCAATTCAAAAATTAAAAAGAGAAGACAGAATCTGGGTTTAAGCCTATTATTATGCTGGCATTCACTGTATAAATAGCTGAAAAATACAACTCTTTTCCAAAATAATTTGAATATATATTAAAAGCAATAAGATATATTTTTTATAAAGTTCTAGATATTCTAAAATTAAAAATTTCAGTAAATACAGAATACCAGATAATGCAAAAGAAAACAAAGAATGTTACATTTAGAGGAAGAAAGGAAAAGGTATTCATTCATTCTTACCCTATGTCTTTGCCTTTCCAGCTGTCCCTTGATGGTATACATGTCAAATGATGAGGAAGGCTCCTTGAGGGAAGATAAATTGAAAAAAAAAAAAAAAACTTCTTTCATTTCTTTTTGGACAAAGTGCCACACATCATTACTGCCTTAAAAAATGGCTTGCCTATACAGCAGAATGAATTAAAGCCAAGTCTAACTGAATTTAAGAAAAATATGTGACAGCTAAATCATACACATTTTTCTTCTCTGTTTTTTTTAGATAAAAGGAGGGTCAAAGGTCTATCCCAATACTGGTAACTCTATTACTTGCTTAGATAAATAGGTTGCCCTTAATATAATTATGTAAATATATTCTTAAGTTAGCAAGCACTTCTCTATTATAGGCACAATCAGTTTAGGGGCTATCAGATCAATACTGAGGATGTTTCTATCCTACTTTAGTGGAAAAGGCACTGATATGAATATGCTGGGACATGTAAGGGGACAAACTATGTCAATTTTTAAAAGAATCATTACTTCTCTGTATCTAACTTTGGGACAAATAATTTTGTATGTGAAGCAATTTTAAAAGATGACCCAACTGAAAAATTGTGTGTGTGTGTGATGTATGTGTGTATGTATATATATATATAAGAATGTACTTAATATGTGTACATACATTAAACATATATTTGGCTTCCCTGGTGGCTCAGATGGTAGAGAATCAGTCTGCAATGCAGGAGACCTGGGATCAATCCCTATGTCAGAAAAATCCAACCCACTCCAGTATTCTTGCCTGGAGAATTCCATGGACAGAAGAGCCTGGCAGGCTTCATGGGGTTGCAAAGAGTTGGACATGACTGAGCAACTTTCACTTTCTCACACACACACACACACACACACACACACACACACATTTAATTCCAAAAGAACAGCATTTGACACAGACTTAAAAGACTAAGACATAATAGCGGGTGTAAGGTTTGAAAGGCTACTGTGAAAAATGGTAATTTATTACTAATTGCAGTTGCTGCTGACATAGAATGAAAAATGCAATTGCTGCCCCTCTGTGAAATTCCCAGCAGTTTCTCGAATGTCGCCAAGAGGAGGAAGGCAGAGCAACAGCACGAGCAGCAGGCAGTCACGGCACACTCCCACACCTGGTCTATCCACAGTAGTCGAGGGCCCTGCAGTGGGCACAGAGGAGACCTCACTTCTATATACCAAACCCACAGGAGAGGAAAACCTACAAGGCCTTGGGCACCGGGTTTAACAATGGACCCTCCAGGAGCAGACATATTAATGTAACAGAAAACTGTTTAAAATGCTGGGTCTGGAATAACTTGTCCTTTCTGGAGGTTAACAAATGCAAGAGTCAACATGGGACTTTTGAAAATAAATACTGCAAAAAAAATAAAACTATCCTGAAAGGTGAAGTCCTCTGAGGGCCTCTATGAAGAAACTAAACAAAAGTCAGGAGGAGAGAAGAGCTGAGATGAAAAGCCAACAGAATGAGAAGAGATCAGTGGGGTTAAGAGAGGATTTTAGGGAAACCAAGAACTACAGCACCAAGATTGCATTATCTGGTATGGGCAGAAAGCAGGGTCAGTGCCATGAAGGTCAAAGGCGAAAAAAATTTCTAGGAATACAGAAAAAGGATGACAGTATGATAGAAACAAGACAAGGTACAGAGAGATCCAAACTAAGAACCTGGTATGTTTTGGAGGGAAAAACCAAAATCGGAACAAAAGCTAAATTCAAATGATATTACATTCTAATGACCAAGTATGTACTGAAGATCTCACGGTGATCTTGGACAAAAGCAATGAAGAGACTACATTGAGAAACACTGTACACGACTTTAAAATTAAACAAATATATCTTTGGAAGAACAAGGGTTCATAAAATATTCACAAACATATTCCTTCTAACAATAGCTTGATGGATAATCTACCATAATAAAAAACAGAATGGGCAAATTATGCTATAAAAGAAATGGTATTTATCATTTTTTCTTATATTTTAGGCCTCTATTAAAAATGGCAGACACACACACACACACACACACACACAAAATGGTAGCCACAAGTCATATGTAGCTCCTGAACACATAAAATGTGTCCAATCTGAATTGGTTTTAAGTGTAAAATATACACTGTATTTTTAGTACACCAAGAAGAATGTAAATTATACAATAACCTTTTTTTACGTTTCATAACGATACTGTTTAAAAATGCAAAATTACATATGTGGTTTGTATGTCTCTATTTATAGCTCTGATCTTGCCTAAGGAAATAAGCTAAAAAGGAGAATACCCTATAATGAGATATTAAATAGCCATTAAAAACAAGAAAAATGTTTAGCTAGAAGGGAAAAAATTTTTGTAATTAACTATTAGCTATCAAATTTTTAAAAAGGTAAAATCTCCACTGTAAAAGAAAAAAAACTTTTACAATGAAATACACATTTGTGACACAAAACATCATCACAGTGCTCTATTATCTTAAATACTTGGGAAAAAAGAAATTTAATTTTTCTTCATTTACAGCCTCTTTGAAAAACAATGTTCTTTGTTGAAATTTAGAGGGATTTTACTCACCGTACACAGGACCTTAATCCCACAAGCTATTTGACCGAGCACACTTAATGACTGATACAAGCCTGGAGTTTGAGGATTTGCCGTTAGTTTCTAGTAAAGGAAAATACACCAAAATCAACTGTCAGATCTTAATAGTATCTAGAAATGGTAATAGTAATATCTTAATAGTGTCTAGAAATTTAAGAAAATTAGAATTAAATGCAAAATCTTAACCACTTCAAGTAAAAGTCTCCTTAAACTTTCATACTGAAATACATCGTGATGTCCATTTAACATGTGAGCCTGATGGGCTACATATGGACTGAACGTAGTGCAGCAGGCTCCACTGCGCATGGAGTCATCCTGGCAAGAACATGGGGTGGGCTGACATTTCCTACTCCAGGGGATGTTCCTGCCCAGGGATTGAATTCGCGTCTCCTGTGGCTCTTGCATTGGCAGGCGGATTCTTTACCACTGAGCCATCTGGGAAGTTCATCTCTTTCCAGGGACAGTCACCATTTACTTACTGTTTGCATTTGGGTGAGCAAATCATCTTTTCCTATCTGGCCCCTGGTCCCCCACAACCCCCATCCCAATCTGTAGCTCTTAAACAAATAAGCATTTCCAGTTATCTTGGATTAAAACATGAATAACATGAAGCATTCTGAGCAGCAAAGAAACATAACTTTCAAGGACTACAGGAGGTCCTATTTCAGAGAATAAAAAGTCTACAACTGTATGTTCACTACAGCATCATTCACAACAGCCAAGAAAGAAATATAATCTAAGTGCCCACTGATAGTTCAATGGATAAAGAAGATGAATAAAGATGGATATGATCTTTAAAAATATGTATGTATATATAGACACATATATACACATTACACAGACACACAAAATATAACTCAGCACTAAGAGAGAATGAATGATCTCCTGTCATTTTTGACAACAAAGGATGGATCTACAGAGTATTAAGCTATGTCAAACAAGTCAGACAGAGAGAGATAAATACTGTATAATTTTATTCACATGTGGAATCTAAAAAGCAAATAACAAACATAAAACAGAAACAGAATTACAGATAGAATGGAAGGTTGCCAGAGGTGAGGGGGTGTGGGAATAAATGAAATAGGTAAAAGAAATTAGCAGGCATACACTCTGTTACAATATAAATGTATCAGAAGGATGAAAGGTAGAGTCTGGGAAATATAGTCAATAATAATACATCTCTGTGTGATGACAGACGCTGACTAGACTTACCATGGTGATCATTGTCTAATACATAGACATTTTAAATCACCATGTTCTATATCGGGAACTAACGTAGTGTTTAGATCAATTATACTTCAAGAACAAATTAATACACCCTGAGAGTTCTCTTCACAAGGAAAAGTATTCTTTTTTAAGTTTCTATCTGTATGAGATGATGGATTCTTACCAAACTTATTATGACAATCATTTCATTATGTATATAAGTCAAAACCTTTATTTTGGGGGGACTCCAAAATCACTGCAGATGGTGGATGCAGCCATGAAACTAAAAGATGCTTACTCCTTGGAAGGAAAGTTATGACCAACCTAGATAGCATATTAAAAAGCAGAGACATTACTTTGCCAACAAAGGTCCGTCTGGTCAAGGCTATGGTTTTTCCAGTGGTCATGTATGGATGTGAGAGTTGGACTGTGAAGAAAGCTTAGCGCTGAAGAATTGATGCTTTTGAACTGTGGTGTTGGAAAAGACTCTTGAGAGTCCCTAGGACTGCACGGAGATCCAACCAGTTCATCCTAAAGGAGATCAGTCCTGGGTATTCACTGGAAGGACTGATGCTGGAGCTGAAACTCCAGTACTTTGGCCACCTCATGTGAAGAGTTGGCTCACTGGAAAAGACCCTGACGCTGGGAGGGATTGGGTGCAGGAGGAGAAGGGGACGACAGAGGATGAGATGGCTGGATGGCATCACCGACTTGATGGACATGAGTTTGAGTAAACTCTGGGAGTTGGTGATGCACACGGAGGCCTGGTGTGCATGGGGTTGCAAAGAGTCGGACACGACTGAGCTGATAAGTTCAAACATTATACTGTATACTTTAAACTTATACAGTGTTACATGTCAATTATATCCATTGATAAAAATGGATAAATGAAAGATGGTGGGGTGGTGTAAACATACTACAGAGTTATTATTCAGCCTTAACAAGGAATGACATTCTGACTCATGCTACAATTTGGATGAACCCTAAAAAGACAGTACAGTAAGTGAAATAAGCCAGGCACAAAGTGGAATACTATACAATTCCATTTACATGAGAAACACAGACTAGTCAAATTCACAGAGGCAGAAAAAAAAACAACGGTTACTAGGGGTCCAGGAGATTGGGGAAGGGGAATTAGTTGTTTAGTCGGTACACAGTTTTCGAATGGAATGATGAAAAAGTTCTGTGAAGAGATGGATGCTAGTAATAGCTGTACCACACATGAATGTACTTACTGCCATGCAACTGTACACTTAAAAATAGCTACAATGGTAAACTTTAGTTATGTATATTTTATCACACAAAAAACCTTTTAAAAAATAAAGGAGTGCTCTACAGAAATTTAAAACAACCTTGGTACTCTCAGATGTCATGAGACCAAATTAAAATCATGCAGATTAAGACTAATCTGATAAAAATCACAGCACTCTTTCAAAACAAAAAACTAATCAGGTACTTGTAACAACCTACCCGGCATTCCTTTTCAGAGATAAACAAATTTAGTTCTGCTCGTCCATATTTATATACAGAAGAACAGGAATACAGGTCATGTAAAATTTTCCAAAGTGTGTTTCTCTCAGTTTTAACTGGTAAGATCCCAACTACTTTTAAAGGGAAACCTGTTAAGAACACAAGCAAAAGTATTTAAATAAATTCTTAACATTTTTTTCCTATGCATATACTTTACTGAGTCAAATTAGGTTAACAAACTATATTATTTTAAAGTTACTTCAATGATAACTAAGCCTTAGCATCATTTCGTGACCTAGAACTTAGCCACTACAAAACTGCTTTGACTGAATCTAGGTGAGGGAAAGCCATAATCAATTTAAGAGCAAGTGCCCATAAACTGTACTATATAAATATTTACACAAATCTCAACAAACTTGGTATATAGCTAAAGAAAGCTGACAAGTTATAAGATACTTCTTTACTGAAAGACAAAAATCACCTTTTTTCCAAGGATGTGCTTTCATTCCCAAATACTGAAAAAGCATATCTGAAGTCATAACGGGCGGTGTCACTGTGCCATGACTTCTAGGGTCCAGTTTAAAGAAGTCACAATAGATCACTTCTAGTCTTCCATTCACACTGTCTCCTAAGGACTAGAGAGAGACAGAAATTGTTTAGAAATTTTAGTGTTTAAAAATGGCAAGATGCTTTATAACATAAAATAACAATAAAAATATTAAAGTGAAAGATTCAAGAGAGTATTTCTAGATAGATCAAGAGAGTATTCCTTTTTTCCCCCAGAACAGTTCAGTCAGTCCTTCACCAAACTTGGCTCATTCTGTAGGGCACTCACTAATTTCCTGTTAATTTTTCCTTTATTTTTCCTAAAGTCACAGCCAGCAACAGAAGGAAAGCTCCTTGCCTGCCAGAAGACATAAATACACCTCAATCTTTTTACTGCCCATATGTTTTTCACCTGGCAGTGCTTGAGAACTTACTAGTGAAAGGAAGTATTAGTTACAGACTCTACAAACTTAATTCGAAGTTACTAAAAATCAAATAGAAGAAAGCAAGGTTTTGATGTGCACACTGAGGTTCTCATGTAAAGAAAATTCTACAGATATTTATCAAGGTTTCAGTGAATTTGCAATTTAAAGTCAAAAAAAAAAAAAAACTACTAAGCTATCTTAACTGTTTGATGTTTGAATTCAAGCTATAAATATGACTCTATTTCTAAATTTAGTATTTGATGATTACTTTCAAGAGGACCCTTAAAAAAAACTAGTGATAGGGAAAGGAACAGAGTTGGGAATGGAAACAATATATTTTTGGTCATGATAATTTTGACACACCTATTACGTGACTTAAGTGGAGATGCAGGCAGGACCTGGAGACTGAAGTACAGGCTGAAGACATAAACAAGCTGAAATAAGACACAGTTTACCTCAAAAGCCTTCGGGAGTGGGCCTTTGGAAGTACCACTATGAACAAACCAAGCGGAGGGGATGGAATTCCAGCTGAGCTGTTTCAAATCCTACAAGAAGATGCTGTTAAAAGTGCTGCACTCAATATGCCAGCAAATTTGGAAAACTCAGCAGTGGCAACAGGACTGGAAAAGGCCAGTTTTCATTCCAATACCAAAGAAGAGCAATGCCAAATAATGGTCAAACTACCGCCCAATTGCACTCATTTCACATATTAGCAAGGTAATGCTCAAAATCCTTCCATCAAGGCTTCAACAGTACATGAAACGAGAATTTCCAGACGTTCAAACCGGATTTAGAAAAGGCAGAGGAACCAGAGATCAAACTGCCAGGATTCGTTGAATCATAGAAAAGGTAAGGATATTCCAGAAAAACATCTACTTCTGCTTCATTGACTACACTAAACCCTTTGACTGTGTGGATCACAACAAAATGTGGAAAATTCTTAAAGAGATGGGGCTACCAGACCACCTGGCCTGCCTCTTGAGAAATCTATATGCAGATCAGAAAGCAACAGTCAGAAGCAGACATGGAACAACAGACTGTTTCCAAATTGGGAAAGGAGTACTTCAAGGCTGTATATTGACACCCTGCTTATTTAACTTCGATGCAGAGTGTATCAAGCAAAATGCTGGTATGGATGAAGTGCAAGCTGGAATCAAGATTGCTGGGAGAAATATTAATAACCTCAGATATGCAGATGACACCATCCATACGGCAGATAGTCAAGAGGAACTGAAGAGCCTTTTGATGAAAGTGAGATAGGAGAGTGCATCCAGTCCCATCACTTCATGGCAAAGAGATGGGGAAACAATGGAAACAGTGGCAGACTTTATTTTCTTGGGCTCCAAAATCACTGTGGACTATGACTGCAACCATAAAAATAAAACACAACTGCTCCTTGGAAGAAAAGCTATTACCAACCTAGACAGCATATTAAAAAGTAGAGACATCACTTTGCTGACAAAATCCATCCAGTCAAAGCTATTGTTTTTGCTGTAGTCATGTACAGATATGAGAATTGGTCCATAAAGAAGGCTAAGCACTGAAGAATTGATGCTTTCGAAGTGCAGTACTGGAGGAGACTCTTGAGAGTCCCTTGGACTGCAAGGAGATCCAACCAGTCAATCCTAAAGGAAATCAACCCTGAATATTCATTGGAAGGACTGATGTTGAAGTTGAAGCTGCAATATTTTGGCCACCTGTTGTGAAGAGCCGACTCAATGGAAAAGACCCTGATGCTGGGAAAGACTGAGGGCAGGAGAAGGGGGAGACAGAGGATGAGATGGTTGGATGACATCACTGACTCAATGGACAACAGTTTGATCAAACTCTGGGAGATAGTGAAGGACAGAGAAGCCTGGCGAGTTGCAGTCCATGGGGTCGCAAAAAGTTGAACACAACTGAGAGACTGAACAACCACCACAAAAGATGATGTCTCTTCTACTGAATACACACAGCTATTTCTGCAACAATAGTCTTCAAAATTCAAATGAGATATAACTCGATCTATTAGAAAAAAAAACACAACTATAGTTGATTTACAAAAGTTGTGACAATTTATCATTACAGAACACAATTTGCAACATGTGTATCTCCAGCACATCCAAATAGGAAAACAAACTTACTGTTTGAAACACTGTTAATGTGGAATCTGAGGAATTTTATCAGGGAGGTAGACTAAGGGAGAGAAGGATTTTAAACTTAGGTAAACATGCTGAGTCAACCATTAACCTTGAAAATCCTTTTAGTTTTTAGCACAACTGAGAGCCTTTAGGTGGCTGGAAGCACTGCTTGCTAACAGCACCACTTAAGGCCCTGATTTAGGGTTGCAAAGGTTCTATTTAATTACTTCTCTTTTATTCTGGCACATATATATGATTTCACACAAAACTTTGAATGGCTCTTCACTTTCAGTTCAGTTCAGTTCAGTCGCTCAGTCATGTCCAACTCTTTGCGACCCCTTGGACTGTAGCACACCAGGGCTCTCTGTCCATCACCAACTCAGAGAGTTTACTCAAACTGATGTCCACTGAGTCAGTGATGCCATACAACCATCTCATCCTCTGTCTTTCCCTCCTCTTCCTGCCTTCAATCTTTCCCAGCATCAGGGTCTTTTCTAGTGAGTCAGTTCTTCAAATCAGGTGGCCAAAATTGGAGTCTCAGCTTCAGCATCGGTCCTTCCAATGAATAATCAGGACTGACTTCCTTTAGGATGGACTAGTTGAATCTCCTTTCAGTCCAAGGAACTCTCAAGAGTCCTCTCCAACACATAATTCAAAACCATCAATTCTTTGGCCCTCAGCATTTTTTATAGCCAAACTCTCAAATTCACACATGACTACTGGAAAAACCATAGCTTTGACAAGGTGGACCTTTGTTGGCAAATTAGTGCCTTTGCTTTTTAAGATGCTGTCTAGGTTGGTCATAACTTTTCTTCCAAGGAGCAAGCATCTTTTAATTTCTTGGCTGCAGTCACCATCTGCAGTGATTTTGGAGCTCAAAAAGAAAAAGTCTATCACTATTTCCCCATCTATTTCCCATGAAGTGATGGGACCAGATGCCATGATCTTAGTTTTCTAAATGTTGAGTTTTAAGCCAACTTTTTCACTCTCCTCTTTCATCAAGGGGCTCTTTAATTCTTCATTTTCTGCCATAAAGGTGGTGTCATCTGCATATCTGAGGTTACTGATATTTCTCCCAGCAAACTTGATTCTAGCTTGTGCTTCTTCCAGCCCAGCGTTTCTCATGATGTACTCTGCATGTAAGTTAAATAAGCAGGGTGACACTATACAGCCTTGACATACTTCTTTCCCAATTTGGAACCAGTCTGTTGTTCTATGTCCAGTTCTAACTGATGCTTCCTGACCTGCATACAGACTTCCAAAGAGGCAGATCAGGTGGTCTGAAATTCCTACCTCTAAGAATTTTCCACAGTTTGTTGTGATCCACACAGTCAAAGGCTTTGGCATAGTCAATAAAGCAGATGTTTTTCTGCAATTCCCTTGCCTTTCTGATGATCCAACGGATATTGGCAATTTGAACTCTGGTTCCTCTGGCTTTTCTAAATCCAGTTTGAACATCTGGAAGTTCACAGTTCATGTATTGTTGAAGCCTGGCTTGGAGAATTTTGAGCATTACTTTACTAGCGTGTGAGATGAGTGCAACTGTGCAATAGTTTGAGCATTCTTTGGCATTGCCTTTCTTTGGGGTTGGGATGAAAACGGATCTTTTCCAGTCCTGTGGCCACTGCTGAGTTTTCCAAATTTGCTGGCATATTGAATGCAGCACTTTCACAACATCATCTTTTAGGATTTGAAACAGCTCAACTGGAACTCTATCACCTCCACTAGCTTTGTTCGTAGTGATGCTTCGTAAGGCCCACTTGACTTCGCATTCCAGGATGTCTGGCTCTAGATGAGTGATCACACCATTGTGGTTATCTGGGTCATGAAGATCTTTTTTGTATAGTTCTGTGCACTCTTGTCACCTCTTCTTAATATCTTCTGCTTCTGTTAGGTCTGTACCATTTCTGTCCTTTAATGTGCCCATCTTAAATGAAATGTTCCCTTGGTATCTCTAATTTTCTTGAAGAGATCTCTAGTCTTTCCCATTCTACTATTTCCCTCTATTTCTTTGCACTGATCATTTAGGAAGGCTTTCTTATCTCTTCTTGCTATTCTTTGGAACTCTGCATTCAAATAGGTATATCTTTCCTTTTCTCCTTTGCCTTCGCTTTTCTTCTTCTCACAGCTATCTGTAAGGCCTCCTGAGACAACCATTTTGCTTTTTTAATTTTTCTTGGGGATGGTCTTGATCACTGCCTCCTATAGAATGTCACGAAACTCCACCCATAGTTCTTCAGGCACTCTATCAGATCTAATCCCTTGAATCTATTTGTCACTTCCTCCGTATAGTCGTAAGGGATCTGATTTAGGCCATATCGGAATGGTCTAGTGATTTTCCTTAGTTTCTTCAATTAAGTCTGAATTTGGCAATAAGGAGTTCATGATCTGAGCCACAGTCAGCTCCTGGTCTTCTTTTTGCTGACTGTATAGAGCCTCTCCATTTTTGGCTGCACTTTATAATGAGTTAAAGGCTAAGCTCAAGTTATTGCTAAGAGGAGGTGTGAATGAAGAGTTAAGACATTTAAATTTTGCACTTATATTAACAGTTTCAGAGACATTTTCAACGGTAGTCTTACATTCTCTCAAAAAATACTGTGTGTGAGGAATTCTCCAGACCCTAATTATCCTTTTTCATTGATTCAATTATTTTGAGACTGTTACTTTGATCTTATAGAAAATCAACCACTGTGTTACAGGATAACAAACTGTAAACAGGACATATTAATGACATCTATAGTTCACTTCAGTCATTCAAAACGGTATATCTTTCCTTTTCTCCTTTGCCTTTAGCTTCTCTTCTTTTCTCAGCTATTTGTAAGGCCTTCCCAGACAGCCATTTTGCCTTTTCGCATTTCTTTTTCTTGGGGATGGTCTTGATCACTGTCTCCTGTTCAATGTCATGCCTCCATTCATAGTTCTTCAGGCACTTTGTCTATCAGATCTAATCCCTTTAACCTGTCACTTCCACTGTATAATCATAAGGGATTTGATTTAGTTCATACCTGCATGATCTAGTGATTTCACCTACTTTCTTCAACTTAAGTTTGAATTTTGCAATAAGGAGTTCATGATCTAAGCCACAGTCAGCTCCTGGTCTTGTTCTTGCTGACTATATAGAGCTTCTCCATCTTTGGCTGCAAAGAATATAATCAATCTGATTTCAGTATTGACCACCTGGTGGTGTCCATGTGTAGAGACTTCTCTTGTGTTGTTGGAAGAGGGTGTTTGCTATGACCAGTGCCTTCTCTTGGCAAAACTCTGAACATGTAGGTTAATCTTCAAAAGTAGGCACCCCTCTAAGTACCAAAATAAAAGTATCTTGTTTTTAATTTCCAGGTTGAAATTACAGATGGCTTTGTTTACTAGATTTGTTTACAAGATCTTGAATCTCTGAACAATTTTATGTGTTCTTTTTCTCGTCATGTTTTTGGAATTTCAGCAGATTTAACATCAATTAAATAAACTTATTATAATCTTGATTTTTTCGGTTGTAGAAAAACAGCTATCTAATGTGTTGTATGGTTTTATTTTCCTGAATTGAATCAAATAATTTATAAAAGAAGGAAGGAAAGGAAAGAAAGAAAAAAAAAGAGGCTGTCAATGAGGCCAGGAATTTCCACTTTATGGTTACTGAACTTGTCAGCCATACATGAAGCTGAATTCACTAAAAAATCCATTTGGAAAATACCTTTACTCTATGCAGTTTTATAAGAATACATCAAACTTCTCTTGCCTCTGAGTCCTTAAGTCCAGGATTAGCATAGTCCCATTAACCTAATATTAGCAACTAGATTCTAAGCTCCCTTCCAAGTCCGTTCTAGGAAAGAAGAGGTACAGGATAGTCCACTAGTGATGAGGAAACAAGCCTAGATTCACCGGTTATACATTTTATTCAAAGTAACCCATGTGTAGCAGAGCTAAAATTAGCGAACAAAAGCTTGAATCCTATCTTTTAGTCATTCAGCAATCATTGATACCTACTTTGTTCCATCCACTGAGGGTAAGGAGATATTCATGACATAGCCTGTAAGAGTGATTTTTTAAAAATAATCTGTGTGCTTAATTTTACTTCCCTAAAACACTGGAATGTAGCTGACTGAACAATAAATTATTTTTAAAAACAAAAATATACCTTCAATTCTGGAATAAAAGTTTTGTCACTTTCAAGGGCAACCACTCTGGCACCACTTTCAAGCAATGCTCGGGTCAGTACTCCAGGACCTAGCACATTAAAAGAACGAAAAGTTTATTTGCAAAAGAAACACCATAATCTTTTTCAATTCAAAGAAATTGGATGTTTTACCTGTATGATCTAATTTTAATTCTCACAACATCCCCAAAGTAGATATTACACTCTCTATTTACATATAAGGAAACCAGGGATTAGATAGTCACTTTACTCCAACATCACAACCAGTACGTGGTGCTACGTGGCTCTGAAAGCATTCCGTGAAACAGTGAAAAACCTGCGCTCTTAATTACAATGTTCCACTACTTCTCAAGAAAAAACAAACAAAAAAGGTTGCCTCTAGCTTACCACTTACTTATGGACTATCCGAATATTTTAATAGCAAAGATATTGCGAAACCTAAACAGAACTTGACTGCTCATGAAAGAAAATGGTGCTTTAAAGACATTATTTTTCAATAAGTCTATAAATCTTGTGTTCCCAGCATCCTGCTACGGTCTATGGAAAATGCACTAAAGAGTGAGATGAAAAGTTCTTTTGGGAAGATAGTGAAATCTATGAGCATGTTTTATCAAAATATTTTGTAAAGTGCAAACTGCTACAGAAGTATGTGAAGTCAGGATTAACACAGGCCATAAAAGTTCCTTAAACGAAGAGGTCATACTTTTGACAGTACGCAGACGTGAAAATGCAGTCCGAGAGGGACTCACCTGGATTGCACTCCAGGATTAGCTGGCCAGCTTTTCGTTTTCCCCGCAGCATGCGCACCATGGTCTCAGCCAATCTCGGACTGGTTACGTACCGCTTGGTCTCGGAGCGGGACTTGTACAGGCGCGAGGACGATTTTACAAATCCCACATCAGACTCCAGTAGAGGATGGAAATCATACAAGCCACGACAGTTCTCTGCCGGGACGTCCTTCCACCTCGCAGCTACGGAATTCAGAACGCAAAATCGCCCAGCGCGGGTAAAGGCTGAAACCGTCAGCCGAGAGGGAATTCTCGCCCCTGGGACCCACATTCTCACCCTCTAAGGCCTGTCCCAGGGTCGACCAGGATCGTTACATTGTCGACTAACTCCATACAGGGTACACCCCACGTGCCACTGAGCCCTACTCCAGGACTAGGCCGGCGGAAGTAAACACTCCGCGCTGTGCCTGCGAATGACCTCTCCGTCCTGCCTTTGCCGTCACTTCCGTTTCCGTGCCGGCGCAGACGCCGGAGGATTGCGAGTGGGCAGCCGGGGCGAGAGAATGCCCATCTAGGCGGTGTCTGAACTCGGACTCTATGGTCGTCCGCCCTCTGTACCTCCTCTCTAGCCGTCCGCGCTCTATGCTCCGCGGTTGCTGGCCGTCGGCCGCCCTCCCGCCTGTCGGGAGGGGTGCGCAGAAGGAGGCGGGGCGGAAAGGCGAGAGGTGTCTCCTCCACCCGACCGGCGGGAGACCTGAGCAACCTCTGTGACAGCTCGTCGGCCGCCATGTCAGCGAGCGGGGCTGGAAACAGATTCGGCGCCCGGCGGTAGCCCTCCCTGCGTCTCCTGTTCCCAGGTAAGGAGAGGAAGAGCGAGATGCAGGAGACCTGCCGGCTGGCGGCCGAGGGGAAAGCTTTTGGGAACCCCCCTCGTTCCTTCCCCGGCGCTGTCCTCCTCTGGCAGCGCCGCCTCTGCCCTCCGGGTGCAGTGGAGCCCCGATCCCTCACCTCCGCCCCTTCTTCGCTCTCCTGTTTTCCTCTTTTTCTCTCGCCGCCGTGGCCTCTCCCTGCGCCGCGCGCCCATTTCTCCCTCCCTCGGGCACTCGCGCCAGAAGTCCTCCCTCGCGCGGCTGCCCGCGGAGCCTGCGGCTTCCTCTGCGCTTCTGTTCCTTTTCATTCTGGTGCCCACAGTCTCTCCACCTCTGCGGGTGATTTGTATTTTCCTGCATACCTGTTCCCCGCCCGCGCCTCACCACTTAGGCTGTCAAGAAGCATCCAGTGCCTCCCTTCCATTCCTTCCTCCAGGCCAATATTTACCTTTGTTTTTATTTTTATTTACGTGTTATTAAAGGTGTAAAGTTAAGATTTAAAAAAGAGATGTAAAAGCTTAGCATTCCTTCCTAAGCTTGGAAACATTAAGGTCTTAGAATGCTTATTTTGTTGCTTTTGTAAACTTAGTCCAACACATCCTACTGTGGAATGCAATTTAAAAGAGAGATTCCAAAGACTCTAAAAATAGGATGCCCTAATGGAAATTTTGGCAGTCTTTTTAACCTCTTAGGCAGTGTTAGAAGCCTCAATTCTTTGAGAGTGATTTCAGTATTTAGAGCTTTAACAGCATCACTCTTTCTACCAAGGCAGGAAGCTGCAAGCCTTCAACTTCCTATTTTAAAATATGCACCATTCTTTCTGCATACTTTACTGGCCGCGTAATTGATCTTGGCATTTTAAATGCACAAGGAAAAGGTTTCTAAGGAATGTATCACTTAGCAAATAGAAGTCTGAGGATTTACTCAGCTGATGAATATCAAATGGAGAAGGAATTGATGGCCAACTGTGATCTTTCTCCGATGATAAATTTGTTAGGACAGCATAGAAAGTATCAACTGTTGTGGAGCCCTGGGAACCCTTTGGTCTTAATTTTTAAAAATTCTTTTTAAAATGCGATTTTGCCATTGACAGTTCTCTGGAAGTTATTATTCTTGCACCCTCTGAACACCTGAGTGAACACCAGACCACCTCCCATCCTTTTACTGAGTTGTCCCCTCTCTCCTTATAAAAGCATTTTTGTAGATTCAGAAAGACAGGAGCTCTGGAGGTCTAAATATTGTTAAAGTCAAAGCAGAAAGGTGTATTACAGTAAAGGAAGAAATAGTTCACTTACAGAACTATGTGGTTCAATTTCTCACTTTTAAAATATACTTTTTAAAATTGTGGTAAAAATACTTATCTTAAAATTTGGTTTCTTCATAATATTCAGCCCTAGAGAAATGATGTCATTTTAAATTTTGCTTTTGAGTGGTGTTATTCTCTTCTGATTTTTGAAGAGAGAATTAGGTTATAAGTATCTCCCCTTTTATAGTGTTAATAGTGGTTTGTTTGAGGCTGTAGGTGCTTAAATAACACAAGGGACAGAATATTACACATTCTGTTTTTCTGAAGTCCCAGGTGCTAGAAATGAAAGAAATGTCCATTTTACTTTAAAGATGAACTTTATAATCAGCATTTAGACCTACTTTATTAGAAAAACCTTGGTTGCTTATTCCCTCTTGTTTTCTTAAGAAATATAGTTTTTGCATCTGGTACTATTTTTGCCTTTTTGAAGTAATGTAATATCTCTTTGGTGTCAGGCAAAATGATTCTACTGACTATTTTGAAGGTTTTTTTTTTTATTATTATTATCTCAATTTAACTGAAACCAAAATACTTCTTTTCTTTTTACTTTTATGTTACTGTTGTGATTGGGAAATGCCAGGTGGTAAAGTTTGTTGTCAGAATTAAGGCTGTGGGTCTACAGTAGTACTGTCCAATAGAGATACAAGGCATTAGTACACAAGCAATTTAAAGTTTTTTAGTCACATTACCAAAGTAAAAAAGAAATAGATAGGATTAATTTCAACATGTTTTATTTAATCCTGTATATATCATTCCAACAAGTGATCTGTTTTAAAAGTTAACAATGAGATATTTTACATTCTTTCATACTGAGTCTGTGAAATTTCGTGTGTATTTTACATTTACAGTAATTTGAATTCTGACTAGCTACTGGTCTTAGCTCGTGGCTAAGACCTTATTGGCTAGCATATTATCTATAGGATTTCTGTGTGATTCTTAAGATGTCTTCTTATCCTGAGAGTCTGGGGTAACCTCTGTGAGGCAAATTTAAAAATCCTTTTCCTAAAGTGCTAGGATGTTCAAACTGGGATGATTCTAAGCAGGATGAAAGTCCTGAAGAGCTTCTTCCTCTTGGTGTTGACTGTGTTAATAATGAGGAGGATGAACAGGTTGCCCTGCGCTTGTTTAGTGAGGGTCATAAGGTGTATAGACTGCTCAGTCATTTCCTGGGGTGTCATTGTTACAATTATTTACATCTGCATGTCAACAATGTGTCAAGGAACTGTATGAGTCTTTGTCTACTAAGTCTGTTGGCATTAAGTAGGGAGAACCTGAAGACAGAAGTTTGAACTTCATGGTGAACAGGTAGAATCTCTGCTGTTGGAGACATTTTCTGAAGCACTTTCAGGTATGGCTAAGAGTTTTGTATATGTGCTTCTCTATAGGATGGTGTTATCAAAGGAAAGATAAAATCTTTTTAGCAGAAATTGGGAAGGAAGAGGGTATGTTTTTTGATTCCAAAACACTGGGAGTAGTAGCAAAACACAAATGTGTATGGTGGTTTGG
This sequence comes from Muntiacus reevesi, assembly GCF_963930625.1. Lineage (NCBI taxonomy): Eukaryota > Metazoa > Chordata > Mammalia > Artiodactyla > Cervidae > Muntiacus > Muntiacus reevesi. The sequence goes on along the minus strand of NC_089253.1, from coordinate 77,533,887 downwards.
GTAAACTGTAAAGGAAATATGGCAGTTTTTAGAGAAAGCTACTGACATATTGACTAGAAATGTGTTTTAACTTGTTTTTGCAACAGAGATGGTGGTTTACATGGAAAATCTCTTGTTCAGAGCTGTTAGGACTGAGAGATAGCCTGGAAAGGTAACTCTGCAGCTCACAGACTTCAGTGGGTTACTATGACCCTGCATTGTTCCTATCTTGATGTCTGTATTCTGTTAAACTTACCTAAATACTGTTTTAGCTGCACTGTTTTACATTTACACTTAATGTCAAAACGTTCTTGAAGGAGTAATTAATATTCATTGTAATTTAATGTGAGAAACTTGCCTCCTCCACAACTTTTATGGTGTAAATAAATCTTAAATTTATCTGAGCAGTAAACAAATTCCTTCTGTAAAATCTAGTCAGTATAGACCTAGCACAGTGTTGGCAGCGTGTGCAGTATTAAAGGATCAAGGACAGATTTGGGCAAGGGATAGTTACTGGTTGTTGCCTGTTTCATGAGAGGTACATGCATGTTATGTAGGAAATTGTAGCATTTTCATTTGTTTTTAAATATAGGTGGCTATGCGTTGCTACCGTTTTAGTTGGATAAGAGAGGAAATACACTGTTTTGTTCCTACAAATTAGCCTTAGCCAGTTTTTCTTTAGTTAGTTAAGGATGAATAATTGATAGTTTGGCAATTTACAATTTTTTTTTCAGTTTTATTTATTTTTTACTGTGCTGGGTCTTTGCTGCTGCATGGGCTTTTCTCTAGATGTGCCAAGCTGGGGCTACTCTCTAGTTGTGCATGGGCTTAGTTGCCCCGTAGCATGTGATATCTTCCTGGATCAGGGATTGAACCTGTATCCCCTGCATTGGCAGGCAGATTCTTAACCACTGGACCACCAGTGAAGTCCTGGAAGTTTTTTAAAAAGCTCAATTTAAGTGGCCTCTACGAGGATTATATTTTTATTGAGAAGTTCTACATTCAATAATCTATCTCTCAGTACTCTTATGAGTGTGTTCTTTTGTTTAGGGCCTTAAAGATTCTTGTGAATATAGGCTTTTCTTTATTTATGGATCATTCCTTTGGGGGGAAATTATATTTCCTTTTAACCAAGGGATACTTTTTAAAAATGCATTTGAAATAACTATTTTGTAATATTCTTTAATAAAAAGTAAAAAAAAAATCATATCTGAATAATCTTCAAAGAAAGAAATACATCATTAAAAAGTTCTGAATCTTATAACAGCTTGAGATTTCTTAAATTTATTTAGTCACAGTTTTCAGATTCTGCTCTTTACCATATTTGGAGATGGAAACTTTTTGCCTTTATATGACCTCCTCCCTGCCATCTCTTAGGGCTCCCCCTCCCCCCACCCCGGCCACCCCGTTCATCATCATTAGCCATGTGGAGAGGAAAGGTAGTGTGTGTTTGTCAAAATGCAGTTCAAGATTATTTTTCCCTTTGACTGTAGGACAAATTTTTAAAAAGTTTTAATGAAAGATTTAGTCATTTTTATTAACATTGGAGCATTTGATATTTTAATTGATTGTACCTAAGAGATTTTAAGGGTTTCCCTGGTAGCTCAGATGGTAAAAAGTCTCCCTGCAGTGCAGGAGACCTGAGTTCAATCCCTGGGTTGGGAAGAGCCCCTGGAGAAGGAAATGGCAACCCACTCTAGTATTCTTGCCTGGAAAATCCCATGGAGAGAGGAGGTTAGCAGTCTACAGTCCATGGAGTCGCGAAGAGTTGGAAATGACTGAGCAACTTCACAAGAGATGTTAGGAATTAACAATATCTTGTGATTCAGTTCAGTTGCTCAGTCGTATCTGACTGTTTGCGACCCCATGGACTGCAGCACGCTAGGCTTCCCTATCCATCACCAACTCCCGGAGCTTGCTCAAACTCATGTCCATTGAGTCGGTAATGCCATCCAACCATCTAATCCTCTGTCATCCCCTTCTCCTCCTGCCTTCCATCTTTCCCAGCATCGGAGTCTTTTTCAAGGAGTCAGTTCTTTGTATCAGGTGGCCAAAGTATTGGAGTTTCAGCTTCGAGTCAGTCTTTCCAATGAATATTCAGGACTGATTGCCTTTGGGATGAACTGGTTTGATCTCCTAGCAGTGAAAAAACCATAGCTTTGACTAAATGAACCTTTGTTGGCAAAGTAATGTCTTTGCTTTTTAATATGCTGTCTAGGTTGGTCATAATTTTTCTTCCAAGGAGCAAGCATCTTTTAATTTCTTGACTGCAGTCACCATCTGTAGTGATTTTGGAGCCCAAAAAGATAAACACTGTTTTCCCATCTATTTGCCATGAAGTGATGGGACCAGATGCCATGATCTTATTTTTCTCAATGTTGAGCTAGCTCTTTCACTCTCCTCTTTGACTTTCATCAAGAGGCTTTTTAATTCTTCTTCGATTTCTGCCGTAAGGGTGATGTCATCTGCATATCTGAGATTGTTATCTCTCCTGGCAGTCTTGATTCCAGCTTGTGCTTCATCCAGTCCAGCATTTTGCATGATGTACTCTGCATAGAAGTTAAATAATCAGGGTGACAATACACAGCATTGATGTACTCCTTTCCCGATTTGGAACCAGTCTGTTGTTCCATGTCCATTTCTAACTGTTGCTTCTTGACCTGCATACAGATTTCTCAGGAGGCAGATAAGGTGGTCTGGTAGTCCCATCTCTTGAAGATGTTCCACAATTTGTTGTGATCTACACAGTCACAGGCTTTGGCATAGTCAATAAAGCAAAAGTAGTTGTTTTTCTGGAACTCTTTTGCTTTCTTGTAATTGCCATACCCATTAAATCCTCTTATGTGAATACTGATTTTTTTTTAAAACTACTACCTGAATAAATAATTACATTTTTTCTGTGTTTGCTGCATCTTGAAAACCCAGTGAATTAGGTGGGTGTGGTTTTGTAACTTGAATGAAGGCAAACAACCTTTTTGTTTGAAGGTTTTGACAAGCCTTTTTTGTTTTGAAGAGCCATTTATGTTATAGATTTTTAGATAAATAGTTTCCTTAAAATATGTGAACTTTATAATAACATAAAGAATACTGTTGTTCCTGGATATTGGAGAACATACCACTTGTATTTTTACTTTATGAATGTATTGTTTTTCTTGTTCACTGTTTCTCTCTTCTGCAGGTATTAACACTGTACATATAAATATAAAAGTATTAAATGAACTGAAACATCTTCCTTTAAGATTTTTCAGCAAGGACTTATTTTTGTGAACTTGCATTTTATTTATTGAATCCTCATGGAGTTTTTTTTTTTTTCCCCCCATATGAAGCTCCAAAGATTAGATTTTTCTTTTTTCCACTGTGGGCATGAAAAGCATTTCTTAAGTCAGGTCTCAAAAGGATTCATGGCAAGTAACAGACTTGATTTCCTCCCTCATGTTCAACCAAATTAAAAGAGGAATGGAATTTTGTAGAAACTATGCTGATTAGAAAATTGCAAAGTTTAGTTTCATGAGGAAAAGACTTTATATACATTTGTGACTTCTTAATCCACAATCGGTCATTAGGCTTTATTTTCTTCAACAGTTTACAAAGTAATCACTAGGTTCCTTTTGCTTCAGTAGTTTAAAAAAAAAATTGTTCTGGAGTTCTTTGTCATGCCAATTAGTTTATACCTATAGCATTGCATCAGCACTGTGAAGAGCCAAAATGAGAGGCAATGTCATGTGACTTCTTTGATCATATAATTAAATGTTTTGTAAGATGAAATGGTTTGTCTTATTAGTCTTACGGTTGAACCCTAGTTTAAAATTGACTTAATAGGTCATATGTCAACCAGAGTTCATATTTTTGCTAGCCAGAGAAAGATCTATTTCAAACTAAGCTAAAGTAAACTATTTAATTCAGGAGGTAATTTTTTATTATATCAGGTACCCTCTTGGTTAATTATAATTTTGTGGATTTTGATGCCTACAGCCTTTTTGTCCTCTTTCAGCTGTTTACCTGGGGAAAACCTAGGGATTCCCTAGTAACTCATGACAGGTCTTTGACCCTTGAGAATATGGCTTACTTTCCCTGACAGCCTCCAAGAGTAAATGTGTGTGTGCAGAAAACTTGTGAACAAAAATTCTTCTTCAGGAACACTTACCTATGGTGGTGAAACAGATATACTAAGACTGTCTTAAAATGACAGTTTCCATGTAGTTGTATAAAACTTTGCATAAAACTGTATATTTTGCTGGAGAGTTTTCATTTTGTTCCAGTGCTTCAGAGTGTGTAAAAAGATATCCAGAATATTATCTCCTATAGTTTATTCTGCCTAACTTCACCTTTTGGTTTTTTCCTATTCTGTCTTCCATGTAAAGTTCAAAAGTCAGAATAGGTCATGGTTCAGTATAACGTTGGCGAGGGGGGGGGGGGGGAGGTAGGAGTACAACAAATTTTACTCCTTTCTTTTTTCCTCTCTTTCTTCTCTGTTACAGAATTGTGTTCCAGAGGGGGGTGGGGGGGTGGGGCAAGGAAGCTAAATTCTAATTTAAGGAAAACATGGTTTTTCAAAAATTAGTGTTTTTCCCTATAATGAAAGTTGGGCAGAAGCTTTCATTTAGCAGTCAGAATCCATTGATCGCTCTTGTCCTACCTTTGATGTCTGGTGGACTTGCCAGGAAGAAACTTTGAGTACAAGTGTTAGCAATACTGCTTGGGAAATGAGTTCTTGTGGCAAGGAATAGTGAGTGACTTTATTCAGAAAGCCATCAGGCTGAAAAGGTGGTGGACTAGTGTCCCAGAGAACCGTTCCTCCAGTTAGAAGCCAGTCTTCTCTTACGCCAGAAGGCATGTGCCTGTGGTTGGTTGCTGGGAACTTCTTGGTGGGAAATCCTTTGTTCTTGCTGCTTTCCAGGTAGCCAGTCACAGTGTTCCTATGATCCTCCAGCAAGACAGATGCTAGTTTTTATCCTTATGTGAACAGAAAAGTGTTTTACCTTTAGAGATCAGAGTCTTGAGATTAGGCTATCCTGTATGTTTTAGGCTATTGGCAACATTCTAAACTTCTGGCAAAAGTAATAGAATACAAAGAGTTAAAGTAGAAGAAATGGATCCAATAAGATGTAAGACTTGTTCTTCCCTATTATACAGGGAAACTTTGCACTAATATGAGACAGTGCTAGAAATATATACACATATATATAATTTACTTATTATGTATATAATTTAGTTATTTATTTGTTTGGTTGTGCCATGCAGCTTGTGGGACCTTAGTTCCCCAACCAGTATATGTGTTTGTGTGTGTGTGTATTTATTTATTTGACTGTGCCATGCAGTTTGTGGGATCTTAGTTCCCCAATCAAGGATTGTACCTGGGCCCTCAGTAGTTAAACCACTCAGGCCTAACTAACTAGTGAACTGCCAAGGAATTCCTGCTAGAATAAATTTAATAGTGTCTCTTTTGTCATATGTGTTTCCTTTAGGGAATATTCTCCACTGAAATAAAATATCTTGGGGAAAAATCGTGTTCTATCAGCAGTCTTTCAAAGCATTGCAAGTTATCTTCCTCTGAGACAGGTTTTTTCTGTACTGGTTTTTTTAATTCTTTTCTAAGAATTTCTTACCTAGAATGAGCTGCCTTACTCTGGAATTTTTTTTTCCCAAACCTCCATCAAAATATTTCTCTTGAATGGCTAAGAGTGAGAAGGCATATTCACTTTTATACCTATCTCCATTCTTGCCTTCCTATTAACTTTCGGTATACTGGAGATATAAATTAGCATGTCACCGTTGTGTCACATCACAGTAAGAATTAATATCATTAATGTTTATTTAGATATTTTATTATAGGAAAGGAAAACAGTATCTACCTATTTAACATGGATAAAATATAATCTCTGGAAACAGAGTTTTTAACCTTGGGTCCAAGAACAGGCTTCAAGGGGTCTGTGAGCCACCTGAAATAACTCTCATAACTTAATGGTAGTATATGTGCATTTTTCTTCTTTTTTGATGTGTATTTTTCTGAGGAGACATTTCTTAGCCTTTGTCAGATTCTTCAAAGGGTCCATGACCCAGAAGAGGATAAGACTCACAGAGTTAATTTGAGCTTGATTATAAATTGCTAATCCTTACAAGCAGCTATAGTTTTATAAACATTCCTATATATAAGCTTTGTTTTTTTGGTAATATTTTATTTATGACAAAAATAATTTAATAGATTATTTTATAAGAAAAGGCACAGTGATTCTTTTTTAAAAAAGCAAATCTTCCTCAAATATCTTACCTTTTTTTTTTTTCATGAAAGAGATTTTTTTTTTCCCATTCAATTCCTTTTTAATATCTTACCTTTTATTTTGTATGCCTTTACACAGTTCTGTGGTTACTTTGTTTTTAAAATTTGTTTACCATCTGTGCATTTTACAGAAAGATGATTAATTCTTAGTGGTTGAATTTTTCCTGGCAGTTCAAAGGGTTGTTCATAAACTCAGAATCAGGATAAAGGAAAGCTGCATTTTATGAGGCTCCCCTACCCAGTGAAAGGAATGCGTTCACAGATAGCTTGACTATATACGCACGCTCCTGATGAAGTAGGAAAAAGTGAGAAACTGGTACAAGTAGAGAGATTACCCTTGAACAGCAGGTAGAAACGTTCTCCTACTGAGATGAGAAGGGAAAACAACCGATTACCAACTGACAGCTGGTAACTTCTGCTCACCTGTGGCCCCGCTGAGACTGCTGAGTTAGGAACAGGAAGAGGACTGGAGGCCAGTGGTGAAGGTTAGTGTAGCTCTGGGGATGTGGTTCTGGGAGCTAACTGAGGAAGGCTGTCTGGCCAGCATTGAGGCTGCACCTGATGTTGGATGGATACTGCTTTTATAGTTTCCAATCTGCACGGTTATGATTTTCTTTAGCAGTCTGGGTATAAGAGCAGAGAAGGTGGCAGGTTGATTAGGCCTGGGATTCATAGGGTGGGTGCAGTAGATATATAAGATAACAAAGGAAGTAGCTAGAGATGACACATGAATTCTGTGCTTGAAGAGAAAGAATGCCAGGAGTCTGACTAATGTTTAAAAAAAGAAAGAAAGAAAATGCAGGAGTCTGGAGTTTTTGGTTTGTTTTTTAATAATTTAAGTTTGTTCTTTTTTTTTTTCTTTTCGTTTTGTCCATGATGCATTACTTGCGGGATCTCAGTTCCCCAAGTAGGAACTGAGTGGTTAGAATGCTAACCACTTGGCCACAAGGGAACTCCTGAATCTGGAGTTCTTGATGTGGTTGAACTGGGTAATGGTAGTGAGGTAATGACAGTAAAGATTGAGAGTTAAAAAGAATAGGAATTTAGAACCAGACAATGGGATATTGGTAGTTGGAGATATGGAGACTCACCTGAGATGAATAGAGTGTTTTGATGCTCAGTAAAATTTAAGACTAGGGTGACAGTTGCTAAATTGACCAGACAATAATGTCGTTACAGATTTTTGAGACACAAAGAAACATATATTCCATAAGTCTGTTAAGTCACTGTTTTTCCTATGTAGAACACAGGTAGTGTATTCTTTTTTAAAATTTTATTAGTATTTTTAAATTAATTGATTTTTATTGGAGTATCCTTGCTTTTCAAAGGTAGTGTTTTCTGAACAGTAATCTGCCTCTGGCTTATGAGAGAAAACTTTAATTAAAAGTAAACATATCAGCCTAAACTCATGTTGAAATTTCCTAACTTCTGAAATGATAGAGTTAATAAATTTTTATCTTTTGTTCAAAAGGGGAATAGAGAGTAAACTGGAGAGCTCCTAGCTTAGGTTTATAATTTTAAAATAATGTTAAAATGATTTTGTTCTTTATCATAGTTGAATTGATAGGTTGATTTTAATTTATTGATATCCATTTGAACCTGCACATTAAAATGTCCATATACACTTTGGTGAATAGTTTGGAAATATGGTAACCTATCAATGACCTTGAACCTAGCGTTAGTTCCTATTAGTTCATTGGCTAATGTTTGAGCCCATAGGTGATCAGCATTATACTAAGTACTGTGTGAAATGCAGTAAAAATGAGCCCTTTCATCAAAACATGTGATGAGAAATACAAGTCTCAAATATGTATAGGTAATTTTTTAAGAAAAGGAAAGAAATTTACATGAAAAGCTTTTTTGCTTTTGTCTAATTTATAGTTAATTTACTAAATATTTTGTAGAATTTATTTCCTCATTTTTACAGAATTTTAAATGCAACCTTTTTGACCTAGGGTTTGGTAAACATAATAGGGAAAAGTTATGTAACAGTTTAGATGAATTCATTTCTAAGATCTGTAGTGTTCCACCGTAGAGGTTTCTACTTTGTCCCCTTGAGAACTGGCTTTGTAGGAACTCCTGTTTCTGTAGGTTATTGGCAAATATATCCAGTGATTATTTGCTGCTCTAAAATAGGGTCTTAAGGCAATGAGAGTCCTTTGAAATAGTGGATAAAAGCAGTTTCCAAAAGAAAAACACATTTATTACATGATATAATGCATGTTAAACTGACTGCCTTCCTCAGTGTTAAGCACACAGAGCACTTAGTAAATTGGTTGTTTTGTTTTTAATTTGCTAAACTTTGTGATAACCTTGTATTTATTTGTATTATTTGTAAAGAGGTGAACAGTATTAATATATTGATTCACTGTGTAGTATTCTTAGGAGTTATTAAAAAATGTTGTGTCTTTGATTCAATAACATTTTTCTTGAATAGAAAATATTGTGTATTAAATATACAGAAATACAGAAGGCAATACAGAAAAGAAATACAGCAAAATACAGAAAAGTTAAAAAAAAAAAAACACTGTACTCTCATCAGCCAACAGCAAGAACTGTGAATGTTTCTGTATATGTACTTGGTGTCCCTGGAGTGCGTGTAGGCATAGCTGAGATCATATTTATGATTTTAAGTTATATTTATTGTAAATTCACAATGTGCACATTTTGTGGTGTTGTAACATCTAGGGTGATGACCATGTGTAGAGTCTTCTCTTGTGTTGTTGGAAGAGGGTGTTTGCTATGACCAGTGCATTTTCTTGGCAAAACTCTTATTAGCCTTTGCCCTGCTTCATTCTGTACTCCAAAGCCAAATTTGCCCGTTACTCCAGGTGTTTCTTGACTTCCTACTTTTGCATTCCAGTCCCCTATAATGAAAAGGACATCTTCTTTGGGTTTTAGTTCTAAAAGGTCTTGTAGGTCTTCATAGAACCGTTCAACTTCAGCTTCTTCAGTGTTACTGGTTGAGAAATAGGCTTTGATTAGCGTGATATTGAATGGTTTGCCTTGGAAACGAACAGAGATCATTCTGTCGTTTTTGAGATTGCATCCAGGTACTGCATTTCGGACTCTTCTGTTGACCATGATGACTACTCCATTTCTTCTAAGGGATTCCTGCCCACAGTGGTAGACATAATGGTCATCTGAGTTAAATTCACCCATTCCAGTTCATTTTAGTTCACTGATTCCTAGGTCGACATTCACTCTTGCCATCTCCTGTTTGACCACTTCCAATTTGCCTTGATTCATGGAACTAACATTCCAGGTTCCTATGCAGTATTGCTCTTTATAGCATCGGACCTTGCTTCTATCACCAGTCACATCCACAACTGGGTGTTGTTTTTGCTTTGGCTCCATCTCTTCATTCTTTCTGGAGTTATTTCTCCACTGATCTCCAGTAGCATATTGGGCACCTACTGACCTGGAGAGTTCATCTTTCAGTGTCCTGTCATTTTGCCTTTTCATACTGTTCATGGGGTTCTCAAGGCAAGAATACTGAAGTGGTTTGCCATTCCCTTCTCCAGTGGACCACATTCTGTCAGACCTCTCCACCATGACCCGACCGTCTTGGGTGGCCCCACATGGCAAGGCTTAGTTTCATTGAGTTAGAAAAGACTGTGGTCCTGTGATCAGATTGGCTAGTTTTCTGCGATTATGGTTTCAGTGTGTCTGCCCTCTGATGCCCTCTCACAACACCTACCGTCTTACTTGGGTTTCTCTTACCTTGGACGTGGGGTATCTCTTCATGGCCGCCCCTCTTGACCTCAAACGTGGAGTAGCTCCTCTCGGCCCTCCTACTAGGTTGAACCAAATTGCCAAATTTGACTGCCTCTGACCTCCGCCACTGGCCGGCACCAGGCAGGCAGTGAAAACCAGCACCGGCATGCACGCTGCTGCCACCACCCAGCACTCCATCCCCGCGACCGTCCAGGTCCCCGGCCTTGCCGTTCCTCCCCCGGGAGGTGGGTGCGCATCACACTCGGCACTGCAGCGCCTCCACTGGGAGCGCTCTTTCAGGGCTGCACCTCCGCGGGCTCCTAGTGGCAGAAAGCCACAAAGATGGAGAAGCTCTATGCAGTCAGCAAAACAAGACCGGGAGCTGAGTGTGGCCCAGATCACTCCTTATTGCCAAATTCAGACTTAAATTGAACAAAGGGGGGAAAACCACTAGACCATTCAGGTATGACCTAAATCAAATCCCGTATGATTATACAGTGGAAGTGACAAATAGATTCAAGGGACTAGATCTGATAGACAGAGTGCCTGATGAACTATGGACGGAGGTTCATGACATTGTACAGGAGACAGGGATCAAGACCATCCCCATGGAAAAGAAATGCAAAAAAGCAAAATGGCTGTCTGAGGAGGCCTTACAAATAGCTGTGAAAAAAGAGAAGCGAAAACCAAAGGAGAAAAGGAAAGATATTCCCATTTGAATGCAGAGTTCCAAAGAATAGCAAGGAGAGATAAGATAGCCATCCTCAGCGATCAATGCAAAGAAATAGAGGAAAAGAACAGAATGGGAAAGACTAGCGATCTCTTCAAGAAAGTTAGAGCTACCAAGGGAACATTTCATGTAAAGACGGGTTCGATAAAGGACAGAAATGGTATGGACCTAACAGAAGCAGAAGATATTAAGAAGAGGTGGCAAGAATACACAGAAGAACTGTACAAAAAAGATCTTCACAACCCAGATAATCACAATGGTGTGATCACTCACCTAGAGCCAGACATCCTGGAATGTGAAGTCAAGTGGGCCTTAGAAAGCATCACTACGAACAAAGCTAGCGGAGGTGATGGAATTCCAGTTGAGTTATTTCAAATCCTGAAAGATGATGCTGTGAAAGTGCTGCACTCAATATGCCAGCAAATTTGGAAAACTCAGCAGTGGCCACAGGCCTGGAAAAGGTCAGTTTTCATCCCAACCCCAAAGAAAGGCAATCCAAAAGAATGCTCAAATTACTGCACAGTTACACTCATCTCACACGCTAGTAAAGTAATGCTCAAAATTCTCCAAGCCAGGCTTCAGCAATACATGAACCGTGAACTTCCAGATGTTCAAGCTGGTTTTTGAAAAGGCAGAGGAACCAGAGATCAAATTGCCAACATCCACTGGATCATCAAAAAAGCGAGAGAGTTTCAGAAAAACATCTATTTCTGTGTTATCGACTATGCCAAAGCCTTTGACTGTGGATCACAATATACTGTGGAAAATTTTGAAAGAGATGGGAATACCAGACCACTTGACCTGCCTCTTGAGAAACCTATATGCAGGTCAGGAAGCAACAATTAGAACTGGACATGGAACAACAGACTGGTTCCAAATAGGAAAAGGAATATGTCAAGGCTATATATTGTCACCCTGCTTATTTAACTTATATGCAGAGTACATCATGAGAAACGCTGGGCTGGAAGAAGCACAAGCTGGAATCAAGTTTGCCGGGAGAAATATCAATAACCTCAGATATGGAGATGATACCACCCTTATGCAGGAAGTGAAGAACTAAAAAGCCTCTTGATGAAAGTGAAAGAGGAGAGTGAAAAAGTTAGCTTAAAGCTCAACATTCAGAAAACTAAGATCATGGCATCTGGTCCCATCACTTCATGGGAAATAGATGGGGAAACAGTGGAAACAGTGTCAGACTTTATTTTTTTGGGCTCCAAAATCACTGCAGATGGTTATTGCAGCCATGAAATTAAAAGATGCTTACTCCTTGGAAGGAACGTTATGACCAACCTAGATAGCATATTAAAAAGCAGAGACATTGCTTTGCCAACAAAGGTCCATCTAGTCAAGGCTATGGTTTTTCCAGTGGTCATGTATGGATGTGAGAGTTGGACTATGAAGAAAGCTGAGTGCTGAAGAATTGATGCTTTTGAACTGTGGTGTTGGAGAAGACTCTTGAGAGTCCCTTGAACTGTAAGGAGATCCAACCAGTCCATCCTAAAGGAGATCAGTTCTGGGTGTTCATTGGAAGGACTGATGCTGAAGCTGAAACTCCAATACTTTGGCCACCTCATGTGAAGAGTTGACTCATTGGAAAAGACCCTGATGCTGGGAGGGATTGAGGGCAGGAGGAGAAGGGGATGACAGAGGATGAGATGGCTGGATGGCGTCACCAACTCGATGGACTTGAGTTTGAGTAAACTCCGGGAGTTGGTGATGGACAGGAACACCTGGCGTGCTGCGATTCATGGGGTCGCAAAGAGTCGAACATGATTGAGCGACTGAACTAAACTGAACTAAACATCTAGGGTATAAGCTAACTTATTTAATCTTTCTCCTGAAAGTGAAAGCCACTCAGTTGTGTCTGATTCTTTGTGACTTACAGTGCATGGAATTCTTTAGGCCAGAATATTGGAGTGAGTAGCCTTTCTGTTCTCAAGGGGATCATCCCAACCCAGGGATCAAACCCAGGTCTCCCACATTGCAGGCAGATTCTTTATCAGCTGAGCCACAAGGGAAGCCCAAGAATACTGGGGTGGGTAGTATCCCTTCTCTAGCGTATCTTCCCAACCCAGGAATCAAACCTGGGTCTCCTGCACTGCAGGTGTATTCTTTACCAACTGAGCAATCAGGAACATGTTATGAAATTGTTTTCTGATAAATTGTGCCAGTTTATATTTGAACTGAACAGCATGTGACAATGCCTACCTATTTCAATAGAAGATTGTTGTTATTTAGTCACTAATCATGTCTGACTCTTCTGCAACCCCATGGACTGTAGCCCTGCAGGACCCTCAGGCTCTCAGAGAAGCCTGGCAGGCTACAGTTCATGGGGTTTCAAAAGTGTCAGACACAGCTTCACAACTAAACAACAACAACAAAGGGCAATGTGAATTGAGAAGGCAACTTCAGTAGGCATCTAGCTACTTCTTACACTTTTCCCATCCAGCCAACCTATCACACTCATTTTCCTCTAACAACTCCTAGTCTTTGTATCTGTACTATAGTGCCTGTCTTATCCCACCTCTCTTTATTGCCCATCTGTCTAATTTTTCCTTCTTAGTCTTTGTTTCAATCTTTTCTCCTCTGTCTTTTCCTGTATGGGAGGCCTACCCAGCCAGAACAACGGAGCAGAGCAGTCTGTTCTCTGCTGGCAGGGTCGCTCAAGAGAAAGATGACTGAGACAGTTCAGCTTAGGTATTACCAAGTTTACCAAACTGATAAATCAGTTTACCTCCCCAGAGATGAATCCAAAGGAAGACATCAGGAGTGAGGAAAGTTTCTTCATAAGTCTCAGTATTTATGGTAACCTTGCCACATTCTTAGTGATTAAAAAATACATATTAGCATATGTTCAATGCCTTTAAAAAATTTTTTTCTGAGAACAGAAATAATACAACTTACAGCTCAGTAAATAATAACCTACTTAAAAATTGGGCAGAGGATCTGAATAGACATTTCTCCAAAGAGACAAATGACCAATTAATACATGGAAGGATGCTCAACATCATTAGCCGTCAGGGAAATGCAAATCAAAACTACGTATACTACTTCATATTGGTAGGTAAGGAAATTGTAACCTTGTACATTGCTGGTAAGAGTGTAAAATGGTACACCCTCTGTGGAAAATAGTATGATGCCTTCTCAGTAACTTAAACATCAAATTAACATGTGACTCATAATTCCATTCCTAGGAACATACTGAAAAGAATTGAAAACAGATGTTAAAAAAACAACCCAAAAGCTTATATAAGAATGTTTGTAGCAACATTATTCATAATAGCCAGATAGTAGAAACAACCCAAATATCCATCAACTGATGAATAGATAAAGTGGTAAATCAATATAATGGAATGTTATTTGGCAATAAAAGAAATGCAGTGTTGATAATATGCTACAACATAGATATACCTTGATTATGCTAAGTGAAAGATGATAGTTATGAAAACTGCATATTATATGATTGTCTTTATATGAAATATTCAGAATGGATTGATCATAGAGAAAGAAAGTAGACCAGTGGTTGCCTAGAGCTGGCTGGGGGAGCTGAGAGAATGGAAAGTGACTGCTAATGGGTATGTGGGTATTGAGGAGCAGGGAGATTCTTTTTGGAATGATGAAAATGTTCCAAAATTTATTGTGACGTATGTGCACAGCTTTGTGACTAACTGAAAACAGTTGACTTGTACATTTTAAATGTGTAAATTCTGTGGTATGTGAGTGATATCTCAATAAAGCTATCATTTAAAAGCTCAGTTGGAAAAAAATTCATGTTTATCATAGAGAATGTATAAAACAGAGAAGTATAAAAAGAAAAAAAATGTTAGAATTTAAATTTTTTCCTATTTTCATTTTTATGATAAGCTAAAAGAATATGCTGCTGCTACTGCTAAGTCGCTTCAGTTGTGTCCAACTCTGTGTGACCCCATAGACAGCAGCCCACCAGGCTCCTCTGCCCCTGGGATTCTCCAGGCAAGAATACTGGAGTGGGTTGCCATTTCCTTCTCCCAAAAGAAAAAAGCACAAGCTTATTCAAGATCATCATGAACACTGCCATAAAACAACTTTCTTCTATGGGATTTCAGTGCTCAAATTTCTTTTTGTAATCACAGGGTAAAATTAATAAGTTATGTCTTTGGAGCAACATTATAGCATGTTGTAAAAACAAAGGTTTTTCAGTAGTTGGTAGAGAAAAGTGATGGGAAAGCTGAGTCTTAAGGTGCTCATGGTAAATAGAGGTGCTGAACTCGAAGGAACCTTGTGTCATCACAGTTAACACCAAATTCAAGTTATGAACAGACATTTAATTTTTGCAGAGCAGCATCATACATCATATTAAATTAATGTTAATTTTAATATTATTGTTTTTATTGCTTGTATTAATTTTAAATTTTGTTTTGGTTTAATAATTGTATTGAAGTTATAAACATATAATTCTATTTTTGCATCTCTTAAATTTTAAGTAAAAATAATTTATCAGTTGTTAAGGACTATCATAATTATTTCTTTTAATAGCCATTCACGAGGAATAATGGCATAAATAGTTAGAATTAAAAGGGCCCATGATTTTATTGCTGAAGAAATTAAGACTCAGAGGGTTTTCTTGCTCAAACTTTTCAAACAAGTTTAGGGCTTGGTTAGAATTCAGATTTCAATGTTTGTAGCCTAATGTTTTTTTCTCTTATACTTTTTATCACTTTTTTCTTTTGACTTATTCTCAATTATTATTAATAGCTTGCCTTCTCCTGTGATTTCTTTCTTTCATATATGCTTTGTCACCTCAAATAGAGCACTTTTGGACACAAATTACACCTCAGTTCTTTTTGACCTATGCTCCTCTTCACCCCGCTCCACCCTACTCCACCCGCAGTGTACACTGCACTGAGCCTGGTGTTATAGACTTAGTTGGCTCTCAGTAGATGTTATTAAAGGGTTTTAACTTTGCCTTCTGGGAGCCATGGAAATTTGACCTTCAAAATTCAAGCTTGGGCCAGAGTGCAAACCTTTGGAAGTCTTGTTCTAATATGGAGCAAATAAAGTAACACTTTTTCCGTAAAATATTGATTTGGGGATTTTTTTTGGTCACACTGAACCGGCCCTCTCAGCAATGAAAGCAAGAAGTCCTAACGACTGGCCACCAGAGAATTCTCTTAATTCAATTCTTAGCGTTTTAGAAGTTATCCTACCCTCTGTTGTTGATGGATCATTGCAAAGTTATAGGCTTTTTTGAAGATTGCTAAGTTGGACATCTTCCTTTTAGTAAAGAAAAGAACATATACTAAAATGATTCAGGTGCAAATGTTTTTGTGGTTAAAACATCTTCAATGGACAATTCTCATGAAATAAAAATGTAAACAGTAATCCTGTTGCACTATATTATGACTCTGTTGTGCCCCCGCGCCCCCCCCCCCATAGCCTCTTCACTCTCCTACTTTTACCTCCCTATTCTAATTCTCTTTCTAGACCTTCTGACCATTCTTCTGGGTCTGATTTTGAACTAACTTTGGGCCAAGGAAACTCAGTAGTAGTCAGGGTGATGTCCTGTAATTCATCCACTATTTTATACCCATCAGTCAAATTCTCAAACTATATTGCTACTTTCACTTGGACCTCTGAGGTTACTCTATTATTTTAGCCTTTTACTTTTAAAATTTCAGGAGAGCCCTATTAGTAAAATAATATATTTTCTTAATTTCAGTAAGAGTGGTCATAATTTTTATTGGAACCAGATTTATTCCATTTATTCCATAGGTTTCATTTTGTCTTTTAAATGAGCATGGAAATATCTTTTATGTTTTTCTTTAGTGGAGAAATCCAGTCAAGAATGTGAGATGATGAATCTTTCAAGTAAAATTGTTGTTGAAAAAAAGGAAATTCTAGATTAAATTAAATTTGACCTTGGTCTAGTTCCGTTTGTCTCATCTCTATATTTGAAAGGAACTTAAAACAATTCTTCTGTTTGTTTGTTGAATAGTTAAACCTTATCCTTTAATTTACATAGCATAAAATGAAGGATTTGTAATTACAGACTCAAAATTTTCTGGATCAGAAGGTAGAGTGGCCCCATTTAATTGAATCTTTGCTTTTTGTTCTAATTCATGCTGCTTTTTTTTTTTTTCCAGATTTGCTGTCCTGCCTTTATATTTAATCTTTCAGTGACAAAAGTGCTCTTTCAGAGTTTCCCCTCTATTTCTGTTTCCTACCAGATAATATTTGTAGGGTCTTCTTTGTTAAATAAAGTTTAAATATTGAGTGATGTAACCATTTTTTCTAAGTTTATTTCCTTAGGTAAGAGGTAGTGAAAAAGAGATGTTAGTGTTTTAGTTCAATTGAACAGTCATTATTTAGCACCTATTATGCACCTAGAGCTTTGCTCTGGTAAGCGTTGCAAAAGAAGTAACACATTCTCTTACTTCAGACACTTGGATTCTACCTTGGAAATTAATATACTTGCATTGGAATAGCTTGTGAAAAAGTCTAAAGCAATAAGTAAGCAAATTTGAGGCAGCACCCACTAGATGAGGGTCCCCAACTCTGTTAGGAATCAGGCCATACAGCAGGAGGTGAGTGGGTGAGTAAAAGAAGCTTCTTCTGTATTTACAGCCACATCCCATTGCCCACGTTACCATCTGAGTTCCACCTTCTGTAATTAGATTCTCATAGGAATGAGAACCCTACTGTGAATGAGCATGTGAGAGATCTAGGTTGTGGACTCCTTATGAGAATCTAATGCCTGATGATCTGAACTGGAGCTGAGGCGCTAGGGAGTGACTGCAGATGCAGATTCATTAGCAAAGAGGTTAACTGCAGAGACCATAATAAATCAATTGTTTGCCGACTCATCAAAACTCTATCAATGAGTGAGTGGCAAGTGACAATTAAGCCACATCTGGTAGCAGGCTCTAAGTCAATATCCAACACTTATTTTAGTCCATGTGTGGTCCACCCATTATTTTATATACCACTTCCATCCATTTCTTTTTCCCACACTGCACACTTGTCTCACACAATTTGGGGAAGCCCACAATATAACCTTCACCAAAATGAGTGAAAAACAAATGTTGCTGGAGAGCTTCTTTGAAAAGGAGGAAAGACCCAATGATGAGACAGCAGAAGACTCTAAGACTGCCAACAAAAAGAAAGCTGCATTTTAAAGAAAATACCAAGAGTCCTACTTAAGTTATGGTTCATTGAAACAGTGATTCACATTCTCCAAGCCTGCTTTTTATAATATGCCTCGACTGACTATCCATTGAAGTCATGAAACCGTCACAACTGCTTTGCCCCATGGAGATGAAACACCCTGCATTAAAGGACAAGCCTTTGGAGATTTTCCAAAGGAAGAAGGATAAACATGAAGAACAGAAGCAGTTATTGAAGGCCACCACTTCATCAAATGTTTCTGCACTGAGAGCATTGTTCTTAGTGGCTAACTGCATTACTGAAGCTAAGAAACCCTTTCCTGTTGGTGAAGAGTTGATCCTGCTTGCTGCTTAGGATATTTGTCGTGAACTTTTAGAAGAGACTGCAGTTCCCAAGATGGCACATGTTCCTCCTTTCAGAGGATACTGAGGCATAATTATTAGAGGATTAATGAGTCACTCTGGTACACAATCCAGGTTGACAAATCTACTGATGTTGATGACAAGGCAACAATGCTTATTTTTGTGCATGTATTTTTCAGGAGGATGTACATTAGGATATGTTATGTGCACCTTTGTTGCCAGCCAACACCATAGCTGCAGAACTATTCAAGTCTTTGAATGATTACATATCAGGAAATTGGTGATGTCGGTATATACAGACAGAGCTGCTGCCATGACTAAAACTTTCTGGTTACACTACTCAGGTCACCAAGAGGTTGCTTCTGAATGTGAGTCATCCATGCAGAAATGCTGGCTAGCTGAAAAATGTCACCTGAACATACCAATGTTTTGTAGGGTGTGATTTAAAAGATCACATTTAAGCACATGCTCATAATTCACATCTGTTAGCACAGCTCAGTGAGATGGACACAAGAGCACACACATCTGCTCTTATACACAGAAGTGAGGTGTCTTTGTAAAGGAAGATCACTGGCCAGAGTTTGTGAGTTACAAGAGCCGCTCCAGAGATTTCTTTTAGAAAAACAGTCACCACTGGCAGCATATTTCAGTGACACAGAATGGGTGGCAAAACTTGACTACTTGTGTGACATAGTCAACCTGCTCAAAGAACTCACTCTGTCACTTCAAGGGAGAATGACAACTGTGTTCAACTCAGCAGATAGAGTGACTGCATTCGAAGCCAGACTGGAATTATGGGAGCGATGAGTGAACAGTTGCGATTGTTGATGTTTTGAACGTTTAAAGAGATTTTGAAAGAGATTGAGCCAGGGCCTTCTTTCTCCCAACTGGATGTGTTATTACTTGTCTCAGCTTTCAAAAGAGTTTGAGCATTACTCCCCTACCACAAAAGACCCCTGGACTGGGAAGGAATGGACGCCAGGTGAATCAGTTTTGTCCATGGTAGAAGAGGATCAACTACTTGAGATCACAAATGATGGTGGCCTTAAAAGTAGGTTTAAGTCACCTTCAAATCTTCACACGTTCTAGATCAAAGTCAAGGCAGAATATCCTGAGATTTCCACAAAAGCCCTGAAAAGCCTGCTTATATTTCCACCATCCTGTTTTTGTGAAGCAGAGTTTTCTGCAATGACCGAAACCAAAACAAAATCACAGAGTAGACTGGACATAAGCAACACACTTCGGTGTCACTGTCTCCCATCAGCCCTAGGTGACACTGTCTAGTTGCAGGAAAACAAGCTCAGGGCCCCCACTGATTCCCATTGTGGTGAGTTGTATAATCATTTCATGATGTATCACAACGTAATAATAGAAATTCAGTGCACAGTAAATGTACTTGATTCATCCTGAAACCAACCCCCTCACCCCCTGTCCGTGGAAAAATTGTCTTCCATGAAACCGGTCCCTGATGCCTAAAAGGCTACACTAGATGCTTTTTAAAAATACAGTGTTTGCTTCATTTAAAAAAAAAAAAAAAAGGTCTTTGTAAATGTTTTAGCATAGATCCAGTGTAAGCTGTCTCCATCTATGACTGGACTTCTCTAAGGACAAAGAATAAATTGGTATTATATGTATTGTAAATTATATTACAGTTTCCTTTCCTCCTCCTAATTTGTCCCAACATTTCATCTTCAGCAACTTAGCTCAGATTGTACCTTGTGTGTCGTCATCAGAGGCAGCACAGACTCTGGAGCCTGTCAGCTTAGGTTTGAGTTTCAATTCTGACAGCTGTTTGACCTGAGAAGTACTTAACCTATCAGTGCTTTGGCTTGCTCACCCATAAAATAGAGGTGCTAATAATAACTACCTAAGAGGATTGTTGTGAGGCTAAATGTATCAATATATACAGGGCACAGAGTACGACTGTATGAATATTTGCTTTTATTCTCACACTCTGTTGTTATGGTTATTCCTCACAATAAATGTAATCATTCTATGAAAGCATGTATTTGAACCTAAATATTTTTTGGAATTTTATGTTTTTTTAAATCATGCTTCATAACATGTTTTAACATACAAATAGTTCCCACCTCAGTTTTTGGAGTCGGTTGATGTTATCAGGAAATGTTCACTTATCATCCTATGAATTTACAGATCCCTGGTTAACTTTTTTTTTCCTTGTTTTCTCTTTTTCTATTAAGTATTTATTCATTGTGTCTGACTATGTATGCTACACACATGTGCTCTCCAATAGCCTGTAAGTTCTTCTCAAGGAAGCATTCTGTCTCAATAATGATGACAAATGTAACAATTATTCATCACAATATCATGCATCTTGCTATCATTAGAATTTCGTAATTAGTCCATCAAACATTTTAATATTGTGATTCAAGTATAAATCATAGCTGGAAGTGCCATCCAACATTATTTCTACTTAGTAGTTTGGGTGATATCTTGTAATCTACCCACTGCTTTATACTTGGGCTTCCTCCGGTGGCTCAGTTGGTAAAGGATCTGCCTGCAGTGTGGGAGACCTGGATTTGATCCCTGGGTTGGGAAGATCCGCTGGAAGAGGGCATGGCAACCAACTCCAGAATTCTTGCCTGGGGAATCCGCATGGACAGAGGAGCCTGGCGGGCTGCAATCCATGGGGTCGCAAAGAGACACACAAAACTGAGCGACTAAGCACATTAAAAATCTACCAAATACTTAATTCTTCTCAGGATTTCCAGTACCAAGCTTACACACTGAAGGAGAATGTTCATTCAACAGACAGTTCTTGAGTGGTTTCTTTGCATCTAGCACTAGCCTAGGCACTAGAAAGATGTTTTTAAAAGTGGCAGTGTATGGTAATTAACAGGGCATATTCCAGATTCACATAAATCTCGGTTCAAATCTCAGTCCTGCTTCTTTCTTGCTATATAAATTTTGAGCAAGTTACTCATTTCCCTTTATGTTTCCATGAGAATGAAATGAAAAACAGAAGGATTTCCATGAGAATGAAATGAAATAAGATACATAAAGTGTTAGTGTAATACCTGGCATTCATTAAATGTTGACAAATAATCACATATAATCTGCAGCTGTTTTAGGGCAACAGAATAGGAACAATTATCCAGTAGACTTGGATTTTAACTGCCACATTGGGACAGAAAAGGAGGCCTTAAGTCCAAGCCAAGGAACCTGAACAGGGCATTGGAATTGAGAGCTGCACATACAGCCAGGACCCTGAAGGTCTCAGTTCTCCAGTGATAGATTTAGGGGAAGGGGGTGTCTGCCTAGTAGCAAAGAGATAAGGAGTTTTTCTGTCTCTGCCTTGATACTCTGTTGGAAAGTGGCTTCTTTTTGTGTTTGTAATCATGAGTCTATTAACTCTGAAGTTTGAGGTTCATATTAATGCTTTCCTCAGTTAAGAATTAATACAATAATTGGCCCTGGCTGGTAACATAACCAGGGATACCTGGGAAAAGCTAAAGCAGTCTGGAAGAAGTGATCCTTAAATCTACCTATGCACGATCCCTACAGAGCAGATTATCCAAAATCACAAAATAATTCTCCACGATCAAGTCAACAGAAACAACAAACAATAGATTCAGACTCCTAAGAATGAGTATTTTCGTTATAATTATATGCTTATAATATTTTAATAAAATTAATAAAATGGGATAAAAAGGAAAAAGGTGCTATCAAAAAGTTAAAGATATTTTAAATAGTACCATATGACTTCTGAAAATAAAAATCACAAAAATAAACTGAGCGAACAAACTAAGCGACAGATTTTATATAGTTGAAGAAAGTAGTTGTTCACTGGATGTTACGTGAAGTTTGATTTGGAATTCAAGCCCCCAATCTCAATACAAAAATATACAGAGAAGTTATAAAAGAGGCAGTGATGTAGGTCATACAGTAAGGAAATCTAATGTACATCAAATAGTAATTTTTTTCTTTTTTTAATTTTTTTTTAATTGAAGGATAATTGCTTTACAAAATCTTGTTTTTGCCAAATCTCAACATGAGTCAGCCGTAGGTATACATATATCCCCTTCTTCTTGACCCTCCCTCCCATCTTCCTCCCCATCCCACCCCTCTGCGTTGTTACAGGAATACCTTCTATGCATAAATAAAATCCATGTTTGTTGTATTCTCAGAATCATTGCCTTCACATTTTACAATAATTGAGCTTTTGTTTTTCTTGATTTTCTTTTTATATCCTTTTAGTTGTGTTATATAGGGCTTCTCTGGTAACTCCGCTGGTAAAGAATCTGCCTGCAATGCAGGCGACCCCTGTTCAGTTCCTGGGTCAGGAAGATCCGCTGGACAAGGGATAGGCTACCCACTCCAGTATTCTTGGGTTTCCCTGGTGGCTCAGAGTAAAACATCCGGCTGTAATGCGAGAGTCTTGGATTTGATCCGTGGTTTGGGAAGATCCCCCGGAGAAGGGAATAGCTATCCAACTCCAGTATTCTGACCTGGAGAATTCCATGGACTATATAGTCCATGGGGTTGCAAAGAGTCAGACACGATTGGGCCACTTTCACTTTCATTTGAGCTTCCTTGCTAGCTCAGTGGGTAAGAATCTGCCTACAATGCAGGAGACCCCAGTTCGCTTCCTAGGTCAGGAAGATCTGCTGAAGAGATAGGCTACCCACTCCTGTATTCTTGGGCTTCCCTTGTGGCTCATCTGGTAAAGAATCTGTTATATAATTTGCTGTGTTTTTGTTATTTTTTTAATTTATTTTTTTATTGAAGTATAGTTGATTTACAGTGTGTGCTGTATAGCAGAGTGGCTTAGTTATACACATATATACATTGTTTTTTTAATATTCTTTTCTGTTATGGTTTATCCCAGGATATTAAATATAGTTCCCTGTGCTATACAGTAAGACCTTGTTGTGTATCCATTTTATATGTTAATAGTTTGCATCTATGTCTTTTGTTACATTTTTAATCTTCTTAAGACCTAAGTTTTCTATGAACTTTCAATTTTTAAGAGTAAATTCCTTATTTTGAGATAGAGCTTTTTATTCTTATTAAATAAAACATTCTAATTTACCTTTGTATATATTATCATATAGAAATTATTTAGAAAGATTACCATGCAGGCATCTTCAGTTCAGTTCAGTCACTCTGTCGTGTCCGACTCTTTGTGACCCCATGGACTGCAGCACGCCAGGCCTCCCTGTCCATTGCCAGCTCCCAGAGTTTACTCAGATTCGTGTCCATTGAATTGGTGATGTCATCCAACCATCTCATCCTCTGTCGTCCCCTTCTCCTGCCTTCAATCTTGCCCAGTGTCAGGGTCTTCTCAAATGAGTCAATTCTTCTTATCAGGTGGCCAAAGTATTGGAGTTTCAGCTTCAGCATCAGTCCTTCCAATGAATATTCAGGACTGATTTCCTTTGGGATGGACTGGTTTGATCTCCTTGCTGTCCAAGGGACTCTCAAGAGTCTTCTCCAACACATAGTTCAAAAGCATCAATTCTTCGGCTCTCAGCTTTCTTTATAGTCCAACTCTCACATCCATACATGACTACTGGAAAAACTATAGCTTTGACTTGGTGAACCTTTGTTGGCAAAGTAATGTCTCTGCTTTTTAATATGCTGTCTAGGTTGGTCATAACTTTTCTTCCAAGGAGCAAGCATCTTTTAATTTCATAGCTGCAGTCACCATCTGCAGTGATTTTGGAGCCCCAAAAAATAAAGTCTGCCACTGTTTCCCCATCTATTTCCCATGAAGTGATAGGACCAGATGCCATGATCTTAGTTTTCTGAATGTTGAGTTTTAAGCCAGCTTTTTCACTCTCCTCTTTGACTTTCATCAAGAGGCTCCTCAGTTCCTCTTCACTTTCTGCTATAAAGGTCGTGTCATCTGCATATCTGAGGTTGTTGTATTTCTCCCAGCAATCTTGATTGAAGCTTGTGCTTCCTCTAGCCCACCGTTTCTCATGATGTCCTCTGCATAGAAGTTAAATAAGCAGGGTGACAGTATATAGCCTTGACACACTCCTTTCCCTATTTGGAACCAGGCATCTTACTTGGTACAATTACTATTCAATATTTCTTAAGTACCAGGAATGTTTTAAATATGGGAAAGTACCCAAAAAGGGGGACAACATGATCCTGAAAATAGGATATAACCAAGTACTTACAAATTAATTTTAAAAGCTTTTAGTATCTATTTCTTTCACTAGGTATTTACCTTGTTAAATTATATTAATAATAATGTCTATACTCAGGGAATGCTAACCGAATAACTAGTATTAGCAAGAAAGAATCATAAATGGAGTGGTTCGCTATGAGCCATGACTTTGGCTATGGTGGCACTATCAGTGCAGTATAATGGAGAGCAACATGGTCTAATAGAAATAGAATGTGAGCCATATATAGAATTCTATTTTCTAGTAACCACATTAGAAAAGCGTTTGAAAAGATGAAACTAATTTTTTAAATTTATTTTTAAAAGGTGAGATTAATTTTAATAATAGAGTTTATTTAATCCATTAGATCAAAATGTTATTTTAGCATGTAATAAACATTTAAAATTATTAAAGGTCTATTATTTTACATTATTGCCGTTCCCAATAAGTCTTTGAAATATGGTGTTTATTTTACAAATATAGCACATCTCAATTTGGACACATTTTTTTATTGGCAATGTTTGATCTATATTTAAATTTCCTCAAATTTAGGTGAAAAAGCAGATTCACATACCCAGTTTACTCCAAACATGGATAATTTTTTCAATAATTGAATCAACAACTGTTTTAGAATTTAAATTAATTAAAATTAAAGTAAAAATTGAGTTCCTTAGTCTCACTGTTCATATTTCAAGTACTCAGGAGCCATATGTAGTTAGTGGCTGCCATTGGTTAACGTAGATACAGAATATAGCTAACAACTGAAAATGTCAACTAAAGGACCCTGAATCAAGTGTATTATTTTAGCTAAATTTTAATGTGAAGGGAATGATATAAATTAGCAAAAATTATTTTATTGCTATTATGGGGATAACATTTTAAGTGAAGTTTATGTCTGAGTGTCATATGGTCTGCATCATTTTCAGAAAAACTGTGGAGATAATTGCAAACTTATCTAGTGCTCAGTTTGTGGTCTCCAGGTTGAGATTCTGTTATTTCCTAGAAACTGCCTTATTGCTGTGATTGGTGCTCATTAGTGGGGTATGAAATCTGCCTAGTGGACCTTGAGTAGCATTTAAAGAAAATAAGAAATAGTATTGAACAGAATGGAGAATGTATCAGAGTACTTCATGTGTGTGTAGTCTAACCTTTGCTTCAATTTTTTTATTTTTTATTTTTTAGTGTGTATTTTGTGTGCACATGATCTCAATGAAAAAATGAATTGTTAATTTGGGGCTGCAAAATTTTTGAGAATTGTTTTTCTGGGGCATGCTTTTGATTGCTGATATACTAAATATTTCCTACGGGTACATATGTCTAAACAAAACATTAATCACAGAAAACTGTAGGTTTAGTAATGAGGGATAAGTAGTATTAGAACACATCAAGTGAGAAAGATGGCAAAACGTAAAGTGACATGTAGTTACCTTCATAGACACAACGTAGGCTTGTAGTGAATTTCTTCCTCAATTCTGAGTTATTATGAGTAGGCAGATTTGAATTTATGGTTAATAGAATATGTTATTGATTTGGTAATTTGTCTTCTTCTAAATTTTGGTTTGACTGTAAGTCATCAAATGTAAACTTGGGGTTGCATCTTAATTTTTAAGAAGAATCTTGGCTTCTTGCAAAGGTAAAAGTAAGTGTAGTGTTTAGGCCTCATTTACATGAATTACAGAAAAATGGCACTCAAAATCTTCTTAAAGCATTTTAATAAAAAAATTTGATATTATATATTTACCCATTCCTATAAATTAATGTTTTAATTTTAGTGACACTTGATATTTAGTCTTGCCAGATAATCCATTAAGATGTATCAAAAAATGAAGTCAAATAAATTTAAATTAAAAAAAAAAAAAAAGTCATCAGATGACTCAGTAAAAAAAAAATGAAGTCAAATCATACCAGGGAGTGAGATTGTTTTTTTGACAAAATGTAGATTTGTTAGTCTATTTATTTAAAGCTGCTTCCTCAGAGTTTTTTCAAGTTTTATGTAAGCCTCAGGAATAGTTTGCTTGAAATTCTTCAGCGTGGAGTCAACATGTCAAATAACTTTTATGCAGCGTACATATTTGGTATGCTCTTTTGCCACAAGAGGCTGAAAACTTGGGCAGCACTTACTATCATGCTTTAAAAAGGCAAAAACTGGCAAAAATTATGCCCGAGTCAGTGCTATGCAGTCACTGCACTGTGTCACTGTTTCTTTTGTGAGAATTGGTGCAGTCACAGGGCCTCTTACATAACAGACATACAATTTAGATACAACAAATAACTTAGATTGCCATTTCAACTGTTCTTCTAACCTCCAATGTTGTTAGTCACTAAGTCGTGTCCAACTCTTTAGGACCCCATGAACTGTCGCCCACCAGTCTCCTCTGTCTAGGGGATTTCCTAGGCAAGAATACTGGAGTGGGTTACCATTTTCTTCTCCAGGGGATCTTCCCAACCTGGGGATTGAACCCGCATCTCCTTCATTGGCAAGCGGGTTCTTTACCACTAAGCCACTAGGAAAGCCAATATAATATTAGGGCATATTTTAAAGTACTGTGTGTTAACTGAGGCTTCTTGCTATGATTTTCTCTTGGCTAAATGCTTTTATATAGTGCAATAACAGGTATACATGAATATCAACTTTTTGAAATGCTGTCAGTGTAGCATTGAGGGAAAGGAAAGAGGAGGAAGAAGAGACAAAAATAACACTTTAATTTATAACTGTTTCTAAAAGCAGTAGGACTATACTAATTTGACATCCCGTTAAGAATATTATCCTACTGCTTAAAATGTTACATATGAAATTTGTTAGAAATGAAGATAGAAGCCAAATATTATGTAATAGTTTCCTTTACCTCTCAGAGTATGGGCAGAGGAGTATATAGAAATCCGTGTGCCTTACTGCTTTTCAAAGGGAAACTGTAGAAAATAAGTCCCGTACTCCTTCATATATACATATGTACATATATACACTGCAGAAGACTGTATTTGGAAGAAACTCTGTGCATGCATGCTGTAGAGGTATACATTATATCTTACAGAATATAGAAGTCAGAGAAGACAAATTGGAATGACTTTTGCACCAAGCCACAAAGAATTGGTCAGTGTCTAATAATTACAGGACATTCATACTTAAAAGTATTAGTATTAGAAAATAGTTTACAACGTGGGCTTTTGAGAATTAAACTAATTCTCAATAATAAAACATCATTACAAAATAATAGGAGGCAAAATGTCTCTAGACCCAAAGAAATAAGACACACTTTACTGGTAATAGATATTTAACATAAATAGTATATTAGTATATACATCTTTTTTTTTTTTAAGTTCTCAACTGAAGAAGGTGGGCTAGATAATAAATTGTTTATTGTGTGAATCCAGCAGTTCCCAGGGAAAGAGAGAACTTCCAGGAACTTGAGCTTCTTGGTTGGTAGAAGTGTGTCCTCTATTGTAGGGTAAGATTCTTATCTGAGGTACACCACAGCTGGAGCGAAATATTGACTTGCTTTTGCGCCATTGTCCATAGAGCATAATTAATGAGTGCAGCCTCAGGGTCACAACCATTCCATGTTCTATTTCTAAATTTATTAGCTGACCTTTGACGAGGTTATGAGACTTAGTTTCTTCATTAGTGTAATAGAACTAAAAATTAGCCATGTGCTAGAGCAATTGTGAGAATTGAATAGAGTGTTGGTTTGAACAGTTTAACTGGCACATGATGCTTGATAAAGTTGCAAAATGTGATTTGTGATTTTATACTCACCAGGGAGCCTTAATCACTAATTTCTAGATATCTTTATCATCTGAAATGGTGTATAGAAGAGATAGAAGTCCCAGGAGCTTGCTGAGATATCCCTATCATAAATCAATACTTCAGCATTCTCAAATGATGCTGCTTGGTGTTAGTCTGTTATTAGGAACCTAGTAATTTTCAGGAGGTTTAGAAAAGCTCTGTTTCTGAACCTTAAGCCACTCAGATAAACCTGCTACTATGCCCATCTGTGAGATTTTGGGGGCAGTATTTATGGCTGACTTTCATGAACATTTACTGTGGGCCAGGTACTCTGCTTACATGCTTTACCTGCCATGTCATCTCAGCCTCACAAATGACTCTTTGAGGTAGGTATTACAGTTCTTCACTTTTACAAAGAGAAAATTAAAGCTTAGAGATGCTAGGTAATTTGCCTAAGGTCACAGAGACAGTTTGTTAAATGGCAGAGCCAGAAATTGAGCCTTGGTCTGCCTGTGTTCTCAGACATTATGCTGAACTGCGCAGGATTCAAATCAGAAAGACCTGGTTTCAGATTCCATTCCACTTATTTCTAGGAATAAATATGATTTTAAACAAGATATTTTTGCCTTTCTGAGCTCCAGAGTCTTCATCTCAAACACCGTATGAATACGTCCACGTAGGTCTGTCTGGAGGATTAGAAATCAGATCCGTGAAGCTCCTGGCACAGCCTCTGACGCCTGACAGACTCAGCGAGAGGTGACTGTTGTCTGGGGCTCCAGATCGCTTTCTGCCTTCCGCCTTGGCAGAAGATCTCTGTGTCTCTTTCAGATAAAAATAAACCTCTATGCTTCCAACTGCAGACACATGCCAGAAAATAACTTCATTGTTTACATTAGAAAACAGCTAAGGCTGTTGACAGTTTTAGGAACTGACATTTCTCTTACATAGCCACAGAAAATTTTCACTATTTTTACTTTTATTGTGGTAAAAATACATGACAAAGATGTGCCATTTTAACCATTTTTAAGTCTGCAGTTCAGTGGCACTGTTGTGTAACTGTTACCACTGTCTCTTTCCAGATCTTGCCCATCATTCTAAGCAAAATCTCTGTAGCCATTAAGCAGTAACTTCCTCCTTTGCCCTCAGACCTTATAATCTAGTTTCTATCTCTATGCATTTGCCTATTATGAGTATTACATATAAGTGAAACATTATAGTATTTATCCTTTTGTGTCAGGCTTACTATTTTTAAGGTTCATTCATGATGTGGCATGTATCGGAACTTTATTTCTTTTTATGGTTGAATAACATTCTGTTGTATAAATATGTTATATTTTGCTTATCTCTTCATCCATCATGGGACACCATATTAGCCACATGCACTTTTAAGCTCTTATTAGAATTTGGATTTTCTCATGATAGAGATCCTGAAAATACTTTATTAATCACTTTTCAATTAAAAATTATATTCTAGTTTGAATTCATTTTAAGTCTAAACTAAGTTATTCTTAGTCAAGTTAAGTCATTTTACTTTTTATATTATGTATCTGTTAATGAAGAAATATAGTGTATACTTTAAGGAAAATGATACCAGCCAGATTTAGATATTTTTTATATTTGATAAGCAGTACTGAATCAGCTAAAATATTCCAGTTGTAAGATAATTGAAAGCATGTGATACAGTCAGTGTAGGGTTCATGTTTTGTTTTATACTTTTGTTTTCCTTTTTTTTTAAAAAATTACTTAAATATAATATTTATTTACTGTATATATTTGCTGTTTCTAAAGAGCAAATCACATTTCTATTTATTAATTTGAAGAATTTACAAAATTCTTATCACTGTGTTTTTCTCAAAATTGCTGAATTATATTTGATTCAAACCCAAAGCAAAACTTGGCAAGCATAAAATACCTAAATCTGGCTGGCATCATTTTTCTTAAAATACATGATATACTTTTGGATGAGAAGAAGGGGAAAAAAATGACTGATACAAGGCTTAAAGTCTTATCTGTTTGTCTTTAAAATGTTACAAGGATTCTTGGAGTAGATTTACATTTTTTCCAAGTCTAAACTAAATAGCCTAGAGTTAATCATGATACTCTCTTATTTTAAACTGAATAAAAGAAATTTGCTGGCAATTCTAAAGTACTGAATTTTCAGGGCTTATTTTTAGAAAGGAAAGTATGTAATGAGAATATATGCTACCTGAATTTTCCCCCATATACCTTTTAAAAAATTTATCTTAAAACTATTTTTAAATGTTTTCATTTGTAAATATTGCTGCTGCTTGGCCATATAAGGACTTATACAAGTAACTTTCACTTGTCTGTTAAGTGTTCAGGGATAAAATGAATGATTGGTTTTAGCAGACAGCCGTATTTAACCAATAATTTCTTTCATCAAGGAGGTGGTCCCAGCATTTTGCACCATTAGAATATCTTGAGAACTTCAAAAAATACATCGGTATTTAGGCTTAGTTCCCAGAAATTTTGATTTCATAGGTCTACAGTAGAAATTGGACAAGCTCCACAGGTAACAAACATGCACCCAGGATTTAGAACCATTGTATTCAAGCAGGAACCAGGTGAGGTGGGGTAGGGTTGTAAGAAAAGTAGAAATAGGAGTGAGCCTTTGTCATTTCTGTCTCTTCCATATTTACAGTAAAACAGTCCAGGAGAAGAGGAAAATCAAAGATCACTGAAAATCCAGAGTTCAGAAAATGAACTAGATTTTTCTTTTTGTCATTGTAGACATTGAAGGACTTTAATGAAACTTAAATGGTTCAACAAAAGATGCTCTAATGGATGACAGCGAAACTCCTGCATGTAATCTGCAGATAGAACCACAAGATGGATGTCATCCTGGTGACGGCGTGGAAAGTATAGTAACATGCTTGCCTTCTGCATCAGATGAAAATGAAAATCAACTTGATGGGGATGGGCTTGAGCTTCTGACCAGCAGTGACAGTGCAATGGGCAAACCTGAAGTGTTTCAGCAGGACAGTCTGAACAATAATGAAAGCTGCACACCCAGCTGTGAGGTGGCTGCAAGTGAGAACTCAGAAAACATTTCTTGCGAAAGCCCCAAAGACAGGCAGCCCTTCTTGAGAAAGGACCACAAGATACCTGGAAGCAGAAGCTCAAGAAGCAAAAGAGGCACTGTAAGGAAGATACCACAAGGTATTTGTTTTTAATTATTATTTTTAACTAAGAATAAACAGTCTTCCCATCCCATACTGTGTGTATTGTCCTGCTTCTTGCTTTTCTTCTCTTAATATGTTCCAGAGCTAGTTCTGTGATAGCACATGCAAACCACAGCTGTGTGGCATGCCATGTATGTGACATGTGTCCCTATGGTGTTCGCTGTATGGGTGTACCATGAAGTGCTTAACCACTTTATGGCTGTTCCCAGCATTCTACAATAAATGTGTTGAAGTTGGCATTTTTTTGTACATGTCTTCTCACTAGATGCTTTTTATGTATATATATATAGCCTTTTCCTATATCTATTAGACCATTTTCTACCAATATCAGCATTAAAAATTTCCTTCCGTTGTCACTTTGGCTTTGATTTCTAACCAGTGAGTTTATGGGCTAGTCCAGTCTTATACAGATTTTTTTGGATCTTTACATCTTACTCCATTGATGTATAGTAATATACATCATATAACAATGTTGAGTAAGACATGTAGCTTTATATTACTTTGGTTACAGAGTATTTTTCATCTGGCATATAATTTGCCAGTTAAAATTTGGAGCTATGGACCTTTTTTTGCCTGAATGACAAGGCATCCATGGGAAAAGGCAGCCTCTGGTTACTTTTTGATCAGAACCATGTGGGGTCTAGAGAGTTCTGGACACCTTAGTCTGGGGCGTCTTAGTGTAGCACCACTTTACCGACACCTCCAGCCTGTGTGAGGCTCTGGAGAGCAAAATGGACTGTCTCATCTGCTCTCTTCTACTTCTTTGGCTGATTGAGAAATATGGTCAGTCTGTCCATGTCCTGTTTTTTATTTGTATCTGTTTATTTGGAGTAAAATATGAAACTTTTCAGTTTCTACAAATCCTTGGTTATCCAGTAGGGCAATTTGACAACTTTTTACTGTAACTCATCATTTGACTTTCCAATTAACGGATCCCTTTTTCTTTGCTTTTTCTTAGTAAACTTAACACAAAAAAAATTTTGATGAGAGATTTGAAAGCATTTTCTTAAAAGACCTAAGTGTAAACAGATGATATATACAGTGTTATTTGTATGTAAATTGATTTATTCTGTAAACATAAGTCAAGAGTTATTTGTTCCTCTCTAATGTGACCTTGTGATGCTTTTAAGAACTGAGACCTAGCTGCATATGTGTAACAGTCAGTCATAGCTTCAAGAGTGATGGCTCCTTTTATTTCTTCCATGATCTTATTCCAGTTATCCTAGGTGTGATTATATAATTTCAAGTTATTTAGTACTTATTATTCAGTGAGTAGACATGTGTAGAATTAGTATCCCTAATGCATTTGAAATATATGGTTTATAAAACTTAGGGACACTTTTTATACAGATTATTTTTAAAATTATTTTATATACCTTTAATAAAACGAGTTTAAGAGTATAAAAAAACTGAATTATGAGTTGTAAAACCTAAGTTCAAATCTTATTACTTCTGGTTCTTGGTCACTTGGTGAGTCTTAATCATTCTGTATTTTAGTTTCCACATCTGTGTAATGATGATGTTCATCTACATATATCTATAAAATTCCTTTTTGAACTGTGAATTTCTCAGATTTCTGAATTGAGATGGTACAGTCTAAACTCAATTAAAATTTGGTAATTCCTCTCTAGTGTATCTGTTGAGTTTTTCATGTGTAAGCAATACATTGGTACATTTTTGTTTTTAAACATCATCTTTAACTGGAGTACTGCAAAAGCCCTCTGCAAACATTTCTTCCATCTTATGTTTTGCTAATCCATTCTGCATGTTAGGATTAAAAAGGCAGAGAGTTTATAGTTAGAGATCTAGACATGGGCATATTTAGTCTTTTCAGTCTTTAATTCCAAGATCCTACATAAATAAAGTCTCACAGTTTCGCAGATAAGTACTTTTCTAATAGTAGAATAGCTTCTCAAATGTGATTTGAAAGACATATAAAACATGATGTTCAATCCCAAACCTGAAGTAAGTTTTTTATAGCTGGGTGCCCTTTCAACAGTTGTTTTTTGGAAACAAACATTAAGGTGAATTTATTTACTATTATGCTTACAGGTGGTGCTAGTGGTAAAGAACCCGCCGGCCAGTGCAGGAGACCTAAGAGACATGGGTTCAATCCCTGGGTCGGGAAGATCCCCTGGAGGAGGGCATGGCAGCCTACTCCAGTATTCTCGCCTTTAGAATCCCATGGACAGAGGAGCATAGCAGGCGACAGTCCATAGGGACTCAACAGACACAACTGAAGTGACTTAGCACACATGCACACGTTATGCTTAATTTGTGGTAATTTTTCATGTATCCAGTAGCTAGTACTAGGGGAAAAAAATTGGAGTAATAGTATTAGGAGACATCATTATTTACTGGTTTTCTGAAGGCCGCATTTCTGTAAACATGCTAAAACCTGGAACTTGTCCCCAGGAAAATCTAGTTGTCATTATATTACGAGAATTTCTTTTTCCTAAAGAGAGTAGAAGCCCCTTGATATGGTCAACTAAACAGGATTTCAAGCTGCATTCCATCAAGTTTTCCCTGTGGCTAAATGTGGTGGAGCTTTAGGTAAATATCCTAAAAACAAGTGAAAATCAATACATTTTTTATGTTTTATTGAATTATAGTTAAAACCAATAAATTTTTAACAGCTTGATTGAGATATAATTCACGTACCATATAATTCATATAATAAAGTGTACATTCAGTGATTTTTAGTATATTCACAAAGCCATGCAGTCATTACCATGGTCAGTTTTAGACAGTTTAGTTTATTTTCATTACCACAAAAAGAAACCCCATACCTATCAACAGTCATTCTATTTACTCTGCCCTGAAGCAGGCTATGGGAGCTCTCATGGGCATTCATTTGTTAAATTCCCTTGAAGTTTCATGAAGTTCATTTCTTGAAGTACTTTTTCAGATCTGCTAAGTATAAAATCTAAATGTTGAGTTTAGGTTACAGACAGTTGTGTGCCCTCAGTGAGCCTTTTATATGAAAGGAGAAAGGAAATAATGGTTTCTGAGTTTAACACAGTCTGGCTGGATACCAAGGTGCTTAAATAATAAGGTAAACTTATAGAACTGGACCGTGGCTTCGTGTGGCTCGTTAAATTTTCTGAAGTTCTGCTTCTTAATGAGCTCAGCAAAGCAAGCAAGCTGAAAGAAGTGCTGTTCTTTCCTCTCAAGTGTCCTTCGTGGCATCTGAGAAGAAAATAAGGGTATTCTTTTGAATATGTTTATGTCAGAGACTGCTATGATGGCACATTCCTACTAAAACACTTAAAACAGGTGATTTAGGTAGTGAAAGGGGTGGTCTTTCAGCCTTGAGTCCCATCCCCCAAAAGTCATGAAGTATAGTAATTTTCATGTCTTCAGTTGTTCAGTTGTGGCTGACTCTGCTACCCTATGAACCGTAGCCCGCCAAGGCTCCTCTGTTATAAAATAAAGTTCTGGCTATTTTTATGTCTTTCCTGCCTTATAGTGACATTGGAAAAAAAGTCTTCATTGCTGTGATTTCATGTTATGATTCTTAGAACCATTGCATAACTGAAATTCCTCAAATCGCCTGTGTATGCTGATGCCTGTCTTGGCCATGAATTTGGGAAATGAATGAGAAATAAATTTTAATACATGAGTATGCAGTTTCTATGCTAAATTTGCCATGCTTTGTTCCTTCTTCCTTCCAAAATTTCCTCTTTCAAAGGTTCAAGTTAGTGCTATGAAAATGGAAGAGTGTTCAGCGTTTAAATATCTTCAGTTGTTGGCTAAACACATTTAAGCAGTTAAAAGGAAATATTCCTTCCTTTTCCTTAACACTACATACTAGTATTATGAGAGACAAGGTTGAAAAATGAGTCAGCTCCTTTCTGACCTAACCTGGGGTCAGAGGGTATCTTATGTAATTATAGCATAATTACCATCTGCTGGGGCAACGTATTCTCCTCCTATGCCCTCAGGTGGCAGCCTCTGCCTTTAGAGGGAGCAGCACAGGGCTGTGGTTAAGATCTCAGGCTCCAGTCAAGCTGCCCTGTGACCTAAGGTAAGCGACCTGAATCCTCTCAACCTGGGTCCTTATAAACTATTGGCTAAGGATTAAATTAAAGACATAATAGAGTGAACCCAAGCACTTAGGAGACACTCCAAGTAGTAGCACAGTTTTCAAGATTGAATTGTTGTCTGATAGGATAATTATCTTTTGTCAACTAAAAAAAAAAAATCACAGCCTTAAGGTTGAGAATCATACATTCTTTGACAGACGAGACTGAGAACTTAAGCCCAGGATGCAGCCTCTCATCCAGCTCAGCAGAACTGCTCCAAATAGGTAAGGGAGGAGCCAAGATACATAGGAGTTTTGCAACAAAGGCAAGGTAGTGGGAATATTACAAGATCACTGTAATTAAAGACAACAAGACATCGCAAGTTAAGGAGTTTAGTACTTTTCTACAAATGGGAAGATGCAAGGGCTTGCTGAAATCATCCGTTTGGTGTGCACCTCAGCTTCTGGGACCAGTATCCTGTGCTGTCTTGTCGTGACTCTCTGGGTGTCTCACTGGGGTGGCTGCAGTGCATCCTGTTTCTGTCCTGAGTTCCCTCAGGGTTCACCTTCTGCGCAGCTGTAATCTGATGGCGCGATGGCTTGATGACTGCAACATCCTGTGTTTACTGATATGGCAGGTGGGGTTTTTTGTTTTTTTTTCCTCTGACAGCCTGTGGGAACTCTCATGGGCATGCATTTGTTAAATTCCCTTGGAGTTTCATGAAGTTCATTTCTTTTCCACATCTGTTGTATATAAAATCTAGTTTAGTAATTATTAATAGAAGTGAAGCCGAAATTCTGGAACTTAAGAATACAGTGATTGAAATGAAAATTTCACTTAAGGGGATTCAACAGCAGATTTCAGCAAGCAGGAAAAAGAGTCCATAAACTATGTCCAGAGACATGGATTTAATTTAAAATGCTCTGAAGAATACTACTGTATCATATTTTTGTATGATAGAAACTTTTGAGGTAGACATACTGTTAACTAAGAATCATCACCTCAATCTTTGGGAAGTAATATTATTTTTGTCTTAGAGATGGGTGGAGGGGGAAACACATAACTATTACAGCCTCATAAAGATATGTTGGTTGAGAAGGAGTTTAAATTCTGTAGAGCTCCTGGAAGACAGTTTGGTAATTCCTTGAAAAGTTAAACATAGAATTATCATTAAATCCACCAATTCTACTTCTAGATATGTACCCAGAATAATTGAAAGTACAGCTATGCCTCAGATAGCTGTACACCAGTGTTCAGGGCAGCATTACTCAAAGTAACCAAAAGGTGTTAACACCCCAGATGTCCATTGATAAAATATATGAAGAAAAAAATATATATATATATGGAAACATTGTTCAGCCTTAAAAGGGGTAATAATCTGATACATGCTGCAACATGGATGAATCTTGAAGACATTGTGCTGAGTGACACAAGCCAGACGAAAAAAGACAAACATTGTGTGGCTCTGCTTACAAGAGGTTCTTAGTCTAGGCAAATTCATGGAGACAGTGGAGTAGAGCTGTTGACTTGAAAAAAAAGTACAACCTAGAAGAGAGATTGTTTAATTTGGCAGACTTTCTGAGGATTTAAACCCAGGAGTCAACCTTTTTCCAGAGAGACTGTTCCCAAGAGGTAAGGTAAGAACTGGGAAACAGAGCAGTTTTTGCAACAAAAACCAGATGAAAAATTACTGTTAAATAAAGCAAACTAGACCTCTCAGGTTAATGAATTTAGTGCTTTTCTGTCTATAGGAAGATGTGAGAGTCTGGGCTCACTGAAATCATTCCTTTGATATGCATTATAATTATCTAGGGCCTGTATCTTACTTTTTTCCATCCTAAATCCCCTCAGGATGCACCATTGGGGAGAGGCTGCAGTAGCTGATATCAGTGGCTGGCAGCTTGTTTGTGTCCATCCTGAGTTCTCTCGGGGCTTACCAGCTAGGCAGCTGCAGGGGCTAATGATGTGATGGCTGCAACATCCTTTGTTTACTGATATGGCAGGCGACGTTTTTCATCCACAGAGGATTCCAGATGTAAAGCAGGAGGGGGATGGGGAGTTAGTGTTTAATGGGTGCAGAGTTTCTGTTTGGGTGATGAAAAGTTCTGTAAATGGTAAGTGGTGATGGTTGTACAACATTGTGAATGTAATGTTACTTTATCATACAGTTCAAAAGGGTTAAAATGTTAAGTTGTATGTTACATATAAAAAAATCACCAAATAACAATTCATAGAGT
Source organism: Muntiacus reevesi (assembly GCF_963930625.1). NCBI lineage: Eukaryota > Metazoa > Chordata > Mammalia > Artiodactyla > Cervidae > Muntiacus > Muntiacus reevesi. The sequence goes on along the minus strand of NC_089253.1, from coordinate 77,496,353 downwards.
TCCAAATTCACTGTCACGGACATATTTAATTTAATTTGATTGCAGCTTGCTGAGTTTTAAAAACAAAGGTTCTTAAACATTTTCTGAGGACTTAGTGTGTGAGTGCCACTGTGATACCTGCTTTGTATGAAATATCTCATTTAATCTTCTTATTAAGTACCAAGATTAACCTCAATCTCTAGAGGAGGAATCCAAAAGCACAGAGAGAAGTAACTTGCCCAGGATTGTACTGCTGATGACACTCAGGATTTGATACGAGGCAGTCTGACTTCAAACTGAGCCTGATAGTTAAACTATGCTATTTGACATTTTCTAATTTTGAAGTGTGTTTAAAGAAAAGTTCTGTTTCATGTCCGACTTAACATGTTTTGCCACAGGACCGTTTCACACACACTTTCTGAGTGTGTTGCCAGCCATGCTTCTTCAGACAATTCCTGCTTACCAGCCTTAGCAAGATGAAACAGAATCAGAGAAAAGGGTGTTGGTTCACCCTGAAGGAAGTGGTGGAGTTTGGTTTGTTTCATTGTCTCTGAATCCTCAGATTCTTTAGTTGATCTAGCCTCAATGTAGTGAGAGGGACTGTCAACAATTGGATCCAGGACAGTTTTGTTTTTTATTAATCTAGGATAAAAATAGCTTTATGCTAAGTCGCTTCAGTCTTACCTGACTCTTTGTGACCACGTGGACCATAGAAAACCTACCAGGCTCCTCTGTCCATGGGATTCTCCAGGCAAGAATACTAGAGTGGGTTGCCATGCCCTCCTCCAGGGAATCTTCTCAGCCCAGGGATTGAACCCACTTCTCCTAGAGTTCTTTACCACTAGCACCACCTGGGAATCCCCACTGACATCTTTTAGTCTTCTAGACAGTTTCTTCCCTTTTAGCCAGAGCAAGCTGATTAAAAAAGCCTGAGGACTCCTTTTAACACTAACTGGAAGTTCAAAGTTCAAGCCTCATCAAGTATTCTCTTAAATACATCAAGTCAATAACCATTCCCTGTCCTCTCAAACTGTTTTCTGAACACCTTGGAAATCTTCATCCTGCCTCTTGTTGTCATTTAGTCATTCAGTCATGTTCAACTCTTTGCCACCTCATGGACTGTAGCCCACCAGGCTCCTCTGTCCATGGAATTTTCCAGGCAAGAATACTGGACTGGGTTGCTGTTTCTTTCTCCAGGGGAAAGATTTTTTTTTTTTTTTAAAGCAGTGGATGTAGTTTTGTTTCCAAATATCTTTCTTCGAAAACTCAACGTTCTTAGTTGAAAGTAGGTAGATCATGGAATTGTGAATAAATAGCAGTGTTAATTTCAGTTCAGTTCAGTCCCTCAGTTGTGTCTGACTCTTTGCAACCCCATGGACTGCAGCACACCAGGCCTCCCTGTCCATCACCAACTCCCAGAGTTTACTCAAACTCATTGAGTCAGTGATGCCATCCTACCATCTCAACCTTTGTCGTCTCCTTCTCCTCCTGCCTTCAATCTTTCCCAGCATCAGGGTCTTTTCAAAAGAGTCAGTTCTTTGCATCAGGTGGCCAAAGTATTGGCGTTTCAGCTTCAGCATCAGTCCTTCCAATAGCGTTTGCTATGACCAGTACGTTCTCTTGGCAAACCTCTGTTAACCTTTGCCCTGCTTCATTCTGTACTCCAAGGCCAAATTTGCCTGACACTCTGAGTATTTCTTGACTTCCTACTTTTGCATTCCAGTCCCCTATAATGAAAAGGACATCTTTTGGGGGGTGTTAGTTCTACAAGGTCCTGAAGGTCTTCATAGAACTGTTCAACTTCAGCTTCAGCATTATTGGTTGGGGCATAGACTTGGATTATTGTGATATTGAATGATTTCCCTTGGAAACAGATCATTCTGTTATTTTTGAGATTCCCTCCAAGTGCTGCATTTCGGACCCTTTTGTTGACTATGATGGCTACTCCATTTTTTCTAAGGGATTTTTGCCCACAATAGCAGATATCATGGTCATCCGAGTTAAACTCACCCAGTCCAGTCCATCTTAGTTCGCTGATTCCTAAAATGTCAATGTTCACTCCTGCCATCTCTTGTTTGACCACTTCTAATTTGCCTTGATTCATGGACCTAACATTCCAGGTTCCTGTACAGTATTGCTCTTTACAGCATCGGACTTTACTTCCATTCCCAGTCACATCCACAACTGGGTGTTCTTTTTGTTTTGTCTCCATCTCTTCATTCTTTCTGGAGTTCGTTCTCCACTGATCTCCAGTAGCATATTGGGCACCTACAGACCCGGGGTATTCATCTTTCAGTGTCCTATTTTTTTGCCTTTTCATACTGTTCATGGGATTCTCAAGGCAAGAATACTAAAGTGGTTTGCCATTCCCTTCTTCAGTGGACCACATTTTGTCAGAACTCTCCACCATGACCCGTCCGTCTTGGGTGGCCCTACATGGCATAGCTCATAGTTTCATTGAGTTAGACAAGGCTGTGGTCCATGTGATCAGATTGGCTAGTTTTCTATGATTGTGGTTTTCAGTCTGTCTGCCCTCCGATGGAGAAGGATAAGAGGCTTATGGAAGCTTTCTGATGGGAGAGACTGACTGAGGGGGAAACTGGGCCTTGTTCTGATGGGCAGGCTTCCCTGATAGCTCAGTTGGTAAAGATTCCGCCTTCAATGTAGGAGACCCTGGTTCGATTCCTGGGTCAGGAAGATCCACTGGAGAAGGGATAGGCTACCCACTCCAGTATTCTTGGATTTCCCTTGTGGCTCAGCTAGTAAAGAAGCAGCCTGCTATGTGGGAAACCTGGGTTCGATCCCTGGGTTGGGAAGATCCCCTGGAGAAGGGAAAGGCTGCCCACTCCAGTATTCTGGCCTGGAGAATCCCATCCAAAGAGTCAGACATGACTGTTTCTTTACCTCTCATCAAATGAAGTTTCTTAGGAGAGTCCATATAGGGTATATTCCTGTTTAACAGATAGAAAAATAAAGGATTAAAGAGATTGACTTGCCTAGAGTTACAGAGCTAGAAAGCAGTTGATTTTTGAATTCACAGCCAGGCACTTGACCTCCAAGCCAAGGCTCTCATTTAATCTCTGATCAATTTCAATTGCTTCATCTATAATTTCTAATCCCTACTTTATAATGTTGTAAGGATTTAGTGGCATAGTGAATATGGGCTCGTAGTGTACCCTGTGGTACATAACGTTTAATCCACATTTTCCCCAAGAAGTGTTTTGAGTACGTGCTGTGTGTCAGGCACCGTGCTTACTGTTGATGTCACAGTGATGAAGCATACCTCTGCCTTTCAAAAGCTGACTGACCAGGCAGAGCGACCAGCATGAACAAAAAGCAGGTTGTTTTCTAAAGTCACACTAACCTGCATATAAGAAAGCATCCTTATACTCTGAATAGTAGTAAACAGTATTTAAAATGATTGAACTTTTATTGTTTTAATTTGAAGTATAGTTGTTTTATAATTTTGTGTTAATTTCTGCTATGCAGCAAAATGATTGAGTTATATAAATAGACATTGTTTTTTAAAATAGTCTTTTCCATTATGGTTTATCATAGGATACTGAAATATAGTTCCCCACCCTATACAGTAGAACTTTGTTGTTTATTTTATATATATATATATATATGTATGTATGTATGTATATATATATTATCTTACATTTGCTAACCCCAGCCTCCTACTCCATCCCTCTCCCAACTCTCTCCCCATTAACCACCACAGGTCAGTTCTCTGTGCCTGTGAGTCTATTTCTGTTTCATAGATAGGTTCATTTGTGTTGTATTTTTGATTCCACGTACAAGTGATATCATATGATATTTATCTTTCTGACTTACTTCACTTAGTATGATATTCTCTAGTTGTATCCATGTTGCTGCAAATGGCATTATTTCATTTTTTATGGCTGAGTAATATTCCACTGAATGTAGGTACTACATCTTCCTTATTCCTTCATCTGTCAATGGAGTTAGGTTGTTTCCATTTCTTGGCTATTGTGGATAGTTCTACTGTGAACGTAGGGGTGAAATACATTAAGCCTTTAAATGACCCTTCTTCCATCCCCAAACATCCCCCCCACCCATCAGCTTAGTTTACATCATTACTTTCACTGTTTTATCCTAAGTATAGTCATTGCTGCTATCTTTACCTAGACCTGGATGTCTCATTGTAGCATATTTTCAAACCCCATTTTGCCTGTGATAATTTTCCATTATCTTGATTAATTACTACCTCAAGTACTAGCTATGAGATTTTTGCATTTAAGTTATGTAGTTACATCATTTTCCCTGTCACGTAGAGAAACAGTTAATATCTCTTCAATATATTAACAAATGGCAGATCAATGCTAGATTGTTAAAGGAGAATACTCCCAGTAACTTTGTGTTAGAGTAGTACATTCCGAATGAGTTAAGGTAAAGGGTACCAGCACTGTTCTCCCCCAGGTGTGTCTCTTGACCGCTATGAGAGACAGATTTGAGTTGAATAAAACTATGTGTCAAAACTGACACACAATTCAGTTACGAATTTTATGGTATGATAAATTGAGTAAAAGCTCTCAGGTAAAGTTACTCCTCTAATCTCTGACCCAAGGCAGTTACAAGTAATTTTTTAAGTGTAAAACCTCAATAGGTACATGTAAACTGTGATGTCTATTTTAGAGCTTGATGAAGTTGACAGATATTAAGTGAAATGAAGGCCTATGATTTGACTGTCACCACCCACATATACTTATAAATAGAACTCCAAATTGGTTAACGGCAAGTTTTAACTGTAGCCCACAGATGAAGACAAATAGAATTTTTTGTTCCTGTCTGGATGTATAGATTCATATCTGATACAAGAAAGCTTCATTTATGTTGAATGACAGTTTGTAGTGAAGGTGAAATTATATGTACCAGTATATGTTTTGATTTGGCTTTTCTCATTAACAATAAATATGTCTTTACCATTAAAATATGTCTTTACTATTAAAAGAAAACTTTTAATGTTATTAGAAAGAATTTTCCTATTAATTGATGACATATTCTTAACTTTTTCAAGCAAAACTTTTTAAGACCAATGTGACATGAAAAATAATTAATTTGAAATTCACATGGAAAAATACTGGAACTTCCATGTTATGACATAAATGCTTTGTTACGACTACTTTAAAATGTTTTAGTACATTATGAACGTATCAATTCAAACATGCTAGTCATTCTGAGTACTCATGGTTACGCAAGTATTTATTTTCCTTATTGTCTTTACTAAAATTAAGTTCAGGCATGTTCAAACTTATAATATTAGTGAGTAATAAATAAGCAATTTGACATTCCAACATAGTTTTTATAATTCCTGTTATTCAATGTGACAATAGAAATATGAGCTTCATTAGCTTTATTTACACTTCCCTCTTAATGTTTTCTTCAAATTAAAAAAGCAGTGCTGTCTCAGAAGTGCTTTACAAGTCCTGTGACCTTTTTAATTCAAGTGACTGTGAAGCCTCAGGATATTATTTTAAGGATGATCTTTGGGAGGATACCTGCCTTTTACATTTACGATCACATTTAATTCTCACAATAGTTTTATAAGATGGTAGAACACCCAGTTTAGAGATTGATTGGGAGGCTAGGGAGTGAAGGATTGACTGATGTGCCATAGGAATAGCTAATAAGTGCTGGAAACAGGGAGGGCACTCAGGGCTGCCTTTATATCCCTGTCATTCTTCCAACTTTTGGGGAATAGGTTACTCAATGCGAGTTTTTTATCCTAGCAAAGTGAAATTAATCAGGATGTATTTTAAGTGGTTTAAAAATTGATGTAGCTAGAATTTGGCCAACTATTGTTTTCCTGTTGAATTTTATATGTAAAATATATCCTTGTGACTTAACTACATATATGATAACAATTTATGTTTCTTTGGTGGTGGGGGTTTAGTCACTAGTCATGTCCAACTCTTGCAACCCCATGGACTGCAGCCTGCCAGCCTCCTCTGTCCATGGGATTTCCCATGCAAGAATACTGGAGTGGGTTTCCGTTTCCTTCTCCAGGGGGTCTTCTCCACCCAGGGATCAAGCCTGCATCTCCCACATTGCAGGTGAATGCTTACCGTTGCGCCATCATGTGTTGTGTTGTGTTAGTCGCTCAGTCGTGTCTGACTCTGTGACCCCGTGGTCTCTCCATGGAATTCTCTACACAAGAATACTGGAGTTGGTTGCCATTCCGTTCTCCAGGAGATCTTCCCGACCCAGGGATTGAACCAGGGTCTCCTACATTGCAAGCAGATGTTATTTTTTTACCATCTGAGCTACCAGGGAAGCCCCAAATTATTTCCCTAAAAGCTTAACAACACTGAAAACAGAAACCTGCTCTTTAGTGTAGAATGGTGCATAATTCTTCTTGCAAGGCCATTCAGTTATTTTCTTGCAAACTCTGATATGCTTCTGTTTATGCAATCCACAGTTTATGCAAAATAGTCACAGTGGTTACAAAAATACAGCATGTGGGTTGTGGAGCAGCTAGAAGATACTTGTGTTACACAGGTACCCTTACCTTCAGTTTTCTTAAATGATTGAACAGCCTTGTTCACAGCAGTATTTTAGATTTCATCTCTTTAAGTTGTACATATTTGAGGTATACAACATGAAGATTTGATATACATAATGCAGTCAAACTAATTAACATGTCACATCTCATAGTTATCATTTATTATTGTGTGATGAGTACAACTAAAAGCTACTCTCTTAGTGTATTTTCAGTGTTCAACGCAGTATTATGTAGAGTCATCATGCCTGTACATTAAACTTCTAGATTTATTCATCCTACGTAACTGCAGCTCTGTACCTTTTGATCAACATCTCCCCATCTGCCCCCACCAGCCCCTGGTAACCATCATTATATTACTTTGCTTCTTTGAGTTTCACTTTAAAATTTTATTTTTTAGATTGCACTCATAAGTGAAATTATGTAGTATTTGTCTTTCTCTGCCTAGCTTATTGCACTCAGCATGATGACCTCCTAATTCATCCAAGTTGTCATATAAGGTAGCATTTCCTTCTTTCTCACAGTTGAATAATACTCCATTTTATCTCTGTATCACCTTTTCTTCAGCTGTTGATCCATTGACAGACACTTGGGTTATTTCCATATCTGAACTACTGTAAGTGATGTTGTAATGAACCTGGGGGTGCAGATAATCGTTTTGATTCTTGATTTTGTTCCCTTTGTGTGCATACCCAGAAGTGGAATTACTGGATCATAGGGTGGTTCTAGTCTTACATTTTTGAGGAGTGTTTGTACTGTTTTTCATAATAGCTGTACCAATATGCATTTCCACCAACAGTTCAATCAGATTGTTTTCTTGCTGTTGAGTGGTTTGAATTCCTTATGTATTTTGGATATTAACCCCTTTTCAGATGGATGGTTAGCAAATATTTTCTCCCACTTTATAGATTGTCTCTTCCCTTTGGTGATTGTTTCCTTTACTGTGCAAGAAGCTTTTTAGTTTGATGAAATCCCATCTGTCTACTTTTGCTTTTGGTGCTTGTACTTTTGGTGTCATGTCCAAAACAGTCTTACCTACATCAGTGTCAGGAAGTTTTTCCCCTATATTTTCTTCTAATAATTGCATGGTTTCAGGTCTTAGAATCAAATCTCAATTCCATATCAAGTTGATTTTTTGCATATGTAGTGAGATGAGTTCAATTTCATTTTTCCACATGTGGAAAACCAGGCTTCTTAGCACTCTTTGTTGAAGAAACTATCTTTTCTCTAATTGTGTGTGTTCTTTGCATTTTTGATAAAGATCATAAATGTGTAGAAACAAATTTATTTCTCTATTGTGATGCTCTATTGTGTTCCAGTGTTCTGTGCATCTGTTATTATGCCAACTATGTTATTGTGGATTACTATATAATTTTGTAGTAGTTTTTGAAATCTCATGGTCAGATGCTACTAACTTTGTTGGGTTTCTTTTTTTCTCTTTTTTTTTTTTTTGCTTATGATTGCTCTGGCTATATGTGATCTTTTATGGTTCCATATAAATTTTAAGACCTTTTCTAATACTTTGAAAAATGCCATTGCAATTTGATAGGGATTCCATTGAATCTGAGGATTGCTATGAGTAATGTAGTTATTTTTTAATTCTTCCAACCCATGAGCATAGTATATCTTTCCATTTATTTGTGTCTTCTTCAGTAGCTTTCAGGCTTCCCAGGTAACTCAGCTGGTAAAGATTCCGTCTGCAGTGCAGGAGACCCCGGTTCAGTTTCTGGGTTGGGAAGATCCCCTGGAGAAGAGATAGGCTACCCACTCTAGTATTCATGGGCTTCCCTGATGGCTCAGATGGTAAAGAATCCATCTGCAATGCAGGAGATCTGGGTTCTATCCCTGGGTTGGGAAGATCCCCTGGAGGACGGCATGGCAACCTACTCCAGTAATCTTGCCTGGAGAATCCCTGTGGACAGAGGAGCCTGGAGGGCTACTTTGCCAACAAAGGTCTGTATAGGCAAAGCTGTGGTGTTTCCAGTAGTCATGTATGGATGTGAGAGTTGGACCATCAAGAAGGCTGAACACCAAAGAATTGATGCTTTTGACCTGTGGTGTTGGAAAAGACTCTTGAGAGTCCCTTGGACAGCAAGGAGATCAAACCAATCATTCCTAAAGGAAGTCAATCCTGAATATTCATTGGAAGGACAGATGCTAAAGCTGAAGCTCCAATACTTTGGCCACCTGATGCAAAGAGCTGACTCATTAGAAAAGACCCTGCTGCTGGGAAAGATTAAAGGCAGGAAGAAAAAGGGACGACAGAGGATGAGATGGTTGGATGGTATCACAGACTCGATGAACATGAGTTTGAGCAGGTTCTGAGAGATGGTGAAGGACAGGGAAGCCTGGATGCTTCAGTCCATGGGTTCTCAGACGTGACTGAGCAACTGAATAACAACAATAGCTTTCATCTACTTTGTTAAATTTATTCCTAAGTACTTTGTTGTTTTAATACTATTGTAAATAAAATGGTTTTCTTTTTCTTTTTCAGATAGTTCACTGTTAGTATATAGCAATGCAACTGATTTTTATATGGTGATTGTATATCCTGTAACTTTACTGAAATCATTTGTTGGTTCTAACAGTTTTTTAGTGAAGGGTTGAGGGTTTTCCATCTATAACATTATATTATCTACAAACAGTGACAGTTTCACATCTTCCTTTCTAAGTTGGATGCCTTTCATTTCTTTTTCTTGCTTGATTGCTCTGACCAGAATTTCCAGTACTATGTTGAATAGGAGTGGTGAGGGTAGGCACCCTTGTCTTGTTCCAGATCTTCGAGGAAAATATGTTAACCTTTCATTGTTGAGTATGATGTTATCTGTGAGTTTGTCATATATGGCTTTTATCATGTTGAGGTACATTCTTCTGTACCTACTATGTTGAGAGTTTTATCATTAAAGGATATTGAATTTTGTTAAATAATTTTTCCCACATCCATTGAGATGACCTTGTGATATTTATCCTTCATTCAGTTAATGTGCTGTATGACATTGATTGGTTAATGTATGTTGAATCAACCTTGCATCCCAGGAATAAATTCTGCTTGATCACGGTGTCTGATCCTTTAAATGTGCTGTTGAATTAAGTTGCTGAGTATTTTGTTGAGAATTTTTGCATCTGTATTCATCAGAGACATTTATTTGTAGTTTACTTTTTATGTAATATCTTTATTTGGCTTTAGTATCAGGGTAATGCTAGCTTTGTAAAAATGAGATTGAAACTGTTCCCCTGCACTTTGATTTTTGGAAAAGTCTGAGAAGGATTAACACTAATTTTTCATTAAATGAATTCTACCAAACATTTAATTCATAGGTGAATTTTGTTATTGTTGTTCAGTCACTCCGTCGTGTTTGATTCTTTGTGACCCTATGGGCTATAGCCCTCCAGGCTCCTCTGTCCATAGGATTTTCCAGATAAGAATACCAGAGTGGGTTACCATGCCCTCCTCCAGGGGATCTTCCTGACCCAGGGATTGAACCTGGGTCTTCTTCATTGGCAGGTGGGTTCTTTACCACTGAACCACCTGGGAAGCCCCTTGGTGAATTCTACCAAACATTTAATGAAAAATTAAGGAGAATTTAATTAAGAGAAGTATAGAATTTGGGTAATTAGCCTTATCACAGTCTTTTGTAATTTAGTGTCTTGGGTATAGTAGTGTGGCTGGGAGAAAAAGGAAAGAAAACAGTATTTATCATAGTTTTTTTGTAGTTCTGTATAGAAAGCTTCTCTTCCTACATTGGCATTACCACCATTGCAGTCAGAAAATTAGCAGAAAAATCATTCCTGTTTTTCACAAATACCATTCCTACAAAATAAAATGGCAGGCCATCTCCAGGCCGAAGGCATCTTCAATCATGGTATGCATATACTCTTATTACTGAGAAAGATCCTTCCCAAGATGGACTAGCTGAAGGTAAGTACAGATGCACACAGTCTATTCAATTTCAATATGAAAATTAGAACTCATGCTGAGATTTCAGTGAAGGGTAAAGTTATAATGTGTTATGTTTAGAGTTTTAAAATTTGGTGTGTTATTTCAGCAGCTCTGGGCCAAGGATTTATTCGCTGATTTTTTTTTCCCAAGTTTGTTTTATTCTTTTTTACTAGGAAGAAAGTTTCTGTGACCATTAGCTCTGGCCATCTGATTCCCTCTGCTCTCCTGGGCTCCAGAGGTAGTTCTAAAGTTATCAGACCAGAGTTTAGAGAAGGCTTAACTTCTTTAGCCTTTGTTATAATAGCCACATTTACTTTCTCATTTAGTGCTATTTCATTTGGGGCAAGGTATGACTTCAAATTATAGTTAATTCATTTTTCCTTTGGGAGAGTCAAGTTTTTGGTCAGATTTTAACCTACATACTTTTCTTCAGATCTCTCTTTCTTTTAGTATTCTTAATTAAGAATATAAATTATATTCTTAGTCTATAATATATTGTAAATAGAAAAGTTTATATAGAACTAACAGAATTGCTTCTGTTAACTAATTGCTAATACAAAGAATCAGATGTCAAGCACAATCTTAAGTGAGGAGAATAACTTGTGGTTTCTATGGGGTTTCTTTTTCATATAATCAGTTTTATTTGAAAAGTTTATGGTTAAAAGGCATAATTATTTTAAGGTGTTCTACCATGGTGGAAATTTATTCTAACATAGGCATTTTATTTACTCTCAAAGGACTTTCTTCAGAAGATACCACAACTTTAATGCAAGAAAATGTACTACATGTAGCCACACATGCGGTTAGTGATGAAGAATCTGCAGAAGTCAATGCTAACGATCAACTAGAAGCCCCAAAGCTGGTTCTGCAGTCTCTGTTCTCACTTATACGAGGTGAAGTTGAGCAGTTGGATTCAAGAGCACTTCCCCTTTGCCTTCACCAGGTATCTTGCTGAACTTTCAATTGCAGCCTCACTGAAATTCTGGGGCCAATATTTGTAGTAATCTAAAGTGCAGTTCTCTGTCATTGATTCTGCTCCAGCTGTCATTGGTGAGTCCAGGAGAAGGTGACCGTGAGTCCGCAGCTGGTAGGAAATCTGACACATCTCTGACTGGTGGCCACATGTTGGCTTGGATCATCAGTCTGTGGCTCATACAATCACTAGCTGCTTTTACTTGGTGGTGGTGGTGGTTTAGTCAATAAGTTGTGTCCGACTCTTGAAACCCCATGAACTGTAGCCTGCCAGGCTCTTCTGTTCAATGAGATTTCTCAGGCAAGAATACTGGAGTGGGTTGACATTTCCTCCTCCTGGGGAATCTTGCTAACCTAGGGATCAAACCTGCGGTTCCTGTGTCTCATGCATTATAGGCAGATTGGTTACTACTGCGCCACCAGGGAAGCCCCTTCTCTTAGTTAGTGTGTACAAATGAGGGTCGGTGTAGTTCACAAATGAGTCAATGTAGAAAGTGCTTAGTAAGTACCAAGAAGGTGCCCAAAACTAAGCTAGACACTAGGGAAAGAGATTACATAAGGACATGTCCTTAAGACAGACACTGTGGAATAGGAGAAACAATTATGTAGGTAACTAATGGTAGAAGTCTGTATAAAGTATTAGAGTAGGTATGTGCTTCAGGTTCAGCAAAAGCACAAAATGCCTGATTAACTTTGTCCTTTGGACATTAGGCAGAAACAAGGTGATTCTTGAGCTGGGTTTTGCAGGATGTATAGGCTCACAATAGATAAAGAAAGTGAACTGGTACAGAAAGAGGTCAGCCTTTGCCAAGACATGACTGGGATGTTATTTTGAAGATTAAGATGGAAGAGAGACGAGAATTAAGATTGGATAACTTGTAACATTAAGGTCTTGCTTTTAGAGGCTGAGAGCTTTTAATTATGCAGGTGCCAAAATTAGAATTCTAGAAATATAATTCTTGGTGATTGAGAGGGTAAACTAGAAGATGGTGAGCCTGGAGACTGGGAGACCTTAAGGACAGTAATACAGAAGGTTTTTTACACAAGATAATTCTGAAAAGATTAAAGTCTTTATGAGCTGTGTTTTATTTTCTTTTAAAATGAAAATAATTCATATATGGAAAGAGAAGAAGCGTCATTTTTATTTCACTCTTCCTGTTTCATTAAACATTTGCAATAAGCAGTGAGTAATTTTTTAAAAGTAAAATAGCTTTTGTCCCAAGGCAGGAAAACATATATTCTTACAAATTTATATTACCTCCTTGGTGGGCTTGAAGAATGCCTTTGAGAAAATGTGTACTACTTTTTTGACCTCTGGTGTGTTGCCAACATATATAATACATGTTTACCATAGTTGAGAACTGTAGTTGAGAACCACCAGTACCAAGGCAGCTTTCTAATCTTTCAGCCTTCTTTGTTTTTTTTTTTTTTTTTTCCATTTATTTTTATTAGTTGGAGGCTAATTACTTTACAATATTGTAGTGGTTTTTGCCATACATTGACATGAATCAGCCATGGATTTACATGTGTTCCCCATCCTGATCCCCCCTCCCACCTCCCTCTCTATCTCATCCCTCTGGGTCTTCCCAGTGCACCAGCCCTGAGCACTTGTCTCATGCATCCAACCTGGGCTGGTAATCTGTTTCACCCTTGATAGTATACATGTTTCAATGCTATTCTCTCAGAACATCCCACCCTCGCCTTCTCCCACAGAGTCCAAAAGTCTGTTCTATACATGTGTCTCTTTTTCTGTCTTGCATATAGGTTTATCGTTACCTTTTTTTTTAATTCCATATATATGCATTAGTATACTGTATTGGTGTTTATCTTTCTGTCTTACTTCACTCTGTATAATGGGCTCCAGTTTCATCCATCTCTTTAGAACTGATTCAAATGTATTCTTTTTAATGTCTGAGTAATATTCCATTGTGTATATGTACCATATCTTTCTTATCCATTCATCTGCTGATGGGCATCTAGGTTGCTTCCATGTCCTGGCTGTTATAAACAGTTCCGCCTTCTTTGAATTTGTACAATGGATTGAGTTTGTGAAGGATATTTACACTAGCCATTATTTCATTCTCCAAACAATCTAGAGATGCATTATCATCATCTTTACAAATGGAGATACAAGACTCCCTCACAGAGCAGGTTCCTTATGATTGTAGGGCTTTGTTTTGTGCTCAGTTGCTCAGTCATGTCTGACTCTTTGCAGCCCCATGGACTGGAGCCCACCAGTCTCCTCCATCCATGGAATTTTCCAGGCAAGAATACTGGAGTGGGTTGCCATTTCCTATTCTAGTGGCTCTTTCCGACCCAGGGATTGAACCCACATCTCTCAAAGCATGTGTTTTGGGGACAACTTGACAGAAATTTGAATACTGACTGTATAATAATAAATAACTATTGCATCATTGTCAAATTTCTTGAGATTGATCGTGGAATTGAAGGTCATGTAGGAGAGTGTCTTTACTCTTGGGAGATACACATGCAAGTAGTATTTAGGAGTAAAGTTACATAATGCCTGCAACTTAAGACATTTCAGTGGGAAAAAAAATGTGTAAGAAAAGGAAAAAGAAGATTTGGCAAAATGTCAGTAATTGACAAATCTAAATAAAAGGTATATGACTTGATTTTACTATTCTTTGAAGTCTTCTGTAGAATTTCAATAGAAAGTTGGGGAAATGGACATTTGGAGTAAATAGAAACAGCTAAGTGTAGCCAAATCTTTTCAAGCAGTTTATGTCACTGGGCTATTGTTACATTAAATATAAGGAGAATGCTCTTTTCTACTAGCAGGTGATCCTATAGCTGAAGCAGATCTAGTAGAAAATCACATTTTTAGTCAGGAAGATGATAGTCTTGATCAGATGCAGATTAATTTTTTTAATGTCTCAGAGTAAAACTCCACCTTCATCCCCTAGGAACATGTCAGTTTGCCGAGTCCTGTAGGTTATGCTTCTGAAATACCTCAGCAGTCTGTCCTCTCCTGGCAAAGAAGATGAGAGAGTATAGTGGTGCCTTTAAAGAATGGGCTCTGACTCTACTTTAAAATCTCTTAACCCTACTGCTAACAAACTAAGCAGCTTTTAGTTTCATCTTCTGTAAGGTTATAGAGGACTCATTGAAATACTGCATGTAAAAGTACTTAACATATCAATAACACTTGGTATGCTTAACATAAAAGTAACTAAACATTAAGTGGTATAACTGTATTTCTCTGTCACTAATTCAAGCATTGCTTGTTGGAAAGAGATGGCTGAAACTGCAGTAAGCTGAGACACCAGGGCAGCAGGAGTCAGCTGGTGACTGCCTTCCGTAGTCCAAGAATACAAAATATCCTGTCAGTTAGTCTCAACGGAAACACAAGTCAGAGAGAAGTGGAGTGACTTTTTTTTTTTTCCATTATTTAGTAATTCCCAGCAGTTCACACTGTGCCTTTCACTTGAATTTGATAGCTGTTAACATTTTGCCAGATTTTCGTTTTTCCCTCCTCCCACTCAACCCTACCCCACATATTTATTTTTCATGAAACATCTTAAAGTAATCTTCAGGCATTACATCACTTCACCCTTAAATACTTGCACATAAATATCCCAAGAACAATGACACTCTCCTAAATAACTTACAATGTCATTATCAACCCCAAGAAATGAGATGTTGGTTTAGTATTATTTAATATAGAGCCCATATTTGTTTCTTCAGGTTATTCCACAAATATTCATTATAACTAGTTCCCCTCTGATCCAGGATTCAGTGAAGGAGCACACATTGCATTTGGTTGTGAACATTCTTTAATCCTTAGTAATCCAGAACAATTCCCTGCCTTCTGTTTTATTTGTTTATTTTTGCTTGTATAACATTGACACGTCTGAAGAGTTAAGAACATATAAAAATGTCCCATAATTAGAATGTCTGATTATTTCTTCATGATTTGATTCAGGTTAAAATATATTGGGCAAGAATTCTACCTAGGTAACATTCCATATTCAGATGTCTCTTGAACTCTGGCCTTTGTTCCAACTACTCCACCAGAATTGCATTGTAAATGCCAGGATTGATCTCCATGTTGCATGCTCGTGTGAATCTAGTTGTTAGTCCTCAGTTTTCTTCCTACTGGAAGTATTAGAAGCTCTGACAAGTTGATCACATGCTTTTTTTTGCAGCATTTTCTTTTGCTTTTTAGGACCCCCCACTTTCCACTTTTATATCTTACCTCACTGGATATGCCTTCTCTGGGTCATTTGTTGAGTCCTCCAAATTTTACTGATTGTTAAACATTGGAGTGCTTGAGGATTCAGTTCTGCAGTATAGACTAAACATCCAGCTTCCTGAGGCATCTCATGGGCCTTTCAAACTTAAGATGCCCAAAATCAGACTTTGATTTTTTTTTTTTCTCCCTTTTGTTAGATGGCATATCCATCCCTCTAGTTGTTGAGACCAAATACTTTGAAGTCATCCTTCACTTTTCCCCACGTCCGTATCCAATCAGCAGATCCTGCCAATCTATTTAAAAACTATATGCAGATTCTGATGTCTTCTTTCCTCCTTCATTGTTGCCATCTCAATACAAGACACTATCAGATTTCATTCAGATTCTTGCAGTAAACTAATTGTAGAACCCTCTCTGCTTTACCTTTATTTCCATTTAACCGCCCCTCCCCCCCCCCAACACACATAGCAGTCATTGTGATCCAGATAAAATGTTAGTTGGGGTCATGAAACTTCTCTGTTCAAAACCATCCACTGACTTCTTTTCACATTCAGAGTAAAAGCCAAAATTCTTACCATGGCAAGACACTCCATGATCTGGCCCTGTTACCTCTTAGACCTTAATTCCTAAAACTCTCCTTCTTATTCACTTCTTTCCAGATACACTGGGCTCCTAGCACTTCCTCAGCTATATCAGGAATGTTCCTACATCAGGGGCTGTGATATTTCTTTTTCATCCTTTCTCAGGAAGTCACTATATGATGTGCTCCACCGAAACAAGAGAGTAAACCAAGGAACAGAAAGATTAAGATACAAGAAAATGGGGTGCTACCCTGGAGATGGGTGAAGAGGATCTCTAGGAGAAGAGAGAGTCTTAGATGACAGCTTTGTACCAAGAAGGAGATAGCACCCACTTCTATTTGAGCAGATCAGAGGGTCTGGGAAGGAACTTTTATATCATTTTCCGATTTCTGAATATTTGGTGTGTCTGAATACATTGAGGGAAAATTTCAACTCTTGATAAACTAGAGTTGTATAAGCGGTAAGTGCGTGGAAAACTGTACCCAAAAAAAAAAAAGAAACTCCAGAGAAAACAGAACGTTTTCAGCAAAGGAAAAATATTAAGAGTTTACTACATAGCTTACTCAAAATAAGGTAAACATTAAACGTTTATCTACCTTTTACTACAATATGACAATATGGGATAGGTCAATATGTGAGAGAAAGTGTGTGTGATATGTGTTTGTAGAGGAAGGAGCAAAAGACTCAATCCCCATTTTCTAAAACTGAAAAAAGTCAAGAAATAGCAAATATAAGCATAATATTTAGAGCTATAGCATTTTTTTTAAAAGAGATAACCTAAGTGCTTACTCCTGAAGAAAGAATAGGACATGAACAGTAAGGCCTTCTTAACACACCTTATAGAACCGTTTGACTCTTTAAACCATATAAACATATATTTTTGATAAAGATAAGAAGTAAAAGAAGAAATTTATAATTCAAACATAAAGTGAGAATAGCTTCTAGGTTAAGGTGACAGTGGAAACACGGAGAGGTGAATTTGAAATCTTGACATAAGGACTTGGTAGATAATGAAAAAAGGGATGATAAAGAAATCAGAGAAGAATAATTATAGGAATACCCAGTTAGGAGGAATGGTAGTACCACTGACAGAAATAAGGAAGTGTTAATGGAGAGTTAATTACAGGATAGTTAGTATTTTTAACATATTATATGGATGAATATATGCTAAAGGACATTTGATATTAATGACTATGATCACTGCAGATATTCACTTAGATTTTTAGCTCTCGGAACTCTCTTTTTTCTTTTGGCACTTAATATGTTTTATTGATTCTTGTTTTCCAAGCATCCATTGTAAATCTCTGTCAGTATGGGCATAACAGTACTAACAACAGCCTCAATAATAAGAATACTAAAATAGGAAATACTGTTTTAGTAGCACTATTCTAGGTTTTTTAGCCCATTTAATCCTCACAGTAATACTATCAGAATGACACATTATTAACCAAAGAAGATTTTTTTTTTAACTTGTCTGAAGTCACACAGCCAATAAGTCATAGAGACAAGATTCAAGTCCATGTCTGGTTCCAGAGTCCACGCTAAAGTTCTTGGAACTCTCGAAGATTCCGTTTAAACATTACTTTTCTTGGGGACTTCCCTGGTGGTCCGGCGGTTAAGACTGCACTTCCACTGCAGGGGGCGTGGGTCTGATCGCTCATCAGGGAAGCTCCACAGGCCGTGTGGTGTGGCCAAAAAAAAGAATTATTTCTCTTGGGCTTGAGCAATCTCTTATACACTGACTTTGTTAATATAATGGCAGGTTAGCTGTAAGTGTATAACAAGTCATAAACTTGAGAGTTTTTCATATAAAAGTGAGAAGAAGTTCAAGTGTTCTCAAGTACTCTGTGCTCCGTGAACATGTCCTGAAACTCATCTCAGACTCAAGCAGGAAATGGCTTCACTGGGACCCTTGAAACCACTGAGACTGCGGACAAACAGAAACACCTTCCTAATTCCTTTTTGTTCCCGGTAGATAAGAGATACCTGAAACCAGGAAAAACCTTAAAATTACTGCCCTCCCAAAGTGATTTTCAACTCACTTCTTCACGATTCTACTCTGCACTGGTAGGGTAGAGCGTTTCTGGTCCAGAGTCAGCAAGTGCAAACCATCTTAAGCACTCGCCGTTGTGTCCTGGGCACTGTACTAGACACGTGTTCTGTCTCCTAGGGTTGTAGGTATTATTGACCCTGTTTTACAAATAAGGAAGCCAAGGTTGAGACATGAAATGACACGTCGCGAGTCACACAGCTGGTAGTGGCAAAGCTTGGTCTAGAACAGAGTCAGGTTATTCACCTTCAAACTTCATATTTTTCTGCTCTGCGAAGCTACCTCCCGGATTTAGACATTTGGGGCATCCAAGAAAATCACACCTTCTTTTACCCTGCTCGACTTGCCAAGAATAGGTTTTTATAGGAGGAACCACCCTGTATATTTATTTTTCAAGCTGCCCTTTCACCTGGAAGTGCCTTTCTACTTTTGAGGCCTTGGGTTTCATGATCCTGTCTTTATTGTTGCACTTATGGGACTGGAACTGTCCCAGAAGTCTGAAAGCTAATTGATTAAACTGACAATTTACAGGGAGGTGATTGGGTCCATCTATATTGTTGTATTGCTTCTGGAAGAATGTTAGATATATAGAATAAATTTTAAGCTCGGCAACTATTTCCTTTAAAACTATGCTTTTTCCACTGTGGGATTTAGAAAAAAACATTCCTTTTTCATTTCTAATTTATAGGTTTGACTAGTGCTTTATTGCTCTGTGTACTGATAGCTTCCTGGAAAGTAGAGATCGTGATCCATAGACAGAATACCTTTTTCATTAGAGACTTAGGAAAAATCGGGGCAAACTGTCTGCAAGTGTAAACTACTTAATGAAGTATTTTAAGTATGACAATAGTCAATTCATGCAAATATTTCTCCATGTATACTTTTGGTTTTACTGCTCCATTTATAAATGCTATATCTGAATAAAGGATCCCAAAGTTTTTAGAATCAAAGAATTTTTAAATTTAAAGTTGCCCTAGAATGAATCAGCTGGGTCCAGGTGCTGCGTCCCTGGACCCTGCCCTCCCATCCAGTGCCCCTTATCCTGCGCGGCACTTTGCATATATTCCAAACGTCATCGCTCAACTAGTAACACTTGGTCTGTCCTTTTCTGAAATATCAAAAGAGAATGAAAAATCAGTGTCCCAGGAGGTAGTTTGTGAAATACTAATGGGACAAATGGGTTTTAAGATCCCTTGTGACATGACATATTTCAGTTTTTTAGTTTGTGATAAAGCCACCCTTTCATTCATGTTCTACTTTTATAAGCCTCGATAGCATTTCTCTCCCTCTTTAGAGTTCTTATTCTAAACTCCAATGAATCAGTGATGTTTGCTTTGACTTGAAATAGAATAGAAAGAATGAGATTGTGTACGGACCAAAGAATGTCTGTGTTTGCTTTTCTTGAGACAAGTGACTTCAGAAATGTGTCTTGTGCCTAGAGTCATATTTTTTCTGAACTGGCGAATATAGTTAAATAAAAGTTTTCTTAGTTTGATATCAAAGACTTTGAGAGTTTCAAAGTTTTGGTTTCTTCCAAATTTGTCTTTTTAGTCAACTGTTAATTTAACTTTCTCTGTTTTTTATTTGTTTTTAACAGATAGCAGAGTCTTATTTCCAGGAGGAGGACTGTATCCTTTTTTTAATTACAAGAAGAAATGCCTAGCATTCACTAAGAACGCTTAGTGAATTACCCATTTTTAAAATTGAGATTTACGTACAATGAATGTATGATCTGTTGTTTTCACTGGATTTTGTTTCATGTACCCATATAACCATCTCAGAAAGCAAGATGTAGGAAATTTGTTACTCCAGAAAATTCTCTAGAACCACCTAAATTTGACCTCCTGTGGACAACTCTAATTTTACCGAAATCTAAATATTTGTGTGTGGAGGAAGGGAGAAGGCACGTTGCAAAAGAATATAAACCCATTGGATTTGTTTTCTTTTGAATTAAACAGAAGTACAATTGAAGTAATATTCATATGGTAGAGTTTGTCAGCCGTATTATGCATAGCAAATCTCATGACTCTTATTATAGCTATATATGTATATAGCAAAGGGAAGATTGAGTTATTCATTAGCAATAAACAGAATAACTGTTGTCAAGAAAGACTGCATGTTAACTTTTGTTTGTGCTGTCTCTTCAGCCATGTCTGACTCTTTATAACCCAGTGGACTGTAGCCCACCAGGCTCCTCTGTCCATGGGATTCTCCAGGCAAGAATACTGGAGTCAATTGCCATGCCCTTTTCCAGGGGATTTTTCAGACCCAGGGATTGAACCCACGTCTCTTACGTCTACCTGTATTGGTAAGCAGATTCTTTACCACTTAGCACCACCTGGGAAGCCCATAACTTTTGTTAAAGATTTATTCCTTCCATTTTTTAATTTCCCTCTCTTAAAATTGTTTTTATTTTTTCATAGAAGGTCCCAAATATACACTGTAGAGAGAACTCATCCTAAGTGTCTTTATTTCCCCATTTGTGTGATTTCTTTTTTCTCCTAACCTTACTGATTTTCACTACAGATTAGGGGGCAAGCAGTTGTCATGCTGAACCCTATCAAGTAAACTAGTAAAGTGTGGTAGAAACTTCGGACAGTGGCTGTTCATCACTAAGTCTGGAGGAAATCAAATTCTTATGGAAATGAAACTTAAAACTACCCAAATGATGAGTATGAGTTAGTGCAGTGCAGATCACATCAACTTCCCTGGGAATTTCCTAGAAATGCAGACTCATGGGCTTTAGAATCAGAGCTTCTGGGGATCAGACTCATGAATCTGTATTTTACCAAGATTTTCAAATAACATTTATGTTCAGTGAAGTGTGAGAAACATTGGTATATTTTTAAGTTAAAAGCAGAGGAAAATAGAATTGTCTCTGCTTCTCCTTGGTCTATTTTATGATCCCTGGCATATCTTTAAGTCACAAATGAGAGAGCAAACTGAACCTCTGAGTGACCATGGGAAGGCTAAAAAGCTGAACAATGAGTTTTTTCTCTTCCTTTTTTCTGGGTCAACATTTAGAACATGGCCCAAAGGAAGCTAGACAGTTGGACAGCTTGTCATGACTTCGTATAATGCTAAATGTGTGATACAGATGGAGAAGGCAGAAGTTCATAAGAAAATCTACCCAAAAAAGTCAAATCACGTAGTTATAAAAATCACTGTGGCAAGTTAATTTACAAAAAAAAAAAAAAAAAGCATTCAGTGAGAAATAAGGATCACGGGGAGTTGAAATCAAAAACAAACATTTGACTAGAGGGTAACTGAACTGAACATAAGTGGCTTGAAAGAATGTAATTTAAGGAGAGAAAAAGGAGAGGGGGGACATTTAGACTATGGATTCCATATGGGTCCTATTTCCAATTAAATTATATTTAATTGACTCTGCTACATATTATTAGCAAGCAGGCATTTCTTGAACATTAAAACCTTCTTTTTGTGTCTCCTGTTTACTGATAGAAACCAGGTAGCTACTGCATGATATGCAACATTAAAATTTACCTACTTCAAAACCAAGAAACCTTACTTTTTTGTTTAAATTTAAAAATATTTAGAGGCCTCTCATTTTTTGATAAACTTCAAAATTCTCAGTTGATCTAGAACATTATTCTTTAGCCTGGATTCCTATTTTCCTCAAATTTTCTGTTCAGATGAAAAAGCAATGAAATTCATTCAGCTCGAACGACTGTATCATGAGCAATTGCTCGCAAATCTTTCTGCCATTCAAGAACAGTGGGGTGAGTACAAACTAATGTAGAATGCAGAATTATTGATAGTCTTAACAAGTTGCTATCTAGGAAGTTAACATATTTGACCTGGTTTTCTTAAGTCAGGAAGTAGATGTTTCTAGTCAAGTTAGTGTTGCAAAGAAAGTAGCATTTTTACCTCAAGTTTACCTCATTTTAAGGAAATTTTTGTCTTTGTATTTTGTTTTTCATACCAGTGCCAAGAAAAGAACACTTGCAAATTTTTCATTTCTTCTGATGTCCTTGGCTGATTTAGTCTCTGGGATATATACTTAGATCTAAAAGCAATCACTTAGCTATTTCTGTTTGGGCTGAAAAGATAATTTTGCATGACAGTGTCTATCAGTGGTGCCAGTTAAGTATTTTTTCCCTTCTAAACATGTTTTGTAATAGCTAGTGACTAACAAATATTTCAAATTTAGAAACAAAATGGAAAACTGTACAACCACATACAGTTACACCTTTGAGGAATTCAGAAAAGGGATTTAATGGTGAAGATTTTGAACGGCTTGCTAAATTTTGTGCAACACATCAAGAGTAAGTACTTGACTGTTTACAATGAATTGGAATAGAATATTGGAGAAGCATTGTAGTACTGAATATTTAAAATGCAGAATTCATTTCTTTGTTTTGTTAATGCTAACTGGAGAAATTAAAATTAATAAAATGATTAGGTTCCTTTCTCAGCTTTTATCTCAGTTTCTTACACTAAACTTAGCAAAAGGTCTGCTTTACAAAATTCAAGCACCTTCTAATTATAAATTTTTAAATGTAACTTCTAATTTCGATTACTTTTTGCTTAAGAGTTTAGGTGATTCAGATGGAAAAATTTATGTTAGGATTTTTTATTATAATTGTTTTTCAGTGTTTGTATGTCTGTCACTGTTTGTATATTGTAGTAAAAACACATTTTTAAGAGTAGCCTAATACTGGAATGCAGATGCATTTAATCAGAATACCAGATAATTTTAAATTATTTGATTTGTATCAAGCAGTTGAATTTTTAAAACTGAACATAGTAATAATAAAGCACTTAAATATATATATTTTAATTTATTATTTGAAGACTCAGATTATAAAGGTGAGGGGACATGATAGTTATTAAACTAATGCAGATTCCTGGGATATACAATTTTCTTGTGTTAGTTTGAACTTTTGAAACAGTCTTTTTATGGATTCTGCATTATAACCTAATTTTAGCATGTTAAATAGGTTAACTTTTGGCTGTGTAAAACTTCTAAATAATGGAATGTTAAAAATAGATAAGGGAGATTGTTTTCTTACTTTCAAAATATTCAATATTTTGAATTTGAATACTTTTTCTGCTCTTCCCAGGGAACTAATAATTGTTTAATGTGTTACAAATGTTCTAATTATTTAAAAATAAATATTTATTGAACCTAATATAGACGTGACTTTTTTCTTTTTTTTTTCTCTTTTTAAATATAAAGCAACTTGCCTTCATTAAATGTTCTTTTAATTTTTATTGCAGTATAGTTGATTCATAATGTTGTGTTAGTTTCAGATATACAGCAAAGTGAATCAGTTATACTTTTATACATATACCTGCTCTTTTATAGATTCTTTTCCCATACAGGTCATTACAGAGTATTGAGTAGAGTTCCGTATGCTATACAGTAGGTCCTCATTAGTGCTAACACATAATTTAAAATCTAGTCTTCGGTCACATTGCTTCACATCACTAGAGAATTTCTGACTAGTGAACAGTAGATAGTATTGTAAACCAAACCTAAAATTTTTTGCTTATATTTGATAATTCCCCAAAATTATACTCCTAAAATTATTATAAAATATTTGAATATTAAAGTACACAGCTGAATTTTTACATGTACAGATACATATATGTAACTAAAACTCTGACCAAGAATCAAAACAGTCCAGCCCCTCAGAAAGCCCCCTAATTTGTGTACAAAGTCAGCACCCATCCCCCTCAGATAGTAACTGCTATCTGAGTTCTGTAACACTGTATTTTCTTGTCCTATAGTTTTACATAAATGTAATCATACAGACTAGATTTTTGTATCCAGCTTTTTTGCACATGATTGCATCTGTGTTACATGTTGTTACATGCAGTGGTAGTTTGCTCTGCTTTACTCCTGTGTGGATTCATTATATGACTGTGCAGCAATTTATTTATCCATTATATTGTTAATAGACATTTGGATTGTTTCCAGTTTTTTAATATTATGAAATAAAATGGCTGTGAACAGTATTGTATATGCTTTTTGGTGAATGTATGCTTTCTTTTATCTTGAGTGTTCTCTAAAATGTATTTACAGATTGCATCTTTTTTTATCCTTTTCTGTGGAAAATGTGAATAAAATTATCTTCTACCATAATCAACTTTAGATGATAATGAAATAAACTGAAACTTTAATAGGTGTAAAATACTCTTGAAATACATTATTAGCAAAAGGTTGACATTCTTCCCCCCGCTGAATCTCAGTATTTATAGCTTCTTTGGAGGTTTTCATTAGTTATTGGCCATCTAGGAAGATTAACACATGATATAGTTGCACTTTGAACTGTGTGAACCAGTGGTAATGTTTCAGCAGTGGAAATGTTCTGTGCTAATATTAGAATCCAGAGAAGCTGTATTTTTTTTTTTTTACAGCCGTTTCAGTGACATTTGTTTGGAAGCTTTTTGCTGCTATAATATTTTTTTAATTCTTTTTTTTCCTCTCTCTCTTTTTTCCTACAGTCCTCTTTTATCCAAAGATAAGGTAAGAGATTTTCTTTGAAAATGTTTATAGGAAAAACGTAGAGTGTCCTGTTTTATTGTATGGACTGGTCTAGCAAGTAATGAAACCTTCCTCAAATTGTTTTCAGCTTTCTAACTTAATGCAACAGTTTCCCCAAAGTTTTTTTTTTTTCTTTTTTTCCTTTCTTTTTGAAAAACTTTTTAGATAGCAGCTGTCCAGAAGTCTCTGGGAAGGAAATGCTTTACGCAGTTAATAGTGACTGAAGATCCAAAGGAAAGAGGAGCTACAGCCAAAGAGCTGGGTATGTTTTTAAATTAGAAGTAGACCTTAAAAATGCCTGCCTCATATAATATTTTACAAGTATTACATCTGAGTTGCTGTGAAGGAGCTTTTTTGCGCATACTGCTCCTAGACAAATAGTAAAGTAAGGTTTTTTTTTAACATCGTATAATCCTATTTTTAGATATCTAGCAGTAGAAATTATAAAATCTAAATTCTTATAAAAACATAAAATTATTACATGTTTTCTGTAGGTGGTTATATGTATCTAAGAGAATATGACAAGACTGTGCAAATAAGCTCTGAAAGTGAATTGGTTTTAGTGCATTCAGGCATCCTTTTATGTATAAAAACCAACAATTTTTTTACAAACTTTACCAGAAATTTTTTTCTGTAAATCTAGATATTATCAAGATAGACTCTGTATCTGGACAGCTTATTTATGGTAATTTATTCTCTTCTTTTTTTGTTGGCTAACATGGGATACTTTAATTTATATATATATATTTCTAAAGCATTTATAGTTATGTTTTATATCACTGTCTTATGTCAAAAGAGTTTTAGAAATTTATTTTCTTATAGTAATAATGTATGTACATTATAAAAACTTTAGAAACTAAAGATAGATTTTTAACACTGTGTTTTAGGGCATTTATTTTTCCATGTGTTATGATTTTCGTACTATTTAATATTCCTGGGCCTGAAAATGGTGATATTAAACAGGCAGCATCACGTGTCTTAACTGAGTTGCCTAAAGAGATAAAATGACGGTGATGATGCCTTCAATTTCACTTGCCTTTTTCTCTTTTAAGTTTTTCCCCCTCAGATCTTTACTTCATCCCCTCTTCTCTTATGTGGCAAATTTGGGTGGCCTTAGGTCAATCCTACTGTATTCTGTTCTTCCTGTCTCTCTTTTCTGGTCATTTTTATGTTGGAAATCAGAATATAATGAGCTTCATAAGCATTTTAGGGGAATACATCACAAAGCAGTCACTAGTTTGGGTGTGAATACGTCTTTGTGTTGTGCACATTGGGAAGAAGGCTATTCCAAGTTTGAGTCTGACACTGCCCAGTAATAGCTCGGCACCGCTACTAGCTTGGACTCTGCCGCAGGTTGTGTGGCACAGACCAGGAAACTGAGATACCACACCTAAGCCACTTGCTTGGTGCTTTGACTCACAACTAGAACCTGTGTCTTCTGGTTTCTAACTGAATTGCAGCATGCTTCTGCTAAGGAAGTTATGTGGATTATCAAATTCCACCGTGCAGACATTTCATTAGTAACCATGTTATGGGGAGGGTGTGAACTGAATTCTAGGGAAAGAAATCTTGCCAAGTCTGATAAAATAGTATCTTTTAAAGAAAAATGTCAAATCTCTCATAGTCTACCCAGACACATTATTCTATGAATAAATACAGAGAAATGTAAGAAAGAATATGAAAAAAAATAGAAATATGAAAATATTACTTTCAATGGTTTGTATTTAATATGTTCTTTGTTTTACCCCATATTCCTTATTTCTAATATCTTACATGTTCTACAGTGTAGAGTTTTGCTTTTCTTTCTTTATATATGTCTTGGTCTTAAGCTCCTTATATAATAAGTAACTTGCTTTTGTCTGTGTGTGGTTGTTTCTGGTATCAAACTTGTCTGGTTTGAATCCTCTCTCCACCACTTAAGTTTGTGTGACCTTAAGAGACTTCCCTGGCAATCCAGTGGTTAAGACTCCACACTCCCAATGCAGGGGCACAGGTTTAATCTCTGATCGAGGAGCTGAGATCCTACATGCCACATAGTGTGGCCAAAAACAAAAATTTCTGTGACCATAGACAAGTTGCTTAACTTTTTTCTGTCCCTCCCTTTGCCCAGCTCCAAATGTGGGTTATTTTTACCTCATAGGATTTTTATGGGGATTAAATTAGTAATTTCACTAAGGCTTAGAACAGTACCTGGCACAAGGTAAGAAAACTACATGCTTACTGCTCTCATTACCCTTCCTCCACCACTTCCTCCCCATGTTATCACTACCCGCTGTGGCTAGTATTCCATTAATGTTCTCTATGTGTTATTCATTGCTACTTTTCTTTTTTTTTTTTTTTTTTTTGCTACTTTTCTATTTAATCTACCATGATTAAAGATTGAAAGTTATTTACATATTACTTTATATTTTCAGTGTACTTTTATGTATATTATTTCATCTTTTCCTCTTAACCAATTTAAGGTAGGCTAAATCATTTTAAGAAACTCAGGGAAGGTAAATGACTTATCCAAACAGAACTACAAAGTTAAAACCCTGTTTTCTGACCTTGAAGCCCATGTATTTTTATTACATTTTAATTCATTTTTATTAAGTAATATTTATATGTGAAAATATGTCACATACATACATTATAACAATGTATTAAAAAAATGAAGACCTGTGAACCTTATACCCAACAGAGGGACTAGATTATTGTCAGTCCTCCTGTTAAAACTACCTTTGTGTTCCTTTCTATCCCATCACCTGCTTCACTTCCCTGCCCCTAGGTAGTCATTATCCTGAGTTCTCCATTTATCATTCTCTTCCCACTTTTTAATCAACTTTATTGAAGTACAATTTCCATGCAATAAAATGTACCCATCTTAAGTGTACAATTTGTTGAGTATTGGCAGTTGTGTACATTCATATAACTACTAACCCAGTCAGAATATGGATCATTTTTATCACTCCAAAATCTTTCTCCCAATCGTATTATACTTAGTCCTTCCCACCTCCAGTCCCAGGCCACCAGTGCTTTCTGTTATTATCGATAGGTTTTCCTTGTTTTAGAATGTAATATAAATAGAATTGCTCAGCATACTTTCTTTTGAGAATTACCTTTATGACTAAATATACCATTAATACATTCTTTTTTATTGCTGAGTAGTATTCTTTTAACTTTACACGATTCATTTATCCACATACTTGTTGATAGACATTTGAGTAGTTTCCAGGTTGGAGATATCATGAATAAAACTGATAGGAAGTTAGTTTTTTTGTTTTTGTAGATATATGTTTTCATTTCTCTTGGGTAAAAAGAACTGAAGGTAGAATCAGGGTCATAGGGAAGATACATGTTTAACTTTACAAGAAACTGTCAAACAGTTCTACAATGCTGTTGTCCCATTTTATACCCCGCCAGCAATATATAAAAATTTCAATTGCTTTTAAATCCTTGCTGACATTTAATATTGTCAGTCTCTTTTTTTCTTTAAAATCATTTTAGTAGATATGAATGTCATTTTGGTTTTTAACTTGTTTTTCCCTGAGGACCAAGTGTATACATTTTTAGTTTTGCATTAACCTCTGTAGAAGTTGTATTAATTTATACTATTATCAACATTTCAGACTTAATTAAGGCACATTTTTTCATCAATCTGCTGAAATAAATATTAACACTGAAAATTTCTTTTTCAAGCCTGATATCACTAAAATGTTTTTACCCAATGATAGTTAGTGAGATATTGAGAAACTATAAGAAGCATGTTAATTCATGAATGCTTTAGTCTCATCCATAAATTACATAGGGAATTTTTCCCTAAAGAGAATTCATGGCAGAATGAGAGTTTAGAGAGTAACTCAAAGGCATGTGCATTTGTAGAGCACATGTTAGAACTTAGATTAAGTCCAACTTCTCATTTGAGAACTACCTCTTTAATTTGGTATTATTAAGTATGTCATACATTCAACTATTATTCCATTTTTATTTCATGAGAGTAGAATTTTTTTTTAGTGTGTCTTGAGTCAATGCAATAGGGATTAGTAGACTTACCTTACTAGATCTTTGGGTTCAAAAAAGCCACTTAACAGAAATTCATGTTAGTATTAACAGAAGCATTAGCAATAAGTTTATATTATGATACCTGCTTGTAGAAAATTCAAAATATGTTTTTGGTTAAACATAGTGGATCAACCATTTACTTCTACTTTTTTTTTTTTAAATACTATCGAAATGTCACAAAGGGACCCTTAAAGGCAGAAAGCCAGAAGGACAGAACTGGCAAGGAACCAGCAGCAGATATGACATCCAGAAAATGTTAGAAGCTGGAAAGCAGATGGATGGGTGACAACTGGCTTAACATACCATGCATGCTCAGTCGCTCAGTTGTGTCTTTGCAACTCCATGGTTTGTAGCCCACCAGGCTCCTCTGTCCGTGAGATTCTCCAGGCAAGAATACCAGAGTGGGTTGCCATTTCCTTCTTCAGGGGATCTTCCCCACCCAGGGATAGAACCTGCATCTCCTGCATTGGAAATGGATTCTTTACCACTGAGCCACCTGGGAAGCCCAACTTAACATACCAGAGAAAGCCGAAAACTAAGTGTCTACAAGGAAAAGGTTGATTTCTGCCTGAGAGGGTTTGGGCACAGAGAGTGCCTCTAAATTTAAGTTTAAAAGCTGTGCAAGAAGCATTTAGACCTTTATATCCCCTCTCTACCAAATAGGAAGCCCTATTGGAAGTTAGACATAATACAGCAGTGTCTTCAAAATTGTGAGAGAAAATGAATTCTAACCTAGAAAATTTTATCCAACGAAAGTTTTAGTTAGTGGTGAAGGAATAAAGACTTTCAGATGTGAATAATCTTAAAAAGTTTACCTTCCATGTATGTTTTCTTAGGAAATGTCCTTATAGTAAGAGAAAATAAACAAAGAGGAAGACCTGGGATTCAGAGAAAACATGGTTTCCTAAATAGAGCCAAAATGAATTCCTAGGATCATTGGGAAAGGAAATTCCTGGACAATACGAGTGTAGCAAGCCTAGAAAGGAGTTCCAGGTCAGGGACTCAAGAAGAATATGTCTTAAAACTGGAAGATTATCTGTTGTTACCTTTGCCATAGTTGTCTATCTGTCAGAGTTCAAAGATGCATAGATTAAAATTATTTTTAACAAAGTAATGAGGCTGTTATCAACACAAAAGAAAACAGCATAAATGAGAAAGAAAAATGTACCATAATACACAGCCTGGGTATCTTGTGAATACTTACAAAGCCATAGTACTGTAAACTTTGAATATTGATTTGCCCCAGATTTATGTTGAATTGTAATGGGAGCTAGAGGGGAAAGAAAACATCACTGTGGGAGAAAGGAATCTAAAGAGCCATGAGAACTAACTCTCTTCCTTAGTAGGAAGTTAGTAGGTGGTCTCTAAAACTGAAAAATCAATAGATAACAATATCTCTAGACATGGAGGGTAAATATGAGCAGAAACAGCTAAAGGAATTGAAAAGTAGCTGCCCCTAGAGAGCAGGCATCAGACAGATGGAACACTAAGGCGGAAGACTGTTTTTCATTACCAGTAAAGACAGGTTTTAAGCTTCTCTCCAAAAGCATAATTTGATACAACAAATTATAAAATAGCATATGTCTTGTTTGATTTGGAGACTGAATATGTATTAAAAACATCATTTATACTTTATATGGCATCACACATGAATTACAGCTACTGTCTTGATCTAGTCTGAAAATTTTGCCCTTTACATCTTAACTTACTATTTTTTTAATATTTTATATTGTTTCTAATAGTGGAATGAAGCAACTGTTTTCAGGCTAGTATTTTATAAATAATACATTGTACCAATGATAGTCTTTATTACACACCACTTACCTGTTATCTTGCTTCATTAGAAACTACTTAAATTGATTGTGTTTTGTCTGGTAACTATTGTTGGCCACTTCACTTTCTGGTTGTATTATTACCGAGTCCAAGCCCACTCTCGGCTTACCGCACAACAGGCCAGTATATCAGAGACGAGATGCTGGAGGCAAGGAATACGACTTTATTCAAAAAGCTGGCAGACCAAGAAGATGGCAGATTAAAGTCTCAAAATAACCATCTTATGGGATCTTGGATATTAGGTTCTTTTATAGAACAAGAGATGGGAAGGAGGTGAGGAAGTAAAGTAAAAAGGTCCTAAGTCTTGCAGAAATCTCCTGAAATAACCAGTCTTGTGGAGGGGTTATGTTCATTTCATTTCTGCAGCCTTTCACAGATGAGCAGGATCAGAATGTCTCTTTGTGAGGTTATAACAAAGGTACTTTAGTTTAACACTCAGGTTGGAGGGGCAGGGTTCCCTGTGGCAGGCCATTATGTATACTTACAGTTGTGGACGGTAATTATAATAACAAAAGCAATAAAAAGCAAAGGTTAAAGTAAAAGAAACAGATCCAACATAGAGTCAGAATTTGCTCTTCCCTATTACAATAGAATGCCATCTCAGACTGATTCTCTAACTTTTCAGTAATTTATAGCTATTAAATAGTTTCATTTTGATTCTTTATGATTTAGTCCTATTCCGTTCCAAATTTAACACTTAAATCTCATTTTATTCAAAGCTCTTCTCTGTCCACCAGCTCTGCGGGGGCTGGGTGCATGGTCTGTTCCCTTTTGAGCTATCTAGATTAGTGCATAGGCCTGAATCTAGTCTATAGGGACATTGTTGGCTCCAGCAGGACCAAGTGAGGAGGAGCTCACTTCCAAGTCACTTTCCTGGACATTTGTGGTCCTTCAGGTAACTGACCTTCGGCTTGAGACAGCATACCCCATTCCTCTGCTGTGAGGGCCTCTCTGCCATGTGTTTATGCTCTTTACTCTTTGAATTCCATGGATATGTTTGGAGGGCTGTCTTCTGAACCTTTGGGTACTGGGAACTTGGAGAGGATAGCTTGGATCCCTTTGCAGCTGGCTGGGGTCCTTTTTGCTCTGACCGCCCCCCCCACCCCCATCTTAACAGAGAGGCAGACCAGCAAGCTCAGTGGTGAAGCTGACAACCTAATGGGGATTAAAATGGTTTTCTGCAGCCTTCCCAACTTTGAGCGATTCTTTGTTGTTGTTCAACACTCAATTCATGTCTGACTCTTTACAACCCCTTGGACTGCAGCATGCCTGGCTTCCCTGTCCTTCACCATCTCGTGGGGCTTTACCATCTCCCTGAGTGATTCTTTGGGGTGGGACAAAAGAAAGAATGCTGTATTCTCCCTCAAAGAGACCTCTTTTTCCTTGTCCTCTCCTCATCTGACTTTGACTTAAGGTGTTGGGAGAGGTAATACAAACTCAGCAGTGCAGAGCTGAGGTTACCAGTTTCTTTCCCTAATTCTCTGAAATCAGAAGATGGCATTTAAGTCCTGCCTTTTCTTTGTTATGGTATGTGCCACCGTTGCTAATTGGTAATTATTGAAGTACCAATAGATGAAAAACCAGGTATAATATAATCATCACTATATTTCATCCTTGATTTTAACCTTTGGCCCATCATATGTTATTTAATTTACATCATTTTTAAATTAAATAATATATGATAAAAGAAAAAGTTAAAACTTCTGTGATAGTTGTTCAGTTGCTAAGTCCGACTCCTTGCACCCCATGAAGCGCAGCATGCCAGGAGTTAGGAATGCTTGATCAACCAAGAGGGCTTCCCAGGTGCAGTAGTGGTAAAAGAACCCACCTGCCAATGCAGGAGACACAGGTTCAATCCCTGGGTCAGGAACACCCCCTAACGAAGGGAATGGCACCCACTCCCGTATTCTTGCCTGGAGAATCCAATGGACAGAGGAGCCTGGTGGACTGCAGCCCATAGGATCACAAAGAGTCAGTGACTTTTTAACTTAGCTGAAGTGAAAGTGACTGAAGTGACATAGCACAATCAACCAAAAACTGAATCATGAACAAGCGTCTCTGTGATCTACTAATTTATGCATGCATTTAGCATATATTTTGTGAAAGTTTTTAATGGTTTAATTTTAAAGTCAAATGGAAGTATTTTAAATTGATTTTATTTAAAATAGAAATTGAAAGAAATATCAAAATTCCACACTCATTTCTGCCTAGTACCAAGACTTACAATTTGCTTTTTACCACTACCTGTTACTACTTCCCCTTGAGAAGTTACAAGTAATTTTCTAATACATTAATTAAGGATTTTATTATTAATGATGCTTAAATAATTTTAAACAGATTTATGTTCCTTAGCGGCTTCCCTGGAAGTTCAGCTGGTAAAGAATCCTCCTGCAATGCAGGAGATCCTGGTTTGATTCCTGGGTCAGAAATATCTCTAGAGAAGGGATAGGCTACCCACTCCAGAATTATTGGGCTTCCCTGGTGGCACAGATGCTAAAGAATCCGCCTGCAATGTGGGAGACCTGGGTTCAGTCCCTGGATTGGGAAGGTCCCCTGGAGGAGGGCATGGCAACCCATTCCAGTACTCTTGCCTAGAGAATCCCCATGGACAGAGGAGCCTGGTGGGCTGCGGTCCATGGGGTCACAGAGAGTCAGACACGACTGAGTGACTAAGCACAGCACAGCATTTTCCTTAGTTAGCCTTAATAGATCAGAACCAGTATTGTTTTTCTTACAATATAATACAGTATATTTCATAAACATACTGAAAATAATTTTCCCACACTTTAAAATATTTAAAATATTTGTTTAAATAGATGCAGCTAATAAAGTTTAGAATGTCTTTTAAACCTTTGAAAAATTACTTTTTTCAATTATAATGAAGACTAAGCAATATATTCTTGTCCTTAACATGTTTTTGAATAATGTCTGTTAATTTTTATATCTAAAGGATTACTTACTAAATGTTTAGAGTATTTCCTCTACTTAAAGATGCGATAATCCAACAGGTAGAATTTCCATTTCAGAGGTGCAGAGTATTACTGTGTCTCACCGTACAATTCATGTCCTTTCTCTTCCCTTCTGTACAAAGTGCCGTGTTGAATCTTAAAACCACTTGTTTTTCTTCATCTTCAGAGAGTGAAACTTGTCTTGGCATGGAATCAGGAAAAGAGAGCCAACGTAAAGAAGAGACCCCGGAGAGCAGTCCCTGCTGTGATGAGGTGGTCAAGCAGGCAGATCCCCGGAGCCTCCCGGTAACTGCAGGGAAGGGCCACACGGAGGAGCCACTCTGCAGCGCTGAAGCCACGCAGGAGCTCCACGCCCAGCCCTCGGAGTCGGCAGGGAGCAGGTCCAGCCCCCACTCCTCAGGGAACGCTCCTGAGGATGACAGCCGCCTGCATCTGGCTCAGACAGAGACCTGCCAAGACGTGGCCGAAACAGAGCGCATTGCTAAGGACCCTAAGGTTTCCAGTCAATCAGTGACAGAGCCATTGATTTTACCAGGCTCTGACCATATACCTCCTGCATTGATTTCTGAGGGTAAATACTCACAAAGAAAGGAACTCCGGTTGCCACTCCGGGATGCTTCTGAGGCGTTGCCCACAGACCAACTTGAGAACAATGAATTAAATGAGCTGCAGCAACCTGATCTCACAGAGCGTGATGGAAAATCACCACAGGGGCAGGCTGACTCAGAGGGCTCTGAGAGTGTACTTTGTGAAAATAATCCAGTGTCTGATTTAAGTACAGTGCTTCCAGAGGTGTATATGGCCCCAGAGGAACAGGGAGATAAGGAAGAACAAGTCAGTAAAGAGACAGACGACTATTTGAACAGCCTTTTAGAAGGATGCTTAAAAGATACTGAAGATTCCCTCTCATATGAAGATAACCAAGAGGAAGACTCTGATTTGCTTCAAGATCTTTCTCCTGAAGAAGCATCCTATAGCCTACAGGAGAACCTGCCTTCTGATGAAAGCTGTCTCTCTCTTGATGATCTTGCAAAAAGGATAGAGATCGCAGAGGTAAATTTGAGATTTAATATAAATATAATTTTAAAAGTAAGGTGAAATTTGAAAACACATATATTTTAAATATTGCCTTGCTTTTGTGAATTTTTCTCTGGCCTCAAACGTGGCAGGGAAATTTAGTTAGCATAAACTTTGACTCACTATGTATAATCATGATGTTTATACCTCAGCTAATTATATTGCATGCCTCCTGTATAATAAGTATTATATACACCATTTTTCATACTTTTACGATTTTCATTTGGCAGTCCTGGGAATTATGAACAAGATAAGATTAGTTACATTCTTGTAAGGAAACCTTATGTTTCTTGTCATACATCTAGAAGATAAAATACTACTATTTCTTCTTAATACTAATGTATTTTGAAAGTCTTTAAAACATTGTAACAATGAATGAAACATTTTAAGATACAGTAAGAGTTGGAAATACTGAATGGATTTATCAGTTCTAGGTTTGAACAAATTAAATACTCCTTGACTAAGTCAAATTTTACAAATAATTCAAAGTTTTAAAGTTTCTCTAAATAGAACTTAAGCTGATCAAAACCAAAAAAGAGGGCAGGAGAGAATATCAAAGTGACCATCGTCCTTTGTTTGAGAATACAATTTTTTAAAGTTCAGGCGGGAGCAGGGGGGACCATACCAAAACTGTAGCACCTTCAAAAGGCAGCCTGGCCTAGTAGAAAGAGCAGTGTGTGACAACCTTAGTTCAAATACTGACTCAGCCTTCAAATACTGACTTCAAATACTGTTACCAGCCTTATGGAGTTACCGTCTAATTCTGTTTATTTCTCTGAGAATTAGGATGCTAACTGCTTTTCTTCTCTCATCTTGTGTTTTTTCCAAGTAAGCTTTTATTTTAATTTGTATCTGTTGTTTTCTGATTCTGCGTTATCACTGAAATAAAAAACCATCAAGTAGAAGATGGAAATGTAGCCAAGCCAAAATAGACAACAGAATACATATGGAAATGAAACCCTGTGAGAGCTTCCTAAGATAATTACTGTCATGTTACTAGCTTTCTTTCTTGCAGTTTATAGTCAACTATCAACTATGATTTTTAAAATTTTTTTCTTCATGAAATAGATAAAATAGTCATTCTTTTTATTTTAACCAGATCTTTTTATTGCCACTGATAGTCAATCCTCCATAAACTGACTTTTCTTCTCAATTTTTTCCTTAAAATTGTTTAGTAGTGCTTAATGAGTGCAGAGTTTCTGTTGGGGTGATGAAAATTTTAGAGATAGATATTGGTGGTGGTTATGCAACATGAATATAATTTCACCTAAAAATGGTTAAAATGGCAATGTTGTGTGTGTGTGTGTGTGTGTGTGTGTATAATTTTTGTATCATAATTTTTAAGAATAGTAAAAAAAAAAAAAAAAGATTTTAAATAGATCTAATAGTATAACACTGGACCCAGAACTCCTTCTCTTTATTTTCATCAGACTTCTGGTACAGGGAATTATCAAAGTAAAGTCACAACCAGATTCAAATCTAGGTTTAATACCAGAAGGTTACTACTGTCTAACTGCTTCTTTTCAAGTTGAATCAAGCTGACTTGTTGTATGGTCTAGTTTTACTTTTTTAAATATAAACTGTGGAGAAGGACAGAGTGCTCCTGTTGAGTTTCCCTGCCTTAACGGACATTTATGGTGGGGAATTACTGTTGAATTAACACTGTATTACAACTAAATGGAACAGTCCTTCCTCAAACTCATAATGTCAGTTTTTCCTAGGTTTCCTCCTTGGAAATTATGCTACGTACATCTTAAAATCGTCCTTCCTGTGAAATTACTTTTTATACACGATGGTCCCCTTTCCTAAAAGTCTATTGTTCTGTTAAGTTGTACTGTTTTTAAAACCCCCAAAGCTGCATATGACTGACAATGCTAGTTTACTTTTCTATGATAATGCTAAACAGACTGTTTCTGAATACTCCTTCTCCATCCTAAAAAATATACTTTATTAAAATCTACCTAACTGTGTCAGGAAAAGTTTTTAAACTTTGAAAATCACTGTGCTTACTGTTTCCATAGTACCTTAAGAATGAAGTTTTGAGCTAAGTAAAATGTTCAGGTAAAAGGGGGTTTGCTTTTAAGCGCAAACTTCTTTTTAATCCAAACACTGTTTATTTCGTGCTTTCAGTGGAACTCTGTTAAGGATGTCATCCATGTGTCAGGTGATGAAGATACAGTGAAGAATCAGAAGAAGTTTGTGGCGTTTGAGGGGCTCTCTTCTGCCACACTTGTTCATACTTTTGTGAACAGAGGATACAGAACATAATTTCTTAATAACTAAATAATATTCATGGATATTTTTCCTGCCCTCAGGAGCCACTGAGGCTCATAGCCTATGTTCCTCCATATAATCGTGCTCTCCTTGTGAGTCCTTGTCTCCCAAATTTATCATTTCTTGTCAGTGACTCCGCCCCTCACAGATCTCCTTACAGCCTGCCACACTTTCTACCACTGTGTTTATGGTAGAATATAATGGTATGTTCTCTCGTTGCCATATATCTCTCTGCTTTCATTCTCTTGCCATTTCTGCATGGCTCAGCTCTGACTTCAGTGGAACTTGGCCCTGATAACCATTACCAGCACAGTGGAAGTGTTTGTTGTTTTTTTTTAAACACTCAGGTTCATCATTATTTCTTAAGATGAGATAATTTATACAAAATCTCATAAAGAACTAAAAACATGTACACTAATTTAATTCATTAATAAAGAAATATGTATAAATGAAACTTTTCTAGGTTTGGGAAATGTTTTCAAAGCCAGAATAATTTTGCTGAGTAAAATAATAGCTTAGTGTCCAAAAAATCGCTGTTCTTTCTTATGTAAAAAAAGAACCTAGAACCTGACACACTGTCATCAAACGTGTTTTTTTTTTAATCTTTAAAAAAAATTTGTTTTTAATGGAAGGATAATTGCTTTACAATATTGTGTTGATTTTTACCAGACATCAACATGAGTGAGCCATAGGTTTACCCATGTCCCCTCCTACTTGAACATCCTTTCCACCTCCCTCCCCATTCTACCCCTCTCTACAGTTTTCAAAAAGCATCAAAAACATTTATGTTCATTTCATAGATTCTTAAGAAAAAAGTTTATCACATGTGGAGTGTCTGTACGTTAGAGCGATTCACTCACTTATCCCCTCATTCAGTGATTTTTTTTTCTTTTAAAGTGAAAGCGGTTTTATTTGTTTTCCATTCTTATGTGAAAAATTGCTGAAGATCGTTACAAAAGTAGGTCTCTACACAACATGCTATTGCTGCACTGTAAATGCTCTCTGCTGTTGGTTAGTCACGAAGTCGTGTCTGAGTCTTTTGCGACCCCATAGACTGTAGCCCGCCAGGCTCCTCTGTCCATGGGATTTCCCAGGCAAGAACACTGGAGTGGGTTGCCATTTCCTACTCCACATTCAGTGATTTTTATGTAACTTCTGATTGCCATGACATTACAGATGCAGTGATTAAAAATTCAGAGAAGGATGCTATATGTGTGAAGCCTCAGTCTAACAGTTGTCTGACTGCAAGTGCTACCTGTTTACTGAATTTGAGTATCCTAGTTTTCAAAAAAAAGATGAAATTTTATCTCAATACCCATAATACACTGGCATTATTTTAATGTCAGAATCCAAACTCCTCTTACCCAGCAACCTAGTAATGCTAATACATCATTGACTTGCTTTGTTCTGGAACCTGGGAGGATTGCATTATCTTCTCTTTAAACTCTTTAGCTGTTCTAGCATCAGAACCTTAGGAGGAAATATGCCATACAACTTCAAGGAGGCATTAGGATCCAGCCTCATACTGCTATTGATAATAAAAGTCCACTCAGCTCATAGTAGACTGTTATATATGTGGAGAAGAGGAAGTTGTTTTGTTTTCTAAATAAGTAGCACATCAAGTATTGGATAAATTTTTACAAAAATTAATCTATTCACATTGAAAATGATCATAGTATGTAATTCAAAGATCCCTTTATGAGCAGATTTTAGCAACATGATATGCCATACGGAGATAAACCATTCATTTTTCTTCATTTAACATATGTATGTGTAATCTGTTGGCAGAGATGTCATATGTTCAGAAAACTAAAGGCTTCAGATTCAAGTGATTTTTGTTTTTAGAAATAATATCATAGTTTCTTCACTCCTTTACTACTGCTTGGGTCTTTAAAAAACTTTTAATCTGAAAGAGGACAACACATGTTCCTTGTCCTGTGTCTATATTGGCAGCATTACTTAGCTTTAGGTCTACCTGTCTCACAGGAACCAAAATAGGGAAGGACATAACCTAGAACTTTCTGACGGGGAGAAAGGTAACAACACAGAATTGGTGTTGAGTTTGTCTCCAGAGAAACTAATCTAAGTGACTTCTGTGCAGCAGTCATCTCTGTCTCTTGGGTGGGATCGGGGATTAAGTTACATTAAGAGTAATCACTGTGGAATTCCCTTACCAATGTAAGATGCTAGGCTAGGATAAAGCAGCAGGATTTTAGAAAATCATATAGTTAGCTCTTTCGTGGATCTCGGACAAAGGAGGGTCATAGAAAAAGCAATCGTGGTGTTTTTGAACGACTGTTTTAAGGGGAGCAGGGTAAGCCCAGCTTCATCACCATAGAGGAAATATAGTCTTCCAATAACGTAAGAGGGTCCATGGAAAATGCTTGACCCAGGATTTATGTAAGTGTCTAATGAGCCCCAGAGGATTATCCAGGGATTACCTATCCTTTCTCTGTGCCAGATGGTCTCATCTTTGCCTTTCTTTTTTATCCTGCCCTCTAAATTTTCTGATTACTTACTGCATCTCTTATTTGTCATGTCTCTTGGACCCAGCTCCTTTTCTTTTCCATTTAAATCGTTCTTTAAATTTATGTCTTTACTGCCTCTTTCTGGACTCTTGCAGTAGCTACTTAATAAGTTTCCCCATTGCTCATATCATCTTCTCCCCCCTTCAAATGGTCTTATATTTATAAGTATAAAAGTAGTGTCTCAATAGGATCACCCAGCCACTCAGGCAACACGGGTAAATGAAATGACTCAGTTGTAGGTGATGGGGGAACGTTCCCATTTCTTGTCTAGAAAGCTGAATAGCTTTTTTAAATTCTCTAGGTGCAACCAAACACACCTGCGGTTCTGAATCTAACACATAGACTGTAAATTTAAACCTCTGCTATAAAATAATGTTTGCTTGTCAGTCTTTTCCCATGACTCCATTTGGCTCCAGGATAAGGGCTGTATAGTAAATGGATTGATATACAAGACACTTGGTAATCTGGCCCACTTTACCTTTCCAACACCATCTCCTGCTGTTCCTTTGTTCTTAAACTGTTACTATTGTCAGCCTGGCCTCCCTGCTGCCTCTAGGTATTACTTGAATATTGTCACCTCTCGTCTTCACCTTCTGTGTTAGTCTGCTCTGGAGTGACCAACTCTTTCCCCACACATTTATTTCTTGTTCACCCTCGAGGTCTAGGCTCTGCCTTTTTTAGCATGTAGAATGCCAAGCACAGTGCCCATCATGGGCAGTACTCAATAAATGCTAGCTGCTGCCATTCTTTCTTTTTTTTTAAATTTTTTCCTTTATTTTTATTAGTTGGAGGCTAATTACTTTACAGTATTGTAGTGGTTTTTGCCATACATTGACATGATTCAGCCATGGATTTACACGTGTTCCCCATCCCAATCCCCCGTCCCACCTCCCTCCCCATCCCATTCCTCTGGGTCATCCCAGTGCACCAGCCCTGAGCACTTGTCTCATGCATCCAACCTGGACTGGCAGTCTGTTTAACATATGATAATATACATGTTTCAGTGCTATTCTCTGAGATCATCCCACCCTCACCTTTTCCCGTAGAATCCAAAAGTCTGTTCCATACATCTGTGTCTCTTTTTCTCTCTTGCATATAGGGTTATCATTACCATCTTTCTAAAGTCCATATATATGCATTAGTATACTGTAATGGTGTTTATCTTTCTGGCTTACTTCACTCTGTATAATGGGCTCCAGTTTCATCCATCTCATTAGAACTGATTCAAATGTATTCTTTTTAATGGCTGAGTAATATTCCATTGTGTATATGTACCATAGCTTTCTTATCCATTTGTCTGCTGATGGGCATCTAGGTTGCTTCCATGTCCTGGCTATTATAAACAGTGCTGCGATGAACATTGGGGTACACATGTCTCTTTCAGATCTGGTTTCCTCAGTGTGTATACCCAGGAGTGGGATTGCTAGGTCATATGGCAGTTCTATTTCCAGTTTTTTAAGGAATCTCCACACTGTTCTCCATAGTGGCTGTACTAGTTTGCATTCCCACCGACAATGTAAGAGGGTTCCATTTTCTCCACACCCTCTCCAGCATTTATTGCTTGTAGACTTTTAGATAGCAGCCATTCGGACTGGTGTGTAATGGTACCTCATTGTGGTTTTGATTTGCATTTCTCTGATAATGAGTGATGTTGAGCATCTTTTCATGTATTTGTTAGCCATCTGTATGTCTTCTTTGGAGAAATGTCTGTTTAGATCTTTGGCCCATTTTTTGATTGGATCATTTATTTTTCTGGAATTGAGCTGCAGGAGTTGCTTGTATATTTTTGAGATTAATCCTTTATCTGTTGCTTCATTTGCTATTATTTTCTCCCATTCTGAAGGCTGTCTTTTCACCTTACTTATAGTTTCCTTTGTTGTGCAAAAGCTTTTAAGTTTAATTAGGTCCCATTTGTTTATTTTTGCTTTTATTTCCAATATTCTGGGAGGTGGGTCATAGAGGATCTTGCTGAGATTTATGTCGGAGAGTGTTTTGCCTATGTTCTCCTCTAGGAGTTTTATAGTTTCTGGTCTTACATTTAGATCTTTAATCCATTTTGAGTTTATTTTTGTGTATGGTGTTAGAAAGTGTTCTAGTTTCATTCTTTTACAAGTGGTTGACCAGTGTTCCCAGCACCACTTGCTAAAGAGGTTGTCTTTTTTCCATTGTATAGTCTTGGCTCCTTCGTCGAAGATAAGGTATCCATAGGTACATGGATTTATCTCTGGGCTTTCTATTTTGTTCCATTGATCTATATTTCTGTCTTTGTGCCAGTACCATACTGTCTTGATGACTGTGGCTTTGTAGTAGAGCCTGAAGTCAGGCAGGTTGAGTCCTCCAGTTCCATTCTTCTTTCTCAAGATTGCTTTGGCTATTTGAGGTTTTTTGTATTTCCATACAAATTGTGAAATTATTTGCTCTAGTTCTGTGAAAAATACCATTGGTAGCTTGATCGGGATTGCATTGAATCTATAGATTACTTTGGATAGTATATTCATTTTCACAATATTGATTCTTCCAATCCATGAACACGGTATATTTCTCCATCTATTTGTGTCCTCTTTGATTTCTTTCATCAGTGTTTTATAGTTTTCTGTATATAGGTCTTTTGTTTCTTTAGATAGATATACTCTAAGTACACCAAAGTCCATAATGTTTTTTCCTTTGATTTGCAGATGAGGGAGGGGCCTGAACATCATTCCTCCCAAAGTTCTGTCTACCTGTCCTGTTATTAAAGGACACACACACGTGTTTGTATATTGCCCTCTTCACTAAATTGCAAGTTCCTGAAGGGTGGGGATCCTGTTGAATGCATTTTTTTATTCTCTGCAAAGCCCAACAGCCACCTGTATACGATAAGCCTTCCCCTTCTCCTCTTTTCTTCTTTTGACCTAGTTCACTTAGAAAAATAAATCACCTTTAAGGATAGATTTGGTTTTGATTATTTTAAAGGGAAAGGCTATGTTATTTGAGTAAGTATAGGCTAGGGACTTTATATAAATTGTTCATCTGTATATTCATTTGCTCTTTGGCATATTTATTGAGCACCTACTGTATTTTAGAAACTAAGGAGATACCAGTGAATACAGATCAACCCACTCCAGTACTCTTACCTGGAAAATCCCATGGATGGAGGAGCCTGGTAGGCTACAGTCCACGGGGTCGCAAAGAGTCGGACATGACTGAGTGACTTCACTTTCACTTCACTTCACCTGCCCTCATGATACTTACTCTAGAGGGAGAGACACATAATAAGTTCACATAAAAATAAACAGTATTGTTTTATATATTGATAATGGCTCTGAAGAAATTTTAGCAGGATGAAGGGGTATAGAGAGACCAATGTGCTGGGTAGGGGAGAGGAATGGGCTCTGGCTAACCAGGGTGGAGGGGAGGGCAATGAGGGGACCAGCAGGAGGGCCAACAAAGCTAGAGCACAGTGAACAGAACAGTAGGACGTTCAGATGGAGAAGACAAGCTGAGCTAGTTCCTTGAGGACCTCGTAGACCAAGGTAAGGAACTAGAATTAAATTTAATTGGCGGTAACATTTTGAAATGGATTTTGAGCAGAAGATGTGATTTTATTTGTTTCCTGCCTGCTCTACGGAGACTAGAAAAGTGAAGACAGAGGCCAGAGAAAGGAGATTGATCCAGTTATTGCAATTATTCAGGTGAGAAATAGTGAAGGACTCAGTAGCAATGGATGTGCTGAAGATATATTTTTATGAAGGAGGAACTAACAAGATTTGCTAATGGAGCAGTTTTGAGGGAAAGTGAACCAGTTCTGTTTTGGAATCTACCTTTTTAAGTGATTTACTGGGGATTAAAAAGTGGGATGGTGTCTTGACATTCTTACCCATTTCTTTTCCTATTTTATATTTATTAAATTGTCCCTTTAAACAAATAAAACCTAATTACAAAAACAACAGATAGTGCCTAATTTAGAAACTTAGGTACATTATAAAGCTCATATTTTTATTTTAAAAAACTTTTTTCCTTTTTAGATTAATCTAGGAAAAATTTAGTATCACTGTACTTCATCATCATTTGTTTTTCACTCTCCAAATTGCAGTGTTCTAAGATGCAGTATCGTGGGGTTGGAGATAACCATTGTGTTTCTTTCTAGAAGATGACTTTCCTCCATTTAGCCTCAGTTCCTGTTGCTCCAGCTGTGACTTGTTATGTTAATTTGCTGTCGTAGTAGCCATGACATTAATCTACTTTCAGATGAATTGAATGACACAAATGATCTTTCATCTAACCATCTCCTCCCCAGTGTCTCTAGATAGACAGATTTAGCCATTAGTTTAAGTATATCTTAATTCAGGTGATTTATAAGATAAGGATTTGTTGTATAAAGTGCTTTGGAAAGACAAAAGAAACTTATTAGGTTTATTTGAAAGTTCTGTTCATCTCACTTTAATTGTAATATATAACAAATGACACTAAGCAAAATTTTAATAACCATGGAAAATAAGATCTTTTCACATTAAGGAAATGGCAGGAGGTTTAATCTTGTGTTTGTATTCAACTCTGCCAATAGCTGGTGCTACAAATGTAAGCAAGCTATTTAAGCTGTCTCAGCTTGACTTCTTCAT
Organism: Muntiacus reevesi; assembly: GCF_963930625.1. Lineage (NCBI taxonomy): Eukaryota > Metazoa > Chordata > Mammalia > Artiodactyla > Cervidae > Muntiacus > Muntiacus reevesi. The sequence continues at coordinate 77,452,264 of NC_089253.1, read as the reverse complement.
CTGTAAAATAGGACTTAAGTATGACATATTAATGTGACATAATTAATATGACATATTTCTGGGCTCCAAAATCACCACAGATGGTGACTGCAGCCATGAATCTAAAAGATGCTTACTCCTTGAAAGGAAAGTTACGACCAACCTAGACAGCATATTAAAAAGCAGAGATATTACTTTGTCAACAAAGGTCCGTCTAGTCAAGGCTATGGTTTTTCCAGTGGGTCATGTATGGATGTAAGAGTTGGACTATAAAGAAAGCTGAGCGCTGAAGAATTGATGCTTGAACTGTGGTGTTGAAGAAGACTCTTGAGAGTCCCTTGGACTGCAAGGAGATCCAGACAGTCCATCCTAAAGGAGATCAGTCCTGGGTGTTCATTGGACGGACTGATGCTGAAGCTGAAACTCCAATACTTTGGCCACCTGATGTGAAGAACTGACTCATTTGAAAAGACTCTGATGCTGGGAAAGATTGAAGGCAGGAGGAGAAGGGGACAACAGAGGATGAGATGGTTGGATGGCATCACCGACTCAATGGACATGGGTTTGGGTGGACTCTGGAAGTTGGTGATGCACAGGGAGGCCTGGTGTGCTGCAGTTCATGGGGTCACAAAGAGTCAGATACGACTGAACAACTGAACTGAACTGAACTGATGACATACTCTGTAAATGTCTTTACAGAAAGTGTAGAGATTCACTAAATTATAGTTCTTATTATGACACCCAGATCTAGAGGACTAAACAGAGAACCATGACTTTTTCCTTCAGTGAAGAAGAGTAGCAGAAAACTTGACATGTGTTTCTACAGTGAGATTGCTGGCATTCAAGCTATTTGTAATATACTAATATGATTTATGAATATTAATTATCAAGTTAGTTGCAAACCAAGCAACCTTAAGGTTCTGGGTTGAGCAAAGCCTAGATCAATAAAATAATATTTTTTAATATCTATTTTTTCCTTTGAGGAGGCAGATTTAATAGCAAGGCCTGTCTGAGTGTTTTTTTTCCATGTCATATTATGATTTCCTGTGCCAGCAGAGTTGCAGAATAATCTTGTTTTTACAACCAGTTCATTCTTAAAATGCTGTTTGTGATGATCATTGATGTTTGAGGGGAAGTGCAGGAGAGCTATTTATTTACAAATATACAGAGCTACCATGCATGCTAACTCACTTCAGTTGTGTCCAACTCTGTGCAACCCTGTGGACTGTAGCCTGCCAGGCTCCTCTGTGCATGGGATTCTCCAGGCAAGAATACTGAAGTGGGTTGCCATGCCCTCCTCCAGGGGATCTTCCTACAAAGGGATGGAACTCATGTCTCTTAAATCTCCTGCACTGGCAGGCAGGTTCTTTACCACTAATGCAATTTGGGAAGCCCATGCAGAGCTAGGCCAGGTGGATATTTCATTATTCTTTTAAATTCTGCACTAATTCATAGTGTAGTACCAGTAACAATTACACTAATTGCAGCTTAGACATTCTTTTTGTTCTCAGTGTAAAGGCTTGGTATACTTTGTTTTGGTAGGAAAGGAATTTGGTAATTGAAGTGGGAAACTAAATTTAGTTTAGTTTTATTTTCTCTCTTTTTCTTTTCTTGCTGTGCCGTGTAGCTTGTGGGATCTTAGTTCCCCCAACCAGGGATTGAACCTGGGCCCTCAGCAGTGAGAGCACAGTCCTAACCACTGGATCACAGAGAATTACCTAAGTTTAGTTTTTAAAGCTTCGTTTTTTGAGGTTTAAAATTTCTTGACCTTTTAATATTGACATTATGATTAAAAAATTAAAAGGCATAGAAGCATAGAAATTTTTTTTAAGTAGTTTGAAGTAGACACATTTCTGTGTCCCCTAAACTTAGAAACACTTGGCAAACTTTTGAATGAGACCCCAGACTAACACCATGATCTTGTTTTAACTAACTTGCCCTTCTACCGTAAAATTAAACTCTACTAATGTCATTTCTTAAATATTTTGTCCAATTGCCTTAGCATGGTAAGTAGGAATTGCCTTGCTAGGGGTAGGTTCTAAGACCTTTATTCAGAACTCCTCCCAGAACAGAAAAGACCTGTCTTCTAAGAGTTTCCCTTTTGCCTTGCATCTCCTATGCCTAAATTTGGTCCCACCATCCCTATAGTCTGTAGGACCAGAGAGCAGTTATAAAAGAAGGATCCCTGGAGAAGATCCCTGAGCAAGACTTACAGGAAATAATGGAGAAGAGCACATTCCTTCACCTCAGACACTGTCTTGCTGAAACATGTTCTTGGTGGGAAAGAAAAAGGAAAAGAAAGTAAAGCCTGTGGTTAGATTTTTGCCAGGAATTAAGGGTTGAGTGGGGAGGGTGTCAAGACAGCATGCTGGCTCATCCCACATAACTGTAATTTCTCATACTCTTTCTTCTTCCCTCTTTCAAAAATTTGCCAAAGTTCACTGCCACCCATGGTAAATAAGATGGGGCCACTTGGAAAGTCTTGTATCCTGTAACTACTTGACTTCTGGAGCCAAACACCCCAAATTAGGCCAACAAGGAGCTAAAGTGGGGGCCTAACAGCTCCTGCACCTAGTATAGCTTCTAGGTCTTAGAAGCACCATCTGTGTCTTTCCAGATGATTTTGAGAGTTTCTCTTGGCCTTTCACCATCCATTTATACATAGTTGCAGCTCTTTCAATTTACTGTTGGGTCTGTTTCTTGAATTTACAGATTCAAAACTCAGATCACAATGATATACAGTTAATAGTAATGCAATTCTGGGGGTCTTCTTCAGAGGTATTCTTAATATAATTGTTTATTCTTTGTAGTTAAAGCAATTTGAAAGCACCTGTGATAGGTGACATCATTTTTGGTAAATACTGTTTTATGGAGAAAATCGATAGTAAATGAATCTATGAAAAATTAATTTCCATTTTCCATGTCTTGCCCTTTAGAAACTTATTAGGACTTCTTTTTCTCCCTTAAGTACCCAGTTTCAGCTTGATACTTGTAAAGTTTTTCTTTGTTTTATGAAGATTCTCTTTAATGTTTTGCTTTCTGATGAAAGATTGAAAAACTGTTCCTTTGCATAATTTGTACTTATCATTTTAATGTCACTAAAGTACTTTAGCTTTCTCAAAAGAAATACATCATCTGAAATACATGTTTTCTATAAAAAGAATAAATTACTAACATTGATTTTTTTATTTTTATTTTTTTTGAGATAATGGTTTCTATAGATTCATGTTCAGGGAAGCCCAGTAGAAGACAATATTGAGTTATTTGACCCTAGAAGCCTTGAGTTATAAAAAGAACTAATAGAATCTATAATATTTATGTATAGTTTATTGTCAAAGATGGTTGGCTGGAACTCCAAGTCATATTAAGTATTTTATACCATTGATCAGATAAATGACTTTACAGGAAGTGGCCAGCTTACAGTGATGTGACACCAGCAAACCACTGACATGTACAGTGTGAGACACACAGTGCCCAACTGTGTGTCATCACCTACAGCTTGTCCAAGCAGGCAACCACCAGTCAACCTGGGTGAGTCAACCTGCTGCCTAGGGGGCCTTCAGTAAGGCCTCTAGCTTCCCAGCCTGGCTCCACGAACCAGTTCTCTTCTCTTTCTCCCTACACCTCGGAGTCTTTTCATTCCACAATGGCAAGGGTTTCTGTTTCTTCTTTGATCCTAAATAAAGGGCGGGGCCGAGGGAGAAGAGAGGTATCCCAAGTGAAAACCAGAAAGACAGCGTAGAAAGGGGTAGAGGTGCGAACTAAAGAGATAATAGCAAACTCTATGAAGGGCCAAGGATTGAATATTTTAGACTTTCTGGCCTGTATTTAGTTTTCCCATCGTAGCAGGCATATACAATATGTGGATGAGTGAGCTTGGCTGTATTCCAATTAAATTGTATTTACAAAACTAGGCAGTGGGCCTTTGGCCTACTGGACATAGTTTGCCACACTATGCATACTACATGGTAATACGTGCCTAGTAAACTAGATCTGAGAGATATTCTAGAAGAGTTCTTAAAGTCTTTAGAGCACTGTAACATTATTTAGTAAATGTGTAGTTTCTCAGAGAAGTTGAGGACAACACTGATTTTGATGTTAAAAGTTGGTATCAAGTGTATTTTTAGCCTCACATATTCATTTCTTAAAAGTTGCTGATGAATGAAAAAAAGCCTCTGTTGTAGAGCAAAACCCAGTGCTCATGATTAAGCAAAGAGGGGCAGTTAGGAATCATTTTATAGATGACGTAACAGGTAAGGGGAGCTTTAAAGGAGGCCTGATTTCCAATCGATGCCGTGTCACACTGCCTGGCCCTGGATTCAACTCAAGGCTTTAGAAAAGAAATCAGTACTTTAGAAGTGTGTATTTGGCAGTATCTGAATACAAGTGAAAGTATTATTCTGTAAAATTTTGATAATTGTTATATTTTTTCTCCTATGGTTAAAACTCTAATAGGAATTCCAATACTTGTTGAATTAGCCTTCTTACCATTACATGTAAAATATCACTGATGTGTCTTACCATAATATAACAGACGGTTCTTATCATTTCTGCCAGGTTGTTCCTGCTGAAGGATTGGTCTCTATATTGAAGAAGAGGAATGATACTGTAGGAGATCATCCTGCCCAGATGCAACAGAAATCATCCAAGCGAAGAGTGAGATTCCAAGAAATAGACGACAGCTTAGATCAAGGTAGAGTGCTCAGCACTGTCTCTGGCACAGATTTGATCAGTGTTTGCCAAAAGAATGAATTAATGTACAATAAGACATTTGGTAATAGGATTTGTAAAGAATATGTAAACTTAGTTGCATTATATAAAGAAACACAGAGAAGTGAACTATCATCAGTTCTTAAGTAAGTCCTAAGTATTCTATTTGCTCAAATAAGTGACCAGTTGCAAAATTCATCTCCTTGCCTTCCGGTCCCACAGATAGTTGTCAGTGTTCAGAGCTCATTTCAGTTTCTTTGTTTAGTATTTTGTTTTCTGACTTTTTGTTTTTAGTTAGCCTGCTGTTTTTGTCTTTTCAGTGGCAGTCAATACTCCTTGATTGTTGAAGGAAATATTTATAAATTACAAATATATTCTCTTTGGTGATTTCTTCTCAACTCTATGGGAAAAAAGTGTCTCTCAAGAGCAGTAGTTTAACACTGTTGCTATTTTTTTATTTTTTTTTTCCTCCTGGGCTTGTATTTAAGGTTGTTGTCAAGTTTACCTAAGGCCTAGGTAAATCAGAGTGAGTAGAAACATGGCCAAGAATCTGCCAGTGTGCTTTTCATGTTTATAAAACAACTGCATTATTAAATAATGATGTCAATGTGTAGGCACAGTTTCTAAGTATGACATAAAGTGATAGCAGTAGATGTTTCTAAATTTTTACAACTATAAAGCTGGCAGGAGCCGTGGAAATAATCTGTTCTCACTCCTCATTTTTACCCTGAACCTTGCTTGTAACTATCACAGTCTTCTCCAGATAAAGTGCTCAGTTCTTTGTTTGTACCTATCGGTACTGAATTGTTGCTTAGTAGGAGGAACCCTGGATTTAGAACTGATAGTCCCTAGTTGCCTCAGGAACCATCTCATCTCAGACTAAGTCATATAACTTGTCCTCAGTAGCCACCTGCGCTTCTTGGCTTCCATGTTGGACAGCACAACTCTGAACAGTGTCAGTGCATGTAGATAAATAAAACAAAATAGATGTTTTAAAATAAATTGTATCTAAATGTTTTAATAAATATATGATAAAGGACAAATAGCTGAAAAAATACATAAAATAGGTTGCTAACAAAGATAAGAGGGTGAGTGTGAATCATGGCAAAAACAGAAAAGATGATAAAAGTATTGAACTGACCAGAACCCCCCAAAAAACTAAGAAACACAGCACAAATGATACAATCCTTTTTATTTGTATGTATAAAAACTATGCTAAGTATAAACTATTAAATCTCTTAAGGTCTATTAACTATGAAGATCTACTAAACTAAATATGTCAATCAAAGGAGAATACAATTACATAATCCTGTTTCTATAAAAATCCTTAGCCACATGTGTTTGAGATATACTGCCAAATTTTTGCTTCTTTTTTAATGGAAGTGGTTATATCCATCGGATAAATGAACTAGTTTTAATTTTAGCATTCACAAGTTCCACAAGTGTATGTCTTTATGGTAACAAGTCCTCGTACAGTCATTGGTACACTAGCTTTCTATCAGGGACTATCCATAGAGGACTAATATTAGAAACATCTACTTACCTTAATTGGTGAGACAAGACACTAGAATTTGATTCTTGTGTCAGCTAACCTTACTCTGTTTTCCTGTTTGCAGATGAAGTTGGAGGTGGTTCCTGTATTTTACTTGTCTTGCTCTGCATAGTGACGGTTTTGCTTAGTGTGGGAGGAACTGCGTTATACTGCACTTTTGGGGACATGGAGTCACCCGTTTGTACAGACTTTGCAGACAACATGGACTTCTATTACACTAAGTTACTACAGGGAATAGCAGAACTTAAACACTGGATCTACCTCTCCTAGCAAGCATTCAAGAAGGACAGGCATGCTGGCAGTGAGAATCAAAGAGTGAAACTTTCTGAGCAGCTTTTATTTCAGGAGTTCTGTAACGTGCGCGCCCCCCGCCCCTTCCCCACAGAGGAACAACAGACATCAGAAACAGCAACTGTAAATGGCAATCCAGAGGAACTCTTAGAATAATCACATAACGAAGAGATATTGATCTGAGCACTGTGGATGGAAGGAATGGTCTTTGGATGGCATGTCCACCTCCTCCTCGCTGCTTCCTAGTGTAATGAGCTTCACTGCGCAGAACTGGACAGGGCCGGGTTGGAGCCAAACCATTTTTGGCTACCTTCAAGCTAATGGTTAAAGGACACTCTTGATTTACAGTTGTTGGTCCAAAGACATTGCTTCCAGCCATCACGCAATAAGTGTGTGTGTAATGAAAAGGAGTTTCCTTATGGGTTCAGTGTCTTTTTTTAGTTCACCTCGGGAGCTATGTAATTTAGGCTTTGTGCACTCTTTCCGGATTCTGTTTTCCACTTGCAAAATGGTTTTGTGTGTGTGTGTGTGTATTTCAGACAGCTGTCATAAGCAAAATCCCAACATAGAATAACAAAGATTATTCTTTCAACATGACTGTAAATGTGCTGGCACAAAACTTTCGAGAAGGCTTAACTGTGGAACAGATAAATTATAGAAATCTTGGCCCTGAATTGAGAAACTATGACAGTTACAGTGACAGTTAACTTGGTTAACTAGCCAGAAGTTCATCACAGGCCTAGAGATAAAACTGAATAGCTCCCTCTGAGTCTCAGGCAGCCAGTTTCATCATGGATTCAATGCTTCCTATAATGAATGCCGGATTCAGCTCAATTCAGTAAAGACCTATTGAGCACCTATTATGTTCTGAGAATCTAAGACCCCTTCTACAAAGATAAATAAGATATTAGTTCCTGCTCTAGATGTTTTGATTCTGGTCTTAAGTAAAATAAATTAATACTTTAGTGAATGAAATTAAATCATCATATATAATTCAGTATTAACAGATCAGACATTCAGATGCTTGAATGTGCATTCATATCATGGGCTTGATTCAGACCTATTATGGGGTCATTAGATGAAAATTCAATCATATCTTAAATAGACAAATGTCTGATTTTTATTTAAATCTGTCAGTTTTCCTTTTCTAAAGTACAGTGACCTAACAATTAGGAAGCCTTTCTTTAACTTTTTAATCTCATTGATAGCATTCTAAAAGAAACAAAACACATGAATTATAGTTTTTTAGCAGTGATCATTATTTCATGTTTTTCGGTTAGGATCGTTTGAAAGAAAAAGAGAATTTTCTTACTAGTTGTTACTGGCTGGTACAGTACATCCCTTGGTGTTTCAGCTTATTTATTTAGACTTATGATTTTTAAAGGGCTTTTTATAGAAGTTGAAATTGTGTCATTTAGCACGCATTTGGTTATACCTGATATTTAATTACTGTATACTTAGTGTTTTGATTTTCTATAATTTCAACCCAGTGTGTTTTTAGGCTTATTTTTAAATTGATGTTTTATTTTTACTTATAATACTGTTTGACTTGTCTCTATCATGCCACCATAAACTATAATATTTTCAAGGATTATAGATCAAAGATATTTATTTAGAAGTGTACAAGATACTGAAATCTAGATTCCTTATACTTAAGGCTGATTTTATTAGAAGATTATTTTAATGTTCTATTATAAATTTTAAGAATTTGTATTCAACTTATATGTAAATATATAAAATGTCGATGGTACTATCTTATGTGGTTCTGTAAGAGACATTCACAAAGTCTACTGTGTGGGTATCCCCTACATAGACGAACCTCTTCTGTTTTACCCTCATGATCTATAGTTACAGAAATTTGGCAATGCTGATTTCTGCCGCTTTTATGTCAAGATAAGTCAAAATTTCCTTCCTGTTCCTTTTTTTGATCACTATTGAAGTTCTAAATAATCTGTAGTGTTACATTGGCCACCAGGGCCATTACTTCTGAAACTGAAGATCTCCTAGGCACCTTCACACAGAGGTGAAAGATCTGAGATGACACTGTGGTCCTCTGGAGTTCAGTTGTATCTCAGAAAAACCATGTGTGTCCTCACTGCTTCCCATGGAGAGTGAGGTGAGCTCAAGAGCATACTGATGTCTTGATTTAAAATAGGCATGAAATCTCACCTAGAAAAACTAGGGCAACTTTTAAAAATGTAATGGTCATTTATTGCATGAATTGGAGTAATTCCATCTGGTGATGAGAGAATTGTTAACTCTCACATAAGGAATTCATCCAGTTTTACTATCATGTAATTTTTTTCTGTCATTGGAAAGTACTGACAACGATTTGTAACTAATCTTCCTTAAAAACTGTATTTGGGGGTAACAGATCAAGCTTGTAATTTAAAATCTACACCAACAAAATGTCTCAGAGAGTTTATTTGAACCTCTTGGGTACTGAGAAAAACCGCTTTATTTAAAGTGAAAGTAAAGTAATTTCAGAAGTTGGTCTGGCCCCACAAGTAGATTACTTTGGGTAGTCTAATAGGTCCCTATGTAATGCTCCTGTGCTTCTAAAACATCTCCCCATCTGCCTTAAACAGCCACTGAAATTCACTGTAAAAATTCATTCTTTCAGATTTAAAAATCAAATCTCTCTGGGAGGTTTACTATATTGAGCTGTGAATTTGTGTATTATGCTAAGAGGATTTAAAATTTGGAGGTAGACCTTGTTTTGAAAGGACAGATGTGAATTGGGTCTTGCTGAAATGGTAAGGTGGAGAAAGGGATAGGAATCGAGAAATGAAGAGGGAAGATTGGGAAAAGAACAAAGAAATCTTTTACCTAGTACCTGTATTGCTGAAGCTGACTTTGTGGCATTTAACCCCAATCCAGAGAGAGACTAAATGTTTGTGTTCCCACTAACCTGACCTGTATAACTCTTATTTATATCTGTGGGCTCAGTTAATATTAACTTACCCTTGTGGTGCAGTGGTAAAGAATCCAACTGCCAGTGCGGGAGATGTGGGTTCAATCTCTGTCAGAAAGATCCTCTGGAGAAGGAAATGACAACCCACTCCAGTATTCTTGCCTGGAAAATTCCATGGACAGAGGAGCCTGGTGGGCTACAGCCTATGGGATCACAAAGAGTCAGACACAACTGAGCAACTAACATTTTCAGTACACTTGTATACTTACTTATGAAGTGTACATAGTATTTGCACGTTTATTCGTTTGATGCTTAGATCAGTAAGCATACATCCCTTAAATCAGACCTTGTAATTCCAGAATCCATTATGCATTCACTTCTATCATGTTGCTTCCATCTTCAAAAAGAATAAAAGTGATCTAAGGTTTATGGAACAAATTCTAGTGCCAGCTGATATTTCAATAACATCAAGGATAAATTAGTGAGCCTTATGTGCTAAAGAATTTCCTTTAAGGAATTCTGGTAGCATTTCAGTCTCTCTTGGTGGAGGCTACTAGGCATCTCTTCTTCACAGTCCTAAGAAGAGTTAAGTCCTAAACTCAGTCTCTTGCCTGTTGCCCCAAAAACACTGCAGTACCATGAGGAACAGTGTTAGTTGTTATCTGTACCTTGACAAACTGGAATGCCTACAGTTTACCTAGCACTGAGGTGGGTGCTGGGGCTCTCAAAACAAGAAATAGTACCAGCTTAAAGAAGTTAGCATCTGACAAGGTAAATATATTTGTGAAAGGGAGGGGAGAATGAAGAAACAGAATACTACTACTCATGGGGGTGGAAACTTAAGTTCATTCCTTTCTACTCTGTATCATGCATTAGGAATAAAGGTAAAATTCCATCTAGGCCACCTGTATGGCACCTTAATAGACAGGAATCTTCTGCAGCCAAAATTCTGGTAATTACTACTTTTTGCTTCTTGTTAGCATTTGTGGCATTAATAGTAGATGATCTTTCCAAGAGTAAAAAGCTTCTTGGCAGGAGCCTTCTTCAAAATCTAAAGTTTGAATAGCTCTGAATAGCACAATGGAAAACTTTCTCACAGAACTGCATATCTAGATGCTTCTCCAGTAAATTCTAGCAGTCATTTAAGTAAGAAATAGTACCTATCCAACAAAACACTAAGGAGACAATTCACTTGCTAATTCATTTTACGAAAATCATGTTGATCCACAGACCTGACACTGTCCTTCTTAGAATTCCAGCAATTCTTAGAAGTTGACAGGCTGATTTTAAAATATGTTTGGAGATGCATATGACCTAGAAGATAGCAGTGAACTTGTTAGAACAAAACTGGTAGACTTGAACTTCCTGATTTCAAAACTGAACGCTGCAATACTCAAAACTGTGGTTTGGCAAAAGGAAAGCCCTGTGTATGTGTTCAAGTGATCTACTAACATGCCAAGGCAGTTAGGGGAGAAAGGACGTCTTCAACAAATAATGCTGCAATAACTCTGTGTCCCACTGGAGAATAAACTTAAACTTTTACCTCACACAACACAAAAATTAACTTGAAATAAATGGATCTAAATGCAAAAGCTAAAACTATAAAACTTCTAAAACAAGAGAAAATCTTCACAACCTTTGAGTAAGTAAAGATTTCTTAGAATACAAAGTACACCATAAAAGAAAAATTGATCAGCTGGACTGTTAAAACACATGCTCTTTGAACATGGTTAGGAAAATGAAAAAACAAGCTGAAGATGAGGGGTGGGAAATTCACAATAAATGTATCAAGTAAAGGCCTTGTATTCAGAATATGTAAAGATCTCATGCAACTCCATATTACGACAACCCATTTGAAAGCCACTTTCAGTACTGGATACAAGGCCTTTACTGGATAAATTTATTTACATTAGGCGTTGTGTATACATACACAACGCCTAATGAGCACATGAGAAGTTGCTGAATATCATTAGTCATCAAGATGTAAATGAGAACTGACCACCACACACCTGCTAGAATGATTAAAAGGCTGACATTACCCCAAGAATGCAAGGGTGGTTCAGCCTAAGAAAATCAGTGTAATTCATCACATTGATAGGATAAGGGGAAAGAACTTCATGATTATACCAACTGATGCAGAAAAAACATTTGACAAAATTAAACATTCTTTAATAAAATTAAGGACATTAAGAAAAGGAAATTAAGACAGCAATTTCACTTGCAGTGGAATCTGAAAGAATAAAATACCTAGGAATAAATTTAACCAAGGAAGAGAAAATTGTACATTGAAAACTACAAAAAGAAATTAATTCTTATAAAAGAAATAATATCTATATAAACGGAAAGGTATCAATGAATGGGGAGATAATATTAAGTTAATAATACCTAAAGTGATCTACAGATTGAATATAATCCCTATCAAAATTGTAAGAGCCTATTTTTCCAAAATAGAAACGCCAATTATAAAATTTATATGGCAGTGAAAGGGGGCCCAAAAAGCCAAAACAGTCTTGAAAAAAGACAAAATTGGAGGACTCACATTTCCCAATTTCAGAACCCACTACAAAATTTCAGTAACCAAAACAGTGTAATGCTGGCATAAAGATAGACCTCTAGACAAGTGGGGGCTTCCCTTGTGGCTCAGCTGGTAAAGAATCCGCCTGCAATGAGGGAGACCTGGGTTCGATCCCTGGGTTGGGAAGATCCCCGGGAGAAGGGAAAGGCTACCCACTCCAGTATTCTGGCCTAGAGAATTCCATGGACCATATAGTCCATGGGGTCGCAAAGAGTCAGACACGACTGAGTGACCTTCACTCACTTACTCATAGACCAATGGAATAGGATTAAGAATCCAGAAATAAGTCTGTACCTCTTTGCCCAGTTAATTTATGATGAGGGCATCAGGTTCATTCAGTGAGGAAAGAAATAGTCCCAGGACACCTGGGTTTCCACATGCAAAAGAATGAAATTGAACCCCTGCCTCACAACATATACAAAAATCATCCCAAAATGGATTGATAATCTAAATAAGCCAAATCCACAAAACTCAGGGGTGTATACAGCATAAGGGTACATCTTCATGGTGATGAATTTGGGAATGGATTCTTAGGTATGACACAAAAAGCACAAGCAACAAAAGAGAAAACAGGTAAATAGGACTTGCTCAAAAAATATTTTTTAAAGTTGTGTATCAAAGGAAATTATCAAGATAATGAAAAGACAACTCACAGAAAGGGAGGACATATGTGCAGTTCAGATATCTGGTAAAGGTTTAATATCCAGAATATAGAAAGATCATTGACAGTTCAACAAAAAGACAAGCAACCCAATTTTAAAATGGGTAAGAGACTTGAATACACATTTCTCCAAAGAAGACCTACAAATGACCAATAAATACATGAAAAGATGCTCAACATCATTGATCATCAGGGAAATGCAAATCAAAACAACAAGATGAATGAAATGGTACATACTACAACGTGGACAAACCTCAAAAACATGTCATGTGAAATAAGCCAGAAATAAGAACAAATAGTGTGATTTGACTTAAATATCTGCTAATAGGTAAATTCAAAGAGACATGAAGTAGAACAACGGTTAACAGGGGCTGAGGGAAGGGGGAGAGGAAAGTTATATAGGTCTAAATGTAAAAGCTAAAACTTACTGTGTCTGGAGGAGAAAAAAATTTTTTTAAGATACTGGTGGCGTTGCTTCACAACTTTGTAAATATACTTATTGCCACTGAATTGTACACTTTAAGATAGTTAAAATGGCAAATTTTATGTTACACATATTTTACCACACATGCATGTGTGCACACTTGCTACCAAGTGTTGGTGAAGATGTGAACCAACCAAATTCTCATACACAACGAGGGGGAATATGAAATGGTACCAACCGTTTGGAAAATAGCTTGGTTAAGTACAAAGTATAAAGTTAAGTACAGATCTCTGCATGACTCAGCAATTCCACACCTAGGTTCTTACCTAAGAGAGATAAAATGGACAAAAGTCCATAGCAGCCATAATAGCCAAAAAATGGAAACACCCCATAGTTCATCACTAACACAATAGAATATTATTCAGCAATAAAAAGAACAAACTATGGATACACACACAAACATGGTTGAGTCTCACAATAACTATTCTGAGTTAAAGAAGCCAGGAACACAAAAAACTGTATGTTGTATGTTTCCAGTTATATGAAATTTTAGAAAGTGCAAACATCCCATAGTGACAGAAACAGATCCTTGAGGGGCAAAGGATGGTGGGAAGATGGATTATAAAGGTCACAGGGCAACTTCTGAAATTCATAGAAATGTACCTTGATTGTGGTCATAGTTTCATGGATATCTTTCAAAATGCATTGCACACTTTACATAGATACAGTTATGTGCATAAATTATACCTCAATAAAACTGTTGTTAAAAAAGAAGTTCAGTTTGTAGCTTCACAGCATCTCAAGGTATCATGAGTGGTAAGGGAATCGTTGCTATAAGAATACTTTATTCCCTTTCACTGTTGTTGCTTATTTGGGCTACACAAAAATTTTGGTGACTTCCAAGTACCACCCCTTGTTTGTACAAGGCCTAACTGCTACACAACTGGCTTAGAAAGTGTCACAATAAGGCCCCTAGTTTGAAACGCCTTGATTTCAGTCCTAAGTCTGTTCACAGCTTTTGGATCTCTCGGCTCCTTCAGAAATGTTGGGGTGGTGATTTTTTTTCTATGCTTAAAAAATGCATAGAGAAAAGACTATGCTTTTTTTTCCTACTTGATGCAGCATTCCAAATTTCAAACCCAATCTAATTATAGGTATTCTGTAAGGACAACCTGATCTCCCTCTGGCCGGAATACATTGATCAAGAGTGAGGTTTTGTGATTTTATTGCTTTTCTTAATTGCCTCGGATCAAGGGTCAGGAAGAAGATATGCACTTAGGAAGCAGAGAAGGCTCATATCATTCATCAGAATGATGACAGCCCATAAATGGCTGGTTGTTATTTTCCAAATACAAGACTGGGGGAGTTGACAAGATCTGCACAAACTAAACAAGGAAGAAAAAAAAATCCTTGCCTAAGCTCTGGTCCGGACAGGAACTTAGTCCAAAAGTAACTATAAATATAGGCAGTCTGCTTTTTCTTTAATTTCATTTTTTCTTGATTGGAAAAACTAAATTATCAAGATAGGAATAGTAGTTCAATCATCACTAGAGAGGAGATTAGGATATAGGATTGTTTGGTGGTAAATAAAAGGCAAAGAAGGGAGGCAGTCCCCACAGTTGGAATCTGGATGATGAATGAGATCACAACAACTAGCTGTTTAGTCTCCTCTCTGCACTTCAGCTTCCCCTTCTATATATATATTTTTTTTAATATTTTTTTAATTTATTTGGCTGTGCCAGGTCTTAGTCACAGCACACAGGATCTGGGATCTTTAGTTGTGGCATGTTAGATCTACTTCCCTGACCAGCGATCAAACCCAGGCCCCCTGCACTGGGAGGATAGCATTTTAGCCACCAGACCACCAGGGAAGTGCCCCTTCTATGTATTTCTAACGTAACTTCATGATCTTTTGAACAACCAAAAGCTTTCTATTTGCCATCATGGAGGAAGGACCACTTGGAAGTCTGTATTTGGTGGATAAATGCAATGGTGGCATCAGGGTCGGCGGAGGTTCTTTGAAGCTGTGCATGAGGATAAGAGGTGGAAATCCACTCAGAGCCTTGAAGTGCCAACTTTGCCCAAAGCCCCTTTGGAGGAAGAGACTGCCAGGTGGTCCGTTCTCAACAAAGTGCTAAGTGCTGTGGTGCATCATCCTAAAACTCAGGTCACAGTTGTTTAGATCTGGGGTTTGGTGCCCCAGCCTGATGCATTCCTTCAAGTCTGAACATGAGGAAAGATAGTGATCTGGACACATGTCTAGTGTCCAAAACAACATTGAATCGGGAGTTTCAGTTAATAGTATCTGCCTCAGCAGATGCTCTCTCAGATCCTTTGAATTTGGGGTCCAGAATTTGCATCCAGCCCTGGCAAAGAGGAAGGAGGAGAAGTGGGGCAGTCATCAGAGAAACCACATCGGCTGCAGTCCCCCAAACAACGGAGCCTCCAGAGCAGACAGCGGAAACATCTGGAATCACCAAGATCCATCGCCCAAACAACACTCCATTTCCAGAAGCCCTGGCACTTGGTGACCTTGGAAAGTGTCTCTTTCCTGCAAATGAAGAGGAAAAACTAGCTATGCAGCAGCTCTTGTGTGTAAGTATTGCCTGGCTCTTTAAAACCATGTTCCTTTAGAGTTATCAGGTGGGCATCATTGTGTCCGAAATGAAGCTGGGATCCAAGGAGTTCCAGTGACTTCCTTAAGGTCAAGATCAAGAGAATAAGTCAAAGATTTTCCACTTATGAACGTGAAGATGGAAATATCTACAGAGCATTTCTCCTGGGGGTGCTACTGCATCTTCCTCCTACTGTTTTTTATTACCTACAACTTTGTACCCTAGATCACTATTGCTCTGGGTCTTTGTTGCTGTTTAGTTGCTCAGTGGTGTCCGACTCTTTTCTGACCCCAAGGGCTGTAGCCCACCAGGCTCCTCTGTCCATGGGATTTCCCAGGCAAGAATACTAGAGTGGGTTAGAGTGGGTTTCCTTCTCCAGGGGATCTTCCTGACCCAGGGATCGAACCTGGGACTCTGGCATTGGCAGGCAGATTCTTTAGTACTGAGTCACCAGGGAAGTTCACTCTGGGTCTTACATGTGGGAGAAAACAACAGAGGCAGTTGCTCCGTACTGCAGGCCACGGGCATGGGGCAGTTGGTGTGCGGGGCTTGTGTAAGGGACTCTAGGGGATCCTGGTGAGAAGGCAGAGGCTTCCCTGGCAGACAGTCTAAACACAGCCTAGGGATGCCAGATAAAATGCAGGACCCCAGTTATCACATGAGACAAATTTTATACTACACAGTTGTTGGTTGTTTATCTGAAATTCAAATTTAACTGGGCGTCCTATATTTCTGTTTGCAAAATGAAGGCAACCCCTCTCGGTGCCACAGCACAGCACGGACACCGAGGACGAGAGGGAGGGGCTCACGAGAGCCAGAGGAGCAGTGGCTTAGGCGCCGGGAGCTCTGGGGAGCAGCGCGCAGCCCCCTTTTCTGGATTCCCTCAGCACCTGCAGTTTCTTGGTGTATAGACAGAAGACAGTGCATCAACTCAGCGATTAGAATCACCGTGTCTACAAAAGAGCAGAAAGCGGCCAGAACTTGTTGGTCAAAAAGATCCCCTGGAGAAGGAAATGGCAACCCACTCCAGTCTTCTTGCCTGGAAAATCCCATGGACAGAGGAGCCTGGCGGGCAGTCTGTGGGGCTGCAAACAGTCTGACACAGCTGAGCAGGCACACACAAGTAGTACTCAAAACTTGGTCTGGAGGCTTTAAAGTGCTCTCAGTCTAACACTGAAATGAGAATTTAATCAGAGCTTAGAAGGTAATGCCAAAAAATTAATGTAGTAAAAATCTTCCAAATGTGGATCTGTGTGATGTTTGTCCCACGATGCTCATGACTGTCAACAATCTGAATTCATGGAATTGTGTTTTACCCCTGATTTTCAAATGGCACCACCTAATAATGACAGAAGACGAGATGGTTGGATGGCACCACCGACTCACTGGACGTGAGTTTGAGCAAGCTCCGGGAGATGGTGAAGGACAGGGAAGCCTGGTGTGCTGCCATGGGGTCACAAAGAGTCGGACACGATTGAGTGACTGAACAGCAACAATGACACAAATAGAAGATATAGTCTCTACTACTCCTTTTTTTTAGCTCCTAGGTCATCTAGTTTTTATTGAGCCCTCGTTCCAGATCTATGACTGGGGTGGTTGTACCTAGCCAAAACTAAATTATTCATTTCCTCCTCTAATGAAAAAAGATGGCTTTTCCGCTCGGTGTATCCATAGGCTTAGCTGTCGACTGCCACCGCTTTTCACCAACAACAACCTTTTAGCCCCTCTACCTTTTTGTTCTCACTCAGGGAAAGCGGATTCTCAGGATGAGAGCTTTGGTCTTCTCTGTCTGACCTTCTCTCGGGACAGCAAACCCCATTTTCTCTTTAAAATGATTACTCATAAATAGAAGTACATTAGCAGTGGCCAAAATCCATCTGGTCGCTTCCCTTCTGCGCAGAGTGATGAATTGGCAAGAGGACAGGAAGGGGAGGGTGGGGGAGCAGGCGAGGCCGGGCCCTGCAGAGCCACAGTCTGTGCACAGATGCGAGGCTCCTGGTGCAGCCTGGGAAGCACCCTCCCCAGGGCTCCCTGGCTGCAGCAGATATAATATAGGACACAGTAAATGCCGTGTCTGCCTACACGTCTGCAAAGCAGCCTTGATTTGTCAGAGGCAAAAATAGTAAGAAGAGAGGGGAAAATAATGAAAGATAAACCAGATTTCAGAAATCATGCATTTTGAGCATGTGTGTGTTTCCCCGTCTGGTTAGTTACTATTCAGTCTAGCAAGGCATAAACACTTAAGAGATCAATCATTTAAATAACAATAAATTCATATGGCTAACATCAAAATGGTAAAAAACAAAAATCCCAAATGCAGGCCTGAATGAGGACAGAGTGGGAAGAGATGAGGGGTGAAAAGGTGAAAGGGAAAGTCACTCCATCGTGTCCCACTCTGTGACCCCATGGGCTGGGTCTTCAGGCTCAGACTGGTGTACCCGCCAAACATTCCTCTTTGTAATCATGTAACACAAGAGCTGATGTCTCAGAAGGGCATCTGGAAACTGAAAACTGGGATCATTAAATTCAGATGACCCCCTGAATTCTCCAGGCCAGAATACTGGAGAGTGTGTAGCCTTTCCCTTCTCCAGGGGATCTTTCCAACTCAGGGATCAAACCCAGGTCTTCCACATTGCAGGTGCATTCTTTACCAGCCGAGCCATAAGGGAAGCCCAAGAATACTGGAGTGGGTAGCCTATCCCTTCTCCAGGGGACCTTCCCAACCTGGGAATCAAACTGGGGTCTCCTGCATCAAAGGCGGATCCTTTACCAACTGAGCTATCAGGGAAGCCCTGAGATGAGAGGTACCTGTCTACAAAAGCCTTTGTTCAGAAGGTGCTCACACAGCCAGCAGACTTCCTCCCAGCACCTGTTTCCCTTCCCCAGAGACCCAGAGACAGTGTCCCCGGGGAAACTTCCACAACAACCTTTCTGTGACCTCACATTCTGTGTGTTGTCTTAGCTACAAGGTGGAAAGTGCAGTCAGCCACCACATTCTTTCTTGGGTTACTTATGGGTTAGGACCCTCCCACACCTCGCCCTTTCCTCCTTAAATATTCTAGCTCCTATTTCTAATAGTATTGTTTTTCCCTACATTGTCACCTATAGGTTTGTTTTGGGGTTTTTTTTGGTTTTTTTGTTTTGTTTTGTTTTTGTTTTTAGTTATTCTGTGAAATACTCTGGTGAAAATGAAAAGTTTTATTATTCCCATTAAGGATAAATTGAGAGAAGTGAGAAGCCTCAGAAGGAGAGAAACCCAGTTTTCAATTTCCAGATGCCTTTCTGAGACATCAGCTCTTGCCTCACATGATTACAAGCAGGAATGTTTGGTGGGTACACCAATCTGAGCCTGAAGACCTCATGAAAACACACGGACCGCTGGAGAAGAGGATGGAAGTGGGGGCTGGGAAGGGCACAAAGCCTGTCGTCAGCAGCTGTTAATGCACGTCCTCAAAGTCAGTTAAACCAATGAGGAGTCAGGCACTGGGGAGAAAACCTTTTGCTTTCTTTGGTAATGTTTCTAAATCTACAGATGGGGACAAGGAGGTGAGGTGTATTATTTTTCATATTTTCTAGTAAGTTTCAAAGAGAATTACTGACATGCTATTTCAAAGCCTGTCATGCTTTCTGCAACAGTGATCATTGGAGGCAAACTGGGCCCTTGCCCTTGAAAAAAGTGCAGAGTTGGTGGCTTGGAGACAGCCCTCCTTACAACCTGGGGAGGCTGACAGCATGGCAGGTGAGGATTCAGCAGCACCCCTCTGGGGTGAGGAGGGATTAGCACCCAGATAGATTCCAAAGTGGACCCCACGCTGGAGAGATGGAGAGCTGGGGACAAGAGGTTTGAAACAGGCAAAGCAGCTGTCAGAGGCACGGAGGTAACCATGGCTTACAGCCAGAGAACTCCCAGCCAATCAGAGCATGACTCCTCTCTCCTCTCCACCAGTCAAGGGTTTGCAAATGGTAGGCTCCCCTATCAATCAGAGCCAGGCCCTCATCTCCTCGTCCTTCCTCCAATCAGGGCTTGCACCCTCCCTCTTGCCCACCAATTCTCCTGCCAAACAGAGCCAACCTTCTAACTCTTATCTACCAATCAAGGCTGCAGACAAAAAGAAAGCGTTTTTCATCAAAGCCCATGGGAATTAGCTTCATGTAGATTGATGGTGACTCTGCATAAATGCTGTAAGTCCAGGTCTCTGTGGCTCTGTTTCTATGATTACAGGAAAGAAGAGAAGAGCAAAGAGAAGGGAGGGCAGGGCAAGGTAGGGCAGTTTTTAGAATTTAAATTTAATAGGATTGTTTTGTCTTTTTTAAAGACCCCTATGTGTGTCTTGAAAATAGATTGCAGGGTCGTAGAGCAAAACAAGTAGAGATCACCCCTCCCTACTTGGACATGTGGCTTCAAGCTCCCTGTATCAGAAGGCCCAGGATTCTCTGGGCACGGTCCCACTCTGGACCACATGCTCAGCTATCTTTTTCCCCTTATATCCCCCTTCCAGTCATTTGGGTTGATTCTGTTTGGGAGTGTTTGCTTTGGCTCCTCTCCTACTTCTGCAGAAACACTGCCTTTCACATTACCCTTTGCTCCCATAAAACCAGATTAATGGAAGGCCTTCCAGACCATTTCACTGGGCAGTAAGAGTCAGAAACATCACATGAATAAATTGAAAGCAATCAGTTTTGCACAAATGTTCCCAAGACTTTTGACATTGCAGACAAAGAAAATTTTTTCCTAATTCATTAAATGGAATGTATTGCCCTTGCAATACAAATCTCTTATTAAAGAAATCAGTCTAGTGCAGTCTCCCCAGTCACTGCCTAATAAAATTCTTGTGCAAGTGGAGTATTATTTGGGAGGCGCTTGGTGAGGACGAGGGAAGAAGCAGGTACAGATTACAAAATTAAAATTTTTTTAAATTTTATTCTAAGAAAACTAGTCTCATAGGTCCTTTGAGTTCCAGGATCTGGGCAGGAAGAAATTTAAAAAAATTAACGGATCAGTGGACAGTCATTAGGGCTTCCCTGGTGGCTCAGGGGTAAAGAATCCACCTGCAATGCAGGAGCTGCAGGAGATGTGGGTTCGATCTCTGGGTGAGGAAGATCCCCTGGAGGGCATGCAGCCCACTCCAGTATTCTTGCCCGGAAAATCCCCATGGACAGAGGAGCCTGGTGGGCTACAGTCCATAGGGTTGCAAAGAGTCAGACACGACCAAAGTGACTTAGCATGCCTGCACAGTCATTAAAAGCCAGTAGTGGTATGTGTTTCTATATGCTAATAGCATGCCTTAGACTACATTCATTACAAATGTCGTTTGTAAACCCAGGCTTCTGTGGTAAACACAGTGGTGTGCTTCCAGAGCCTGCCCAGACTTGTTGCCTTAACTGTTGGGGTGCTATGGTGAGATTACTTGGTGACCCAGCTCCAGTTCTAGTTGAGCTATAAAGATTCCTAGAGATAGCTGCTCAGGGAAGCTCTGTGAGTGAGTTTGTTTCATAAATAAACTTCATGGCAGGCTCACATTGTTCACCCTCAGATAATAGATTCCACAGGCTAGACCTTGACTGAGAGGCTACTCTTCTGCATACAGGTCTCTTCTGCATCAGGAATTCCTTCAGCTTGCCTGTCAAGATCACAACCCCACCCAGGGGGCCACATCCAATGATGAGTCAAAGCCAGAGACCCTTGTGGGTTCTGCAAGGCTGTGGTTGGGGCTGTACTCAGGTCCACGTCTCCCTCTGCCCACTCCTGCTTTGGCCCCCTCTCTTCCACAGTTGTTGATCTTGAGGACGCTCCTTTATAAACATCCTGCCCCTAAACTCCACATCAGAGTCTGCATCCCAGGGAACCCAGCCTGCAAAGAGACTATGCCAGTTCTCTGCTCTATGCTGGTTATAGCACACTTGCAGAGCTGCCTTCAGAATTTGGTGGAACAAAGATTTTGTTCCATCCGCAAAGCTCACGGTTAGTCAAAGCTGCCTGAAATGAAATAAGCATCTTATGAAGGTGAGGAGATCTTCAAAGAGGAGATGTTCAAAGAAAAACACTCTTAGAAAGATGAGGGGGATGTGAAGTGGTGAAAGCAAGAATCCTAAGGGTGGATGGACTGGATGGCCTCCAGGTTTTTTCCTGCATCAAGACCTTAATATCTGTATTAGTTTGCTGGGGCTGCCATAACCAAGTACCACAGACTGTGTGGCTTAAACAACAGAAATTTATTTCCTCACCGTTCTGGAGGCTAGAAGTCCAAGATCAAGGTGTCAGCAGGTTTTATTTCTTCTGAGGCTCTCTCCTTAGGTTAGCTGAGGACTGCTTTCTCCCTGTCTTCAGATAGTCTTCCTTCTGTGTGTCTGTTTTTTAAAAATTTTATTTATTTAGGCCACGTGGCATGTGGGATCTTAGTTCCTTCACCAGGGATCAAGCTTGCGCCCCCTGCAGTGGAAGTGTGTCTTAATCACAGGAGTGCCAGGGAAGTCCCTAGTTTGTTTTTTTCCCACAATAGTAAAACATGTTTATCAGTTTTCACAATCAATAGCCAGACAAAAAAATAATAGATAATTACAATTGCAAGCCATAATGGGAACAAGTCTAACTTAACAATATAAAATGATTACATACAATTTGAGGGAGTCTAGAAGAGTGAGGTGGTAAGTGGAAGTGCATACATGCAAATTTTTTATTTACTTACTTTTAATTTTTGGCCACACCTTGTGGCGTGTGGGATCTTGGTTCCCTGACCAGGGATTGAACCCACGCCCCCTGCATGGGAAAACGGAGTTTTGATCACTGGGTAAGTCCTTGTGTCTATGTTTTCATCTCTTCTTCTTATAAAGACTTCAGTTATAATAGATTAGGGCCCACCCATTTAACTTCATTTTACCTTTATTATCTCTTTAAAGGCCCTATTTCAAACTAGTCACATTCTGAGGTACAGGAGTTAGGACTTCAATATAAGAATTTCGGAAGGTCACAGTTCAGTCCATAACAAAATCCCGAGATTTTACTGTATCCCAGATAGACAGTACACTTTAGCACACATCCAGCGCAGAGTTGTAAAAGATCAAATTCAGTAACAGAGCTAGCCAGGTTATGCTTGAAGGAGTAATTGTACAGCTACATAATTAAAGCTGCTAAACAAGAAGCCAATCGTAGCCTTTTTTAAATACATGGCTTCTCTTTATTATAAGCTTTTTTGAAAATTACAGGAAATGGTTCCTTCCCTGAGAGGAATAAAGGATGCTTGATAGCTGTGAGTCATGCAACAATCTTAGCTTTTTAAAAGGCTGTTGTTGTCTTATCTAGTAGTTATGAGTATCATTATATCCACAGTACTTCATCCAGGAAATCTTAGCATTGACCAGGCCAGCCAATGTATTTACACCAATGTATGCAGGCAAACAGAGACTCTATATCCAAGAAGGGACAAGGGGAGTTCTGGACATAAGAGGATCACTGGATTTGCTGAGGATAGTAATCTGAGTATAAAAAGAAAAAGGCTACCATGATGGCTTTGTCTGTTGTACTCACTCCCTATTCATTTACTCATCCATTCAAACAACAATCACTGGGCTCCAACTACATGGTAAGCATTGTGATCATTGATTTGGGAAAAATAACTTTGTAAAAAAAGCAAAATCCCACCTCCAAAGAGGGAAACTTTTGGTAAGACAAACTACTGCGATAAGGATGATGCCATAAAGCCTGGGTTTTGTTGTCACAAGGACTGAGCTCAAGGTCCAACTCCACCTGGGTCAGCTGTGTGACCTTGGGCAAGTCACTCAACCTCTCTAAGCATCAATTTTCTCATTTGTGTAATGAGCATAAGAACTCCTACCTTAGCAGTTTGCATTTCCAAGTGGTAGGCTGGGAAGATTTTGTCCCTCTTTTCCATAACTGCTCTCAGCATCCTCCAAAGCCACCTTGAATCTGTATAAAAATCTAAGTAAAAACAACATGTTTACTTGTCATTTTATGCTTCAAGTTAGACCGCAGCCCTTAAGTCCCTCCTATATAGCTACCAGTTTGCCTCACGTACTGTGAAAATTAAATGAGGCAATGCATACAATATGCTTTCTCATGTAAATGCCCAGTAAAGGTTAGCATTATTAAGGCATTTTGTGGTAAGTACTAGGAGTGTGTAGTGATTAGCTCATCCCAGTCCCTCCAGCCTCCAGCCTTCATCTCAGGAAACTTCCTCCGTGCCGGACAAACCTACACAGGGATGTTCAAGTATGTTACTTGTAAATGATTTAAGAATTCAGAAGGTAAAGGGTCACTTAATTTTTTCAAGAATGAGGGCTGTTTCTGTGGAAGTGTAAGATTTAATCTGGTCCCTGAAGCATGGTAAGTCAATTGGAAAGAATGACATCAACAAAGATGTATAGATGGGTAAGAGTAAGGCACCTTCCTGTAACATGTGAGTGACCGTATCAGATTGAGCTTTGCTGGGTGGGGTGGGAGTTTAGGCTAAGAGTAAAGACCAGAGCTAAAACTGAAAGTGTTTTTATAAGATAGGCTGAAGAGGTTGAGGTGGGTATTCTGTGGTCAGTGAGGAACTACTGACTAGTGACAAATCTTAAGCAGATAATTTAGATGATTAGAAATGCTTCAAGGAGATGGCTCAGGTAAGAGCCTTTGGTAACCACTGAGAGTATGGGCTGAATTGGAGCAGGAAGAGGTTAGGCGAAGGGTATCAGTAGCAAAGAAGTTAATGAGATTGTCCAGAGAAGAGAAGATGACGGCTTGAGCTAAAGCAGTGGCTGTGAGACTGGCAAGAAGGCTGCAGAGGGAGAAACCCACCAGGAAGATGTTCTCCTAGGGGGCTTGGTAGACAATAGGTGCTAGACGGAGAGCAAGAGGGGAAGAGGAGTCACGTGTGTCATGGTCCATTTAGCCAGAAACAAAAGTAGAGGAAATAAGGAAGAGGGTCTTAGAGAAAGAGGGAGACTTTGAATTTGATATCAAAGTTGTTGACAGGAGTTGATGAACTGGACAGTCATCCAGAAGAAGACGTTCAACAGACGTAGAATTGTCCAGGTCTCAGGATTGAGTCTCTGGTTAGAGACATGAGCTAGGAGCCAGCCCTAGAGATGTCACCCCCAACTGGAGCAGAGGAGACTATTGATGGTGGCGGTAGAGGGAGACAGAGGTGTTTGTAGTCTGAACAGGAAAGCCAAAGGTGTAGGAAGAGCCAGAGACTAAGGAGAGGACACAGGTTTATGATCCATCCATCCATCCATCCATCCATCTGGATGTGGGGTATATTAAAGTTTGCCCCAAAGTCCGGAATCTCAAGCTCACTGAGAGAGGCTGCCAGCGAGGAGTCTGCTAGAGGGCTGTGGAGCCCCATAGGGGGAGGTCTAACTTCAGGGCTTAAGGCTGCATGGCATGCAGAACCTCAAGAGGTTAAGAAATAAAGGAACAAGAAGGATCAAGTCTGAAAAAGACTTTTGGATTAGAAAAGCTCTGAGACCAGACGTCACACTGCAAGAGATTAAAAAAATAAATAGGTGGTGAAAACACAGAAAACCTGGAGATAGAGAACACTGCTCAATTAGCAACTTTTTTAAAAATTATAGTTGATTTACAATGTTGTGTCAATTATTGCTGTCTATCAGAGTGACTCAGTTATTCATACATATATGTATATATGTTATTTTCCATATTCTTTTACTGTACAGCACAGGGAAAGCAATTGCTTTCTAAAATGGCAATACCCCATTGAGGGAGGGAATATCCCCAAGGGGTGCTCAGAAAAGGCAAAGACAGAGTTGTTGGGAGAATACACATTTATGCAAATGTTTTGGCTCATAATTTGATAACATAGCAAATGCCTGAAAGATGTTGACATACACCCATTGTTATATTTCTAGGAATTTATTCCCATAGATAATAAATGATGGCCACTGTTAAGACAGCAGAAAACAGCAGACACTAGGAAGAGCACCAGGTGGGCCCTCTGGCTTCCCCCGCGCTGCCCTGCCACCTCCTTGCCAGGCTGCCACGGCCCGTGCACCAGCCAAATCTGTTATGGCAAGCCGCAGCCCCTGCGTCATGATTAGTGATGAGGAACCACGTTATGACCTAGATTTATTTTGTGTCCCTAACCATTGTGCTGAGGATTTGGACAAGGTGTTTATTTCTCATGGACTCCTTCTGGACGGGACAGAAAAGCTGGCCAGAGATGTGATGGAGGATATGGGAGGCCACCATGTCGTGGCCCTCTGTGTGCCCAAGGCGGGCCACACATTCTTTGCGGACCTGCTGGACTGCATTAAAGAGCTGAACAGAAATAGTGATAGGTTCATTCCTATGACTGTAGATTTTATCAGACTAGATTCTTTAAGAGCTATTGTAATGACCAGTCAACAGGTGCCATCAAAGTCACTGGTGGAGATAATCTCTCAACTTTGGCTGGAAAGAAAGTCTTGATTGTTGAAGATATAATTGACATGGGCAAAACAATGCAAACCTTGCTATCCTTGGTCCAGCAGCATAATCCAAAGATGGTCGAGGTTGCCAGCTTGCTGCTGAAAAGTACCCCTCGAAGCATTGGCCATAGACCAGATTTTGTTGGATTTGAAATTCCAAACAAGTTTGTCGTATGGTATGCCCTTGACTATAATGAATACCTCAGGAATTTGAATCATGTTTGTGTCATTAGTGAAACTGGAAAAGCAAAATACAAATCTGAAGCTGAGAGTTCAGGCTGAGTTTGATAACATCTGGAGTCCCATGGAAATCACCAGTAAAATTTAAATCTTCTAGTTCTGTGGCCAGCTGCTTAGCAGAGCTTATTGCATATATCTTCTAAGAATTTTATCTGTTTTGTATTGTAGAAATGTCTGTTGCTGCATTCCTGAACTCTTTTATTTGCACTGTGAGCCTATAGACTGTCAGTTCCCTTTGAGGTGGATTGTTGTTGGACTCATGAATGAAAAATCTCTTAAACCACACCACTATTGAATAAAAATATTGAAATTATATCTGTGAGAAACATTTAAAGAGGAGGATATGTTCATTTTTAATTGATATTTTAATTTTTATATACTGAATAAAGAATAGAAGTGATTGAATATTATTAATTATACAACTCTGTATTTAGAAAAGTGAGAACCAGTGGTTTATATCAATGACAGTATTTAGAGGTGTTATTATATTGGATAAACTGTCTGTCCTGGAACTATTTTTGTAGGTTTCAGTAGTAATAACTATTCTCCTGCTTGTTCAGGTTATTTCCAGTGAATCTTTGTCAAAAGTTCCTTTTAAATACAGATCAATAAATTTTAAAAAACCTACCATTTTTTGATGGTGGCTCAGACAGTGAGGAATCTGCCTGCTGTGCAGGAGACGTGGGCTTGATCCCTGGGTCAGGAAGATCCCCTGGAGTAAGAAATGGCAGCTCACTCCAGTATTCTTGCCTGGAGAATCCCACACACAGAGGAGCCTGGCAGGCTATAGTCCATGAGGTCACAAAGAGTTTAATATGACTGAATGAGTGACACTTACTTTCACCTCTTTTGAAATCTTCTGTATAAAAATTCTTAAAATAATAACTGACTCTTTAAAAGAAAAAAGATAGAAAACATTAAATATCTAATAAAAATTGGTTAAATACAGTCATTTTTAGATAGCAATCATAAAATATATATTTTAACAATATCATATGACAAAATGTCCAAGATACATTAAATGGGAAACTATTTTATAACAGTGAATGCACATGCCACCAAGTTTATGAAGATGTACGTTGTACACACACAGGAATATAGGCATCAACAGGACAGTTAATTTAAAAGTGGTCATCTCATGGTTGTGGAATAATAGGTAATCTTTTTCCTTCTGATACCTTTTTGTATTTTCCAAATTTCTCTTATATACAGATAATGCTTTTCAAACAGAAAAAATTAAGTTTGAAATTAAAAAGAAAGAGGAGGTAACTGGAAAGAACAGCAAGGTCAAGGGAAGTGTGCAGATAAGAGAAGGTGTGTGGGGAGGAGGGACTGAGGATGAGGGAGGGGAATGATTGATGGCCTGTGCCGCCCAGAAGAGGAGGGAGAGAAAGGGACCGAGGGCTCAGAGGCAGAGAAGAGAGGTGAGGCTGAGGGGACCGAGAAGAAAGGTTAAAGGTGCCTGAGGTCATTCTGAGTGACCTAGGTCTTCTCCATCAACTCAGTGGCTGAACAGGTGACCAGCAGGGGAAGGAGGTAGGTGGAATACGGGGAGTCTTCCAGATACGGCTCAGCAATTGACCAAGAATCCCTCAAACCCTCAAGGAAGCAAGTAGACCCAGTTATGCAAACGTATGACCTGAGTCACCCCTTCCCCAGAAGGATCACCTCCCCAGGGAGTGCCTATGGTTAGCCCTGGGAGCTTGTTAATCAGCATTTTAAACTGGACAAAGATTCATTGTCACTTCCGTCTACACCACTTACAGTAGCTCAGCTTTTCACTGAAGCTGGGATCCCAGAGAGCCTCTGATTTGTCTAGGTCAGCAGAGGTGGTGATTGCTTCTCATGCCCGGAGTTCAGAGTTAGAACAAAAACACGGTCTTGGCCCCATTCTCTAGGAGAAGCAAATTCACATGATTAAGACCTCAAAATGGTTAAGCAGCTAGACTAGGCCCTCCCTCAGGCCCCCCAGTTTTCACAGTTAGCATGAGGATTCTTTAGTTAATATTTTGAAGTTGCGGTAATATTCTTGCATTTATTCATTTACCGAAATATTACTCAGTACCTGGCACTTTGGGCATTCAGAGATCAGTAAGACGGGAAGTTCCACTTATGGTGTTGACAGGTTAGGTTTCCAGGATGGAAAAAAGCTCCCCATTCCAGCTGTATCACTTCTTCCTCCCACATCACAGCTCCAGAGCTGCCTCTTCCAGTGCAAACCAATGAGCTTTCATTCTTCTCCAATGCCTGGGTCAGTATGTTAGGTTGAATGCTATTTACCATCATGCAAAAATAAGTGAAGTTGTTGATTTCTTCTGTACAGCAAAGTGACTCAGTTATATTGAGTCATACATACATATATGGGGGGTTCTCAGGTGGTGCTAGTGGTAAAGAACCCGCCTGCCAATGCAGCAGACATAAGAGGCATGGGTTTACTCCCCGGGTTGGGAAGATCCCCAGGAGGAGGAAATGGCAACCCACTCCAGTATTCTTGCCCGGAAAATCCCATGGACAGAGGAGCCTGGTGGGCTGTAGTTCATAGGGTCACAAAGAGTCAGACACGACTAAAGCGACTTAACACACACATACATGTATATATTCATACTCTGTTCCATTGTGACTTGTTAAAGGATATTGAATATAGTTCCCTGTGCTATACAACTGGACTTTATTGTTTATCCATCCTATATGTAATAATTTGCCTCTGCTAATCCCAGTCTCCAATCCTCCCCCTGCCAGCTCCCTCTCTCATTTGGCAACCACAAGTCGGCTCTATGGTATGAGTCTGTTTTATGGTGTGAGTCTGTTTTTGTTTCATTGATTTGTGTCTTATTTTAAATTCCACATACTTCAATAAAGTTAAAATAATAATAAAATGTTCTGTAAAACTGAGAAAAAAAGTTAATTTCATGAGAACCTTGCAAGGCAACTTTGGAATAAGACCCAGTGAACCCACCATAGCTCTGATACATTGCACCTTTTATCTGGAGTTTATACCAGCCTAGACGACAAATATCTCTAGCATGGAGCTCGGATATTTCAATTAATGTTTGTTGAATGAATAAATGATTCAATTAATATACACCTGCAAGGGCCTGGCACACTTGATCTTATGCTGTTGTTTATTTTTCTATGTCTTCTCAACTCAATTAGAAGTTTCTTGGGGTCTGGGAGCCTGGCTTATTTTGCCTTTGTAACCTGCTGTCTGCCTTCCCAGTGGATGTTTATTAATAATCATGAGAGTTCCTCTGGAGTTGAGGGACTCACCTCTCTCCTGGGGTGTAGACACCAGCTCCACTTTCCAAGGTAGCCTCTCCTCTCTCCGCTCTCCTCTCTTGTCCCTCACACCCCTGCAGGCAACGTCAGATGTCACCTGTACAGATGTTACCCCAGAGGGCCTCCTCCAGGGCCATCTGCGTCTGGGATACGTGTAATGAGACTTTCTAACCACTAGAGGACAGAATTAACTTGAAACACAGGTATGGCTAAGGGAGAGGATGGTCTACAATTTATGGAACAAACTAGGATACTTTGGAGCTGTTCTACTTACTCCAGGACAGTAGATGCAAACAGCGGTTGTCCCATGCAAACTAGGACATATGGTCACCTTACTAATGAATCGAAGGGCCTAGAAGAAAGGAAATGATTGTTTTGAGGGAGGTGGAAATCTTAGGGCTGCTCATTTGCACAGGACTAACCCCTGGGGGTCTTCCAAATAGCTTACAGTTACTCAAGGGCCTGAAATCACACGGAAGATATTGTCTGTAAATACAAACCTGTGAGTAGCTTCTTGCAGAGGAATACATAGCTCTTTGTGTTTACATCTCATCTTTCCTCTTGTCTGTGGCAATAGGAGTGTTGCAGATAGGGTATTTATAAGGCTTTTCAGGCTGTGCAGACTTAAGCCCTGGAGCACTTCTGGGGAACAGTGTATGCCAACAAAGGTGTCCCAGTCTCCAGACAATGGCTTGGAAATATTAATAGTTTACATAAACATACCTGCCCGTCCAGGGCAAGGATGGGTGTGCTCTGAGACTGGACCAGGATTGGGAGCTCTGCCTGCTGCGTTCTCTCAATGCAGCGACCAGCTCCACACACCTGTGAGTTTCCGGCTTCCCACTGCACCTGAGATTGACCCTTCTTGGCTAGTGTTTAAAACGCTGCAATGAACATGGAATGACAGTTATCTCTCTGCTATAACGATTTTGTTTCATTTGGTTATATTCCTGGAAGTGTGACTTCTTTTGTCACGTTTTGAGGAACCTCCATACTGTTTTCCATAACAGCTTCGTCATTTTACATTCCCATCAACAGCGGACAAAAGTTCTAATTCTCCACTTCCTTGCCAACTTTACTATGTTAATTTTTTTTTTTTTTTTATAATACACATCCTAGCAAGTGTGAGGTGATATCTCACTGGAGTTTTGATTTGCATTTCCATGATGATTAGTGATGCTGAGCAACTTTTCAAATGTCTGTTGGCTATTTGTATGTTTTCTTTGGAGTAATATATATCCAACTCTTTTGTTCATTAAAAAAATATTTTTTCAAGTGAGTTGTAGTAGTTCTTATGTATTTGGGGTGTAAGTCATTTTTTTAAGGTATAAGGATTGCAAAT
Organism: Muntiacus reevesi; assembly: GCF_963930625.1. Classification (NCBI taxonomy): domain Eukaryota; kingdom Metazoa; phylum Chordata; class Mammalia; order Artiodactyla; family Cervidae; genus Muntiacus; species Muntiacus reevesi. The sequence continues at coordinate 77,421,257 of NC_089253.1, read as the reverse complement.
ATGTTGCCTTTTCATTCTGTTGCTGTTGAAGAGACTACCCTTTCCCCGTTGTGTTATCTTAGATACTCAGAGATTATCACTAGGCCACGTATGTGTGAGTTTATTTGGGGACTCTTCATTCTGGTCCATGGATCTATCTGCCTGTTTCTATGCCAGTATCATTCTATTTCAATTGCTACAGACTTCGTAATATTTTGAAGTCAGGACATGTGAAACCTCCATGTTTGTTCTTTGCTGTCAAGATTGTTTTGGCTCTTTGGGGCCCTTTGTGGTTCCATATGTATTTTAAGAATGGTTTTTTTCCATTTATTTTTAAATGGCTTTGGAGTTCTATTAGGTGTTGCAGTGAATTTGTACATCACTTTGGGTAATATGGAAATGTCAACAATGTTGTCTTCCAGTGTATGAACATAGCATGTCATTCCAATTAATGAGTCTTATATAATTCTTTCAGCAATGTCTTGAAATTTTCAGTCTACAAGTGGTTTATTTCCTTAGGGCCCTTTGCCCCTGCCTTCTTGGCTCTTCCAGAGCCAGGGGTGAGAAGGATCGGTTCATGAATCTAGAAAAGTGTCCCTAGATACTCTGCTTACTCATCTGTATTTCTCCCTAGACTGTAAGTTGTGGGAGAAGAGAGATAATGTTTGCTCTAACTTTCTCAAGGCTAACTATTTTTCATGTTGTATCATTTAGAGGGTATCCATAAAAATGTGAATCAAAATGCAACAATCTGTATCATATTTTCCATGTTCGTTACATCAAAACCCTGAGGTGGACGTCTATATTGATGTCTTTTCTTTTTCCTTTTATTTCAGTGGAATTATTTCCTTCCCTTCTGGGTGAGTCCTATAATCACACATTACAGGTCCTGCAAGTTATTCTCCCTTGTATGTGCTGTCCTCAGTTGTGTCTGACTCTTTTCTACCCCACGGACTGTAGCCCACCAGGTTCCTCTGTCTCTGGAATTTTCCAGGCAAGAATACTGGAGTGGGTTGCCATTTCCTTCTCCAGGGGATCTTCCTGACCCAGGGATCGAACCCATGTCTCCTGCATTGGCAAGCAGATTCTTTACCAGTGTGGGAAGCCCCTAATCTCCCTTAACTCCACAAATATTCATGGAGGTCTCAGTAATCAGTGAAAATTTCCAGTCATTTTATAACATTTGTCCTAACAGTAAATTTCTGATTATTTTGATCACAGCTAAAAACCTCAAAAAGCAATCTGGAGATTTTCATTCATCTAATACTTCTAATGGTTTTGTAAGTACCAATTCTCTATTTTAACTTTTGCTTGCTTGAAATACTTAGAGGCTTTTGGCTTCTTTACACGACTTGAATAAAATAGAATAAAGAATCAAAAATGTTTCCAAGAACTAGATCATCAAAAATGGCAGCTGGAAGTTGTTTAACTTCTGCAGATTGTTTTGGAAGGTCCTAAGTGGAAAATATATACTGGTTTTCTATGGTATGAAATTGCAAATAACTTCTTCAATTATTATGCGTCCCTGAATAATGTGCCCTTTGAAGGCATGGGTTAGTTAGGGAGGTAAACTAGCTGTTAAAAAAGAAACAGTATGAAAATTAATCACTACAAGACTTGACGGTGGACTGGTTGACTTTGTCAACATGGGATAGCCTGTAAGTGGGAAATTACTAGTTTGGGAATTTAAATTCTCAGTCAAAATGTGATAAAAAGAGCTTTCAAGCAATGTGATAAAAAGCGCATTTCAATCACCCTTAAGTGACCTTTTACTTATTTTTTAAAACATGTGCTTATATATTTGGCTGGGTCAGGTCTTAGTTTTCGATACAAGATCTTCCATCTTAGTTGCAGCATGTGAGATCTTTAGTTGTGGCGTGTAGCATGATCTAGCTCTCCGATCAAGGATTGAACTCAGGCCTCCTCCTTTGGGAGTGTGGAGTCTTAGCCACGGACCACCAGGGAAGTCCTGATTTTTTATATTTTTATAGTAGCAGAACACAGCCATTTTTATAGCCCCATCTAATACTTTTGGTTCCAGAATTAAAAGGTGAATGAATTAATAGCATAGCTAAGTCTTATGTGAAATTTAGAGCATTAATTAGGAAGAAGTATCACCTTTAAATTTCAACTGAATCTATATGGAATGATTTAGATTGATTTGCGCATTGAGACTGCATACTAGATAGTTTGTGCTTCATGGCTCTGAAACCAGCAGGCAATTGTGTGGGTTACTCTGGTGGTTGGAGTGACTGATCCTGCTACCTAACAGTTATGAAGGGATGTGGGTCTGGAATCCAGAAGATTTCCAAAGGGTACTTCATTGTATTTCCTGTCTAATTAGTGAAGACTCCTGAAACTAGTGCATGTAGGGCTACTGAGACATTTTCACCAAGTAAATAATCATAAGCAACAAAAATGATTTGAGGGCAAGGAAGAGACAGACTATGTAGTAGAAAAGTGAAATTAAAAGCACCAGCATCTCATTACTAGTTTTAAGCATTTAGAAATAGCTAGCAAATTCTTCAGAGAAGTCAATGGCACCCCATTCCAGTACTCTTGCTTGGAAAATCCCATGGACGGAGGAGCCTGGTGGGTTGCAGTCCATGGGGTCGCTAAGAATAGGACACGACTGAAGTGACTTAGCAGAAGCAGCAAATTCTTCATTTTAATTAGCATATATTAGCCATTATTTTCTTTCTTCCTAAATATTGCATGTAAGATGTATTGGTGCAGCTCTACCTTATAATTTTATCTCTAATTATCATAGAATGGTGTATCTTCATTAGGAAAAACAAGACATAACCATTCCCCAGAGATGGATACAGTGATTGATTCAACTGTGGATCTCTACCTTGACAGAGTTTCACTCTCTCAGGACATTTTCACTTAAATGAGTGGTGAGCAGAAGTACATGTTTGTTTGTTTTTATATGTGTTTTTTATCATCCAGATCTTTTATTTTTTCTCACACCTGTTATGCTATGAATTCACAGGGAATGGATTCAAACAATTAAGTCTCCTTTCCATTGGTTCTCATGAAATGTGTGTTTCTGGGTGGAGCAGGCTGGTACTTCAACTGAACCCAACAATCTTTCTCTTTGCCTTCCTTCTTTTTTTCCTTTTAAATATTTAATTATTTGAGTGAGTCAGCTCTTAGTTGCAACATGCAGGATCTAGTTCCCTAAGCAGGTATTGAACCTAGACTCCCTGACTAGGGAGCGTGGAGTCTTAGCCACTGGATCACCAGAGAAGTCCCATGGCTTCCTCTTTATTATCATCTTCCTTCACATGTTTCAAGAAGCAACCTAGGGTTTTAGAGTGCTTAATACGCTCAATCACACATTAATTCTCTTGGCCAGAATCTTGCCCTTGTTTGTTTATTACAATGGCAGCAGCATTCCGGGTGACATTGTAGACTCTTCCAGATTTGCTGTGGTGACATTTGTGGGGCATTCCTTTTTAAACAGTGCCCATTCCCTTGATGTCTACAATATCAGTTTTCTTGTAGATTCACATGTATGTGGCCAAAGAAACAACTCCATGTTTTCTGAAGGCCTAGGGTTTCCCAGGTGGCTCAGTGGTAAAGAATTTGCCTGCCAGTGCAGGAGATGTGGGTTCCATCTCTGGATTGGGAAGAGTCTCCTGGAGAAGAAGATGACAACCCACTCCAGTATCCTTGCTGGGAAATCCCATGGACAGAGGAGCCTGGTGGGCTCTGGTCCATGAGGTCACGAAGAGACATGGCTGAGCGACTGAGCACACAGAGAAGACATAACAGGTGGTCCCCTCGTTTCCTTCGTTTCGTTCATTTTGGTTAATTACTGGAAGATGGTGGTTCCAGCTGAACGGCCAGAACTCTGTGCTTCTCTATAAGTAACGGTTTGGGGCCTTTTTTTCCCCCATCAATATGGGTTATTTCTCATGCACTTGCCTGGATTTACAAGGCTGGAGTAGTAATGGTGACAGTATCTTGACAAAGTGGTGAGGTGAGAAGTGAAGTGAAGCATCAGTCGCTCAGTCGTGTCCAACTGCCTGTGACCCTATGGACTGGAGCCCACCAGGCTCCTCTATCCGTGGAATTCTTCAGGCAAGAATACTGGAGTGGGTAGTCATTTCCTTCTCCAGGGGGAGTCTTCCTGACCCAGAGTTCGAACCCAAGTCTCCTGCAATTCAGACAGATTCCTAACCATCTGAGGCAATAGGGAAGCCCCAAAACTCATGAGTAAAATTTGAAACCTACAAATTCTCCCCTTGGCTTTTAATTCTTTAGTACCTAAACAATTTTATAAGTGTCTGATTCCCTATATTTGATACCTTGGACCTGAAAACCTGTAAATATGTCTTTTTCTATAGTAAGTACTGATTGATTCAGGTGGCCAATTGGCCAGTAACACAAGACAGTATCTCTTTCAGTACAGATCAACATTTTTGAAATTTGGAATATGGGATTGTATTTCTAAAATCTATACCACTTACATGCATATATGATTGAATTACATATGAAAATACAACATATATTTATCTGAATATTTAATGTTACCAATTATATTTGTTCCATGGGAAAAATTTAGGTTCTAGAAAATAATTATTGCTGTTGTTCTATTGCTAAGTTGTATCCAGCTCTTTTCGACCCCATGGGCTGTAGCACACCAGGCTTCCGTCTTTGACTACCTACTAGAGTTTGCCCAAACTCATGTCCTTTGAATGTCCTATCCAACTATCTCAGCTTCTGCTGCTCTCATCGCCTTTTGCCTTAAATATTTCTAGAAAATATTTATTACCATAATCCTTAAAATATCAAATGAGGATTTTTTTCTGTAGTTTACATCTATCTGTGAGCATTGATCTCAAAGGAACAGTCAGCTATGCATCTGCCAATTTGAGCTTTTTAATTGGTCAATTACTGATTCACTCACATTAGACAAATAAAGTAGAAGTTTCATTAGACAGCAATACAAAAAGAATAATCATGCAAAATCATTGAGTTAAAAATTAAAACAAGTTTATAGGTAATAAGTAAACGCATAGATACATGGATCTTTGTATAAGCTTCAACAGTACATGAACTGAGAACTTCCAGATGTTCAAGCTGGATTTAGAAAAGGCAGGGGAACAAGAGATCAAATTGCCAACATCTGTTAGATCATAGAAAAAGCAAGAGAATTCCGGAAAAACATCTACTTCTTTATTGACTATGCTAAAGTCTTTGACTGTGTGGATCACAACAAACTGTGGACAATTCTTAAAGAGATGGGAATACCAGACCACCTGACCTGCCTCCTGAGAAATCAGTATGCAGGTCAAGAAGCAACAGTTAGAACCAGACATGGAACAACATACTGGTTCCAAATTGGGAAAGGAGTATGTCAAGACTGTATATTGTTACCCTGCTTATTTAACTTCTATACAGAGTACATCATGCAAAATGCTGGGCTGGATGAAGCACAAGCTGGAATCAAGATTGCTAGGAAAGTGGAAGTGAAAGTTGCTTAGTCATGTTTGACTCTTTGCAATCCCATGGACTATACAGTCCATGGCATTCTCCAGACCAGGATACTGGAGTGGGTAGCTTTTCCCTTCTCCAGGGGATCTTCCCAACCCAGGGATTGGACCCAGGTCTCCTGAATTGCAGGCAGATTCTATACCCCACCACAAGGGAAGGCAAAGAATACTGGAGTGGGTAGCCTATCCCTTCTCCAGCGAATCTTCCTGACCCAGGAATCAAAACTGCATTATAGGCAGATTCTTTACCAACTGAACTATCAGGATTGCCAGGCGAAATATCAATTATCTCAGATATGCAGATGATACCACCATTATGGCAGAAAGTGAAAAAGGACTAAAGAGTCTCGATCAAAGTGAAAGAGGAGAGTGAAAAAGCTGGCCTGAAACTCAACATTCAAAAAATGAAGATCATGCATCTGGTCCCATCACTTCATGGCAAATAGATGGGGAAACAATGGAAAGAGTGACGGACTTTATTTTCTTGGGCTCCAGATTCACTGCAGGTGGTGACTGCAGCCATAAAAGACGCTTGGTCCTTGGAAGAAAAGTTATGACAAACCTAGACACAGTATTAAAAATCAGAGATACTACTTTGCCAACAAAGGGCTGTCTAATCAAGGTTATTGTTTTTCCTATAGTCATGTATGGCTGTGAGAGTTGGACCATAAAGAAAGCTGAGTGCTGAAGAATTGATGCTTTTGAACTGTGGTGTTGGAGAAGACTCTTTAGAGTCCCTTGGACTGCAAGGAGATCAAACCAGTCAATCCTAAAGGAAATCAGTCCTGACTATTCATTGGAATGACTGATGCTGAAGTGAAGCTCCAATCCTCTGGCCACCTGATGTGAAGAACTGACTCATTGGAAAAGACCCTGATGCTGGTAAAAAATGAAGGCAGGAGGAGAAGGGGATAACAGAGGATGAGACGGTTGGATGGTATCACCAACTTGATGGACATGAGTATGAGCAAGCTCCGGGAGTTGGTGATGGACAGGGAAGCCTGGCGTGCTGTGAGTCCATAGGGTCGCAAAGAGCTGGAGACAACTGAGAGACTGAACTGAACTGATATCCTACATACTTTCTGAGCATCTCCGCGTGGCTGTCTGAGAAATTTCTCAAACTTAACATACCTGAAACGTTACTTCTGATCTCTTTCTCTCCTCTTCAACCAAAAATCAGCTATGACCTTCTCATAACTATCTTTTTAGCTGCTTAGGATAAAACAAACTTGGTCTCATGCTGAGGTAGGAGGTAGTTGGGCCTCTGGTTTGAATAACTGGAGTTCGTCAAGTGGAGTGAGCTGGAGTTTTTCCTCTGATACCTCAAGGATAAAGTTAATGGCAGGAGCTGCGCTCTGCTGGAGCAAAGAGATGAGATGACCACATCTATCACTCCTGAGATTAAGGAGATGTCCAAGACTGCACATGTGCTTCCTCTGTTTAGACGCTCTCCCCAGAACTATTCATATGGCTAGTAACTTCACCTATGCTGTGCCGTGCTTAGGTGCTGTCATGTCCGACTCTTTGTGACCCCATGGACTATATAGCTTGCCAGGCTCCTCTGTCCTTGGGGATTCTCCAGGCAAGAATACTAGAGTGGGTTGCCATGCCCTCCTCCAGGGGATCTTCCCAACTCAGGGATCGAACCCAGGTCTCCCACATTGTAGGCAGATTCTTTACCATCTGAGCCACCAGGGAAGCCCAAGAATACTGGAATGGGTAGCCTATCACTTCTCCAGGGGATTCTTCCCCACCCAGGAACCAAATCAGGATTCCCTCCATTGCAGCTGAGCTACCAGGGAAGCCCCAGTAACCTCACCTACTTTACGTCTATTTTTTAAATTATTCATTTATTTATTTTTGGCTGTGCTGGGTCTTTGTTGCTGCGAGGGCTCTTTTCCTGTTGTGGCAAGTGGGGGCTACTCTCTAGCTGTGGTGCACGGGTCCCTCATTGGGGTGGCTTCTTGTTGTGGAGCACAGACTCGAGAGTACAGGCTCAATGTTTGTGGCACACGAGCTTAGCTGCTCTGTGGCATGTGGGACCTTCCCAGATCAGGGATCAAACCCATGTCTCCTACATTGGCAGACGGATTCCTTACCACTGAGCCACCAGGGAAGCCTATGTCTATTTTTAAGTGTAAAGTTTTTACTGATTCAACCCAGACTTTACTTTTTAATGTTTCAATTTTCTAATAATAGCAAATTCAATTTCCTGCTTTATTCTTCCCTGTCACACTTATTCCTCACTAATGTAATTTGCTTTCATTATTTATTAACCATCTGCTTCCTCTCCACTCCCATTAGAACATAAATACCAGAGAGACAGGGATTCCTGTTTATTTTTTACTTTTCTCTTTGTGTTTTGAGACAGTGCTTGTTTCACAGTAAACTCAGGGATGTGAATGAGCACCTCCACCACAGGCTCGGGGCTACTCCAGCGGTGTCCCAGAGCTGTTCTCAGGCCCCCGTTCTCATCTTACATGGGTTGTAGCTGTCTCCTTTTTCCTTCAAGCCATGGAAAGCTCTTACTCTGGGAGTTCATTCTTGCCAGATTACTATGCTGTTTGGACTCAAGGAATGCAACCTGTTGAGTGGAAAGAAAATAGAATAAAAAAACAATCAAGAAAGAAACTTCATCCCAGCCAGCACTCACTTAAGACATCTTACTGAATGCTACAGATCAGGCTGCTTTAGTAGTGCCCAGTAGCCAGGAGGGCTTCCTAGGTGGCAGACTGGTAAAGAATCCACCTGCCAATGCAGGAAATGCAAGAGACGCAGGTTCAATCTCTGGGTCAGGAAGATCCCCTGGAGTAGGAAATGGCAACCCGCTCCAGTATTCTTGCCTGAAAAATTCCCTGGTTGGAGGAGCCTGCTGGGCTACAGTTCATGGGGGGCGCCAAGAGACGGACTTGACTGAGCACACACACAGGCACAGCACATACTAAATCACAAGCCTTAAGAAAGAGCCTGAAGAAAGTAATGCAAAAGAAGAGCAGAGCCCAATCTGAAGACAGCTTTACACTTTGCAAGGTCTTGACCTTTTCTCATTTCAGCAGCTCAACATCACTTACATGACAACCCATCTAGGCAGCTGTACAACTTCTCTGTTCTTGAAGTAAAGCACAATGAAATAAAATCATACAAAGCCACCTTAAATTTTTAACGTGGGAAATGAACTATTTGACCATGCAAAAAGCCAAACCCAGGTCATCCCTCAGAAAAATATGCTTGTATTTTGTAATATCAGCAAATACAAAAGAGTGATCAAAGACAGCATTATCATGTTATAATAGTAACCTAATTATTGATGGCATAACTTGCTTAAAAATTATCTATTAGAACACAAATAACTTTTGTTCTACATTTTATTTTATATTTGGGTAAACTATTTTTTATCATAGCTTCAAATTTTACAAAGAAATAAAATTTAAAAATCATTATTTACAAAAATGTGTTATAGCCGTTTCAGTATCATGTCAATATCTAATTATTGATGAGATAATCTTATGTTGTCAGTTATTGATTACATTTTAATAAATAATTACATCTACAAATAGAACTTCCCTGGTGATGCAGTGAATAAGAATTCACTTGCCAATGCATGGGACATGGGTTCGATCCTAATCCGGGAAGATTCCACATGGCTCAGAGCAACTAAGCCCCTGTACCACAACTACTGAGCCTGCACCCTCTAGAGCCTGTGCTTCAGAACAAGAGAAGCCATCACAGTTAGAAGCCCCACACTGCAACGAAGAGTAGCCCCTGCTCGCTGAAACCAGAGAAAGCCCATGCAAAGCAATGAAGACCCCAAAATAAATAAATTAATTAAATACATAAAATGTTAGTGATTGTGTGATTGTACTTGCAACAACAACCAAAACAATGTAAATAATAGTAAAAAATTCTTAATATATCTACTATGTTAAGGAAATATTGAGCCAAATGACTTAAAAAAAAAAACTCATATTAGTTCCAGCTATAAATGTGTACTAACCATTACATTAACTATGTTGAGGAACATTAGTATGTTTTCAGAATTGGAACTAAAAATCTATTTCCTTAATTTTTCCTATGATAAAATCATAGTAGTTTTTGCAGCAAAACAAAATATTAATTTATGGTATCATTTTAAAAAATCTGTTTATTTCCATAAAATTAAATTTAAAAAATCAGCAAATACTGTGAAATGATTAGATATAAGAGGCTGTTGGTCCACTTACAGATGGTTTATTTATTTTTAACGTTACCTTCTGTATGGTTTTATACATATCACAATATTTAAGCATGTTTTGTGTATAAATAAGTAAAAGTAATGGTCATATGAAATTTCATGTTTTCATTAAGGATAGATATTTGCATAAATGCACCTGCATTTTTCCTATTCAGTTTTTTACCTGATCGAAGGAACAACAATTCAAAATACCTACTGCTGCTAAGTCCCTTCAGTCGTGTCTGACTCTGTGCGACCCCATAGACGGCAGCCCACCTGGCTTCCCCATCCCTGGGATTCTCCAGGCAAGAACACTGGAGTGGGTTGCCATTTCCTTCTCCAATGCATTCAAGTGAAAAGTGAAAGTGAAGTCTCTCAGTCGTGTCTGACTTGCAGCAACTCCATGGACTGCAGCCCACCAGGCTCCTCCATCCATGGGATTTTCCAGGCAAGAGTACTGGAGTGGGTTACCATTTCCTTCTCCGAAAACACCTACAAGTCTTTGTAAAAAATTAAAATTGATTGGGGTTTCACTAGGCGTTTGTACCAACTTCTCTTCAAACTATGTGCCTAAATTACATGACCCAGAGAGAACGGTTAAATAGAAATTCTTACAAAGTGATTTTTACCAGTGGTACAACCGTATTTTAAAAATTAAATGTAAATGTATTAAAGGAATTAAAATATGAAATATATTGGGTGTGTACTAATTATAAAGTATAAAAGATGGATTGGAGTATTGTTTTTGGTAAATAAGTTCACTTGTAAAATTGGTCAACATACATAACTGACCTAAAAACTTCAGTAGAAGGATAAATTTTAAAATCACTTGGAAAGACACCTTTATGAAATGATTTTTGCTGGACCTTATGCCAGATGACACCATTTTAACTGGTGAGTGAGTGTGCTAAGTCGCTTCAGTGGTGTCTGTCTGACTCTTTCATGACCCCTGCCAGGCTACATGGGATTCTCCAGGCAAGAATACTGGAGTGGGTTGCTGTTTCCTCCTCCAGGGGATATTCCCAACCCAGGGACTGAACCCACATCTTCTTTGGCTCCTGTATTGGCAGGCACATTCTTTACCACTAGTGACACCCAGAAAGCCCTATTTTAACTGACAGAGGTTCTGTAAACTGAAGCTATGAGTGCCTGCACAGCAAGTTTACTCAAAGGATTATTACAAATCAAACTCCACAAGGAAAATAACTTCAGTGTTGTTCCCTCTTGATAAAGAACAACTCAACCTAGTTATGAGACCAACCACAACACAAAGAAAAGTTGCACTAACTATAAGTAACAGATGATGTTGGTATGGATAGCTTGTATTATATTCTAGGGCCCTTACAAATCAATCCAGTGTTTGCATTATCACCTAGAGGGTTAGTTAACATGTGGTACAATGAGGACTTACATAAGGTATAATGTGCAAAAGCACTTTAACTATGTAGGAAAACAGGTGCAGTCTAGTTAGGAGAAAACCAACTGTACTCTGAATCCCACACAGCTTAATGACAAGACTCCCCACTACATGTCAATGTGAAACACTTAATTTTAAAATGCTGACACTACAATACACAAAATAGCTGTTATAAATGCACATAGTGTATTCTATAGCTGCGAGGTTTACTTTTTTTTCTTTTTAAGGAAACTGCAAGTTACACTGTGGTTAAGACTTGTATCTTCATTCCTTGAAAAAGCCCACATTCTATCACAGTCATGTGTGGTCGGACTTAACAGCCCCAACTGTTAGATCAACTCATAACCACTTTTACTGCAAAAGGACCCAGGTTTATCCAGGTTTATCAATTCTAGTACCATAATAATTACCCAACAGGTCATTAACCTACAGAAAACATGCATCATGAGAAGCAAGAAATATCACTCGTCCCTTTTGCATATTAACAACTTGTCTTTTCTGAGCAACAGTGCTCATATTAACTGAGGTCTGTGAAGGGCCACTTTTCCCATTCATCCTGAGTGAAAGATGGAACGACTTAAGTACAAACGCAACATATTATAAACAATTATAATAATTATATAATTATAAACAATTATAATTATTATAAACAATTTTCTACCCAAAAAAGTCACAAACTAAGCCAAAGTATTTTACAGAATTCACTACAAAACACCACAAAAACTGTCTTCAGTGAAAGCTCCGCTCCGGCCCCCTCCGCTATCCAGCGAGCCAACGGGACGTCTTTGGGGCGTGACGGGGACCCCGCATGGACGGCGCAGAGCTGAGGATCTTCAGACAAACCCACCAGGTACGCTTCGCTAGCCTCCTGCAGCGTACGGATGGCGGCACTCTGGAACTTCAAGTCGGTTTTGAAATCCTGGGCGATCTCCCTCACCAACCTCTGGAAAGGCAGCTTCCGAATCAGAAGATGGGTGGATTTCTGGTAAGGACGGATTTGTCGGAGGGCAACAGTCCCGGGCCTGTAGCGATGAGGTCTTGTCATCCCGCTGGTAGAGGGGTCGCTTTTCCCGGCCGCTTCGATGACCAGCTGTTTGTGGGGCGCTTTCCCACCCGTGGATTTACAAGCTGTCCTCTTGGTCCGGGCCATTTTCTTTGAGACCGCTGCCCAAGTCCTAGGCCACTTCTTCGAACGCGGCGCCTCCTCTGCTGCCCAACGGAGAGTCGGGCGAAGGGCGGAACCCCCTCTAACGAACGACCAAACCGCTCCACCGCGGTGTTCTTCCTATTACCCTGATGGACTGGCAGTTTTTTAAAGATCAGACAAAAAAAAAAATCTTGAAGACTTTGAAATACCTTAGAAAGACTGTGTATTCATAAATAGCGGATTAGGCTTAAAATATAATTGTCTTAAAATACAGTTATTTTATTGATAATAAAATTTTCTAAGACAGGTGTCACTGAATGCTATTTGGGCGTGGAGAAGGAAATGGCAATCCACTCCAGTACTCTTGCCTGGAAAATCCCATGGACAGAGGAGCCTGGTAGGCTACAGTCCATGGAGTCACAAAAAGTCAGACACGACTGAGTGACTTGACTTTATGTGTAAAATACATTTCATCAATACATTTTATCTGTCACTTCTGTAAATAACAAAATAATAAAATACAGATTATTATTTGTTTCATGCAAAACAAATAATACACTTGCTTTCCATAGAAGTTTTTCTCAGTTTTCAATATATTTTCCCAAATTCAGTGGTTACAACACATTCTTGTTATTTTAAATATATACATGTGAAAATTGAGATTCAGATTAAGCAAATGGCTTGCCAGAGTTTTCAAAACCATTTCTACAGAGCTAGTATGTAAATTTGTATCAATTCACCATCAAATCTTATTTTCCATTTTGTTTTTAACTTCTTATCAGAGAGTCTGGATCAAATTGGTCTCAGTATATATGAAGTGTATTTCTTTGTCCGGTTATGGTTTTAGAGAATAAATTATGACTAAGCTAATGACTGAAAAAAAGCCAGTGAAAAGATTATAAATCTCATTCTTTGAACTTTATTTATTTATAAATCTATAATTTCAGCTTTGTTAAAGCATAATTGACATAAAATTGTAGAATATTTAAAGTGTATGTCATGGTGGTTTGACATACATATACATGGTAAAAGAATTCTCATCCATCACTCCAAATATTTATGTCTTTTTTGTATTTATTTATTTTTTGTATTTAAAAATACAAATCCTACTCTTAGCAAATTTCAGTAACAGAGTGTTATCAACTATAGTCACCATGTTTTACATTAGATCCTGAAACCTTATTAATCTTGTCACTGTAATTTATTCACTGTAACATTTACCACTCTCTTGTTATTTCCCAGCCTCTAACCCTTGGAAATCATTTTTTCTACTCTCTGTTTCTATGAATTTGACATTCCACCTCTCCAGATTCCACATGTATGTGATAGCATGTAGTCTGGCTTATTTATTTTGCACAATGCCCCCAAATTCCATCAATGTTTTTGAAAATGGAAGGATTTCTTCCTTTTTCGTGGCTGGTTAATATTCCATTGAGTATGTGTGTGTGGCTTTTTATTCATTCATCCTTTGATGGACATTTAGGTTGCTTCTATAAAGAACCTTCCTGCCAGTACAGGAGACATAAGAGACAAGGGTTAGATCCCTGGGTCAGGAAGATCCCCTGGAGGAGGGCACAGCAACCCACTCCAGTATTCTTGCTGGAGAATCCTATGGACAAGGCATCTGGCAGGCTGCAGTCCACAGGGTCGCACAGAGTTGGGCATGACTGAAGGGACTCAGCACACACACACACATACCTTGGCTAATGGGAATAATGCTGCAATGAACATGGGAGTGAGACATCTCTTTGATACCCAGTTTTCATTTCCTTTGGATGAACACTCACAAGTGGAATGACTGGATCACACTGTAGTTCCGTTTTTAATTTATTTTGAAGAAACATCATAATGTTTTCCATAATGGCTGTACCAATGTACATTTCCACCAATAGTGTATGAGGGTTTCCTTATCTCTACATCCTCTGTAATACTTCCAATGTCTTATCTTTTTGATGATAAGCTTTCTGACAGTTGTGAGATTATATCTCACTGCAGTTTTGATCTGTACTTCCTGTTGCTTAGTGATGCTGAGCACCTTTTCATGCACCTGTTGGCCAGTTGTATGTCTTCTTTGGGAAAATGTCTATTTATGTCCTTTGTCCATTTTTTTTATCATATTGCCTCCCCCTCCCATTGAATTGCATGATTACATGCATTTTGGATATTAACCTATTATCAGATTTATGATTTGCAAATATTTTCTCTCATTCTATGGGTTGCCTTTTCATTTTTAAAATTGTTTCCTATGCAGAAGGTTTTAAGTTTGATGTGGTCTTCTCATCTATTTCTGCTTTTGGTGTCAAATCCAAAAAACTCTTGCAAGACTGATGTCATGGAATTTACTTCTGATATTTTCTTCTAGGAATTTCATGGTTTGGGTCTCATGTCCAAATATTTAATCTGTTTTGCACTGTTTGTGTATGGTGTAAGATAGGGGTCTGGTTACCTTTTTTGCATGTGGCTATCTATTTTCTCCAACATCATTTATTGAAGAAACTATTCTTTCTTCACTGTATCTTGGCTCCTTTAGTTGATGACTGATGTGCGAACTTATTTCTGGGCTCTCTCTTCTATCCCATTGAATATGTGTCTGTTTTTATGTCAATACAATATTGCTCTGATTCAGTTCAGTTCAGTCACTCAGTCATGTCTGACCCCTTGTGACTCCATGGACCACAGCACGCCAAGCTTCCCTGCCCATCACCAACTCCCGGAGCTTGCTCAAACTCATATCCATCAAGTCAGTGATGCCATCCAACCATCTCATCCTCTGTCATTCCCTTCTCCTCCTGCCTTCATTTTTTTTTTACCAGCATCAGGGTCTTTTCAAATGAGTCAGTTCTTCACATCAGGTGGCCAAAGTATTGGAGTTTCAGCTTCAGCATCAGTCATTCCAGTGAATAGTCAGGACTGGTTTCCTTTAGGATTGACTGGTCTGATCTCCTTGCAGTCCAAGGGACTCTCAAGAGTCTTCTCCAACACCACAGTTCAAAAGCATCAATTCTCAGGCACTCAGCCTTCTTTATGGTCCAACTCTCACATCCATACATGACTACTGAAAAAAACCATAGCTTTGACTAGATGGACCTTTATTGGCAAAGTAATGTCTCTGCTTTTTAATATGCTGTTTAGGTTGGTCATAACTATTCTTCCAAGGAGCAAGCGTCTTTTAATTTCATGGCTGCAGTCACCATCTTCAGTGATCTCGGAGCCCAAGAAAACAAAGTCTGCCACAGTTTCCACTGTTTTCCCATCTATTTGCCATGAAGTGATAGGACCAGATGCCATGATCTTCATTTTCTGAATGTTGAGTTTTAGGCCAGCCTTTTCACTCTCCTTTTTCACTTTCATCAAGAGGCTTTTTAGTTCTTCTTCACTTTCTGGTGGTGTCATCTGTGTATCTGAGGTTATTGATGTTTCTCCTGGCAATCTTGATTCCAGCTTGTGCTTTATCCAGGTTGGCATTTCACATGATGTACTCTGCATGTAAGTTAAATAAGCAGAGTGACAATATACACCCTTGACGTACTGCTTTCCCAATTTGGAACCAGTCCACTGTTCCATGTCCAGTTCTAACTGTTGCTTCTTGATCTGCATACAGATTTCTCAGGAGGCATGTCAAGTGGTCTGGTATTCCCATCTCTCTAAGAATTTTCCACAGTTTGTTGTAATCCACACAAAGTCAATGGCTTTAGCATAGTCAATAAACTCAATTGCTTTGATTACTATAGTTTTTAATATAATTTTAAGTCAGAGAATGTAATGCCTCCAAGCTTTTCTCAAAACTCTTTCAGCTATTTGGGTCTTTTGTGGGTCCATGCACATTTTAGAACTGTTTGGTTTATTTCCATAGAAAATGCTTTTGGAATTTTGGTAGGGCTTACATTGAATCTGTAGATTGCTTTGGGTAACACGGACATTTCAACAATATTAATTTTTCCAATCGATTAGCATAGACTACCTTTTCATTTTCATTTATTTTGTAATCCTTAATTTCTTTCATAAGTGTCCTATACTTTTTAAAGATCGCTCATCTTCTTTGTTAAGATTATTCCTAGGTTTTAAAAATTCTTTCTGATGCTATTAGAACTTAAAATCTAAAGCTCAGATTATATTTTCTGTAGATCTTACCTCCTTTCTATTGAGTAGGTTCTCTAGCTATTGAGGCACCATTTATCAAGGAAGACTGATCAGATACTGAATATTTAGTTTTATACTGTTTCATTCAATATAAATGCTTTCATAAGTAGAATTTTAATTAAGATATAGCCTCAAATTTCTATGTGATTACATAAATTTGATATATATAGAAATAGATGTCTATATTTAGTAAATTATTTAGGTAATTTCAAATATCAAGTACTATCCTTTTGGCCTTTCAGTCCCAACACTGGGTTGGCTATTAATACTTCATGCTGGTAAGATGATGTTATTTTTTTATTAATTCTATCAAGTTATTTGGTGAATTTCTACTTAGAAATGTTCTGTTTCTACTTAGAAAAGTCATAAATAAAGGTTTTTTTTTTAATAATCTGGGTTTTTCTTCATGCATTATTATTCAGTTCTACCATACTGAATATTTCTAAAATTACTTTAGTTAACCATGCTTCCAAAAAAGAACAAAGTGTTATCCAAGAGCGAATCCTATCATGCTGCAATCCATGGGGTCCCAAAGAGTCAGACACGACTGAGCAACAAAATTACAAGAGTGAATTATTTTTTTTAGGTGATTATTTCTCAAAAAGATTCTCTCTGATGATCTATCTTATAAAAAGAGTAGAGAATAAACTCACAGGCTGAGAAAGAGCATAGTGTTTACTAGTCAGGAAAGGAAATACAATTTATTAAATTATTCCAGATTATCTATGGATGATTACAGATATAAACATTGTACAGACTTCAGCCAACCACATTACACATGAAGATATCATGTTTGAAAAAAGACAATCAAAGAATTCACAATATCAAAGTATAGTGCAAGAGTTATACTTGCACTACTTGCAATACTAAATGCTGAGCTGGAGGAAGCACAAGCTGGAATCAAGATTGCCGGGAGAAATATCAATAACCTCAGATATGCAGATGACACCACCCTTATGGCAGAAAGTGAAGAAGAACTAAAGAGCCTCTTGATGAAAGTGAAAGAGGAGAGTGAAAAAGTTGGCTTAAAGCTCAACATTCAGAAAACTAAGATCGTGGCATCTGGTCCCATCACTTCATGGCAAATAGATGGGGAAACAGTGGAAACTGGCTGAATTTAATTTTCTGTGCTCCAAAATCACTGGGGATGTTGATTGTAGCCATGAAATTGAAAGACGCTTGCTCCTTGGAAGGAAAGTTATGACCAACCTAGACAGCATATTAAAAAGCAAAGACATTACTTTGCCAACAAAGTCCGTCTTGTCAAGGCTATGGTTTTTTCAGTAGTCATGTATGGATGTGAGAGTTGGACTATAAAGAAAGCTGAGCGCAGAAGAATTGATGCTTTTGAACTGTGGTGTTGGAGAAGACTCTTGAGAGTCCCTTGGACTGCAAGGAGATCCAACCAGTCCATCCTAAAGGAGATCAGTCCTGGGTGTTCATTGGAGGGACTGACGTTGAAGATGAAACTCCAACACTTTGGCCACCTGATGCAAAGAGTTGACTCATTTGAAAAGACCCTGATGCTGGGAAAGATTGAGGGCAGGAGGAGAAGGGAATAACAGAGGATGAGATGGTTGGATGGCATCACCGACACAATGGACATGGGTTTGGGTGGACTCTGGGAGTTGGTGATGGACAGGGAGGCCTGGCGTGCTGTGGTTCATGGGGTCACAAAGAGTCGGACATGACTGAGCGACTGAACTGAACTGAACTACTATACTTGCAATACTATTGAGGTATTGTTGAGTATTGTTACTACTACTGTTGCTACCATTGTCACTGTTTTGCAGCTATTTAGTAGCTCTGATTTATTGAACCCCTGCTGCGTCACTTCAGTCATGTCCGACTCTGTGCAACCCCATAGACGGCAGCCCACCAGGCTCCCCCGTCCCTGGGATTCTCCAGGCAAGAACACTGGAGTGGGTTGCCATTTCCTTCTCCACTGAACCCCTAACATGCACCAAAACTGAAATTAGCATTTAAACAAAATCTCATTTAATACTCAGAACATTGCTGAAAGTAGGTGACATGGTTAATTCAATCTTACATATAAAATACTCAGGCAAAAAGCATGAAATAATCTATACAGTGTCACATAATAACTGATAAATTTTAGATTTTTTTTTCTTTTTTCTTTTTTTTATTTTACTTTTTTTTAAATTTTATTTTTCAGTGGGTTTTGTCATACATTGATATGAATCAGCCATAGAGTTACACGAATTCCCCATCCCAGTCTCCCATTCTACCTCCCTCTCCACCCGATTCCTCTGGATCTTCCCAGCCCAACAGGACCGAGCACTTGACTCATGCCTCCCACCTGGGCTGGTGGTCTGTTTCACCACAGATAATATACATGCTATTCTTTCGAAACATCCCACCCTCCCCTTCTCCCACAGAGTTCAAAAGTCTGTTCTGTACTTCTGTGTCTCTTCTTCTGCCCTGCATATAGGGCCATCGTTACCATCTTTCTAAATTCCGTATATATGTGTTAGCATACTGTAATGTTCTTTATCTTTCTGGCTCACCTCACTCTGTATAATGGGCTCCAGTTTCATCCATCTCATTAGAACTGATTCAAATGAATTCTTTTTAACGGCTGAGTAATATTCCATGGTGTATATGTACCACAGCTTCCTTATCCATTCATCTGCTGATGGGCATCTAGGTTGCTTCCATGTCCTGGCTATTATAAACAGTGCTGTGATGAACATTGGGGTGCACGTGTCTCTTTCAGATCTGGATTCCTCAGTGTGTATGCCCAGAAGTGGTATTGCTGGATCATATGGTAGTTCTATTTCCAGTTTTTTAAGAAATCTCCACACTGTTTTCCACAGTGGCTGTACTAGTTTGCATTCCCACCAACAGTGTAAGAGGGTTCCCTTTTCTCCACACCCTCTCCAGCATTTATTGCTTGTAGACTTTTGGATAGCAGCCATCCTGACTGGCGTGTAATGGTACCTCATTGTGGTTTTTATTTGCATTTCTCGGATAATGAGTGATGTTGAGCATCTTTTCATGTATTTGTTAGCCATCTGTATGTCTTCTTTGGAGAAATGTCTGTTTAGTTCTTTGGCCCATTTTTTGATTGGGTCATTTATTTTTCTGGAATTGAGCTTCAGGAGTTGCTTGTATATTTTTGAGATTAATCCTTTGTCTGTTTCCTCATTTGCTATTATTTTTTCCCAATCTGAGGGCTGTCTTTTCACCTTACTTATAGTTTCCTTTGTTGTGCAAAAGCTTTTAATTTTCATTAGGTCCCATTTGTTTATTTTTGCTTTTATTTCCAATATTCTGGGAGGTGGGTCATAGAAGATCTTGCTGTGATTTATGTCAGAGAGTGTTTTGCCTATGTTCTCCTCTAGGAGTTTTATAGTTTCTGGTCTTACATTTAGATCTTTAATCCATTTTGAGTTTATTTTTGTGTATGGTGTTAGAAAGTGTTCTAGTTTCATTCTTTTACAAGTGGTTGACCAGTTTTCCCAGCACCACTTGTTAAAGAGGTTGTCTTTTTTCCATTGTATATCCTTGCCTCCTTTGTCAAAGATAAGGTGTCCATAGGTTCGTGGATTTATCTCTGGGCTTTCTATTCTGTTCCATTGATCTATATTTCTGTCTTTGTGCCAGTACCATACTGTCTTGATGACTGTGGCTTTGTAGTAGAGTCTGAAGTCAGGCAGGTTGATTCCTCCAGTTCCATTCTTCTTTCTCAAGATTACTTTGGCTATTCGAGGTTTTTTGTATTTCCATACAAATTGTGAAATTATTTGTTCTAGTTCTGTGAAAAATACCGTTGGTAGCTTGATAGGGATTGCATTGAATCTATAGATTGCTTTGGGTAGAATAGCCATTTTGACAATATTGATTCTTCCAATCCATGAACACGGTATGTTTCTCCATCTGTTTGTGTCCTCTTTGATTTCTTTCATCAATGTTTTATAGTTTTCTGTGTATAGGTCTTTTGTTTCTTTAGGTAGATATACTCCTAAGTATTTTATTCTTTTTGTTGCAATGGTGAATGGTATTGTTTCCTTAATTTCTCTTTCTGTTTTTTCATTGTTAGATCATAGGAATGCAAGGGATTTCTCTGTGTTAATTTTATATCCTGCAACTTTACTATATTCATTGATTAGCTCTAGTAATTTTCTGGAAGAGTCTTTAGGGTTTTCTATGTAGAGGATCATGTCATCTGCAAACAGCGAGAGTTTCACTTCTTCTTTTCCTATCTGGATTCCTTTTACGTCTTTTTCTGCTCTGATTGCTGTGGCCAAAACTTCCAACACTATGTTGAATAGTAGTGGTGAGAGTGGGCATCCTTGTCTTGTTCCTGATTTCAGAGGAAATGCTTTCAATTTTTCACCATTGAGGGTGATGCTTGCTGTGGGTTTGTCATATATAGCTTTTATTATGTTGAGGTATGTTCCTTCTATTCCTGCTTTCTGGAGAGTTTTAATCATAAATGAGTGTTGAATTTTGTCAAAGGCTTTCTCTGCATCTATTGAAATAATCATATGGTTTTTATCTTCCAATTTGTTAATGTGGTGTATTATGTTGATCGATTTGCGGATATTAAAGAATCCTTGCATTCCTGGGATAAAGCCCACTTGGTCATGGTGTATGATTTTTTTAATATGTTGTTGGATTCTGTTTGCTAGAATTTTGTTAAGGATTTTTGCATCTATGTTCATCAGTGATATTGGCCTGTAGTTTTCTTTTTTTGTGGCATCTTTGTCTGGTTTTGGAATTAGGGTGATGGTGGCCTCATAGAATGAGTTTGGAAGTTTACCTTCATCTGCAATTTTCTGGAAGAGTTTGAGTAAGATAGGTGTTAGCTCTTCTCTAAATTTTTGGTAGAATTCAGCTGTGAAGGCATCTGGTCCTGGGCTTTTGTTTGCTGGAAGATTTTTGATTACAGTTTCGATTTCCTTGCTTGTGATGGTTCTGTTAAGATCTTCTATTTCTTCCTGGTTCAGTTTTGGAAAGTTATACTTTTCTAAGAATTTGTCCATTTCATCCAAGTTGTCCATTTTATTGGCATAGAGCTGCTGGTAGTAGTCTCTTATGATCCTTTGTATTTCAGTGTTGTCTGTTGTGATCTCACCCTTTTCATTTCTAATTTTGTTAATTTGTTTCTTCTCTCTTTGTTTCTTAATGAGTCTTGCTAATGGTTTGTCAATTTTGTTTATTTTTTCAAAAAACCAGCTTTTTAGCTTTGTTGATTTTTGCTATGGTCTCTTTAGTTTCTTTTGCATTTATTTCTGCCCTAATTTTTAAGATTTCTTTCCTTCTACTAACCCTGGGGTTCTTCATTTCTTCCTTCTCTAATTGCTTTAGGTGTAGAGTTAGGTTATTTATTTGGCTTTTTTCTTGTTTCTTAATGTAAGCCTGTAATGCTATGAACCTTCCCCTTAGCACTGCTTTTACAGTGTCCCATAGGTTTTGGGTTGTTGTGCTTTCATTTTCATTCGTTTCTATACATATTTTGATTTCTTTTTTGATTTCTTCTATGATTTGTTGGTTATTCAGAAGCGTGTTATTTAGCCTCCATATGTTTGAATTTTTAACAATTTTTTTCCTGTAATTGAGATCTAATCTTACTGCACTGTGGTCAGAAAAGATGACTGGAATGATTTCAATTTTTTTGAATTTTCCAAGACCAGATTTATGGCCCAGGATGTGATCTATTCTGGAGAAGGTTCCGTGTGCACTTGAGAAAAAGGTGAAGTTGATTGTTTTGGGGTGAAATGTCCTATAGATATCAATTAGGTCTAGCTGGTCCATTGTATCATTTAAGGTTTGTGTTTCCTTATTGATTTTCTGTTTAGTTGTTCTATCCATAGTTGTGAGTGGGGTATTAAAGTCTCCCACTATTATTGTGTTACTATTAATTTCCTCTTTCATACTTGTTAGCATTTGCCGTACATATTGCGGTGCTCCTATGTTGGGTGCATATATATTTATAATTGTTATATCTTCTTCTTGGATTGATCCTTTGATCATTATGTAGTGTCCTTCTTTGTCTCTTTTCACATCCTTTATTTGAAAGTCTATTTTATCTGATATGAGTATTGCGACTCCTGCTTTCTTTTGGTCTCCGTTTGCGTGAAATATTTTTTTCCAGCCCTTCACTTTTAGTCTGTATGTGTCTCTGGTTTTGAGGTGGGTCTCTTGTAGACGGCATATATAGGGGTCTTGTTTTTGTATCCATTCAGCCAATCTTTGTCTTTTGGTTGGGGCATTCAACCCATTTACATTTAAGGTAATTATTGATAGGTGTGGACCCGTTGCCATTTACTTTGTTGTTTTGGGTTCACGTTTATTCAACCTTTCTGCATTTCCTGTCTAGAGAAGATCCTTTAGCATTTGTTGAAGAGCTGGTTTGGTGGTGCTGAATTCTCTCAGCTTTTGCTTGTCTGTAAAGCTTTTGAATTCTCCTTCGTATCTGAATGAGATCCTTGCTGGGTACAGTAATCTAGGTTGTAGGTTATTCTCTTTCATTACTTTCAGTATGTCCTGCCATTCCCTTCTGGCCTGGAGGGTTTCTATTGATAGATCAGCTGTTATCCTTATGGGAATCCCTTTGTGTGTTATTTGTTGCTTCTCCCTTGCTGCTTTTAGTATTTGTTCTTTGTGTTTGATCTTTGTTAATTTGATTAATATGTGTCTTGGGGTGTTTCGCCTTGGGTTTATCCTGTTTGGGACTCTCTGGGTTTCTTGGACTTGGGTGGCTATTTCCTTCCCCATTTTAGGGAAGTTTTCAGCTATTATCTCCTCGAGTATTTTCTCATGGCCTTTCTTTTTGTCTTCTTCTTCTGGGACTCCTATGATTCGAATATTGGGGCGTTTCACATTGTCCCAGAGGTCCCTGAGGTTGTCCTCATTTCTTTTGATCCTTTTTTCTTTTTTCCTCTCTGCTTCATTTATTTCCACCATTCTATCTTCTACCTCACTTATCCTATCTTCTGTTTCCGTTATTCTACTCTTGGTTCCCTCCAGAGTGTTTTTGATCTCATTCATTGCATTATTCATTTTTAACTGACTCTTTTTTTATTTCTTCTAGGTCTTTATTAAACATTTCTTGCATCTTTTCAATCTTTGTCTCAGGCTATTTATCTGTAACTCCATTTTGCTTTCAAGATTTTGGATCATTTTTTTATCATTATTCTAAATTCTTTTTCAGGTAGATTCCCTATCTCCTCCTCTTTTGTTTGACTTGGTGGACTTTTTCCATGTTCCTTTATCTGTTGGGTATTTCTTTGCCTTTTCATCTTGTTTAGATTGCTGTGTCTGGAGTGGGCTTTCTGTATTCTGGAGGTCTGTGGTTCCTTTTTATTGTGGAGGTTTTACCCAGTGGGTGGGGTTAGATGATTGACTTGTCAAGGTTTCCTGATTAGCAAAGCTTGCATCAGTGTTCTGGTGCGTGTATCTTGATTTCTTCTCTTTGGAGAGCAATGGAGTGCCCAGTAATGAGTTTTGAGATGGGTCTATGTGTTAGGTGTGACCTTGGGTAGTCTGTATGTTGACGTTCAGGGCTATGTTCCTGCGTTGCTGGAGAATTTGGGTGGTATGTCTTGCTCTAAAATTTATTGGCTCTTGGGTGGTGGTTGGTTTCAGTGTAGGTTTGGAGGCTTTTGGACGGTCACTTATTACTTAAAGATCCATGTAGTCAGGAGTTTTCTGGTGTTCTCAGGTTTTGGGCTTAAGTCTCCTGCCTCTGGATTTCAGTTTTATTCTTCCTGTAGTCTCAGGACTTCTCCAACCATACAGCACTGATAATAAAACTTCTAGGTTAATGGTGAAAAGTTTCTCCCCCGTTAGGGACACCGAGAGAGGTTCACAGAGTTACATGAGGAAGGGGAGAGGGCGGAGGGAGATAGAGATGAGCAGGAGGAGAAAAGGGGGGACTCAAGAGGAGAGAGACAGATCTACGAAGTTGTCTGATCCCAGAGTGTTCTCTGTAGCCCAGACACCCACAAAGATTCACAGAATTGGATTGGGAAGAGAAGGGGAAAGGAGGAAATAGAGGTGTTCTGAGGTAGAAAACAGAGAGTCAAGATTGGAAGAGAATAATCAACACACTCCTGAATAAAAATGGGAGCTGAATATTGGATTCTTAAATGTTCACAATTTATATCATATACTGAAAAACAAAAATTAAAAATCTAGAGTAGAGGTTAGACTCTTAAAAATACTATATTAAAAACAAAAACCAAAACATAAAAAAAAAAATTTAGAAATATATATGAAGTTTGGTTTAAAAATAGGGATTCTCTTCTTCTTCTTTTTTTTTTTTTCCCTGTAAGGTTATAGTGTATTGAAAATGAAAATTAAGGAGTAGTAAGAGGAGTATTAGATGACCTTAAAAGAAATGAGAAAAAGAAAAATAGAAAATAGAAGAGAAGAAAAAAGAAAAGGAAAAAAAAGAAGAAAAAGAAAAAAAAAAAAGAAAAAAAATTGTTTTACCTAATAAAAAAAATCGTAAAAATCTTATGAAAATGAAAGTTAAGGAGTAATGGGGGAGTAATAGGGAATTTTAAAGGAAAATAAAAGAGAAAAAAGAAAAAAAAATTTTTTTTCTTACTTAAAAAAAAAGAAAAAAGAAAAAAATATATCTAGGAATTTCTCTGGAGCTGTTTCGGTCAGTGTGGGCTCGGCTCAGTTTCAGATATCTCCTCGTTCCAGCTTATACTTCTCGATATCTATAGGCCCTTCCGGTGAAGTCGGTGTTTTCTTCGGGGATTTTAATCTGTTGCACTGGTCCCTTCTGAAGCGGTTCCCTTTGTTTATTTGGCTTCTGTTGCCGGTTTCTTCCGCGCCTAATTTCCGCCCTGACACAGGTGGGCGGAGGTGGATTCTTATTCAGGTAGCTAGTTCCGTCACGCTGCGGGGAGGGGCTGTGCGGGGAGGGGCCGTGCGGGGAGGGGCCGGCGCTCCAGGGAGGGGCTGGCGCTATTTTCTCCGTCTGGGCTGCTCAGGCTCCAGGTGGTTCCAACCCTCGGGTGATTCACAAAAGCGCGGAACACAAAGCTGCGCCTGCGGTTTGTCCCTACGCTGCCCGAGTGGCTCAGGCAGCCAGGCGCTTGTCGGGCGCTCTCTCCCCGGGTGTGGCGCGTCTTCTGCCCTGCGCGATCCCAGCCTCAGTTTCCGCCCGCGCCAGTCGGGTGCATGCGCCTTCTGCCCTCCGCGTCCCCCTTCTGCCCTCCGCGTCCCCAGCCCCAATCCCGCCCGCACTGGCCGGGTGCGTGTACCATGTCTAGCCACGACCCTCCCGGCGGATGTCGACCATCCAGAATCTCGGGAGGTCTTTTATTAGAAGGCGGAGGCCCGTTTGCAGCGTGGCAGGGGATGCGGTCCTTGGGGCCGAGCCTGCCCCCTTCCCCTCCCCACTGCCTCCTGCCTCTGGCGGGGCTGGGCGGGTCCGCAGCCTGCGAGCTCTTCTCAGGACTTTCTCGGTCCCTTTGTTCTGCGAACGGGCCGGCAGTTTGTTCGGGCCGGTTAATTTTCTCTCTCTTTTGCTCTCCCACAGTTCAAGCTGGGAACTCACAAAAGCTCCCTCCGATTGTCCTCAGGGCTCTCAGGCCAGGACCCTGCCCCAAGCAATGCCGCCCACTCCTCTCCGTTCCGCCCCCACTTGCTGGTTGCGGATGCGGGCGTCTGGGGTACTTTTCTGCTGGGAGTTGCTTTTAGGCTCCTAATCTGTGGGTTTTATTTATTCTATCCCTCCCAGTCAGATTCAAACTCTGAGATTCAAACACTTGCCCCAGGCCCGCCAGTGCGGGGGTTTCCCGGTGTCTGGAAATGTCCTCTATTAAGACCCTTCCCGGGACGGATCTCCGTCCTTAGCTCTTTTGACTCACTTTTTATCTTTTATATTTTGTCCTACCTCCTTTCGAAGACAATGGGCTGCTTTTCTGGGCGTCTGATGACCTCAGCTAGCGATCAGAAGTTGTTTTGTGAAGTTTGCTCTGCGTTCAGTTATTCTTTTGATGAATTTCTAGGAGAGAAAGTGGTCTCCCCACCCTACTCCTCCGCCATCTTGGCTCCTCCCCCAAATTTTAGATTTAAAACTGAGACCAAGACCTTTTTGATTACACTCTCATAGCTAGCAAATTATATTCTATAGGAAATCTTTTCAGTGAGAAATAAATTATGTCAGGTACTCACTAATGGGTTTGGTTACAACCCTAATACCCTATAGCTTATATCATCATTAAAAAAATCATATGTATTTATTTTGGCTGCACCACTCAGCATGTAGGATCTTAGTTCCCATACCAGGGATCTAACCTGTGTCCCCTGCAGTGGAAGTATGGCGTCTTAACCACTGGACCGTCAGGAAAGTCCTACTTTTAAAAAAGTTTCTTTAACTTTATTCAGTAAAATATGTTTGAAAATGAGGAATAAACAGCCATTCACATGTATTTAGGGATGGGGGTGTCTGGGTGGGATCTTAAGCCAACAGAGGAAGTCTGGCATGCCTAAATGTTATTTCCAGGCCCTCATATTCTTACCATTGTAAGAACAGTCATCGTATTATTTCATATATAAAAACATCCAGAAGCTGTGTCTTATGGTCATTAGTGTACTCATTTCTCATAAAAATGTAGAATGGTAAATCAGGTATTAATAAGGAGGTATTATAGGGAATGTGTAAATATTTTTTTTCACTACTTCATTCATTCAGATGTTCCTGATCATGAAATAATTTATCCAGTGTCACACAGTAATTGGCAAATCTACAGGACGATCAGCAGTACATTTCTTATCAAGTAATCAGACTTTTCTCTGGCTTAGTTTTGCCTTTCCCTCAAGTATTTATAAGGTCAAGATGAGGACCTTATCAAAAGGGACTTGTCTGTCCATTCATCTTGACCTCAGACAGGTTTCTTCCTTAATCTCCTGGAAATAACACATTACAACAGCCAAGGTTTTGCTTGAAAAGGCAAGAGGGCTCTATGGTCACTCAGGTTACTCCCTGTGGTACTTTCAGCCACCAAGTAAGAGGTCTGATTGCCCTGAGCCTGCCCTGGTTCATGGAAGTCCAGGCCCCGTGGGGGAGGTGTCACGGAAGTGCTCCAGAAAATCCTGCTTCAACTGCAGATGTGAGAGTAAAGCTACCTCCAGAGGATTCTAGCTTCTACTTGTCTTGATCCCTCAGCCCAGAGCTTCTCTACTGAGGGCCCAGAATCACAGAGCAGAAAAGAACCTTTACCACTGTGCCCTGTCTAAACTCCTTGCCCTGTGACCATGAACAAATAAAGTGGGTATTCAATGCCACAATTTTGGAGGTTAGTTCATTAAAAATTACTTTAAGAGCAAGAAAAATAACACAAATGTGCAAGTTCAGGAGGTGCCATAGAACATACCCTACAATCTGTTTCCTTCCTCTCCTGGGTTTGTATCTGGAAGCAACAACTGTTACGTGTCTGTATTTCTTCCAGATTTAGTAACTGAGGAGTTATATAGCACTGACACTCTGACAAGCATTTTTCTCAGGGCTTTTCCTGTTTACTCATGTCTTCTTCATTTACAGATACTCAGGTGGCAGGAGAAAGGGAAATCCTCTGTTCCCATCATTTTCCAAGAATGGAGATCTTAACTGTTTTTCAGTGTTGTCTTTTGAATGCTGTTCCTCTCCTCAGATGAGTATATTTTTCATAATATATTCCCTAATTCTTTTTTATTTCGTTCCTCAAGTTTCTTATCTACACACACACTTTTCTTTTTTTTAAAAAAATAATTTTTACTGGAGTATAGTTGTTTTACAATGTTGTGTTAGTTTCTGCTCTACAGCAAAGTGAATCAGCTATGCCTGGACATATATCCCTTATTTCTTCGATTTCCTTATTTAGGTCACCAGAGAACAGATTAGAGTTCTCTATGCTATACAGTGACCACAACAAACTCTGGAAAATTCTTAAAGAGATGGGAATACAAGACCACCTGACTTGCCTCTTGAGAAATCTGTATGCAGGTCAGGGAGCAACAGTTAGAACTGGACATGGAACAACATGTTAGTTCCAAATAGGGAAAAGAGGATGTCAAGGCTGTATATGGTAACCCTGATTATTTAACTTATATGCAGAGCACATCATGAGAAATGCTGGGTTGGAGGAAGCACAAGCTGGAATCAAGATAGCTGGGAGAAATATCAGTTATCTCAGATATGCAGATGACACCACCCTTATGGCAGAAAGTGAAGAACTAAAGAGCCTCTTGATGAAAGTGAAAAAGGAGAGTGAAAAAGTTGGTTTAAAACTCAATATTCAGAAAACTAAGATCATGGCATCTGGTCCCATCACTTCGTGGCAAATAGATGGGAAAACAGTGGAAACACTGACACACTTTATTTTGGGGGGCTCCAAAATCACAGCAGATGGTGACTGCAATCATGAAATTAAAAGATGCTTGCTCCTTGGGAGAATAGTTATGACCAACCGAGACAGCATATTAAAAAGCAGAGACATTATTTTGCCAACAAAGATCCGTCTAGTTAAGGCTACGGTTTTTCCAGTAGTCATGTATGCATGTGAGAGTTGGACTATAAAGAAAGCTGAGCACCGAAGAATTGATGTTTTTGAACTGTGGTGCTGGAGATGACGCTTGAGAAACCCTTGGACTGCAAGGAGATCCAATCAGTCCAATCAGTCCATTCAGGAAACCAGTTCTGAATATTCATTGGAAGGACTGATACTGAAGCTGAAACTCCAATACTTTGGCTACCTGATGTAAAGAACTGACTAATTGGAAAAGACCCTGATGCTGGGAAAGATTGAAGGTGGGAGAAGGGAATGACAGAGGATGAGATGGTTGGATGGCATCACCAACTCAATGGACATGAGTTTGAGTAAACTTTGTTGGCAATGGACAGGGAGGCCTGGCATGCTGCAGTCCATGGGGTCGCAAAGAGTCGGACACGACTGAGCGACTGAACTGAATTGAACTGAACTGAGGTTCTCATTCATTACCTATTGTATACATGGTAGCACATATATTTTTTTCTACCAAGCTGGGATGCAATAAAATTCTTAATTTAGAGATGTATAATTTTATCTCTTCTTTTTCATCCTTGTTCAATCACTCTGAGGAACAGCAGTTGAGATAGGGTAATCCTGGAGAAAATATGACACCATCTATATTCTTGTTATACCTCATCAATGTCCCGTTTGATTTCTTACTTGTAGTTTTTATGGTGTATCAGCAATGACAGAGATTTGTACAAAGCATTCCAAAACTTGAACACTACCTGCTTTGTTTTAAACATGGCAATTCTCTCATCTTCTAGAATTTTTACTTGTACTGAGGCCAGAGGTAGGGGTGGGGCTACTAGTTTTCAAAGCTAGATTTCATGACCTAACACAGGAATGGTGTGATTAGGTCCTAAATTTTGAGCCAGAACATATATTTAATCCTACAGTTTGGGGTTATCTAAAATTCTTTGTATAGGAAAGATTTAATTATACATTTTCACTCAACTCACTGGTAAAAATACACTATTTATTCTTTAAGCTCATTGACTACACAATCTTGTGCATAAACAATGACAAGAACATTTTTTTAATGAATACACAGAGACTGAGACATAATCAAGTCTACAAAATTAGTCGCATTCAGAGAAAAAGAAAGTAATAACAAATGAGACAAAGATTAATGTAATTTGTTAAGTATATGCTCAGAGAGAGAATGTGACATTTTACAGTTGAATTCTTATTATTGCTGCTTTTCATCTGGAAAAAAATTTAGTTGTTTGATAAACAAATGTCTACTGACTCAGAAATAGTAGAAACGGTATTCCACCAAGAATGAAACATCTTTTTATTCTCAACATATTAGTTTTTTCCTCTTCACTCTGAAAATTTCAATAGCAACTCTATTTGGGGAGGTCTTTTTCTCTCATATAACTTGTTTTCTTAATCAGAGAGAAATAATGTGTGGTCCTGGGATTCAATTTTTGAAGTAAAGTGTTGACTCTGAAATGCTACACTTGTCCATGAAAACACACAACAGTCTGCATAGAGCAGGGCTGCCTTCACTCTGAAAGTTCTGTGATGACTGGTTTCCATGGTATTGTGATGATGCACATCCTACCTTCCATTCCAACTGTCACTCTGTGAGCTGAGAGGTTCAAATTTGGTGACAGATGAGAAGCTGTCACCCTCACACCTCGAGTGTTTGAATAATGGGAAATCTGAATTGTTATTTTGGAGGTATGTTCATATTGATACTCTAAAGGCAGGTTATTTCTACAAATGGATGAAGAAATATATTTTTTCTCACCTTTTCCCACCATTTCTGCCACTATAATTTTTCTATAGACTTATAAGTCTATTATACAGCTTTGTTATATTACTTAAGGTATTTTTAAAATTCTGCTATCAAGCTGGCTGCCTCAAATATTTTTCTAAATTTAGAAAAATATGCTATTCCTAATGCCAATTTTATACACACCCTTGCAGAGCACAGACACAAGAAACATCACACATCTCTCATAGAAGCAGGAAAATCTTGATTCTACCCCTTCAATAGGCAGAAATGGGGGATTACAGCTCAACTCTTCTGAATGTAGATGTCAAAATCTGAAACCAAATATTAGCAGGAGAAAGGTAAAAAGGAAAGCAACCAGACTTTCCAGGCAGGATTTCCAGGGGTTGATAAGGACAAGATCACAGCTGCTTGGGTGTTACCTGGGAGTGTGGTGGGAAGGGACAGTGCCATTGAGTTAAGGAATGAACATCTGGCAACTGGTTCAGGGAAGGAGTGTCTGTCTGCAGCCCTGAAAGAGAGTCCTGGGATGAGGTGTTCAGGCTGAGGATATGGAGGGGATGCTCAAAGGGAATATGGGACTCTGTCCCTGTTACTACAGGGTCTATAGAAGGATGAGGAGTTTATAGAAACTGGATTTGGTGAAGAAAGACTTGAGCCCCTGCCCATACTCAGACAGGCCTTGGTCTAGGCTGCTCAAAAATATACCTAGATCTAAAGTCAGTGAGACATTCAGCATCACAGACTAGATTTCCTAAATGACCAAAGCGCCAGCCCAGATGGCCACCTCCCCAGTGAGTTCACATTAACGGCTCATCCAGGGTTGGTCAGCTAAAGGAAGCTAATTCTTGACAGAGCCATCATATGTCATTTGGTTCAGATTGTTCTGAACTCTGAGCCATCTTGAGAGCCAAATGGACTGCTGGTGACTTGAGGTGGTCACCTGGTCATTGTGAAGGTGTCCTGAGAGACAGCTGACAATGTGTAAATGCTGGGGAGGATAGCAGCTGTGGCAGCTGTCCTCCCCCTGGTTCTTCAGAGGGGCTTTATCTGAAGGAAACTCCTGTATCATTGATCAAGGATTGAAAGATGGATGAAAATGTTCGATGGGATTTTGGATGGTTATCTTGGCTCAGACATCTCCCTAGGGTATCAACACTCACCAGAAGGAGGATTTGAGGGGAAAAGTGAGGGGGACTCTTGATTCAAGGGTCTAGGTCATGATCTCAGCGCTGGGTGGCTATCAGGGGTTCAGGGATCTCTGTCCTCAAGGAACCAAGAACATTCCTGTCCTAGATCCACTCGTTGTTGTGACTCTTGGAAAGTTATTTTAAACTGTGATGTCTTCCACTGAAAAAATATGGATTATAGCCCCTGCTTTGCATTTGTCTTCCCCTGCAACTGGGCTGTTGCAGGGATCAGATGAGAAGCTAATAGATATTCTCCATGAGCAGTAAAGCGTCCTTCCTATGTAAAGTCTTCCCCATGTTTTGTTCCTCCTCACTCTAAAATTTTGACTTATCAAAGGTATTTGGAGAGGTCTTTTCCTCTCACATAACTTGTTTTCTTAATCAGAGAGCAATAATGTGTGAGGCTGGGATTCAATTTTTGAAATAAAATGTTCACTCTGAAATGCCACACTTGTCCATGGGAACACACACTAGTCTAGGGAGAGCATGTGGACTCAGAGTGGGCAGAGTTGCCTTCACCCTGAAAGTTCTATGATGACTGGTTTCCATGGTAATGTGATGATGCTCATCCTGTCTTCCATTCCAACTGTCAGTCTATGAGCTGAGAGGTTCAAATTTGGTAACAGGTGAGAAGGTCTCACCTTCATACCTCGAATGTTTGAAAATGGGAAATCCGAATTGTTATTTTTAGGTACATTATATTGATCCTCTAAAGGCTGTTCCTTCAAATGGGGGATTAACTTTGAGTGAAAATATTCTCCTCACCGTTTTTTTCATTTCCACCACTCTACATATAGACTTACTGATATAAATCTATTATTTAACTTTGTTGTATTACTTAAGGTACTTTTTAATTCTGCTGTCAAGAAAAAATTCTATGTCTTAATTCATCAATTTTGTGCACACTCTTCTGGAGCAGAGACACAGGAACTGTATCACACAACTCTGAAGCAGGAGAATCTTGATGCCACCCCTGCAATAAACATCACAGGAAAGGGGAACAGCTCAGCTCTTCTGAATGTAGATGTCAAAATCCGAAACCAAATAATGGCAGTTGAAATGCAGACATTTTTAGAATGGAAAGCAACTGGGATTTCCAGGCAGGATTTCCATGGTTTGATGAGGACAGGATCATAGACTCTTTGGGTATTGCCTGGGAGTGTGGTGAGAAGGGACAGTGCCATCAAATTAAGTAATGAGTATTTGGCAACTGAAGGAGGGAAGGGGCTGGGGTGTTCAGGCTGAGGACATGGAGGGGACTCTCTAAAGGAATATGGTACTCTGTTCCTGCCTCTACAGGATCTATAGATGGAGGAGACGTTTATAGAGCAGAGACTGAATTTTGGTGAAGAAAGACTTGATCTCCTGCCCATTCTCAAACAGGCCTTGGTCCAGGCTGCTCAACATGCACCTAGATTGAAAGTCAGTGAGACATTCAGCATCAGAGACTAGATTTCCAAACCACCAAAGCACCAGCCCAGATGGCCACCTCCCTAGTGAGTTCACATTAACTTCCCACACAGGTTTGCTCAGCTGAAGGGAAGATAGTTCTTGGCAGAGTGGGGCATTTGGCTTAGGCCATTGTGAAGCCATCTGCTGGCTGATTAAGCCCTCTGATGTTCAGAAGCCATCTTGAGAGCCCTTCAAACCAAACAGACTACTCACTGGTCACTTGAGGTGGTCACCTGGTCATTGTGAAGGTGTCATGTGAGACAGTGACAATGTGAAGATGCTGGGGAGGACGGCCACAGCTGAACTTCCTGTGGTCCTTTGTTGTTGTTCAGTCACTAAGTCGAGTCCGACTCTTTGCAGCCCCATGGACTGCAGCACACCAGGCTTCCCTGTCCTTCACCATCTCCCAGAGTTTGCTCAAACTCATGTCCATTGAGTCAGTGATGTTGGTCCTTTAGAGGGGATTTATTTGGAGGAAACTCCTGTATATGGATCAGGGATTGAAACATGGAGGCAACATACTGGAAGAGGACGAAGACTGTCATCTTGGTTCAGACATCTCCTCGGGCCTTCAAGTCTCACCCCCCGTAAACCTGGGGTGGGAGGATTTGAGAATGTGAGTATGGGGAGTGGAGTTCTTGATTCAAAGGTGCAGCACATTGTCTCAGTCTTGGGTGGTTCTCAGGGGTTCAGGGAACTCTGTCATCAGCAAGCAAGTACATTCCTGTCCCAGATCCATCACTCATCATAGCTGTGACTCTTGGAAAGTTTCTCTAAATTGCAGTGTCTACCACTGAAAACATGGATTACAGCACCTGCTTGTTATGGCTTTCACCTGAAACTGGACTGATGTGGGGACCAGAGGAGACAGTAATAGATGTTCTTTGTGAGCTGTAAAGCATCCTTCTTACACGTAGGCTGGAGAGAATGCTTCCCTCCTCCCTTGCTCTGGCACCATCCAAATCTCTGGGTTCAACCACTAGCACATATCTAGCTTATTCTTGCAAGCATTCAATAAGTGAATACTCATAAAACAATCATGAAGCAGCAGTCCTTTATTTTTCTTAAGGCTTTACCTGTAATGAATCATTTTTGGCCACTTTACACAATATGAATATGTGGGTCATATTAAACATTTCTACATCTCAGAACAGGGAATTAGGGTACAGAGAGATCTACGTCACTTTCTCAGGTATGTGCTTCTAATAAAGGGGATTTGAAATCAGGCCTTCAGGCATGGTCACTGTGCTTTGCTGTATATATCTAGAATGTCTCTGCTACACAAAGGTGTTTGCCTACAAAACCTAAAGGCAAGATCTTACTAAGTTCAACTTTGACTCTGGAGGCTCTGCTGGGCTATCCATTAATAAGGGATGAAAGACAGGCCTGTGAGCCAGTTATTAGCAATTTCATTGTCATCTTCTGAAATCAAGGTAGTAGTTCTGTCTGCTGTAATTCATTTTCCAGGATCTTGCTTCAGGGATGAAAGAAGAAACATTCATCTGAAGTCAAGAAAATCACCCACTAGCTGGGCCAGAATAATCCACTTCTGGCCACACAACAAAGTGCACCCTATCAATGACTCAGAAGAAGGTACTGTGAAAAGTAACTCTAAGTTCATTCAAGAGCGATTATTCTAGCTCATTCAGTGCTCCATATTTAAGAAAGAACTATAAAAATTCTAAGCCATATTATTCTTTTAGATCATTTGAAACTTAAAATTGGCTGACTCAGTAGTTTTATGACTATAAAAGTGAGGATGAATTTAAAACTCAAAATTCAGTTTCTGTTTAATAGTTAAGATGGCCTCAGTCATGTTTAGACCTTAGCTGGTTTTTTAATATTAGTTGAAATAGACCTATCCCTGAAACCTCATTTCCAGATTTTAAAATATGATTAGATATTGTTTAGCACCAAATCATACTAAAATAAAAGTTGAACAGATAATACAGAAAGTTCCCATATCCAGTCCCTCCTGGTTCCCTTATTAACTACATCTAACATTACTGCAGTACATTTGTTAAAATTAGCAAAACAATGCTGGTACATTATTAATTAATTAAAAGTCCAAGTTTACCTTAAAGTTTACTCATTGTACTGTGACATTGGGTGAGTTCTGACAAATATATAATGTCAGGTGTCACCATACAGAAATCTGTACACCACTGTTCACAGAACCATCAAAAGATGGAACCTACGCCAAATTCCATTGTGATCAATGGATAAATAAAATATAATATATACTTGCAGTTAAATAATATTCAGCCAGAAAGAGTAAGTAAACTTTGAAATATGTTACATATTCAAACATGGATAGACAATATATCATTCGTGACATCAAGCAGGCACAGAAAAACAAGCAAAGTATTATTCCATATATATGAGGTAAACAGAATAGCCAGATAATCAAAGACAGAAAGCAGTGATTACTAAAAAGTGGAAGCAGGGGTGAAGGTGGAGTTATTTCTGAATGGGTACAGAGATTAAGATATGATGAAAAAGATTATGTACAGACAGTTGTCAAGGGTACATTGTATTGTGAAGGTAATATCACTGAACTGACTACCTATAAATTATTGCAAGGATAAATATTATGTATATTTCAAATATATATATATAAAAGAAGTAAAAAAAATCCAATCAATAGATGAGGAACATAGTACCAGCATGTGTGAAACTATCCTGTAATATTTCAGGAAAAATGGAAATTTGGCTGAACTTTAAAATGGGCAGGAGGAGCCATGAGACACATCGAAACAGACTGCATTTTAGTGTACCCTTTTTGAGACTGACTCTATTCAACTGAATATGTTCCCATGAACTTGAAAGCTGAAGGCTCAGTTGCTCATTTTTTCCAAGCACCTCTCTACCATGAAAGTGTTAGTTGTGTCTGACTCTTTGTGACCCCATGGACTGTAGCCCACCAGGTTCCCCTGTTCATGTGATTTCCCAGGCAAGAATACTAGCGTGGGTTGCCATTTCCTTCTCCCAGGGATCTTCCCGACCCAGGAATTGAACCAGGTCTGTTGCCTTGCAGGCAGATTCTTTACCATCTGAGCCACCACTTAGCCTTCCTTCAGTCCACCTAGGACAAGGCCCCATAGCAGCTCAATCCATACTTGTCAACCCCTCACATCCACACACAGCCACCCCACGTCCAGTCAGATAGGGCTTCAGTAATTCCCGAGCAGCACCACCGACATCCTGACTCTTACTCTATGCCCTCTTAGCTCCCACTGAGGCCGTGTTGGAGGACCTGCCCAGTGACGGGGCAGAGGAGAAGGCCCCGCCTACCCCCAAGGTAAGTTCGCCTTTCTTTGAGATAAAAATTTGCTTTGTTTCTTTTTAACTAATTCAGACATGAAAATGCGACACTGTATGTTATAGATGACATATACAAACCCCTTGCTTGGGGAAATGCTGGGTAAAAGTTTGTTATCAACAAATAACTGATTCAAAGAACATTTGAAAGACGGGCAGGACCAGTTACAAAGTGAGCAGAGTGAGCAATTTTCTTCTGCGGAAAATATTCCTTCTTTTTTAAAATATAATTTGTATTTATTTATTTGTTTTTAGCTAGGCTGGGTCTTCACTGCTGTGGGGGCTTTCCTCTAGTGGCAGAGAGCAGGGGCTACTCTCTAGGTGCAGTGTGCGGGCTTCTCATTGCGAGGGCTTCTCTTGCTGCAGAGCACGGGCTCTAGGGCTCGCCGGCTTCAGTGGTTGCAGCTCCCAGGCTCCAGAGCACAGGCTCAATAGCTGTGGCGCCCGGCCCCAGCTGCTCCGCGGCCTATGGGATCTTCCCCGATCAGGGATTGAACTCGTGTTTCCTGCATTGGCAGGCAGATTCTTTACCATTGAGATACCAGGGAAGCCCGAAAACATTCCTTCTTGATAATGAATTTTTTCTTTTTTCTGGTCAACATGGACTTACTTGGGAAATCTTCTATGAAAAGCTCAAGCCTTTTCCAAAAGTGTGTTCACAGTTTTCTTTTGAGGAAACTGACTCAACTATGGTTTTACAGATGGTTTCCTAAGGTCACCAGTAGAGAGCAGACCTGAGCCCACAGTGCAGAGGATGCTGTGACCTTCACAGTGTTTTTTTTCTCTGATTGCAGGTGGATGGGACAAACAATGACAACGGTACATGTGTTGGAACCACTCCTCTGCTGATGAGAAATCTAGTTGATGCCTATGAAGAAGGTGGGACTTTCCTGCCTGCTGGGATTGGAGAGACACTCACCCCATTCCGGGTTGCTACAGGGAATGAGGGGTGGGGATGCAGCAAATGAAATTGATTTCCCACTGGGAATGGCAACCCACTCCCATATTCTTGCCTGGGGAATACCATGGACAGAAGAGCCTGGCGGGCTACAGTACATGGGGTTGCAACTGAGCATGCACGCAGCAAAGAGCAACCCCATGTTGCACAGTCCCTGGAAAATACGAGAATGGTTATCGGGTGTGGGTTTGTGTCTATGAAAATTTAGTGTCCCTGTGTGAGCCTGTTTGTGTGATTGTGAATCTGTGTGTGTGGAAGCGTGCCTGTTTCCTCAGGAGCTATTTCCCACTCACACAGTATGATACACCTGTCAAGGTTCTGTTAAAAAAAAAAAAAAATCTCATCACCACTGCTCACTGTCTGTACAGTCACTCATTCTTCCTTCACACAGCTGTTGTTGGAAATATGGATAATATTCTCTCTCCTCGGATGGAGATGGGGCAGAAGACAAATGGCCCAAACTCTTGACCTCTTAAAGGGAAAAGTAAAAAATGGGAACCCAGGCAAGGGTTCCAGTGTGGACACTCTGGACCACTGACCTGTACTTATCACTCAGCCACAGGATCATCAGTCCTGGGTCAAGAGGGGTCCTTGTTTCTCAGACTATTTCCTATTGAGCATGATCCCCATAGCTAGAAAACTAAAGGCTTCTTTTTTTTTTCACTTTTTCCTTTCTTCTCAACTTTGCCTTCCTTCAGTTCACCAACATGATGCCAAACCACAGTTCAGTCTATATTTATTAACCACCCACATCCCATCCCACGTCCACAGCAGTGAACTCTCTCTAGTTCCTGAGCTTCACTACCAACATGCTGATGTTTCCTCGGTGTTCTCTTAGCTCCCCCTGCGGACCTGTTGGAGGACCTGCCTAATGACAGGACAGAGGGAGAGATCCCACTTACTCCCAAGGTAAGCTCCCCTTTCTTTACCTGAGATGAAAATGTTGGTTAATCTCTTTTTCCTTCCCAATCAAATTCAGACATCTAACAATGTTCAATATAGATGATACTTACAATTTCCTTGATCGGGGGAATGTTGAGTGAGAGTCTATTACCAACAGATACTCGGTTGAAAGGACATTTCAAAAATGACAGCCTCACTTAGAAACTGGAAGATAGCTTTTTTCCCACACAGAGCTTTTTTTCCCACTGGAAAAAGAATTTTGTATTTGCCGGTCAACATGGACTTGGGAAGTTCTTCCATAAATAGTCGAAGAGTTTACTGCAGGTGTCTTCACTGTTTTCATTGGGGCCATAAACTCAACAACCTGTTTCCAGTCTGGTTTCCTAAAGTCACCCAAAGAACTAACTGCACCCACTGTTCACAGGATGCTGCCATCCCCAGATGTTTAAAATTTTTAATTGAATTATAGTTGATTTACAATATTATATTAAATGTATAGCATAGTGGTTCAGCGTTTTTCCAATTATACTGCATAAAAAGTTGTTAGAAAACAATGACTCAGGCTTCCCTGGTGGTCTAAAGGTTAAGAATCCACCTGCCAGTGCAGAGGACATGGGTTCAATCCCTGGTCTAGGAAGACCCCACATACTGCAGAGCAACTAAGCCCATGTGCCTCAACTACTGAGCCTGCACTACAGAGCACAGGTGCTACAAATACTGAGCCCGTGAGCTGCAACTAGTGAAGCAAACACGCCTGGAGCCCGTGGTCCACAAGAAGAATACCACCACAGGGAGAAGCCCATGCACCATAATGAAGAGGAGCCCTCACTCGCCACAAATAGAGAAAGCCTGCACATAGCAATGAGGACCCAGCGTAGCCAAAAATTAAATAAACAAATAAATCTTAAAAGAAAAAAATAATGGCTCTAATTTTCGGAGCTCTACAATACATCCTGGTTGCTCCTCTATTTTATACAAAGTAGTTTGTACCCTCTAAATCCGCCCAACACTCATGGCGCTGAGGAAAGGGGAACCTTTTCTTCTCCGCGTTGGTAACCTCTAGTTTGTTCTCTGTTATCTGTGAGTCCTCACAGTGTCCTCTTCTCTCTTTTCCCAGGAGGATGCAACAGCTGGTGAAAACAGTACGTATTCTGAAACCACTCCTCTTCAAAGGAAAAAGTGATGAAGAATGTGGGGCTGTCTTGCCTGCTTTGGTTGGAGAAACACCCTGATTCTGGGTTCCCACTAGGAAAGAGGGTTGAAGGATTTAGTGAAAGAAATGAATTTCCCTCAAAAGAGTATTGAACTTGTTGTATAGTCCCTGGAAGCTGTGAGATCATTTAGATGATGTTGGCTTGTGTCTATGAGGACTAACAGGCTGTCCACGTGTGAGGTTACAGGTATGATTGTCACTCTGTGTGTATAAATGTGTTGATTCCCCCAGGAGCTATTTCCCATTTACACAGAACACTCCTGTCAACTTTCTGTTAAGAAAATAAAACAACACCTCATTCTTCCTTCACCACAGCTGTTCCCAGAGGTTTGGATAATATTCTCTCTCCTCAGAGAGAGATGGGACAGAGATAAATGGCCCAAACTCTTGACTTCCTAAAGGGAAAAGTCAAAATGGGAACCCAGATGAGGGTCCCAATGTGATGCTCTGGACCACTGACCTGTACTTATCCCTCACCCACAGGATCATCAATCCTGGGTCAAGGGGATTTCTGCTCTGTGTACATGCCTGGCAGCACTAGACTCTCCAGAGGTCCCAGACGCTGGCCATCACTCTAAGGTGGCTCACAGAACCCAGGGCAGCTGTCGGGGCATTCAATAGCCAACCTGGGCAGAGTCAAGCGTATGAAACACACCCAGAAAGCCAGCACACTGTGCTCAGCTCACAGATTGTGAGAGGTGTGAGGTTCCACCTAGGACAATGCAGGTCAACATCTTTCAGTGCTGGGGTCATTGTTTAGCATTTGACCAAACGCAGCAAGAATGAGGGAGGTATTTATTGTGTTGGATAATACTACCACGAGCCTTAGAAATGCTAGAATCCTGTAAACACTCACCGATGGCACAGTGGCAAAGAAGTCTAAATGAATTTGATTGTTAGGCCTGGTGCCCATCAGCCTTTTTCCCAGCCTCCTGCACGGCTGGGTCAGAGACATCAGCACTCACTCCAGCCTTCCTTTCTGTAATGAAATGTTCCTCTGGCTGGATCGGCCCATGGGAGTGTGAACTGCCACCTATCAGCAGACATGCACACATTGTTTACAAAACGAAGATGGGGAAAAGAATGGCACATGATTGATAGTGTCAATTTTTAAGCAGTAAGATCTTAATATTTTCTAACATTTATATTTGATTTTCCTTCAGTTCAGTTCAGTTCAGTCACTCAGTCGTGTCTGAGTCTTTGCGACCCCATGAACCGCAGCACGCCAGGCCTCCCTGTCCATCACCAACTCCCGGAGTTTACTCAAACTCATGTCCATTGAGCCGGTGATGCCATCCAACCATCTCATCCTCTGTCATCCCCTTCTCCTCCTGCCCTCAATCTTTCCCCGCATCAGGGTCTTTTCAAATGAGTCAGCTCTTCACATCAGGTGGCCAAAGTATTGGAGTTTCAGCTTCAACATGAGTCCCTCCAAAGAACACCCAGGACGGATCTTTAGGATGGACTGGTTGGATCTCCTTGCAGTCCAAGGACTCTCAAGTGTCTTCTCCAACACCACAGTTCAAAAGCATCAATTCTTTGGTGCTCAGCTTTCTTTATAGTCCAACTCCATACATGACCACTGGAAAAACCATAGCCTTGACTAGACGGACCTTTGTTGGCAAAGTACTGTCTCTGCTTTTAAAATGCTATCTAGGTTGGTCATAACTTTCCTTCTAAGTAGTAACCATCTTTTAATTTCATGGCTGCAATCACCATCTTCAGTGGTTTTGGAGCCCCCCAAAATAAAGACAGCCACTGTTTCCACTGTTTCCCCATCTATTTGCTATGAAATGATGGGACCAGATGCCGTGATCTTAGTTTTCTGAATGTTGAGCTTTATGCCAACTTTCTCATTCTC
Source organism: Muntiacus reevesi (assembly GCF_963930625.1). Classification (NCBI taxonomy): domain Eukaryota; kingdom Metazoa; phylum Chordata; class Mammalia; order Artiodactyla; family Cervidae; genus Muntiacus; species Muntiacus reevesi. Next base: position 77,379,700 of record NC_089253.1, on the reverse strand, counting down.
CTCTTTCACTTTCATCAAGAGGCTCTTTAGCTCTTCTTTGCTTTCTGCCATAAGTATGGTGTCATCTACATATCTGAGGTTATTGATATTTCTCCTGGCCATCTTGATTCCAGCTTGTCCTTCCTCCAGCCCAGCGTTTCTCATGATGTACTCTGCATATAAGTTAAATAAGCAGAGTGACAACATACAGCCTTTATGTACTCCTTTCCCTATTTGGAACCGTCTGTTGTTCCATGTCCAGTTCTAACTGTTGCTTCCTGACCTGCATACGGTTTTCTCAAGAGGCAGGTCAGGTGGTCTGGTATTCCCATCTCTTTCAGAATTTTCCACCGTTTATCGTGACCTACACAGTCAAAGGCTTTGGCATAGTCCATAAAGCAACAATAGATATTTTTCTGGAACTCAAATGCTTTTTCAATGATATAGCAGATGTTGGCAATTTGATCTCTGGTTCCACTGCCTTTTCTAAAACCAGCTTGAACATCTGGAAGATCATGGTTCACATATTGTTGAAACCTGGCTTGGAGAATTTTGAGCATTACTATATTAGCATGTGAGATGAGTGCAATTGTGCGGTAGTTCAAGAATTTTTTGGCATTGCTTTTCTTTGGGATTGGAATGAAAACTGAGCTTTTCCAGTCCTGTGGTCACTGCTGAGTTTTCCAAAATTTGCTGGCATATTGAGTGAAGCACTTTCATAGCACCATTATTTAGGATTTGAAATAGCTCAACTGGAATTCCATCACCTCCACTAGCTTTGTTCATAGTGATGCTTCCTAAGGCCCACTTGACTTCACATTCCAGGACGTCTAGCTCTTGGTGAGTGATCACACCATCATGATTATCTGGGTTGTGAAGATCTTTTTTGTATAGTTCTGTGTATTCTTGCCACCTCTTCTTAATATCTTCAGCTTCTGTTAGGTCCATACCATTTCTGTCCTTTATTGAGCCCATCTTTGCATGAAATGTTCCCCTTGTATCTCTAATTTTCTTGAAGAGATCTCTAGTCTTTCCCATTCTATTGTTTTCCTCTATTTCTTTGCATTGATCACTGAGGAAGGCTTTCTTATCTCTCCTTGCTATTCTTGGGAACTCTGCATTCAAATGGGTATATCTTTCCCTTTCTCCTTTGCTTTTCTCTTCTTTTCACAGCTATCTGTAAGGCCTCCTCAGACAGCCATTTTGCTTTTTTGCATTTCTTTTTCATGATGATGGTCTTGATCCCTGTCTCCTGTACAATGTCACGAACCTCCATCCATAGTTCTTCAGGCACTCTGTCTATCAGATCTAATCCCTTGAATCTATTTCTCACTCCACTGTATAATCATAAGGGATTTGATTTAGGTCATACCTGAACGGTCTAGTGGTTTTCCCCACTTTCTTCAATTTAAGTCTGAACTTAGCAATAAGGAGTTCATGATCTAAGTGACAGTCAGCTCCTGGTCTTGTTTTTGCTGACTGTATAGAGCTTCTCCATCTTTGGCTGCAAAGAATATAATCAATCTGATTTCTGTGTTGGCCATCTGGTGATGTCCAAGTGTAGAGTCTTCTCTTGTGTTGTTGGAAGAGGGTGTTTGCTATGACCAGTGCATTCTCTTGGCAAACCTCTATTAGCCTTTGCCCTGCTTCATTCTGTACTCCAAGGCCAAATCTGCCTGTTACTCCAGGTGTTTCTTGACTTCCTACTTTTGCATTCCAGTCCCCTATAATGAAAAGGACATCTTTTTTGTGTGTTAGTTCTAAAAAGTCTTGTAGGTCTTCATAGAACCATTCAACTTCAGCTTCTTTAGTGTTACTGGTCGGGACATAGATTTGGATTACCGTGATATTGAATGGTTTGCCTTGGAAACAAACAGAGATCATTCTGTTGTTTTTGAGATTGCATCTACGTACTGCATTTCAGACTCTTTCATTGACTATGATGGCTACTCCATTTCTTCTAAGGGATTCCTGCCCACAGTAGTAGATATAATGGTCATCTGAGTTAAATTCACCCATTCCAGTCCATTTTAGTTTGCTGATTCCTAAAAGGTCGACATTCACTCTTGCCATCTCCTGTTTGACCACTTCCAATTTGCCTTGATTCATGGACCTAACATTCCAGGTTCCTATGCAATACTGCTCTTTACAGCACCGGAACTTGCTTCTATCACCAGTCACATCCACAACTGGGTGCTGTTTTTGATTTTCCTTATGAAAGCTAAAAGTGAATAAATATAATAGCATGATTTGCCTCACATGGAATTCAGTTCCCCAATGATGTTTGCTTTTAATCAAGTACAAAATCCTCTAGATATGATTACAAATACAGTAGCAGCAACTGTGAATCCAGGAGGAAGACGTGATCTTGGAAGAAAACAAGGAGACATTTAGTTCACCTGCGAAGTGGACAGCAGGAGTCACGGGATTCTGTCAGTGAAACAGAGCATGCATTTTAGTGTTTCCTCTTTTACAGACTATTTCACATGATTAGGTTCTCCAGAGATGGAAAGTCAGTGGCTCTGTTTTCATTTTTTCACTCTTTTGTCTTCATCATCCAAATTCCCCAAAGGTAGCCTAATCTAAATATATTAACCACCCACATGCGCACAATCAGGGCTTGCTCGGTAGCTCAATGGAAAAAATCCCCCTGCAATGCAGGAGCCACAGAAGATGCAGGTTTGATCCGTGGGTTGGAAAGACCCTCTGGAGGAGGATGTGGTAACCCACTCCAGTTTTCTTGCCTGGAGAATCCCATGTGCAGAGGAGCCTGGCAGGCTACAGTCCATAGGGTCACAAAGAGTTGGATGTGACTGAAGTGACTGATCATGTACACATGCACGCATGTCCACACAATCCCAGCCCTTGTCCACATCAAGCCAAATCACTTGAGTAGCTTCTGATGAATACAACTAAGGTGCTAACATTTACTCTGTGTCCGCTTAGCTCCCCCGGAGGATTCGTTGAAGGACAGAGCAGAGGAAGAAGCTTCACCTATCTCTAAGGTAAGCTCACCTTTCTTACCCTGAGATAGAAAGGTTAATCTATATTTCTTTCCATGGAATTAAGATATGGAAAACTGAGCATGTGCATCCTGGATGATGCATACAATTTCCTTGGGTGGGAGAATATGGAGTGGGAGTCTATTACCAACTCATGATACTGGATTCCAAAGGGAATTAACAAATCAACAACATCAGCTGCACACTGTACAGTAGTGAGTTCTTTTTCTTGCAGCAATTTTTCCTCCTAGGAAAATAATCTTGTCACAGCCAAGAAAAACGAACTTGGGAGACATATCCTCCAGGAAAAGTTCATGCCTTTTGGCCTGAGGAGGTTTGCTCTGTTCTTGCTGGGTTCTCTTGACTTCGCCAGTCTTTCCCATCTGGTTTTCCACTGTCACCAAATGAACAAAAACCTGTGCAAATGGGCCACAGCATGATTTGATCCTCATAGTGTTTTCTCTTCTGTAATTGCAGGCGGTCTCAGTAGAAAGTGAAAAAGGTATGTATCCTCAAATCACTCGGGTAGAAAAGTTTAGAAGGTGTGAAAGATGGGGCTTTCTTGCTGGTTTTCCTGTGGAGAGCCACCCAATTCCGGTTTCCTACTGGGACTGGGAATACGGGACCTGGGGATGGAATGTGATTTTCCAGGTAAAGAACTGAGGCCAAGAATTAGCATGCCAGGAAGCAGCTGTATGATGGTTAGGTGATGTCAGTCTGTGTACATGGGTGTGGGAGTGTCTATATATGAATTCATGTACTGTGAATCTGTTGATGGGCACTTGCATTGCTTCCATGTCTTAGCTTTGTAAATAAGAACTCAAAGATGAGGCTGGTGGTCTTATGTGTGGAAACAGCACCAAGATCCTTGGGCATGACTTGAAGAGGAAACACTTTAGAGGAGCAGAAGGAAGACAGAGAAAGGCACCCAGGCCCCATGGTGATCAGGTGCTTGGTTTCAAGATCAGGAATCGGGGTACAGCACCTGAGCCCAGTCAGGCCCTCACGTAGGATGCTTGGAGTAAACACTGGACAGGCATCTTCTTTAAGACCTGCAAGAGGAACTTTCTCCTGTTCTGTCCTTGTCTCCAGCTGCCTTTGTAACACTCCAGACACCTTCCATTTTCCTCTTTCCTTCCTTCCCCTCTCTTTCTTTTCTTTGCATTTTATTATATTTCCCTTATTTTTAATTGTGATTTAAAACGCATGACATGAACTCTAACATCAACCTGTTTGTGTGCAGTACATTATTTTTAACTCTATGCCCATTTTTGTACAGCAGATATTTAGAACATTTTCATCCTGCAGGACTTAACACTCCCATTTACAGTTCCTCCTGCTGCTGGCAACCACCCTTCTACAATCTGCTTATGACTGTTATTTCAGATACCCCATTTCAATGGCCTCATACAGTATCCGTCCTTCTGTGAGTGGCTTATTTCACTTCAAATAGTGTCCTCTTTGTTCATGATGCTGCAAATGACAGGATCTCCATCTTCCATAAAGGCTGAATGGCACCTCACTGTATATATTCACCATATTTTCTTCCTCAATACATCTGCCTATGGACCTGGGGCTGTATTTCTATCTCAGATATCGTGTATAGTATATAGTATATAGTGCTGCAGTGATCATGAGATTGCAGATCTGTCTTATGGATACTGATTTCTCTTCCTTTGGATATATACCAGATTTGGGATTCCTGGATCATATGGTAGGGTCTGTTTGTAGTTTTTTGAGAAAACTTCATACTGTCTTCCATAATGGCTGTATCATTTTATATTCCCTCCAACTGTGTACGAAATTTCCAATTATCCACATCTTTACCAATCTGATTTTCTTAAAACAATTTTTTATTTACTCACACCCACATCTGAATGGGTGTGAGGTGATACCTCACTGTGGTTTAGATTTGCATTTCCAGGATGATGAGTGATGTTGAGCACCTTTCCATATGTGTGTTGGCTATTCATATATCTTTTTAGGAGGAATGTTTATTCAAGTTTGCAGCCCATTTTAAAACAGAATTATTTGCCCCTTATGATGCAATTGAGTTCTAGTAGTTTATTATATATTTTGGACATTAGCTCCCTTCTCAAATATTAGATTTGCAAATATTTTCTCCCATGCTGTAGGATGTCTCTTCATTCTGTTGATTGCTGGAGACTATTCTTTCACCATTGTACAGTCTTAGAACATTGGTGAAGGTCATTGTTTCAGTATGTAATAATGACTTTGAAAGCTTTTCTTCTGGTCCATGGGTCTAGCTGCCTGTTTTGATGCCATTACCCCACTCTTTTGATTGCTGTGACTTTGCAATATTCTTTGAATTCAGGAAGTGTGAAGCCTCCATCTTTGTTTTTGCTATCAAGATTGCCTTGGCTCTTTGGGGTTCTCTGTGGTTTCCTACATATTTTAAGAAAAAAATTTCCCTTTCTATAAAATGCCATTGAATTTCTGTTAGGTGTTGCAGTGAATCTGTACGTCACTTTGGGTGGTATGGAAATCTCACAATATTGACTTCCAGTGTATGAACATGGCATTTCATTCCAACTTTCTTTTCTGTTCAGTCGCTAAGTTGGGTCCAACTCTTTGCAACCCCAAGGGCTGCAGTGTACCAGGCTTCCCTGTTCTTCACCATCTCCTGGAGTTTGCTCAAATTCATGGCCATTGAGTTGGTGATGCTATCATTCCAGTTAGTGGCTCTTATTTAATTCTTTCAGCAATGTTTTGAAGTTTTCTGTTTACAAGTTGTTTACCATCTTAGGACCTTTGTCCTTGACCTCCTGACCCTTCCAGAGCTGCGGTGAGAAGGATGGGTTCATGATTCAAGGGAAGTGTCCACCCTCCCCCTGCCCCTCCTCTTGGATTATGTCTAGCACAGGTGCACTGGGCAAACCCCAGCACCTCAGCTTATATGCCCCCTGCTAGGAATTCATCTATGACCTAGGTGTTGACATTGCTGTTTGAGTGTGCCCCCAAGGCCTCAAATGGGACTTCCCCAGGGCTCAGCAGTAAAGAACCTGCCTGCAATGCAGGAGACGTGGCAGGAGCTGTGAGTTTGATCCCTGGGTCAGGAAGATCCCCTGCAGAAGGAAATGGAAATCCACTCTAGTATTCTTGCCTGGAAAATCCCATGGACAGTCCATGGGGTCACAAAAGAGTCAGCATGACTTAGCAACTAAACAACAACGACACAAAGGCCTCACATAATTCCTGGCACATGTGGATGAAACCAGGAAATATAAATGAATGCTCAGATCAGACCAACAAACTACTCTGCAACAATGAAAAAAACAGGAGAGAGGTGGATGCCCCTTCCTCATCAGTATATCTCTCAGTTCAGTTCACTTCAGTCACTCAGTCGTGTCTGACTCTTTGCGACCCCATTAACTGCAGCACACCAGGCCTCCCTGTCCATCACCAACTCCCGGAGTTTACTCAAACTCATGTCCATTGAGTTGGTGATACCATCCAGCCATCTCATCCTCTGTCATCCCCTTCTCCTGCCTTCAATCTTTCCCCGCATCAGGGTCTTTTCAAATGAGTCAGTTCTTTACATCAGGTGGCCAAAGTATTGGAGTTTCAGCTTCAGCATCAGTCCGCCCAGTGAACACCCAGGACTGATCTCCTTTACGATGAACTGGTTGGATTTCCTTGCAGTCCAAGGGACTCTCAAGAGTCTTCTCCAACACCACAGTTCAGAAGCATCAACTCTTTGGTGCTCAGCTTTCTTTATAGTCCAACTCTCACATCCATACATGACTACTGGAAAAACCATAGCCTTGACTAGACGGACTTTGTTGGCAAAGTAATGTCTCTGCTTTTTAATATGCTGTCTAGGTTGGTCATAACTTTTCTTCCAAGGAGCAAGCATCTGTTAATTTCTTGGCTTCAGTCACCATCTGCAGTGATTTTTGGAGCTAAAAAAGATAAAGTCTGTCACTGTTTCCCCATCTATTTCCCACGAAGTGATGGGACCAGATGCCATGATCTTAGTTTTCTGAATGTTGAGTTTTAAGCCAACTTTTTCACTCTCCTTTTTCAGTTTCATCAAGAGGCTCTTTAGTGTTTCTTCTCTTTCTGCCATAATGGTGGTGTCTTTTGCATATCTGAGCTTATTGATATTTCTCCCGGCAATCTTGATTCCAGCTTTGCTTCATCCAGCCCAGCATTTCTCATGATGTACTCTGCATATAAGTTAAATAAGCAGAGTGACAATATACAGCCATTATGTACTCCTTTCCCTATTTGGAACCAGTCTGTTGTTCCATGTCCAGTTTTAACTGTTGCCTCTTGACCTGCATATAGATTTCTCAGGAGGCAGGTCAGGTGGTCTGGTATTCCCATCTTTTGAAGAATTTTCCACAGCTTATCGTGATCCACACAGTCAAATGCTTTGGCATAGTCAATAAAGCAGTAATAGATGCTTTTCTGGAACTCTTTTGCTTTTTCAATGATCCAACGGATGTTAGCAATGATCTCTGCCTTTTCTAAATCCAGTTTGAACATCTGGAAGTTCACGGTTCATGTACTGTTGAAGCCTAACTACTGAGCATTACTTTGCTAGTGTGTGAGATGAGTGCAAGTGTGTGGTAGTTTGATCATTCTTTGGCATTGTATCTCTAGAGCTGCTCTATTCAATAGCAGCCACTAGGTGGGTGTATCTGTTCTCAATTAATTTAATTCCACCAATAACTAACCCAATCTGTTAAAGGGAAACAAAACAAAACATCCAACTGCATAATCATACTAGTCACATTTCAAATGCTAGAACTTCAGGTTTGTAAACTTCGAGGTAAGAACTATAGATGGATTCCTGGAAGTGAGAAGTTGAAAGGTTATTCTTCAGCTTCTCCCTACTTTTGAAGGTTTACAACTGTGACCAATGTCTTATTGAAGATTACTGAGTTCGCAGAGCCCAGGGAAGATCTCAGAACCTGGAGGAAACCACAGGGTTTCTCTGTGTGATCCAGAATAACCTCAAGTTAAGCAGGAGAAATGTGTGGGTCACACTTCCTAATAACTTTACTACTCATATTCTCGTTTCTCAGAATGCATTTTGGAAAGCATATATGACAGTGAAAATGAATGCAATACAGGTAGGGAATGACATTCAGGTAGGATACAACTTGAAAGGGCTCCTGGGAACACGGGTTACACCTGCTGTTGAGGAAGATGTAGACATTGAAAAACAGGAAATACATGTAGAAATGCCCATTTCATATTTTAATATTAAAAGTAAGAAGGATTGTGGCCACGAGCTCTGTCTGTGCTATGATTATAATTGCTTATCTTCCTTTGTGGACTTCCCTGATGGCTCAGCGGTAAAGAATCTGCCTGCAAGGCAGGAGATGAGGGTTTGATCCCTGGGTGAGGAAGATCCCCTGGAGGAGGAAATGGCAATCCAGTCCAGGACTCTTGCCTGGAGAATCCCATGGACAGAGGTGCCTAGCCGGTTACAACCCATAGGGTCACAAGGAGTTGGGACATGACTGAAGTGACTTAGCACACACACACATCTTCCTTTGTATGCAAAAACCATCTTTTCTATAAGGTCTGCTCTTTCTTTTGGTCACTGCCAACTTGAAAGACTGGTGTCTGATGAGTACCCAAAGGGTATTGTGCACAAGAGATTGTGGTTTTGTGTTTATTACAGACCTACGTGGCAAATAATCTGCTGGGACACAAAACTCCCATAGGCACTTGCACCTGGACACCAAATTCTTCATCTGAGTGTCAGCTGTTGGACCAGAGTAAATTCTCTCCCTCTATACTTTGAGAATTTGTGGCTTGTATGCATGAGCTCAGGAAATACTTACAAATGAATGATCAGATCAGACCAGCACACTACTCTGCAGTAGGAAAAATCACAGGAAGAGCGACAATAGCTCCTTCATCTTTGATACTTTAGATTTGTGTTATACAGTGTGCTAGCCATTAGCCAGAAGTACCTGTTCACAGTTGTCTAATTCAATAATTAACTCACTCTATTAATATAAAACACGAAACTCATCCAATCGCTCAGTCCCACTAGGCACATTTCAAGTTTGTTCATACAGTTGGAATTTCAGGTTTGTAAATTTAGAGGGAAGAGCTCTCATGGGTCTGTAGAAGTGAGAAGTTAAGAGGTGCATCTTCAGAATCTTTCTCTCATATGAACTTTTCAACTGTGAGCAATGTCTTGTCGAGTGGTCTGACTCCATGGAACATAAGGAGGACCTGAGAACCTGGAGGGAAAAATCAGAGTGATGCTCTGAGACCCACAATAACCTCAAGTGAAGTAGGAGAGACAGGTTGGTCACACTTTCTAACAACGTTATCACTCATGTTTGGATTTCTACAGGCCAGATGCTGGAGAGTACATACAGCAGCCAGGATGAAGATGCTACAGGTAGGGAACAACACTCTGGTAGGGTCCAATAGGAGAGGGGTCCTGGGAGCACTTGGGTTACACATGCCTGTTTGGAGAATGAGCAAGGTGGATGTGAACTGGGGGGAAATGTTGAAATATAGGTAGAAATTGGATTTGGTGTGGGGTTTCTTTTTTTTTTTTTGTATTTTAAATGAAAAGTGAAAGTGTTAGTCACTGAGTCATGTCTGACTCTTTGTGACCCCATGGTCTGTAGCCTGCCAAGCTCCTCTGTCCATGGAATTCTCCAGGCAAGAATACTGGAGTGGGTTGTCATTTCCTTCTCCAGGGGATCTACCCAACCCAGGGATTGAATCCAGGTCTCCTGCATTGCAGCCAAATTCTTTACCAACTGAGCCACCAGGGAAGCCCTTTGTATTTTAAATATATAAGAGTAAATGGAAATGTGTCCATGGTCTTTGACTGTGGTGTTGTCTACAATCATCTTTTCTGCCTCTGGTATGCAAAAAGTATTTACCTACAATTTTTCCTGTTTTTGTTACTGCCCACTGTGAAAGCATGGTTTCTGATTAGCACCCTGAGGGTATTATGCATGAGAGATTTTGGTGTTGTATTCTTTATTGATCTATGATGCACATAATCTGCTAGAACACAAAACTCTCATTGGCACTTGAACCTGGACACCAAGTTCTTCTGCCGAGTGTGAGGAGGTGGACGAGACGTCTCTCCCTCTGTACTTTAATGGCATCACATTCATGTTCTGCCCTCACTGTTTGTTCCTCACGTAAAAGGCACCCCCAGTGTGGAGGAGTTAAAGGATCCGTCCTCTGGGGTTACCACGTATGCTCCAGTATCCTTGATCTCATCTCTGCCTCCTCATCTCACCCAAGGCTTGTGTCATGAATGTACTTCCATTTCTGGGATGTCCATATCCAGTGGCCCCTAGAGAACCCTTCCTGGAAGGCAGGAATTCTGGTGGACTGAGTGCAGGGGCCACTGGGCTTGCTTCACACACTGCCGACCTTTGTTGCCTGTGACTGTCCAGGTCTCAGGACAGAGCTTCAGGATAGCAAAGCCAGAGGGCCCTGCTGATCTTAGATCCCTCTGCTCCAACCAGACATGCTCTGTAGAGGCCCCAGCCTCCATCATGCTCATCCTGTGACCTTTCCTCGGGCCTGCCCTGGTCTGCTCCCTCTGTCTCTTTAAGGTTCAGGGAAAACATGGGCAGGTACGGTGTATTCATGTAGGACTTGTGTTGAATCATTTTCACAGTAAGGGAATTTGGACTACTTACTTTTCCTCTGATTTGACTCTCACCTTCTGTCGGGGGCTAGGAGACCTATGGGGTTGGCATGAGGATTAAGTATCTCCCAGGTGCCTCCAGTCACCCCAGGCTCAGGACAGTCGCTTCTTATGTGGACTTAGTTGCGCTTCCCTCCCACAGGGGCCCACACAGTATCAGGCCCGTGCCTGCTACTCCATGGAAAGGATGGATTGCCTAGTTGATCCATCGTCTGACTGAAGATGGTGACAGTATACCCATGGACATTCCTCCAATGTGCCTGTATTGGCGAACTATATGATTGATGGAGGGGGACAGGAGAAAGGAAAGAAGCTCTAATTAAGAAATAAGGAAAGGAAGGAGTGAGGAGGAGGATGGAGAGAGAGGAAGGCAACCTCATGCACAGAGATGCTGAACACAGTGGCTGCCGGAAGGAGGAACAGGATGACACAGGCCTTCATTCGTGGTCGCATGTAGGTCACATGTAGGGAATCTGAGGGCTGCAAAAGTATGTGCGAGGTCAGAGACCCACTCCTTCATTGCAGGGACAAAACAATCAATGCCCTGGAAGGACCATGGACATGAGGAAAGAAGGGATTCTGAGAGCAGGCTACATGATCCCAGGAGCATCAAGGCCCCGGGTTCTCATCTTGACTCTAATTCTCTGCTTTCCTTTCTCTTGGCCACCGCATCGTTGCTGCCCTCGGACACTAGACTACTACTTCGAGCCTAATGAAGAATCGGATCAGGAGAGCACCAGTCTGCATGTAATTTATTTCTTTCATCTCTTCTCCACTTTATCTTTTCTTCTAATCATAAGCTCCTCTTTGTTGCGCTTTCGCATCCCCGTTTTGAATGATTCTTGTCCTGAAGGATCTGATCTCATGCAGGCACATGTGTCCTGGGATCTTTTATAAAATCTCTCTGCAGCCCTCCTCCCCCTGGCATCCCCCTGGCTCCTGACCCCACTTCTGCACCATTGAATCTGGTGGAGCTACTTGGAGGGGTCCAGGCAGGAAGCTGGCTTTGAGTCAGACCCCTTTGAAATCTGTCCCTGCCCTGGGGTCCCCCACATGGGTATTCTGCTGCCCTGGACAGCTCTGGACACATGCAACCATTTTCTTCCCTCCAGATGTCAAGATACTCTCTCCTTCTCCTCTTAAGAGAAGCTCTTGGGTCTGCAGTCAGCAAAGAAGATGACAGGGAGGAGGAGACATAAATATGGAGGCGGGGGTTGAAAAGTAAGGCACACAAGTGCACGTGTTCTCCCTCATGTCCCTAACTTACTTGATGGCATTTCGGGAAGACCAGCACAAACACTGAGGCAGCTGCTATAGCGTGTGACACAAACATGGAGAAAAGAGGATTGTAATGATTCATGCAGACAAGTGGAGAATGCTGTGAGCTGAGCATATCTCCCAGGGGGACTTGTATCCTTTCACAGAAGACCCCGAAGTTCCTAGGTGTTGTCCTCCAGTAGCTCTCACACTGGAGGGGAGGAGCCAGCATGTGTCTGACTCCAGGAGATGCTGTTCAAGCTGTTTCTTTGTGAAGAGCACCACTGGAGTGGCGCATGATCGCCATCCGCAGGACCTGGTCCTGCCCTTTCAAGCCCCCAGTGTTGTCAGCCCAGAGCACCCCCACTTAATCACTAGGTGATGGCATTGACTTCCTCAGTTCCAAAGGTTTGGGAAAAAAGAGTGAAGAAGACACAGGTACCCCAGTGCTCAGAAAGCAGGACAGCCCTACCTGCCCAGCCTGGCATCCCTGTGGTGCTTAGTAGTCCTGGCGTCAAGTAGAGGATGCTGAAGGATCCCAACCTGAGCGGGAGCTGTCCAAGCCTCTTGGGAGGCCAGTGGAGTGCTTAGGTCACCTGGGGGGACCATTTCTCACACTGAAGTTTGAAGTTCGGTAGATTCTAGTCTATGTGTCAAATTCCCACTAAACACCTGAGAACAATTCAAATCAGAGTCCCCCTGGGATGAGTTACAGGGCAGGATTCAAGTTACTTTTTGTACCTTTTATTTATTTGTATTTATTTTAACATGAACATCACTTTTTTTATTACACTTTAAGAAGCAGTGTCTTCGTAAACTTTTCATGTTGCAATATACCACTGAGATAAATCCATGTTTTTATTACCACAGCTTAAGGATTTTTTAAATTAAAAGCACAGGCAAAGCTCTGCTGGGGGCTTAGAATCATTGTCATTTAGTTACTAAGTCGTATCCAACTCTTTGCGACCCCATGGGCTGTAGCCCACCAGGCTCCTCTGTGCATGGGATTCTCCAGGCAAGAACACTGGAGTGGGTTACCGTTTTCTTCTCCTAGGGATCTAGAAGGAATGATCAGGGATAAAGGCAGCTGCCTATGTCTCTGTCATTTCCACCGGGCAGATCTCACGATTGGTGGTATTGAGTGTGGGCTGGAGGGGCAGGGTCACCCCTCCCACCTGTGTCATCAGACCCCTGGCTCCTCACAGGTTCCAGGGGAGAGGCGCTCAGCTTCTTTGCCCCAAAGCCCCATACCTTCCCCTTTCCTCTGCACCAGTTTCTCTGTCCAGGGACTTGAAGGCTACAATTGCTCCAGTGGGACATTCATAGTCCCTCTCTGCTGACAGACAACACCTTCAGCAAAGAGCAGCAAAGAGACCCAGTGCCCTGTGGATCTGACCTCTGGGGAGGTCAGGACTCGAGGCTACTTCCCCGGCCTGCGGAGTCTTCTGACTCCTGCACACTCACTACACACGCAGCCCAGTGAGTCTTCTTCCATCTGTCTTTGTGCCTCCTCAGTGATTCCAACCCTCGTGTTTGTGTGGCAGGTTCTGCTCTGACACCTGTGAAGGCCTTGACCTGGGGGCCTCCGCCTGGGCCTCAGAGGGGAAGGACGCAGTACAGAGTCAGGAGGTTTCCAACTGGACAAGGAACAGGGTCAGCCTCACTGCTCATCACCTAAGGAACCTCATTTAGTACAGCTTGGTTTTTTCATTGTATAGCTTTAGTATTATGTCCAGATATATGTTTTATATATACTGTGGAAGCTTTCTATATTAAATGACATTCATCTATCTAGTTGCTTTTTAACATATTTTCCTATGAAAATCACCCTAATCAGAGGCAGGACTGAATGAATTGTTGTCAGGCATTCACCCTCGTGCCCACCACCAAGGTCACGCCCTCTCTCATGTCACCCTCATTCAGTCTTCATTACATCAGGTGACGGTGAGTTTAATCCATACCATCTGTCCTGATGTGTCTTTCTAAGGATTCTGTTTTCTGAAGTCTGTTAACTCTTTTGATCATGTGAACAGTATTTCCCTAGATCTTTCACGACTTGAATGACAGGACCTTTGATACCCAGTTACTTGCCTGCTAGAAAATTCATGACTCATCATTTCTCTCCCTGAGCAGTTCAAATACATTGCTCTATCTTCTTCCAGCACAGAGTATTTCTCTCCACAAAGTCTGAATTCTGATTTTTGTTCCATTATATGTCACTTGCTCTTTTGTTCTAGATGCCCAAAAGATTTTTGTTTTTCTTTAAAGCCTTGTAAGTTCATTAGAATATCATCTGCCTTTAGTCATTACAAGTGAATGCACATGGTTCTCTTCAAAAGACAATTTAAAAGTTGTTTTTAAAATTATCGGAAAAATATGGACAATAATGCCTATTATTTGCTTTGCATCTTTTATTGACTTTTCTCTTTCAGGTCCTTGAATCTTTCAAATATCAGATCTCTTATGATTATATTTCACTTTTAACACACTCATGAAATATTTTATAATTTTTTGCTTAATTTATTTTCAAGGAGTGTTTTTAAACAGTGTTTAAGCTCTACCTCCTTACTGTTTCATTTCTTACAAGGCATTGTTGGACAGCATGTTTCTGTTTAAATTTCATTTACGTGTGCTTCAATATTTTCTTGTTCTTTTGGGAGTTTCATGTCTTCATTTCTGAGTTTTCTTAATTCTGATCTATGATGTACTTTTAGTATTCATTATTAATTCATAGCATCACCCATGAAAAGAGAATGGTCACACCCATGAAGAATCGCTAAGCATTTGTGTAGGGGTTCATCACTCCAAGTCCTTTTTGTTTGTTAACTGAAGTACAATTGACATAATCCTGATACTTTCAGCTGTACAACACAGTGGCTCCATATTGCTAAACAGAACAAATGATCAAGCAACACGACTAGTTACCATGTGCTGTGATACAAAATTACCGCACTATTACTGACTATATTCCCCATGCTGTATATTTCATCCCCTTGACTCATTCCTTTGGGAACTTGAAGTTTGCAATTCTTAATCTCCTGCAACAATTTCTTTATCACTCAATCCCACTTCCCCCTGGCAACCAGTTGTTTGTTCTCTGTATCTATGAGTCTGTTGTGTTTCTTCATTTATTTTGTTTTTTTAGATTTCCACATATAAGTCACATCATATGCTATTCATCTGTATCGATCATTTCACTTTGCATAGTACTTTCTAGTTTCATCCATGTTGTAGCAAATGGCAAGATTTCATTCTCTTTTATGGCTAAATATCATTCCATTCCATGAGTAACCACATCATCTTTATCCATTCATCTATCAATAGACACTGGTTGCTTCTTTATCTTGGCCAGTAAAATGATGCTTCAATGAACACAGAGCTAAATATATTTTTTCAAATTATTTTTTTTCTTCAGAATACCCAGGATGGAATTGATGGATTGTATTGTAGTTCTGCTTTTAATTTTTTTGGGAAAACTTCATACTTGATATATTACTTAAGATATTGCCTAATAATGCAGCCTACTATACTTCACCTCATTCTGTAGCTCTTAATGACTATTCCCTTTTTTTCTTTACTATTAGACTCTTTAAAAGTAAAAAATTTTAGGACATAGTTTTTAACCTGATTCATACACATAATTTGCTGAAACTAGGAATGAGTTCATGAATTTTTTTGAAGTTCTGATGTTTCTTTACATTCTTATACCTAATGTTGGGTTTTTTTATAACTATGATTTACTGTGAGTGACACTGATGGTACATATATACAAATTCTAAAATCAACTTTAATAAAAAAAACATTTTGATTGCAAACCAAATTTGTTTCTGTGTTAATGGACTGACTGAGAGGATAGAGGCTGGAATGCAGAACTATAGAGAAAAGAAAGAAAATGTGGGGATGCATGAAAAGGCAGATTTCTTTGCAAAAGAACAGAGAGAAAAAAATTATTTGTGTAAAGAAGGAAAATATCATGCTGTGGGATTTGATGGAAAGAGTATTTCCCGCATCTTAAAAATCTGCGATTTAATCCCAAGTATTAACAAATCTGGGCTTCCCTGGTGATCAGTGGTAAAGAATCTACCTGCAATGCAGGAAATGTAAGAGATATGGGTTTGATTCCTGCGTTGGGAAGATCCCCTGGAGGAGGGCATGGCAACCCACTCCAGTATTCTTGCCTGGAGAATCCCGTGGACAGAGAAGCCTGGCAGGCTACAGTCCACTGATCGCAAAGGGTCGGACATGACTGAAGTGACTGAGCATGCATCACATGTTAACGAGTCTATAAATTTATGTTCAGTTTCTGACTTTGTTTTTTTCTCTAAAGAATATTAAATATTAAAACTTATCTGCATATTTGATGTCAATAAACTTATACTGGCTCAGATATGACAAAGTGACTCACAAACTTCTTTGGAACTAATTGTATTGTCATCTTGTTACCCAAGCTGCTATGAACAATGTATTTTCAAAGAAGAAGACAAAATACACATAGATATTATTATAATTGAAAAAAATGAGAATCATTCTTACACTGTATTTAGTAGATAATTCTAAATTATACTGTCCATTATGGACTAAAATTACAATTAAACCTGAATTTGTGACGATTTCAGCACTGACCAAAATGATTAGCTCATTAAGGTTACAATGGGTTGTGTTTTGGTCAGGATACATGTGTGTGACTATAAAGAAGCAAGGTCTGGGTATGGGTTATAATAATTAACATGGAAACATTGTTTGAAGGGTTCTGTTGGCTTGTTTGGTCTCTGATCTAATGCCTTTTTGCTAAAGGCGTATGTGTGTTGACAGAGTTAAAAGTCATAACCCTGTTGATAACTGTTTCTATCATTGATGTTTGGCAACTTATTAAGCATTTTTCCACTTCTCAGTGGGCATTGGGACTGAGCAACCTGTTTTGTTTGGCACTTGATGCTCATCAATTATACAAAATGCCTTGTTTTTTCCTCTCTTATGGTGTGTCCTACTGCACTCTGTCCTGTGAATCCCACAATCCTAAACGCTTTCAATGCTGACACTCATGTCCTCATGACTCAATCTTACCTTTTTTACTGAAGGAATATGTTGGGGAGGCAGGGGAGCACTTGGCCCCCAGAGTTTCCTCTTGCTGTCTCTTGACTCCTTATAAACTCTGTAACAAATAGCAAAAATAGTATTTGCTATTGTATAATGAATCTTGCCAAGTAATAGGAAATATTAAACTTTGGAGGAAAACATAAGCAAAATATCCCCTTAGTTTACCATAGAAATATTTTACATATCTTGGTAGTCTCATTTAGAATTTTTTTAAAAATTGAAATATAATTCTCATATCATGAAGTTCACCATTTTAAAGCATACAGTTCAGTGGTTTTTATAGTATTCATTAAGTCTGATGTAAAAAACAATTTATTTTTCTGCTTCATTTTCATTTTGCCTGATTTTATCTTCATATTTCTGTGCTTTCATGTAGTTTTCACATTTATCATTTTAAATTGGTGTTGCCATATCTTCAGTTACATAGCCATTCTCTATTCATTGGACATGTGGGCATTCTACTTCTAAAATTATTATAATTATTAATCTCATTAATTTACAATAGTTATAACATTAATTTTGTCAATATATTACTAAAACATTAATTTTAAAATATAATATTTTGTATAATTATTAATAATGATAATACTGTCTTAAACAGGTAAATCTTTATTTTGAATCATTTCTTTAAGAATATACTTGGAGGTATTAATTACTGAATAAAGGAATGTGATTATTTTAAAATTCTTTAAATTTTTTTCCTTAACTCTTGCAGTAAACTGAAGATGCTAACAATGTTGCGTATATCCATATTCAATACCTGACCAGTACTAGGTTTCATTATCTCATTTGTTTTTGCCAAATAAAGTGGTATAAAATAGTAGAAGGAAGTAATTTTAAATTTAATTGCTTTAATTATGAGAGAGGAAGCAAACTTTTCTGTACAATGATTGTAGGTATCTAAGAATTGTCCACATGTGATAGAACTGTTCCCATCATATCACACTACTACTCAATAATCTACAATGCCTAATCTCTATTTGAGTCAAATCTAAACACAGCACATAAAAGGCGTTAAATACTGACTGGCAGTTTTATTGCTTATAAATCCAAATCTAAGTAAATATTTCCCCGGCACAAAGTCATTATTTTAGGTATTGTGTCACTTACGGATTGAGTGATTCTCAGTTCCACATTATTCGTGATTTGGGACTAGCCTGTGAAAATGGGATTCTGGTATAATTTTTCCTGCGGCGCTGGCGCTGAAGTTTGTCAATAGAGGGCGCCAAAGAGACAATACAGAAGAAAAAGGACTTCCCTGGTGGCTCAGACGGTAAAGCATCTGCCTGCAATGCAGGAGACGCGGGTTCGATCCCTGGGTTGGGAAGATCCCGGGGAGAAGGAAATGGCTACCCACTCCAGTACTCTTGCCTGGAAAATCCCATGGACAGAGGAATCTGGTAGGCTACAGTCCATGGGGTCGCAAAGAGTCGGACACGACCGAGCGACTTCGCTTTCACTTTCTTTAGGGTGCTTCCGCAGCGGTTTTCCTGCACCTGCGGGGACATCGTGCACCAGGCTCCTCCAGCGCTCAGAGGTGCCCTGGTGCCCAGCCTCCACCCTGTCCTGCCCTGCAGCCAGCAGCGCCCACAGACCCTACCTCCCCGACCCCATCTAGGTGTCTCCACACTCCCATGCAGTTTCATAGTGGAGTGCCTCTAGTGACCAAGAGCACTGCCCATGAACACTTTTCCTTCACACTTCAGAGGGTAGCTTCCTAGAAACTTCCACCGTCGGGCACCAACAATAACTTCTCTACCATTGGGGGAGTCACAGCTGCAGATCTGGACCTCAGCCTAAAGCTGGGGTGGGGAAGGGGAAACTCTTCCTTGGATGTTGCTTCTCTTCCTATGGGTACTGGCTGGTCTTTACATCTGCTGTTTCTATAATGGTTAAGATTCTCTTTATTTGTTACTAGTCAGTTCCTCATTGGCCACCTGATGCGAACTGACTCATGGAAAAAGACCCTGATGCTGGGAAAGATTGAGGGCAGGAGGAGAAGGGGACGACAGAGGATGAGATGGTTGGATGGCATCACTGACTGGGTGGACATGAGTTTGGGTAAACTCCGGGAGTTGGTGATGGACAGGGAGGCCTGGCATGCTGCAGTCCATGAGGTCGCAAAGAGTCGGAAACAACTGAGCAACTGAACTGACTGACTGTGATGTAGAATTCTTTACCTTGAACTTTTCATGTTAGGATTACACAGTGATTTCTCTCTCCTAATTGGACCCTGGTGGATACAAATACTGACATGTACAGGCAGTAGTTGAGAACACCAGTGACAGCTGCCTGACAGCAAGGTGTGGGTGTGTAATTGACTGGAAACAATGCATGAGGAAATAAGTATGTATTATTACATGTAACATAATAATCCTCCTTACTTATCCTGGGGTTTTAATTTTCACAACAAATTTATCCAGAGAGAAGAAGTAATTATTCTACCTGGTCGGGGGGCGGGGGGGGGGGGGGGCAAAGAACTTTTAACTTGTGATGCCAATATATTTTCTGCATTATTTTGAAGCCAACCTAGAAACTGTATCATTGTATCAGTAAAAAAATTCACTTGGAATCTCTGCAAGTTTTTAAAATATTTAACTACAGTACCATTGTCACACCTAAGAAAAATAACACCAGCACTTTAATACCATCAAATATTCAGTGTTCAAATCTTTCCAATTGGCTCATACATTTTTTCAGATGTTTTGTTTTTAAATAAATTTAAACATTTGTTTCAGTAAGTGTTGACAGAATCATTGGATATCTGTATAAAAATGAATATTGACACTCTGTCTGACACACACACTCAATTAAGGTGGATCACAGACCTGAATGTGTAAAGGAAAACAAAGTTTTTGATGAACACATAGATTTGGAGTAGGCGAGGTTGTCTTTTTCTTTTTTTTTTTATTTTTTATTTTTCAGTGGGTTTTGTCATACATTGACACGAATCAGCCATAGAGTTACACGTATTCCCCATCCCGATCCCCCCTCCCACCTCCCTCTCCACCCGACTCCTCTGGGTCCTCCCAGTGCACCAGGCCCGAGCACTTGACTCATGCCTCCCACCTGGGCTGGTGATCTGTTTCACCATAGATAATATACATGCTGTTCTTTCGAAACATCCCACCCTCACCTTCTCCCACAGAATTCAAAAGTCTGTTCTGTACTACTGTGTCTCTTTTTCTGTTTTGCATATAGGGTTATCGTTACCATCTTTCTAAATTCCATATATATGTGTTAGTATGCTGTAATGTTCTTTATCTTTCTGGCTTACTTCACTCTGTATAATGGGCTCCAGTTTCATCCATCTCATTAGAACTGATTCAAATGAATTCTTTTTAATGGCTGAGTAATATTCCATGGTGTATATGTACCACAGCTTCCTTATTCATTCGTCTGCTGATGGGCATCTAGGTTGCTTCCATGTCCTGTCTATTATAAACGGTGCTGCGATGAACATTGGGGTGCATGTGTCTCTTTCAGATCTGGTTTCCTCAGTGTGTATGCCCAGAAGTGGTATTGCTGGGTCATATGGCAGTTCTATTTCCAGTTTTTTAAGAAATCTCCACACTGTTTTCCATAGTGGCTGTACTAGTTTGCATTCCCACCAATAGTGTAAGAGGGTTCCCTTTTCTCCACACCCTCTCCAGCATTTATTGCTTGTAGACTTTTGGATAGCAGCCATCCTGACTGGTGTGTAATGGTAGCGAGGTTGTCTTAAATAGAACACAAAAGGCACTAACCTTAAAAGAAAAATGATAAACTGAGCTTCATGAAAATTAAGAAATTCTGTTCAGGAAAAATACTATGAAGACAGTTAAAATGAAAGCCACAGACTGGGAGACACTTTGCTTTCTTATCTCTGATAAAGCACCTCTGTTAAGAAAGAACTCATGCAAGTCACTAAGAGACACACAACTCAATTTAAAAACTGGCAAAACTATTAGGATCACTTGGAGTCCCTTCAAAAATACAGTTGTTCTAAACAACATGCTACTAAAACCCAATGGGTCAATGGTGAAATCAAAGAGCAAACTTAAAAATACCTCGAGACAAATGACAATGAAACCACAGCCATACAAAATCTATGGAATGGAGCAACACCAGTCCTAAAAGGGAAGTTCAAAGCAATACAGGCCTTCTTCAAAAACAAGAAAAATCTCAAATAAGCAACCTAAGCTACTACCTAAAAGAATTAGAAAAAGAATAGACAAAGCATAATCAGCAGAAGAAAGGAAATAACGAAGAGGAAATAAATAGAGATTAAAAAAATAGAAAGTAGTCAATAAAACCAACTGTTTTTTTGAAAAGATAAACAAAACAAGCCTCTGGCCAGGCTCACCAAGAAGAAAAGAGAGAAGACCCAAATAAACCAACTAAGAAACAAAAAAATACAAGTGTCCATTGTACTATCACTGTTATAGCTTATCAAGGCAAACATTATGAATAGATGGTAACACCACTGAACCAAATATCCATCCAGTCTCCAAGTTTCTCCCCACAGATCATTTACTGATGACAAAGGAGAGAAAGGAATCTTTCAAGTTGAGAATTAAGGCAGATATCACCTTAGCAAGTAATCAAACTTAACATCATCGATAAGACCAAAAAGTTGGGGAAAGGGAATGCTTTGAACACATTCTTCACAAGTGAGAAAATAACTGGTATAAGCAAATGATCAATAAAAATACAAAAAGGTGATCTATATCAATAATTACCATGTAAAGACAAAATTTAAAACACAATGAAATGCCACTATATGCCGACCAGAATGACTTAAAAATTTAAAAGAACAACAATACCAAGTGCTGGTAAGGATATGGAGCAACTGGAACATTCTCTTAAATGATTGGAATGTTAACTGAAATAGTCACTTTTGAAAACTGTTAAGCAGTATCTACTATAGCTAAACATATACCAACTTTGTAACTCAGCACTTCACTCCTAGATATATATCCAGGACACGAGGACACACAAGAAATTAGAAATATGTACAAGAATGCTCATCACAACTATTGAGTGAAAGGACAAAGGTTGTTGGGGAACAAGATAGCATATTACATAACATATTATCAGGGCTTCCTAGGTAGTGCAGAGGTAGAGAACTCCCCTGCCAATGCAAGAGGTGCAGGTTCCATCCCTGGATTAGGAAGATCCCCTGGAGGTGAAAATGGCAGCCCGCTCCAGTCTTCTTGCCCGGCAAATCTCATGGACAGAGGGGTCTGGCGGGCTACAGACATACGGTCACAAAAAGTTGGACATGATTGAGCATAGAAGCATTTGGCTCAGGGAACAAGTGTCTTCTTTGAGACACACTTTTTCAGTTGGCTTCCAAGATGCCACACTCTCCTGGTTTTATCTGTACCATTCTAGTCCTTTCTCATTCTCCTTTGCTGATTTCTTTTCACCTTCCTCACCTCTAAATCCAGACTGGCCAGTGGGACTTCCTGAAATTACAGAAACGTCCTCTATGTGAACTGGAAAATATAGTAGACACGTGTGGCTATTAATCACATAAAAAGTGGCTAGTCGGGGTTCCCTGGTGGCCTAGTGGTTAAGATGTGGAACTTTCACTGTGAAGCCCAGGTTCGATCCCTGGTCAGGGAACCATCCTGCATTCTGCATGCTGCTTGGCCGAAAAAAAAAAAAAAAAACCCTGTGACTAATTTTTAGAACAGAATTTTAGATTTAATTTAATTAAAAATTTAACTGTAATAGCCACATGTAGGTAGAGACTATTGTATTGAACAGGATTACTCTAGAGAATGGCGTATCCCAGGGCTTAGTTCTTAGTCTTCTTCCTTTTTCTGCCTATACTCATGATCCTGATAAGATTATCCAGTCACATTGCATGGCTTTACATACCAACATACACCAATAACTCCAAACATAACTCCAGGCAGATCTCAACCCTGAGCTGCAATTCGCTGTTGCTGTTGTTTAATCACTAAGTTGTGTCGAACTCTTTGCGACCCAACGGACTGTAGCCCACCAGGAACTCAGTTGCAATAGAGAATCTCTAATTGCTTACTTGACAGTCCTCACCTGGATGTTACATATACATCCCAAACTTAACATGACCAAAACTGATGCCTTAATAGCTACCACCATCCCATGCCAACACAAATCTTGAGCCCCCACCCCTACTTGTTTTTGCTCAAAAATCAGAAACAGTGGTTCTGTCTTTATTTTAAATTTTCATATTTTGTTCATCATGGATTTTTGCAGTAATTTTCATTTTAAAAAATAGCATAAAAAATGGAATAAAGACCTAAAGGTAAGACCAAATACTCTAAAACTCCTAAGGGAAAACACATAGAACCATCTTTGACATAAATTGCAGCAATATTTTAAAATATTTTCTTGATTGGTCTTTCAACAAAAAATAAAGCAAAAATAAACAAACAGGACCTACTTAAAGGTTTTTTCACGGCAAAGAAAACCATTAACAAAACCAAAAGTCTCCCTCCCCCCACAGAATGGGAGAAAATATTTGCAAGTGATGCAGGCAACAAGGGATTAATTTCCAAAATATACAAAAAGGTCGTGCAACTCAACAACAAAAAACAATCCTATTCAAAAAGTAAGCAGAAGACCTAAAAAAGACAGTTCTCCAGAGAAGATATACAGATGACCAATAGGCACATGAAAAGATGCTGAACATCACTACTTATTAGAGAAATGAAAATCAAAACTATAATGAGGTATCACTGTCCCTCTTTTCTTCTTTGTTGAAAAAAGGCTTTAGTCTCCTAGACCTTCTCTAACTTTCAAAGAGCAGTTACTAATTAAGGAAGTGAGGAAACAGGGAAAAAAAGGAAAAGCAGTCCAGCAAGAAAATTAATGAGAGCTTAAACAATTCTTCAGGGATAAAACAAAGTCGTAGTTCTTCCTCAAAGGATATATATAACAATCTGATGAATATTTTGGGTTATTCTGCAGAAACTAAGCCCCTCACCCAGGTGGAGGATGGTGCCTACATGCTGACCATATTATGTAGACCCCAGACTGAGAGGAACCAGAAAGCTGATGATTAAAGATTCCCAAAACAGCATCTTGTTACCTCAACACCAACCAATCAAAATTAAGTCCATGAATTGCAACACTCATCCCAAATATTGCCTTTCAAAAGCCTGCCTTGAAAACCATCAGGGAGTGTGGGTCTTCTGAGCATTAGCTGCCCATTCTTGCTTGATCCTCTACATTGTGACTACATTGGCTTTGTTGCACATGGGCAAGCCAACCCAAGTTCAGTTTGGTAACAATATGAAAGTTGCATGTGTAACTTGCAGAGCTGTAAATATTTGTAAAGTGTCTGGCATGTACTTGGTACATGTAGGTACCAAGTAATAATAGGTAGCTATTATTACTGTGAGTCCTCTGGAAATACAGACCAAATAGTCTAACTGCCTGTCTTACCAGTTAAACTGGCAGTGTGCTATGCAGAGTTTCCTAATAGATCAATGTTTCAAAATTTGATCTTTGTAATACAAGGCTCAAAGGTTGACTGGAGAACTTCTGTTCACTACAGCTGAATAAAAGTCTCTACTTGCTGGCAGCAACAGCAGTGTTTAAAAGGGATGTGCATGGTTTCTATCACATAGTAGGTTCTCAGTTTCACACAATGTTAATCTTAGGCTTTTTTTTTTTTCAAGTATCACATGCACTAAAAATGACAGACAGCAGTACAAAAATATCAACTCAGTACTCTTTATAGATGGCATGGTGGTCTCCTGTGGGCCTCAGTGGGAATGTCATACCATTTGCTGAATATAGAAGCACCTGTGAGATTTCTGTGCTGGCCACTGATCTCTCTGAAGGCTTGTTGTTTTCACTGTTGAAGGGTGGAAAGCTGTTTGACTTTTGTCAGTTGGCAGGTAGATATGAGTAAAATGTTTCTGAAGGATTAAATTTTTGAGCATATGGGAAGATTAAGATATTATGTATTGCTTCATGGGACGTTGTCTTTGCAATCTTTGGTTTTTTAGTTTAGAAATAGGCAAATTGAAAAAGACTGCTCGGGATACCTCAGGTCATTATTTGAGGATGACACTGCCTGACAAAATTATATCACTTATAAGATCAGGTACATTCACTTCAAAATAGAAAATTATCACTGCTTAAATACATATATGCTTTCAGTTCAGTTCAGTTCAGTTGCTCAGTCGTGTCCGACTCTTTGCAACCCCATGAACCGCAGCACAGCTTTATCATACTTTTATTAAATAAGGGCTTGTCATCAGGTCCTATTATCTTTATACCCAAAGGAAACTCAGAAACCAGAGGTTGAATAATTAGCCCATAACAAACTGATTCATTGACAGGGTCAGGAAAATTAGATTCCTCTCTTTTAAACTGATCTTTAATTTTATCATCAAAGAGCTTTTTTCAGACTTCTCTTGCTTTCTACAATATCCTCGATTCTTTACTTTTTTTTTTACAATGTTTCTGGTGATATGCTGGTGAATATTAACAGTCTCTTAAGGGAAAAGTCCGGATTTCTAGTGCTTTCCAGTTTTCATAATGTGAATACTCCCACCATGGCTGATTTCAAATTACCAATATGGCTTCAACTGGCTCACAAAATTTCTGAAAATTTAATAACTGGTCTTATTGCACCACTGGCTACTTTATTTGTTAAAAATAATAAAGCACAGATTTCTGAGGATTTGTACAAAGGACTTTTCATTAACAGACATATCTTTCGATTAACTGTAGAAGAAAGGAGGAAATCATACACAAAAATAAAGGGAAGAAAAAAAAGAAATAGCTACTTTAGTTGGTAAAAAAAAAACAACCTTAATTTCTTTTGATTTGTTATAAGATCAACCCAAACTAATTCCTTTTCATTGAGTCATTCCAGCAGGATGGGCAGAGGTTGGTGGAAAGACTGGACCTGTGTTGCACCATTCTGCAGCTTTCAGTATGCTGACAGCACAATGTGTTCTAAATGCCCATGAGGGAATTTCTGACTTGGATTTGTTGCTTTCCTTGCTTTCTGCTTATGTTTAGAGGCATAATTTACTTGCTGGAGTGCAGCAGGTAATTCTGGCAATCAAAAAACCTTCTAACCAACTCCCCGTCCTTCTGCCCCTTCACATTTACCCATACCAGCCACACCATGTCCTCATATGGGTCGTGTCCATATCTGCTTTCTACCTGCTGGGCCCTAGAATGCTGCAGCCCCACCTGCATAGTGCAAGTTGGTTTTTCTCTTTTTTCAGCTGCAAATGGACCCTTAGGATGACCTCAATGTTCCTATATTTATCTCTTTCTGGTTTACTACATCAAAGATGAACAAAGCCAGATACTAGTTAATGTGTAAGGACAGATTTTAATCAGCAATACATTATTACAGTTGGGAAAAGAGTCCAGTGTAAACTGAACTCAACAGAGGTGTCTGGACAATTAAAGGGATCAGGAGGGAATAGGGAGGGAGATGAACTCAGTAGAGTCAGGGAAAAATCACAAAAAGTGGTAAGCAGTTGGTCTGTGTGCTACCAATCTGGGCTTGCTAATCAGTGTTTACTGAAGTCAGGCTCCTACCCTTCCACTGAGGCTGGGAGACAGAAGCCCTGTCTTCAGGCATTGGTTGCAACACACAGTAGATTATTTTTGCAGCCCTGATCTTTCTCCTGCAGGCACTTTAACGGAGTGTAGTGTCATCCTAGGGCTGCATCCTTGAGCTGCTATAAACTACATCAGTGTTTGCCCAGGTCTTTGTAGGCCAAGGTTGAAGCCTGGTTGTGAAGAGGGCTCAGAGGAGCCTGGCTAGAATTTGGTCAAGGAGAAAAGCTTTGTTACCTAGCAACCACTCCCAGCTGATGGTCAAGGAGAAAAGCTGTTACCTAGCAACCACTCACAGTTTAATTCTCCCTTCTCACTCCCCATCTCTGCTACTTCCTACCCTTCACCCCTGAGCCTCAGAGGACAGGGTCTCCATCTCTGTGAAGGTCAGCAGCCTTGTCCATAAGTCAACCCATCTTCTGTTGTAGGGGGAGGCATCTTCCCTTCTTGGTGCTATGTTGGGGTTGAAATGAACCTCTATGCTGGTCCCTGGAGAGAAGGAATTCCTTGGAAATCCATCAGATAGAGGATTACTTTACGAACAGCCTGAAACTTCCTACACTGTTGGTGGGAATGTACATTGGCATAACCACTATAGAAAACAGTAAGGAGGTTCCTTTAAAAACTAAAGAGTTGCCGTATGATCCAGCAATCCCACTCCTGGGCATATATCTGGACAAAACTATAATTTGAAATGATACATGCACCCCTCTGTTCATAGCGGCACTATTTACCATAGCCAAGACATGGAAACAACTTAAACGCCCATCAACAGATGAATGGATAAAGAAGATGTGGTACATACATACAATGGAATACGACTCAACCATAAAAATTAATGAAATAATGCCATTTGCAGCAACATGGATGGACCTAGAGATTATCGTACTAAGTGTAATAAGCCAGAAGGAGAAATACAAATACCATGATGTTATTTATACATGGGATCTAAAGTATGACACAAACGAACTTATTTATGACATAGAAGCAGACAAATATAGGCAACAGACTTTGTGGTTGCCAAGGGGAAGGGGAAATGAAAGAGGGATGGACTGGGAGTTTAGGATTAGCAGATGCAAACTATTACATATAGAATAGATAAAGAAACAAGATCCTACTATATATCACAGGGAACTACATTCAATATCTTGAAATAAACTATAATGGAAAGAATATGAAAAATAACATTTATATATGTACAATGAATTACCTTGCTGTACACGAGAAACTGATACAACACTGCAAATCAACTCTAGTTCAATAAAGTAAATTAAAAAAAAGAAAGAAAAGAGCCTGACCTGGGACTGCTCAACACAAGAGGAAATCCTTCCAAGACTCCTGTCACCATAGATGGGTTTTGCCTCGTTCTGAAATTCAAATAAAGGGAATCATACAGATGTATTCTTTCTTTACCCAACTTTCTTTATTCAAATTAGTGTTTATGAGATTCATATTATTGTGTGTGACAGTGGACCAAAAATCCTATCCAGGTGGCAACAGGAACTGGCCTCAGCAGCAGGACTGCAAATGATCCGGATGATCCCCACAGCTGCTCCCGAGTCCCTTCTCAAAGCCAGCTCCTGTTCCTTTTTTAAAAATTCTGATTATAAAAGTAATATACTTGCTGTTAAAAAAAAAAAAAAGTTTAGGGACTTCCCTGGTGATCCAGTGGCTAAGACTCCGCACTCCCGACGTAGGAGGCCCAGGTTTGATCCTTGGTCAGGGAACTAGAGCCCACATACTGCAACTTAGACCCAGCACAGTCAAATAGATAGAAACAAAAGTTATTGCAATATAAATAGGTTAAAAAGTGAAAAGTACAAGTCCCTTTCCTCCTCCCTAATTCATACAAACCCATTCCTCAATAATTATTGCTATTACTATTAACAATAGCTAATGTGTATTGACTATTTAAGATGTGTAAGGTGTTTTTAAGCATTTTACAGCTCTTTAAAAAAAATTATTTATTTTTTGCTGTCCTGGGTCTTCGTTGCTGTACGGGCTTTTCTCTAGTTGCTGAGAGCAGGGGCTACTCTCTAGTTGCGGTGCCAGGGCTTCTCATTGCACTGTCTTCTCTAGCTGCAGGGTACAGACTCTAGGGCATGTGGGCTCAGTAGTTTCCACTTCTGGGCTCTAGAGCACAGGCTCAATAGTTGTGATGCATGGGCTTAGTTGCTCTGCAACATGTGGGATCTTCCCAGATCAGGAACGGAACCCTGTCTCCTGCACTTGCAGGTGATTTCTTTACCACTGAGCCACCAGGGAAGCTCCCACAGTCCTTTTTAAAAATAAAGATTTGCCATATATTCTTCTAACATTTCATATGCATACAATCAACTAAAAGCTGTCACTCGCCATCCTGGTTCTACAAGAATGGAATCACTAGCCTCTGCAATCACTGACCTTCAACACCCCCCACCCCCCCCCCCGCAAAAACCACTCTGTGTTCTGGGAAAAGTTGGCAGAACAGATCTTCAGATAGTCAACTATTTGGAGGAGATTTTATGAGCCCAATCTCTTACATTTTCTCATACCCAGAAAAGCACTAAAATCATTAACGGAGACATCTCTGCCTCCTAAGTAGCAGCAACCTTCTGCCAAAATGTGTGCTTGCCTCCCCTTCACTAAAGTCCCATATATACTGACCTTTCCCCATCTCTTCAGAATAGCTCCTCAGAGACATCTGAGAGGCTGTGTCCTGGACTATGGTCCTTATTAAGCGGAGCTTCACCATTAACTGTCTGTCGCATCACCAAGGAGGGTCCCTGAGGTGACCGGAGGGCACTCAGACGGTGGAGGCGGAGCCTGCGGCAGAGGGCGCTGAAGAGTCGGCCCTGGGCCCTGGGAGAGGGACCCAGATACCGTGTCCACCCTCCACTTCCACCTGGCTTGGCAGACACTCTGGGTAACGTGCTTCGTAAGCAAACAAAAATATAAGGGTTTTCGGCGTGGGCAGAGTTCCCATCCATCAGGTTTTCGCGAACTCTCGCTTTGAGCAGCCTCCTCTTGCCAAAAAAAACCCCAAACAAACCCAGAAATAACGGGCTGCAGCCGCCGCCCCTTCTACCCTACGGAAGAGCGAAAAGATGCGACACCTAAGGGGGTCAGAGCTGTGCCACATCATCGACGGGTCGGAGGATGGCCACCGTCTGCTCCCGCCAACCTGGGAAGCGGGCCAGGGCCCCCAGCAGCCCCTCGGGCGAACACCCGTGAGGAGTGGGCGTGGCAGCCCCCCGGGCACCCGACGGCGTGGGCGGGGCCTCGGGCCTGGCTGTGGCGAGGCGGCGCGCGCGGGACTTCGGGAGCGCGGCGCGCCAGCGGCTGAGACCGCAGCGGCCGCGGCGGAGGCGGTTGCTGTGCCCGGTACTGTGGTCGCTGCCTGAGGCGCAGGCGCCGTGGGCTTAGCCCGCCCGGGCCTCGCATCGCTGTGGGTTCGTCATGGCGACCCAGCAGAGGCCTTTCCACCTGGTGGTGTTCGGCGCTTCTGGCTTTACCGGCCAGTTCGTGACCGAGGAGGTGGCGCGGGAGCAAGTGTCCCCGGAGCGGACCTCCCATCTGCCCTGGGCCGTGGCGGGCCGTTCCCGGGAGAAGCTGCTGCGAGTGCTGGAGCGGGCTGCCATGAAGCTGGGTAAAGGGGGTGGGCTGGGACGCCCCGGGACCTCGGGCTCGGCCCCGCCGCCGCGGCTCTCACCCCCCAGCCCCCTTCTCCCGGCTGAGGGGTTCCCGTCGCCTGAAATAAGCGCTTCTCTCCCTTGGGTGCCCCTCGAGGTCCCCAAACCTGCTAGAGGCCAGGAAGAAGAGAGCGATGCTTCACATGGTGTCAGAGAGCTTTTCCCCATTTCCTAAAACAAAAAGAGAGAAATCCCCCCTTCAGTTTCTCCCTTAGGGCATGCCCTCTGGCGAAACAAGAACTTTAGTTTTTCCTTTCTGCTCCCTCCCCGTCTACAGCAGGGGTACCTTGTTCCCTACTTCCAGGGTTCAGGGGCTGGAAATTCTAGATACTTGATCGGATACAGCAGTAGAGCACTGGCTTCTTCAGCATTGTTTGTACTCTCTCTTTGCCGTGTTTTGGAAATGGGAGCGAAAGCTTAGGACTTTTGAATGATAACATTGTTGTGGCTTTAATTTTTTTTTTTTTTTGGTGGCTTTAATTTTTAATTTCATTTTTGCTTGTAAGAATTCTCCAGTAGTCCCTCTATTAATCCTTCCCCAAGTTTTTTGGTGTGGTTTTGTTTTGGGCGTCTACTTACTCCTTCCGCATTCATTGGAACATGTTTTTATTGAGTGGTCTTTTAAATGTCAGGTCCTATTCTAAATGCAGGGGGTTCAGATGAGGAGGAGGAGTCACATACACACAGACACTCTAACCTCATGGCCCTGGGGTTGCAGGGAGACCTTTAGGTTAGGAGTCGGTTGCTTTTAACTGTAATTTTCCTCCTTACTGCCCCTTCATACAGACAAATAGCACCTGTTAGAGTTCTGGATATTCTTCATTCTTCTGTTTAAGCTTCATCTCACTTCCTTCTAATTCTACACAGAGCCCTGTTATGGTGGGAATTTGGAACCTATTTTGTTTGTGGTTTGTACAGGAGATACCATGTAGGCTGTCTCTTCTGCAGCTCTCCTGCTGCCACTACCAAGTACAGAATCTTTTCCAAAGAGCTTTTTGGTCTTTCTTTACTTTTCCAGAAGAAATACTTTCATTATTAAAATTTTTAAAAATTCCTCCTTTTTTTTTTTTGTTCAAAAAAATGGTACAGATACGGCCTAGTTAACTGCCATTTACAGTACACACATCAGGTTGCTGCAGGGAATATACTTTGACCCATGAAACCTTCGTACTCTATTGATTCAGTTTATTCCAATTATTTCCTTATTATGAACCTGAATGTTCTCCGATAGACTGTGTTTTACGCTTCAGTCCTGTTTTGTTTCATTATGTTAATGTTAACTCCCCTCCACCTCATAATTTTATCATATGTAGTTATTTCATAGTTGATAAGAAACTGCATTTATAATTCTTCCTGGAGAGGAAGTCAGGAAAATCATCTTCTGAAAACTTGTAAAATTGGCATTTTACATAGAGTTGTCATTTACACATTTCTTTTTTTTTTTAATTATTTATTTCTTTTACTTTACAATATTGTATTGGTTTTGCCATACATTGACTTGAATCCGCCATGGGTGTACATGTGTTCCCCATCCTGAACCCCCCTCCCAGCTCCCTCCCCATCCCATCCCTCTGGGTCATCCCAGCGCACCAGCCCCGAGCATCCTGTATCCTGCATCGAGCCTGGACTGGCGATTCGTTTCACATATGATAATTTACATGTTTCAATGCCATTCTCCCCTATCATCCCGCCCTCATCCTCTCCCACAGAGCCCAAAAGACTGTTCAATACATCTGTGTCTCTCTTGCTATCTCGCATACAGGGTTATCGTTACCGTCTTTCTAAATTCCATATATATGTGTTAGTATAGTGTATTGGTGTTTTTCTTTCTGGCTTACTTCACTCTGTATAATAGGCTCCAGTTTCATCCACCTCATTAGAACCGATTCAAATGTATTCTTTTTAATGGCTGAGTAATATTCCACTCAGTATATGTACCACAGCTTTATTATCCATCTGTCTGCTGATGGGCATCTAGGTTGCTTCCATGTCCTGGCTATTATAAACAGTGCTGCGATGAACATTGGGGTGCACGTGTCTCTTTCAGATCTGGTTTCCCCAGTGCATTTACACATTTTTTATGTTAGATTTTCTTTTAAACATCAATAAATTATTTTATTGGGAGCTTCCCCAGTGGCTTAGTGGTCAAGAATCCCCTCAGTGCAGCAGACGGGGGTTCGATCCCTGAGTCTGGAATATCCCCCAGAGAAGGAACTGGCAACCCACTCCAGTATTCTTTTTTTTTTTTTTTAATTTTTAATTGTTTATTTTTTCATTGGGTTTTGTCATACATTGATATGAATCAGCCATAAAGTTACACGTATTTCCCATCCCGATCCCCCTTCCCACCTCCCTCTCCACCCCATTCCTCTGGGTCTTCCCAGTGCACCAGGCCCGAGCACTTGCCTCATGCATCCCACCTCCCACTCCAGTATTCTTGCTTGGGAAATCCCATGGACAGAGGAGCCTGGCAGACTACAGTCCCTAGGGCAGCAAAGAGTCAGACACAACTTAGCAACTAAACAACAACAACAACAATGTTTTATTAACCCTTAGCATTAACTCCATTTTTCTCATAGTCTTTTCCCTTTTTTAAATTACCTTGTTATATATATATATAAAAACAGTTTTATCTTTTGTTTGAGAGGATAAGTTAGCTCTTAGTACATTTGCCATCACTGGTTATTATGAAAGGAAGATCTAGGAGATCTAATACTATATTGGGATTTGCCTAAAACAATTTATTCTTTATTTCAGGAAGACCGACACTGTCATCTGAAGTTGGAATAATAATTTGTGATATCACTAATCCAGCCTCACTTGATGAAATGGCTAAACAGGCAACAGTTGTCCTCAACTGTGTAGGCCCAGTAAGTAATCTGCCCTTCTTTGTGTCAGAACAAAAAATCTATTCATTTCTAGCAGAGTCTGGTATTTTGTATTCCAGAGAAACATAAGGGCAAGGGACAGAAGAATTGATTCAGGACCTTAACCCCTTATAAGAAGTTTTTACTTCTCACGAGAAGCAAATGAATACGACCAAAGTCTCCTGAAAGAGAGAGTGATGCTAGACTCTAGGACTGTTGCTGTTTTATTTAGTGGCTACAGTTATAATTGCTTTTTTTGTGTGCTATATACCCATTAACTAAAAAAGTGAGCAGGTACCCACAGTCTTCTTTTTATTTATTTTTAAAATTGCATTGTGTACTGCTATACCGATGTATATGTTAATGCATGTACAAAGAAAGATATTTTAAAAGGACTCATTCATTTATTCAATAAATATTTATTAAAATATATATATATAGAAAATACACAGAAAATCTCTCATGGAGCTGATAGTCCAGTGGGGAGACAGAAAAATAATGTTGTAATAGTGGGTAAGTGACAGGTGCTTTGAAAAAAAATACAACAGGGAAGAGAGATAAAAAGATTGACACACCAGTCTCTACTGGGTGGATGGTCAGGGAAGGTCTCTATAAGGAACTTTGCAGAGAGACCTGAATGCAGTGAGGGAATAAATGGTGTGTGTATTACTTTGCGGAGAGACCTAAATGCAGTGAGGGAATAAACTTTGTGTATATTGGAGGGTATTGAGTTGCAGGGAAGAGCAAATACAAAGGTCCTGAGATGAGCATGTTCTTGGAGAGACGGAGGAGTGTGAGAGAGGCCAGTGTAGTTGGGCATGAGCAGGGCAGAGAGGTGGGGAGTTAGATTGAAGAGATATCCAGGAGCTAAGTGGTTAGGTCTGAAAGGTCAAGGTTGGGGTTTGGATTTTTCTTCTGAATATGACAGAGTTATTGAACGGTTGAGAGCAGGTTGACATAATTTGATTTACAGTTCTGAAATTCTTTGGCTTCTAAGAGAAAAAATAGATGGTAGGGACCCAAGAGTAGACTGATGCAAGCAAGCCACGGACAGGGTAGGACTGTTAGAGGGGGAGAGACGTGGTTGAGTCCAGATATTTTTACAAGAGAACCTCTGGCTGCTGCTGTTGGCCTGGATGAGAAAGAGATACTTGTGGTCTGTGTAACACGGTGAATGTTGGTGACATTTACTGATCTGAGGAAGCAGTCCTAATTGTCAAAGCGTTTAGGAAATTGTTGATAATTTTGTTAAATGAAACTAGAAAATTTTTGATTATCATAAAATAAAATATATTTCTATTGTTTATTTCAATTTATTTTGTTCTTAACTAGCTTAGAATGTGGCTCTGCGGTTTGTTGCTTGAATCACTGTCTTATACACATCCTCAACCAACTTGTCCCTCCCTACCCACATTCTGGAAAGACCGAGCCCTGATTTTTCCAGCTCCCTGCTTACTGTTTACCTGAACATGTGTAACCCAGTGTGGCCGGAGAAAAAATGCATCATGATGCTGACTGGTCCCACTTAAAATATGTGATTACAAACTTCATGTGCAGTCTCAGTGCTTCCAGCAGTTCTATTTCCCTAGGCTATTTATTTTCTCTTCTATTCTCTGAAGCAACAGTTTTATAACTTCTTTTTTCTCATACTTTTGACATCCCATTCCTTTTTTCCTTTTTTCTCACTCTTACCTGGTAACTTTCTTCCTTTCTTTGTCTTTCTCTCTTTCTCCTTCCCTTTCTCCCTCCTTCTCTCCCTGCCTGTCGGGAGAATTTATACTCCCTACTTACCTGCATGATGCCTTGACTTTGCCTTACCTCCTTTTATAAGGAAAAACTGCTCCTGCGTCTGTTGCGCATCATATTCAAAGACTTTGTAGTTACAGCTGATAGTTGCGTGTGTTCTTGTTATCATCACATTTTCCATCTTGATGGATTATTCCTCTCAACATACAAATGTGGGATTGTATCTCTCATTTAAAGAAAAACGTCCCTTAGTTCTACATACCCTTCTAACTACTCACATTTTTCTGTGCCTCTTTTTTTAGCAAAACTCCTTGAACGAGTTCTCTTTACTTATTGTCTCCTCTTCCTCACCGTCTCCTCTCTCTAGTCTTGTCAGGCTTTTATCCTTAGGCCTTCAATGAAACTACTATGCCAACATCCCTGTCCTGTCAAATCCAGTTGCCAGTTCTCATTGCTCCCCTTAGTCAAACCACTCAGCATTTGTTGCAGTTGATCACTTTTTCCTTTCTTCATTTAGTTTCTAAATTCTTGCCCTTTCCTAGGTCTGCCCAACCCGCCCCCACCCCCCCAGCTTTTTATCCTCCTGTGAATGCCAGAGGCCTCAGAGCTTATGCCTTAGAAACTCTTTTCTGTTTACATTTGCTGGCCCATTTTTAAATGTGATTATGATTGTGGTAAAATACATATAACATTAAATTTAGCATTTTAACCGTTTTTAAGTATACACTTTAGTAACGTTAAGTATATTCACAGTCTCATAAAACTATCAGCACTTTATTCCCAGAACATTTTCATTACCCCAAACAGAAATTGTAACTGGGCCAGTATTTTTTAAACCTTGTGAAATCAATTCAGTGGATTAAGACTAGGCAGTAAAAAGAAAATAATCTGATAGACTGAAGTAGAAAATAGGATGAATTGCACATGATAAAGGTAAGTATTGGTTCATGAAGCTTTCATGTCAGGTAACATTTGTGTATGGAGTCACTATGTGAAATGAATTTCTTAGGGTCGTAGTCAGAAAGATTAGAAATCCATGGCTTTCAGTACCCTCTGTATGCTGATGGTGCCTACATGAACTTATTTCCACTGAAAACCTACCCCTTAAACTCCAGACTGGTGGATCTAATTACCTTCTGGATGTTTCCAGTTGGATGGTTTACAATCTTCTCTAGCTTTTTGCCTCCAAAACATTCTGCTCCTTAACCTCCACTCTGAAGGTTGTTTTTATTTGTAATATGGATTATTCTCCCAGGGTAGATGCCAGTTTGCTGGTTTAGGGGTCATAATTTGTTTCTTTGAAGGTATTTTTAAAAACCCATTTCTCTACTTTCTGAGGGTCTCTTTCGTGAGAACTAAATGATATGTGTAGAACTAATCAGGCATTTATAAACAAGCAGTATGTCAAAATATACAGAAAATGACTGAATGAATACTTTTAAGCATTATTCTTTATGGTCTTCTGCGCTCGGAAGTGGAGAGGGGAAAACTGCTTTTGAGAGATAGATGATGAATCTGATTTTGGATATATTGAAACTGAGGTGTATGCTAGATATTTTTAAGTTAAGACAGGAAATATGTAATGGAATTATAATGAAATTATTTTCTGTAAATAAGTGATGAAATCAAAATGAAGAGGAAATAGAGGAAGGAAAATGAAGCCTAAGAGAAATTAGTTTTGCCACATGTTCTGTGCTTTTGTGGATCCTGAATTTTATGACAGAAGCTGCAGATGAGGCAACCTCATCAGTGAGCAGCTCTGAAGATAGGAGTTGAAAGTCATCAGCGTATATATTTTAATTGAAATCCAGAAAGTAGGTGAGATTTTCTGGGGAGATTGTCTAAGGAGGCAATTCTCTACCTCTAATGTACATTGGAGTCATCAGTGAGGCTTATTTATAATGATGGTTCCTGGAGTCTACCCCAGAAAACTTCTTACTGGAGGGGATTGGGGTGGGACTGAATAATCAACAGGCTTAATGAGGGCCCAGGTGATTCTGACACAAGTAGACTACTGGTAGCTTGAGATATTTGGGGGTAAAATAATCAGGAGGCCAAGGAAGTCACTAAATGAGTTTCAAATGGATGTGTGTAAATATTACCTAAGATGATCCATTGAGTTCAGGAAGAAAATAGAGCTTCGACTTTTATGTATGTTTAAAAGTGTATATTAGTATAGTAATCCATGCCCGTGATTTGTAAATAAATTCATACAATTTAGTAGATGATGGATTTAAAATGTGAACTTAGGTCTTGGTGCCTTTAAAGCCCTTGTTTGTTCCACTGTGCTGTGTTGCCTCGGAAGTGAAGTGATTCAGTAATTTTAGTGTTGGCTAGTGGCAGAGGATGAACTAGAACTTAAACACACTTTCCCAGTCCTGTCATTCCAGTGTCATTTGCTGTTTTTAAGAAGGGGGAGAGAAGGCTGTGGAGATGAGGCTGTGGAGTTAGGTAGAGAGGAACCTGTAACCTGCTTGAAAAGATCAGTCCCTGCAGTGCCCTGTCTTTTAGGTGTCCCTTTACCTGTTTCTTAAAGTCTAGAAGAAGCAGATCATCTCTGTTCTCCATCTTTTGCTGTGAGGAATGAGAGAAGCAGAGGAGCTTATTTTTCTCCTACCCTACCCTCAAAAGGAAAAATTCATCATGCTTCTTTTGAAATGGGATTGACTTTGATGTATTAACTATTATATACAGTTTTTAAATGTTTAATTCCTTGAGTTTTGAGCAACAAATAGTTTGGGAGATAAAATCACTCAGATTACCTACTGTGTCCGATATTAAACTTATCCCTTCCAAATCTCTTCATCCTATTTTTCTTTATTTTGTCTAATATAGCCACTGGTTTTTGGCCTCCCATGTCCTGCTAATCAGGAAGTCAAATCATTTCTCTTAAGTATATATCACCCTTAGTAAATCCTTCCCCTTCCTTAGTTTTGTCCTTCATTTCTTACCTGCCGTAAGTTTTGTTTTCTAATGCCACAGGCAGAGTAATATGTCTGTGCTATAAATTTTTCATCACTGTCCTATTTCAAATCCTCCAGGAGGGCTCAGCAATGCAGAAAAGATAAAGTTCAATCTTGTTAGCATGGCACTTAGAGTCATTCCTGATCTGACCCAAGTATTTCTCTCCAGACTCATCTCTTACACTTCCCTCTCATATTCTGTGCTTCAGGTATCTTGAGCATCACTCTTCTTTACACTTTTACTATAATTTTTCTTTTGTTTGGATTTTCTTTTTCCTGGCAAATCCTTACTGTTCTTCAGAATTCAACTCAAATGAGTCACTGATTCTATGAAACTTCTGAGTTTATCTTCAGTTAGAGATAATTCCATCAGTCCTTTATTTACATTGTGAGTGTCAGTATACTGCAGTTATATTATTTTCTCATTTTCTATTTAGACTATTTGATTTCTTGATAACCAAGACTGTGCCTCCAAAACTCAATGGTATTCCTTCATTTAAGCTTGCCAAGTAAGAGTAAACTGTTGGTTTTCTTTATTCTCCCAGTACCGATTTTATGGAGAACCTGTAATAAAAGCATGTATTGAAAATGGAACTAGCTGTATTGACATCTCTGGAGAACCTCAGGTATGTTAAATGAAAAGAGAACAGAATTAATAATACAACCTCTGTTCACATGAAAAATGGTGCAATTTTGCAGACATATTTTAGAAGCTAATGATTCCTCCCTAGCATTTAAAGATGGTATTTCATTAAAAGCTTGAAGGAGAGCGTGGTGATGAGGTATTCGCTTCATTTTTTCTCAATTTGTTCCCAACAACCTGATTTCTTTCAAAACCTTTGTGTATAGTATGTGTTGATTTATATCACTACTGCATGCTGTAAACAGAATTAATTAAAACTTGCTCATACAACCATTAAGTTGAAAAGCTAGGACTTGAAGTTTGCCTGACTGCAGGGAGTGGAGTATTATAAGAACAAAGCTGTACTGATTCCTTTATAACTATAACCTGCTATGTCCCTATAATCTCAGTCCTGTCATTAGTGTACCAGTATAGTATATACATACTTAGAGCTTATCAATTGGTGATACTGGAAAGTGCTGAGAAAGTGTAACTTAGCAAGACTGATGCAAGAAGTCAGAAGCATGAATGTAAGAAAAACTGACTCTTATTTAAAATATTCTAGAGGTTGGACGCAGGAGACAAGTGCTCGGGCCTGGTACATTGGGAAGACCCAGAGGGATTGGGTAGAGAGGGAGATGGAACGGAGGATCGGGATGGGGAATACATGTAAATCCATGGCTGATTCATGTCAATGTATGACAAAACCGACTACAATATTGTAAAGTAATTAGCCTCCAACTAATAA
The DNA here is from genome assembly GCF_963930625.1 of Muntiacus reevesi. Lineage (NCBI taxonomy): Eukaryota > Metazoa > Chordata > Mammalia > Artiodactyla > Cervidae > Muntiacus > Muntiacus reevesi. The sequence goes on along the minus strand of NC_089253.1, from coordinate 77,340,503 downwards.
AAATAAATGAAAAAAAAAATAAAATAAAATATTCTAGAACAAAGAAAATGGTGAAAAGCTTCCAAGGAATAGTGATCCAGAAAGAGTGTACACTGAAAATGCAAATTTAAGTAACTCAGTTTAAAAAAAGGGCAAGGGAGGAAAAGAGGCAAATCTCCTGTGCAAAAGAATTCCGTGTATTTCATGTAGCTTCTCTGCCCTCAGAGGGGAAACACAACGCCTGCCTTCTTATGTGTGGGCTGCACACAGTTGCTTCCTTCCAGGGAGTATAGTAGGGAACGGAGAAGGAAGAAGAAAAGCTGTACAGTGGGGAAACTGGAGAACACTAGCTCAGCCAGGTGCTCAGGGTCAACATCAGCAGTGATAAGTTATGTTGATAGTATGTACTCTTTTCTTTTAATTGAAGTACAGTTAATTTACAATATGGTGTTAGTTTCAGATGTATAGCAAAATGCTTCAGCTATGTGTATTTTCAGATCCTTTTCCATTATGGGATATAGTTCCTGTGCTATAGAGTAAATCCTTATTGTTTATCTATTTTATATTAGTGGTGTATCTTTTAATCCTATGCTCCTAATTTATCCCTCTCTCCCACCCTCCCCCTCGCTTTGGTTACCATATATTTGTGAGACAGTATGTACTGTTGATATGACAACATGAAGTGGCACTTTACCCCTGTGATCTTCCTCCCCAAAACCTATAACTTCACTATAGTAATGAGAAAATCATGAAATAAATTCCAATAGAGGGGCATTCTACCAAGTACCTGGGCAGTACTATAAAGGTCATAAAAAGCTAGAAAAGTCTAAGAAACCATCACAGCCAGAGGAGCCTAAGAAGACATGATGACTAAATGTAGAACAGTATCTTGAATGGGATCCCGGATAGAAGGACATTAGGTAAAAACAAAGGAAACCTGAACAAAGTATAGACTTCAGTTAGTTATAACGTATCAACATTGGTTCATTAATTATAACACATTAATGTGCAAGATGAAATGATAGGGTTAGCTGAGTGCAGAGTGCCTAGGAACACTCTACTACTCAATATTTTTCCCTATAAATCTAAAATTGTTTTTAAAAAGTAATTATTAAAAAACAGGCAAAGAATTTGAACAGATGTTATTACCTTCTTGCATCCCTTCCTTTCTAACCATTCTTATCTTTCTATTTATATATGCGCACAGATACATGTTTGTAATGATGTTCATCAGGAAGATGTAATTTGGGGTAGCTTTGTTTGACTTTCTTTGTATATTTTTATATTAATTTTTCATAATAGCAATTACTTTTACATTTAAAAATTGTTCTAAAAGATGAATTAATTCAGATCAACATATCTCTTACCTGGAACAGAGTAGGTATATTTGCTGAATAAGTGCCGACTATTTTCACAGTTAATGTTTTGCTGCAGAGGCATCTTAGTTAGCATTTTCACAGTTTAATTGCTTTGTTTTTTAAATTGTTTAAATTTAAATTTGCTTTTTAATTGCTTTGTTTTTTAATATTGATCTAGATGTTTCTGTGTAGCTCTGATTTAGATCTTTTGTCTTGAATCTTTAGTTTCTGGAACTAATGTATTGGAAGTATCATGAGAAAGCTGCAGAAAAGGGAGTTTATATCATTGGAAGCAGTGGCTTTGACTCCATTCCAGCAGATCTGGGAGTAATATATACCAGAAATAAAATGAATGGTAATTATTGATCAATAAGCAATAATGGAATTTAAAATAGAGTGGTTTCATGTTGGCAGTTGTGATGAACTCAAATCTGCTTGGGAAAAGAAACATAATTATTAATGGGTAATATTAAAACACATACTTTGTTTTAATGTAACTCTGCATGTTAGAAAATGCTACTGACACTATTGGTTTTTGAGGTATGGATAGTACTATAAGTGTTCTAAAGGAAGGAATTCTCCATTTTTTGAATCTAGTTGTGGTTATAGTTGTGGAAATCTAGTTGTGGAAAAATGTTTTAGCAAGAATTATAAATTCAAACTTGCTTTATTTAGGAATTACTACATCTTAAAATATCATACTAAATTGAAAAATTTTAATTTTTTAATGAACAAAGCTGGGAAGTATTGAACAAAGTTTCTGATATCTTTTTTTTTTTTTAGCTCATGTATAAAAATGGAGACAATAAGAATGGTAAACAATTACTAATGTAGTAAAACAATGGAAGTTACTAATGTCATACATATGCAAAAAAATGTCCCTTTAGGAAATGATCTGAAGCCTATAAGTCCAGTTCTGTATAAACCATTCCAGAGCTTAAAAAGATGAAATGTGTTCCAGTTTATGTTAGAAAGGTAGCTTTGATAACGAAGCTCCACAAATGTAATGCACATACATACCATTTACTGATTTTAGATTTTTAGAAATTGAGGAATAGAATACTTTGTTAACATAATAAATGTCAGAAAGCAGTAGCTAACATTGTACTTAATAATGAAACACTAGAACCATTCCTAATAAAGAAAAGGGCATGAATTGAGCATCTTTAAAATACTTATTTAGTCTTCCAACCCATGGATCTAGTATATTTACATTTATTAAAAAACTTACTAGAAATCTTCATTTACTAAAAAAGCTTGGACTTTTTCATGATGTTCCTACACGTTTCTCATTGAGGTTATTCTTAAATATTTAGTAGTTGTTATTTTGGATAAGTCCTTTTTTTTACTTTTAAAGGAGAAATACTACTTTGAGATTTGTTTTAAAACTTCTTTACTTTTTTTCAGATACTGAAAGCTAGGAGTCAGCATTTTAACAAATACCCCAACTAATTGTTGATTCATGTGGTTCACATTTTATTACATACATACATATTAGATGGTGCATGTTCTTCCTGTGCTTAGGGTTAGATCACAGAGCCATATATTCAGGCCACATTCTCTTTTTATTTTTTTTTAATTTTTTCTATTAGTTGGAGGCTAATTACTTCACAATATTTCAGTGGGTTTTGTCATACATTGACATGAATCAGCCATAGAGTTACACGTATCACATTCTCTTTTTTTTTTGGCCACATTCTCATAACAACTCTCAGAATCCTCTCCAATGAGCTAGACTTTAATGATCTATTTTTGGTTTTGACAGATATTTTAAAGTTATTCAATTCATGCCCTTCTCTTTATTAGGAATGATTCTAGTGTTTCATTATTAAGTATGATGTTGGCTACTGCTTTGTGACATTCATTGTGTTAAGAAAGATGTTCATGTGGCTTTAGTTCTCTGGTGTTAACATCTTTGTAGATAACATAGTTATTCATCACCTTACTCATTGTCAGCTTTCTAAGGCCTCATGCTTTAATTTTTTCTTGGAATTAAAACTGGGAATACTGTCTCTTAAGAAATGGATGTATTTCGTTTTATCACATTTTAAGAATTAGCTAGCCCATTATGTTTTTCTTTTGTCTTACTGCTCTCAATAAGCTCAAAGACTAATTAAATTCTTAACCACTCTACATATATATTAGTTCTCATGGTTAATATAATTGATTTCTCCCCTTTTTTTCTGGCCTTGGTTTTCTACTTTTATTTTTACTCTCTACATTTTTATTTCAATTAAACAGCCTTACTTTAAGTATTTAATAAGCCATCACAAAGGCCCACTTTGGTAGGGTTTCTGTACATTTATTATAAGTCACTACTAATGAGTCCTCTTGAAAGCTTTCATATTGGAAAATAGAATAATTCCCATAGGTGTAGTTTTGAGAACTGATGGGTTTCCAGAATGAATGAGCTAAATTGTTGCCTTATTGGAAAAGATTTTTTGCAGTGGCAGTTTGACTGCTGGAAAACATTTTGCCAGTACCAGCAGTTAGTTTATGTTAAAGTACTTTTTTTTTGATAATTTATCTGGCTTTAGCTACTCCTTAAATCTGTTTACAGTAGCCTAATAATACTGTTATAGCACAGATTTTCCTGATTATGTCAGTTATAAGCTTAATAAAAATGTTTCCTAAATGAATAGGAATAGCTTATTATTATTTATCCTGGGTTGGTTGATTTTTATTTGATTCTTACTTTTACCATTTTCCCCCTCTTCTAGGTACACTAACTGCTGTGGAAAGTTTCCTGACCATACGTTCAGGACCTGAGGTTAGTTTTTGTTTGTCACATGTTTTCTAAGTTAATATGAAAAAACATTCTGGAAATGATACTTGCCTGTTAAAAAGGTTTAGATTAATTAAATTGTATGTACAGTTATAATTTTTAGTGCATGAAAGTCACTATGTTTAATTTTAAAAATTAAAGATTGCTGAGAATTATTTTGACTTAAAATAGAATTTATTTAAAACAATTGCATAATTCAATATGCTAGAATGAGCTACCTTCATCCTAACACTAAGCATTTGTCATTGTTATGTGGTGAAATGTTGTCACCCTAGAAAATTATCACCTTAGTGCAGATCAGTGCGTTTGTATTATGTGCCTAACTTGGAGTTGGATGCTCTTGTGGCCATACAGGAAATATATGATGTAAATGTAATCTTACTGAATTTATGGTCTATTTGGGAACATAAGATAATTGCATTTTAGGGATAGGGCCATGTTTTGTGGTAGTACTTTTATTGCTAATAGTGTCTAACCCAATTCTGTGTCTATACTTGAGGCTTCATAAGTATTTGTTCTCTTTTAAGAAAATACTCAATATTTCAGGTATTGTGTAATGCAAGTATATGTAGTAGTGCAAGATAGTCTGACATATCAATGAACAACATGCAAACCATTAAAGAGGTAATAACTTAGACTAGCAGGAGACGAGAATTGTTAGGTCAGGTGAAATACTGTAGGATTCTGCGACTGGGGACTGCATCTTCCTGCGAGGCCATAAATCATGGCGTTTTTGGAGAAGCTGGGATATGGACTGAATTTTAAAGGTTGGTGCTGAGATGTAGATAAGGGAGAGGAAATACTTTAATCAAGATGTAACTGTGGGATGGTGTGGAGCACGTTTTAAGTAATGGGTCTGTTCCTTTGAATTATGGGTTCAGATTGGTGAACACAAAGAACTCTGTAAAACATGTTAAAATTTGTGTTACAAATAATATCCACTAGAGTATCAGAGGGAAGGGAAGTAATAGTAGGACTGAATAATTTGAGAGTGCCTCATGAAGGCCTTATTAAGTTGAACCTTAAAAAGTGAATAGCATTTGGAAGGTGAGAGGCAGCAACCTAAAACAGAAGCACAGAAATGAGAATGAAAGATATGTTTGGAACTCTGGGGAACATGAGTTTAGAAAGCCAACTCAGCCTGGTTTAAACAAAACAGAAAGGAGTTTACTGACTCTTGTAACCAAATGTCTGCAGGTAAACAGTATGGCTGGATCTGGATGTTCTGATGTTATCAGAGCTCATTTTTTCCCCTTGTCCTCTTGGCGTCTCTTCAGAGATTCTGTGTTCCTCAGTGGAGGCTCTCTCAATGGTGGGGAAGTGCTGGCGGCCGCAGATACACATTGTACTTAAGGTTCATGATCTCCCAGGAACAGCTGGCAGAGTTTGAATATGCAAAATTAGGGAAGATTACTCAGGTATTGGTTTATTTGGTCATTCTTGAGCCAAACAGTGAGACATGGGGTATAAAGGAGTACTCAGATAGCCCAGGCCTGGGTCATGGGCCTCTGGAGGGGGGATCATAGGAACAAGCCCTTCTGAACACCATGGAACAAATTCCAAATAGGAAACATAGTTTTGTAAGTAGAAGACAGGGTAGCAGAATTAAAATTTTCCTGCAGCGGACCAGTGTAGAACTGACAAAAACAGATGTCCACTACAGGGAGATAATGAGAAAATAAGTACAGCTAAAAAAGAGACTTCTTTTGAAAGAGCAGCAGGAGATGATCTGTAATACAAAATGATATACTGTCTCCTTCATATAACTGTTTTGAGGATTAAATTAGTCAACGAATATAAATCAGAACAGTGGCTGGCATTTAGTAATCACTCAATAAAGATTGTTAAGTCCTGTTATTATAAGGACTCAAAGTTGGGGCTTAATCCAGACCAAAGATTTGAAAACATCAAAGTCAATTCAGCGCCTTCTCATTCCCCTTAGAGCAAAATATGGAGCCTTAATTTTCCAAGGATGGACAAAGATAACTCCCTTGATTCTGTGCATCCCTTGACCCAGGATTGGTCTCCTCCTGCTCCTTCTCCTACTTTTCCCCTTAAGCTTTATTACTTTACATAAAATTTGAATCATAGCCAATGTATTGGACCATAAAGCAAGATTCAAAGAATTTCAGAGGTTTCAAATCATATTCTTAAGACAGTGCTGTCCAGTACATCTTCCCACGATGATGCCAGTTTTCCATATATGCTGTATAATGACTTCCATACTGGGTAGTGCAGCTCCAGTGCAGGTGTCAGCCCACAGCCTGCTCTTATGTGGCTGCAAGCTAAGAATAATTCTAATACATTTAATGAGCTGTAATGGAAAACAAAGAAAAATGTGTAACAGAGACCATATGTGACCTACACAGCCCAAAATATTTAGTTTGACCTTTTACAGAAATAGTGTACCAGTCGTCGTTTTAGTGTAGGTTTCAGGCTATAATACGATTATAGTCTAGAAATTATATACTAGAAATCAGTGAGGAGATAACAAGAATTCAGTCTCCTCACTTCTTACAGGTTTTTAGGATTTTCTATATACTCCTAAGTCAGTTTTGGTAGTTTGTGTCTGGTTTAGTTTCCTAGGACTGCCATAATAAAGTACCACAAACTGGATTAAACAAGGGAAACAGTGTTTAAGGCCAGAAGTCTAGATCTAGCTAGCAGTCTAGATCTAGCTAGCAGTCTGGATCTAGCTGGCAGTCTGGATCTAGCTAGAAGGCTGGAAGTCCATGATCAAGATGTTGGCGGGGTTGGTTTCTTTTGAGGACTGTGAGGGAGCTGCATGCCTTCTCCTAGCTTTGGGTGTTTGCTGGTGCTCTTTGGTGTTCCTTTGTTTGTTGATGCATCACTCAGACCTCTTTTTCATCGTCACATGATGTGTGTGCGTGTCCAAATTTCTCATTTGTATAAGGACATCAGTAGTTTTGGGTTCGGGGTCCACTTCCTCCAGTATGACCTCAACTTAACTAGTTAAACCTGCAACAACCTATTTCCAGATAAGGTACATTCTGAGGTGCTGGGGGTCAGGCCTTCAACATACAAATTTGGGGCAAGGACACAACTTGATCCATAACTGTGTCTTTCTGAGAATTTGTTCATTTCATCTAGGTTATCTAATTTGCTTGCCATACAACTGTTCATAGTATTTCCTTATACTCCTTTTTCTTTCTGTAAGATTGGTAATGCCACTTCTTTCATTCCTGATTTTAGCAATTTGAGCCCTCTCCCTCTCTCTCTCTGTCTCTCTGTCAGTCCTGCTAAAGGTTCTTCAATTTGATGGATTTCTTTAAAGAACCAGCTTTGGTTTCATTGACTTTATTGTTTTTCTTTTCTTTGTTTTGTTTATTTCCACTCTAGTCTTTATTATTGCTAGACTAGAATGGAAAACAGAAATATAAAAATCAGTTGCATTTCTATATACCAGCCACAGTTAGAAAATGAATTGTTTTGAAAAAGAGACCATTTATAGTAGCATTAAAAAATCAAGTACTTTAGGGGACTTCCCTGATGGTCCAGTGGTTAAGAAACTGTCTGCGAATGCAGGGGACGCAGGTTCAATCCCTGGTCCGGGAACTGAGATCCCACATGACACAGGGCAGCCGAGCCCATGCATAGCAACTACTGAGGCTGTGTGCTCTAGAGCTCGGCCCCCACAACAAGAGAAGCCCACACACCACAACTTGAGAAACCTGTGTGCTGCAACAAAGAACCGTTGCAGCCAAAACTTTAAAAAATTAAAATAATCAAATACTTAAGAATAAGTGATACAAAATGTATAAGAGTTCTATGAAGAAAACTATAAAGTGTTATTGAGTGAGCTTAAAGAAGGCAAGTAAATATAAGAATCCACCATATTCATGAATTGGAATACTCGATTTGGCTAAGATGTCAGTTTTCCTTAAATTGACTTATAATCCTATTTAATTCCAATCAAAATCCCAAACAGTTCTTTTTTTTTTTTTGCTTGTTTTCTTTTAGTGTGCAGCTTGACAAACTAGTTCTAAAATGTGTATGAAAATGTAGAGGGCTGAAAATAGGCAACACTTTCTTAAAGGAGAATAAGGTAGAACAATGCTCTTGAAAATCAAGTCAGTGTAATATTGACAGGGAGATAGCAATAGGTCAACAGAACAGGATAAAGAGCTCAAAGTAGTTTGTGCATATATGAGCACTTGATTTATGGTAAGAGTTTTCAGGAGATGATGGGTATGGAGAAACAATGAAATTGGAGTCATACTTTGCACTATGTACAAAATCAAGTTTAGGTGGGTTATAGACCTTAATGAATAAGGCAAAACACTAAGCTTTTAGAAGGTGACATTTCATGGCCTCAAGGTCAGGAATAGCTTTTGCCCAGAAATATATTTTATTAATTTATTTTTATTGAGGTGTAATTGACATATAACATTATACTATTCAGATGTACAACATAATTCAGTATTTGTATGTATTACAAAATGATCACCACTAGTTAATATCTATCACCATGCTTAGTTATAATTTTTTTTCTTGTGATGAGAACTTATAAAATCATCTCTCAGCAAATTTCTAATATGCTATATAGTATTTTTTTATACATTTAAAAATTTTAAATTGAGTATTTTTTTAATCAAATAAAATGTTATGGTCAGCTGCACAGTAAAGAGGTATTTCTAACACATGATGAATCCTGACATCACAATTTTGAACAAAAGAAGCGAAACTCAAGAAATATACACTATATATTTCCATTTCTATAAAATTTAGAAACAGGCAAAATTTACTACACTGTCTAGAAATGAATTCTTAGGTGGTAAAACTAAAAAAAAAAAAACAAGAATTTTTCTTGATTATCACAAAGGCAGGAAAGAAGGAGGGTTTTCTGGGCTTAAATAGATGTTAGCCTCATAATTACATTAAATTATGCTTTTATGTTCTGTGCACTTGTCTATTTTTTAGCAAAATAAAGTAAAAGATTTTTTAAAAGAGATGTAATTTTTGTCTTTTTAATGGCTTATTTGTATAAGAAGATACTCAGGTTTTTAAAAAATCTGTTTTCCCCTGATTTTAAGATATCTTTGCAAATAGGTCAAATTGGCTAGGCGCAGATTGAGAATAGTTTCACAAATTAAACTCGGGGAGACTTTTAGCTCTGTTTTAGTTTTAGCAAAACAGAAGTGATTAATCTGTAACAAAATGGAAGTTAGATTGTTCTCTCTCTACCTTTCAGTTTGATCAAAGCTGTTCTGTGAAAACATGAATCTTCTGATGGTTTTATTGTTTCTTTTTTCCTGCTTAAAGCAATCAGTGATAGTTAAGTGAAAATGATGAAGTGAAACTCACTGGCTTGTTTATAGAGTATAAATAATGGTAGGAGGAAAGAAGAAAGGGCACATGTTGTAAATATGTAGTAGGTAAAAAGGGTGTAAACAGTGAATATGATTGTACTAATGAATGTTACTGCTGCCGCTAAGTTGCTTCAGTCATGTCCGACTCTGTGCGACCCCATAGACGGCAGCCCACCAGGCTCCCCCGTCCCTGGGATTCTCCAGGCAAGAACACTGGAGTGGGTTGCCATTTCCTTCTCCAGTTACTGCTGCCTAGCCAGTGATAAAAATTCATCTCAAGATTTTTGAATTAGAGATTATGCCTTGCTCAAATAAGATGAAGTGTTCTTTGTATCAATTATAAATGACTTGGTTTTACATTTTAGTAATTATCCCTTAAGACATGTTTCTTTTTAATATTTTAAGTGTTTACATGTTTCTTTAACTCTTGAATTATTTTGTTAGGGGTTGTGCATTCATGATGGTACCTGGAAGTCAGCAGTTTATGGTTTTGGAGATAAGAGTAATTTGAAAAAACTACGAAATGAGTCAGATATGAAGCCTGTCCCAATTGTTGGACCAAAATTGAAAAGAAGGTATATTATCTCAAAATCTGTTTTCAGTTTATCTAAGCTTATTGTTGTTTATCTGACTGTTAATACCGTATGCTATTTAAAAAGCCTGGAGACTTTCATAGTGAGTTCACTGTTGTTTTCAAAGATAAATAAAATATAATTAATAATGTTACACTAAGTTTAACTGCTTCATATATAATAATACATTTGGATTCTGGGGAAAATTAGTTTTATGACTCTTCACCATCAGTATCAAAATTAAACATCAATTAAATTTTATACAATAAAAATCTGATGATCTTATGTATATTAACCAATATATTAATAGTATTTATATGTGAGAACTCTGAACTCAGAGTTTGACTATTGAAATGAGTGTTCTTTTTATCATTATCTGGGGAAATTGTTGGGATACAAAACATGGTTAAATTATGTATGTGTTAAGTGCCCATGGTATGAAGAATACTAGTGTTCTAACTTGTCACTTATTTGGGGGCAAGTGTAGAGAACAAAGGATGAATACTAAAGTAAATTTTAATGAAGAGCAGATCTGCCATCATTATTGTTATCATTAATTGCCTCAGCAAGAGTTAAGGTTTTTATTCAGAAATTTACCAGTTAAAGTTGTGGTCACTGTAAATGGAAAAGATACAACATGGGTCTGTCTTACAGGTGGCCAATTTCTTACTGCAGAGAACTCAACAGTTATTCCATTCCTTTCTTGGGAGCAGATGTGTCTGTTGTGAAGCGAACTCAGCGTTACTTGCATGAAAATTTAGAGCAGTCACCTGTAAGTGTATATGATTTATTTTTTAATAAAGAGTATTCTAGTTTGTTTCAGTTCCTCTATCAGTTTAATGTAGGATTTTTATGTTTATTAATCCAAAAGAGAAAGAGTTGAATAGTGCATGATTCAGTTTCTGGGAGCATAAAGAATTAGTAGTGTAGAGCATTTTGCATTTTATGGGGGTGGTAATAGCCTCCTCCCACAATTCAGATCTGACCTTCTGAATATGTTTTTTACATGAGACAGTAGAAGCAAGTTCAGTGCAGGAAATCCTGGTGTTGTAATCACCCAGCAGTCCTGTTGAGAGTTTCAGCTGCTAGAATACTCTCTCTGTTGCTTATGGAGATGTCTGGGTTCTTCTCTCTTCTCTCCTTGCTACTTCTGGAGTCCCGTCCTACCACCCCTCCTCAACTGGTGAGGGAAGTCATTATTCCCACTGCCAAGACTTGAAGAGGAAACTATTTAAGTTAAAAAAAAAATTTCTTAAAGAGGTTGTAAGTGGAGTATACATTCTATAATGTATAATTGTTAAACTCAGGTATATGATTATGAACTTTTCATATTTGTATTCAAGCAGGAGGAGCTAATTATTGTTTGCAACAATTCCTTTCAAAAAAATGTCCCTGTAGTGTCTGTTTTCTGAACAAGCTTTTAGAACATAACACATTCATAAAGTGAAAATTGCTTTCATTTGATATTTCTGACTATAGAGCAAGTTATTAGTAGCTAACATTTTTGTATTACTTGGTCTAAGAAAGGCATAACATCCTGATTTTATATTCTTCATCTAGGTTCAGTATGCTGCTTATGTAACTGTGGGAGGCATCACTTCTGTTATTAAGCTGATGTTTGCTGGACTCTTCTTTTTATTCTTTGTGAGGTTTGGCATTGGAAGGCAACTTCTCATAAAAGTAAGTTTTTATGAAATTAAACCTATAGAAGTATTTTCTATGAATTTTAAAAAATACGACTAAAGGTATTTTTTTCCCCCCTTTAGTTCCCATGGCTCTTCTCCTTTGGTTATTTTTCAAAACAAGGTCCAACACAAAAACAGGTAACTCTTTCCTTTGTATCTAGGTCTCTAAAATAATATTTTTCTTAATTTTGTTTTTACTTTTCCTCAGTGCAGTGATAATAATAGCTAAGACTTGATGAAGCACTTACTGTGTTTCAGACATTCTTATGTTCTTTATATACATTAGATTACTGAATCTTTTCAAACACTCCTTAAGGGAGGTGTTATAGCCATTTTATAAATGAGGAAAATAAGTAACAGAGAGGCTAAGAAATTTGCCAGAGTCCTGTAGTGAGTAGATGGCCAGGCTACAATGAGAACTGAGCTGTTTGGCTCCAGAAATTGTGCTGTCTTTACATCATAGAAATTTCAGATTTTTTACTCTTCAGTTTTACTCCTTCATTATCTCATCCTTTTTACCTCCTCTGTCCCTCTCCCAAACTTACTTCCTTTTTCCTCTTTCACATACCCTGGATTCCCATGGTAGGTAAATTGAGTTGTCACCTGTCCAATATCTTCAATACAACTGCTTTGGGCACTTCAAATATAACGTGTAAAATCTGAACTTCTTTCCATCAGATCCTCTTCTTCCTTCTATGTTTCCTATGTCAGTTGGTGGCACTGTCATCTGCCCAATCAAGAATGTAGGCATCACTCTAGATTTTTCTCCAAATCCATCACAACTACCTTAGTTCCCTCTCTCTTCTCTCCTGTCTCCCTTCTCCACCACTTCCTTCTAATTGTAGTAAAATTAAAATACGCATGACATAAAATTTCCCATCTTAACCATTTTAGTTCATCAGGGATACAGGGGGCTAATTGTATATACCCTATTTTGCTTATCCACTCATCTGTGCATTGACATTTGGGTTACTTCTATCTTTTGTCTATTTTGAATAATGCTTTTATGAAATTGAGTGTGCATTAACATCACTGAAGAGCTTTCAAAAAGTCCAGTGCCCAAGCCACATTCTACACCTGTCAAACCTGCATCTCTGGTCATCCATTTTGGGCTCTCTCCCAAAGCTGAGATCTCTGCTGTGAGGTCCCACGTCACACCTCCTGAATCAGAATGTCCAGATGCCAGGGTCACGACGTGTATTTGAAAAAAGCTCCCTGAGTGATTCTGATATGTAAAGTCCCAGGTCTAAGAGTCATTGCCAAAGCAGTAAGTCAGGGACGTATTTTAAAGAAGGTGATAACAGGGTCAGATTTAACTGTTTATGAAGTGTAGTTGATTTACAGTATTGTGCTAGTTTCAGGTATATGGCAAAGTAACTTAGTTGTACATATATATATATTTCACATTATTTTCCATTATAGGTATTGAATATAGTCCTTCTGTTATACAGTATATCCATGTTGCTAATCTATTCTGTGTGTAGTAGTTTGTAGTTGTTAATACCCTACTCTTAATTTATCTGCCCCCCCCTTTGCTCTTTGGTAACAATAAATTTGTTTTCTACATCTGAGTTTGTTTATATTTTGTATCAGTTTTTAAATTCTACATATAAATGATATCATATATTTGTCTTTCTCTGTTTGACTTACTTCACTTAGTATGATATTCTCTAGGTCCATTCGTTTTGCTTCAAACAGCAATATTTCATTCTTTTTTTAAAACAGTAATATTTCATTGTATATATACATATCATGGGCTTCCCTCATAGCTCAGTTGGTAAAGAATCCACCTGCAATGCAGGAGACCCAGGTTCATTTCCTGGGTCGGGAAAATCTCCTGGAGAAGGAAATGGCAATCCAATCCAGTATTCTTGCCTGGAAAATCCTATGGACAGAGGAGCCTGGCGGGCTACAGTTCATGGGGTCGTAAGAGTCGGACACGACTTAGCGACTCCACCACCACCATACGCATCACATCTCCTTAAGCCAGCTGTCTGTGGTGAACACTTGGATTGTTTCCGTGTCTTGGCTGTTATCAGTAGTGCTGCTATGAACACTGGCATGCATTTATTTTTTGAATTAAAGTTTTCCTTTATTCTGGATATATGACCAGGAGTGGGATTGCTGGATCATATGGTAGCTGTTTTTAGTTTTTTAAAGGAACCTCCATACTGTTTTCTATGGTGGCTGTACCGATTTATGTTCTCACCAATGAGAGAACATACAGTGTTTATCTTTGTCTTACTTTACTTGAAGTCCATCCATGTCATCACAGATGGCAGGATTTCGTTCTTTTTTATGGCTGAATAAGATTCCTCTATGTGTGTGTGTACGTACACACACACACACGCGCGCGCGCGCACACACTACATTTTCTTTACACATCAGCAGACATTTAGGTTGTTTCCATATCTCAGCTGTTGTAAATAACACTGCAGTGAATATGGGGGTGCATATATTTTTTCAAATTGGTGTTTTTATTTGCTTCAAATAAGTATCTGGAAGTGGACTTGCTGGATCATATGATTTGCATTTCCCTGATGATTACTGATATTGAGCATGTTTTGTTAGTCACCTGTATGTATTTTTGGAAAAATATCTATTCAGGCCCATTTTTAATCAGATTGTTTGGTTGAATTGTATGTATTTTTGTATATTTTAGGTATTAACTCCTTATTGGATACATTTTTTGCAAATATCTTCTTCCATTCAGTAGTCAGTCTTTTTGATTTGTTGATAGTTTCACTGTGCAAAATTCAGTTTAATATAGTTCCATTTGTTTATTTTTGCTTTTCTCTCTCTTGACTAAGGAGACATCCAGTAAAATACTAAGACCAGGGAGGGGGGATGGGGATGGGGAACACATGTAAATCCATGGCTGATTCATGTCAATGTATGGCAAAAACCACTACAATATTGTAAAGTAATTAGCCTCCAACTAATAAAAATAAATGAAAAAAAAATACTAAGACCAGTGTCAAAGAGCATACTACCTATGTTTTCCTCTCAGGAGTTTTGTGGTTTCAAGTCTCATATTTAAGTTCATAATCCATTTTGAGTTTGTTTTTCTATATGTTGTGAAACAGTAGTCCAGTTTGATTTTTTGCATGTAGCTATCCAGTTTTCCCAACACAGTTTATTAAAGAGACTGTCTTTTCTGTTGTATGTTCTTGCCTCCTCTGTTGTAGATTAATTGAACGTGTAAATGTGGGATTATCTCTGAGCTCTCTATTCTGTTCCATTGATCTATGTGTCTGTTTTTTTTGTGCCAATACCATACTGGTTTTAGGGGGTGTTTTGGCCATGCTGCACAGCTTACAGGATCTTAGTTCCCCAACCAGAGATTGAACCCATGCTCCCTGCAGTGGAAGCATGGAGTTCTAACCCCTGTACTGCCAGGGAGTTCTCAGTACCATACTGTTTTGATTACTGTACTTTTGTACTATAATCTGAAATTAGAGAAGATGATACTTCCAGCTTTGTTATTCTTTCTCAGGATTACTTTGACTCTTTGAGGTCTTTTGACTTCAAATTTAAGAATTATTTGGTTTGATTCTGTGAAAAATGCCATTGGTATTTTGATAGGTATTGCATTGACTATGTAGATTTTCTTTGGTAGTATTGTCATTTTAACAATGTTAGTTCTTACAATCCAAGAACATGGTATATATTTCTATGTGTCATCTTCAGTTTCTTTCATTAGTGTCATAGTTCCTTGAGCACAAGTATATTACATCCTTGTTTAGTTTTATTTCTTGGTATTATTCCTTTTGATGGGATTGTAAATAAGATTGTTTTCTTAATTTCTCTTTCCGATTGTTGTTAGTATATAGAAATGCAATAAATTTCTGTATGTTAACTTTGTATTTATATCCTGCAACTTTACTGAGTTCATTTATTAGTTTTAATAGTTTTTTGGTGGTACCTTTAGTATATTCTATATGTAATATCATGACCTCTGCATACAGTGACAGTTTTACTTCTTCTTTTCCAATTTAGATTCCTTGTATTCTGTTTCTTGTCTGATGGTTGTGACTAGGACTTCCAAATACTATGTTGAATAGAACTGGCAAGAGTGGGTGCTCTTGTCTTGTTTCTGATCTTAGAAGAAAAGCTTTCAGAAAAGCTCTCAGCTTTCACCATTGAGTATGCTGTTAGCTATGGGTTTATTATATATGGTCTTTATTATGTTGAAATATGTCCCCTCTATATACACACTTTGTTGAGACTTTTTTTTATAAATGGATGTTGAATTTTATCAAGTGCTTTTCCTGTGTTTGAGATGATTATATGATTTTTATCCTTTATTTTGTTAATGTGGAATATCACATTGACTTATTTGTGGATGTTGAACATGTTTGCGTCCCTAAACTAAATCCCACGTAAGTATAATAGGTGCTGTACTGTGCTGTGTGAAGTCACTTCAGTTGTGTCAACTCTTTGTGGCCCCATGGACGGTAGCCCACCAGGCTCCTCTGTCCATGGGATTCTCCAGGCAAGAATACTGGAGTGGGTTGTCATGCCCTCCTCCAGGGGATCTTCCTGACCCAGGGATTGAACCCATGTCTTTTATGCCTCCTGCATTGTCAGGCGGGTTCTTTATCACTAGCTTGATAGCCAGATCCTAATTATAGCTTATGGTCCATTCAATGTATTGTTGAATTTAGTTTGTTAATATTTTGCTGCGGACTTTGCATAGGAAGCTGAGGCTTCCCTGGTGTCTCAGTTGGCAAAGAATCCCCCTTCAATGCAGGAGACCTGGGTTCAATTCCTGAGTTGGGAAGATCCCCTGGAGAAGGGAATGGCTACCCACTTGAGTATTCTGGCCTGGAGAATTCCATGGACAGAGGAACTTGGCGGGCTACAGTCCGTGGGATCACAGAGTCGGATACAACTGATTGACTTTCACTTTCATTTTGCATTCATATTCATCAGAGATATGGGCTGTAATTTTCATTTCTTGTAGCCACCTTGTCTGGTTTTGCCTTTAAATAATGATTTCTCCTTTCTGGTACCTACCTTACTTTTCTTTGTAATAAACTTCTGTATTAGAATGTATGTGTGCTGTGAGGACACACACAATTCAAAACCCTGGCCTCCTGCTCAGTAAATTTAATAATGCTGTTCACTAAACTAGCCCTGTACTTCTAATTCATGTTTCATATTGTTACTAGATCTCATGTACACACACACACACACACACACACACACACAATCTTCCCCCTTCCCCTAAACTAAGCTCTCGAAGTGCCATATATTTTATTTTATAAATGCTTTATGTCTCAGGGCCTAACATAATGTCTGACCTTTGGTTTATACTTAATAAAAATTTGTTCACCATGGCTTTGTTACCTTATTTCTAAGTTTAGTGATTATGACAGATGCTTGGATCAATCTTTTATAATTTAATTTTGAATCAAATTTTTATACTTCTAAATGGAGCAGTTTTGTGTCTATATCCTAGGCCCATATTACCATTACTTGCTATTTTTGTCTTCTCATCTCAAACATATCTAAAGCCAGAGTAACATATTCTGTCCGAAAATAAAAACTACCTCCCCAGCTTTTCCTCTGAAACTGCCTGTTTTAGTGATGCTGTTCTTTCAGCCACAGCCTAAGATTCATCTTTATTCTTCATTAAGACTCAGCTTTATTCCTCACTACCTCTGTCCCCAGAACATTACACCAGTCAACAAAACTTACGGTTCTTCAAAGAATTATTTGTTGTTCCATGCTTAGTTAAGGATGACAGGATATTCTATCCAATAGAATATTGATTGTTGTTATCTATTAAAAATGTCTTATATGAAGTATAATGTTGATAGAATGTTTTATTGTGTTCAAGGAGGAAATGACATATTTATTTAATAAACTCTTTGCTTTCTCTTCCTCAGATTGATGCCTCATCATTTACGATGACATTTTTTGGTCAAGGATTCAGCCAAGACATTTCTCCTGTTAAGAACAAACCAAATATCAGAATTTGTACTCAGGTGAAAGGACCAGGTATTTCACATGTGACTTAAGAACATCTGGGAGTTTTACATTGTCTTGAGCTATAACATGGTGTGTTAGTTATAATTTCTTTTTAAAAGTTGTTTTAGAAATAAATTTGCACAGTTATTTAAGTTAATAATGATAAATAATTCTGTCAAAAGAAGGATTGGAATTATTGGTATCATTCAGTTTTATTGTTGTATCCCTCTCTGATTTTTTTTCTTTCAGTATGATTCAGTAATTCTGAATGGAATTTTTAATATAAGAAGACAAGGGGCTGATTGATATTTATCTGTTCTATGCTCATACTCAGGGGTCACTTTAAAGCCTTTTACTTATAACAATAGTATAATTATAATCAAGGCTGTGGTCCAAGCTTTCTTTGGAGTCTGATCACCCTGACATTGCTTGTAAAATATGTGCACATGTGTGTTTTTCCAGGGAGGGTAAAAATTTTGATAGGTTGTTAAAAAAAACTCACCCCAAAACATTTAGTAACTAGTACTGTAAATTTTAGAGAACTATACAGAGACAGTCCCACTGTGAGTTACATTTCATTACCGTCCTTCCTAATAGATCACAGGCATCTGTTGTACAGTTTTAATCAAGCCCAATAGCAAAGATATCTTTGCATCTTGCATTTTTTTCAAATTTCCACTTGGGTTTTTAGGATAAGCTATGTTCTTATTTGACATGAATATAAACACCGATGTTCTACTGGTTTGTAGACTTCTTTTAAAGTTACTTCTTAAAGTTAGACTTCTTTGAGAGTTACTCAGTTGTCCTTTAAGAAACTGAGTCTGTTTTTTAAAGTGAAGTTTAGTGTATTTGATTGATAAAGGTCAGTTTAGCGTATGAGTTGGGCTTCCCTGGTGGCTCAGATGGTAAAGAATCTGCCTGCAGTGCAGGAGACCAGGGTTTGATCCCTGGGTTGGGAAGATCCCCTGGAGAAGGAAATGGCAACCTGCTTCAGTATTCTTGCCTGGAGAATCCCATGGACAGAGGAGCTGAATGGGTTGCAGTCTAAGGGGTTGCAAAGATCACACAGTGTATGAATAAATCTAGGATCGTTGGTAAGAGTGTTGGCTTGAGCTAGCTGCCCGCATGTGATTCTGGTTCAACCACTGTCTTAACTCTGTGAATGTGAATGAGGCACTTAACCTCTCTATGCCTCAGTTTCCTCATCTGTAAAATGGATATAAAATAGTACTAACCTTGTATGATTGTTAAGAGGTTTAAATGAGTTTAATAGATTTAAAGCACTTAATACAATGCCTAACACTTAGTAAGGACTATATAAATGTTAATTGTTATTTCTGTTATTTCATGAACAGAGTATTGAGTATTAAGGAAATTCTGTACACTAAGATATAAAATCTACCATTTGATTTTTGGGTGCTGTTAAATGTCTAGTTTTATGGATACTTTCTTTTTCTTGATCACCGGTTTTCCGCAGAAGCTGGCTATGTAGCTACCCCCATAGCCATGGTCCAGGCAGCCGTGACTCTTCTAAATGATGTCTCTGATCTTCCTAAGGCGTAAGTCTGGTTTTCTTCAAATTTAAAGATATCTTTTTCATTTATATTTTAGCTTATTTTAGTTCAGTTTTCAGGCATTGGGTTTACAGTACGTTTGATCCGAAGAGAGAGGTGAACTTAAAATCGCGAGGACAGTTCCTTACTGACTTTTAGGAAGAGTGCAGAAATAAATGAGAGGAGACAGAAGTTGAGAGCCATGTAAGTTGGCTTCAGTTCCTTCGAAAAATAACTTAGATCCAAAGTTAGCTACTCAAAAAAGGTCCCCGTAGTTCAGTGTTATTGGCAGGAGCCCTTAATCCATGCTGAATGATACCCAGCTGGCAGTGAGTGCCTTGATTCATGGCATCCTGACTAGGTAATTATTAAGTGCACTGTCTTACTGGAGGATTTAGCTGTTAGCCTAAAAGTAGGCCAGCTTTACAAATAAGCCTAGGCTTGCAGGCTTAGAAACAAATCAGGTATGACCTGAAACTAGTAAGTAATAAACATAAAAATTATATGAAGTGAAACTTAATTACATTTTCTTCAAATATTTATATACCCTTTGAAAATATTTAGCATTTTCTGAATGGTAGCCATTACATGTAAAAAAAACACTTCTTTTTCATCCTGTTTGTCCTGTTTATGCTCTATTAGGAATTGATCACCTAAGTTTATTTTGTCCACGTGTGTATTTAGAGGCCTCCCAGGTGGCTCTGGTAGTAAAGAACCCGCCTACTGGTGCAGGAGACAGAGACACAGGTTCAATCCCTAGGTAGAGACAATCCCTTGAAGAAGGGCATGGCAACCCACTCCAGTACTCTTGCCTGGAGAATCCCAGAGAAGCCTGGCAGGCTACAGTACATGGGGTTGCAAAGAGTTGGACACAAGTGAAGCGACTTAGCACACACGCATGTGTATATTTAATCTTCCTGAGTCTTAGGGCTGACTTTAAAAACAGCAACTGTTACTTGGGTTGATAACCCTCCATGTGCCCCTTCCAGCAAACACACCAGTGTTGTGAACCAGTCTAGACAGGTTTGCTAGGTACTGGTAGAAATGGAACCGAAAACAGTCCATAAGGAAATCAAGAATCAGGTTTTTATAAGTCTTGCATTGATTTGAGAGCTAGCTGTCCAGCAGATCATACTAGCAGAGGAAGGGGGTGGAGCTGGGCCTTGTGCACTGTTTTCATCCTGTTGTCTTTCAGGGGTGGAGTCTTCACACCCGGAGCAGCTTTCTCCAGAACAAAGTTGATTGACAGACTCAACGAACGTGGCATTGAATTTAGTGTCATTAGCAGCACTGAAGTCTAAACATTTTAATAATTAATTGAAGTCATAAAATGTATGAATTAACAGCTTTTTAATTTGATATGTTGAAATGCTTCTATAAACCTATCTGACTATATGTGGAAAAGATTGTCAAATCTAAAATATGTATACATTAAAAAGCAGGAAATTGTACTAGCTTACCCTAAATTTCAAATCTTAGCTGGTTTTTGTGATTTTATTGCTTTTGAGAGAAAATTTAATATTTGGCTGACTTTTTCATTGAAGAATTCATGGTCATTTTTTATAAGTGAGCTGGCAGATCAGAGGATGGGATGGGTGGCTCTGTCTGTGTTGCTGAAGCACCCAGGCTGGTGGTCATGTGAGATAGTGGCTGCTGTTTTCCGTCATGGTATCAAATGGGATCTCACTTTCCCATAGATCTCACTTTCTGCATAGTGTAGCCCTTTGCCAAATGAAACTGCAGTTTTTGCTGTTTTAGCCTAGTTTTTCACCCATCTACACTGACTGATTCTGGACTCTTACCTAAGTTTAATAATAAAGGATTGTCAATTGAACAGTGGATTTGTGTTTGGACATGTCTATGTAAAAATGTGCTTCCCAAGCAGTCTGTGTCCTGCTAATAACTGGGTTTATCATTCATTTTCCCTGGTTCTATACCTGTGGTTAGTTGGAAGGATGTAGCTGGTAAATTTCTACTGATTTTCGCTGCCTAAGCAAAAGTTTTGTCTAATTTACTTTTTATATTTAATTACATTTTCCACTGAAGCCCAAAAATAAGGCAAAGACTTTTCCTTTTATAATCATACCATAAACACAAGTGTTCTGTTACATTCATCATGTAAAGAGGACAACCATTTCCTTTATGGAATTTCTGCAATACAGTAAGAGGCATGAAACTGATAAGAATCTTACTCATGTTAGAAGACAACTCTGTCACTTTTCACTCTCATGCATTGAAGAAGGAAATGGCAACCCACTCCAGTGTTCTTGTCTGGAGAATCCCAGGGACAGGGGAGCCTGGTGGGCTGGGGTCGCACAGAGTCAGACACGACTCAAGTGACTTAGCAGCAGCAGCAGCTGTACAAACTGTATAGAAGAAAGAAGGTCTTTAACTTAAAGAAGAACAGATAAGGAAAGAGGCTTAGAGAAGGGACATCGCTTGCTCCAAACCACAGAACTGATTAGTTATGGATTCAGCTCCAGGCAGTTGATCCTCTTGCTCAGAGTGCTAACCATTCTCTGCTCATATTTTCCACCTCACCTTTAGCCTGAATTCATTTTTACATGATTTTAAATCAAATAAAAAGGAACTTTGCTTGAAAGCAGTGTAATAGGTTGTGTGAGTGAGAAATGGGTTGACTAGGTTGAGTCCATAGTTTAGTTCTGATAGCCAAGTTAGTTAAATAATCTTGACAACTCAAAGCTCAAATGTTTTCAGTTGGTGTATCCTCTGGGAAAGATTGAAGGCATGAGGAGAAGGGGACGACAGAGGATGAGACGATTGGATGGTATCACTGACTCGATGGACATGAGCTTGAGCAAGCTCCAAGAGTTGGTGATTGACAGGGAAGCCTGGCGTGCTGCAGTCTATGGGGTCCCGAAGAGCTGGACAGGCCTGAGCGACTGAACTGAACACTATTCCGTATGCAATAAACATTCTTTCTTCTGTTTCACTATAAGAGCAACATCATTTTTCAGTTTCCACAAGCTGGATTCAAGTAGGTCCCCAAAGTCCTTTAACATTTGTGACTGTTGGTGTACAAATGGCCGAAGCATTTGATCATCTTCCTAAAAATAAATGAAAGAAAAAAATGATATTGTCAAACCCCAAATTCATATGCCCGATGCACAGTGAAGCCAAACAAGCTGAAATAGTGGAGTTTGGAGCAGAGAAGCTTGTATTAGTTAAGGAGGTGCCAACTCTGAAGATGAGAGACCTAGACTCATCTCAGATCCATCCTGCTGGCTGGCTAGGGTGCAAGGGTTTTAAAAGCAAAAGTAAAGGGGGTAGGTGATTTCAGCTCTCCTATAAGACCTCAGTTGCAGACTTCCGAGCATCATCTTGTAACTTGCATCTGTCATTGAGTGTGATTGATCTGTGTGTCCTAGCAAACTAGTATATCATGGTCTTGTGATCCCTTAACTTCTTTTGGAGAGAGAGCAAAAGCAATGATGGTTCTTTACCTCATGATGGCTGAGGAATTCAGTTCTTAATTGACCCAGTGTTACTAATTTTAAGACTGCTTGTGTTGCAGGAAGGGAAACCCCTTCCAGGGCCAGAAAGTGGACTCTGGTCTAATACTCGGAAATGAATTGTCAGAGGAGACACATGTGTTGCCAAAGCAAGAGATTTTATTGGGAAGGGATGCCCGGGCAGAGAGCAGTAGGGTAAGGGAACCCAGGAGAACTGCTCTGCCACATGGCTTGCAGTGGGTTTTATGGTGATGGGATTAGTTTCTGGGTTCTTTGTCTTCTGGTTCAGAGTCCATCCTGGTGGTGCGCACATTGCTCAGCTAAGATGGACGGCAGTGAGAAGGATTCTGGAAGGTGGTTGGACACGTGGTGTCACCTTTTGACCTTTCCTCAACTCTTCCAGTTGGTAGTGGCGTATTAGTTCCCTGTTCCTTACCAGGACCTCCTGTCGTAAAATAACTCACGCAAGTGGTAACTCTGGTGCCTGGCCAGGGTGAGTGGTTTCAGTCAGTGTGATTCCCCTCACACTTGGGGCCATTTGATAGAGCATTATCTCCACAGTTTGGGGTCATAAGTCAACGCATTGTTTTAAGCTGACAATCATGGAAAAGATGATGCTGGGCTTGTTTTTCCTTTGTGTCTGTGTTCCCTCATTCCCCTAGTTAGTAATTGCTTGAATCTGCTCTTTGGAACTCAGGGAAGGTCTAGGAGAGGAAAGTCTTTTTCTCCAAACAAGAAGTGAGGAACATGGAGGGGATTTGTACTCAGAAGGGCCTGAAGTGTCCCGCTCAGTTTCAATCTTAGTGGACTCACTTCATTACAGTAAAAGGATGATGTGTGTACATGAAGGGGTGCCCAGTAAGGTCTCCCTTTGAGCTGGAAAGCTGCATTTGAAAGCTTCTACCAGAGGCAACAGTCCACCTAGGAACAGGTCTGGTCTGGTTACTTATTGTCAACAGGGAAAATGGGTGAGAGAATCCAAATATTGGGGACTGGTATAATACTGTAGACGTTCTGAAGTTTGCAAAGGACCATGTGGGTGGGGATTCTCCCATTGATAGGTTTGACTGGTGTACCCCTGCCCTATAGGAGAAGGGACTCCTGCAGGTACCCCTGTGGGCCAGGGAGCCTGTGAGCAATGGTAAGAGGAGGTGACGGTGCTCACAGAGATGGCAAGCGGGCAGGGGGCAGGTAGTGTGTCAGGGCATCTCCTTTTAGTTTCTTTTCCCTGATGATTAGTGAAATGCCTGCTCAAATACTTTGGCCATTTTTTCCAATGTGTTTTGCCACGTGTTGTCTTTCTTATTTTAATAAAATAAATATGTAGTTGTTTGTTTATTCTGGATATTAACATCACCGACTCAGCGGACACGAGTTTGAGCAAACTCTGGGAGATGGTGAAGGACAGGGAGACCTGGTGTGCTGCAGTCCATGGAGTCACAAAGAGCTGGACACGACTGAGTGCCTGAACAACAACAACAACAACAATGCAAATACACTCTCCCAGGTTGTGGCTTATTTTTTACTTTAGTGTCTTTCACTACACTAGTTTTTCCTTCTTTCTTTATTGTGAGCTGAGCACTGCAGAATTGATGCTTTAGAACTGTGGTGTTGGAGAAGACTCTTGAGAGTCCCTTGGACTTCAAGGAGATCCAACCAGTCCATCCTAAAGGAAATCAGTCCTGACTATTCATTGGAAGGACTGATGAAGCTGAAGCTTCAATCCTTTGGCCACCTGATGGGAAGAAGTGACTCGCTGGGAAAGACCCTGATGCTGGGAGGGATTGGGGGCAGGAGGAGAAAGGGATGACAGAGGATGAGATGACTGGATGGCATCATCAACTCAATGGGTATGAGTCTGAGTAAGCTCCAGGAGTTGGTGATGGGCAGGGAAGCCTGGCGTGCTGCAGTCCATGGGGTTGCAGAGAGTCAAACACGACTGAGCAACTGAACTGAACTGATATATCCAAGAGTGCCCAAAATGTATGCATAGGTACAAATTAAACATGTCTGCTCAAGAAAACACTCTGTCTCTTGATTTCCTCCTGGTCACACCCATTTCCCCACCCCCAGAAGCAACCATTAACCTAAGTCGATCATCATTTTCTTGCCACCTAGAATGCATCTCTAACCAGCCCTATATTTTGCATGTTTTCTGGCCACTTGTGCCATAATTTACTTTTGTGGACGTGCATTAGGATGTTTCCATTTGGGGGTCTATAATGGAAAATGGTTAAAATACCATCTTATGCATATATGCGTGGGTTTCTACAGGATTTTTCACCTGGACCACCATCTGAACCACAGAACAGAAAATGACTTGAATGACTATCTTCCCAGTTTTCTCAGGAATGGTGTATAACAAGGGCCATTCCAGATAGGTAGGAGAAAAATTAATTCATTACATACATAGCATGCCAAGAGAGGTGGTTCAAACTTGAGTCGAAGGCAGAATCACCTAGAGGGCTTGTTAAAGCACAGTTGACTGGGCCTCACATCCAGAGATTCTGACTCAGTAGGTCTGGGAGGGGACCCTGGAATTTGCATTTCTGACAAGATTCCAGATAATGCTGCAGCTGCTGACTGAGAGGACCACACTCCAAGACCCTCTGCCTCAGGGCATGAGGGCTCAGTTCTCTGCAGAACCAGTTTACTCTGTGGAGAAGAGGAGTTGAATTGCAGGCTTATAGGGGAGGTGCATCTTTGACCTTTATTAGATAAATAGCAACAATTTTTTAAGTTTTTATACTGATTTATGGGCTTCCTTGGTGGCTCAGTTCTAAAGAATCTGCCTGCCAATGCAGGAGACCCGGGTTCAATCCCTGTGTCGGGAAGGTCCCCTGGAGAAGGGATTGGCAGCCCACTCCAGTATTCTTGCCTGGAGAATTTCATGGACAGAGGAACCTGGTGGGCTACAGTCCATGGGGTCGCAAAGAGTTGGACATAACTGAGCGACTAACACATACACACACCCGTCTGGTTGTTGTGAGAACTCAGTAAATATAAAAACACTTAGTAAGTATTATGTTGTTGTTTTTAGTTGTCAAGTGGTGTCCAACTCTGCAACCCCATGGACTATAGTCCACAAGTTTCCTCTGTCCATGGGATTTCTCAGGCAAGATACTGGCGTGGGTAGCCATTCCCTTCTCCAGGGTATCTTCCTGCCCCAGGATTGAACCCATGTCTCTTACCTCTAACCTGCATTGGTTAGGCGGGTTCTCTACCACTAGTGCCACTTGGGAAGCCCCCAAGTGTTCTATAAATGTTTGCCATTATGATTATTACTTTTTATCCCCCTTCCCAATCTTTATACCTTTTATTTCTGGCCTTGCTACACTGGCTAGAACCTAAAGTACAATGTCAAAAAAAAGTGAAGATAGCTGACATCTATGATTTACCATTAAGATTATGCTTCCTGTGTGTTTAAGACTGCCTTTATCAGTAAGAAATGTCCATTTTGTTCCTAGTTTCCTAAGGGTTTTTATTGTGGGAGGATGCTGAGTTTTATCACACGCTTTTTCGGTATCTATTGAAGTAACCATGATTTTTCTCCTATAATATCTTAGTGTGATGAATTATATTTCTTTGGTTTTATAACAAAAAAGCAAATGTGTGCTTCTGGGATATTCTATATGTCATAAAGTGCAGGAATCTCAATCCTGCAGGGGCCACAGCCTCCTTGAACCAACCAGATGTACACTAAAGTGAAAAATGGGAGCAGAGGTGGGTGGAAGCCTGAAAACAGCAGACTCACAGTGTTCCCGGCCTTGACCTGCTCTTCTTAAACACACACCCACCCCACCCTCGGGAAATGCCGTTCTATCCAAGAGTTATATTTAAGGAGGTAAAGATAATCCTTTGGCTCCCAGGATGCTGGATACTTACAGGAGGTTTATAATGTCTCAGTTTGAGAAACTGCCCTCTGGCCACATTCATGCTTTGGTAGAACACCTTAAGAGCTCTGGCGAATTCTCTGTCGTAGCTGGCTTGCTGGGTGGTGCACATTTGATTAATCTCTCTGGCTGCTGGCCCTTGTGCTGTCATCCAAGGAATCTTTCGGGTACTGGAAGGCTGATGTGCTGAAGGTGGAAGATAAGAGAACGTTTATTTGTTCATCTCAAACCAGTCAATCCTAAAGGAAATCAACCCTGAATATTCATTGGGAGGGCTAATGCTGAAGCTGAAGTCCCAATACTTTGTCTACCTGATGTGAAGAGCTGACTCATTGGAAAAGACTCTGATCCTGGGAAAGACTGAGGGCAGGAGGAGAAGTGGGTGGCAGAGGAGGAGATGGTTGGATGGCATCACCAACTCAATGGACATGAATTTGAGCAAACTCTGGGAGTTGTGAAGGACAGGGAAGCCTTGCTGCAGTCCATTGGGTCTCAAAGAGTCGGACACGACTAAGTGACTGACCCACAAACTATTTATTCACATATTTATATACTTAATTATCTTGGTGGCATTGTACTACATCCTCATTTATCAGGTACCAGTTAGGACCCATCCAAAGAAATCTTACAAGGAAAAAATGTTCTGCTTTTTTAAAAAAACTGAAACAAGATATGAACTCATTTAATAGCTTGTTTCTTAGAAAGAAAATACACATCACAAATGTAGGAGTTTAAGCACCAAGATTTGAGCAGCCTCTCACCTTGTTGACTAGAACTGGTTCTCTCAACAGATTCTTTAAGAAGCACATTTTCCTCTCTGAGGACTCTATTTATGTTTCTGAGCAGTTCCGTCTCCTGTTCTAACTTGAGCAGCTTCAGATAAAGCTCTGGTATCTGGTTTGATGTACTCTACAGAAAAAAGTTGGGTTAGTCTTGTGTGCATTATTTGCATATCCTTTGAGACTGGCCCTTGTTCCTGTCTTATGAAAACTGGATGGGGTGCAGTGAGGGGTGGGTGGTAACCAAGATTTAAGACCGTCAAGATACACAGGAGTAAATCAAGAGAGAGGCTTTTTAATGGGAGGGAACATCGATGATCCCCAAGCAACTATTATCTGAGATTTTTTTTTTTTTCAGTCATCTGTGATATCTATTTTTAATGTGACTTAAATAAACACACCTGACCTGTGTCCATCAGAGGGGAAGTTTTCTTCGTGTCCACCAGGATGTGGCCTTCACCTGTGACCATGAGGTTCAGCCGAGAGCAGCTCAGCTCAGCACAGCCTTCTGTAGTGTGAGGGAGAGACCCATCAGGAAAGAAATGTCTCATCCTCCACTCGCAGTGTTGTGTGAGGAGGTTTAAACCATGTCATCAACTGTGGACCAAAACCCAGAGGCTCAGGAGAAGACACCTCTTGGCCTCTGCTGTCAAGACCCTGACAACCTCCCTCTGCAGCCCTAACATACGCAACATGACATCTGACGGAGGAATGCACCATGCAAAAGGGGAGGTAAGCGTGGTACCTTGAAGACCCCATAAATCAACAATGAGAGCGTTTGTCTGTAAATAATTCAGAAACTCCTGAGATGCATTTAAGGTTGTAAATTGGACAGTCTCATCAATTTGGGGATTCACAATTTTCCATACAGGCTTGGTATATAAAGTGCTTGGAAGATCATAAATTCTGTACCTGAGAAAAGAACAGAAACCATAACTCAAAACCATAAGGGATACATTTCTAAAGGAAAGTGTCAGATAAGCCAAAGAATTGTAGCCTGCTTTGTTTAGTTGATAAGGTGTGCATGCTCAGTCGTGTCCAGTTCTGTGACCCCATGGATTGTAGCCTGCCAGGCTCTGCTGTCCATGGGATTTTGCAGGCAAAAATACTGGAGTGGGTTGCCATTTAGTTGATAAAAGATGACCTACAATTGATTCTCCTGATTGCCACCTCCAACATCTCAGCTAATCAACACAGATATCATCATTACATAGATAATATTTACTAAAAGTCTAAAAAAAAGAGAAAAGGATCTTGATACTTTCTACTTAGATAATCTAAAGTTATTAATTTTCCATAAGAGGTTGTGGTTTGTTTTCTGTCCTTCAAAATCTCTCCTTCTTTATTGCTTCATCTTTTAGTATACTTTTAGCCTAATTAGTTTAAGCATATCTTAAACTAATGGGTGGTGCCTCTATTACATTGTCACACACAGTCCTTTTGTTTCCAACTAAAAAAAGAAAATAAACCCAATCATCCTACTTTGATAACACAAGTTCACTAGATGCTCTTTCTGATAATTAAAATGCCTGACTCTTGGCTTCGACTACTTAGAAGAATCAGTACATGTTGACCTGTACACAGTGACCTGGAGGGACATGTAACTTCTCCCTCTGTTAAGCAGAAGGGGGAAATAGTCATTTGGGAGTTGAACAAGCAGAAAAACTTAAACAAATGTCATGATCAACTCATTCTTAAAACTTGAGGAAAGGCCCCCTCCCATCAGGGCACACAGGCTGGGTGGTTCACGTTCAGCAGCTCGGCAGGGTAGGCTGGTACCCCATCTGAACACCCCTCGCTGCATCTTCCTTCAGCCACTTGGTGCCAAGGCACTGCACAAGGTGAATCTGGAAATCCATCCTCTTGCCCAGCAGGTCCACTGGGTCAGTAACCACATCTTCCTCACCACGTGCTCTGTAAACAGAAGAGGTAAACATTGATCACAGGTTTCCCTGGGTCCAAGCAAGTGAGACTGATGTCAGTGAAGATTACATAGACGCCTTGTGTGTGTCAGTCACTCAGTCGTGCTGGACTCTTTGTGACCCCATGGACTGCAGCCAGGAAGGCTCCTCTGTCCATGGAATTCTCCAGGTAAGAATACTGGAGTGAGTAACCATTCCCTTCTCCAGTTGAAGCTGGGTCTCCTGCATCATTGCAGGTGGATTCTTTGCAATCTGAGCCATCAGGGAAGTCCTAAGAGACAGCCAAATTCTCTGAAGGGAGGATGGGCAATATTACCAGCTGTAGAATTCATTCATTCAAGAGACATATCACAAGAGCCCACTTTGTTCTTGTACTTCAAGATATGGACTATCTCAAGGAGGAGACAGGAATATAATAGCTTCTTGCAATAAATGCGCCCAGGTGTGGATGCCAAACTGCCATTGAAGATTTAGGTAGGTTCCCCAGTGGGCAGAGAGGCTGCCGCCTAGAGAAAGCCAGCTGGCTGGCCACAGGCAGCCTCTCCAGATGTCATTCTCCTTGTGAACCCTTCACGGTCCAGAGTCAACTCCAGGCCTACAGGCTCAGAAAACAGTTTGGACAGCTTTCCAACAGGGTACCTCTCTCACATCAACTGAGCTCACAGAGATTGAAACCTGTAAACTATAATGCCTCTTTACTAATTCAGAGTGAGAAATATAACCATCAGGCAGCCTAGGAGCCTGGGGTAGCAAAATGCCCAGGAAGTTACTTAGAGTTCCAATAAAGACAGCGAGGCACTGGTCATCTTAGTCTTTTAGTCACACGACTTGGCAGTTTTATTGATCACTTGTTGACTGTTCCTTCTTCAGAAAGACAAAAAGTTTGGATCGGCGAGCCCCTGAGGACACTAGCACCCAGACCAGGCCTACCGGCCTCTTTACTTAGAATTGCTAAGAGGTGTTAGCTTTTGTAAAAACTCTCTCAACTGCCTTTGGCCCAAAGAGAGGAAACAGGGAGACATCCTCTGTGTGTGTAAGTCGCTCACTCGTGTCCGACTCTATGTGACCCCGTGGACTGTAGCCCGCCAGGCTCCTCTGTTCATGGGATTCTCCAGGCAAGAATACTGGAGTGGGTTGCCATTCCCTTCTCCAGGGGATCTTCTTGACCCAGGGATCGACCTCATGTCTCCTGCATTGGCAGGTGGATTCTTTACTATCTGAGCCACCAGGGAAGCCCCAGAGACAACCTGAGGGGACAGTAAAGGTTATACAGTGGAGTTAGCACAAAGATCAGATAACCCCTCAGAATGGGGCCACATAAGGAAACAAAGATACCACAGCTCCTTCCTTGAGAAAAGGAACAAAGAAATTAACAGAGCCTGTCCAGGGAGGCAGGGTGAGCTACAAAATCAGCTTCCTTCTTCTGGATCTTGGGCCTGGTCAGCAAGGCTGAGGACTAATGCTGGAAAGAACAAATATGTGTGCTGGGTCCCAGACCTCACAGGCGCCAGGAAGGGCGGGAGAGGGTGGAAAGTTCTATGGCACCCTTGGCTTCTCTACCGACCCAGCTCTCTGGGCTCATGTCCATGTTTCCTTCTACTACAGTCCTGCCCCTGCAGGGTATTCTCCTTGTTCCTTTGGTCCTCTAGGGCAGTGTGAGCTGCTCAAAGACCGCTGGATGTGGGGTTTTAAATATTCCAGGGCAGCTGATTTGGCTGCCTTGGGAAAATCAGATATGATGAGGTCAAATTATGAATGAACGAGCTCATTTGTTTGTCTCAGGAGTGACCTCTTCAGGGTACCAAGTTCTCCCCTTCCAGGAGAACTCAGGCTTGCTGTGAGTTTTCTGTGTGACCCAGAACTAGACAAGGGGGTGGCGGAGATACCCACTGTCCTGTCGGGGAGCAGGGGTTTATATGGATATGCAACATTGCCTCTTCCAGCCCATCACAGTTCAGAAATTCCACTTGTTCCTCAAACTTCATGCAGTAGGCAAGGGACTGGAGCCAGATGTGAGCGGAGCCCAGGTGAACAACTTCGACAGGATCCCAGAAAGGGTCATCTTCCTGGGCTACCTGGCTGTCTTCTCCATCAAGAAAACGCTGGTAAAGTTCTTCCATTAGGAATTTCCTATTGATAAATTTGGCTTTTGACCAAATCCACACCTGGAAACACAAAGGTACATCATCAATATTTGATTCCATCTGCTGCTCTAACAATTCATTTCTATGGTTTTCCCAGCATACTGTCTCTGATGGGTTGGGTTTTGGGTACCCAAGACCAATGATAGTGTCATCAAACTCAGCTTTGGTGAGGATCTTCAAGAGCACTACATTCATTGCTGACCTATCTACTTCAGCTTTGCTGGATCCCAGGAAATGACTTACAGGAAACAATGGACTTATAAAACACTTTCCTAGGAGAGATGAAAGTTTGAGCTTGTGGTATACAGAAGAAAGACCTTCAGAGATATCCTTGTCCCAATCTCTGGAACCTATGAATACGTTATCTTACATGGCAAAGAGGAATTAAGTTTGTTTATCAACCGACCTTAAAATAGGGAGATTAGCTTGCATTATCCAGATGGGCCCAGTGTAATCACATGGGCCTTAAAGGTAGAAGAGGGAGGCAGAAGAGAGGGTCAGAGAAAGATAGATGGCAACAGAAGCAGGGTCAGGGATGCTATATGGATAACTTTGAAGATGGCCATGAGCCAAGGAATGTAAGTGGCTCTTGAAGTTTGAAAAAGCAACAAAACGTATTCTCCCCTCAAGCCTCCAGAGAGCAAAACATCCCTCCTGACATGTTGCTTTTAACCTAGCGACATCTGCATTGTGCTTTTTACAAATCATTTATTAATTTTATTTAATTTTGGTTGTGCTGGGCTTTCTTTGTGTGGACTTTCTCTCATTGTGCTGAGTGGGGGCTGCTCTTCATTGCGATGCATGGGCTTCTCACAGCAGTGACATCTCTTGTTGCGGGTTCAAGCCGGTTCCAGCCGGTTCCAGGCGGTTCAAACCGGTTCAAGCCGGTTCCAGCCGGTTCCCGCCGGATCAAGCCGGTTCAAGCCGGTTCCAGCCGGTTCCAGCCGGATCAAGCCGGTTCCAGCCGGTTCAAGCCGGTTCAAGCCGGTTCCAGCCGGAGCACAGGCTGTAGGCACGTAGGCCTCACACAGATGCAGCACACAGGCTCGGCAGTTGCTGCTCCTGGGCTCTAGTTGTGGCACATGGGCTTCATTGCTCCACAGCAAATGGAATCTCTCCAGTCCAGGGATCAAACCTTTGTCCCCCGCAGTGGCAGGCCAACTCTTACCCACTGCACCACCAGAGAAGTCCGGTGTTGGACTTCTAATCTACTGAACTAGAAGATAATAAATTGGTGCGCTCACACCCAGTAAGCAGAAAATCCAGGAAAAGAGCCTGGCACTGGTCCGTCCCCTCAGTAGGTGAGAGACAGGGCCTCATACCAACAGTGATTACTGAGAGAGTGGACAAAAGCATAAGCCAAAATAAGAAGAATTCCAGGAAGGCAGAAAATTGCTTGATGATAAATGCCACATCAGAAGTGGTTACCAGGAGGCGTGGCCACCATGGAGGAGTAGGAAGGTCCTGAGCTTGCCTCCTCCTGTCGGCACGCCAAAATTAGAACTATTTACAGAGCAGCTGTTGGTGAGGAAGAACTGAAGACAAGCAGAAAGGATCCCTGGCAACTGAAGGTATAAAGGGGGAACCAGAAGAGGATGGGTAGGAGGGGCAGAGACACAGCATAATCAAGACCCGCCCCCAGGCGGGCAACTCACAAACAGGAAGATGATTATCATCACGGATAATCGCCAAAGAGTGAGGGTCTGAGCCCCACATCCGGCACCCTGGCCTGGGAGTCCTGCACTGGGAAGACCAGCCTCCAGAATGTTTGCCTTTGAAGGCCAAACCGGGCTTATTTTCAGGAGAGTTAGAAGGCTGTGGGAAATGTAGACTTCACTCTTAAAGTGAAAGTGTTAGTCGCTCAGTCGTGTCTGACTCTTGGAACTGTAGCCCGCCAGACTCCTCTGTCCATGGAATTCTCCAGGCAAGAATACTTGAGTGAGTTGCCATTCCCTTCTCCATTCCCGGGATCTAACCGGGGTCTCCTGCATTGCAGGCAGATTCTTTACCATCTGATCCATCAGCTAAGCCCCTCACTCTTAAAGTGCTCATGCAAAATCTCACATGCTCCAAAATCCAGTACAGAGGTAGTAATTTGAAATAGGCCTGGGTCAGATTCCCTGGCTGATCTTGGAGAACCTCCTGGAGAGACAAGAGGCAACTGGAGCTCCCCCGGGGGACACAGATGCTGATGAAAGCCTTGGGAAGGGCAGGGAGGGCTGTTCTACCAAGAGGATACAAGTGCCGACAAGCACTGGATTGAGTCTTCCCTCCAGTTTATTAGCCCTGGGATCTGGCCCCATGCGCCAACCAGTCAGCACCAGTCCTAGGTTACCTCAGGCCAAGCAGGCAGTGGCAGGGGTACAGCCCCAACCACCATGGGCTGTTTCCTAAGGAGCCCGTGAACCCCCGGCTGCCAGGGGACCCAGCCCCATCCACCAGAGGGTCCAGGCCCCAGCCCTGCCCAGTAGTGCACCAAAACCAGCTCTAGGCGCCACAGGACCACGCACCCAGAGCCTGCAGGACACACCCTCACCCACCAGCAGGTCCACAGCAACTCCAGGACCTGCAGGACTCTGCAGCCAGAGACCTAAGGCCTGGCTTCACCAGCAGGCCAGCAATAGCCCTGGGACCCCACAAGCCTCCACCCAGCCCACCAGCAAGCTCAGGGCAGCTCTGAGAAACTTGGACATCTCAAGAGCTGCCTCAGGATCCAGCTCCAGTCACCAGTGGGCTGACACCAGCAGTGGGACACCCCAGTTCCCACAGCCAGCCACGTCAGGAACTGGCCTCACCCACCCACAGGCAACAGTAGCGCCAAGACCCCTGGCCTTGCAAACAGAACCCAGTTCCATTCCATTCATCAATGGGCCAGGACTAGCCCAGGACCCCTGGGGCTCTATAGCTAGCCACCTCATTACCCAGCCCCGACCACAGGTGACTGGCAACCTCCAAAAAGCAGGCCCTGGAAACCAACCAGACCAGGAGGCAGCCAGGCCTACCAGACCACCCACAGTAGTCATTCCACTACAGCAGAAAGGCCCACACAGCCCATGTGGGAGACACCCCTAGAGCACATAGCCCTGGAGACCAGAGGGGAGGGCACTTCTGGGATGCATAGGATGTCTCCTACAAAAGGCCACTTCTCTAAGATTGGGAGATGTAAGCAACCTACCAGACATACAGAACTAAAACAGAAAATTAGTCAAGATAAGGCAATAAAGAAATATGTTCCAAATAAGGGAATAAGATTAAAAAAAAAAAACAACAAGAACAAAGTGAAGTGGAGATAAGCAACCTACCCAATAAAGAATTCTAAGTATGTTGTTGTTCAGTCACTCAGTCATGTCCAACTCTGCGACTCCATGGACTGCAGCACGCCAGGCTTCCCTGTCCTTCACCATCTCTCAGAGCTTGCTCAAACTGGTGTCTGTTCAGTCAGTGATGCCATCCAACCATCTTATCCTCTGCTGTCCCCTTCTCCTCCTGCCTTCAATCTTTCCCAGCATCAGGATCTTTTCTAATGATTCAGTTCTATGCATCAGGTGGCCAAAGTGTTGGAACTTCAGCATTAGTCCTTCCAAAGAATATTCAGGGTTAATTTCCTTTAGGATTGACTGATATGATCTCCTTGCTGTCCAAAGGACTCTCAAGAGTCTTTTTCAGTACTACAGTTCAAAAGCATCAATTCTTCAGCGCTCAGCCTTCTTTATGGTCCAACTCTCATATCTATACAAGACTACTGGAAAAACCATTGCTTTGACTATACAGAACTTTGTCAGCAAATAAAGATGATAAAAGAACTTGGGAGAAGAATGGAGGAACACAATGAAATGTTTAACAAAGATTTAGAAAATATAAAAAAGAATCAGAGCTGAGGAATAATTGAAATGAAAAAAAATACACCAGAAAGAATCAATAGTAGATTAGATGATACAGAGGAACACATCAAAAAACTGGAAGAGAGAGTAGTAAAAATTATTGAAGCTGAACATAAAAAGAAAAAATAATTTTTGAAAAGAAGAACAGTTTAATAGATCTCTGGGACAACATTAATCATATTAACATTTGCATTATAAGGATCCCAGAAGGAAGAGAGAGAGAAAAGTGCAGAGAACTTATCTGAGAAATAATAGCTGAAGACTTCTTTAACTTGGGAAAGGAAACAGACGTTCAAGTCTGGGAAGCATGGAGAGTCTCAAACAAGATGATCCCAAAGATATTTACACCAAGACACACTGCATTTAAAATGGCAAAACTTAAAGACAGACTCTTAAAAGCAGAAAGAGAAAAGTAACATACAAGAGAACTCCCATAAGGCTATTAGCTAACTTTTTAGCAGAAACTTTGCTGGTCAAAGGGAATGGCATGACATATTTTAAATGATGGAAGGAAAAAAACTCTACAAGCAAGAATATGTACCCAGCAAGGCTATAATTCAGATTTAAAGGAGAGATAAAAATTTTATAGAGAAGCAAAAGGTGAAAGAGTTCAGCACCACGAAACTGGCTTTACATTCATGATAAACACTTTCATCAAAGTGGGTATAGAAAGAATATATCTTAACATAATAAATGCCATCTATGACAAATCCACAGCTATTAATAGCATCATACTCAATGGTGAAAAACTTAAAGCCTTTTCTTTAGAATCAGGAACAAGAAAAGGATGCTCACTGTTAGCATTTCTAATTGACATAGTATTAGAAGTCCTAGCCATGGCAGTCAGATCATAAAAAGCAATAAAGTTATCCAAATTGGAAGGAAAGATGTAAAACCGTCACTATGACATAATTCAATATTTAGAAAACCATAGAGTCTACATTAGAGCTACTAAACAAATTCAGTAAATTTGCAAGATACAAGATTAATATATAGAAATCTGTTGTTTTCCCATATACTGATAATGAACTATCAGAAAGAGAACTTGAGAAAATAGTACCATTTATAATTTCAAAAAAGAGAATAAAATAGCTGGGAATAAACATAACCAAGGAGGTGAAAGATCTATACTCTAAAAACTATATAACACTAGTGAAGGAAATTAAAGATGATTTAAAGAAATGCAAAGATATCCTGTCTTCATGGATTGGAAAAATTAATACTGTTAAAGAGTCTATACCTTTAGTCCATACCTACCCAAAGCAATCTACAGATTTAATGCAAGTCCTACCAAAATTCCCATGACATTTTTCAGAACTAGAACAAACAATTCTAAAATGTGTATGGAACCACAACAGACAGAGGGTGAGATGGTTAGATAGCCTCACTGACTTAACAGATATGAATCTGAGAAAAGTCCAGGAGATAGTGAAGGACCCGGAAGCCTGGCATGCTACAGTCCATGGGGTTGCAAAGAGTTGGACATGCCTTAGTGACTGAGCAACAACAAAAGCAATAAGCAGAAAAGCTAAACCCTCAGAAGCACCAGTCAGTTAGTTGTTCAGTAGAGCAGACCATCCAATGACAGACAAGTCCCCAGCCACAGCCAGCCCCTTCTCCAGCGGCATGGTCGCTACAAGACTCACTGTTTCTAAGGGGGCATGTGTGACCGAGGATTGGGAGGGAGCAGCCTACCCAATGGTCTCCTGAGAATTAGCGGCACATCCTCTGAAGATGCACTAAGGAGTGAGCATTCAGCTGGAGGGCTGCTCCGAAAAATAAGGGACACCGGCTATAGCCTCAGTCTTCTGTTTATCAGAGGGAGAGGAGAGGCATCTGAAGTGCCTGAAAAGGGCCTTCCTGACAGTGAGTAATGTCACATGGGGGAATGCACCAGCTGGTGGAATTTATAAAATGGTCTCTTCTGGAGTCCATTTTTTTATTTTTTAATTTATTTATTTGGCTGTGCAGGGTCTTCATTGCTGCTCAAACTTTTCTTTAGTTGCCGAGAGTGGGAGCTACTCTCTAGTTTTGCTGCACGGGCTTCTCATTGCAGTGACTTCTCTTGTTGAGAAGCACAGACTCCAGGGCGTGTGGGCTTCAGAAGTTGTGGCACATGGGCTTAGTTGCCCTGAGGCACTTGGGATCTTCCTGGACGAGGGATCAAACCCATGTCCTCTGCATTTGGTCTACAAAAAGAGCAAAGCAGTCAATCCTAAAGGAAATAAATACTGAATATTCATTGAAAGGACTGATGCTGAATCTGAAGCTCTAATACTTGGCCACCCGATGCGAAGAGCCAACTCACTGGAAAAGACCCTGATGCTGGGAAAGATTGAGGGCAGGAGGAGAAGGGGACAACAGAGGATGAGATGGTTGGATGGCATCACCGACTCAATGGATATGAGTTTGAGCAAGCTTTAAGAGATGGTGAAGGACAAGGAAGCCTGGTGTGCTGCAGTCCAGGGGTCGAAAGAGTTGGACACAACTGAGTGACTGAACAGCAACAATAACACTTGCATTGGCACACGGATTCTTTACCACTGGACCACCAGGAAAGCCCACTTTCTGGAGTCTTAACAAAACTGTGCATTTTCTCATTGCTCAGAATGGTAGCATTCTCTCTTGGGCACTCACACAAACACCATTTTCAGCTGGACAAATTTTCAGGCTCCCTTCAGATACTAAAACTTTGGAGTCGTGATAAAAATAAAAAGAAAGTGTTCACTGCCTGTGGGTGGGAAACATCCCAGGTCTCGGTGTTGTGTGGGATAGAGGAACCAGAAGGGGAAACTCAGAGGGTCCTCCTCTCCCCAGAGTTTGTCCCCCAGAATCCCACTCATACTTGGACCCTATCTTGCCCCTTCACTGGGGCTCCACAGGCTGTAGCAGGTAAAACTAACCTGTATCCCTAGGAAACCTCCTGAGAAACCCCTCATGGAGTTGCACACCAGCCCCCAGGGGCAGCCTCACCTGATGAGTTCTTTGATGGGTCACCTTCACCGTGACCTCTTTTTGTAGGTCACAGCCCCTGGAATCTGATGAAGCTAAATTTTTCACTTTCAGCTCCATATTAAGTCCCTGGTAAAAAAAAAAACACTTCTCACTAAATAATCCTACATTTCTCAGCATGTACCATCTTTGCAATTTATTTTTCATCCTCTCCACACTCAGACTTTCTGAAAGAAGATGATCCACCTTTTGCTCCTTGGAACTCCCATCAAGGGAAATGACAAAGCACCCAGAATTTCTCAGCAGTATCCTGGAACTATTTCATGTGTAAGCCTCACCAAAGTGAATGATTCTTGTGCTAGTTTCCTGATGATTGGGATCCTGTGTCACCAGGGAGTGCATCTGAACCCAGGCCTTCTCTGGGGTGGAGGAGCCATCAAGGTGCATGCACCCAGGGAAGGACTCTGGAGGGCAATCTGGGGTGGGGTGGCCATGGGGTGGGCAAGCATTGGTCTGGCGTCTTGGTGGTCCTGGAGCCATGGGGGCCAGAGGTAGAAGGAACGGACTTGAGGCTGGGACTGGGGAGGCCTGAGGTGTTGACTGAGGCCCTGTCACTAGCTCACTGTGGGGTCTCAGGCTAAGCACCTGCCCTCTCCAGGCCAGAGTATCTGGCATGTCTACACTATGAAGCCAGTTCGGGGCAGTGGGAGAGAGGGGCTCATTGAATCTGTCCTCTGAGGTCCTTTCTAGATCTCAGATTTTACCATTTTCTGCCCTTACCTTCTTCAGCTCTTCGCTCATTTGATTTGCTTCTGCAACCAGTGGCATCAGTTTGACGTAGTCCTGGAACACAGCCAGGACACTGGGGTCTGCCTTCCCATCCCCACTGTTCATAGCACCTAGGAAAGATTGGAGAGGGAGGGGAGGTCACTGACTGGTTCTGGGACACCTTTCAGCCATGAATAAACTTGCATGCTCTTTGCTTCCTTCATTCAGTCATTCATTCAACTGTTCATCAAATATTTCTATTTTAAATTTATAAACGTGTAATTTTTAAAAAAACAAGAAAGAAAACTAAGCGGGGAAGAAAAGTTACTGCCTCCCTTGCTCATCCCAACCCGTGAATCTTGGCAACATTGTGACAGGAGGTTCCCTGCCTCTGATTTTCAGTTTTGGTCTTGTGTTCTTGACCCAAGGTAGCTCCAGACTGTCCAGTGAGGAGCCCGGGGCAAGAATAATACAGCTGGCTAAAGGAAGGTCTGGGGGCTTCTCCTGAAACCACAGCTGGCACAGAAGTAACTTGTCCTTACTTCTGTTTGGGGTGGCTTAGAGGAGGGGATCGTGGACATGATGGGTGAGCCAATCCCCCTGCCAGACCCTGGCTGGTGCTGCCTCCTGTCAAGAACTCTCAGTCATTTAGGGATTTCCTGTGCTGAAGTCTGAATTCCCAGAGCTGCCCAACAGCCACCTTGCTGAGGACTCAGTCTTTGCTGGTGCTAAACACTTTTGACCAGGGTCAGGGGCTTATTCAACATCACTATGCAGCTGGGAAATTCAACTCTGTAAATAAGTAAATGAACATAGGGTGTGCAGGTTTGGTATTCGAGTCTTATTGACTTGTTTTGTTCAGTAACTTGCTGACAATGAACAAAGAGGTCACTTTCAAATCCATTTATTTTGCTAAAATTCTGAAGCGAAACATTTGGTGCAGGAAAAAGTGAGGATCTATTCTGCACACACGTAGGTGCACCCACAACACTCTGCTCGTGAGTTTATAAGGCAAGTTTGCACAGGCACGACGTAAGACGCTCCACCTTTGGGAGTTCAACATAGCCAGAGACCTCGGCAGAGCCCACACTTGCCTGACTGGGCAGGGTTGGGGGTGAGGGTGGGCAGCAGGAGGGCCCTGCTACCACAGCCTCCCCTGAGGGGAGTGATCTGAGGTCTGGGGATGAGAGGGGAGGCAAGGTGGTCAAGAACCTCCATCTGAGGCAAGGGAAGAGATGAACAAAGAGAAATGACAAAGCTCCTGAATGTTCCTGCGGACAAGGACTCCCAGGTTGTTGTGGGGGAGTTGAAATACAGCAGTAGCTAGCGGGAGATGTATCTAGAGGGAGCTAGAATAGCTAGAGGTCTTTTCTCATTGCAAAAGACCGTGAGGCTGGGAAAGATTAAATGCAGGAGAAGGGAACGACAGGGGATGAGGTGCTTGGATGGCATCACCAACTCGATGGACTTGAGTTTGAGTAAGCTCCGAAAGTTGGTGGTGGACAGGGAAGCCTGGCTTGCTGCAGTCCATGGGGTCGCAAAGAGTCAGACAAGACTGAGCGACCGAACTGAATTGAGGAGGAGAAGGGGACAACAGAGGACGAGATGGTTGGATGGCATCACGGACTCAATGGACATGAGTCTGAGTAAACTCTGGGAGATGGTGATGGACAGGGAGGCCTGGTGTGCTGCGATTCATGGGGTCTCAAAGAGTCAGACACGACTGAGCAACTGAACAACAAAGGGAGATGTGGGTCCAGGTAGGGCTTTCTACGTTTGTTTTTATGGCAGAAAATAGTGAAGCACATTTGCTTCACTATTGTGATGGAATGATCCATGGAGAGCCTTTAGTGATGAAAAAGAGAAGGGCCTTCTCAAAGACAAATGCTTGAGATAGTGAGAAGAGAGAGAATCCAGAGAACAGATGGAGGAAAATTGACAGACATATTATGTTTGTCCATTCAGGGAAAACTAAAATAAACTCTGCGTTATTGAACTGGAATTGGCTGTATGAGTATGAACTTAGGTTTTACAGAATAGGTAAAGCTTTAGTATGTGTGGGGGAATACATGTATTAAGGTAGCAGTTTGCACACGTAGCCCCAGATCTTGATTTATAAATGTAATTCTTTACTAAAAGGAATCAGGATCCTTGGGGAAATGACTGACACCTGAGCTGGGTGATTAGTATGGTGATTTCAGTCCCTGAGCTGGGACTGAAAACCCACAAAATGCACCTGAAACATTTTTGATGTCAGAAAGTAAGCTAGTGCCTGATGAGGAATGTCAGGAAGACAGAGAATCCAGCTTGAAGGGGTGCCCAATGACCAAAACGAGGACAGTTTGCACATCAAAATGAATTATGAAAGCAACAGATAACTTATTGAGTAAAACAGGACTCCGAGTCCACACTGACATAAATAAATGAATAAACAAATCAACAGATAAAACATTTCTTATACTAACTTTGTTTTTTCAAATAAAGGTAGAGGAAATTGTGGAGCTATTTGACAAAAATTCATACTAATCATCCAACAATCAAAGGATGATAAAACTAGTGGATGAAATTATAATGAGGTATAGGATATCTACATATCAAAGTCTCTCCCCATAAAATATTAATTGAAAAGATAGGATTGCTCTCAGGTGGCCTCAGCCTGCAGCGGCTGGAAGCAGGGCTTCAGTTCCCCCACCAGAGACTGAAGTAGGGTTCTGGGATTTGGGCGGTGAGAGCACCAAATCCTCACCGCTAGACCAGTGGACAGTGACCAGGCCCATGGCCCTTCAGCTTTGCAGAAGAGAATTCCCACAAAGACAGAAAGTAGGGAAGCAAGTAAAGTGTTTATCAGGAAGGAAAAAGAGTACAGGACGTGTGGATAGTGCTGGGAAAGATTGAAGGCAAAAGGTCACTCCCCTTTGAACCTCTAAGGAGTCTTTCTGCGCACGTGTGGTCAGGGAAGTCTTCTCACTGTGAGAATGAGAAATACGTGGTCTGGGCAGGGTCCCGCCTGCTCTGTTAATTGTCCTGCTATTCTCTCTTGGAGTTTTGGTCCACAGGGAGTGAATTTCCAGTCACTTGACCCTGGGGTGTGCTTGGGGGGCGGTGTGTGGGGGGAGGCGGCATTTACCTCTTGCCTCAGGATAACTCATTTTACAGTGGAGAAACCTGGTGAACACCTCCTTAACCAAGTGATCACAGTTAACGCCATCAAAAATGGACAAACTGACACCAGGTGCCTTCTGATGCGAGGCACAGAGGATACATCATCACTTTGCTGGTGTTCCTGCCAAAAACCTATCACCTCAATCCAATCATGAGGAAACATCTTAAAAACCTAAAAAAAATGACTGAGGTTTACTCTTCAAAAATGTCGAGGCCATGAAAGACAAAAACAGACCTGATGAATTGTTCCAGATTTAAGGACATCAAAGAGATGTGACAACTAAATGTGGTCCTGGATTGGACCCTGTACCCCAATTTTTATAAGGGAGATTTTTGAAACAATTAGGTAAATATGCAAGAAATTCATAGAGTAAATAATAGTATCAACATTAATTTTCTGGTATTGGGAATTGTACTGTAGTTATTAAGAGAAAGTCCTTTTCCTTAGGAATAATACAATGAAGTGTTTAAGGACGCTCAGTCATGTCCGACTCTTTGCGACCCCATGGACTATAGCCCACCAGGTTCCTCTGTCTATGGGCTTCTCCAGGCAAGAATACTGGAGTATCCTTCAATTCTTCAATTGCCATGCCCTCCTCCAGGTGATCTTCCCAACCCAAGGATTGAACCTACATTAGCATCTTTACCCTCATAATTAATTTTATGAATTAAATAAATCTTCCACATGTGCTTACTCTATATGAAAATCATACCTTAATTTTCTAAACATTGTATTTTGACACAGTCAAAGATTATTTTCTTAAGGAAAGCAGGACTGCACACAGTGAAAGCAGAGCTTTCACATCCACCCATGGGAAATGCCAGAAGCCTGGCCTGGGCTGCTCACCGAGCTTGTCAGCACTCACTCCCTCAGCAGCCGCTCTCTCCAGCTGGAAAAAGTCATAATCAAATCTGCTCAAGTCCTCACTGCCTCGCTCGGAAGGAAACCCGATGTAGAGGTAGGCGCTGTTGGATCCCAAAATAATCCGGTCCTAGGAAGGAGACAGTGCACTCAGAGGGAGGAGGGCAGAGCGGGTGAGGTCTGTCGACTCCTCTGCGAGCATCACGAGACTTCGTGAATCCCCAAGCAGAGAAGAGACCTGTAGATGAGGGAAGTGGGGCCTCTTGCTATTTCGTGCTTTCATTGACTAATCCTTTATTCCGCACTCTGTCAGTCACTGCGGGAGTCAGTGGGGACTAGACAGACCCATCCCTCCCCTCCAGGACTTGATAAACTGATTGTAATCACAGCCTGTGCGGGATGGGGAGGAAGAGGGCAGG
Source organism: Muntiacus reevesi (assembly GCF_963930625.1). Lineage (NCBI taxonomy): Eukaryota > Metazoa > Chordata > Mammalia > Artiodactyla > Cervidae > Muntiacus > Muntiacus reevesi. Next base: position 77,297,010 of record NC_089253.1, on the reverse strand, counting down.
GCTTCCACAGAGTGTACCGGGCTAATTCACACTGGGGATTACAGAGGACCTCTGGAAAAGTGCACTATTTAAGGTGACACTTCAAGAGTGCTAAGTTTTGGTGAGGCCAAGAAGAGTACTGTTGACCAGAGCCTGGAAGATCTGAGCATCAAAGGGTCCTGTGACCAAGGGAAGCCCAGGCAGAGCAGTGAGGCCAGAGAGGCAGGTGATGGGCTCGTTCTGGTCTCGTAAAAGGGGGGGGGGGGGGGTCACTGAAGGATTTCTAAGAAAGGAGTAGCTTGCTCCAGTGTGCGAGTCTAAAAGGATCTCTGTGTAGAGGATTGGAATGGGTGGGGTGTGGGGGGAGGCTCAAGATTGAGGGGTTTTATATATATAATTATGACTGATTTGATGGACAGCAGACCACCACAACATTGTAAAGCAATTATCCTCAAATTAAAAAAAATAAAATAGAAGACTTTCTGTGGCTTCAGCATGGAGAAGGGACAGGAGAGGTGTCTGCAGCCCCTGTGCTGCCGGCAGGGTGGTGGGGAGATGTGGACAGCCCACTGTTGGCAAGGTTCTGGTAGTCCCTCTCCATGGGAGGTTTTTTTTCTTCTTAATATTTATTCATTTATTTGGCTGTGTCAGGTCTTAGTTGCAGCATGTGGGATCTAGTTCCCTGACCAGGGATCGAACCTGGGCCCCCTGCATTGGAAGCTCAGAATCTTAGCCACTGGACTCTCAGGGAAGTCCCTCCATGGCAGGTTGTTAAAATCTAAAATATCATACAGCGTTAGAGCTGGAACGATCTTGGCGAGCACCTAGTTCACCCCTCTGTTTTGTAAGCAAGGTCCAGGGAGGTGAAATGATTTCCCCCAGACACTTGATGAGTTAACTTCAGGTCTCCCAAGTCCACAGCTGTGACCTCATCAGCACTGGGACATGGTGGCAGAGGGACAGGAGGGGCTTATCGCCCAGCCCTGCCGGCCTCACTCCAGCTCTCCTGGTTGGACATAGGAAATCCTGTGGCTCCGCAGGGGAGTTTACCAAATGTTGCAGCTTCGTCTTGGTCGTGATGGGCACCCCATTAACGATGACCTTGCATTTGCCGTATGGAGTCACCGTCACTTTACCACCTGAATTCGTGAAGGAAGCATGTTTATCTGAAATTCTAAAAGGACAAGAATGTGTCTAAGTGACCAAATAAATCACAGTTTTGGTGAAGAATGTAGGCAGTTCTTTCTTATTTGCACAATTAGGTAAGGCCTACGGCTGTTATGGACATCTAATGGGGCTCCTGTGTGCTCAGTGGGTGGAGGTGGAGAGGTGGGTGCGAGGGACCCTGCCTTGAGCAAGAGGGGAGACAACAAAGCAATTGTTTATTTGTAGAACCAACCCCCACTCCCAACCCCTCCCCACCCCCCTGGGGCCAGGAGACACAGTCAACCTGGAGCCTGCAGGGACTTACAAGTTGGTGGGACAGAGTGGAGGGAAATGGAAAGAAAGGTGTTTCAGAGGAGACTCTTGGGAAGGAGATTTAATGACAAGCCTACATATCGCCGAGAAGTTTCTGTTTCTGCGGGGAGCCGGCCTGCTCAAGGCCCAAATAGGCCCTGGGAAAAGGCCTTGAAAGAAGCCATTCCCTGTTCCGCCACCCCATGATAAAGTAGTAAAATATTTGCTCGGCCGCCTTTGTTCTTCCTTGAGAAAAACGTAGTAGTGACCTTCACTTAGTAGTTTATTTTGGGAATGCCAAAAACAAGATGTAAGCTTCTGCAATCACTTAAAACAAAGAATTGTATTGATCTGACAAACACCAGATGGCATTTTTTATGAATTATGTTTTCTGCTTGTACTAGTATAAAAGTAGCTGTTTTACTCAATAAAATCGCTGACTTGTCTAAAGAGCATTCAGCCCTCTCGACCCCATCCTTTACTATCATCTTTTTTTTTTCTCAGGCTTCCGTGTGGTTGCGGTCGGGACTTGTTCATTTTGCCGGCTAGTCCCGGCAGGTGGTGCCTCCAACAGGGACTTGATTGGGCTACACGGTCGCAGCCGCCCAATACGTGAGTACAGAGGGGATCCCGAGAAAAAATAAGAGAAACGTGAGTACAGATTTTTTAAGGGCGGAGAGGGTTTTAGTCGAGAGTATAAACTATGGGTCAAGGTAGTAGTAGAGAACTTTTTGTAACTATGCTTAAGACTATGCTAAAGGTGAGAGGAGTTACTGTTGCTAAACATAAATTAGAAAAGTTTTTGTTGTTTGTAGAAGAAGTTTGTCCTTGGTTCCCTGAGGATGGGACTGTAAATATAGAAACTTGGAAGAAGGTGGGAAAGCAAATTCAGCAGTATTATTCTTTACATGGGGCTGAGAAGGTACCGTTAGATGCCTATTCATTATGGACTCTTATCAGGGACTGTTTGGACCCTGAACATGAAAGCAAAAAATTGGAGACTGCGTTAAAGAATATAATTGGCAAACCTCCCACCTTGCCTACTACTCCTCCTTCGGAGCATGGTTCTGATATGGCAGAAAAACCTCCTGTACAGAGTTCCTCTGACTCTGATTCTGAATTAGACCCTGCTGAGCAAGCAGAAGATCCGTGGGAGTTATTTGCTGCTGAAAAAACCGCTGTTAAAACACAAGCGGAATTATCCCCTTTTTCGGAGGTTAAAAAATTGCTTACAACTGTGACTAAACGTCTTGATGCTCTTAACTTAAAGCTTTTTTCCCAGCCCTATGTCCCTCTAATCAGTTACCATCGCAGCCTCTGTCCGTTATTGCCGGATTAGACCCACCGAGAGCTGATATGCAAAAGGGGTCTGAGGCTTCCGCACAGGCATTACGTGTAAAAAACACCTCCGAACTGTCTCCCCTCCAACTTGCAATTCACCAGGCGAGGCAACAGGGAGAAACCTTGGCAGGATTTCCTATCCTTTTCCCCGTCCTTGAAGACGCTCAACAGCGAATGTACTATGGAACGCTGCCATTCAAACAAAATAAAGAATTAAAACAAGCCTGTGGTCAGTATGGACCAACTGTTCCTTTTACTATGTCCATCACTGAGAATTTAAATAGTCAATATTTACCTCCTAATGATTGGAAGCAGGTCTCTAGGGCCTGCCTCTCTGGGAGAGATTATTTGCTATGGAAATCAAAATTTGGAAAACAATGTGAAATTTTTGCAGACAGAAATAAAAGAAATAGACTGCAAGTAAGCTTTGAAGTGCTTATCTGCCTTTTCTGGCTTGCAGACTGATTTACAGCACTATGGCCTTCAAATAGCTCCTGAGAAAGTTCAACATAGCCCACCTTATTCTTATTTAGGCTTTAGACTGGAAGGAGAGACTTTTAAAGCTCAAAAATTAGAACTTTGTAAAGATAATTTGAAAACATTGAACGATTTTCAAAAATTATTAGGAGATATTAATTGGATTCGTCCTTATTTGAAAATCACTACTGGAGAATTAAAACCTCTGTTTGATATTCTTAAAGGACCTTCAGAGCCTATGTTGCCTCGGGCTTTGACTGATGAAGGACGCCAAGCTTTAAATATAGTAGAAAAAGCTTTGGCTGCTCAAACAAGTTCCCATTGTGATTATACAAAAGAATGGGGTTTGTATATACTTCCTTCTAAACACACCCCTGCAGCTGTTCTTTTTCAAGATTCCCCTCTTTATTGGATACATTTGCCTGTTTCCCCTGCTCGGGTACTCAGCCCTTATTTTGATCTAGTCAGTAATCTTATCGCTAAGGGCCGTCGAGATTCCAGAGAATTATTGGGGAAAGACCCTTACTTTATCTGTCTACCATTTACAAAGGAACAACAGGACTGGCTATTCCAGTTCAGCGATTCCTGGAATGCAGCCGTAGCTCATTTTGCTGGCAGATTAGAAAACCATTTTCCTGCTAATAAGCTGCTACATTTTGCTAGTCAACAGGACTTTGTGTTTCCCTCCGTAGTTGTTTCGCAGCCACTTAAAGGCGCAGTCACCGTATTCACTGATAGATCATCAAACGGGAAGGCTGCTTATGTTATTAATGATAATGTTACCTCCTGGTTTACAGGCTGTTCCTCTGCACAAGAAGTAGAATTATGCGCCGTGTTTGCTGTTTTACAACACTTTGCCTCTGAACCTTTGAATGTTTTTTCTGATAGTCAGTATGTTGTTAGAGCTCTTAACCAATTAGAAACTGTTTCCTTTATTCATACTGTCAATTCAGTAATTCAGCAGCTGTTTCGAGATATACAAGCTCTTTTACATCAAAGGATTCATAAATGCTTTTTTGGCCATATTCGAGCTCATTCAAATCTACCTGGAGCACTTACTTCTGGAAATGCATTAGCTGATTCAGCCACTCATATTTTCCTTTCCCAGGCCCAACTCGCAGAACACTCTCATCAATTACATCATCAAAACAGCAATACCCTCAGATTACAATTTAAAATACCCCGTGAAACCGCCAGGCAAATAGTTAAAGGCTGCCCTGTTTGTCCTCAATTTTTTTCTATTCCTCACTATGGTGTGAACCCCTGCGGCCTCCTTCCCAACCATTTATGGCAGATGGATGTAACTCACGTTCTTTCCTTTGGTAAATTGAAATATGTTCATGTTAATATAGATACTTTTTCTGGATATATTTTTGCCTCTTTACAAACAGGAGAAGCAGCTCCACATTGTATCGCACATTGCCTTGCAGCATTCTCCGTTATGGGAACTCCAAAGACCATCAAAATGGACAATGGACCTGGATATACTTCTGCCGCTTTTCTTAATTTTTGCTCCCGTCTCTCTATCTCTCTTAAAACAGGCATTCCCTACAATCCCCAAGGTCAAGGCATCGTTGAACGAGCTCATCAGACATTAAAACATCAGCTTTTAAAGTTAAAGAAGGGGGAGTTATATCCCCTCACACCATATAATTACTTACATCATGCCCTTTTCATTCTTAATTTTTTTAATTTGGACTCTGAAGGAAAAACCGCGGCACAGCGATTCTGGTCCCCAGCCGCTACCAACAAACCTTTCGTGACTTGGAAAGATCCAATTACTAATCAATGGCATGGCCCTGACCCTGTTTTGATATGGGGGCGGGGACATGTTTGTGTTTTTCCACAGGATGCCGAAGCACCGCGCTGGCTCCCGGAGAGGCTGGTACGCCAGACGGAGACGGTCGCTGACAGCTCGAATGGAGAGTATGCAGATACGAGAGAGGAATGTTCTGCCAACAAATCAACAACTGCATGAGTTCGTGGAACGAGCAAGACACATTGCTGCGGATACAACCAATCCACACATTTCTCTATCCTACCTGGTGCTTGCATTAGCATGCGCTGTTATGAATCAAGCATTTCCCAGAGCCGAAGGAAATGTTTTTCTTTCTTGGGCTCATTCCTATGCTGATTCTCATAATGCCTCTGCTTGTTGGGTATGCACTGCTATGCCTTTGTCAGTTGTAAATGGTTTACCATGGTGGGTTTTGCCAATAAGTCAGGAAGATTTACCTGCTGTGTGTGAATTCTTAAAAGAGTATAAACAGATTCACCTTAGCCTTAATTCTCTTAATATTACAGCCTTGACCTGGTGTAATTCGAAACCTTATGACTCCCGGATTAGATTTAATGCCAGTCAAAGCCTTGGGACAATCTCTGCTGCCTTTAATCGGTATGCTACTTCCTCAAGCAAAGGACAAGTTCACGCCAGCCGATATTTTGGGGACTATTAGATTTGGGACGAATACTTTTGGATGACCCCAGAAAAAGGACAATTGCTGAAACGAGCAGACATTTGCTGAGAACGAGAACATCAACCCCACCTTGGAGAAAGAAATTTAGGCAAACATTTGTTAAAGCATATGGGTATTACTCCAAGAAATTTAGGCAGACATTTGTTAAAGCATGTGGGTATTACTCCTAATTCTTTGTGTGAACGCATAATTGATGTTACTTTTTCTGTCAAAACATCCACGCCTTGGCCAGGATCTGATTGGCTTTATAACCCAGGCATCAGATGGGTTGCTCCTAACAGAACAAAGTGGATTTATGACCCTAATGTCTGGCCGTGGCTGCCTGCGGACTGGGTAGGACGATGCAGTCTTGGATTTGTGTTTGCTCCTGGTCGTATTAGTTATGAGTCCATCAAGAACCCTGCCAACCTTCCCTTTTTGCGAGCGCGATGGACTCGATCTGTATTTCATTGGTATGATTATTTGGCAGCAGTATTTGTTCCCTCTATTGGGACGGCCGATATAATGGCCCATGTAGATGCCTTAACTAATTTTACTCAAAAAGCCTTATTAGACACTAAAAAGGCTATTGAGGCTCTAAATGAAGAACAGAGACAAATGAGAAAAGCTGTTTTGCAAAACCGCATGGCTCTAGACATTATTACTGCTGCCCAAGGTGGGACCTGTGGGGTAATAAAAGTAGAATGTTGTGTGTATATCCCAGATTTATCTTCCAATGTGTCTGATGCTGTAAATGATCTTCAACATCAAATACTTTCCATGCAGGATTCCTCCCTTTCTTTTTGGGAGCAAGTTAAATCCTGGTTTATGACTGATTGGTGGAAAAACCTGCTTACAGTACTTGTTATTGTACTCTTTTCTTTGTTGTGGACCATGTGTTTTACAATGCATTATGAATTTGGTTACTGAGAGAATTGTGAAATTTTCCCATATTTTGAAAAAATAACCTTGTCTGCTTTTTCTCGAGGAATATGAAAGAAGGCTCGGCCTTTAATAAATAAAAAAGGGGGAGATGTGGGGAGCCAGCCTGCTCAAGGCCCAAATAGGCCCTGGGAAAAGGCCTTGAAAGAGGCCATTCCCTGTCCCGCCACCCCATGATAAAGTAGTAAAATATTTGCTGGGCCTCCTTTGTTCTTCCTTGAGAAAAACGTAGTAGTGACGTTCACTTAGTAGTTTACTTTGGGAATGCCAAAAACAAGATGTAAGCTTCTGCAATCACTTAAAACAAAGAATTGTATTGATGCGACAAACACCAGATGGCATTTTTTATGAATTATGTTTTCTGCTTGTACTAGTATAAAAGTAGCTGTTTTACTCAATAAAATCGCTGACTTGCCTAAAGAGCATTTAGCCCTCTCGACCCCATCCTTTACTATCATCTTTTTTTTTTCTCAGGCTTCCGTGTGGTTGCGGTCGGGACTTGTTCATTTTGCCAGCTGGTCCCGGCATGTTTCTTGGTCTTTATCTATACCAATCCAGACTTGAGATGTTACAAGATTTGGGGCCAGTATCAGAGGCATCAGTTTGGCTCCCAACAGATGTCATCTGTGTGGCCTAACTGTTCTAGAATGTCCCTGGGCTCCTCGGCTGTTGTGAATGTTTGAGAAGCTGAGACACACTCAGGCTCAGGGGTCCTCAGGAGGAAGGTTTTAAACTCAGCTCAGCTGCAGTTCAGCCAATTCCAGACCTGTGGGTTTTTGGACCAGGGTCTCCACAGGAAGTGGTCTGGAAAGAGGGATGAGGGGATCCCCAGGAAGAATTGGGGGAAAGGGGCTAGAGGCCATAGGTCAGGGTGAGTTAGTACCAACAGGCCCCTCCCTACTGGCCCCCCTCCCACCACCTACCCACCCTCTGCTGCCAACTCACACCCCCCGTGAGGTCTGTCACGGGGGACTGGTCAGTAACGCCCCAAGTCTACTGGCTGGAAATCTGTGGTCAGTCACGACACAGCGGGGCTGGAGTCGGGGGCGGAACCCTGGAGCAGCAGCCTCCCCGGGAGTGGGCCACAGAAGTGTGGCCCCTACTCTGAGTTTATAAACCTGCCTTGGGTCCCTCGGGGAGGGAGCAGCTCCAAGTCTGGGCTTTGTGTTAATCCAGTTGGCAAGGGCTCCGAGCACAGAGATGCCTTTGCTCTTGGTGGTGAGACCGTGAAAGGCCCGTGCCACCGTACTGGGCCTGTCCTCTTAACTCTCTTTATTTCCTGACCCCATCTACTCAGGTCCATTTGTGAGAATAAGTCCCTTTCTCCCAAGACCAGATCCAAGAAAACAGACTGAGCCCAGCAAGAGGGATTTCGGTGAGAGAAGAAAACCCTCCCATTCGATCTTCCGTAATAAGTATTAGAGTGGGTCCCAAGGTACGTCTGGTCAGTTCTCATCCTTGGCTGTCTGGCAGGGCTTGTAGCCTGCCCTGACAATGACTAGATGAATTCTGAGAGTGTCCTCTCGAAGCAGGGGTCTCAATTCTGTAATGCTGGACAAAGGTGCTGAGTCTGTCCACTTACCCCAAACCTTGAAGAGTAATGGCATTTGAAGCTGCCTGACCAGCATCACACGAACCTGAAAAGAATTAAAATAACTTTTGTTTTCAAATTTTTTCAGGATTTGATCTTAGTAACATATCTGATGTTTGGGAAGTGCCGCTTCCTCTCCAATTGGATCACTTGAAGGCATTTTCTCACTGTGATTTTCAATCATGATGGTACATGGACATCACCTTGCCTGGGGGATAATTGCTTTAATTTCTGCCTTTTTTTGTGATATTCCTAACTTTCTGTTTGTTTGCTTAGGAAAATATTTTTAATTTAAGAGTGTGTCATTTATGTCAACATTTAATGGATTTATTGTTGTTACTGTAAATAAATTTTCATTAATTGTTATCGGAGCATAGTTGGCTTACAATATTGTGCTAGTTTCTTCTGTGTAGCAAAGTGAATCAGTTATACATATACATATATCCACTCTATTTTAGGTTCTTTCCCCATGTAGGTCATTACAGAGTATTGAGTAGAGTTCCCTGTGCTATACAGTAGGTTCTTATTAATTATCTATTTTATATATAGTAGCGAGTATAAGTCAGTTTCTATCTCCAGCCCCAACTACAGTCCTGCAAGAGCCTCTCCTGTCCTGAGTGTGCATAGGGCTAGAGTGCAGAAGCCAGATGCGACGAAATACTGGTGCCATTTTCCAGAGGATGAGTGGATAAATAAATGTGGTAAACATGTAAAATGGCATATTATTCAGTCTTAAAAAGGGAGAAAATCCTGATACATGCTTCAGTATGGATGAACCTGGAAGACATTATGCTAAGTGAAGTAAGCCAGACACAAAAGGACAAATACTGTATAACTCCACTTATAAAAGCACCTGGAATGGTTAATTTCATAGAGACAGGAAGTAGAATGGTGGTTGCCAAGGACTAGGGGAGGGGATAACAGGGAGTTATTGCGTAATGGGGACAGAGTTTCAGTTTGGGAAGACAAAAAAAATCTGGAGGTGGGCGCAGGTAATGGTTGCACAGGGCCTCCCAGGTGGCTCAGTGGTAAAGACTCTGTCTGCCAATGTAGGAGATGCAGAACACGTGGGTTCAATCCCTGGGTCGGGAAGATCCCCTGGAGGAGGAAAAGGCAACCCACTCCAGTATTCTTGCATGGCTAATCCCAGGGACAGAGGAGCCTAATGGGCTATAGTCCTCGGGGTCACAAAATGTCGGGCACAACTGAGCAACTGAGTGCGCGTGAGCATGTGAATGCACACACACACACACACACACACACAATAGTTGCACAACAATGCGAAGGCACTTAATGCCATTGCACTGTACACTTAAAAATGATTAACATGGTGAGTTTTCTGTAATGTGTATTTTACCATAAAAAAAAAAAATTAAAAAGAAAAAGAAACATGCCCGGGGCAAGAAGCATGAACAGAACCAGAATCAACTTCTGAGGAAGTACCAGGTCAGTTAACATCACTCTGAAATTAGAAGGTCCAGGCCCAGAGAGTTTGGCCAGAGACCTTACGAACCAAAGCCAGCAGGCAAGGGCCTCTCGACTGTCTTCCCTCTGCCTTCCCACGGTGCGAGTTGAGAGGGATAAGTACCAGCCTGAATGAAGTGCTTGAGTACCCCCGTGAGCTGCGGGTCTTCATTGACGTTGAGAAGGTGGGGGAAGGTTTTCATCATCTGCTGCTCCTGGAGGAGAAACAGGGAGGGTATCCTCACCAGACGGGGCAGCGCAGCACAGAGGGGAAAGTTCCTTCCCATCCACTGCTCCCAGTCCAGTGACCTCATCACCCCAAAGGTGCTGATGGCAAAATGGGGCCTGTGGCATCACCCTCTCTTGGTTATGGAAATGCATTTCATTCTTCAATACAGGTAGTGATTAGTATTGTGGTTGGTTATAGAGGATTGACAGTCAAACGGAACTGGGATAAACTATATAGGCACAAGGAAAGCTTTGAATCTGGAAGTTCTGATAAAGAGGATGAAAGTCCTTCTGGTTGTAACTATCCACACAAAACAAGAGTCCTAGGTTCTTCACTCTGGATCCCTCTTGACTTTTGCACTCCAGATTACACAGGAGGTTATTTTCTTGGCATTTCTCGCTGCTGTGTGCAGTCACATTATGCCCACACCTCTAGAGTCCTTGGACCCTAACTCATCCTAACCCCCTGCAGCCACAGACCTCTACCCCACTCCACTACCAACACTTGAGGCTCCCATCTATTCTGGCTCCAGGAACCTTCTGGAATCTGGACTGGATCCCTCCCACCACTGCTAAAGTCCTCCAGGGCTAGCCCATGACTCTGGAGCTTGTCCCCATAGCTTTGGGGAGTAAGGTTATGGGAGGTGTAGTGTTGACAGAGGCAGAGAAGGCATCTCCCTGGCCCAGGAACAAAGTTCACATCACAGCCCATTTATGATCCGGAGTTGGTGGTGAATGCCAGATCCATGGTTCAGGATCACAACACAGTCCCCAGAAGACAATCACATTCCTCAAATTTTCCCCAAATTCTAATTTTCAACAGCTTTGAATTCTATCCTCAGCCTCATGCATCAGATGCACCAAGGCCTCTCTGCTTCCTTCCTGTTCATGCCCTGCCATTCTATCCCCAACTCTGCCAATAATTTAAAGTCATATGTCATGTATCACTTGTCACAATCACACATTACACATAATAGATATATTGTCCGATTACCCGATTATCCACCTGTCAGCCGCCCAGGCATCACCAAGTGCCTGGTTAAGGTGCGAGGCTGCCCCATCCCCCTCCCAGGTGGTCGGCCTCAGCGGGTAGAGGTGGTGAGCTCACCTGGGCGATGGCCACATAGTACTGCTGCCATTCCCGCCGGGCCTGCTCCAGCTGCTTTGCCCAGCTCATCTGGTCAGTGGGAGGCCCAAGTAAACAGGCTGGCAGCTCTGGAAGGAGGGAGGTGTTTTAAGAAACTGAAGGCCAGCTTTAAGGTTTGCAGTGTCAAAGGTGAGGTGCAGAATGTTGCCATTCTGTCCTGAGTGAAAACAAGGGACTCTCAGCAGGAGTGGGACATGGAACAGCACTAACTGAGCCTGGAAAGTACTGTGAGGGCCAGGATCTTCATAGCAGCACTAGGTATGATAGTCATGACATCGAAGCAATCTAAAGGTCCACCAACAGAGGAGTGAATAAAGAAGACGTGGTACATATATATAAGGGAATATTACTCGGCCATAAAAAGTAACACCATTTGCAGCAATATGCATGGACCTAGAGATTATCATAAAGACAAATATGAATATCATATAGTATCACTTATATGTGGAATCTTTAAAAAATGATACAAATGAACTTATTTACAAAACAGAAACAGACTCACAAAATTAGAAAATAAACTTATAGTCATTCTTCCAGAAAATTGCAGAGGAAGGTGAACTTCCAAACTCATTCTATTTTTTTTTCTTCTTAATCTGATTTATTTAAACCCCATCCTGAACCCTCCTCCCACCTTCCTCCCCATTCCATCCCTCAGGGTCATCCCAGTGCACCAGCCCTGAGCACCCTGTCTCATACATTGAACCTGGACTGATGATCTGTTTCACATATGATAATATACATGTTTCAATGGTATTCGCTCAAATCATCCCACCCTTGCCTTCTCCCACAGAGTCACCATCACCCTAATACCAAAACTAAACAAAGATGCTACACAAAAAAGAAAACTACAGGTCAATATCACTGATGAACATAGATGCACAAATCCTTAACAAAATTCTAGCAAACAGAACATATTCCAGCAGATTGCTTTGGCTATTCAAGGTTTTTTTGTATTTCCATACAAATTGTAAAATTATTTGTTCTAGTTCTCTGAAAAATACTGTTGGTATTTTTATAACAGAATATATTCCAACACCATATTAAAAAGATCAACCAAATGAAAAATAACAATAAAAAAATAAAAAATAAAAAGATCATCCATCATGACCAAGTGGGCTTTATCCCAGGGATGCAAGGATTCTTCAATATTTGCAAATCAATCAATGTGATACACCACCTTAACAAATTGAAAGATAAAAACCATATGATTATCTCAATAGATGCAGAGAAAGTCTTTGACAAAATTCAATATCAATTTATGATAAAAATCCTCCAGAAAGTAGGCATAGAAGGAACATACCTCAACATAATAAAAGCCATATATGATAAACCCACAACAAACATTATCCTCAATGGTAAAAAGCTGAAAACATTTCCCCTAAAGTCAGGAACAAGAAAAGGGTGCCCACTCTCACCACTACTATTCAACATAGTTTTGGAAGTTTTAGCCACAGCAATTAGAGAAGAAAAAGAAATAAAAGGAATCCAGATTGGGGAAGAAGAAGTAAAACTCTCACTGTTTGCAGATGACGTGATCCTCTGCATAGAAAACCCTAAAGACTCCACCAGAAAATTACTAGAGCTAATCAATGAATGTAGTAAAGTTGCAGGATATAAAATTAACACACAGAAATCCTTTGCATTCCTATACACTAACAATGAGAAAACAGAAAGAGAAATTAAGGAAACAATTCCATTCACAATTGCAACAAAAAGAATGAAATACTTAGGAATAAAGTTACCTAAAGAAACAAAAGACCTATATATAGAAAACTATAAAACACTGATAAAGAAATAAAAGATAACACAAATAGATGGAGAAATACACCAAGTTCATGGATTGGAAGAATCAATATAGCGAAAATGAGTATACTACCCAACACAATCTATAGATTCAAGCTACCAACGGTATTTTTCAGAGAACTAGAACAAATAATTTCACAATTTGTATGGAAATACAAAAACCTCGAATAGCCAAAGTAATCTTGAGAAAGAAGAATGGAACTGGAGAAATCAACCTGCCTGACTTCAGGCTATACGACAAAGCTCCAGTCATCAAGACAGTATGGTACTGGCATAAAGATAGAAATATAGATCAATGGAACAAAACAGAAAGCCCAGAGATAAATCCACACACCTATGGACACGTTATCTTCGACAAAGGAGGCAAGAATATACAATGGAGAAAAGACAATCTCTTTAACAAGTGACGCTGGGAAAACTGGTCAATCACTTGTAAAAGAATGAAACTAGAACAATTTCTAAAACCATATACAAAAATAAACTCAAAACAGATTAAAGATCTAAATGTAAGACCAGAAACTATAAAACTCCTAGAGGAAAACATAGGCAAAAACACTCTCTGATGTAAAGCATAGCAGGATCCTCTATGACCCACCTCCCAGAATATTGGAAATAAAAGCAAAAATAAACAAATGAGACCTAATTAAAACTTAAAGCTTCTGCACAACAAAGGAAACTATAAGGAAGGTGAAAAGACAGCCTTCAGAATGGGAAAAAATAATAACAAATGAAACAACTGACAAAGAATTAATCTCAAAAACAAACAAGCAACTCCTGCAACTCAATTCCAGAAAAATAAATGACCCAATCAAAACATGGGCCAAAGAACTAAACAGACATTTCTCCAAAGGAGACATACAGATGGCTGATAAACACATGAAAAGATGCTCAACATCACTCATTATCAGAGAAATGCAAATCAAAACCACAGTGAGGTACCATCTCACACCGGTCAGAATGGCTGCTATCAAAAAGTCTACAAACAATAAATGCTGGAGAGGGTGTAGAGAAAAGGGAACCCTCTTATACTGTTGGTGGGAATGCAAACTAGTAAGCCACTATGGAAAACAGTGTGGAGATTCCTTAAAAAACTGGAAACAAAACTGCCATATGACACAGCAATCCCACTCCTGGGCATACACACCGAGGAAACCAGATCTGAAAGAGACACGTGCACCCCAATGTTCATTGCAGCACTGTTTATAATAGCCAGTACATGGAAGCAACCTAGATGTCCATCAGCAGATGAATGGATAAGAAAGCTGTGGTACATATACACAATGGAATATTATCAGCTATAAAAAAGAATGCATTTGAAACAGTTCTAATGAGGTGGATGAAACTGGAGCCTATTATACAGAGTGAAGTAAGTCAGAAAGAAAAACACCAATACAGTATACTATCGCATATATATGGAATTTGGAAAGATGGTAACGATGACCCTATATGCGAGACAGCAAAAGAGACACAGATGTAAAGAACAGACTTTTGCACTCTGTGGGAGAAGGCGAGGGTGGGATGATTTGAGAGAACAGCATTGAAACATGTATATTACCATATGTAAAATAGATCACCAGTTCAGGTTTGATGCATGAGAGAGGGTGCTCGGGGCTGGTGCACTGGGATGACCCTGAGGGATGGGATGGGGAGGAAGGTGGGAGGGGGGTTCAAGATGGGGAACACATGTACACCCATGGCTGATTCATGTGAATGTATGGCAAAAACCACCACAATATTGTAAAGCAATTAGCCTCCAATTAAAATACATTTAAAACATAAAAAAATAAAAAACTTATAATCATCAAAAGGGATAGCTGGGGGTGGAGGTGGGAGGTAAACTAGGAGTTTGGGATTAACAGATACACATTATTATATATAAAATAGATAAGCAACAAGGGCATATTATATAATACAAGTAACTATACTCACTATCTCATAAAAACCTATAATGGAAAAGAATCTGTAAAAGAATTTTATATAATGGAAAGGAATCTGAAAAAAAATTATATATATTTATATGTGTATACTTATCTATCTATCTATATACAACTGAATCCCTATGTATACACTTGAAACAAACACATTATAAATTAACTATACTTCAATAAAAAATCTTCTTAAAAAACTAAAAAAAGACTGGGTTCACCCTTTAATTCATAGGAAACTAGAGCAAAGAGATCCTTTATCAGAAGAGCAGGAAGCTCAACATTATGTTTTTCAACTGTGTGAGCATGCGAGATGGTTTCAGGGAATTCCTGTTAAGTCAGGGGATTTAGGAAGAATCAAAGATTTATCTTCCCTTGTTTTTCATGAGTTCTGTGTCTATGCTTATGAACAATGGGAATCAGATGCAACATTTAGGTCAACATCTGGCTTGTCCAGGTGCAGAGATTTGTGACCCATCAGTGTCACCCTGGACCAGATATGGGTACAGACTCTAATTTAGGAAGTTCCTTGTTGAGGCTGAAGCTTTATTGAGCAAGGATGTGGGAACCCAGAGATATGCCAGGTGGCAACAACTTGCCCTCAAGAGGAACATCCATGAAGTTGTGTGTGTTAGGGTCAGAAGAGCCGCTACCACCAGAGAGAGGGTCCATGTGGCTTGAGGGAGCCCAACTTGGGGAGGGGGAACAGGTACCAAGGGCAGGACAATGTGTCATGCTCTGCTAAGAGCACTGAGCACAGGGCTTCCCCACCTTCCGCCCTGGCTCTTTTGATGCTGAACGCCTTTATCAATTCTACTTCAACAGTTTTATATTTTGCCCTTTTCACAAATCCTATGCTAAATTGTTAATGCACATAAAATTACACACAACTCAAGCTGCCACACGAAAAACTAAGACCTTCACTCAAAGCAATGGTTCTCAATAACTGCCCAGTGGTGCCGTCTAAGGTGAGCTGCTGCCCTGGGGATGGGTAATTGGTTCAAGTGGTGCCCTTGGTTCAAGTGGTTAGAGTCACCAGGTGACTCTAACGTGCAGCCAGGGCTGAGTAGAGTCTTAGAAGAGGGTTAGGGGGCTAGCACTTCTTGGGTCCCAAAACATCACTTAACTACAGGAGGCCATCAGCAGAACAAATGCCAAATGGCCACTGTCCAAATCTGGTTAAGGAGAAAGTAGTCCCGGGGGAAAGAACAGCCTCAAAATAAAAATGGCAATTAAAAAATGAGACTAAAATGACCATTTCAAAAGGCCAGGGCCAGTATTTCTTACAATCGCATGAGAATTACATTCAGGCCAAAATGTCCTGGACAAAGGTCAAGGGATGTCTTGGCCTGCCCTAGGGCTCCCCTCAGACTAAATGCAAGGGCTCCTGACCCCTGCCCTTCCAGTGCAACACCCCCCACTCGCCTATCTCCCCACAGCCCCAACCCTGCAACCGGGCTTGGCCGTGCCCCTCTCTCCCTCCTTCCCAATTCCAGCCTCGTGACTGCTGCCTTGGACCTGCACTGACTCCTGACTCAGTTTACCTGCCATTGTGCTGTTTCCACACCTGAGCAGCAGTCTGTCGTTCTCTGCCCTGGACTCCCTCATCAGGGTGGAAGTGTTGACAACAGCTTTGTTCCGGATCTTCTTAGCCCTGTGCAAAGGTGGACACACATTCAGGCCCTGGGTCTTTTGCAGCTGGAGCAGGACTACCAGAGCACTGGCGGGAAACTGGTCTCAAATGGTCAAAATGGGAGCTTTTTACTTCCTAGTAACTTGAGATTCCACTGTGTAAGTTTCCAGTAAACCACTAAGACCAGAAGGGACTCAGTGGCATCCAGGGCTCAAACATGAGCCCCTCAGCCCAAGCCTGGAGCCCACCCCCCAATGTGTTCTGGGCCCCAAACACACTCCCCCAGTTGGGCTGACTTGGTTAATGAAAACAATCTCTTCAATCTCTTCTGTTTCTGTAACAACACAAACCCTGGAGGTTGCCAGCAACTGCTCTGCCAAGAGTGCCAGGCCAGGAGTGGGCTTGGACTTTGCCTAGTTCAGGGTCTCCAACCTCCAGGATCTAAGGCCTGATGATCTGAGGTGGAGTTGATATGATAACAACAGAAATAAAGGGCACAATAAATGTAATGTGCTTGAATCACCCCAAACCACCCCTACTCCCCACCCCTACCTCTCCTGACCCCCGGTCCCTGGAAAAATTGTCTTGCACGAAACTAGTCCCTGGTGCCAAAAGGTTGGGGACTGCTGTCCTCGTTCACTCCTGGCTAGTGCTGCATGGGACATAGTTAGGCTAAAACATGACATGTTCTTTACCTGAAATTCAAATGTAATTGGGCATCCTATATTTTCATTTGCTACATCTGGCAGCCTTACTCCTTTCCCTGAGGAATAGGGTTTGCAAGGCTTGCCCCCAGTCACAGGGTCCACAACAGATCCATGCCTGGAGCCCAGGACCCCTGGGGATCATTTTCTTCTTCCTCGGCATCACACAGTCTCTCACGTAAAAAGTGCTAGCAACAGTTTAGATCTGACAAATGGAGAGAAAATTAATATTCTACATACTAAGGGCTTCCCTGGTGGCTCAGACTGTAAAGAAGCTGCCTGCAGTGCAGGAGTCTAGGTTCGATCCCTGGGTTGGGAAGATCCCCTGAGGTGGGCATAGCAAGCCACTCCAGAATTCATGCGTGGAGAATCCCATGGACAGAGGAGCCTGGTGGGCTACGGTCCATGGGATCGCAGAGTCAGACATTATTGAGTGACTAAGCACAGCACAGTACATAATACTAAAAGCAAAATTCAACCTTAAGTTCTGAGTTTGTAGCATAGATGCTGGAAGAAAACAGAGAAAAACAAATGAAGCAAAATGATACTGAGGCCTGGCAGTGAGGAATGAGAATGCAAGGGTTTGTCCCTAAAACGCAAAGGCCTTTCCCTAGAGAAGAGGCCAGGGAACACCCGAGAGAACTACTTGGAGACATCATAACAACTGTCATTTTGAGCTTCAGCCCCGTGCCAGGCAGAACTTAGCCAGGAACGGTTCATGAACCATCTCACGGAGTCTTCACTCAGCCCAGAGAGGGAGGTGTCACGTCACCTCCTTCAGCATGTGAGCTCACCAAGGGGCAGGGAGGTTCAGGTCTTAGAGGGAGTAGGGCCAGATTCTGTCTGACACACTGGCCCGTAGACCTGACAAGTGATGTATTAGAATAAATAGGAACCAGGATCGTTTCACACGCCAGCTCCAGTCACCTGGAACGCTGGCCGAGAATTCCAAGCTCCTGAACCAAGCTGATGGGAAAGCTGCAGAGGGGGACTCTCCACGCTGGCCATGCTGAATGGGATGCAGGGGTGGTGACGCCATGGGGTTCCAACTCCTGGTTAGAGCCTCCCTCTCCCCAGACCCTCACTTTCCCCAAAGGGTCAGGGGAAGCAGACTTCTGCCTGCCTTGAAAAGCAGAAACTCGGCTCGGCCACAGCCTCCTGCTAGGACTGACCTGCCAGGAGTGGGCTTGCTTCCTGGGCCAAGTGGGAAGGCAGGAACGTGTGTGGACAGGCCCTCCCTGGGAGGAGCCACCTCTGACCTGCTGTGTGGGGCCTGCAGATTTGAGACAAACAGCGGGGAAGGGGCTGGGCCCAGGACTGGTTCCCAACTTTGGGAGCCTCTTACATGCTCATCTTTATCATTAGCACAAAAATTCCCTGCCTGTGACCTATTCTCTCCCTGTGGCCCATAAGACAAAAGGAGAATCTATGAATGGCCATGCTATTTGACAGAAAAATGCAGGGAGACAGAGAACTGAGCACTTCAGGGGTGGGATCAATGCTCCTCCCATGAATTAGAGCCTGTGGCTCCTCCCCCATCCAGGACTACAGTGACAGAATGACAGGCTAGGAGGGCCCTGAGCCTCTATTTCTGTCTCCTCTTATTTTCTTTTCTCTCCCTCTTCTCTCACAAATCATTTTGTTCTTCTTTTTTCTGGACCCTTTCCCAAGACACCAGCTCATCAAGTTTAAGGGTACTAGAAGAATTTGCCAGATTTAGAACTTAGAACCACTATAGATAATAAGTATTCATAATCATACCTTTCAGCATATCTTAGTGTTGATAAAGTTTCCTCATAGCAGATGTCAGCTGGACTTATTGCTGCTATCTGTAAACAAATATCCTTTTCAGATTTTGTTTTTTATATAGCATATATAGCTATTGTTGGGCTTCCCTGGTCGCTCAGTTGGTAAAGAATCCACCTACAATGCAGGAGATCCCAGTTTGATTCCTGGGTCAGGAAGATCCTCTGGAGAAGGGATAGGCTACCCACTCTAGTATACTTGGGCTCCCCTGGTGGCTCAGATGGTAAAGAATCCCTCTGCAATGCTCGAGACCTGGGTTTGATCCTTGGGTAGGGAAGATCCCCTGAAGCAGGGCAAGGTAATCCACTCCAGTACTCTTGCCTGGAGAATCTCCATGGACAGAGGAGCCTGGTGGGCTACAGTGCATGGGGTCACAGAGAGTCAGACACTACTGAGCGACTAAATGCAGAGCACATTGCTATTGTTGATTTTACACAGCTAACATTCATTGAATATCTTGGAACTTGTGGTTTGTTTAAACTTTACAAGTCAGAAAACTGAGGCTTAGATAAGAGCAATGTGCCAAGGTCACCCATAACTGGTGGAGCTGGGACCTGAACCTGCCCTGACTTGAAGAACTGTGCTGCTAACCTCTGTACTACACAACCCTCAGCACTGAGTCCCCAACAGGTTTCCTCAGGAATTTAAATGACAGTTGAATGGTAGCACTGCAGAGACTAATAAATAAATCATTACTGAGTACCCACTTAAATGGTTTCAAATCTGGTATTGACTTCAGCTAAACTGTTCTAGAATTCAAATGAGAAAATAAACTTTTTGATGAGCTGGAGATGGGCAGAATCACTGAGCGTGAACAGGAGGGAATGTGACTGCCCATGTGGCAACTCCTAATCTATGGACCTGGAGGCTATGATTCAGAGCATAAGGGCCTGGTGAATAATCATTTATCTTTGTCCAGCTTTGCAACTTTTAAAGCTTGTTCATTATATTTCATTTAATCATCACAACCACAGTTTCAAGGCGATATTGTTATCTTCACTTTAGGAAGGAAGGAAATGAGGCTCCCAGTAAGTGTGCTGAAACTGAGAATCTTGTCAAGAACTGACAAGATTCTTGTGAAGAATAACTTTAATGATAATAACAACAGCAATCATGACAGCTGCGTGAGTCTAAACAGTCTAAAATGTGGTAGGAAAGTCACTTTACCAGAGTAGTTCTGCTGTTCCCACCCAGAGCTGACTGGAGCAGTTTGGTCAGTACAGAGTCTCTGTAGGGAACGTGGAGGACTTTCTTCCCCATGGCTGCATCAGCCAGAGCACTAATGAAAAGAAAATATAAAACAATAAAAAGCTTTAAATATATCAAAAAGAAATCTGCCTCTTTGTGTGTGAGTCAGAAACACCCCTCAAATATCCTTGTCAACCCTGTATACCAGACATGACACTAAGGAACATCCAATAGCTGAGATACCTTCTGTACAAGGACACTGGAGTATTGAAGATAGGAGCAGCTGGCTCCCTCTCCAAGGTCAACCCCGGGAAAACCATAACAGAGAGGGAGGCCCAGATCTGGGGCACTAACACAGTAAACCTTGGGAGAAAAACCCAGAGCCTGCAGAGAAGGGTCTTTTTGTGTGTGTACAGAGAAGGGTTTTGACCTGAGGCAGAGGGTGGTAGGCTAGCAATGTGGAGACAGGTATGGGGAGCACATTTAAATCCTTTCTGGTCTTTTTCTCATATTGCCTTAGGAAGATCCCGCAGAGTTAGGACCTGAGAGGCGACAGAATCAAGCAAGAGTGAATGAGAAGTAAATGTCACTCAGGGTACTTCAGAGGGAGCAGTGTAGGCACTGAAGAGTGGGGAGGAGGGAGGAAATCCCATCTCTGATAAATTATAATCACAAACAAAGAAAAGAAATCCAAAAATTCAGCTACCAGGTTCAGAAAAGAAACAAAATTATTATCTAGAAAGGATTAGATACAGCAATTGAAATTAAAAACCCTAAGGATAAGTTCAACAGTAGACACTGTGATAATTGAATTAGTGAACTAGAGAGTTCAGAAGAAATCTAGATTGCAGCCTGGAGACATAGAGAGGAAAAATCAGAAAGATAGGTTAGGAGACATGGAGGACGGGAAAAGAAGATTCAAATAGGGTAATTGAAGTTTCAGAAGAGAAAGGAGAAAAAAAAAATGTGCAGAAGCAATATGTGAAAGATAATGACTGAGAATTTTCGAGTGTTGATGAAAATCACTATCAGAGCTATGGAGACTAAGAAATTCCAAGCAGGATAAATAAAATGCAGCAGAATTAAATTAGAGAACACCAAAAAAGAAGAGTTTAAAAGCAGTTAGGGAAAAAGATTGTCTTCAGTGGAACAGCAATTAGGCCAACAACGGAAAACAGTAGAATGGTATCATTAATAAGCTGAAAGAAAATACTCCTTATCTAGAATTATATCAGAGAAGGCACTGGCAACCCACTCCAGTACTCTTGCCTGGAAACTGCCATGGATGGAGGAGCCTGGTAGGCTGCAGTCCATGGGGTCGCTAAGAGTGGGACACGACTGAGTGACTTCACTTTCACTGTTTACTTTCATGCATTGGAGAAGGAAATGGCAGCCCACTCCAGTGTTCTTGCCTGAAGAATCCCAGGGACAGAGGAGCCTGGTGGGCTGCTGTCTATGGGTTCGCACAGAGTCAGACACGACTGACGTAACTTAACAGCAGCAGAATTATATACCCAGCAAAATTATCTTTCAAAAATGAGTTGAAATAAGAAATTTCAACCAAACAAAAACTGAATTTGCTGTCAGCAAATGGTCATTAAGGGGAATCTAGAGAATATTTCGATCAGAAAGAAATTGTTTTATATAGCAGCTCTGAAGTTTAAGAAGGAATGAATAAAAATAATTTTAAAAATAGATAAATGTGAATGAACACTAACTGTATGAAACAGTAATAATAATATTTGGGGGTTAAAGAATAGAATTAGAATACATGTCAACAATGACATATGTAAGATGGAGATCTTCATATTATCCAAGGATGTGTGTGCTCAATCGCTCAGTCGTTTCCAGCTCTTTACAACCTCATGGACTGTAGCCCACCAGGCTTCACTGTCCATGGGATTCTCCAGGCAAGAATACTGGAGCGGATTGCCATTTCCTTCTCCAGGGGATCTTCCTGACCAGGGATGGAACCTGTGTCTCTGGCATCTTCTGCACTGGCAGGTGGATTCTTTACCACTGCACCACCTGAGAAGCCCATTATCCAGGATTAGGTTGAAGTATTTATTATTTTTAGACTTTGACCACTGAAAAGATGAAAAAGCCAGGAAATAGTTTTTTAAAAAAATGTTGAATTTTGACATATGACAGAGGTAGCATAGAAGATCACTGGGGACAGGACAGACTATCCAACAAATGAGACAAAAAAAAAAATTGGTAATCTGTAAGAAAAAAGTAATGAAAAGTTCTGAGAGCCATTATGGGAGATCCCATCCATGACGAGGTCATGAAGAAAATACCGGACAGGCAAGGCCGTCCGGGACCCCATCCATGACGAGGTCACGAGGAAAAAACCTGACAGGCAAGGCCGTCTAGGATAAGGGACCCTCCAGGTTGGCCTCGGCCTCTACCCCACCCTGTATCCTCCCCCCTTTTCTGCTGTTGTTCGTTTGCCCTGCTGCGGATTCTTGTGTTGCCTGCCGAGAGCTCTCCTGCTCCTCTTTCACTGAATGAGGACCAACTTAAAACCCTAATTAATAAATCTCCTAGACGCTGGTACCCTATGAAGGGGCCAGGGATGGAAGAAATGCTTCAGTTCAAACCCTTTTGCTGGCATTCTGGCTTGTTTGATAAATGTGTGCTCTCATTGCAAAAATGCTCATGATTGTTCTAAACATCCTAAGCACAGTACACTAACAAAAGAAACTATTAAGCATAGGCCCCTTCGCAGGGTGAGAAAGCTCCACAAATATAATAGCCACAAATGTGCCTAATAGAAAATACTTCAGATAGAGATTAGCTGGTGACTTCTTGCAGGTAATTAACTTTTAGACTAAGAGCCTGTTTTGTGCTATATCTGCTGTTTTTGCAATCCTTTGCATTTCTGTTCTGTAAAAATGTAATCCTATCTAGTTCCCATAGAGATGACACCTATTAGAAAGAAAATAGATTAATCATAAGAAAAACAGGGTCGGCTACTGAAGTTGCTTAAGTCACACCAGGTGCAAGCCATAAAATGTTAGCAGGCCTGAAGGCCAAATAAGAAAGACTCTTGTGAATGAAATGTGTGTGGGTGACATCCTGTTTCTGTTGAAGGTCAAGTTGCTGTAATGTTTTGAGATGACCTGTCTGTAAGCAATATGCACTTCCCCCAAAAAGATGTTGTTAAGGGTATGAAGGGGCCGTGCAGAAATAAACTCCAGACTCAGCCCCTAAATTTTGTCTCACTGTCTCTCTCTCATTCGCCAATGCCGTTCATCCTGAGGGTTCCCCTGGATCCTGCTGGGGCTGGACCCCGGAAGAAAAGGATGCCTACTTTACACTATACACAGAAATCAACTCCAGATAGATAGGGTTTAAGTACAAATTTTCTTAAACAAGACACAGAAAATGAAAAAATGCAAAACATACACCATAACTTCTGATCATCAATAGACATCTTTTAACAAGTGAAAACACAATCTACTAACTGGGAGAAGATAACTTATGATACATATACCTGAGAGAAGAGTAATAAAAAGATGTTTAAAACATCTACAGATCAATGAAAAAGACAACAAATAAATAGAATAAAGGGGAAAACGTAAGCACAGGTATTTTTGAGAGAAAATATATTGCTAAAAAAGAAATCAAATGTTGTTCAAGCTTGCTAGTAACCAGGACTCTCAAGATCATAGTAAAGTATGTTTGAAAGTGAAAGTCGCTCAGTCGTCTCTTACTCTTTACAACCCCATGGACTGTACATGGAATTCTCCAGGTATTTCCCTTCTCCAGGGGATCTTTCCAACCCAGGGATTAAACCCAGGTCTCCCACGTTGCAAGTCGATTCTTTACCAGCTGAGCCACTAGGGAAGCCCAAGAATACTGGAGTGGGTAGCCTATCTCTTCTCCAGGGGATCTTCCTAACCCAGGAATCAAACCAGGGTCTCCTACATTGCAGGTGAATTCTTTACCAACTGAGCTATCCCAGAAGCCCAAAGTATGTTTATGCCCATTTAATTGGTAAATGTCAAGAAATCTGACAACATCAAGTCTTAGAAAAGATGTGGATTAATGGGATATGTTATACATTGCCACTGGGACTGTTAACTGGACCAACAACTTGGGAGAACAATTTATCTTGAAAAATTAGGTATTCACACACCTTATATATAAAGCACAATAATTTCAGTTCTTTGTCGATATCAGAAAATCCTTTAGTATACTGATACTCAGTGACTTTATGAGAATGTTCATAGTAGCACTATTTGTAAAAGCAAAAAAAAAGGCAAATTGATGATTTGGAAACAACCAAATCATCAATTAACATGAGAATGAAGGAATAAATTGTGGCATATTCCCACAATGGATGACTACATAATAACGAAAAAGAAGTAATAACATGGATGCTGTAACAACTGCTACTGTAACAATATGGACAAATCTCATAGACACAATGTTTAGAAAAGAACAGAAAATAAATTAACTAGAGCCACACGTAAGATAGATGGATATTGTTAATAATGTTGAATCTAAAAACAAACTATACTCCTGGGTATATAATTAAGAGAAATGAGTAATTATTTTCCCCAAATTACATGTGCAAGAATGTTTGTAACAACTTTATTCATAATGGTTAAAACCTGGAAACAAACTAAATGCCATCAATAGAAGAATGGACAAATAATGGTATATTCCTACAATAAAATAATCCATAACAATGAAAAAGAACTGATAATTGCTAAGCAAAACGTCATGGATAAGTCCCATAGAAACAATCCTTAGTGAATGAAGCCAGATATAAAAGACAATGATCTGATATAAATGATTGCATTTATATGAAAATCAATACAGCTAGGCAAAAATAAATCTTTGATAACAGAGGTTAATTTCTTTCATTGGGATTAAAAGCCAAGGAGAAGGCATGAGGGGGTTTTCTGGGTTTTGGAAATGTCTATATCTCAGTCTAGTTATTAATTACATAGATATATACATATATAAAAATCCATTGAGCTGAACATTTAAGATTTGTGCACTTTACTATAATGTAATTTATACCTAAATAACTTTAAAAATACAAGATCCAGAAAATAATATAATATTTTACCTTTTTATAAAATTCAAAAATCAGTGCTACTGAATGTAATATTCAGGTGTGATAAAATAAGAAAAGAAAGAGGGAAGAAAGGAAGGGGAGAAAAGGAAGAAAGTGGGAGGGAGGGACATACATAAAACATAAAATTCAAAATGATGGTCACCTCCAAGGGGAGCAAGATGGTGATTACTTCCAACTGTTTTTTGGATTTGGTGGTAGTTTTATTAGTGTTTGTTATTGCATCTAAAAGCAATTAATTAGTTTAAAATAAAATCTAGGAGAGGACCAGGAATAAACCAATGATGCTAGTTGATCATGAACCAAGGGTTATGATTAATCTAAATTTTGATATTTGAGGTCATTTTTATGGCATAAATAAGTACCTGCCCACTGATTATTTACCTGATGACATTTCCTAAATTGGTTAAACTTAAGTTAACTCGTGATCCTTCCCGCAGTCTGTCTCCTTCCGATCCTGAGGATTTCTGTCTTTCACTTCCAGCTAAATCTACCAAGTTAATACTGGACTGTTTGGTGAGGTTTCTGTCTAGGAAAACCTGCAGGAAAGCACCACAAGCAATGCTATTAGAGGTGTAGCAGGCTACACGAGAAGTCAATCTATTTTACATTTACATTCTGAAATATTTTTCTAATTGTATTTCACACCCAAAAAAGATATAATAAAATTTGCAAGTTAAAATGTCATCCTCTTTACAATGACATTTTACAATAACATTATTAGGTCCAAGCATCTCAGTTGCCCCTTCCCTTCTGTAACGTTATTTCCAGTTATGTATTAGATACCAACTATTGTCCTAATATTTCTGTAATCATTAAGTGGTTTTTCTTCTGGCCACGTCAGGTGGCACGTGGGATCTTAGTTCTCTGACAGGGATCGAACACGTGCCCCCTTCAGTGGAAGTGCAGAGTCTTAACCACTTCCCAATCAATAGATATTTTAAAGATACTGTGAAATTTGCAAAATAAGTAACTGTTCAGGATGGTGTAGTCATGTAGTGAAAAGAATGCTACAGGTTGTCTTGCTGTCATGTAATTGTGAGCAAATGATTTAACTTTTCTGAGCTATGATTTAACTTTTCTCAGTTGTAAAATTGGGATGATAGCATATTATTGGGATGTTATGAGGATAAAGTATAATAGATGTAATGGTTCTAATCATGGCTGGCATACACTCAGTTCAGTTCAGTTGCTCAGTCATGTGTGACTCTTTGCGACCCCATGAACCGCAGCACGCCAGGCCTTCCTGTCCATCACCAACTCCCGGAGTCCACACAAACCCATGTCCGTCAAGTCGGTGATGCCATCCATCATCCATCTCATCCTCTGTTGTCCCCTTCTCCTCCTGCCCTCAATCTTTCCCAGCATCAGGGTCTTTTCAAATGAGTCAGCTCTTCGCATCAGGTGGCCAAAATATTGGAGTTTCAGCTTCAACATCAGTTCTTCCAATGAACACCCAGGACTGATCTTCTTTAGGATGGACTGGTTGGATCTCCTTGTAGTCTAAGGGACTCTCAAGAGTCTTCTCCAGCTTCACAGTTCAAAAGCATCAATTCTTCTGTGCTCAGTTTTCTTTATAGTCCAACTCTCATCCATACATGACCACTGGAAAAACCATAGCCTTGACTAGATGGACCTTTGTTGGCAAAGTAATGTCTATGCTTTTTAATATGCTGTCCAGGTTGGTCATAACTTTCTTTCCAAAGAGTAAGCATCTTTTAATTTCATGGCTGCAGTCACCATCTGCAGTCATTTTGGAGCCCAGGAAAATAAAGTCAGCTACTGTTTCCACTGTTTCCCCATCTATTTGCCATGAAGTGAGGGGACCGGATGCCATGATCTTAGTTTTCTGAATGTTGAGCTTTAAATAAACTTTTTCACTCTCCTCTTTCACTTTCATCAAGAGGCTCTTTACCTGCTAATATTGCTACTGACACCAATAAACAGAGTATGCTCGTTTTTATCCAGTTAATTTTGTCTCCTACCTCTAAAATTCCAAATTAAAAAATAGCACAGAAAACCATCTATAAAGTCTATGAATGTAACACTTTATATTCATTGTAAATATAGTACATACAAAGTCTATGAATATGGAGTGAATGCTATATTCATATAGTCTATCAATGTAACATCTTACCTACATTGTAAAATCAAGTGAATAATAATTAAAAGTTTACTTGTGTTCTTAGTTGCTCATTCTGTCCAACTCTTTGCAACACCATGAACTGTAGTCTGCCAGGCTGCTCTGTCCATGGGATTCTCCAGGCAAGAATACTAGAGTTGGGTAGCCATTCCCTTTTCCTGGGGATCTTCCTGACCCAGGGATAGAATCCAGATCTCCTGCATAGTAGGTGGATTCTTTACCATCTGAGTCACCAGGGAAGTTTACAGAGTTCTTTAAAATGTAGTATCTTGGTCTTCCCTGGTGGTTCAGTGGTAAATAGTCTACATGTCAATGCAGGAGACATGGGTTTAAACCCTGGTGCTGGAAGATCCTACATGCCATGGGGCAACTAAGCCCATGTGCCTCAACTATTGAGCCTGTCCTCTAGAGCCCGTGGTCCACAGCAAGAGAAGCCATATCAATGAGAACAACTAGAGAGTAGTTGTTCTCACTGCAACTAGAGAAAAGCCTGCATAGCAATGAAGATCCAGCCCAGCCAAAAATAAGATAAATAAAAATTTTTAAATGTAATATTTAAACTTCCCAACATTTCTACGAGGATAACTATTTGTCTCATTTTACAGAACAAGAAGTTGTGACTCAGGAAAGGTAAATTATTTCCCACAATTTCAGAGCTGGTAAACGGAGTCATACATGGTCTAGTGTTCGTCTAGCAATCCTGGTTAGAACAGGACAATCTTCATTTATTACTATTTTATCTATTACTAGTGCTGTGGCTTAGGAGAAGGGGGTGGTAAAATTGCTTACCCAGGCTTTATGATAACCATTTCTGAATCAAATTGTCCATAACTGTAGCTATCATTCCCTACATCGTTCCCAACCAAGGAGAATGGAGGAGAAAAGTGTGCTTTAGCTTATCAAAGATTCTAGCTAGTGGAGCATTACATGGATGATATGGTTTCAAAGGTTTTATCTTGGACTTTCAAATTTCAGAAAGACACTTCAGTATCTGGTTGTCCTCTAGGCTCATGGATCTGAAAGCTGATCATCATTATATTGGTGATGCATGAAAAGACTGTTAATAGGAATTCTCCATGACAAACCAGAGACTCATTCTCCTATTTCCACAATTTCATCAAACTGGGGGTCAAAACCTGTGTCTCAAAGTATGTAATTTACTTGAGGGAAAACAGCCTTTAGCCCTCCGGGCATTTCTGGGACCTTACTAGTGACCCTCTATCAGTAATGGGATCACTCAGGCCAGAGTGGGGCATGGATGTGGCGGGAGGGAGGCAGGAAAAGACAAGTGTCTTACTTTCTCCTGCTTCTGACCCTATAGTCTATGTTTGGAAATAGCTATCTTAATCCATAGATCAAATCTAAAAAACTCCATAATACGCAGCAGCCCATAATGCTACTGGGAACACATCCCCAGACCCCGTTGGTGAGAGATGGGGACACTGGCATCCAGTTGAATCTAACCTGCTTGAACTGAATGGTGATGACCATGTGAGACCGGCTGCTGCTGGCATTCATGCTGGTCGGAGCTGTGGTCCTTATTTTTGCTCCTTGTTCCATCAGTCTTTCAATCTGGGCATAGTTCTCACAAGGCACTGACTTCAGACCATCCACATAAAAGCCCAGCTGTTGGTCCTCCCTTACTTTTAGCCCTCCGGGTTTCTTTGTCCTGGATAGCAAATCTCTTACCTGTGGCAAAACAAGTAATGCAAACTTCAGGAAGGCACGGAGTTTTGTTTACTTCACTGCTATAGCTCCTTGAATGTATTACATGCTCAGTAAGTATATATTGGATGAATAAATAAAGGTTAAAGTTCTGTAGGTACCAGACAGCCTCATAGCTTAGATAAGTAAGAAACAGAGAAATGACAAGTAAGAAAATAGAGAAATCTGTTGTAGTTAGTGAAATCAGAAGCTTTTTTTTTTTTTTTTTTAAAGGAATTCAGTTTTATTATTTTCAAGTACCTAGAGCACTTCAGGGCTTCCTGGGTGACTCAGATGGTAAAGAATCTGCCTGCCAACGCAGGAGACACAGGTTTAGTCCCTGGGTGTGGAAGATCCCCTGGAAATGGCAACCCACTCCAGTATTCACAGTTTGGAGGCAGAACCAGAAGTAAGAAACCCATGGACAGAGGAGCCTGGTGAGCTACAGTCCATGGGGTTGCACAAAATTGGACATGACTGAATGACTAAACAACAACAAGAGCAGTTCAACTAGACTGCAAACTCCCTGAGGGTGGGAGTTGACTAGTAAATCCTAACATAGCTAACACATAGTAGGCACCCAGTGAAATGCTTCTGGAGAGAACAGTGTAACTGGAGCTTTAAGTTAAGAAGAAATGTTTAATATATTGCATGTAGGATATTGGGGGAACTGCTTCCATAGCTTGAAAAAAATTTTAGTTGGCATCTACAGTTGTCTGACTTTAAATGAAAGTGAAACTGTTAGTTGCTCAGTCATGTCTGAGTCTTTGTGACCACATGGAGCCTGCCAGACTCCTCTGCTCATGGAATTCTCCAGACAAGAATACTGGAGTGGGTAGCCATTCCCTTATCCAGGGGATCTTTCTGACCCAGGGATTGAATCTTGTCTTCTGTGTTGCAGGTAGATTCTTTACCATCTAAGCCACTGGGGAAGCCCCAGTGGTGATTTTAAAGCATTTGTGGTTGAAAATATTGTTTTCTTTTTTTTTTTTTTAATTTTTCAGTGGGATTTATCATACATTGATATGAATCAGCCATAGAGTTACACATATTCCCCATCCCGATCCCCCCTCCCACCTCCCTCTCCACCCAATTCCTCTGGATCTTCCCAGCCCACCAGGCCCGAGCACTTGACACATGCATCCCACCAGGGCTGGTGATCTGTTTCACCATAGATAATATACATGCTGTTCTTTCGAAACATCCCACCCTCACCTTCTCCCACAGAGTTCAAAAGTCTGTTCTGTACTTCTGTGTCTCTTTTTCTGTTTTGCATATAGGGTTATCGTTACCATCTTTCTAAATTCCATATATATGTGTTAGTATGCTGTAATGTTATTTATCTTTCTGGCTTACTTCACTCTCTATAATGGGCTCCAGTTTCATCCATCTCATTAGAACTGATTCAAATGAATTCTTTTTAATGGCTGAGTAATATTCCATGGTGTATATGTACCACA
The DNA here is from genome assembly GCF_963930625.1 of Muntiacus reevesi. Taxonomy (NCBI): domain Eukaryota; kingdom Metazoa; phylum Chordata; class Mammalia; order Artiodactyla; family Cervidae; genus Muntiacus; species Muntiacus reevesi. The sequence goes on along the minus strand of NC_089253.1, from coordinate 77,266,469 downwards.
GCTTCCTTATCCATTCGTCTGCTGATGGGCATCTAGGTTGCTTCCATGTCCTGGCTATTATAAACAGTGCTGTGATGAACATTGGGGTGCACGTGTCTCTTTCAGATCTGGATTCCTCAGTGTGTATGCCCAGAAGTGGGATTGCTGGGTCATATGGTAGTTCTATTTCCAGTTTTTTAAGAAATCTCCACACTGTTTTCCATAGTGGCTGTACTAGTTTGCATTCCCACCAACAGTGTAAGAGGGTTCCCTTTTCTCTACACCCTCTCCAGCATTTAATGCTTGTAGACTTTTGGATAGCAGCCATCCTGACTGGCGTGTAATGGTACCTCATTTAGGTTTTGATTTGCATTTCTCTGATAATGAGTGATGTTGAGCATCTTTTCATGTGTTTGTTAGCCATCTGTACGTCTTCTTTGGAGAAATGTCTGTTTAGTTCTTTGGCCCATTTTTTGATTGGGTCATTTATTTTTCTGGAATTGAGCTTCAGGAGTTGCTTGTATATTTTTGAGATTAATCCTTTGTCTGTTTCCTCATTTGCTATTAGAAAATATTGTTTTCTTATTAACCTAAATATGCTCCTAGTAATCTTGTTAACTCTTGTAGTTGATTAGCAACTCCTTTGTGGATAATGTAAAAGTAAATTATCTCTTTCTGAACTGTCACAAATTTTGTATCACTAAATAATGAAGTCTTACTTTTCTAAGAACAGTGATAAATGAAACTTAATTAAAAGTTCATAACATTCAAAGTACCTAATGTTCTGCCTAGGTTAAATCATGCTACCACCACTCTGAATCTCTACTTCCAAGAAACTTATCTAACCCAAACAGGATTTGCTATAGCAAACCTAACACAAGAATATAGATACTTCTTTGGATCTCATTATTATTATTATTGGAGATTTATGTGATGTCACACTTAGACCGTGGCCTCAGGTGAAAGCCCATGTTGCATTTCCCCCCAGAAAGCCACTTCTGCCTGGGCACAGCAGGTCGAGCTATGGGAGCCTGCTAGAGCCTGAGCCCCTGCAGAGGAGAGTTGGTATTTCATGATGCAGTGAGGTCTAGGCTGGGAATCTGACCCGGGTTCTTACTTCTGGTTCTGCCTCCTAACTGTGAGAGCTTTGGAGAGTCTCCTACACTGCCAGTTTTTTCCTCATAAGAGGATGGGAATGGACTAAATGATTTCTAAGATCTCCCCCAGCTCAAATATTCTGTAGCTTTAAGTCCTAGAGTCAAGTTGCTAGGGAAACACTGACAGAAACAACCGCCCTGGGCCAGGCACAATGATAACCACTTGCAGGAGCTGTCTCACACCAGGAGGTCCCTCGTGATAAGGAACTTGGTGCTGGCACAGAAAACTAACTGGGAGAATTCAGGAGGGGCCAAAAGGAGAGAGCAGACCCCACCCCATAATATGTCTTACTAACCTCCCAGAATCCTTCATGCTGGAGTCCATCTTAGCTGAGAGTTGCTCACGCTCCAAGGAAGGGCCCTGAGTTGTGGGCCAAGCAAGATGACTGGCCAGAGACAACCTAGAAACTAACCCCATCACCACAACACCCCAGACTGCCAGCCACGTGGCAGAGCAGTTCTCCTGGATCCCCTTACCCCGCTGCCCTCCTCCCAGGTGCCCCGTTCCCAATAAGGTCTTTTGCTTTGTCCTATGTATCTCTCAGATAATTCTTTTCTGAGGGCTAGATAAGAACCTGCTCTTGGCCCAGGAAAGGGTTCCCCTTCCTGCAACAGAGGCAAGATCACACACAGATTGAATTCAGGCAAGAAAAATTAGGGCAGTGAACAGAAGAGCCAGAGATAGGAAGACATTGAAATGGTGACAACTTCTGCCTTAACTAGGAAGCCTTTTCTGTAACTTCCACTGAGCGATATAAATTGTTAACAAGTGGCATCTAAGGCTGAAGATATGTCTGAATAGGGCTCATTAGAAAAAAAGTTAAGTAGGTTTAACCAGACAGAATGCAAGTGTGAGGGCCCAGAGATGAGGGCAGTTCCTGGCACTGGACTCTTCAGGTAATACCTGGAGACTGTCAGTGATTATCATGAGACCTTCCGCACTCACTTCAGCCCCTATGGGACTCTCCTAGCTCTGCCTCTATCTGGCACTCCTTCAAATACAACTTCGCTCTGCTGCTAGAGAAATCTTCTGAAACTAAGGCTGATTCTCTTACTTCCCTGTTTAGAATCTTTCGCTGATGCTCCATTGTGTACCAAAGGGCATTTGCCGTCTGGCAACTGATGCTCCATCTCCTGATGCTTCCCCATTCTCACCTCCCTGGATGCTTCTAACTCTGGCTACCTAGAGCCCTCACTGTTCCCTTAAACGCTGTGTGCTTTCACATGTTCCTGGACTTGCTGGTACTAACCATGCCACCTAAAATGCCCCCAGCCCTCCTCCTCCTGGCTCACCAAACTCATAGCATCTTTCAAGACTCAGTCTAACTCCTCTGTTTACAAACAGCACCAACAATCACAAGTAGTATTAGTTGCTCTCTCTTCTATGACTTTTTACCATTCATGCAGCATACATGATATATTTTATTACTGTCTGGAGAGGATGTAAAATCTCCCACCAAGCTTCTCCATGGCAGAAGTCACGTCTTAGGTTTTATTCATCCTCAGAGTCTAGTGCGATGTCTCAAACATTAAAAGTATCTAATAAACTTCACTTTGATTATTGAAGTACTACTGGAAAAATACCAGACTCCTAGCTGGTGAGACATGAAGAGGTTATAAGCATGTCCATGTCCTTATTTTAGAGATGAGAAAACAAAATTCCAGAGAGATTATCTTCATTAATAGGTATCAGTAGGGGATCCACAATGTGATGCCATTTCCCTGTTCCTTCCATCTGAACTTGCTAATGAAGTGAAGCTGCCTATTTGGTATGAAATAAAGGAGTCATACTGTCTTCCAGGCCCATCACTTTGAAAGAAATAGAAACTTAATCAGTGACTTTAGCATAACAACCCATTTGAATTTGCTATCAACCTTCAACCATAGTAAATGACTCATGGAAGCATATGAGAAACAAAATGGATATTTTCTCTCCTTAATATAAAGAGAAAAACATGGACAGATTTATTCCATCAATGTTTATTTAGCAATGATTAAGTGCAAGACTTTGGATAGTGCTTGGAGTTATATAAGAAATCTTAGGATATGAAACTGCCCTTAAGAAACTTACAATTAAAGATACCTTTGTGAATTTATCCATGCAGCAAAACTTAGGGGCATCCATTTTAAACCAAACTATACTAAACTAAACCAAACCAAACTAAACCAAATTATACTAAGTATTGCAAATAGAAAGGTGTAATCCTTTGTTCTGGAAATATAAATATGGAAATAAAATTTTATAGTGTAAGGGCAAAGGGAAAGGGTAGAATGAAAAAGGACTTTCTGAACACCGAGTGTTTGCTTAGTACTACGTCTCAATGTGCAGTCTAGTTTATTGCATTTATTTTAAACACTATTTATTTATCTAGCTGTGCTGGGTCTTAGTTGCAGCATGGGAGATCTTTAATCTTCACTGCAGCATGCAGGATTTTTAGTTGTGGCATGTTGGCTCTAGTTCCCTGATCAGAGATCAAACCCTGGCCTCCTGCATTGGGAGTGTGGAGTCTTAGCCACTAGATTGTGGTCCCCGGTTGTGTCTTATTTTAAATTCTCTGCTTTATAAATAAGCAATCTGAGCTCTGAGATAAAGTAATTGTCCAAAGTCACAAAGCTAATAACTGAGAGAGCTGGGATCTGAAACCATATTTCAACTATGATCAGATTTGCTAAATGGCTGAAGAAAAATCAAAAGAAAAATATTTTGTGACACATGAAAATTATGTGAAATTCAAGCCTCAGTGTCTATAAACAAAGTTGTATTGGTACACAGCTCACCTACACTTATACTTCACTTACACATCAGCTGTGGCCATTTTTGCTCTCTGAGGGCAGAGTACAGTAGTTGTGATAGACACTTTAAGGCCCTCAAAGTCTAAAATACTTTATGTCTGTACTTTGAAGATAAAGTTTACCAACCCCCGTACTGAAGTCAACTGCTTTAGGATGTATAGATAAGCTGACATTTGAACTGGACTTGAAGTTCAGTGGTTTCTCTAAGACCAGAGAAACCAAGAAGGGTATTCTAGGCAGAGGAAGGATAGATGTAGGAGGGAAGGACGTATTGTGGAAAGGGAGAAAGTTCCTTTGTGGCTGATTCAAGGAGTGTGTAGAGATAGAAGGACATAAGATGAAGTGGAACCTAGCTAAAATGAGGTAGGTTAGGGCTAGATAGTCGACGCCAGGCTAATGGGTGTTGATTTTATCTGTAGGATGGATGGGGAGGGGGGGAGCCCCTGCCATTTTTTAAACTGCAGAGAATCACTCAGAATTGTCTGTCAGAAAATATAATCACTGTTACCTGTTCGTTGTAAATTTCCAGCATGCTGAATGTAACCTGTATAGGGAAGAGCATAAAGTAAATTAGGATTCTCTTGAAACAGTCACCTTTGGGAGAAAGAAAAAGAAAAAAGGACTATGGAAACAACATAAATGTACAACAAAGGAAAAAGCTAAATATTAAAATAGTGAAACTCAATTTCACATGCAATATGAGATTCTGAAATAATTTTAATGATGTGGAGGAAGTTCTTAATATAAACCAAAAACAGATTCAAAAGTGTGTGTGTGTTTTGGTCTTGATTGTGAACAGAAAGAAAAGCTTTTTCTTTATTGTTCACTCTCCAATCTGAACAGATGCAGAGAAAAAGATTGGTCTTTACCTTACCATGCAACGTTAGCCAATCTCCTACCCCCTAAACAGAAGACTGGAGGAAACTGAGTGACTAGTCTAGAGAAAAGGCTCTGAGATATTGACACTTTGTCGCCACTTTACCCTCCTTGGGAAAAGCTGGCTTGTCTGTTAGCCACCCTTAGGTGAGTCTGGGCAGTCAAACCCCACCTCCCAAGAACTTCCAGCTAGCTTCAGAGAGCATCACAGTTTTAAAATGAACAAATGGGAGGGAAGGTCAAAATGGTAGAATAGGAGGACATGAAGCTTACTTCCCTCCACTCACACATCAGTAACATGTCTACATGTGGAGCAATTCTCACCAACATTGAGTTGGAACTGGCTGAAAGACTCTTACACAACCAAGGCGGGGGAAGAGATCCACAGAGAATTAGGTAGGAAAGAAAGAGAAGGAATCAGTTTGGGGTCTACTCCCCTGGGAGGGAGACAGAAGAGGAGAGAGATTACTGGCTTGAAGGGAGTGAGAGGTATGAAACCAAAATGGGCAAGCCAGCCCAGGATCTGTCACCAGTAGGATGAGTCCCCGCCGGAAACCAGTGGGACTGACAGCGGGCTGTAAGCCACGTAGACTCCACTCATGAGAATGTGCCCACACTTGCTCACTCCAGAAACAAGGCACAGAAGACAGATTAAAACTGCGTGGGACTCTGGTCAGTTTCCTGCAACTGCCCTGGCGAGCCCCACACCCAGCCAGAGTTGAGCAGCCACTCCACCCCATCTTGTCTCAGCACTGCTGCCCTCTGGGGGTAAGGGTGCTGGTGCTGGGAGGGGAAGAACAGACACAGAACACAGGAGCCGTCTGGGACCCAACCCTCTAGGCGTCTGCTCTGGCAACTTGGCAACGCCGCTCCCTACTGGGTAGTGACAGCCACTGAGAGAGGAGAAGCCTCAGCTCACACCTGGTTCTGACCCTAGCCCCTCCATTTCCAGAACTTCCCAGACAAGCAAAAACTAAGAGTTTATCAGTACTAAGTCAACCCTAAAAGCAATGTTAATAGGTCTTCTCTAAGTGGAAAAAGAAAAGGCTACAACGAGTTAGAATCTATAGGAAACAAAAAATCCCACTAGTAAAGGTAAATATATAATAACGGCTGTGGATCAACCAATTAAACAAACTAGTATGAAGATAAATGGGCTTCCCTCATAACTCAGTTGGTAAAGAATCGCCTGCAATGCGGGAGACCTGGGTTCGATCCCTGGGTTGGGAAGATCCCCTGGAGAAGGGAAGGGCTATCCACTGCAGTATTATGGCCTGGAGAATTCCAAGGACTGTATAGTCCATGGGGTCACAAAGAGTCAGACACAACTAAGTGACTTTCACTTCTCTTCACTTCATGAAAATAAAAGACAAAAAAAAAATTGTGCAGTCATCCAAATTGGCTTTTGAGCAGCGAGCAGTTACCCCACTTTTGGTAACAATATCTCATTGTGGTTTTGAGCTTCATTTCCCTAATAATTAGTGATGTTGAACATCTTTTCACGTCCCTGTTGGTCATCTGTATATATTCTTTGGATAAGTGCCTATTCAGGTCCTCTGCCCATTTTTAAATTGGGATGTTTGTTTTTTTGCTGTTGAGTTGTATGTGTTCGTTATATATTTTGAAAATTGACCTCTTATTGGATGTATGATTTGCAAATATCTTCTCCCATTCAATAGGCTGCCTTTTCATTTTAATGATGGCTTCCTTCTCTGTGCAAAAGGTTTTTCATTTTATCGATTCCATTTGGTTATGTTTGCTTCTCTTTTCCTTACTTTTGAGTCAGAGCCACAAAAACACCGCTAAGACTGATTTCAGTGCAGTTAGTACCTATGCTTTCTTCTAGAAATTGAATGGTTTCAAGTCTTACATTCAAGTATTTAATGCACATTAAGTTAATTTTGTGTATGGTATAAAATGAAGTGAATTTTAGTCACTCAGTCACGTCTGACTCTTTGCAACCCAGTGGACTCTAGCCTACCAGGCTCCTCTGTCCATGGAATTTTCCAGGCAGGAATACTGGAGTGGGTTGCCATTTCCCTCTCCAGGGGATCTTCCTGACCCAGGAACTGAAGCTGGGTCTCTGGCATTACAGGCAAACTCTTTACCATCTGAGCCACCAGGGAAGCCCTATGACATAAGATAGTGGTCTAGTTTCATTCTTTTGCACGTGACTAGCCAGTTTTCCTAACACTGTTTATTGAACAGATTCTCCTTTTCTCACTGCATGTTCTTCACTCCTTTGTCATAAATTAATCATCCATATATGTATGAGCTGATTTCTGGGCTCTCAGTTCTGTTCTATTGATCTCTGTGTCTGTTTTTGTACCAGTACCATACTTTTTTCAATTTAAAAATTTAATGAATTCCTAAATATTTGAAAATATAATTCCAGAGAAATTATTTAAAAGTCTACCACTGAAAGAAAAAGATAAAATCAGAAAACTTCATAAAAAACACTTTTTGAAAAAGTGAGTATCTGACACTAAAGAATATTGCAATTATTTTTCACTTTTTAAAAACCTTTTTATTTTGTACTGGGGTATAGTTGATTAATAATGTGGTGATAGTTTCAGGTGAATAGCGAGGGACTCAGTCGTACATATACATGTATCCATTCTCCCCAAACTCTCCTCCCATCCAGGATGCCACATAACATTGAGCAGAGTTCCATGTGCTTTATAGTAGGTCCTTCTTGGTTATCCATTTTAAATATAGCAGAGTAGTATCATACTTTCTTGATCACTATAGATTTGTAGTATAGTTTGAAATAAGGGAGTGTGATGCTTTCAGCCTTGTTTTTCTTTCTCAAGATTGTTTTGACTACTTGGGGTCTTTTGCAGTTCTATACAAATTCTAGAATTATTCTACTTCTGTGAAATTTGCCATTAGACTTTTGATAGGGATTGTATTGAATCAGTAGATAAATTTGAGTAGTATGGGCATTCAGATAATATTAATTCTTCCAACTCATGAACATGGGATGCAATTCCATTTATTTGTGCCTTCATCAGTTTCTTTCATCAGTGTACTATAGTTTTCTGTGTACAGGTGTTTCACCTTCTAGGGAAAGTAAGAAACTATGTTAGGACAATTAAGAAACAAGATAATATTCTTAATTTAGAAATAAAAATAAATTAAGATGAGAACACACCTTAAGATGTCTGCTTCTATGACACTCAAAGTGCCTCTAAAAAATATTTTCCTGGGTTTGCCTCCATAGAACCAGAAAAACTCAACATTTTATTTGATTTTGTAATGATATAAAGATTTTGGTATGGAAAATTAACATTATCCTAAAGTAGATATGCTGATAACTTCCACTGAAGGCAAGGAATTTCCACAATGAAAACAAATATTTTTCCTTAAAGAAGGGATTCTAGAATAATACATACCTGGTATTCTTGATTTTTGTCTCGGTTCTCAATTGCTTGAAATAGCTCTTCACACACATTTGGAATGATACCCTTGTTTGCACCAAACCCAATCATGGAATAGCTTTTTCCAGAGCCAGTCTGCCCATAGGCCAAGAGAGTAGTATTATAGCCTTGCCAAGCACTGTCCAGAATTCCTCTGCCAATATCATGAAAAACCTCTTTCTGGAAAGAAAATTGCAGGTATTATGTTCAGCACAGATTTTTTACAGTACTTTTAAAATCTAACATTCTGGTTTTGATGAATTCCACCTTAATTAGTATCATTCAACTTACTTGAAATATAACTCAGATGCTATCTTAGAACCAAAGGAATAAAGCTGGAAACCAAAAAAAGATTTGTCAGTTTGGAAGATACTGATCACCATGGGATCACCACAGATCTTCAATTAGCTAGTACCCATCAGTAACGGACTTGTGTATTTTACAAAACATGGGATAGGTCTTTAAAATTCAGCAAATAGACAAAAATTTCAAGGCTCCAAGGGACACAGACCAGCCAAAGTGTTTTCATTGGGTTGGCCAAAGCGTTCAGTACATTTAGAAAAACTTATCAGAAAATGGTGAATTTTTGTATAACAATTTTAATATTGAAGATGGAAAAATAAAAGCAACATTTTGGCATATTATGCATATTATTTCAAGAAAAGTAAAAAAAAATTATGCAATGTATGGAGAAGGTGCTGTGGCTGATCAAATGTGTTAAAAGTGGTTTGTGGTTTCCCTGGATATGTTCCATGGTCGAGTAGACTGCTTGAAGTTCAAGGTCAACTATCACAATTCTTTCAGTCTTTTAAAACTGTCTTTTAAAAACTGAGATAGAATTGACATATAACATTAAATAGTTTCAAATGTATAGCATAATGATTTGATATAGGTATTTATTGAGAAATGATTACCAGAATAATTTATTGAGAAATGATGACCAGAAGTTCACACCCATTACTTCACAGAGTTAAACATTTTTTTCTTCAACGAGAACATTTAAAGTCTACTCTCTTAGCAACCTTCGAATGTACAATGTTGGAATGTTAACTCCAGGCATACCTCAGAGATACTGTGGGTTCAGTTCCAAACCATCACAATAAAGAAAGTAAGGCAGTAACATGAGTGACACAATTTTTTTGGTTTTCCAGTGCACATAATAGTTATGTTTACACTATACTGTAATTTATTAAGTGTGCAATAGCATGACATCTAAAAAAATGTATATATCAATTAAAAAATATCTTACTGCCCAAAAATGCTACCCATCATCTGAGTCTTCAAGGAGTCACAATCTTTTTGTAATAGTATCATCAAAGATCACTGATCACAGATTACTATGAGAAATTGAAAAAAGAAGTCTTAAATATTTGGGAAAGTTACTAAAATGTGACACAGAGACATGAAGTGAGCAATGTTGGAAAAATGGCACCAATTGACTTAGGCTTGCTTGATTCAGGACTGCCAGAAATCTTCAATTTGTGAAAACAAAAACAAAATGCCCAAATACTGTATCTGAAAAGTGCAATAAAGCAAAGCACCTGTATAATCACCATGCTATACATTACATCTCTAGGACTTGTTTATCTTATTGGAAGTTTGTAACTTTTGATGTCCTTCACCATTTTCACCCAAATACCTGTCTCACCCCACTCAACTCTAACCTTGAACACTAAGCCCCTGCCTCTGGAAACCACTAATTTGTTCTCTGTTATCACGTTCATTTTTAAAAATATTCCACATTTAGTATTTCTTTTTCTGTCCAACTTATTTTCCTTAGCATAATGTCCCCAAGGCCCATCCATCTTGTTGCAAATGATGGCATTTCCTTCTTTTTAATGGTTGAATAATATTCTATTGTCTATATATGTATGTATATATACATATATATTTCTTGGTGGCTTATATGGTAAAGAATCTGCTTGCAATGTGGGAGACCTGGGTTCGATCCCTGGGTTGGGAAGATCCCCTGGAGGAGGGCATGACAACCCACTCCAGGATTCTTGCCTGGAGAATCCCATGGACAGAGGAGCCTGGTGGGCTACAATTCATGGTGTTACAAAGAGTCAGACATGACTGAATGACAGACATGACTGAGTGACTAAGCACAGAACTGCATATATATATACGCACACATATATTTTCTTTATCAATTGTCTTGATGATTGTAGATCTACCTACAATGGGTTTCAGATCTTCAAATTAATGTTGGCTACTGTAAGTCCTTTACAATTCCATGTAAATTATTGAAATAGTATAATTTCTGTAAAAAGTTACCATTGGCATTTTGATTGAGATTTTTTTGAATCTGTTGATCAATATGACTTCTTAATAATGTTGAGTCTTCTGATTCGTCTTCCTCTTCTTAATGTTTTATCGTGCACAGATTTTGCATAGATTTTGTAAATTTAACTGTTTCATGGTTTTGATGTTGCTGTAAATATTTTACAATCTTAATTACATTATTGTAATTATATGTGATTATAAGTATAAGTAATTACATAAATAAATTACAATCTTAATTTCCAGTTGCTCACTGCTGGCATCGAGAGATGGCTTCTCAGGTGGCTCAGTGGTAAAGAATCCTCTTGCGAATACAGGAGACACAGGAGATGGCGGGTTCAATCCCTGGGTAGGGAAGATCCACTGGAAGAGGAACTGGCAACCCATTCCAATATTCTTGCCTGGAGAATCCCATGGACAGAGGAGCCTGGCAAGCTGGAGTCCATTGGGTCACAGAATTGGATACAAATAAGCATGCATGTAGCATAGGGAATTCTATCAATTCTTATATATTGACCTTGGTTAACAAACTTATTCACTGTAGTAGCTTTTCACCCTCCTTTTCAGCAGATTCCTTAGGGCTTTTTTCATAGATGATTATGTTATCTGCAAGTAGTTATACTTCTTCATTTTCAATCTGCATATCATTCATTTCCTATTAATTGCCTTATTGCCCTGGCTGGGGCCTGCAGTGGATGTTATATAGAAATAATGAGATTGGACCTCCTTGCCTTGTCCCCATTCTGAGGGGCAACACATTCAGTGTTTTACCATCAAATGTGATGTTACTTATGTATTTGAGGGAAGTTCTATTTCTAAGAGGCTTCCTCCTATTTTTAAATTTGCTGAGAGTTTTTATCATGACTGGGTATTGAATTTCATCAATTGCTTTTTCTGCATCTGATCATATATTTTTCCCCCTCCTGATTCTGTTCATATGATTAATTACATCAATATTCATATGTTAAACTGATATAAAGTCCCACTTTATAATGATGTATTTTAAAAAATATACTGTTGGATTCTATTTGCTAAAATTTTGTTAATAATGTTTGTGTCTATCTTCATGAAGAAGGGTACTGATCTGCAGTGGGGTTTTTTTTGTAGTATTTGGCTGGGTTTTGGTGTAATATTGGCTTCAAAAATGAATGGTCCTTCTATCATCTACAAGATTTTTTTTTTCTGAGTTATCACTATTTCTTCCTTTAGTAGAATTCACAGAAAAGTCATCTGGGCTTAGGTTTTGGGAGCAGAAGTTAAACTATAAATTTCTTTAATAGATATAGGGATACTTGAGTTGTCTATTTTTCTGTGGACTTCAATAGATTGTATCCATTTCATCTATGTTAAATTTAGTGGCATTAAGTTGTTCATAATATTCTCTTATTATTTTTTAATGTCTGTAAGAGACATAGCAATGTGTGTTTCATTTCTCATCTTTGTGTTTTGTATCTTTTCTCCTTTCTCCCAGGTTTTGGTTTCACTGATTTTTTTCTATTATTTTACTGTCTTATATTAGTCTTCTTTAATCCCTTTCTTGCTTTTTCTATACTCTTCTTTTTCTAAATTCTTAGGTGGAGGAAGCCTAGGCTGTTGATTTGAGATTGTTCTCTAGTATAATCACTTCATGCTCTAAGCCCTGATTTGGCTGCATCCCACAAATTTTGACAAATGTTTTGATTTTCATTCAGTTCAAAATATTTACTAATTTCTTGTATTCTTTATTCCCCGGCCTATGGATTATTTAGGAGACTGTCATTTTCTAAATACCATGGAGTTTCCTAATAACTTTCAGTCATTCCTTTCTAGTTTAATTCCATTGTGGTCAGAGAAGATACTTTGTATGATTTCAGTTATCTTACATCTATTGGGACTAGTTTTATGATCCAGAATATAATTTACCATAAAGTCCATGCTCACTTGAAAAAAAGTGTGTAGTGCTGTGGTTGAACAGAGGGTAACAAAATTGTTCTATAGTTGTCAATTAGGTTGATAATATTGTTCTGGTCATCTGTACTATTGATCTGGGGTTATTTGCTCTATTACTCAGAGAGGAGTGATGAAGTCACCAATCAATGGCAGATTTGAATATTTCTCTTTCAGTGTCCACCAGCTTCTGCTTTGTGTACTTTGAAGTTCTGTTAGTAAGTACATACCCACTTAGGATGGTATGTATGCAATATTTCTTGTACTGAAGTCTACTTTGTGTGATATAAATATAGCATCTATAGTTTTCTTCTTCTTAGTGTTAACACGAGTATCTATTTATTTATATTTAAATTGTGTTTGTGTAGACAGATATGGGGCTTCCCAGGTGGCTCAGTGATAAAGAACCTGCCTGCCAATGCAGGAGATACAGGAGATTCAGGTGGCGTCCCTGGGTCAGGAAGATTCCCCTAGAGTAGGAACTGGCAGCAGCTCCAGTATTCTTGCCTGGAGAACCCCTTGGACAGAGGAGCCTGGCGGCCTCTGTCCCATGGGGTTGCAAAGAGTGGGACGCAACTGAGCACTCACGCACTTAAGATGACATAGTTGGATCCAGCTTTTCCTATCCAATCTGATTATCTGTATCATCTAATTAGTGTGTTTATTTACACCTGATAAAATAACCAGTGGTTGGCATTGACTCTATTATCTTGCTATTTGTATTCTGCTTATTTCATCTCCTCCTTGTTTCTCCCTCCCACTCTTTTCCTGCCATGCTCCAAGTTTCTTTCATAATTTTATTTTCCCACAGTTGACTCATTAGTTATACTTCTGTTGATTGATTTTTTTATTGATTGCTCTAGGACAGTGGTTCCCAAAGTGCATTCCGAGAAGACCTATGAAATTCTTTCAGTCCGTTTGTGAAGTCAGAACAATTTGACAGAGTATTTTTAGGCGTGGTTTAATAAAGGCTATAATCTTTGAGCTGAGTTTTCAAAGATGAGTAGGTAGACAAGAAGAACAGAGAGAAAAGGTTGAGAAGAAATGAACAGAGCCTCAGTAACCTGTGGGGAAATCTCAAGCATATATGTAACTGGACTCATAGAAGGAATAAAGGGAGACAAAAAATACTTGGAGAAATTATGGTTGAAATTTTTTCAAAATGGAAATTACGAACACATGGATTTATTCTGGTTAATGAGCTCTATCCACATTGAAATGACCACTTTTCATTTGTACTCCATTGTATCCCACATATATTATTATAGAACCTGGAACATTTGAATGCACTTTTTTGCCTGTCTCCCTACGCCAAATTCTGAGCAACTTTCAGGTAGAATAGTGTATGGCACATGGTAAATACTCAATAAACCAAAATTCTCAAATGCTGAGTGCCACACAAGTTTGGCTTATTTTGCTTATATCAGAGAGGAAAATATAACTGACTTGACCAATATTCCCTTTTCTACACAAGTAAATACATAAAAAAATAACAGACTTAAGTGTCTAAAAAATTACTTAGGCAACAGCTACACTTTTGGACTTCATAAAAAAATCAAGGTACTAATATATGGTTAACACTCAAAAAAAAAAAAAAAACAAACAAAAAACCTTCCATTGATGCTATTTTAAAGTAATTTACCTGGCCTGCAAATTTACTGCCAGAATCAGCTGAAATAAACACACCATCTTTATCCTTTTGAAATCCACTGTGAGACCAATATGCCAGGTCAAAAGTAAACGTCTTCGTATGTCCTGGATTCTTAGGGTCTTGTATAATGGTGGTGGTCCTGGAATGCATGGAAATCACACATTTGCTCCCAGAATTCTTCTCTCTCTATAGTCAAAATCACAAATTCAAGTCAATCATTACAGTTTTCCTGTCATCCAATTTTTTTGCAGGTCTTTACATCTAGTAAGAAATTAAGCCAATAACTTACCGTTCATTCATTTTGTTCTCTAATTATTCTTAGCAGCTGTTATGACAACAGTTGCTGTTATGGGTCCTCAGAATTTTTGAAAGGCTTGTCTCTAGTCATATTAACTTTCTGAGAGTAGCATATCTAACCCTCAACTATGCTAATAGCATAAACTACAGCTATGAGAATCAGAGATCCATTCCCAACATGACAACGTAAGACGCTCCACTGTCCCACTCTCCAACAAAACTGGTGAAAAGTATTAATAAAAAAAATGAAAATGACAAAAGAAAAAAAAGGAAATGGTTCTAAGAGCAACAGCCAATGAAGAAAGATCTATTCCAGAAATCTATCAAAATTTGGTAAGAAAGGAGAGTCCATGGTGTTTAAGCAAGACTATTCCTTCTCTCTCCACTGTCAGGTCAGCCAAGGAGAGACAACTCCAGACCGCTGGAGCTGACAGCAGAGGGCTCCTTCTCCTTGGGTCCCAGGAGGAGGGATTTCTTCCTGAGAGGAGAGTGTCGGCATTTCTCACCCTGCCGCCTTCTACCCGTGACTGAGGCTTCATGTGAGAAAGTATGGATGAGAGGTGGGAGCTCCTTCTTTTACCCACTTTCCACACATGGAACAGAGACTCTACCTTGGTTGCAGCGTGCTGAGAATACTGGGGTGCTGATCACACCTGCCCTGGCTCCCGAGGTGGTGGTTCTCTGCCAGGAGAGACAAGCTGAGAAGACTGCAGGTAGTTGTTCCACACTGACCGAACACTGGGCTTCTGGAGCAGGGCCATCATACAGAGTAGCTTCCTTGTGTCCCCACCCACAAATCCAGAGCCCTGGTTTAGAGATCTTGCCTGGGCACTTAACCTCTTCCCAAAGGAACTGACTTCCTTTGCCCCCTTAGAGAAGTTCCACACGAAGAGCACTCTTAAGAACAGAGGTGGCTGTGATGAAGGTGGCAATTCAGAGATTCAAGATAACAGGTTAAAGTACAGGTTTCTCTGGTTTGGCTTCCCTGGTGGCTCAGAGAGTAGAGAATCAGCTTGCAATGCAGGAGACCCGGGTTCAGTCCCTGGGTAGAAAGATCCCCTGGAGAAGGAAATGGCAACCCACTCCAGCATTCTTGCCTTGGGAAATTCCATGGACAGCGGAGCCTGGCAAGCTACATGGGGTCGCAAAGTCAGACACAACTGAGTGACTTTCACTTTTTTTTTTTTTTTTGTCTGGTTTGCTGGGGAGGAACCCACCTGGACTCAGAAAAAATATCAATCACTCATCTCAGAAACTAATCCTTTAAAAGGGAAAAAAAAAAAAAAAAAGGAACCAGAATTTGATTGAAATAGCTCGTAGAGCAATTTATGCCCCTGGACATTGTTGAAAACAGAGCAATCAGTGGACTTCACAGTTTGGTGTGGTCAAGAGAGAAAGGGGGCCCTACAAAAACTGCTACCATCCCACAGTGACCAGGTAGGAGACGAGACTTCACTAAAATAATCCAGCCAATCACTAAACAAATGTTGGGGAAGTTCATACAAATAGTCTTGTCCAGGCTTCAGAAACAGCAATAGGCCTTTGACTGATCAGAGACCCTGAAAGGAATTACATGCCAAACTGCTGACTGGCAGGAACGCTGCAAGTAGGCCTTGAGAACCAACAATCAAGGGAATAAATAACATGAACAGGAATGAGTCACAAAACTTCCTGGGCCTTGGGAATCTGGCCAGTTCCCAGGGATCATAGAACATTCTGAGACTTATGACTAGAAATATGAACATTTAACACAATAGCCAAAAATGCATATTTGCATGTAAGCTGATGACTATCAGCCAGCCTGCAGCTTAGTGATAAAAGCAGGACTCCTTTGGATGGCACTCTCAAGTCTCACCCATGGAATGGATGCACTGCCTGAGACCTTCAAACTGGGGACTCCAGATTGCTGTTCCAGGGACTTCCCAGTGTTCCTTAACTCTGGATGTAGATGTTCCCCCAATTTGGTGATGTATATGGATATGTATTTCCTGCTATACTGCTTGTGGATCTTCCAACTGGGGCTGTGGCTTGAATCTGGATGTATTTCCCCAATTTGGTGATGTATATATATTTATCTCTTGCTATACTGCTTGTCCTCATACTGTAACTTACTATAAGAAACTTCCTTAATTCTTGCCTACTTAAAGACAAAGTGGTTATTTTGCCAGTGAATCCTCTGAACCTGAACGTTCTTCAGCAGAAGGCAAATCTTTCAGCAAAACAAACAAGCAAATAACAATAACAAGCTATAGAGGGGTGGGAAGACCAGTACTCAGATTTGCTACAATATATTATCTAAAATGTCCAGTCTGTCCAATAAAAAACTGTGACTGCAAAGAAATAGGCAAGTAAGATCCATACACTGGAAGGGAAGCAACAGAACTGGCAACAAACTGGCAACTCTGTTTCTGGAAACAGAAACTGAATGATCTGATGCAGGAGTTACCAGAAAAGTAAAAACTATAAATATATTCACAGCACTGAAGGAAACCAGATTAAAGAAATAAAGGAAAGATTATAAAGGAATAATATAAACTGATTACATTAGATAATTTAGATGAAATCGACAAATTCCTAGACACCAAGTATGAAAAACTCAAGAAATAGACAATTTGAATAGACCCATAACAAATGAAGAGATTGTAGTAAAAACAAAACTACTCATCAAGAAATGGCTAGGCTGCTTGATTCTATCAAACATTAAACTCTTCCAAGACATAGCGGAGGGAATACTCCCTAACTTATTTTTATGAAGCCAGAATTATTACCCTGATACTAAATAGAGACAAAGATATCTCAAGAAAATAAAGCTACAAACCAGTATCTCTTGTAAGATACTGCAAGAATCCTCAACAAATCATTACTACTGTGAATCCTGCAACATATAAACAGAATTATACACCATAACCAAATGAGATTTATCCTAGGGAGGCAAGATTGGGTTTAACATCTGAAAACGTTTCTACTGTTTCAATTTTATGACCTTTGACATCCATGAATTCATAGAGATAGTGAACAACTTAACCTTTCGTGCATATCAACCAATCTGAAGGTCACATCCCAAGCACCTCCTTTATCTAATTCACACCCCAAGTCAGTGTTTCTCCCAACTCACATTACCCCAGAACAAGGAACCTAACAACTAGGCTGCACCTGACCAACTGAAGTCTAGATCTCATGGAAACTATACTAACTATCCAATCCTAAAACTGCTCAAACTTGCCTACTGTGCCTTGCCCATTCCTTCCTGTAAAAACCACAATAAGGGTGTGGGCCAGGCATCCTTTTCTCCCTTTGATACTTCCCTGTATGGCTACATGAAATGCTCCTTTCTCTTGAAAATTATAAGGCAGTGATTGCTGAATCTGTCACATTATATCTGATTAAAACAAATCTTGGGTACACTTTAAAATAATGATCAATGTAATATGTATCAATAGAATTAAAAAATCACATACCATCTCAACATGTAGAAAATGCATATGACAAAATTCAACACTCTTTCATGATAAACACACTCAAAACACATCAGTAACAGAATGGGACTTCCTCAATCTCAAAAGGGGCATCTATGAAAAACTCATGACTACTATCATACTGAAGTCAAGGCTGACTATTACTCTCTAAGAACAGGAAGAAGACAAGGATTTCTACTCTTGATGTTTCTATTCAACATTGCATGGGAGGGTCTAGCCAGGGAAATTAAGCAAGAAAAGGAAACAAAAGTATCCAGATAGAAAAGGAAGAAGTAAAATGATGGCTATTTGCAGATGATATGATCTTAGAAAATCCTGAGGAATCCACTAGAAACTATTACAACTAGTAATTGAGTTCAGTAAGGTTGCAGGATGTAAAATCAATATACAATAAGACTGTTTTTATACACTTTAAACAACCTGAAAATGAAATTAAGAAAATTTCATTTCTATTACTACCACAAAGAATAAAATACTTAAGAGTAAGTTTAACAAAAGAAGTACCAAACATACCCTGAATACGTCAAAACATCGTTGGAAGAAACTAAAGATCTAAAATTTAGAAAAACATCCCATTTCATAGATCGAAGGAATTGGCATTATTGCAGGCAGATTCTTTACCATCTGAGCCACCAGGGAAGCCTATTATTAGGAGAAAAATCCCCAAATGGATGTACATTCAATCCAACTCTATCAAAAGCCCACTTTCTTTGTAGAAATTAACAAGCTGATTGTAAAATTCATATGGACCTGACAGGCATCCAGAATAGCCAAAATCTTCAATCTTAAAAAAGAAAAAAGTAGGATTAAGACCAATCTCACAATTTAGTACAACGAACAGTTATCAAGAGAGTGTGGCACTGGCATAATGACAGACATACAGATTAATGTAATAAAGTGAAGAGTCCAGATACAAATCCAAATGTCTATGATCAACTGATTTTCAAGGCTGCCAAAATGAAGAATGGCCTTTACAAGGAATGGCACTGGGAAAACTCAATGGTCACACACAGAAGAATGAACCTGGATCATTACTTCACATTACTTTATATGATATATAAAAAGCAACTCAAAATGGACCAAAGACCTAAATGTAAGAGCTAAAACTAAAATAGAAAATATAAATCTTCATGACATTGGAGTGGACAAAGACAGATAAAACACCAAAAGCACAATTTTTTAAAATGGACTTCATCAAAATTAAAAATGTTTGTGCTTCAAAGGATGAAAAGATAACCCTTTGAATGGGAGAAAATTTGCAAGTTGTATATCTAATAAGAAATTGTAACTAGAAAATGTAAAGAACAGCTCAATATAAAAAGATAAACAGTCCAATTTAAAAATGAACAAAGGGTCAGAATGGACATTTCCCCAAGGAAGATACACTAATGGGCAATAGTACATGAAAAAATTCATGGCATCATTAGTTATCAGGAAAATGCAAATCAAAAAACCATGATATACCACTTCACACCAACTAGAATGGCTATAATGAAGTAAGATAAGTGTTGGCCTGGATTGGAGAAACTGGAACCCTCATACACTGCTAGTAGGAATATAAAATTTTCCAAGTAGGTGCGGCTGCTTGGAAAAGTTTTGACAATTTCTTGAAAGATAACACAGAGTTACTAGATGACTCAGCAATTCCATGCCTAGGTACATAACCAAAAGAAATGAAAACTTGTGTCCACACAAAAATCTGTAAACAAATATTTATAGCAGCATGATTCATAAAAGCTAACAGCGAACAGGTGGAAACCACCCACATTCAGAGGAATGGATGAACACAATGTGGTATATCCATACAATGGAATATTATCCAGCCATAAAGAAATGAACATTTGGTACAACATAGATGACACAACATAAAAATATCATGTCTTATCATATGATATGACATAAACCTTGAAAACATTATGCTGAAAGAAGCTAGCCACAAAAGACTATATAATTCTATTGATATGAATTGTACACAACAGGGAAATATGCAGAAACAGAGATTAGTTTAATGGTTGTTTAGGACTAGGGCAATGAGGTGATTCAAAATGTTATAAATCTGATCATGGTGATGGTTGCATCTGTGAATACATTAAAAGTCACTGAATTATACACCGTAAGTGAGCTAAATGTGTCCTGTGTAAATTATCTCAATAAAACTATTTAAAAGGTGGCTGAGATGATAAAGAAACTGCCTGCGATGTGGGAGACCCAGGCTCAATCCCTGGGTTGGAAAGATACCCTGGAGAAGGGAATAGTAATCCACTCCTGTATTCTTACCTGGAGAATCCCATGGACAGAGGAGTCTATAGTCTATGGGGTTGCAAGGAGTCAGATACTGAGTGACTAACACAATGGTGAAAATAACTAGAGCAGCTAATACTGAAGGTACTTATTTGTCAAACATCATGCTTAGTAATTTACAGATTACTTCAACTAGTGTTTCTAACGGCAATCCTGTGAGGTACCAACATCTCTATTTTAGACTTTAGGAAATCAAGGCTCAGAGCTTAAAACCATGCTCAAAGCCACACAGGAGGTAAGGGATAAAGTCAGGTTTTGAACTCAAGTTCATCTGACTTCAAAGGCTCCTGACAGTCGGGACTTCCTTGGTAGTCTAGTGCCTAAGAATCCACACCGGGGGACATGGGTTTCATCCTTGACCCATCCTGGAAGACCTCACATTCTGCCAGCAACTAAGCTGGTGTGCTAAAACTACTGAGGCAGTGCTCTAAAGCCTGCAAGTCCCAACTTCTGAAGCCCACAGTTCCAGGGCCATGCTCCGCAACAAGAAGCCACTGCAACGAGAAGTCCACACGCCGCACCTAGAGTAGCGCCAACTTGTTGCAACTAGAGAAAGCCCACATTTCAACAGAAAGCACAGAAATGAAGAACCCATGCACCGCAACCCAGCATGCCCCCAGGCCTCCAAGGCTCCTCACAGCCATTGTCTTACAACAAAGGAAGTCTCATCAAGTTGGATCTCTGATCCCACGGTGAAAGCAAGACTGGATATGAAGTTAGAAAATGAGGCAGGGTCTAGGTCACCAAGGCAGTTTAACAGTTGTCCAGATGTGATCCGTAACTACCCCCAAACCATTTTCTGAATTCATTTTCTTTCCTCCTACTATTCCAGCCTAAGATAATCAACTTCGGTGGTAGATATGAATCAAAGAGGACCTAATTATATAATTGTTTTACTGCCCATTTCTATTTCATAATTAACTGTCCTTCAATGTGGTAATTTAATTTACTGATCACAAGTTAACTCTGACATGTTTTGAATCTGTTCCCTGAGAAACTAGGCCACTTTAGAAACCTTAACTAGTGGCTACACTTAAGTGAGACATAACCACACTCATGTCTAGTTATAAAGTTATAAAGTCTAGTTATAATCACGTCTGCCTGATTCCTAAAGTATTTTCCACAATATAGAGGAATGTTAAGGGATAGGACAGAATTGATATCAACTGAATATGTGCAAAGCAATATTTTGTATTAATGGACGAGAGTAAAAGCAGCAAACTATACAAGTGGGAAAGTAGATGTAATATGAGGTCATCACTACCCTGTATCCCATTCAGAATTATTATCAAATAAGGCTTTGCATGTTGTTTCAGCATACTCTTATCAAGATCTTACTTATCTCCTTTATGGCCATCTCAAATTCTTCTAGCTCTAGGAAGTCTTCAAGTTCTGTGCAGGCAGAATGAACTGTACCCAATCTTTCTCTGGGGGCCAAGATGATTCACATTACCATGGTACATATTGCTATAAATCAATAGCATACATAAGACTATATGCTGCTAGAGAACAAGGACCTTCCTATGTATCCTCAGTTTCTAGTTCATGTTTGATCCACAACAAATAAGCAAAAGTCCGCTGAATGGATCAACTGTTCACAATTATCTTGAAATTCAACTACTCCATTGATAATCAAAGACAGGCAATTGCTAAAGGTCCCAGAATAAGTATAACTCATATTTTATCCTAAAATGTTTTAGCAACAGTTTAATGACTGGTATTTTTGTAAAAAGTTATACAAATACAATTATACATAAAAGCATATAAAATACATAGAGTTCATTCAGAACTGCAAATTTGTTTGCTTATGATCTGTTGTTTTTTTTTGGGGGGGGGAGAAGTACATTATTAAAAATACATAGCACATGTCTATATTCACCAAACTGCATTGGTTTAAAAAATTATTGACAAAACATTTTTCTTGTCAATTTTTTCTTTATTGTGCTACTTGTGCAAAGGAATGAAATTGGTTTCTGAATTATGTTTAATTTAGATCTTTAAATTACTCATTTAACAAGTTCATTTAAATAAATTTAATATTCGGTAAAGGACAAGCAGCTTCAATACAAGTCTGATAATTATTATTTAAAAAATTAATAAAATGAAAGTCATGGTCAAACTTTCAACAAGGCAATGTAACATTTATCACTAACCTGACTAAAAGGCCGCACTCGCACTGCTACTTTCACACTGTCAATACTTGGCATAGGCGTTTTCATCATTTTCCCATTATTCGTATTGTTATTTGGTAGAAAAATAATGTAGAAGGTACACCGCTTATGCTTCACACTGAAACACTGAAAGCTTAGCCAACAAAAGCAGTCTGTTTCTAGACAATCAATTATTAATGGTCCATTCATTACACACTATCAATTACCTGTTATAATTTTACAATACTTATTTATTGATGAATTTTATAGCCCACATCAAGTATCACCACTTAATTGCACACAGTCACATTGCAGAAAACAGAGTGGTTTTTCTTTTCCTTTTTCCACATCTACTCACACTCTTTACCCATCCTCAATACTCTGTGCCTGAGGTCCTATGAGATTTTGTCATTTTAAAACCTGAATGTTTTAAGGGATTTCTTTGATTCAGTAGCAAGCTCCTTCACAGCAAGAATGTTTATAAAATTTGTTCAAACTTTTCATTCTATTAATATTAGGCACATACAAAGTGCACTGAATAGCCACGAAACAGCCTTCTTTTTAAACATTTCCTTTCTTACTACTCAAACCCCTTTAAGAAGTTGCTAGTGAGCAGTGAACCGGTCAGTCTAACCTGGATAATTAGTCTCTGAATAATTAAGAGACTTTAAAGGTAATAGCCTTTAAGCTTGCTGAACAAAAAATGCCAACATTATATTTAATCAATGCATTACTTGGAAAATTACTAATTTGAGGTAGAATACACAAAATATGTTAAACTACAAAAAAGTGGCAAAATTACATGCCCATAATTCAATTTCAACATAGTAACAGCCTCCCTCAATTTAATATTAGAAGTTTTAAAATCACAGAAGCAAAGTGCATAAATTATAAAATAGCAACTTAAAAAAAAAAAACAGTTCAGTCATCTTCAAACTGGTCTAATACTTTTAACTATAGACAAAGAAAATGGAACCAATATCTACTAGCATATAAAATCACTATTAAAACAGAAATCCCCTCTCAAAAATCTAACAGACACAGACTACTGTAAAGTATACTTTATTTAACATTCCAATAAGCCATATTTACATATTATATAAATGTATGAAGTCTTAATATAAAATAGAAAAAACTGCCTGGACTAAAAGAATCACACTCCATATGGAGTTACTTTACTTATTGAAGACATTGTTTACAAAAATTTACAATAATTTATATAAATTATTTTCTTCCAAATTAATGATTTTAATAATCCACACAATTCTGATGACTTTACAAATAGGTGTACATTAAAAAACTTGAAAAAATTACAGCATTTTTCTGCGTAGAACTTGCTTTGGAAAAGAAGACAACTTCTTCCTGCTTCTTCCAACAGTTTTTCCTGTTACTTCAGCAGTCTTTCTTGGTTTGATCTTGACTCCATCAACTGGGCTTGCCAAGGGAGAAATCAGTTTAATTTCTACTGGAGGAGGTGACCAACTTTCTCTTTCTGTGTTTCTGAAATCAAGATATAACTCAAGTAAGAATAAACATGTTATAGTATAAAATATAGTCCACTTCCCAATATATGAAGAAATCTTAGATACCACCTTTTTCTAGTGCTTTCATTTTATAAAGGAGAAGTAAAATAAAACTTTAGTTAAATAAACTAATTTGAAGCAGAGTTAAAAATTCACATGATAGAAATTATCCTTTATGTTTGGGATCCTCAAAACAATTACCGTTTGAATTTTCATTTAAATATTTCATATGTATTAATAAATACTACTGCTTTACAAGGAAGGGCCAAATATCAGTAGTTAGTCCATAGGAGAGCCCAAGAGGCTCATAAAATATATGAGAAATGGGAATTCTCAAATACCAGCAATTAGAAACTATGTATGTATTTCATAATATGAAGTAGTTTTCTACATATACACAAAGACAATTTATATGTAGTGTATTAATTATAGTCAAAAGTTCTCATTAAATCAGTTTTTAAAGTAAGATAAAATGAATTACTTTGTACTTTTACGAAATTCAACCATATCTAAGCAAAATATATCTGAAATGGGAATAATTTTGCCATGGATGAAGTTTTAATTGCTAATAGTGACATAATCACAGGACTTTTATGTTTTCAATGACTTTTACTGATAGTTTTATCCCTCTTCACTAAAGGTGAAACACTGCACTCCCCTCCCCAAATTCATTGTAAAAAAACAAAGCTTTGTTGAGTTCAACTACCTCCACCCTACTGTGCTTAGTCACGCAGCCGTGTCCGACTCTTTGTGGCCCCATGGACTGTAGCCCCCCAGGCTCCTCTGTCCATGGGATTCTCCAGCCAAGAATCCTGGAGTGGGCTGCATGCCCTCCTCCAGGGATTCTTCCCAACCCAGGAATCGTACCCAGGTCTCCTGCATTACAGGCAGATTTTTTACCGTCTGAGTCACCAGGGAAGCCCTTCGCTCATCCTTTTTAAAGAAGGGCTTTTCATGCTATATTAAAAAGCATATTAAAAAGCAGAGACATTAGTTTACTGACAAAGGTCTGTCTAGTCAAAGCTATGGTTTTTCCAGTAGTCTTGTATGGATGTGAGAGTTGGACTATAAAGAAAGTTGAGCACTAAAGAATTGATGCTTTTGAACTGTGCTGTTGGAGAAGACTCTTCAGAGTCCCTTGGACTGCAAGGAGATCCAACCAGTTCATCCTAAAGGAAATCAGTCCTGAAGATTCATTGGAAGGACTGATGCTGAAACTGAAGCTCCAATACTTTGGCCACCTGATGCGAAGAACTGATTCTTTTGAAAAGACCCTGATGTTGGGAAAGATTGAAGGCGGGAGAAGGGGACAACAGAGGATGAGATGGCTGGATGGCATCACCGACTCAATGGACATGAGATTGGGTAAACTCCGAGAGTTGATGATGGACAGGGAGGCCTGGCGTGCTGCAGTCCATGGGGTTGCAAATGGTCAGACACGATTGAGCAACTGAACTGACTGACTGACTTTCATGCTATGTAAGAAAGTCACCTTCTCCAGTGAAATCTAACAATTACACAGAGCTAGCGCATATAAACGCCCCAAAGAAAGACCTTTCTCTGATGAGCTTCATTTCTCTTTTGAGTCTTCATCAATATAATTTTAAGAAACAAAACTGAAAATAAAAATTACAGCCTGGAAAAAGTCTTACCTGCTTGCTTGTTTTGTTTTTGCAGTCCTGATTCTTTTCACTTGTTGCTTTCCCTCAGTTTCAGTTGATTGGCCATCATCTTCCTATGGGTTAAAATTTTTGAAGGGTCAATATTAGCTAATTAAATATTCAAAATTTAAATTGAAAAAGTTCTATCCTGAGTCAAGGACTATAGCCAGACAGTGCTAACTGAATTTAACCACAATAAATAATCAAATGGACTCTGTGTATATTTTTGGTAGAAACCTTGGTCAGTCTAGGACAGCTCATTATCCTGCATCCCCACACATTCAATTCATCTCCAAATCTTATCAATCTTATTCTGGAATGTTTCCATTGTCCACTGCAGTGTTCCACTGCCTCTGTCCAAATCAAGGCTCTCGTTGCTGCGTAAGGATTAGACCACCATCAAATATTTTTTCCTCCCTAGAGTTCACTTTTCACTGAAATTACTTAAAACACGCACATGGTTGTTCGCCAGCTTGTAAACAGCCCCACCCCCACCCTCATGCACTGCCAGGTCGCTGTGCTTCTGCATCTGCTGTCCTCTCTTTCAGCAGTGCCTGTCTCCTTCACCTTCTGTCTGCAGCGTTAATCTGAGTATAAATGATTCTTATCGTGCTATGGAATAATTATTTGTATTTTTGCCTCTTCATTTAAACTGAACTCCTGAAAAACAAGGAATCTGTCTGAATTATTTTTGTGTCTTTGTCATTGCATAGTAATGGCTCAGAGCAGATAATTCAAGAAATGCTCATGAGTTAAGATTGGTAAATATCAAGGTCTCAATCTTATACTTAATCCATAAACTATTTTTAATTTAGAGTTACATAAAACTAGTCAACTCTGACACACTCTAAGTGTGGTCTGTGGATGACACTCCAGGGGGTCTGGGACCTGCATTTTAAATAAATACATTCAAATAATTCTTATGGGACACTACAGTCTTAAAATCTTTCCCCTAATAGGCAATTTCAAGTACAGCTGCCAATAATATACCAAGAGTAACATACCAGTCTATCTTAAAGCTAGGATCCCCAGAAGATAATTTTGGTCTTAGAGTATAAACACCTGCTGTTTTTAAAGAAGTTTACCTAGGAAGCACTGCTTAAAAAATAAAGAGCATGCATACAAATAAAACCATGCATTTCTTACCAGTCCATCTGTACGTTTGGATGTATTCAATGGGTTTTTCCGCCTGGTCCTTAAAGCAGGAGGTGAGGAGACAAATTGAGAAGGTAAGTCTGAAACTAATTCTTGCAGCTGTGCAGGAGCCTCTATTTTTTTAGCTAAAGGTAGAAACAAAGAACAAAACACCATATATATATATATATATATATATATATATATATATATTCATTATATATATATATATATACACACACACATATAAATTCAACTTGCAAAAAAAGTTAACACCTGTGGAAGTGCGATTAGGGGAAATAAAGCAAGGCACAACAAAAGAGGTGAGGTATAGCATATTTGAAGGTCTAAAATAAGGTGAAATGAAGGTTTGTGGCAAGTTTACTATCAGTGCCATTTTTCCAACGGCATTTGCTAACTTCATGTCTGTCTGGCACATTGTGGTAATTCTCGCAATATTTCAAACTTTTCCACTATTAACTGCATTTGCTATGGTAATCAGTGATCTCTGATTGTTGCAAAAAGATTAGACTCACTTAAAACTCAGATGATGATCAGCATTATTTTTCCAATGAATTATTTTTAATACTACCATACACTTAAAAGACTGCAGTATTGTGTAAACATGATTTTTATATGCACTGGGAAACAAAAAAATGTGCGTGATCTGCTTTACTGTGATATTTGCTTGACTATGACAGTAAGGAACCTAATCTGCAAATATTTCCGTGGTAAAACCTGTCGGTGTAACCTGAACTACTTTGTTCCTTAATTCCCACTTCTCCAGCTGCAAGATTTTTATTTTAAAAAGCGTTTTGTTTACAAAGTAGACACTCAAACTCTCTTTCCTTTCAGCTCATTCTGAGTCAGTTGCTCCAGGCAAGAGGAAGAGAAAAGTCCACAGCATAAAAGGAAGAAAGCAAGCAGAAAAGTAATAATATAGAAAAACAGATTGAACAGTTTACGAATTAGTTGAAAATATGTAATTAAAAGTATTTATCACAGTCTTGTCTCCGTATTAATGGTGATTAGCAATGCAATCATGGAAGTGGCAGGGTACAGCTGAACCAGTTTGCAAGTTAAATCCTAGCTTCTGGATTTACAAGCTATGGTATCAAAAGCAAGTCACCTAAACCTCTCTGTGTCTCAGTTTCTATAATATTCATAATAGTGCTTTAACATTACTGTGAAGATTAAAAATTAGAATAATGTTAGTATATGGGAAGTGTTTTATAGATGCTTGCATGTTATATTATTATTTAAAGAATATAAAGAATGTAATTTACCAATCTCTGAAAGAAAATTTCCAAATTATAGAGTTCAATATTATTTCATCTACTGGGACAATCAATAGTTCTATAAAATGCCAAATTCTGCTCTTAAAGCATGTGATTCTTAATAAAAGAAAAAAGAGGAGTGAGGTCAGAAACAAAAGTCCTCTCTGCTCCCAGCTGACAAGTGGCATAAATGGCACTGGTAGTAATTCACTCTTGTGTGGGTAAAAAAAACAGACAGACAAACCTATACTCTTTTCTATAAAAATGATACATTCTATTTTTCTCCTTCCAGGATACCTGGAGCAACAGCTTCTTTGGCTTTTCAAAGACAAACTCATATTCCTCACCGAGTTTCCCTCTGCACCCAAAGGAACAAAAATGTCTTATCACATACAAAAATGTTTAGCTCCACATTCCTTCCATATGCTTCTATCAGCCAGACAAGAGTTGATTACATTTCTTTGTATGTCAATTTCTTGCCCACTTCTGTAAGCTTCCTGGGGTAAAGTTCTGATGTCCAGACTTAAGGCCTAGGAAATTCAAAAGTCCTATAGATTCAGTCCTATAGTAATGTACTGGTAAACAGCTTTCTGGGAAGGAAAACAACAACAACAAAAAAAACACAGCTCTGACTTACAGCAATTGCCTATTTCAGTACTATAAATGTTCCGTGGTTGACTCAAAAAAAATTCCTGAGTATTTAGCAATTGGCTCTCATCAGCCAGTGGGAATAGGCTCCAAGACACCACTATTTACTCATTACTGGGTGTCACGGGCGCTCAGTTTCACTGAACTTCAATTTCTTCACTGCGGAAAAAAAGGATAAAGTACCTATACCACACTTGGTTATACTGAGAATCAAATGAACTGATAAATGTATACCCTAGTATAGACTCAGGCATATAAGCAAACCCTTCTCAAATATCTACTGCTGAGTAATGGAATTCCAAAAAATCTATTGAAATGTCCAACTTTACATTCTTTTTAGCTAGCAATTCTAAGATATGTGTTTCTTTGACATGTTTCAATTAAAAAGAAGATGGCCTCCAGCTTTCTAATCATATAATATTTCTGTATCCACTCTTCTCCGTACCTCCTATCCCTCCCTAAAAAAGTTAGTAGGCACAAGGGACAAGAAGAAATTGTAAGAGTGTAGAACCTATGATCTAAGTGCAAAGTAAGAAAGCAAACTAATCTTAGTGAATACACACAAGAACCCTACAGAGCTGGCATTATTACCTTCACTATAAAGGCAAGAAAACAAGACTCAGGAAGCTGGTTAAGCGGCAGAGATGAGAGATGAGGGTCCCAAACTTCTTTTTAACTCATACTAGAAAATCTGAAAACGATTCAAACACCTACCAGGAGAATGTCTGAGCAATGTGTGGCACATAAGTGAGTTGAAATGCTACACATGTAAACTTTTACACATTATCAATTGTAAAACACAAAACACAAAACCATGAACACGCAGGGTTTTGAGGATATTTTCCAGAATCTGAAAAATGCTCATGAAATAAGCAGCAGATGGGAGGAGTAATATGTATACATGCACACAAACTATTACACATTGGGTTTTATAAAAAAACAAACTATATATTCAGCTAGAAGGATATACAAGCAGATGTAAACAGTGGTTACTGGTCCTTTAGATGGCTAAATTAAATACTTTTAATTTCTAATTTTCTGTGGCAGGCATGTATTATTTTTATTACAGAAAAAAGTTACAGTTAATATGTATATGGATGAAGAACATAAAGATAACAAAGATCAGAATTACTGAGGTGTTTGGCTATGATAGTCATGAGAAAAGTATGAAAGAATTGTTAATGACATTCTTCTACCATTCACTGCCCTTTTTCATGTTAATTTTTATCTAAAATAGTAGCTTAGTAAAGTTAGCTAAAATCTCACGTATTTGGTCATTTCGTTTTCCTCCATGGAAAGACAGGCAAAACCACACTTTCCTAACAGCATGAATAAACCAAAATAAAAATCAAAATGTACTCAGAAATGCGGGATGGGATGCGAAATAGGAATTCCTAATAACTACAGATTCATTTTTAGAACAAGTGATCAAATCTATGGCAAAGCATCCTTTCCTAGGCTCTCATGTAAATATAACAATTTGCACGAATACAATATATTTAAAGAGGTTTCTGCACAGAGAATGCTGAAGACAGAAAATTTTAATTTGTGGATTTTTAAATGACTCATCTTTTGGCCTTCCTCAAGTCAGGAGGCAACTATACAGGATGTTCACCAATGCATTAAAAAATACATGCAAGAGTTTAGTACAGCAGTCACCCACTTTACTTACAAGTCCCTAATCTGCTTTATCAGCACCTTTTTAGATCTTTTTTCTTAACTGTCTCCCTCAATGAATTCTGCCCAACAAGAAATCTTAAAAACACGAATATACTCTGTATCTGCTTATGTACTTTATGTACATCTCCACTTTATACATGGGCTTCCCTGGTGGCTCAGACAGGAGACCTGGGTTCAGTCCCTGGGTTGGGAAGATCCCCTGAAGGAGGGAGTGGCAACCCACTCTAGTATTCTTGCCTGGAGAATTCCAGGTACAGAGGAGCTTGGTGGGCTAGAGTCCACGGGATAGCAAAGCCTAGGACATGCCTGAGTGACTATACATAAAGAGGCTTCACTCCTGTTGAGATGACATGAACTATACCTATCAAACAATACAATTAAAAGCTCACATCATCAGTGAGGGAGGCTGGGCATGTAGCCTTGCCAGTTCATGGACAACAAGAAATAAGGATTTAAATAATTTCTGTATCATAATCAAGATAATTCTACTGCTGCTTCCCTTCAAAACAATTTGAAGTTGTGGACTTCAAATCATCTGGAATATGAGACAAAAATGAAGGTTCTATCTGGGGGAAAAACCAAAAGCAAGTCACTTATAAGACAGAATGAAGAGAAATGATCCTATTCTAAAAAAAAATTAAACCTATGTCAAAGTTAATTATAAGATTTAAAAAGTTACAGTGAAGCAGAAAATTCTTGAGTCTAAAAATAAACTTTAAAATTAAAACATTAATATTTTACTATTAAAAGATCAAAAAAGTCTTTTTCAGAAGGGAGAGGAATTCCCTATAACCAAAAATCATTCTTAGGAGATATGATCCAATAGTGCCTTAACAAAATCTAATCATGCTTGAACTGATTTAAGTTTAAGCTGAAGACTTTAAATGAGATGGAAATTATTCTTCAAACAGAAATAAAAGTACCTTTCTCTTTCCTTGGAATCTTTGACACAGGAGGAGAAAATAGGAAAGACTCATTTTTTGGTTCCGAAAGGTCCGGCAACAAGATGGCCTTGCTAGATCTAGTCCGTGTGCTACGGGAAGACTGAGTCAAAGCAACTGTAGCAAGCAACTTTTCTTCTTGGTCATCTGGCTCTGTGTGTGCCGTTTCTTCATCTATGTACTTTTCTGGTATTGAACGTAATGAACGTTTTTGGCTTTGGTTTTCAGCCCTTTTTGTAAGTTTCTTTTTAGAACTCATCACTGCAGCAAGTTCCTCATTTGGCATGAAAACTGACTCTTCTGAAGCTGGTTTTCTGACATCAGTATTTTCACTTTTAGCTGGAGTGTTTCTTGTGGATCTCCTTTGGATGCCGAGACCTTCTCTGTTCTTGAGACTTCTTGGTTCCGTAAAAGCCTTAGATTGTACATCTTCAGATGGATTGATTTTTCTTGGTCTACCACGTTTCCTAGGTGTAGCAGGCGTACCAAAATCTGCTTGAATAGTCAACTGGGAGGAATCAAGTTTGGAATCTTCTATAACATCCAACGCACTAACTTCTTTCTTTTTAACCCTTCTATTACGTTGAATAGGCAGTTGTTGTTCAGTGGACTCCCCCTCTTGTTTATATCCTACACCTTCAGAAGCTTCCAAATTAGTACTTCTCAATTTTCTGGTACTTCTGCTAGGAACTGCTACTTCGCTGACTTTCAGATCATTTATAACTTCAACACTTTCCTGATTTTCTACAGATTTAGTTCTTCTAGGAGTCCTTTTTGTAGCAGACAAAAGCTTAACTTCTTTTCTAAAAGAACTTTTTTCAGTTGCTGCTTCCAACAGCTGAGATGATTTTAACCTTCTTAATTCCCTACCTGGAGTAACTTGTAATTCTTGTTCCACAGAATTAGCATTTTCTAATATGTCTTTATTATCGTCTTTTTTTCTCCTTCCTCTCCTAGGGGTAACAGAATTTTGAGGTATTTGCTGGTTATGAGATACTCCCTTGTCATCAGAACAGGCACTTTCCAAAGCCCCTGCAATTTCTTTTGTTTTCCTAGTTTTCTTTGTAACTGAAAGCCCCAGCATCTCAGGAGTAGCAACAGCTGCTGGCTCTTCCTGTTGTGCTGATTTGACATTCAGGTTTTGGACACGTACTCTCTTGCGAGTTCGGGAGGAAATCATGTCATTAACCTCGCTGACATTTATAGTCACTGCACTTGTTTCCTGAACAGTCTTAGTTGTAGAGTTGGCCAACTTGGTGGAACACATTACCTTTTGGCTTATTAAAGGTATGTTTTCTTGAATGGACTGTTCCACTGTATCTGAAGTAATTTCTTTACTTCTTGTGTCTTTAATTACATCTAATAAATTTTCTGCAATTGCTACTTTAATTGGTTCAGGCACATATGGTAATGTCTCTACCCTCTGGGACTCCTGATCACTAGTTATGACAGATGGCAAATTTGCAACATGTCTGTGATTCTCACTTTCCTCACTGCATACATGTTTTTCCTCAGCGGCTGCATTAGCTGCTTTAGCTAACACATCAGATGCTGCACAATCATCTGTCTCTACTTCTCCTTCTTCACCTTCCAAAATCAAGGTAAAGTTGCTCTGTGCCACAAAATGTTCTCCATCTACCTCAGCAACGTCACACTCAGCAGAGTCTTTATTATCAGGTAAGTCACAAAACTGTTGCTCAATGGTATCAAAATTGTATTGAAGCTTAAGAGTTCCTGAGGGATACAACTCATTAAATGAAAGATTCCTAGCCTCTTGTCCTGAATCTTGACCTTCAAGCTTTTCATGTTCAATTACCTAAAATAAATTAAAGATAAGAGACTGTTAGCGTATATATTTTAACCTAAAGCATAAATTTTTTTAAAGACCACCTCACCCTTGGTGTATGAATTGTTAAACATAAACTACATCGATATGGCATATACTTATGGGTTTACTTTATTAAAATAGCCATTTAAGCAATCAGACTTTCTCACTCAGTCAAAATAACTAGAAAGAAAAAGATCAAAATTCTGAATGGAATTAAAGTAGAAGTCTACATTTCCCTGGCTAAAAAAGACAGTCTTAACAAAAATGTTAAAAATTATAATGATGCTAACAGTTGCAATAATTAAGGACTTATTCTATTCTCACCCAAGGAAAAAAAAATGAACTGGAGAAAAAGAAACAACCCCCAAACTATGTTCTAATGATAATCCCCAAATTACCTAACTAACCACACTTTTCCTAAACAGCATGATCCCCATAAGGTTGAAGAAGAGTTCACCTACATAAGCTCCCTTGGGCTAGACTCAATCCTCTTCCCTTTGCTGGGGCTGCATAAACCATGAAATTCCTAAGGCTTTCAAGTTCAGTACCTCTCTTGCAAGGGTTTGGTGGAAGAAGGAATGGTCCTTGCATTTACCTTTTGGTAAGGGAAGGGGAGAAAAAGGAGGAGGCAGAAAGTAACAGAGAGATCTCCTGACCAAGAAGGTAGAACATTACCACCCACCTAAACAATGACATTTTCCCACTCCCCACACATTCACTGAAAGACTGGAAATACCCAAAAATGAGGATTCCCATTTACACTATGCCCACAAATTTTATTAGCTTCCTGGCTGAAGGAAAAGGGACTTTATCCATCTAATTCACAGTGAGAATACTCATGAAATTGAATATGGATAACCAAGACATTTTTATGAGTTAAACTTCCCAAATACTATACAATCATAAATAATTAGAACAGATTATTTTTCTTCAACTTAAAGTCACTTATCATGCAAAACTTACTTGTTGATAATAAAATAGATTTGGTGGAATTTTTAGGAAATGTAAGTCATTTTAAATAGCAAAAAAATCCCACCTTTCTGGAGTATATAAGAAGTTAAACCCCAGGCAGCAGAATATCATTTTCCCACAAGTATGAAGGGAGGGGAAATGGAAGAGAATTCTATTTAACTGTACTCAACTATTTTCAGATATATGCTCTGGATAGTTTTGATGTCACGCATGTTTCAAGAGTAGCTAATATCTGTTTTCTTATGGCTAAAAGACCTTTCATTTGAACTGGATACTGAGTGAAAATTACTAAAACTGTCACTTCTTTAACATAGTCTTTTGGTTTTCATGAAACCAATTTCTTAAAGGATGATGTATTTTATATACTTTCTCAAACACAGATTTTTATAAAGGGATTTCTATATAGTAGTGAAATACATGAATACATTACATTAGAGCTATGGTTTGAAACCTAACTAAACCAACACTGAGAGACTAAAAAAGAAATAAAAAATTATTTTTTTTACATGAATTTCTTGAGTATCAGGAGGATCATCAGAAATTGGAGGCTTGTCTTCTGGTAAGTCAACACTTGCTTTTAGTACATCAACTTCTATTTCATGATCTTCTTTTAAGTTCAACTCTACTTCCTGGTCAAGTCTATGTTCAGAGACCATAGGGCTTTCAGAGGTAACAGGTCCAGATCTTCCACTATCACCAAGGACTTTGGCCACGGCTGAAAAAAAAATGAGAGTTAATCTTCCATGGTTTAAGCTAAACAAAAAAGAGATATATACACAATTAGGGAAGCAAACAGAAGGGGAAAGGCTGCATTGCACTTAATGTTTCCTTGAACAACTGTCAAGAGTGTCAAAACATTTCTAACATCTTCGAAGAGGAAAAGCCTACGGGAATCTATACAATACTCCTCCTTCATCAGAATCCACTCACTCAGTTTAGACAATACATATTTGCTTTTCAAAAAGATAAAATATAAACAATAAAATATTAAAACCTGTGCACACCTGTTGACCTAGCAAGGCCATGCTTGGGAATCTATGTGAAAGAAACACTGCCACAGAACGTGCGAAGATGTAAAAACAGTAATATTCACTGCAGAAATGAATTAGCAAAACAAACTCATCTCTGAAAAGCCACTGTCTAACTGAGAGGAGACACTCAAAAAAAAAAAGAAGGAAGGAAGAAAAAAAATTCACTGGGGAAAAAACAAGTCAAATGAATTCCATACATCTGTTAATCTTCCCTGGAGCAAATTCAGACGTTTGTGATTATTTTCTAATAACAATAAGCTAATCTTGGCTGTAAGTTATCACAAACACAGAATAAATATGGAAGTAACCCTGCGTAGATACCTGAAACGCAGAAGGTCAAAAAAACAGGTATACAGTCTTGGGTGGGGACTGGTAATTTACTTTTTTCCTCTTTAAACATGTCCACAAAAACCATTCTAAGACTTCTACTGTTAGAACTACAGAGTGTTTTATAAGCAACCAACTGCTCTGATAGCTGACACGCTTCCTCAGAATTCTATTTTTAGCTAGGGAAACAACTGGAGAGGCATAACAGGTAACAGTCTGGACTGTTATCCAGATTCTTTTGCCCTAAGAATAGAACACTCTTTAGACAAAACACTAAAGTGAAATGATTCTGAAGTCAAAATAATACATACATTTATTGTTACCTGCTCTAACTGCAGAGG
The DNA here is from genome assembly GCF_963930625.1 of Muntiacus reevesi. Classification (NCBI taxonomy): domain Eukaryota; kingdom Metazoa; phylum Chordata; class Mammalia; order Artiodactyla; family Cervidae; genus Muntiacus; species Muntiacus reevesi. The sequence goes on along the minus strand of NC_089253.1, from coordinate 77,230,798 downwards.
TACAGGTTTCAACAGAGACCAGTCCTTCGTCTAAAACAGGTTCTGTGGACTTCACGGTGAGTTCCCTTCAGGAACAGAAACATATACTTCAGTGTTTAAGAAGATCCCATCTGCTCTGACCTGCTTTAACCCTGCCCCAACTCTCACTTTTCCCTCTACTGATGAAAACCAAGGTTCAGAGAATATACAATGCAAGTTCATTCTGAATAATATTATACAATTTACAAGTGAATTTAGAAACAAGTAATGTTGTATTTGTTTTTCTTATTTTCTAATATTTTACTTTGTTGAAAACAATGGCTAACCTTAAACTACAAATAAAATGATTTTAAAATGCTGGTCGGTATAAATTACACGGATGTCAATTTTTAATTATCAGTGGCCACGTTCTTCAAATAAATTCATCAAATATTATGGACATTTTCCCTATATACTCAGTAGATTCAATATCTTAAGGTCAACTGGAAAAAGTATGATAAATGACTCAGAATGGGAGACCAATGTGACCTCTATTAATCTACTTGACAAAAGTTCTAGGAAGATGTTGACAGTGGTCCCTTTGCATTCTGAGGTGGCCTTCCCCTGAAGCCAACTAAAGCATGCTGATTTTTTAAACAGGACAAATAAATTAAAAAGTTTAAGAAAAAGTATACATTTGGAATATGTACAAATTTATTTATAGGTATATTTGTAAGACTTATCTCAATCACAATGTTTACAGTAAGGATAACCAAGAACCAACAACAAAATAAGTTTACATTTAAAAATGAACCAGCTCGCCAAGATGTTGAATATTTGCCTAGATTGTCACTGATGAATGCCAAGTTTCTGATCAAGTGACTGCTTTTTGATTTCTTGTTGCTGTAATCCACTGCAACCATTATAATTTATACTAATTTTCATTAAAAAATGTATAATAGAATTAAACAATCTTGATGATCCTTTCGTACTATTTTCTCCCTCCTTTTCCATGAAGGACTGGCAAAGACTGCAGTTACCACGATTTCACTCTCAGAAGTGAAGAATATGACTGAGTTCAATGTATGAGAGGTGACGATTATAATACTGATTTTTTTATGGGTGTTCTGTGAAATCACTCTCAGAACTTACAGTGAAGCATTTACAGTATCTTAAATTGTCATGTTTTATGTGGGTTAATCTTAGTAAATTATATCGTTACAACTTCTTGATAATTGAAGCTGCAACTTTTCATTGTATTCTCTACAACAGCATTCATTTCTCCAATGCTGATATACAATGTGTCCAGTCTTGCAATGAGATAAGGAGTTTATGCCAGAAGGTCAATCAATCACCTCAATGATTAGTTCAGCTAACTTCCAAAAAGGCGACTGATAAGTATTTTAATAGAAGCTGCTATCTTGTTGCAGACCGTAAAGTCTTCAGTAACTGGCATCAACTTTACTAGTACACACTTTAAGTAGCATTGTCCTACATCACCTAGTATACTGGCTGAATGTGTAAGTGCTAAATGAAACTGAAGAACTGGGAGCATAATAGTTCAAGCTATCACTGAAAAACAATAACTTCTAACTTGAGTCTTGTAGCAACCAAATGGCAAGGATCAACACTGCCTCTGAACCATCTCCCTTATGATCTGCCTTGGTGCTAACAGGATACATACCGGATTACTCTGAGACCACCAAAAGCAGGAGAGCATGGAAGAATGTGTGTGGCCGTAAGCGAAACCTTTGTTTTTCAACAAAAATAACATTCTTTGGTGATCCAAAGAGTTCTGCCTCAATTTATCAAGTCTCTGTATGTTTAGGAAACATCTGGTATCATTTCATAATAACTACTAAATAACACTGAACTGTACAAATGAATTTCTTATATGACAGATACAGTACCAAAATGGAAATGACAGAGACAAAGATCTAAATAAGAGCTAATCTATGCGTGGAACAAAAACCAATATTTACTACTGTTTCACAGCTTCATTAAACTTTATCAATATTTGAAATTTTCTCTATAAACTTACTCTTCATGGACTGAAGGTGCACAAAGAGAAGCTTCAACTCCTTGAATGGGGCTTAAGTGATTTAATTCCGAAAGTACACCCTCCACAACTAAGCCATTCTTTGTTTCTGCATCTTCTAAGGTGCCTGTAAATAATACAGTTAAAAACATATATATTTACTAAATGCTTAGCAATTACTGCCAGTCTTGGTTTATTACTTTTTAATAAGTTGTTGGGTCTGCTTTTCTGCATACTTTTAGTTTATTCCTTTGGCAACAGACTACCAGTTCCTTCTAATTCTGAGTCCAGGCCAAACCCCACCCCCACCCCCTCTTTCATCTGTAACTAATATTTTTGGCTTAACGGGTTAGTAACTAGCTGAGCTAGTAAGATTCAAATCTAGCTGATTTCACTCTGAAGTCTGTGCTATATAAACCCCCCCACAAAACAATAAAAATGTCTATTTGAGACTGCCTCATCATTTTAGGACTAATCAGTGAAAATACTATATTCATTGGAAGGACTGATGCTGAAGCTGAAGCTCCAATACTGTGGCCATCTGATGTGAAGAACTGACTCATCTGAAAAGACCTAGAAGCTGGGAAAGATTGAAAGTAGGAGAAGGGGATGATAGAGGATGAGACGGACGGATGGCATTACTGACTCAATGAGTTTGAGTATGGAGTAGCCTCCATGCTACTCAATACTGGCGTGCTGGAGGTCCATGGGGTTGATAGAGTCAGACATGACTGAACAACTGAACTGAGTGAAAATACTGCCAATAACATCCTCATCAAACAATTACCATTCAAATATTTTAGTGGAACACAGCACATTAAAAGAGTATGTGAACTTCTAAAGATACATTATTTATAAAGACAGTCCTAAATTCTTAAGATTACGATTATACAGTGGAAGTGACAAATAGATTCAAGGAATTAGATCTGATAGGGTGCCTGAAGAACTATGGACGGAATTTCATGACACTGTACAGGAGGCAGGGATCAAGACCATCCCCAAAGAAAAGAAATGCAAAAAGGCAAAATGGTTGTCTGAGGAGGCCTTACAAATAGCTGTGAACAGAAGAGAAACAAAAGGCAAAGGAGAAAAGGAAAGGTATACCTACTTGAATGCAGAGTTCCAAAGAATAGCAAGGAGAGATAAGAAAGACTTCCTCAGTGATCAATGCAAAGAAATAGAGGAAAACAAAAGAATGGGAAACACTAGAGAACTCTAAAATTAGAGATACCAAGGAAACATTTCATGCAAAGATGGGCTCAATAAAGGACAGAAATGGTATGGCTAACAGAAAGAAGATATCAAGAAGAGGTGGCAAGAATATACAGAAGAACTAAACATAAATGATCTTCAAGACCCAGATAATCATGATGGTGTGATCACAAACCTAGAGCCAGACATCCTGGATGCAAAGTCAAGTGGGCCTTAGGAAGCATCATTATGAACAAAGCTAGTGAAGGTGATGGAATTCCAGTAGAGCTATTTCAAATCCTAAAAGATGATGCTGTGAAAGTGCTTCACTCAATATACCAGCAAATTTGGAAAACTCAGCAGTGGCCACAGGACTGGAAAAGGTCAGTTTTCATTCTGATCCCAAAGAAAGGCAATGTCAAAGAATGCTCAAACTACCATACAACTGCACTCATCTCACACGCTAGTAAAGTGATGCTCAAAATTCTCCAAGCCAAGCTTCAATAGTATGTGAACTGTGAATTTCCAGATGTTCCAAGTTGGATTTAGAAAAGGCAGAGGACCCAGAGATCAAATTGCCAACATTCACTGGATCATTGAAAAAGCAAGAGAGTTCCAGAAAAACATCTACTGCTGCTTTATTAACTATGCCAAAGCCTTTGACTGTGGGGACCACAACAAACTCTGGAAAATGAGATGGGAATACCAGACCACCTGACCTGCCTCTTAAGAAATCTGTATGCAGGTCAGGAAGCATCAGTTAGAAGTGGACACGGAACAACAGACTGGTTCCAAATAGGAAAAGGAGTATGTCAAGGCTGTATATTGTCACCCTGCTTATTTAACTTACATGCAGAATACATCATGAGAAATGCTGGGCTGGATGAAGCATAAGCTGGAATCAAGACTGCTGGGAGAAATATCAATAACGTCAGATATGCAGATGACACCACCCTTATGGCAGAAAGTGAAGAAGAACTAAAGAGCCTCTTGATGAAAGTGAAAGAGGAGAGAGAAAAAGTTGGCTTAAAATTCAACATTCAGAAAACTAAGATCATGGCATCTGGTCCCATCACTTCATGGGAAATAGATGGAGAAACAGTGGAAACAGTGAGAGACTTTATTTTTGGGGGCTCCAAAATGACTGCAGATGGTGACTGCAGCCATGAAATTAAAAGACTCTTGCTCCTTGGAAGAAAAGTTATGACCAACCTAGATAGCATATTAAAAAACAGAGACACGCCTTTGCCAACAAAGATCCGTCTAAGTCAAAGCTATGGTTTTTCCAGTTGTCATGTACGGATATGAGAGTTGGACTATAAAGAAAGCTGAGTGCTGAAGAATTGATGCTTTTGAACTATGGTGCTGGCGAAAACTCTTGAGAGTCCCTTGGAGTGCAAGGAGATCCAACCAGTCAATCCTAAAGGCAATCAGTCCTTAATATTCATTGGAAGGACTGATGCTGAAGCTGAAACTCTAATACTCTGGCCACCTGATGTGAAGAATTGACTCATTTGAAAAGACCCTGATGCTGGGAAAGACTGAAGGCAGGAGGAGAAGGGGATAACAGAGGATGAAATGGCTGGATGGCATCACTGACTCAATGGACATGAGTTTGAATAGCCTCTGGGAGTTGGTGATGGACAGGGAGGCCTGGTGTGCCACTGTCCCTGTGGTCACAAATAGTGGGACACAACTGAGCAACTGAACTGAACTGAACTGTAATTCTTAGAGCAATTAATAATGTGCATGTTTATTAAATAAAAACATTAACCCCAACTTCACTGATTCACATTTTAAGAAACCTTCGTTCAGCCTAGGCAGAAAATATTTTCCCAAAGAAATCACTATGACATACATTTTTACACTGGTTTTACAGATTTAAAGATAGGAATTATCTTTAAATAAGCTTGTTAAATCTGTGCAGGAGTAAGAAAGATGATCCACCAATTCTAAGCAAAGTCTCTCCCCTTTCTTGCGTTCCACTCGTTCCTACTGTGTGTCCCAGCATAGCATTTATCAAACTGCACTGTACACACTTGTTTGATATAATCCACAATCCACTCCAGGAATCTTACCTGGATAATTCCATGGACAGAGGAGCCTGGCAGGCTACAGTCCATGGGGTAACAAAGAGTCAGGCATGACTGAGCAACTATCACTCACTCACTAGACTTTACATTACACGCAGGCAAGTGCCACGTCTACTTAGTTTATCCTTAGCATCTAGCGCATTTTTATTCTTTATCTTCTACTTTATTTATCCTTAATACCTAACACACACAAAGCAGGATCCTGTCCATTGCACAAGATTAGGGGCTCAAACTTTTTTGATAAGTGAATATAAAGACAATAAATCCATGGGTCTTTGGACATTTATTTTCACTTTCTAGTGATTATTTTGGAGGTAAGGATGGAGAGTAGAATGAACTTCCTGTTTTCTGAGCAGCTTTCTAGAAAGTTGAGGCTGCTGGATGGGTAAGTTAATCTAGTCTATAAAGGTAGTAGTATTATTTCTCATAACTATAGGAAGACCTTAAGTCACACTGATATTTGACATTGCTTCCTTAATCATTACTGTTCTTTTCTAAATTTCATTTCCAAATGAAAATAGAACACACATTAAGTTCTCCTCTCCTCAAACCTCATACGTACTTAGAATGAAAGTTTGTAAGTAGAAAGAATAAGATATGTGTACTATGGCTAGAACCTACTGTGCTATGATCATGTAATTATTTAACCCTGTTGCTTTTCTTATGGTAGAAAAACTTTTATTACAAATTTTATTGAAGGATATCAATGGCCATTTTGAATATCTGGGATGAGTCCTTACCCATTTGTTTCTCTGGCTCTGGAGGAGTTACTCCTGGTTCAAATGTATCTTTATCACTGTTCTTCTCAGTCTGTTCAGTTAAATTAGTAATCAGTTCAGTGGAAGAGCTCACTGACTTAGAGGCTATCAAAATATCTTCAAAGTCTTCTGGTAATGGAGCATCCTGATACTCTAAGGTAGTCTGGTCTGATCTGGTGGAAGTATTGCTATTTTCTACACTCACATCCAGCTTCTCCAAACTTTGTGAAGTTGTATCTTGTGGCCTGACATCCATTTCTTGATGGTCCTTTTCAGGGCTATCCAGGGGGAAAGATGCTGTCTTATCTTTGTTCTTCAGCCATTCAGTTTCTCCTGGAGCTCCACATTTATGTAAAGATGCAGTAATAAATGTTTTTGTTTTGCTGTCATCTATAGTCTATTAAGTAAAGAGTTTGGAGAAAAAAAATTTTACTAGTAAAAATCAGTTAAGTCTAACTTATCCATCCCAATCATACCCACCCTTTCCATGTTCTATTTATATCCAAATTCTTTCCGCCATCAAAATTTACTTACTCTAAATCCATTCTCCTCAGACTGATGATTAAAAGTTAATGACTGTTAACGATTCTCTAATTGGTAATAGATCAGTACTTCCGAAAGATTAAAATACAGAATAGGCAAGATGCCCAATAACCACCAATGGGTTCCGATTAACCTACAGTGAAGCTCTAAAGACATACCCTCCCAAACAGACAACAAACTAGGAACTTACCAAGAGAAGCAGTACAGTACAGGTTAAAAAACAAAGATATTACAAAACAAACAAACAAAACCAACCATGGATCTTAATTCCAGTCCCATTTCTTCCATCAAATAACTATGTGGTTATAGACAATTTAACTTGGTGCTTCTAGCCCTATTTTCTTCACCTGTAAATGATAGGTTTGGCTTAGCCAAGGACCTAAAGTTTCTCTCTGAACTAACGTTTTCTGATTTTATGACTATCTGCAAGACTGTATATAAAAATCTACAGTGATATCATTTACATTGATAGGAGCTTAATATATTCTTATTAAGAAGTCCTTTTGTTCCAATTATTATCAAACTTACTGCAGCGGTCCATTTCGTGGTTATGCCTTCTTCCATGAACGAAATTCTAGTTTCCTTGAGTCGTAAAGGAGGAGTAAGAGATCTTCCAGGCGACAGAGAGGGAGATGCTAAAGGTGTTGTTCGAAGACCAGACCTCAGGATGGATTGAGGAGTGAACTCGGCAAATCCAGAGGAAGTAACTGACATAGCCAAAGTCTTAGCTTTCTATGACACAGAGCAAATGGAATTCACCATTAGCGTTTGTAAAAGACACTTACGTAAGGACAGACAAAGCCAAATGAGTGGCAATGGTGACTAAATTCTCATCTCCAATAAAAATACCAATAATAAAAATTATTATAGATTACTGGAAAGAAAACAAAAAATTCTACTCGGAGCTTTCTATTTATAATGTAAATTTGCATAAAACATAAAATTGCATTTATAATCATTCTAAACCTTGATTATTCCCAGGTTTAAGTTCAACTTATAATTAGCAGATGAACTAGTTAGCAAAAACAATTTCCTCACTTAACCTCTCCTCTAAAGGACTCGTAAACAAATTACTGGACCCTATTAAATTATTAAATCCCATTAGATCCATCATAAGAATATATTGATTTTTTTTCCAGATTCTTTTTGGTAGCAAGTACAAAATTACTCCCTCATTTAATTTCATTTGAACTTAATGGCAGAGAATATAAAACGTGAGTGTTTTTTTAATAGAAGAAAAAAAGTTAGAAATACTATACTGGATATTAAATATTAGGAACTTAATCTTAGCAACCACAATTTCAATTTCTTTTAATAATTATTTTAGGAACAGCATTTATTGAAGTATCTTTTATCCAATTTGAAAAATAAGAATTCCTTGGCTTCACTTTAAATGCTGGATATCCAGAAACAATTAAGGAAAAAGTAAGCAAAAAGTTCCGGGACTCAATCCAGAATACTGGACAAGGAACTTGCAGACAACATATGTGAAAATGGCTTTCCAACAGGAAGGTAAAGTCCACAGTCACCTGTCATCACAAGTTTAGCTGTGGTTTCTCTGCTAGTAATTTATCAGAAAGGGTGAAGGAAAAAGCAATTTCCTACTGATAGTAGGAAAGAGTAACACTTTATAATTTTACTGAAGGAGCTAGAATTTTAAAATAAAACTTTAAAAAATGTTAAGAATGAGAAAGCATTTGATGAAAGAATAGCAAAATGGTATCAGGAAAAAAAAAACACAACATGAACATGAAAGCATTTTTCAAAGAAAAAAGGCTAATTTATAATACTGTAAGCATTTTGGAAACATCCACAGAAAAGGGGAAAATAAAGGCTTAAAATTAAAAATCCCTATTACCCAGAGATGTCAATTATCAATAGTTTTATTTCTCTCTGCTATTTGTAAGGAACTTCCTAGCTTCACTATTAACACTAGATGCTAGATATGTAACATAATATTTACCTTAACAACAAGAGGAGTTTCAAGTAAATGTAATTCTGAAGCCCTGGAGGCATTCTGACGTGATCCTTTTAATTGTGAACTTATTGGCAATGAACTAGATGCCGGGGACCAAGGAGACCTTGTGGGGCTTTGCTGAATAAACTCCAAACACTCAGAAGGCTGGGGGACAGGATGAACAACCAAATCCAGTAGCCTGTAATCACAATATACATATAAATAGAAAAATCCTGGTAACATATTTGAGTTATACTGAAGAAACAAAAGAATTAGTATCCCATTTAATAATGCAAACTTCTATATTCACTGGTAAATATGATAACCATATGAAAATATAAATCCAGACAAGTATATTACTGTCTGTAACGCCACCCTTAGTTTCAAAAATCAGAATTAATTCAGTAGTGAAAAAAAGAGAATTCAAAAATTAGAATTTATTCAGTAGTGAAAAAAGAGAATTATGAAACCTAGATAGCAATTTGATCATGCTCCTGCTGCTGCTGCTGCTAAGTCGCTTCAGTCATGTCCTACGTTGTGCAACCCCATAGACGGCAGCCCACCAGGCTCCTCTGTCCCTGGGATTCTCCAGGCAAGAACACTGGAGTGGGTTGCCATTTTCTTCCCCAATGCATGAAAGTGAAAAGTGAAAGTAAAGTCGCTCAGTCGTGTCTGGACTCTCCGCGACCCCATGGACTGCAGCCTACCAGGCTCCTCTGTCCATGGCATTTTCCAGGCAAGCATACTGGAGTGGGTTGCCACTTCCTTCTCCAGTCATGCTCCCCATCCCTCAAGAGGAGGCCCTCCTCCCTCCCTTAACCAATATTTACTGAGCCCCTTTATGTGCCAAGCATTTGTTTTCAAATGAAGACAAACTGTTAATGATTCAAGCACTCAAGAAAACAAGGTAACGCTTCCCTAGCAAGCCATTCACTTAAATTCACTTTCATCAACATAGAAATTCCTTTCACCTACATGTAATGTATATAATGAATACTGGTTTATTTACCTTTAAGGTTCTGATCACTACATTTAGCAACCAAAGGAAATGTTAATTTTCTCAAATTAATGAGGTTAGTAGCAAAAGAGAATCCCAGGACTATACTCCAAGTTTTCTTTTCCTACAGTGTCCTGGACATTCTTATCAAATGATAAAAATGATCTCACTGATGACTTGTATTAAGTATGCATAGTCCAAACAGCTTAAAAACCTAATTTACAAATAAATAAACTTGAAGGTGAAATTTTCAGATTACAATTTTTGTGGACCATTTATAAACATATGGTCACTCCTGTCCCAATTTCCTAATAGTTTATTTTATGGCTACATTCCTAGCAATAAAAACACCACCCCAAAAAAAAAAACAAACAAAAAAAAACAAAACAAAAAAAAAAAAACACCACCCCAAGATGCCTATGTGTTTCAACTGAGAACAACCAGAAAAATACATCTGGTGCCCAGAAATAATAATTTCTTGCTGCTATGTCTTCTTTGCCATTCTATCCTTTAAGTTCAAGATTTTTGCTATAAGAGATGGCAGACCAACGAAAATCACAGGTGCTTCAAGATAACTTATTATACGGTGGGGAAATATTTACAGGAAGTATTTTCTTCCTCTAAATACAGCATCTTTGCACTTGTTATTCTGTACTAAGCACAGTTCTGAGATTTCTAGCAAACCAAGAATATTCAATCAGGTTGCTAGACATTTCTTTCTCTACTGTCTTCTGATTCTTCCTTCCTTCTCTTCTTCATTTGCATTCAAATTATATACTTGTAATCTTTTGCTCACTTTTTTATTGAGCTATCCGAAACAGGTATTTTGTTAAATGCCTTCCATTGGGCTGAAATTTATGTTTAAGGTGCCTATTTAGGAAAGATTATTTCTCAAAAGCAAGGTCTGTGCAACAAGTGGTATGCGTACTGAGTAAAAGCAAAATTCTTATACTAACAAGACTTGATGTGTTTAAGTTATACTTACAATATCAAGAAAAAATTTTCTGAATGTTTTCTGAAGTGTTAAATATCACATTAGGTCTTTTATTTCCTCAACAACTTTTTGACCATGATCCAAGTAAGTAATGCATTTTAGATTATACACATATACAAATCATGAATTACACAAAAATGGCATTTAGCCTTATTATATTCAGTGCCCATTGATATTATCCAAGCTAAACCACAATCCATTAAATTTTACTTAAACTAACGCACACCCAATTTGAAAAATATAGAAGCAAGAAGTGGAATGATTTTTATAAAAGGTAAATATTCACACCTTAATCAGCTCTATTCCATATGCGTTAACACTGGCTTTGAATGATTCTCATAATAGTCCTTAGGCCATTAGTAGGCCCGAACACTTATTATCTCTACCTTCTTGAATTGCAGACCTATGCGAGTACAAAGGAACTGAGAAAAAGTGACTTGTGGGGAAAATACCAAAACTATTGGTAAAAAAAACCATGTCAGAAGCAACCTTCTCACCATCTCCTTATGGTAATAAAGGAAAAGAACCTCAATTTAATAAAATCTAACCCAAAAAAGGGAAAATCCTTTCATGATTTGAAAAGATGTCCATTATGTACACTACAAATGGGTTGAGCCCAATTGTTTTTAAGTTATTAACTTATTCTGAGTAACTTTTTTCTTAGTACCATAACTATTTCCACAAAATTAGGTCATTTTGTCACAGATAAATTGTAAGAAGTCAAAAATTTTCAACAATTATGGTCATATTATTAAAGAGAAAGAATCATTACATTAAGAGATAATTTTGTACTCTGCTATTGATGATTATGAACACTTCTCCACTCTCCAATGCTCTTAAATAAACAACCACAGTTCCAACTTGGATGCAAAATTTCAATTTAACTATTTACTTTTCTAATAACCATAGGTTTAAAAAATAAAAGTATTACTGTACTAAAGCCACTTAAGACATTTTAGTAGGCTCAGTTAAACAGGAGTAAGTTTTAAGAAGCCAACCAAGAATAGCTGGGATTTACAAAAAACAACCTTCATTCATGGGTCTGAATCAGAGAGATTAAAAAAAATAAATTAATAATTTATTTTGCTTATGATTTTAATATAACAAGTTTGCTTTTCTTTAAGCAGTCTGAAATCATTAAGCAAAAATTCTAAGTAGATTATCAGCTGATGTAAAATTCCTTAAAATTACTATAAAACTGCCTAAATTATTTTTTTAAAGGAAGCATTAAAAACTCCTTCAAGAATTTAAAACCGTATTTATGAAGACTTTAAAGATAATTTTCAAATTATAGTGTAATTATTAAGTATCATCTCACACTGGTCAGACTATCATCAAGAAGTCTTCAAATAATAAAAGCTAAAGAGGGTATGGAGAACAGGGAACCCTCTTACACTGCTAGTGGGAATGTAAATTGGTATAGTCACCATGGAAAACAGAATGGAGCTTCCTTAAAAAATATATAATGGACATATATATAATATACATATATATATAATGGAATTAGTCAAAAAAAGGAATGAAATATTGCCATTTGTAAGCAACATGGATGAACCTAGAGAATACCATTACTAAGTGAAGTAAGTGAAAGTAAGACAAATATCTTATCAGTGTAACTCTTGTCTAACACTGCCTTTTAAAAGTGATTAAATAAATTCTTACCTAGAAATTCTTTGTGATGCCTTTGTAACTGGTGTTCCAACAAATGCCTCAGGCAGCTCTGGATCTGGGAGAGAATATGCTACAGGAGATGGTTCCTCTACTTTAGGACTAAAGAGAAAATAAAAATTTAACTTTTGATTATGTATCACAAAGAAGACTAAATTATCAATACAAACACTTTAAGAAGGTGAGGTTAGATGGGAAGGGGGCTTTCTTTTTTTTTTACCATGTATATTTCTGCTTATTTACAATAACAATGAACATAAGTGATTTCAAATTTAAGAATAAAGAATGTTCTTCTTGCAAGAAAAGCAGACAACACAAAACATTTTTCCCATATACACTAATAAGCGCTCAGGCTGGATTGTGTATGAATGCAGGTGACAACCCAGGGAAGATCAGTAAGTAGCATGGTTGTAAAAGGTGTAAGAAAAACATACCTATTGTAGACAGAGATGCTCCTTTCAGGTTCATTACTTGCCCAGATCTCTCCAATTTTAGATAACACATTATTGATGAAAGTAGATCTTGTTAACACAGTCCCAGTTACAGCCTGTTTTGGAACTGCTGATAATGGTTTTGGTCTAGAAACTGTGAAACAAAAAAGGTAGTATTTAATTTCAACTCTAACACCAGGATTTCAAAGTAGACTAATAAGGCAAAGTAATTGGAGAAAACAAAACATGAGTAGTTAAAATTATATTTGGTTTAGCAATATCTGTGCAGAAATTTAACAGTTTTGGCTTTTAGGAGATGGTGAAATAATTATTCTACATGTTTTCTAAAAGTTAGTAGTCTTCCATTTCTCCAAAGAAGAAATACAGATGGCTAACAAACACATGAAAAGATGCTCAACATCACTCATTATTAGAGAAATGCAAATCAAAACCACACTGAGGTACCACTACACGCCAGTCAGAATGGCTGCTATCCAAAAGTCTACAAGCAATAAATGCTGGAGAGGGTGTGGAGAAAAGGGAACTCTCTTACACTGTTGATGGGAATGCAAACTAGTACAGCCGCTATGGAGAACAGTGTGGAGATTCCTTAAAAAACTGGAAATAGAACTGCCATATGACCCAGCAATACCACTTCTGGGCATACACATCGAGGAAACCAGATCTGAAAGAGACACGTGTAACCCCAATGTTCATCACAGCACTGTTTGTAATAGCCAGGACATGGAAGCAACCTAGATGCCCACCAGCAGACGAATGGATAAGGAAGCTATGGTACATATACACCATGGAATATTACTCAGCCATTAAAAAGAATTCATTTGAATCAGTTCTAATGAAATGGATGAAACTGGAGCCCATTATACAGAGTGAAGTAAGCCAGAAAGATAGAACGCCAATACAGTATACTAATGCATATATATGCAATTTAAAAAGATGGTAACAATAACCCTATATGCAGGACAGAAAAAGAGACACAGATGTACAGAACAGACTTTTGCACTCTGTGGGAGAAGGCGAGGGTGGGATGATCTGAGAGAATAGCATCGAAACATGTATATCATCAAGTGTGAAACAGATCACCAGCCCTGGTTGGATGCATGAGACAAGTGCTCAAGGCTGGTGCACTGAGAAGACCCAGAGGGATGGGATGGGGAGGGAGGCAGGAGGGGGGATCAGGATGGGGAACACATGTAAATCCATGGCCAATTCATGTCAATGTATGGCAAAAACCATTACAATACTGTAAAGTAATTAGCCTCCAACTAATAAAAATAAATGAAATAAATAAATAAAAGTTAGTAGTCTTCAAATGAAATCAAGAGTTCTGTCACTCTGTACTAAATAAACTAGAAAGTTTAGAAGTTCCAAGGAAGCTTTTGATTTCTTGGGGTAGAACCACCAGTAAAAAAACAAACAAACAAACAAAACCACAAAGCATCACAGTGATGAATCAAAGCAAAATTGAGCTAAACAGAAGATAACAAAGGTTTCAGAAGATAATCATTCAGTATCTTTTCTAGTGCAATATTTTAGGACATTTTTCAATGAAATCTTACCTTCTCGAAAAACTGATGATGCTGACAGATGGTAAGGCTTTGCTCGCTCAATGGCTAATTTTCGCTGGACTCTAGGAAGAATTTTCCCATATTGGTCTATTATAGAATTTCGAGTCACTGATCTCTCTCGCAAACGAGGATCACGATCATTCTACAGAACATAACATAACTGGTAAAAATTTAATCTTCAAAAATGTCAGGCGCTATGTCTATTATTTACTATTTAAAATATAATTATGAATACACAAGAATACCTTCCTCCTTTCTACATACCCATTCTTGCAAACCAAAGACATCATACACACAACCTAACTGCTTCATCAATTCTTATCCATCAATAAATTCCAAGTCTCTCCTTCCCAGCCTTGATTATTCACAACTAATAAAAGCAGTGATTTTCATTTACTAAGCAACATGTTCCATCACACACACCTCTGTGCATCCTCACAAAAAATACTGTCATTTTACAATTAAGGAAACCAAGGTTCAGAGTGTGTTCCAAGCACACAGAGCCAATGAACAATTAGTCCAACCCCTAAAGTCCATACTTTTGCACTATTTATTTCCTACTGTTGTCCTCTACCAATTGCTATTTTCTCTGAGTGCGTAAAGTAGTTAGTCTGGCAAGACTTTGGGCAGATACCTAAACAGAAATGGCACATATAAAAAGAACTGGATAAGTAACAACACCCTGTTTGTCAATTCTGCTACAGAAAGTGAGGATTTTCTAAATTCAAGATTATACAAAGCTTTTACATAATGAAGTCATCTGTTTTCCCTATTTTCTTGTCCCCCCATAATAAAACAAGTTCAACTGTACCATAAGATTAATCTTCAGAGTCTGGTTCAGCTTCAAGGCAGGAATATAATTGGCACGCTGCAAATGGTGAACTAAAAGGAATTCATGATTCTGAACACTTGCACTGGACTGTAAAAATCTCACCAAACACTCCTAGAAAGAACAAAATAGATTTGTAAGCTACTAACTTATCCTGAATTTCCGGATGTAAGTTTACACTGACAAATCATTACCTGCTCCGTGTCTGTGAACGGCAGCTTCAGTAAATCCTCCATTAAGCCCATCTCCTGACAGACTTCATATGTGTGCTTGAGCAGCTCCTCTATATTCAATTTATTAGAATGCTGTCGCAGTAAAGTCCAGGCCTCCACCATGCACCTGAAATCAATATTTATCAAAGTTTAGTTTTAGAAAAGCTATTTAAAATGTTCAAAACAAGACATCCACCTGAAGAATCCCAAAGATACTTTGTGCGTGCATCTTAGTTGTGTCTGACTCTTTGCAACCAACATGGACTGTAGCCTGCAAGGCTCCTCCGTCCGTGGGATTTCCCAGGCAAGAACACTGGAGTGAGCTGCCATTTTCTCCTCCAGGGGATCTTCCTGACCCAAGGATCAAACTCGTGTCTCCTGCACTGGCAGGTGAATTCTTTAGCAGTGAGCCATCTGGGAAGCCCCAAAAGATACTATGTACATATTATTTAAAAGTACTTTAAAATTTTATTGAATACTAATCACTGTGAAGTAGTAAAGAAAATAAGGCATCTTTAAATACTTTATCATAAAATGTTGACTATTCCATGTAATTTATCGACTATTCCACCGAAAATAAAGAAACAGAATTGTTGTTTGGCTAAAGAATGGTTTTCAGTGTATGAGTTGTCTACTCTTGTGATCATGTGGGTGAATGGGAGCTGCAGCTCACTGTCGATGCCCAGCATTAGACAATCACACTGCATATACTTAGCTTAGGAAAAGATCAAAATTCAAAGTATGGTTCCTACTCCATTTATGCATACTGCTTTGTACCATTTTAAAGTTGAAAAAATTATAAGTTCAGGCATCAGAAGTCAGGAATCATCTGAAAAGAGTTCAGGAAGACAAAAATCTAATGCGATCTGGACAGAACTGAAATATTCAAGTGAGGTTCTTAAGAAAGTGACAGTGAGCATAAGACGAGTAGAAAAGAAAATGAGCAAAGACGCAGAGACAGAAACAGCATGTTGTGTTATGGGAAAGTGGAGGACCTAGCTTAGTGAATCTTAGTAAGAAGATTCTGGCTTATCTATAGCAAGATCTAACTGGAGAACTTAGGTCAAATCAGACAGTTTTAGAAACAAGTGGGGCTGCTGAAACATCCTTCTATGGGCAGTAGGTCATTAAAAGAAGCAATGTATCTCATGATACACTGATAAGTAAAAATAAGCTTAAAACAACATGAATAAGAAGAATTTCTAAAAATTAACCAATAAACAAAGCCTATAAATCTTTATGTATTTATATAAATAACAAAATGTCTTGAAAGACACACACTAAGATTAACAATGATTAGTTTCACATGTAGAATTTTTGGAAGGGCTGATAAGTGTCAGCAGAAGCAGGAGTAGAATAAAAAATGGCAAGTAGATAGGAATGATTTTCTAAAAAAAGTCATCATTCCTAATTTTAAGTGAATAGGTAATTGTGATTTTAATAGTCCAGTGGCTAAGACTCTGCATTTCCTGTGCAGGAGGCCTACGTTCCATTCCTGGCCAGGGAAGTAGATCACATGCCACAACTAAGAGCAGGCACAGCACCCCCTACCAAAAGCTTTAACTGTAGTTTTTATTGAAATAATCACAAAAATTGAAACAACTACTTGTGAATAAATGACATGCATAAAAAACACAGAATACATGAACAAAGTTACAGTAATTACTATTCATAATGAAAATGCATCTGAGGAAATTTTAGCAGCACTGTCCCAAACTTTCTGTAGATACAAAGTTTCTTGGGGAAGCAAATCCCACTGTTGGCAGTTCAGGACCCTAAAATTTTTATTGCTTGACTACAATATTTTACATATTCTACAAAACTCATAAAAAACAATAGTGCAAATAAGTAAAACATTTAGGGGTATTACCTAAAAATCTACATCTGAAATTGTCTTGCACTCCTTTTTCTACCAGGACAGGCATCACAGTGCGGTTACTATAACCTGAGTATCTAAGAGAGAGAGTTTTTTCCCCTAAATCAAAAATCTGGGAGTGTTAAAAATGAGCACACCATTTCTACAGAAAGAAAAATAGATAATGAAGATTAATGAACATCTAATCATTAATTTTAATAGAAAGAAATAGATGAAGTGGGTATAATAAAATCTTGTATCGTTAAATCTGATGTAGGATGGGTGTACAGAATTTTCATAGTGCTATAGTACTATTTTACTTTTTCATATTCTGGAATCTTCTTACAAAATGCTTGAACCAAAATAAATTTCAGCTGCATCAAAAACTTAAATGATAAAACAAAAATCACAAAGTAGTAACAGAAACAGTGAGAGGATTAAATTAATATTGAAACAGAAGAGACAAAAAGTCATAAAACACTGGCAATTCTAACTTCATAAAATAGCTCTTCATGAAAAGAAGTCTCACTATTATTATAGTGAGACTAATCACATTACCATTTTCACCAATCAACTCGATAAATGTCTAACTAAAGGGTATAACACAAAGTGAGACATACATGGAAGGCAATATGCCATTATCAAAATTAAAACTGCAAATATCCTTTCACCCAGTTGGAGAAGGAAATGGCAACCCACTCCAGTATTCTTGCCTGGAGAATTCCCTGGACGGAGGAGCCTGGTGGGCTACAGTCCATGGGGTCACAAGGAGTCGGACACAATTGAGTGACTAATGCTTACACTTTTCACCCAGTAATTCTACTCCCAGGATTTTACAAAATAAATTTGCATTTGTGTAAAATGGGTGGTTACTCATACATAGCAGTGTTTGAAATGGCATAAGACTAAAACCACCCAAATGTTCTCTAAGCGAAAGGAGTTAAACAAATACTGGTAAATCCACATAATGAAATATCATGAATTAAAATGAGGAAGCTCTTTATGTACTATCAGGAAATGAATTCCAAACTAAATTACTTTTAAAAATACACTGCAGATGGATGACAGCATGTATTTTTTAAAGCAGGGGAGAGGTGGCAACGACATACATGTGCATTTGTTCAGTATGTCCCAGAATGTCTTAGGGAAGAGACACTAGAGATTATTAACACTATTTGGGTACTGTGAGGAAGCTTAGGAGGCTGGGAATTTACTGTGCATCCTTTTGTAATTTTAGAAAAAAGCATGTAAATATCTTACTATTCAAAAAAACAAAAAGAACCATATTCTTGCCCCTCTTCTCCCAGACTACATACATATAGGCTTCCCTGGTGACTCAGATGGTAGATAATCTGCCTAGAATGCAGGAGACCTGGGTTCAATCCCTGGATTGGGAAGATCACCTGGCGAAGCAGACACCCATTCCTGTATTCTGGCTTGGAGAATTCCATGGACAGAGGAGCCTGACAGGCTACAGTCCATGCGGTCGCACATACATAAAATATTATATATATGCTATATATAATTTGTGTGTGTATATATATATAAACCACACACACACACATATATATACTTATTTGGCTGCATTAGGTCTTAGTTAGCACACAGGATCTTCCCTGTGTCATGCGAGATCTTCACAGCTCACAGATTCTCTAGTTGCCGCCCAAGGGGTTAGTTGCTCTGATGCATGTGGGATCTTTACTCCCCTACCAAGGATCAAACCCATGGCCCCTGCACTACAAGGCAGATTTTTTAACCACTGGACCATCAGAGAAGTCCCTGGATATGTTTCAAGTTTTCCACTTTAAAGTATGATATCCACTCCCAGTGAGCAGATATATTAATAAGATTAATTTATTTATGACTTATCAAAAACTAATCTAATAATAGTAAGCATACCTGAAAGCAAAAGACAAATGATAGTATATTTTTCTGTTTTTCCCACAGCAGGAGAAGGCATAGTTACCTCCAACTTCAAGAAACTGATGCTCCATTTTGGGCCAACACTTAAACATAAATTTTAAAACAAGTAACTCTCATGTGCCTACTACTCTCCTGCTCCCCATGGCAGGAATGCATGATGACAACAAAAGCAGTAAAAATAATCACTTCAATTGATAAAAGGCTAAAACTAGCATGCTAACAGTGAAGTTAAGAGATGTATGGGGGTTCTTGGCAACACAGCAAGAAGACAGCCTTAGCAACACTCCTATGACAGGCTCTAAAAATGATAAATCAAATATAAACAGTCTTTTGAAATGGATCATGGAGATCACAATGAAAAAAAAAAACTCAGAAATGTAAACAAGCAACTACTAATTTCCAGTCATTAGTGTAAAAGTTAAAATATTAGGAAAAGATGAATCATAAATAAGAAAGTTGTTGTAGCTCTATTAACAATTACTCGTGATGAAGGTTATTCTACAATAAGAGGTTAAAGTCATTAAAAAAAAAAACAATTTTAAACTCTTATGTACCTAATACTGTATTCAAAATACAAAAAGTTAGCAGTATTACAAGGAACAGACGCATATGTACTACAGGAGGCAACATGCAAACGTTTCTTTTTCACTTTTTTTTTCGTTTATTTTTTGGGTGCGCTGCAAGGCATGCAGGATCTTAGTTTCCCAACCAGGGATTGAAGCTCACTCCCTGTCATGGAAGTGAGGAGTCTTAACCACTAAACCACCGAGAAGTCCAGCAAACCTTCCTTCAGTCACTTGAGTTCAGTCGCTCAGTCATGTCCAACTCTTTGTGACCCCATGGACAACAGCATGCCAGGCTTCCCTATCCATCACCAATTCCCAGAGCTTGCTCAAACTCATGCCCATTGAGTCAGTAATGCCATCTAACCATCTAGTCCTCTGTTGTCCACTTCTTCTCCTGCCTTCAATCTTTCCCAGCATCAAGGTCTCTTCCAATGAGTCAGTTCTTTGCATCAGGTGGCCAAAGTATTGGAGTTTGAGTTTCAGCATCAGTCCTTCCAATGAGTATTCTGGACTGATTTCCTTTTAGGATTGACTGGTTGGATCTCCCTGCAGTCCAAGGGACCCTCAAATCTTCTCTAATACCATAGTTCAAAAGCATCAATTCCTCAGCGCTCAGATTTCTTTATAGTCTAATGCTCACATTCATACATGGCTACTGGAAAAACCATAGGTTTGATTAGACGGACCTTTGTTGGCAAAGTAATGCCTTTGCTTTTTAATATGCTGTCTAGGTTGGTCATAACTTTTCTTCCAAACAGCAAGCATCTTTTTCCTTCATGGCTGCAGTCACCATCTGCAGTGACTTTGGAGCCCCCCAAAATAAAGTCTACCACTATCTCCATTGTTTCCTCATCTATTTGCCATGAAGTGATGGGACCGGATGCCATGATCTTAGTTTTCTCAATGTTGAGTTTTAAGCCAACTTTCCCACTCTCCTCTTTCACCTTCATCAAGAGGCTCTTTAGTTCTTCACTTTCTGCCATAAGGGTGGTGTCATCTGCATATCTGACGTTATTGATATTTCTCCAGGCAATCTTGATTCCCATTTGTGCCTCATCCAGCCCAGCATTTCTCATGATGTATTCTGCATATAAGTTAAACAGCAGGGTGACAATATACAGCCTTGACATACTCCTTTTCCTATTTGGAACCAGCCTGTTGTTCCATGTCCAGGTCTAACTGCTGCTTCCTGACCGACATAAAATTTCTCAAGAGGCAGGTCAGGTGGTTTGGTATTCCCATCTCTTTCAGAATTTTCCAGTTTATTGTGATCCACACAGTCAAAGGCTTTGGCATAGTCAATAAAGCAGAAATTGATGTTTCTCTGGAACTCTCTCACTTTTTCGATGATCCAGAGGATGCTGGCAATTTGATCTCTGATTCCTCTGCCTTTTCTAAAACCAGCTTGAACATCTGGAAGTTCACAGTTCACATACTGTTGAAGCCTGGCTTGGAGAATTTTGAGCATTACTTTGCTAGCATGTGAAATGAGTGCAATTTTGCAGTTGTTTGAGCATTCTTTGGCATTTCCATGAAAACTGACCTTTTCCAGTCCTGTCGCCACTGCTGAGTGTTCCAAATTTGCTGGCATATTGAGTGAAGCACTTTCATAGCATTATCTTTTAGGATCTGAAATAGCTCAACTGGAATTCCATCACCTCCACTAGCTTTGTTTGTAGTGATGCTTCCTAAGGCCTACTTGACTTCACATTCCAGGATGTCTGGCTCTAGGTGAGTGATCACACCATTGTGATGATCTGGGTCATGAAGATCTGTTTTGTATAGTTCTTCTGTGTATTGGTGCCACCTCTTCTAATATCTTCTGCTTCTGTGAGGTCCATACCATTTCTGTCCTTTATTGAGCCCATCTTTGCATGAAGTGCTCCCTTGGTATCTCTAGTTTTCTTGAAGAGATCTCTAGTCTTTCCCATTCCATTGTTTTTCTCTATTTCTTTGCACTGATCGCTGAGGAAGGCTTTCTTATCTCTCCTTGCTATTCTTTGGAAATCTGCATTCAAATGAGCATATCTTTCCTTTTCTCCTTTGCTTTTGGCTTCTCTTTTTTCACAGTTATTTGTAAGGCCTCCTCAGACAGCCATTTTGCTTTTTTGCACTTCTTTTTCTCGGGGATGGTCTTGCTCTCTATCTCCTGTACAATGTCACAAACCTCCGTCCATAGTTCATCAGGCGCTCTTTCTATCAGATCTAGTCCCTTAAATCTATTTGTCACTTCCACTGTATAATAATAAGGGGATTTGATTTAGGTCATACCTGAATGATCTAGTGGTTTTCCCCCCTTTGTTCAATTTAAGTCTGAATTTGGCAATGAATAAGGAGTTCATGATCTGAGCCACAGTCGGCTCCCGGTCTTGGTTTTGCTGACTGTATAGAGCTTCTCCATCTTTGGCTGCATAGAATATAATCAATCTGATTTCGGTGTTGGCCATCTGATATCCATGTGTAGATCACATTATGCAGTCACAACGCAATTAAGAGAGAAAAGAATTTTTTAAACCCGTATTTGCACATTAAAGGTTCTAAATAATAAGGAAATTAAAAAATCATAATGAAAATTAAAAATACTTAGAAAAAAGTAATAAAAATTGTGGGATGATGCCAAAGTAATATGCAGAAGATTCAGATTTATATTTTTATGTTAGTAAAGATAAAAGGTTGAAAATGAGAAACCAACTTGAGTTAAAAAGCACGGCAGAATGAAACCCACAGAAAGTGGAAAGAATAAAGATAATGATTACACCTAAACAAAAAGGTTTTCCAGTTCTACTGTACTTCTATTTTACTAAGACCGAATATGTGATGTTAAGAGCTGAAAATCAAAACTGTTACTTTGAGGCTATCGTGTACTGTGCATCACGATTACTTTTAGGTAAACCTATTTGCCATAACTGTGATGGTATGTCCATAAAGGAAGCTCATATAACTGAAAAGCTACCAGCAGAAAGGTTTCACAGAAAGAAAAATATGGTCTTAAAGAAGAGGTGGTAGAGGATATAGGCAGGAGTTAGGCCAGAAAGTTAAACAAATGATGCAATGATGGTTAATTCAAGAAGGCTCCATCTACCAGCCTTTACTGAGCCTTCCCTGGCGGCTCAGACCATAAAGAATCCACCTGCAATGCAGGACACTGAGGTTCGATCCGTGGGTTGAGAAGATCCCCTGGAGAAGGGAAAGGCTACCCACTCCAGTACTCTTGCCTGGAGAGTCCTTCAGGCTCCTTCCATGGACAGAGGAGCCTGCCGGGCTACAGTCCATGAGGTTGCAAAGAGTCAGACACAACTGGGCAACTTTCACTTTCACCACCATTTACTAATGATTTACTACTTGCAACTGTAATAGTGCTCATGCCATTTAACTAAACCTCAAAATGTTGCAAAGCGGTCATTATTAACCCAGGAGGAAACCTGGGCTCAGAAAGGACAATTTAACTGCTTCTGATCATATTTCAGAATGTAGCAGAGTTCAGGTATAAATTCAGATCTATCTGAGTCTAAAGACCGTCAACTGTTACAATCAGTAATTATTCCAATACTGTCATTTTAAAATGTAGATTAATTAATAAGCAGTATCATTATTAATATAAATTCACACAACAGCTAGAAAACCAAACACCTCAGTAATTATTTTAAACATTTATTGAATTTGAAAACATGCTATCTCACAAATGGCATTCTGAGTGGTCCTGTTTTAACTTTTGCACTTACTGTAAAGGACACTTAATGATGTTATTTTTCTGGAGACTAGATAACCGAGACTTTACTGTACTTGAGAAATACAATTTTGAAACTACATTATATAAAGGTTGCATTATTGTAAACATTATCAAGTACTAGAACTTTAACTCATTTATCAAACATTTATGTTCTTTAGCTTCTTTAACTTTTTGTTCTTATATTCATTCTTGATTTATTCAGCTGAGCCAAATACTTTTGCTAACCAAAATTATTTCAAAAAATATTTTAGCAGTTCATTACTTTTGAGGACAATGTAAGTTTCAATGTCTAACAAGTCTATTATTAAATTGCAGATCTGTCTGAAATGTAAAGATTCAATCCTCTCTCCTCAGAGCTGTAATTCATAAATGACAATCTGGGGTGAATAAAGTGGCCAATTTTTAAATATATAAAGAAAATATAAAATGACTCAGCCAATAAGATTCAACAAAAAACCAGCATGAATTAAATAAAAATAGTTACAATCTAAGAAATTCCAGTCCCAAACAAGTTTCCCAACTACCTAAGTATTAAGAAAACCCAATAACCAGACCACTATATTTCCAATTATGCCATTTAATCATCAGTTAGTATATACATGACAAATATAATTATTATAGCAACTGGGTATTGCTATAATGCAACAACAAAATTAAAGAACTGCAACACCCAAGCAAGACTAATAAAAATATCAAGAGTACCGTCACTGGAATATACCGTCAAAGAATATAATTTATCAATTTAGCATAACTTCATTTTTTCTCTATTTCTGGCTGCTCCTCAGCATAATCAAACCTCAACTGTCCACACAGAAAACTGTCAATACTGCCAGGTACAAACCGACATAATTTTTAAACCTCAGTCTATTTCCCCCTTTACTCATTACTTCTTTTATTCATCTTATTCTAGGTAAAAGGTGCTTTACATTCTTAATGATGAAAGATGAAGAATACTGTGCAATGCAACCAAATCAAAATATATATTACTCTATTTCATCAGTTCCATTTTATTAATACATGGCCAAGAGTTCGACTGTACTTTCAAAGTAGGTACTTACCTATTAAAAAGCAAAACAGTGAGGTGAAGGATAACATCTCTACCACTGGACACTGTTGGCTTCATTGTCTGAATATATCTGAGGGCTTGTCTGGGCTCACCCTGACTCATGAAGGCTTCAATAATCTTTGAATGTTGCCATGACACAGGTTTTGCAGTAGCTGGGTGAAACAGAAGATCCAAACCACTCTGCAAAAATGACAATAAAAATTGGTAAATTAAATATAATGTTTTGCACTTTGAAAAAAAAAAAGGCAATATACTAAACCTACGCAAATTAAAATAAAACCAGTTTAAATATATCTGAAAATATCTACTTTAATCTACTGTATATTTTATTTTAAGTAAAAGCCTTATCAAAAGTCTCATACTTTTGAGATCTTGTCAAGTAAGTATATAAAATCTTTCCATCACCAATTTCATAAATCAATGTGAAATTCTGGCTTCTCTGGTTCACCCAACACACCAAATATATCTGTAACATAAAAATCACTATATTTGCACTACTGGTAATTGTTTGCATATTTCCTTCTTTAGACAATAAGGCTCTTGGGGTTCCAAACTATTTTATCTTTGTATATTCTTATTGCTTGAAATGGTGCTTGGTAAAGGTACTGATTAAACCCAATCCTTAAAATACCTCTGGAAATAGACTGCGTCATATCTTTACTACTAAATGTATTTTTCCTAAAATTCTAATAGTTTACAAAAGCTTAACATTCTAAATGAACTATATAGACTTACCTCATAGTCATTATGATCTATTAGCCAAAACCCTTGAATAAGTTTAACCTGGCCCCAAGAAATGGCAAAGGCAGTTGGAAATGATTCAATGGAAGTATCCGTTTTGTTTGGAAAGGAATACATAATATCGAGTAGCAAATAAATAGTCTTTAAAAAAAAAAAAGAGGATTAAGGACAATAAACAAAAAGGAGAACTCCTACATATATATCTGCAATAGGTAACAACAGAAGATATCAGAAAAAAAGGCTTAAGACAGTTTTATTAAATGTGGGTACAGCCAACCCCACAACCAACTTCATTCATTACCACAAAGGTACTTTGTCCCCTGGAGGAAGAAATGGCAACCCACTCCAGTATTCTTGCCTAGAGAATCCCCATGGACAGAGGAGCCTGGTGGGCTACCGTTCACAGGGTCACACACGACTGAAGCAACTTAGCACACAGGCACCACGAGATGAACTAAAGCACACTTTCTTCATGAAGTTAGCAGATTAACAAATTTAAGAAACAAAGCCAAAGATGAAATTCCAGTTATCCAGCAAACCCTGAGAGTTTAACCAAACACATTATTTATTTTATAAATTATGAATAAAACTATGCATTTTGACTAAGAAATAGACATTAGTACAAAAATCTTATTTAAGAGACCATAGACCTAGGTAATTTAAGCTAATGCATTAATTAATGCATTCCCATCCAGCACATAAAATCTCATAGAGAATGACCACTTGCTAGCAATGTTCTAGAGCTGTCTTTAACTTTGCAAATGTCCTGGACACATTTGAGTCTGATGAAAGCCAAGAACTGTATCTCTAGAAAAACAAACATAAAAATGTTGCATACTTTCAAGGTTAACAACAGACCATCTGAATCCAACCAACAGGTCCTGGATTAAGAATCTTTTCTTTAAAACAAATTCAAATGTGAAACTGAGATTGGATTAGATGCATAAGAGTCCTACTACTCTGACACTGTATGATTTTGGTAAAATGTGAATTACTTGATAAAATTTTAAAGGATACAACAGAATGCTTGCTTGCTTCAGTAATGTTGTCTAGTAGGTATATGTCAAGTAACGCCTATTAAAAAAAAATTTAGTGCATTTTACATATTCATTCATTTATGCTCCCTGTTTTTCCCAAGCCCATGCCAGGTATGAAAAATCCAATTAAGCATTCCTCCCTCTCCCAGCCCAACTTTTGAGACTAAATGATATCATGTTATTGCAAACCTACATGTAGACTAGTAGGAGGATATTTTCCTGTGCCTCCTTCATCCCGTGTCCACAACTTCTCTACTCGATCTCCTAACTGAGAAATCATTCCATCAATCATCAAGCAATCAGGGTTCCACTTCCCTCTGCAATAAGGGCAACATTAAGGATACTGAGCATTAGTGCTAATTATTATTATCAGAACAACCAGCACCAAACTCTTAAAAGTAACAATCTCAACTATCAAAGGCAGAAGAACTTTGAGGACAGGATCCTATCATGAGAAATCTGGACATCAAGTAAAGTTAGTCAGATAAACCCTGAAGAAGTCTCAAGTTTGGTTATTAGCCAAGTCGGTTAGTGAAGGTCAGGTTCCAGGGGAGAAAGTGGTCTAGTCAGCAAAATGCTGTTTACTTTTTACCATCTTGAGCAAATTACCAAAGGGCATGACATCTCAGTATAGAGAAAGTAATACTGTAGTTCAAAGTCAAAAAGTTTTACTTTCAGTTTTATCACCTGGACTAGTTTTTAAACCTCATTAATTCCCTCCTAATACATATTATTATATATTATTGAGCACACGGGTGATAAGCAGATACTGACCTTGTCTGTTTCCTCATCTAATATTAATAACAATAGTAGCAGTTATACTTCTTGGATGAAATTTTCTTGAATAAGGCATTGAAAGAAGTGCCTTGCATATATTTTATTTCATCTTTTTATTTACTTTATATCAACTTTATAATTTGTGATAAATAGGATTAGAAAGTTTATCCAACCTGCTCAAGGTCATACACTTAGGAAATAACAGATCTAGAAATTTTAAATACATCTTATACATTTCCCAAGTCCATGCTCACTATCCTAGATTAGTTATTAGTTATTCTAATCTAATCCTAGATTAGATTCTGGATCCTCTAACTATGCATAACTTTGTACAGGTTTCCAAGTGATTCTGACAACAAACCTGAAATCAAGGTTTGTGAATAATTGCTCTAAAGGTTATAAGCCACTCTACAATTCTGTCATTCCAACTTGAGGAAGAAGGCTATTTATAACTCCAAGGTAGAATCAAGGCTGTAAAACATTATTCTTTTTCTTTTATTACTTTTATATCTTTATTTCAAAGGGCCCAACTACATATATATTTAAGGGGAAGGGGGAGTTTATACTTAAAGAAAAGAGAGATAAAGGCAATAAAGAAAAAAACGGGTGAAGTGCTGAAATGCAAATGTTAATGGAAAGAACATAAAACAACTAACATGAAATATTTTCGGCTTTAATAACAGTTGCTTCAAGTTTTCTTCTGAATAAGAATTCTCAGGAAAAAATGTATACTTATAGAATCTCCTCCAATAAATCAATCATGTGGTTAACAGATTTAGAAATAATAAATAGCTATATTCAAATTCCAAAATAAAGATGTAAACAGTAGGTCATGCTGGTGACAAATTCATATACTTTACTGAGAATGCCACCCCTTTATTCTTTTTTTTTAATAACATAATGAATTCTATTCTGAGAAAGCTTTGATTTCTTATACAGGTAACTTCTAAAATGGTTTTTGAAGGCTCTGGATGTACGGTACCTTGATGAACGCTCACACTTCTGTCGACGACTGGTGTAGTAATTCTGAATTACGGGGTAGTTGTAGCATAACCTTGACAACTGCACAGCATCATCTAGATGTTTTATAAGAGTTGGAAGAAAAGCTAGTAATATTTCCAAAACTCTCCCCATAAACTTAAGGTTACATAATTGATATTTTACTACAATTTTATAATGTTCTTTAAATTGCAGGCTTCTTAAAGTAATAAAAGAACACTGCACACCCCTTTATTAACAGATGCATAAATGAGAAAACTGAGTGTCTCAAGAAAGTCTTGTAACAACAGGACGCCAGTTAAAGACCCTGGAAAAACTATTCTAGAAAATTATTTTACTCCCTTAGGCACAAATTATAATCTAAAAGTAAGCAAATTCACTATCTGTTCAAATAAAAAATCTAAGAGAATTATGAAAGAATAGGATCAACAGTAATTATGCACAGTGGCAGAAACACTTTTAAGTCTGTGAATCCTGGAAATACAAGAAGTTGGAGGCTTTTGTTCTACACAAATGTAGTAAAAGTCAAATTCTCTAATTCCTGGTATTAGCATGAATTTTTAGATAAAACGGGGTAAGTAACTGATGGCAAAAAGTATTGGTTAATAACCATATTAAAAGAACCTTGAAGAGAAAAAGATGGAAAAATTAGATTTTAAACTCATACTTCTATGGATCTAAATTATAGCTGGTGATATCACTGAACCCATCTTCAGAAGCCATGTTTTGCCAAATATTCTTTTTTTCAACCCAATAAACATGCACGTAACATCTGTATATCAGGCATGGGGTGAAGCACTGAAGGTACAAAGAGAAAACAAGAAAAGAAGATAAGAATAAAAGAAAACACAAGAGAGGTGGCAGAAGAAAGGAAACCCCAACAATAGAACAACAAAATTATAAAGATTTAAGAATGTTTCCATTAATATATATAGATTAAGGAAATATTTTACCTAAGCCCTCTGGTAAAAGCCCAGAATGAGAGAACCAAAGAACCACTTGTGCATATTGACAGATGAGCTGGGTAACCATATACTTATTGCTTAAATCTGTAAGACCTGTAAAGAGTTGAAATCAGTTGTTTAGTTTTCAATTTATCAACCACAAATGAAAAATCAAGGCACTCTACAGTTTTCAAAAACAGTAACTACTTGGTGATTTTAAACAATATGCATGTATTTTTAAACAAATTTAGCTTGACCAAATAATCTCCAAAATAATAAACTAACTCACTGACTAAAATAGACATTTTAAGTAAATATGCTTCCATATTAGCTATGCTCCCATTAAGCTAATTTCAATAATCAGATTTATACATTAAAACATTAATGTACAGTATCATTAATACAGGCTGTTCAAACCAGGCCTTTATATGAAACTAGCTATTTTGTTTCAACGGAAAACCAGAGGAGAAAAATAATGAAGACCAACTCTATGCATAAAAACTTAAATATAATTAAAAAATCTGAAGTTCTACCACTAATACACTGCCTTAACAATCCTTAAATCCCCGATTTCCCAACCTTATTTAATCATGGACTCATGGTTCATCTTATAACATTCGTAGCTTTTCATTTGAAAAAAAAGGCTAGCATTTGAGAAATAATGGCCTCTTTGCCCAATAATCCATCTAATGCATAGGAAATATATTCTGTCCCAAAGTCAAGAAGCAAAAGTCAATGAAATATTATTCATTTACATAAGACAAGGAGCACACCTCTCTCAGTGATGTCGTGGGCCTCAGTTGCAAAACAGCTTAAGACTGTACTAAGATTGCTAAGAAGTAAATGGCACTGCTGGAGAGACTGTATAGTCTGTGGATCAATGAAACGACATGAACCATCAAATAACGGTGTACCTTTCAAGAATAAAAGACAAGATTAGTTTTGACACACTAAATCTTGATTTAATTAGAATAATAAATGCTAAATATCTCAAATTTCTTTAATCATAGAATTACTCTACATTATAAGATTTAAAAAGACAGGCTTCAAATGACAAATATCCTCAAGGAATATAGAAAGGACAGCTACAAATTCTACTTTTAAAAAATGCAGAATGAGGTGAGCACAGACAAAAGTGATATAGATTCAACTTCAGATTCACTAGAAATCAGTGCTATGTTGCTGTGTGATCATTATTTTATAAGAACTCTTTCTTCCACCTCCAGTCTTTGGAAAAGTGAGACACTGAAATTAATATAACTGCATGCGTGCTATAATATATTGTAGACTTGGCTGTCCTCTCATTTCAAGCTTAAGGTTGAGTTCACAAATGCATTTTTGTGCATTTTATATCAAAAGATTTAATTCTGAAACTTGTTACTGTGAATATGCCTAACATGTTGCCAATTTAAACAATCTGTTGCAAAATCTTGATCAAAAAAATAATTTTGTCACTCTAATATAAAATGAAATAGTTTCTTTCTGGGACTTCTTCAGAGTTTGCAACTTCAAAATAATTAAAAATTTACTGTTATGTACTCAAAACATAAACCAAAATTAGTTTTTTATATAATACTTACATAGTCTGTCAAATTCCTCTTTTGTGAGAACCACTTTATTCCATGTCCATTCAAGAACAAAGCGTAAATTAGCAGCAGAATTTGGTTGTTCTTATTTGTAAATATGGAAGGGAAAAATGAAGAATGGTTACTAATTACAAAAAAAAAAAAAATTAGAAACTTTTCAGTGAAGAAACCTGACAAAAACCACCGTAACCAAGTAAGCAATGTTAACATCAATATTGGTGGAGACAAGCTGGCTGGATCTGTGCTCAGGGCATCACATTAGGGAGTGCGTCAATTGACATGATGCTGCTATGAAAAATGTAAAATCTAAATCTAATCATGAGGAAATATCAACAAATACAACCTGAGAGGCAGGCTGCAAAATAATAGGCCCATATTCTTTAAAAATGTCAATTTCTTCAAAGACAAATGCTTAAGAAGAATTACACAATATTATGATCGAGTAAAACAACATGAAAACAATACAAAATATATTCTGGATGGGATTCTGAACTCCCTCTCCCTAAAAATGTTACAAAGGACATTAGTGGGGCAATTAATGATATTCCAATAGAATCTGTAGATTAGATAACAGCATGTATCAATATTAATTTTCCTGATTTTTATAACTCCAAAGTGTTAAGTGAATATCCTTGTTCTTAGAAGGAAACATATTGAAATACTTTGAATAAAGAAGCACGATGCCTTCAACTTTATTCTGATCAAATGGTCAAAAGAAAAACAATGCCTGTGTGTGAAGTGTTTGTTTGTAAACAGAGTAATACACACAACTTGAATCCCCAGAGAATTTTTGAGTGATAAAGAGTCAACCCTAAAAGGTTACATACTTTCGGATTCCATTTATGAACACTTTTGAAATGACAAAATTATAGAAATAGACAATTGCATGTGAACCACAATCATCTCAAAATAAAGTTAACTTCACCCCCCCAACAGTAGATTGACAATTTTAAAACTACAATGTATTTTTTAATTGTTAAAAATCATAATCTTACCTTCTGTTATCCATCTTTTGATACACCCTGTCAAAAGTCCCAGAGAACTTGTCTGGATTGCTGCTGACAATATAGCTTCTAACTGTTCTTCCTAAACCATGTTTTAAAAAAAAAAATAAATAAAGGATATGTGATCAAAGACAGAGGTATCAAGTTCCAGTTCACAACACAAAATTTTAAAGGATTAAAAATCATTTTGATTCCCCAGGAGGGCTATACACAAATAAACAACAAGCACTGGTGATGGTGTAGAAAATCTTCATACACTGCTAATGGGAATGTTAAAATGAGACAGCCACTTTGGAAAACAGTTTGGTAGTTTCTCAAAATCTTAAATATAAAGTTATCATATGACCCAGCAGTTTCACACTTAGGTATACACCCAAGAGAACTGAAAAACAAACATCCACACAAAAACTGTATACGAAGCATTATTTCTAACAGCCAAAAAATGAAAACAACCAAAATGCCCTGAAACTGAAGAATGGATAAATAAAATGTGGTATATCATACAGTGGAATATTACACAGCCACAAAATGGGATGAAGTTCTGATATGTGCTGTAACATGGATAAATCTTGAAAACATTGTTCTAAGTCAAAGAAGTCAGTCACAAAAGGCCATATATTATTTGATTCTATTCATATAAAACATCAGTGGCAACCCATTCCAATATTCTTGCCTGGAGAATCCCACGGACAGAAGAGCCTGGCAGGCTACAGTCCATGGGGTTGCAAAGAGTCGGACACAACTGGAGCGACTAACATGCACACACAAACAACTGAAGTGACTGACACACACACAATATGTCTACAGCAAATAAATCCACAAAGACAGAGTAGATTAGTGGTCACCAAAGACTGGAAGAAAGGAGAAAAAGGAATTGACTGGTATGGGGTTTGGAGAGAGGTGATAAAAATATTCTGAAATTGAATGTTGTGACACTTGCACAACTCTATCCACTGAACCGA
Source organism: Muntiacus reevesi (assembly GCF_963930625.1). NCBI lineage: Eukaryota > Metazoa > Chordata > Mammalia > Artiodactyla > Cervidae > Muntiacus > Muntiacus reevesi. The sequence continues at coordinate 77,198,350 of NC_089253.1, read as the reverse complement.
ATTATAGGAATTAAATCTCAACAAAGTTGTTTTATTACACTTTATTTACAATTTATTTTACACTTTAAGGATCTATGAATTTCATTCATTATAACAAAGATTTTTTTAAAAAGGAATCACAGGAATAAACAGATGAGTTAAATAGATAAGGAATAAAGAGAGCTAAAATATGATAAAGATACCCCAAAACTACAGCATGATTCTAAATGGAGATTCAATAGAACAATTTACATTAAAATCAAGGACAAAACAAGGATGTCTGGTAGTACCAGTATTTTTCTATAATTTGTAGAGGTTCCACCAAATGGCATGAGCAAATAAAGTAATAAACTGGCGGGAGGGGTGCAGAAAGTCTTTATTTGCTGATGACTGCATGCCTTGAAAATCTAAGAGATTTTAATCTAGCCAAGTATTAACAGCATCAAATGAATATACAAAAATCAACTCCATTTCTGAATGAATATGGGGAAAATGTTCTACTCATAAAAAATACTATAAAATATTTAGGGATAAAAATAGAAACTCACTAGAAAATAACCATTAACTCTTATGACAGATGTAAAAATAAACTCTAAATAAATGGAAAGATACAAATGCCAACTCTCCCCCAAATTAACATGTGAATATAATAAAATTCTCAAAAGAATTCCAACAGGAATACTGGATAAAACCATCTTATAATTAATAAAAAGAGTAAGTGCCTATGAATTTCCAAAAATTACAGATTAAAAAACCAGGTTGCATTTCCAAATATCAAAGCAATATATTAAAATGGTATAGAAATAGATAACTAGATTTATGAGATAAGATAAAAGCCCAGAAATAGAACCCAGTTGATACGGACATATAATATCAGATAAAGGCAAAATTTCAGTAGCATGAGAAAAAAATATTTTGGGTCCTGTTTCACAAATGATATAACACAGCTAGACTAATAATCTGGGGAGAAAACAACTGAACCTTTATTTTATTTAACACATAGAAAATGAGTTAAAGAAACATTAAGGTGTTAAATGTTAAATTTTAAGCCAGAGTTAGAGCTATAAAATGCATTTGACTATAAAAATATTTTGAATGTGGTAAGAGATATCATGAAACAGTGAAGAGTAAACAAAAGGGGTACTATCTGTAAGATTTATGACAGGATAAATATCTACATATTTTATAAAGAATTTCCATAAACAACCCAATTAGAGAAAAAGCAAAGCCTATCAATATGTAATTAACAGAACAAACCCTGAAAACAAATATATGTATACATGCTACCATTTTTTTATTGTATATGACAGGAAGAGATACAGGAAAGTACACATATCAGAAAGTCCACATACCATACGTACAACTAACAACTAATTACCAACTAGACATTGCAGAAACTGGTCCAAGTCTAGACTGAGAGTATTTCCCAGAAGCCCTGTCTCCTGCTACCCAATCAAAAGAAACTTCCACTCACCCCTCCCATCCTCCATGGTAACCACTCTAACATTTTGAAGGAATCTCTTCCTCGCCTTTTTTGTTTCACCTCTACGTAGCCATTACTAAACAATTCAGCTCAATTTGGTCTATTTTAGGGATAGGTTTTAAAAAGATACATGAAAAAAGTCAACAAAATGACAATATTTGCATGCCTCCACATCAATTTTCTAAATTGAAATTATTCATGTTTTATCTATGCAAGTGGAAAGAAACCAAGGATTGGATCACCAGATTCAAAATAATCACAAAAAGATATTAAATGCTATTTGGCTAACATGGCTGAATGGTTGAATTACAGCTCATTTTTTATTATTTAAAAAAACTTATTTATTAATATTTGGCTACGGGGTTCTTCGTCGCTGCGTGGGTTTTTCTCTAATTGCCACGAGTGGGAGCTACTCTAGTTGTGGTGCTTGGGCTTCTCATTGCAGCGGCTTCTCTTGTTGCAGAGCATGGGCTCTAGGGTGCGCAGACCTAGATACCCAGTCAGTTCCTCATCAACTACAGACAGGAAACATTTGGGGGTGGGCGGAGATTACAGAAAGTTCTAAAAAAACAAAACTTGAATTTGATGTGTGCCAGCAACTACTGACATGCATGTATGTTGTATTAAGTGCTTTAGGGATGATTTCAAGTACATAGGTAGGTGTGAACAGGTTATATGCAAATACCACGCCTTACTATATAAGTTAATTGAGCATCCTTCAATTTTGGTATCTATGGGTATCCAGGAACCAAACCCTCATGGGTACTGAGGGTTGACTGAACATGACAACATGGTCAATACTTGCTGAGTACAGTAGTACAAAAGGGAGGAGGGGAGAAAGGAAAAAAAAAAATCCTGATAATAGATTGACTATTTCTCTTATTTTCATGACATTAGGTATTAAATTCCAACTGCAGGTGTAAATCCTCAGTAGCAATATTCACAATTCATCTGATATTTAAAAGGTTCCTTCCCTAACAATTCATTACGCTACATTCTGCAATTATTTAAATAACTTAATTCAAACATTATTTGAGGGGAAAGAGTTATTAAAACATTTTCTCTTTCTCAAGGAAAAACAACCTGGGGTTTGTTTACTTCCAGCAAATACCAAGTTAAAATGTGAATTATAAGTTGTCATTAGACAACACTGTTTAAAAATGTCTCCTGACTGGTAAAATGTATTGTGACTCTAAAAACTGTGTGGATTTTATAATATTTTTATTTATGCATCTATTGGGAAATTAAACCTGGCTTCCAGTGACTAAGTCTGACTCCTATAACTGTCTTGTGTTTTGCAGAAACCTGGAATCTTCACTAACAGGCTTTCATAAGAGCAGTTTTTATAAAGCAGTGGTTCTCAAACCATCAGAAATCACATCAAGGGCTTATTAAAACAACTATGACCTCTACTCATGACATGCCTGGTGCATCCATGATGTGTCCTAGCCTATAGTTCAGTTCAGTCTCGCTCAGTCGTGTCCAGCTCTTTGTGACCCCATGGACTCAGCACACCAGGCTTTCCTGTCCATCACCACCTCCCGGTGTTTACACAAACTCATGTCCGCTGAGTCGGTGATGCCATCCAACCATCTCATCCTCTGTCGTCCCCTTCTCCTGCCACCTTCAACTCTTCCCAGCATCAGGGTCTTTTCAAATGACTCAGTTCTTCCCATCATGTGGCCAAAGTATTGAAGCTTCAGCTTCAGCATCAGTTCTTCTAATGAATATTCAAGACTGATTTCCTTTAGGATGGACTGGTTGGATCTCCTTGCAGTTCAAGGGACTCTCAAGAGTCTTTTTCAGTACTACAGTTCAAAAGCATCAATTCTTTGGTGCTCAGCTTTCTTTATAGTCCAACTCTCACATCCATACATGACTAATGGAAAAACCATAGCTTTGACTAGATGGACCTTTGTCAGTAAAATAACGTCTTTGCTTTTTAATATGCTGTCTAGGCTGGTCATAGCTTTTCTTCCAAGGAGCAAGAGTCTTTTAAATCATGGCTGCAGTCACCATCTGCAGTGATTTTGGAGCCCAAGGAAATAAAGGCTCACTGTTTTCATTGTTTCCCTACCTATTTGCTACATAGTGATGGGACCAGATGCCATGATCTTTGTTTTTTGAATGCTGAGTTTTAAGTCAGCTTTTTTTCACTAGTCTACAGACCTGGTGTCAAGTTATACCTATGGGATCCTGGAGGTATGAATTTTAAGCCAAATCCAAGAACCACAGCTACTGACATGCAAAGGTGGCATTACATTACTTAACTTACTTTTTAAGAAATTATGTAATAGATTTTTGTTGTGATAGAAAGCTAATGACATGATCCAAAAGAAACAAGAGTTAAAAATCTCTCACCTGACTTAAACTGGAAGGTTGAATGTCAATAAGTCTTGGTGAGAGAAGGCCAGCCACAAGGCATCGATTATAACCATCAGGAATGACTTCATTGAGAGATGGTCCTGATTTCTTTAAAAAAGTCAAAGTCTATAACAGATTGATTAATAAGATACCAGTCAATAATTAATTCAACCAATCAATAACTAATGAGCCCATTACCCTACTTTACACTTAACAACATGAAGAAAACTAAAAGGCAGTGACTGAAAACTGTGGAAGACCGCATTTCTGCATTTCTTGCAAGGAAGAGAGGTAACCAGTGTCTGTCAGTCACAGATGCTACTCCTGATAATGGTATTTTAAATTGCTTATATAGAAGGTAACCCTGTTATCTTCTATAAAGCTGACAGACTTGGTAACAGATCTTAACAACTTAATACACACAAAAGAAAAAACTTGCAGTTTATTCTTCCTGGTCTAATGCGAAAGAGATCTGATATGAAGTATAAATATGACATTCATCCATTTCTAGCTGATTATCACTTTAAGGATATGCCACTTCATGTTTTCCTGGAAAAGTATTTTCAACATGGAGTCTTCATCCACCCTGAGCCGGTCACTGTGTCACTGTGCTGGGTACCTTTTTTGCATTACTTCATTTACCCATAAGCTTTTTAAGAAGGAAGAGAATTAAGAGGGTGGATTAAAGTAAGGTACTGACTGACTTTTGCCTGGGGTTCAGGAGCTAACATCCATATAAAGCTGCTATAAATACCCTAATACCTCTTCCTAGAAGGTTGCCGTCAGTAATTGATGCTACTAGCTGTTATCTCATATACCCAGCAGAAGCTAACTTTTAAGATCAAAGAGTAGTTTATATAAATAACACTAAAGTTTAAATCCATGATCTGACTTCAGCTCAAGAAGAAACACTGTCCAAATTGTTATTTCTTACTCACCTCCTTCTGAAAGCCAGTACATGTTATATGAACAACTCCTGAGTTTAACAAACAAGTGGCATCTAGAAAAAAAAAGAAAAAAAGATTTTAAAAATCCACTTACATGTTATATTTGGGATGGTATTAGTACAACAAAATTTATCCTAAGAACAGATTACTAGGCAAGGCATGGTATTACTACATACAATAAATTTTAAAATAATTTGTCCATGTATTTCAATCCTAACAAGACACCAAACCTTATCACAACTTCACTTAATATGAAACAGTTAATGTTTTACAGCAAATTCAAATGCTGATCATTTTTCTATAAAACATATATAATCATTAAATTTCTTGTGTACATATATCAAGTTAACGTCGTAACTTATCCATACATGTTAACTAATAATAATGAGAAATGAAAGATAATACACTACACACAGCACAAATATACATACTCTTACATATTATTTTTCTCAAAAAGTAATGTTAAATAAATACATACCAAAATTATAAGTACTTGGGTTAAAAAACTGCTCAGGAGGTGGATATGAGGGAGGAACTCCTCGACTTAAACTTCTCTCATGTACTAATATATCCAAGATGTAATGTGGAGAAGTCCTACTTACAACAGCATCCAGTGACCACAATGCGAAATAAGAGCAATTATGCAGATATTCTCCTGATCTAAAAGAAATTTTATACAATGATTAAGTCAATAAACTACTACACACAAAAATTCCTATAAATATAAATACATACATATATAGACAGAGATAGAGAAATCATACCTTAATGAATCTGGCATTTGTGCATGGTACCAACGATTTATGTCGAAAAGCCCCAAATATACAGAAGGCTTTCCCTGTCCATATATATTCACCTGCCAGGTAAAGACTGCAACACTGGTGTCAGGAGACAGAGCTAAAAGAAGAGATAATTTTTAAAAACAGAATAAATAATATCAAAATAAATACAACAAATAAAATTAGGAAGACTTTCCCATAAGTTAAGAGGTTTAACTCATATCTGATTTGTTAAAACACATTTCTATCATTTATTCTGTAACAAGAGATTAATTCACTTCTGTCTTGACTGTTTTTCTATTTCAAGACCTTATTAAAATGTATTCATCAGAAAAAGAGTAACTTTGGCTTGGCTTCAGTTAACAGTTTGGCATCTTCAAGATGCTGTAAGGAGAAATCATAGAAAATGATTTGAATGAAAGTTCTTCCACAAATAAATCATTGCTAGTACAAGAGACTATGTGTGTGTGTGTGCACACACACGTGTGCAAGCTCAGTCATATCTGACTCTTCCAACCAGGTGGACTGTAGCCGGCCAGGCTCCTATGTCCATGGGATTTCCCAGGAAAGAATACTGGAGTGGGTTGCCATTTCCTCCTCCAGGGGATCGTCCTGACCCAGGAATTGGACCCACATCTCCTGTTTTGGCAGGAGGATTCTTTACCTCTGAGTCACCTGGGAAGCCCAGAGAATATTAATACTTAAAATGGATGCCTTTGCACTTTAGGGCTTAATTCTGTAGAAGAATTCTAGCTGAGAAGGATTGATCCAGCTATATGCTAAGGCAGGTGGTGGTAGGGGAGAGAGACAGGTACCCAAATGGTATGTGGAATGGAAAGATAGGAACAAAGATGAGAGACCAATAGAAGGAGAAAGGAAAGTAAAAATCCAAGACATAATAGGAAATATAAAAAAGATATGAGTGGGGAGTAAGAGACTGAGTTCCATAAATTCTGTTTTGATATGTTTAGTTGGATATGAAAAATGGGGACCAGGACAAAGGAAATCTCTGGGATGAATAAGCTATACATGAGAATAAATCCCAATATGAACAAGCTTAAACCAGGGCCCCCACTAAGCACTCCCAGAACTGAATAAACCTATCATGTTATCCCACTCAATTCTTAACAACCACCCTTTGTAGAAGGTGTAAATATATTATTCCACTCACAGATAAGTAAACAAAGGCTTAGTCACAAATGTTAAATAATTTGTGAAAGGTTACAACTAGTGACAGAGCTGGGATTTGAATCCATTTTGCATTCTAAAATCTATGCCATTTTCATTCTGTCACGGTATTTACCAGGAAGAAGGGATGACACTAGAGGAAACAAAAAATCCAAGACAACAAAAGCATGTTTGCTGTATATGTCTCAAAAAATACAGAAGTAAACATTATTCAGAGACTACTCATACCAGTCACAACTAGAAACCTTTTTGTGTGTGTGTGTTTTGAGAGCCAGGTCAAAATAAAGAGGTTGCTCATTTCCTTAATCTATTCAATTCTTGAGTTCTACACAACACAATCTGGAGAACAAGAAATATCTCGGATCTCATACAGTCCTAAATAAATCCCACAATTAGTATTCCAACTTCTTAACTGCCAGGAGTACAAACTCTAGAAACCAATACCTGTCATATATCTTAAATCAAGACAAATCTTAAATCAAGCATTCACATAATATATAATAAAAGTGCTTTAAACCAACCTTCATTCATGCTTTCCTCCCTGTCACCATGAGATCGAAATTTCTCTATACTCTGGCATCCCAGAAGTTTGGTATTACCAGTCTGTCCCCTCAAAGGAAACATGCCACCTGTGAGGTCCAGTGTGTATCTTTCTTCACAGTACTCCAACCCCTGAAATATAAAATGTACACCAATCTGTATCTTAATAGGATTCTAAGAAAAAGTTATTCTAAAATTAAATGTTCAAGAATTTCCACACAATATAAAGAAAACAAAAAAGTTAAAAGACTGAAGAGAACAAATTATTGAAGAAGGCTCTAAAATTTGCACATGGGATAAAACACAAATAAAAAGGCTAATTTTTTTTCTCAAAAATAATTACCAATAAATCTTCTAAAGTTGTTATCAAACACAGGAACCTTCATGCATTACTGGTTGGCATATACACTGGACCTAAGCGATGAAATTACAAATACATATATTCTCTAAACCAGCAAACCTACTTCTACGTTTTCACTGAAGTTCTTGCTCTAGTTCTTAAATTTTTATTCATTGATCCCTGCAAGAATTTAACAAGAGCTATGAAATTTTCTCTAGAAGAATGTATAATTCTCCCTTGTTCTCCACAAAGAACTGGTTCCAGGACCTTTTTCCAATATCAAGATCTGTGGATGCTCAAGTCTCTTACATAAAATGGTGTAATACTTGCATATAACCTACACACATCCTATTATATACTTTGAATCATTTCCAGATCACTTATTAATACCTAATACAATGTGAATGCCATATAAATAGTTGCTGTGGCACAGCAAATTTAAGTTTTGTGTTCTGGAACCTTCTGGAATCCCCCCCCCATATTTCTGATCCAAGATTGACTGAATCCACAGATGTGGAACTGGAGAGTGGAAGAGGGGGATTCGGGGACGACATGGACACCGTGATCATAAAAATACCACACAAAATTGAAGGGCTTCATGAATTCCCTAAAACCCAACCACACACCCTCAAATACGAGGTTAAAACGCCTGTTCTAGAGAAAGTATTGTGACAGCTAACCAAATATGGTTATTTGGTTATTAGCAGCACTTCACTACTTCCTCAAGAATTTAGCCAGAAACAGTCATTTAAAATGCTGGACGCATTATTCTCTCTTACCACTGTAAGCGTCCGGACTATAAGGCCTACCCGTGGCTCGCTGCTTGTTGTGTGAGAGCAACGAAGTAGGGTTCTTTCTCCTGGCTAGCAACTAGGCCGTAAGCTTGAGTCCTGTCTAATCTCCTCATTCTGGAGAAAAAGTACACCTGAAGATTTTAAGCTTGCCACCTTGGTAAAATACCAGTGTCCTGATCCCTAAATCTAATACTTTTTACATTATATTATGAATACAGTATTAACTTGAATAGAAGAAAACATTGTAATATCTCAGTATCTTAAAACAAAGACTTAAAATAGGCAAATAAACAAAACTGATATGGTTGATATCAACCCATATCACCATTTACCTCATATAAGATTTGTCCTGACGCCAAACACTTCCTGTCACCAAAGGCCAGCTGAAGCAGATGTAAACTCAAAACATCCCCTTCACTGAAAGAAACAGAAATTAGCTGAGGAGAAATACTAAATACCATATTAATGCATTAAGCACCTCTTATTGCTCAAATAATTTGCACAAAATATTGAGTGCATGTGACAAAACTGAGGTTACTATAAAGAATTTAGTTTTACTTGGTTGTTTTCATAAAATGTAGTCCTTTGAAATAATAGCTGATTTAATTTTTATTGATTCTAATTAACTTAAGCTTATGTTGCTTGCGTACTGTAGGTGACACCTTACATGACTGAGACTATAACTCTACTCAAAATTCATTCTTTCTCCCTTTCTTCAATAGGTGTGTTTTTAGTTAGACAGTATTGGAAGAAAAAATAAATGGGATACAAAAATTGTTGAGATAAATGTCCTTTCTTATTCACCATATGGAGTCTTCACAAGGCACATTATTCAAGCTGCTGCCAGCCCACATCACACTTGGATGGAAATATGGACCTAATGAGGACTATTCCAATAGCTGTCTCTATATTTTTATTTTGATTTTCCTCCAGGATTGACAGAAGTGACAAATCAATTAATTCTTCCTTCACTGATGTACTAAAGCTCAAGACAAAACCTCAAAGTGAGGGAAGCTAACACAAAAACCTAAGTTGACCACAATTCAGGTATCTAGAATTTAAAGTAGAACAGCCTTGGGAAGAGAACGTATGATAACACCAAACAAAGCACTAAACATCAAAGAAAAATAAGAGAAAATCAATACCTACACTGTTCCAGCACTGGAAATGAATGAGCTTAACCAGCTGGAAATTAAACTGAAAGGAAAGATTTCTCAAAAGCTACACTGAGATAAAACTAAAGTTTATGAAAGAGAAGGAAAAACTAACCAAATTAACCTCAGGAATATACTGCAAACGACAAGTACAATAGAACTAGAGAACAAAGTAGGGATACATAAAAACAAGAGGCATATACAATAAAGAAAAAAAAGGAATGAGATTATAAAAGAGGAAAAATGTTCTTATGGGAGAACACAGAAGGCCATAACAACTGTCTGAGGAATGAGAAGTTGCCTACTCATGTGTTATCAGCTTACTCTCTGAAATATATATTACATCCAAACAAGTCAAGGAAGCGCAATTTCTTCTTACTGATACCTCAGACTTACTCAAACATATAGGAACAATTATTTACCTTTTAAAGTCATTTCAACTGCCACTTACTAATTCACTGAATTATGTGGCTCTCATTAAAAAGAGGCAATATAGCATAAAGTTTTGCAAAAGAAATTAACTGCCATGCCATTCTTGACAAATATTATTAAAAACCATATATATCACATTTACCTATCTTGTGTAGACTGAACAGCCCAGAGGTAACAGCAATTACGAGGATCATTTTCAGGTTCTTGAAAAGTGACAGCATATACAGGAACTCTTCCACCTTCCAACTGTGTGTAGTATCTATAACAGGCACAAAAATCAGTACACTTCATACTTCTAAGTTACAATTTCATGAAAAAGGAAGAAGATGCCTCATGTGTACGAATTTGGGTTAGAACAACTACTGCTCTTACAATCATCTTATCTTCAAAAACACACAGGGTACAAGACATCAAGAAAATGAGCATGGCACCCCATTTCCCAGGTAGAACTGGGAAGGGTTAGAATCACTAAAGCACGAACTAGTCCTCCCAGTCATATAAATGTATGCCACTACATACTGTTCCCCAATAAGCAGGTACTCTAGAAAGAGATGAAATACCGCCACAACACTCCACTTCAGCTGCTTCAGTTTCCCATTACTACAACAGAATGAGTTAGAATCTGAAGAGTTCTCCCAAATCCCTCGAAAAAGCATAATTAGTGAAGAGAAGACAGTGCTCAAGAAAATCCTCTAGAAGACAGGTTCTCCAGGCATTCCTCTGTGAGCAATTCAAAGACAAGAGCCTGATAAAAGGGTATAAACAAAGACAGTGAAGATGGAATTCCCATAGGGAGCTACTAGGCAACAACTGTCACTTCATCACTGGTGCTGTGCAGAAAAATTGAGCGTGAGGAAGTGCAAGGACAGTCAATGTTTACTTAAAAAAAAAAAAAAAAATAGACCTGGTATATATACATTGTTATTTTCCATCTCTCTCTTTCTCCTTCCCTTCAAACTTGGCAAACATTTATAACCAAACAAGCACTGCCAAGCAGGCACCAATCTGCTGGTGAGACAAACTGAGCAGAAAGTGTGGAAAGGTGACTGTTTTGTTGGCTCATTTGAAAGACAAGTTACTCAAGAAAATATTCTGATATTATTTGGAAGAAAAAAGAAGAAATATTAAATTGACAACTTAAAGGACAAATAGTGTGTCTATTTAATTCAATAGAGATATGATTTAAAACCTATAGTGCCTTACCTCCCTCAATAAACGGAGGTAATTCAATAAATTAAGGTAAATTAATAAAATGGATTCCTCAGCAATTTTAATAAAGATTTAATTTAAAAGTATCAATACAATTATATTTGGGGGAAGTTTTTGACAGCATAAAAATTTTAAACACAGTATTTTGCCATTTTCTTGAAAAGTGTTTTTTTCTGTCAACTGAGAACTCCTATTACTATGGTTATGCAGAAAAGTACTTCTGAAATAATTCATACCAGATATCTTAGTAGAGTCATAGTTTACTAGCAAACTGAACTCCACAATGACTAAAATGCCAGATTTTGAGTTGTTTTTTTTTTTTTTTTTTGCTGTGCCATGCGGCTTGCAGGATCTTGGTTCCCTGATCAGGGATTGAATCCGTGCCTCAACAGTTAAAGTGTAGAGTCCAAACCACTGGACTAGTAGAAAATTCATCAAAATTCCTTTTAAATACATTGACTCAACTTAAATTGATGTGCTAAGTCACTCCTTTTTATACTAAGTCATTATTTCATCCAATGGAAACTTATGCGTCATTCAACCCTTAGTCTACCCCATCTTTTCCTGTTTATGCCAATCTTTAAATATTAGTAATTGAGTATATTCAGAAAGAAATTACTAATAAATCAAATAATTAAAAAGTTGTCCTTACTCTCTTTTCATGCTTTTCATGTTCCAAAGTGCTAGATAGCCATCAGAAAAACCTACAGCAAGCTGATTTGTCCGGTTTATGTAACTAAGGGTTGAAACGCCTGTTCCTGATGGGCTGACTAACTGAAAACACAGATGGCGTCCCTCTCGCATCACATTTTCTCTGATGTGCGGTACTTCAGCTGGGATACCAGTTACAACTTCAAGGTCTAAAAAATAAATAGGACAAGTAAGATTAACAAATTATAAACAGCATAAAACCAAGTATGTCACCCATTATTCAATCAGCAGCTGAAAACTACTGGGGTCAATTAAAACAAAATTAGTGATAACAAAGCATACTGACTATATGAACTAGCCACCTTTATTTTAAATGTTATAATTTTCAAAACACATTTAATTGTGTAATATCTTTAAAATCTCACAGTACATATCAAACGTTACCCATTTTAACAGAATTAATTTTCTTGGGGTTTCCCTGGTGGCTCAGTGGTAAGAATCCACGTTCCAATGCAGGAGAGAGAAACGGGTTCAATCCCTGATCTGGGAAGATTCCCTCACGCTGTGGGGTAACTAACTAAGCCCACGCGCCACAACTACTGAGCCTGTGCTCTAGAGCCTGGGGACCAGTTACTGAAGCCTGAGAGCCCTAGAGTCAGCCCATGCTCAGCAACAAGAGAAGCCACTGCTGAGAAGCCTGTGCATCGCAACTAGAGAACAGCCCCTGCCTCTGCAACTAGAGAAAGCCTGCGCCCAGCAACAAAGACCCAGCACAGCCGAAAACAAACAAGCAAATAAGAATTAATTTCCTTAACAATCATAAATAAAGCTGATGGTTTCTTTACTCAAATTTAGGAGTAACAACCTAAATATTCCCCTCAGAGAATGGCTGGTTCCAAGTCAGAAACAGAAAGTATTTAAGATGAGCCTGGTATATCTTGTGCCAGAAATCTAGGAAGCTATCAAACTCTAAGGTGATGTGTCAGATTCCATGAAGGTGACTTCATTAGCAAAAACAGGACACTTTTAAGAACAACAATAAAAAATAGTGAAAATAAATGAATAAAGCATATTAAGTATTATGTAAAACCCCATGAGTTTCTACCTTCTTTACTTTTAAGAGACCTACTGAACCACTGAAAGTAGCTGAGTACCAGCTTCTCACTCAGAAAATCAGTACTTAAATAAACAGTAGCATATGCATTTATTCTGCCTTTTCTGTACAAATTGTATTTCAAGATAAACAAATATGCCTAATAAAAAAATTTCTTCTTTTAGATTAACAGAACTTTAAAATCATTTTTGCAGCCCTATTAAAATAAGAGATCTAGGCAACAATGTCAATGGAGAAACAACTAATTTCAAGTATGATTTTTCAACCTTGGCCCTATTAACATTTTGGGTCAGATAATTCTCTGTTGTGCTTTATAGGATGTTAATAGCATCTTTGGCCTCTGCCTACTAGACACCACTAGCACCTTCTCTCTCCAGTATTAACAGCCAAAATTATCTTTAAATATGACCAAAAATCTAGAGGGCAAAAAAGTCACCCCCAGTTGAGAACCACTGGTACAAAGGCTGATGGATCACGCTGTCACCACCTAAACCCACTGATCACTAAACACAAAACAAGACACCATGTGCCTCCTGATGGGAAACATCATGAAACAGCCAGCACTTCTGAAAGATACCTGTCAAATGTTACATCTGAATCTAATCTGAGCTAACTTACATTTACAGAAAATATAAAATGTAAAGGACACCATGTGAAGATACATAGATCATTCCAAAATAATATCTTCAGCAACACAGTGGAACTAAAAATAAATAAATGAATAAGGAGAGGATAGAGGGAGAACTGCTCTACATTTAAACAGACATGAGATGCAAACTGTCAAATGTAATGTGTTTGGATCCTGGTTCAAACAATTCAAATACAAAAAGATGCTTCAGAGAAAATCATAGCAATTACATTATGCACTAGTAATTAACACTATACCAAGTAATCATTAATGCTTTTAACAGTGGTAAATGGCATCATGATTAGTAGTAAAATAATCATTATTTGCTTTAAATTAATAGACTAAAAGAAAGAAGGGAGGAAAGGGAAACAGAACAGATGCACATATGGTAAATTTTGAATTTACCATACGATCTAACTTGAATTTAGGTAACAGGTTTGTGGGAATTCTTTTATTATTCTACTTGAGAATGTCCCAAATGTTTACATAAAAAAAAAATTCAGGCTCATTTATTGCTATAACTTTTGTGCAAGGGTATATTCCCTCAATGCTGTTAACGAAGAGGAAAAAATCCTATCACATTATAGTTGTATGAGTACCCCCTCAATCCATTCTACTTCTGATTTTTCTCCTCAGAAAATAGCAAGTGATTAAACTTTGCCAAAATAACTAATCCATTCAATGGAATACTGTAAAGTTATTCAAGGAAATAAAGCAGACTCTTTATGTAGTGATGTGTGTAAAGAATGTATAAGAAACACTGTTAAGTTTGGAATGTATAAGAAACACTGTTAACAGTACTTATGGTATGATAAATGTTAGGAACTTCATTTTCTATGTTGTGTGTGTTTTAGTGAAGTCTAAATAATTGTAATCATAAATTATTTATGTAAACAAAAATATACATTTTGCTTAAACCCCAAAACTCAACTTTTTGTATGCTATAAAATTCACCAGCTTCTTAATTCTCAAAATTGAGAAAAAATTCACTATAAAATTAAAATTATAAAATTTCACTATAAAATTATTCTTGTGTGGAAAAGAACTACTGACTACTGAAATAAAACGTGTTTTCAACTCTACTATTTCGATCTGATGAGTTTTAATTATGAATACAGGTATTTTAATTAGTCTTACAACTGTAATGATACCATGCACCAAACACACTCTGGAGCAAAACTCCATTAAGACTATTTAATTCTTTCATCAATTTTTTACAAAGAGTAGCTAAATCATTTCTAATAGCCCACAAATTCATTTTTAGTTACTGCCATTCTTATTAATCGATTCTTTTCATTTAAACTGTACCTAAAATTTTATTAAGATCAATCAGACCTCAATACATATCAAATCTCAAGGTGTAGTTTCTATCACTATGACAACTTTTTTCCCTTAAGTGCCTTTGGGGCTATTATTTCTACCAAATCAAACTCTTCCACATAATATTTTGCAGATCTAAATTTTGATCAGATAACCTGGTTCTTCAATTTCTTGTCAAACATAATTTTTACCAAAATATTGTAGTTTTAATCAGTTTTATTACATACCAACAGTTCTTAATAGTTATACTTATTCTTATATATTGGGACAAAATATTGATTATTTGTATCTATTTCTTAGCTGATCCAAAAATAAAAAGATCTGCACTAATATTACAGGACTATTTTAAAAATCAAGAAGGTCCTCAAGGTTAAATAATCCTTTCCTAAAACTTTATAATAATACACACATTTTTAAAGTTTTTAGGTTAGCTCTTCCTACATAAACCAATCAAGAGTAACATAAATCACAAAAACAAACTACTACTGAAGAGTAGATTTATAAATACACCCATAGTACTGGGGGGAAAAAAAAGGGCTTCCCTCTAGCTCAATCAGTTAAGAGTCTGCCTGCAATGCAGAAGATCCGGGTTCGATTCCTGGGTTGGAAAGATCTCCTGGAGTAGGAATAGCAACCCACTCCAGTCTTCTTGCCTGGAGAATTCCAAGGACAGAGGAGCCTGGCGGGCTACAGTCCAGGGGGTTCCAAGAGTCGGACATGACTGAGCGACGAAGCACAGCAGTACTAAAAGGGGAAACTGTCTCTCTATATTCTATAAAAATTTTTATTTATTTATTCAGCTTTGGCTGTGCTGCACCTTCGCTGCTGGGTGGGCTTTTTCCTAGCGGTGAGCACTGGCCACTCTGGCTGGACGTGCTGGCTTCTCAGTGTGGGCAGCCTCTCCTGCCGCGGAGCACAGGTTCCAGGCCCAGAAGGCTTCAGGTGCTGCAGCACTTGGGATCAGCAGCTGCGGCCCCCAGGCTCCAGAGCGCAGGCTCAGTAGCTGTGGCACGTGAGCTTAGCTGCTCCTCAGCAGGTGGGATCTTGTGGGGTCAGAGATAGAAGCCCGGTCTCTAGCACTGGCAGGCGGATCCTCTACCACTGAGTCACCGCCCTCTCTTTACTTATTAATTAATTAAGCTCTAGTTCTATCTCAAGATGCTATTTTGTGTGGGAAGACTTTTAAATTACTGTTGTTTTCTATCAAATTACTTTATTTCTATCTTAGGCTTACCACAGGAACATAAACAGTATGCTAGATCCTACATAGTTGGATAATTTTATATTGTCTGATAAGGATCAAGATTTTATACCTTTCAGCCCTTCTTCTGGTATTTACTTAATAATTTGAATGATGTTATTCAGTTGTATATCTGGAAACATGTCCCTCTCTCTTTCAAGAACTACTTTAGCCTATAAACACTTAATTAATAAAACATAGTAACTCATGCAAAAAAATCCACTGCGCCCAAAACAATGAAACAATACAAGCAAACAATTTTTAAAAAGACACATAAATAAGTTTTTGACTCTTTTTTTTTTGATTACTTAAAAAAAAAAAAACCAACCCAATGCATCAGAATATTCAGGTGCTCAATTTTGGGTTTTAAGCCAAGAATGACTAATTAATTACCTGATGCCTCTACTTCATTCTGACTGCATGACAAGTCATCCAAACATAGATCAATAAGAAGGATCTGTCCAACATCAGTTACCACAGCTGCCACACCAAAAAGCCATCGCAGACTTGGGTGTAAATGCTGAGTGCTTGCACTGGCTCCTCCATGGTTAATTATAGGTTCAATAGCTGTTACCTAGAAAGCAGAATGTATCATTTGTTTTCCTCAAACAAAGTGAGAAAACACAATTAAATACACAAGAAACAAATTCTGAAGTTAAAGCAGGTTACCAGTTATACAGATATTAACATTTTCAATACAGAAGCACAAATCTGCATTTGATACTTTGAATCTGAGTAACATTATGAAATCTTTAGATGTAAATTACAACATGCAGTTGGAACAACAATTGATGTTTACCTAGAGTTTACCATATTCCAGACATTATGCTAATTAATGCACTATAACCCTTTGATACTGGACTATATATAGTTACACCCGTTTAAAGATGAAACACTCTGAGGCTTAGAAAATTTAGCTGAGTTATTCAAGTCACACAGTCATTAAGCCATTAAAATTCAAACCTAGATGCTTCTTACTTTAAAACTCTAAACCAGCTACTGTAAAAGTATATATAGCCTCTTCTCCAAAGAAGACTAAAAAATAAATCATTCCATAAAAATTTACTGTTTATGTTTTTTTTTAAAGTCCTTTTTATGCAGTAAAACCTGAAAAGGTCTAACCTTTAAAAGGACTACATTATAATGGACTTCACACAAAGCTTTCACACTAATTGGATGGCTGGATTTAACAAGGACTGAAATTACTTAAAGAAAATCATACTGTAGTTACACTATGGAGTTCTATTTTCCCTTTTCATCTCATGAGTCAAATTTTCAATGTCTGTACCTAATAGTCTGTATTTTAGTTTACACTTAGCTTTCCTTCTGTTTCCTATTGATTCACAGAAATTAATTTGGTACGATACTTGATAATTAAGTATTTGGTGATTTCTACTATAATACTGATGAACATCCTAGAAAGAAAAGAGAAAATTTGCTATCAGTGGTTTACGTGTTAATGTAAGGTTAAAGTTTGTTTCAGGCTGTAACCTAACATTACAGACAAAACACTGGCTTTCTCAGTATTTCATTAGTACACAAAACATTCTTTAGTGTTTCTAATTCTGAAAGCTATAATTTCATGAATTATCTTCCTTTTCTAAATTACGGTAATAATGTCTATAATACTGAAGTATGTTTTCTGTAATTCCTTCAGTGAAGGATAAGTAATCTGCATTCCACATATAAATAATATATATGAAGTTGTTGATAATGCTAACTTAAGTAATTTTAAAGCCAGTTAAAAGCAAATTTAAGAGGGGGTACTGTGCCCTTGTTTTAAAAAAAAAAAAGTCAGTTGACTGAACTCCTTTTGAAGATATCTATCGCTCCCCTCCCAATCTTTTCCTTTCCCTATATTTCATCTGGTATCAACCACTTATCCAATTAAAACTCAGCAAGTTCTGTCCATGTCACTTCTGGAATATACCTTTGCAATCTGTTCCACAGTCTTCATTCCTTATGTCATTTCCTCAGCTCAGTTCATCATCCTTATTTACCTGAACTACCCAACCAAAGGGCTTTTTACACTACACTTCTGCTTTAAATTAAAAATTTTAGCTACAGACTTTAGAAGGAGGCCTCTAACTGCACAACAGGCCATTCACAATCTCAATTCTCACCATTTCTGGCTCCCACTTTCTCCTTCTACTCTTCCCTGCCATTCTAAATAAGTCTAGTTTCCCAAATGTTCCATATACTGTGACTTTTTACATGCTGGGTCTCTTAGCCTGAAATGTCCAATCTTTTTGAGTAGAAGTCATCCAGGTGTTCTTCATGTTCCGGTGCTAAAATGTTATCAAAGTACTTATTCATACTATAATCCTATAATCTGTCTTCTCCTACTGGACTACAAGCCTTTTTGGACAGCACGGACCAATCCTATAATCTGTCTTCTCCTACTGGACTACAAGCCTTTTTGGACAGCACGGACCAAGTTCAATTCATCTACTTATTTGTAAAATCTAGCACATAGCTTGATTTACAGTAAGCACTCAATAAACTGCCAAATAATTCTGGCTTTAAAATCATTATCACTGGTAAGTATATTTAAGATATCAGGCTATAAATTATTTCAGACTTTACATTAGCCCACTGGGTCTATTTCTTCACTATAAAAACATTATCTTTTGTCATTAAGCTCCATTTTAAGTTTAAAAATTCTGTTCTAAGACTATATACATTACATATATATATATATATATGCATACAAACCTACATATACTTTTGTATGTATCTAAGTGCATACTTCTTTCACACAGGCAGATCTACTCTTCCATGATTTTTGACTGTGTGTATTTGTGAGTGTATACATTTTCTCACCATGGAAAAAGAGGAGTAATAAATCTGAAGAAACAACTCGATTTCTTTAACTACTACCAGATAAGATATCTGGCATATAGAATGCATACATATGTTAGAATTAATAAATGTGAATATAAAGAAACCCACTATTTAAATAAATTACTCAAATCATAAATGGTAATAAAGACATACTTCCCATATTACTCCAAGGCTGTAGACTCAAATTAAAAGAGAAAAAGTAAAAAAGGCAAGGAAAACATGCCATAGTAATGAATACAGTATTTTTATAAATTTTCAGTGTCCTCATAAAACTGGAAGTTAACAATAAGACTTAGATGATACCTGTCATATAAAAAATTAGAACACTACATGTCATTATTTTTACTTTGTAATTTTCTAACCAAAAATAAGCTATAATTTAAATTTTACTTAAGTATAGTTGATTGACAATGGTGTGTAAATTTCTTCTGTGCAGCAAAGTGACTCAGTTATACACATATATATTCCTTCTATATATTCTTTTCTATTACAGTTTGTCACGGAATATTGAATATAGTTTCTTGTTCCACAGAGCAGAACCTCGTTGTTTATCCATCCTATAAATAATAGTTTGCCTGTGCTAATCCCGACCTCCCAACCCTTCCCTCCTCTGCTCTCCCCTCAGCCCCTCTGGCAACCACAGATCTGTTCTCTACATCTGTCAGTCTGTTTTTGTCTCATAGACACGTTGATTTGTATATTTTAGATTTCACATACAGTATTTATCTTTCTCTTTCTGACAATCTGCTTAGTATTAAAACCTCAAGGTCCACCCATGTTGCTGCAAATGGCGTTATTTCATTCTTTTTGATGGCTGAGAAATATTCGACTATGTATGTATATATACATATATCTTCTTTATCCAATTAAAGTTTTACTTTAAATGTTATGTTGCTTTGATAATATTTTTAACCTCTTTAAACATTTTAATGAAAAATAACTTCCCAAAAGTAATCTAAAAATAAATGCATACAGTTCAATGAATTTTTATAAAGTGAACACAGCCATGTAACCAGCAGGGGTTTAGTGTTGAAAACAGAATGCCACATATCTTAAGCAGTACCTACCCGTCCAGGAAGAACAACAGCTTTAACCACTCTTGATAAACCAAGGTCATAAAGACAGAGAACACTCCCTTCTGCTTCTTCCAATCCAATTAACAATCCAGTTCTCTTCTGCCAAGAGAATTCTTTCACAGCTAGGACTATAGGAGGCTGTTCATTTACTCCACTGAATCTATATGCAGACAACCGCTCTCCTGTTAGAGAATTCACTACCTCAAGTTGTGGACCACAGGCCAAGCAAGCAAGTCCATTTTTCCCTAAAAGAAAAAAATTAAAAATTTTGCTTATTTTAATACTGTATACAACAAAACTAAATAGCAGTAAGCTCTGTTACATATATAATCTATAACTCATTTCAAATTGAAATCTAAGCATTTATAGAACAGAGTGGTCCTCAAAACAGTAAAATAAATTAACTACTACTGCAATAAGAATAAAATAACCAGTAAAGGTACCGTGCTATATGCTTAAATACATTATCTCATTACTCCTTATTACACTTCAATACAGAAATAAGGCAACTAAACTTTCATACAACTGTATGAATGAATAACTTGCCCAAAACCCATGGAGCTATGAATACCAGAGCCAAAAGTGGATCCCAAGTCTCCTTAACTCCAAAACTCATATTTTTACTACATTATACATTAAGAGTTAAATTACGTGTTACAGGAGTTAGAAAAATATAACACATGATTCTGTTGCTGAAAAGTTCAAAATCTAGGAGACAAGACATAACTAGTATAATAGTAGGAAATAACAGAAGCCCTTTGTGGCCCCTGACTAGTCTTATCTGGATTTTATTCTGCATGCAATGTAAAGTAACTGGATTTTAAGTAGGGCAGTGACAATCTGATTTATGTTTTTAAATGTCGGTCCAGTTGCTAAGCAGCAAATGGACAAAAAGTTGGGGCCAAAGCAGCAGTAGGGAGATGATAACCTATGCTTGGTTGGTGGCCATGAATAAACAAAAGTGAATTGACTAGAGATTCATCTCAGAGGCAAAACTAAAAGGATTTGCTTGCTGATGAATAAAATACAGGAAGTGAGTAACACAGAAGAATCAAAAACTAGACACTGGAATTTCTCCTTCAACAGTTAGATGAACAATGCAACTTTTACTACTAAACTGAGGCCTGATGTGCTAGAGACCATGGGGTCTCAAAGAGTCAGACACAACTGAGCCACTGAAATGAACTGAACCACCTATCTAAACAAGTAGCTGTATATACTAGACTATAGCTGATATAGTTTTAAAAAATAGCATGACACAGTGGGGCCCAGAAAACATGGGTTCAAAGCTCATTTTTACAACTTGCTTTCTGTGTACTGGGACCAAATTCTTAACCTATTTGATTTTCAGTTACAAAGAAAAGTGCCTAATTAGAAAAAACTAATACTCCCTCAATTAAAAGTTGTTATGGTGCCTAGTATGTAACAGAAGTAGTGTTACTACCTTTAATAGTCAAGAGAAAGTGAAACTGAAGTCGCTCAGTCATGTCTGACTTTTTGCAACCCCATGGACTGTAGCCTACCAGGTTCCTCTATCCATGGGATTTTCCAGGCAAGAATATTGGAGTGGGTTGCCATTTCCTTCTCCAGGAGATCTTCCTAACCCAGGTACTGAACCCAGATCTCCCGCATTGTAGGCAGACGCTTTACTGTTTGAGCCACCAGGGAACAGAAGTAGTGTTATTACCTTTAATAGTCAAGAGAACAGCTCCATAAATAGCTAAATTACTAATCTATATGTCTATATTGTCTTTCTGCTAGGAAGGGTGGCTATCAAATTCATTTTTAGAGAGATCTTCTGCAATATATTTCACTAGACTGAAATCCCTAATTTAATGGTTTCTTTGGTATAATTTTCTGCTATGTTACATAGTTTAAAACATGATCATTATTAAGATATTGTTCAGGTTAATGGAATTAAGCAATAAGACTTCCTGAATATATTTTATCACCTAGGGCACTACAGGCCTCCAGGCGACTCAGTGGTAAAGAACCCACCTATCAGTGCAGGAGATGCAGGTTCATCTCTGGGTGGGAAAATACCCTGGGGAAGGGCATAGAAAACCCACGGACAGAGGACAGAGGAGCGTGTGGGCTACAGCACACACAGGGCACCACAGTCAGGTTTCTCTACCCACACGATTACTCGGTACTACTCTAAACTCATCACCACTGCCTAATCATAAAGAAAAACCAGTCACGTATTATTTCTACTTTTTAAATGCAGATACTCAATACGAAAAGGTATAAAATATATGGTATTGTAATAAAGAAAAATGAACTATAATATCCCAGGATATTCAATGAAAATGTGCTCAAGTAGGTAGAAATTATTACATATGCAGTTGTAGATGTAATATACTTACATATAAGACCACTCTAAGTGGGTTCTGCTTTTTTTTCTTCCACATTAAAGGAATCACAGTATATGTTTATTATTATTATTCTTACAAATCAAATAAGTAAATTTTCAGCAACATTATTTTACCTGCAGCAAACTTTCCACGAAGCACAGATTCTAATGTTATTTCGTCTTCTCCAAGGGCTTGGATAGTCACTTCTGGGAACTGCAGAAGACCACTAGTCACCTGCGCCGTTAGGTCTCGCATACTTCCACTGCAAATAATTTTTAAAGTAAGATTATTATGATATGTTTGTACCATAAGACATTTCATTATCCCTAGTCAGAAGGAGAAAAGAAAAAGATAATCATACAAAAGTAAATAAACTGAAACTAAAATCTGATTATGAAATACATATTATGTGCTTCTAGGTCTGGGATATTCTCTAAGAAAGTATTTCCCAAACAGCCTGAGGAGAGTAAAGATTCATTAAACCAGATGTCCTAAGGACATACATGAATCCTACACAGATTCTTTGAAGACTGGGTTCAATGCAATTAATTGCTACATTCACTCTCAAAAAGCACTTCACACACAAAACAGGAAAAAAATGATACTGTTTTAGAAAAGTTACCACCACAGTAAAAGAGGAGAAAGTCCAGGAAAAATACCAAACTCAGGTCAGGAACTGAGTGTGGTATATGTCTTTAACTGGATAGAAAAAAAAATTCTTTCCTTTCCAGTGTACAGAAGACTAGAAAATCCTAAATGACTTTCCCACTGTAAATAAGAAAAAATGATGGCTGAACTATAAAAATATCTTTCTGAATGATTACTGGCAAATCCAAATGTAGAAACAGTATGAATTTTGCAAGATATAAAAGCTGGCTTGGATCTTGAAGGTTAGCTACTAAATACAGCCCTGGTGACCCTAATCTTGTTTTAAGCATCCTGAGGTCTGAAGAAAAAAAACCTTAGGGCTAACAAAGCCAATGGAAGCTAAGGGCCTCCCCCCACCCCACCCCAACCCCATTAAACTCCATAGGGCTGTATCAGCAAAGAGGTGAGTGATAGAAACACTCTCTGTGCAGGAGAGGGAGCAGTTCATTTTGACCACAACCTAAAGTTTCTACACATGAAAAAGAAAAATTCCCTTCATACAAATTAGTACCCAGAATTCAAGGCATGGTACCAGAAAATACCCAGGTTAAAAATATCATATAAAGTAGTCTCAGGTTGGTAATGCTCCAAGCAACCCACAGAAACTACCAAATATTTTCTAGAATCTCAACAGTTCTCAAAGATGAAGTTTCGAAGGAAATGAACTTACAGTCAAAATAACAAAACAAGGATATCATAATCAGTAACAAGCAGAATTAACCTATCAAAGACTTCATTCAGATATTGAAATAAGAGAATAAAAAATAGGTATGTTTAATAGGTTTAAAGAAACCAAGGGTTTATTAGCTTGCTAATGAGGAATAAACTAAAAATTACAATGAAAATTGGTCAAATAGATTTGGGGAACGGGGGAAGAACTGCTGGAATGAAAAATGAAATAAGTAAAATTTAGAACTCAAGGGGGGGAAAAACCTCAATGGAGCAGTGAGAATGTAGCAGCTACAAAGCAACAATATGGACCAACATCAAAGTATATTAAAAGTAGAGAAAATACATGCAGAATTACACTTACAACTGAGCTATTAGGGAAGCCCTACATAAAGTTTAAAAGACTGCAAAACTAAACAAAATATTGCCTAAGAATACAAACTCATGTAGCAAAACTGAATAAAACAAAGGATACCATAAACACAAAGTGAGAGGAGAGAGGGGCCTGGATGGAGAGGAACAGCGAGGGACACCAAGTAATTAACTTTCTTTTTCTAAAAAGTGGTGGTGAGCACACAGGTATTCTTTGTATCATGTTTCTTTGTTATTTACAAATATTCTTTTGTGCCCACTCAACAAATTTTTTTTAACAATTTATCATTTTGTTGATTATTAAAGTCAACAAAAACACTCAAAAGACAAGAAAAGCTGTAGAGAGAAAAAAATGCAGCACAAGAGACAGAGATGAGTATTTAAAAGTTATAGACAATACAGGGGGGAAAAATCTAACATATGTTTATTCAGAATCCCCCAAAATATAATGCTAACAGCAAGGAAGAGACAATATTCTAAAAGATGTTTCCCAGATTTGTAAAGACAAATTTTCTGAAGTCAGGAAGAGCAGTAAGTTCTAGATCTAATAAAAAGAAGTGAGTGACTCTTCAACAACAGCAGAAATCAGAAGTCTGGAATATCTTTAAAATTCTAAGCAAAAAATGGCTGCCAACATATAATTTATGTATCACTGAAACGATCCCCCCAAACAAATATGAAAACACATTTTTTGACAAAAACTTAAGTTTTACACAAACAGATCCTCCTTAAAGGGAATTCTAAAAGCAAGGCTTCAGATAGAATAATGATCAAACACAGCTTCTAAGATACAAAAAGAATGGTTTGTCAAAGTCCTGGTAAATAGATGAACTGTAATAACTATAATATGCTAGCAATGCATAGATCACTGAAACAGGTAATTTAGACACAGAAACACAAAAATTGACACGATATCTGGATATTTCAAACAAGAGCAGAAGTATGGATTATTCAATTAAAGTTACTGGGACAATCTGCTACTCATTTCCAGCAAAGAAGCTACACATTGGTAGAGCAAAACAAGTCATCCACACACATACTACTAAACACTCCTCTAATAGCTACAAAATGAATAAAAGTACATGTGTATGTGTACAGAATGAAATAATACAGAGAAAAAAGATTAGTTAAAA
This sequence comes from Muntiacus reevesi, assembly GCF_963930625.1. NCBI lineage: Eukaryota > Metazoa > Chordata > Mammalia > Artiodactyla > Cervidae > Muntiacus > Muntiacus reevesi. Next base: position 77,173,092 of record NC_089253.1, on the reverse strand, counting down.
AATCCATAGAATCTGAATATTCTTCAGTTTGGAAAGAAGTAAATTAAAAGGGTGAATATAGATAACCCAAGGAAAACACCAGATTAAAAAGCCTCTCATTACATACTATGTAACACTGGACCTCCTATCTCTTCTCCAGCAGATCTTCCCAACCCAGGAATCGAACGGGGGTCTCCTGCATTGCGGGCAGATTATTTACCAAAGAACAATCAGGAAAGCCCTGGACCTCGTTAGAGTGCCATTTTCCAGGGCACTGTGCTACTTTCTTGGGAGAAAGGCATTAATGTCCAAAGGAGAGTCCCTACCAGGAGAATGATATCAACCAGGTACAAGTCATTTTACGAGGTACAAAGTTCCCCAGCAGGGACTACACACAACTCTAACACTCAGTCCAGGCCATTCTCAGAAAATAAAATCAATACTACCTGACTGAACCTATGTCAAAACAATAGTTAACAAACATCATTAAAAGATAGGGCTTCCCAGGTGGCTCAGTGGTAAAGAATCCACCCGCTAACGCAGGAGATGCAGGTTCAATCCCTCACTGGGAAGATCCCCTGGAAGAAATGGTGACCCGCTCCAGGATTCTTGCTTGGATAATCCCACGGACAGAGGAGCCTGGAGGCTAGAGTCCATGAGGTCACAGAGAGTCACAGCTCAGAGACACACACAGAGACTGAGATGTCGCAGAGAGACACAGCTGAGAAACTGAGCATGCTTAAAAGATGTTTCTTAAAAATCAAACCAAACCAAAAACTACCACCTTTAGAAAGAAAGGACTGATGAGTTAAAGGAATTATCATAAATTACTAAACACAGGAATTACTAAATTCCTGTCCTTTCAGTTTTTCTTATAAAATTAATTTTCTAAAAAATAACATTATTTTAATTTTAGTCATTTCATAAAACTATTCTGTATGTGAAATCTTTCTAAAAAGTGACATTTACAGTCTATTTCATTTCATAAAACTAATCTCTATGAAATCTTCTATTGGTATTGGCTATAGCGATGTCTGAAATACAACATATTAGCACTACTTACTTTGAGGTGATTTGTTCCTCTCTCTATGTTTTGATATGGCTTCAATTTTTTTTAATGTCTTTCATTTTTATAAAATCAATAATTAAAGAATTAAAAAAAAACAAATCTAAAATAAAAATAAAGCTCTGGAAAATACAAGAGATATTTATATAACCTAAGATGGGAAGAAGGTGCCAATCAAACTAATATTCACTTAACAACCAAGAAAATGCCATGTTGGGACTCCCCTGGTGGTCCAGTGGCAGAGAGACCCCGAGCTCCCAGTGCAGAGGGCCCAGGTTAAAGAATCCTGGTCTGGGAACTATATCCCACATGCCACAACCAAAGACTAAAGATCCCAAGTGCCATCACAAAGACCGAGCAGAGACAAATAAAAACTAATAAAATGTTTAAAATGGAAATTTTCTTAAATTAGATATTATTTCTAGACACTAGAAATGAAATCACTCTTCTTAAAAAAAGAAAAAGCCATGCTATATCCTCTATCTCATCATCAGATCATCAGAACAAAGAAATCCAGGCTTCAAATATTCTAAGACAGCAACACCACATTCCTTCCAAAGTGACAGACATGACTAACCATTCCCTATGTTGCTGCTACCATGACACCTCAAAGTCAACATTTCCAAAATGAAACAATCTTTCTCCCTCCTCTCTATAGATTTGTTTCTATTCTTCTGTTTCTTCTCTGGGTTAATGACTCCATCACTACCAGAAACTTTAAGGACTTAGTTAAAACAATGATTCTTCAAAAAAAACAGAAAACTTTCCTTGTCCGGGTTAAGTAACAATTCTGTTTGTGTCTGATGAACCTGATACGTTCCCTATCACGGATGGCACTTATTGCACTCTGTAACTGACTCTTTGTATCCCCAACTAGAAAGTTCTTTAGGGGACAGATCCAATCTTACTTACTTTAACCCTACTAGTTTCACTAAAGGTGGCAAAGAATGTTGACTAACTACATAATAAGTGATTTATTTTTCCACCCTTTACCATGCAGTACAAACTGTTAATAAAATCCACTCATTTTACAAATAAATAAATTTCTGAATTAAAGTGATTCAGTCTTTGTCAAAGACTAGACTATTTATTGGTCTTTTGATCTCCAGTTTCCTGTTCTTTCTGGTCATTCTATAATTGGCAAGTACTTAGTCCCACTACCAATTTATGTGAAAAGAAAAAACAGATTTGAAAAGGTTCCTCAGAAAGTTAATAAAACATTAGCTACAATTTTCTATTCAGGCTATAAATGCTATCTTCTAGACAAAACTCTAATCAACTACCTCAAAAAACATATTTCCTAGCATTAACTCAAAAAACTAAACAAAAGTTATGTTTGAAATTTCCCAGTCATTAAACGTGGAACTTTTTTTATCCAAAACAGATCCAAAGTATAATCAAACTAAATTAAACTATTATTACTATAACATATAGTCAGTGAAAAGTACTGTCCATTCATTAGCCTCTTATATTAACATCTTATATTTACATGACAACCTAGGCTCAGGTTTTAGATGCTGAAAGCATTATGCTTTCAGAAATGATTGTATCCCTCTTCTAAACATTTTAGCACCAAAGGAAATTTTACACAAATTTAGGCAGGAAATAGGATTTCACCTCTGATGGCCTTTTAATGCCTTGATTTAAAAGAATATAATGGTAAACTGAAGTGAATACATTTTTCCTATTAAACTTGAAACCAAAATCATTTCTCTAGAGCTAAAACCTTCAAAATTCAAAACACTTTGGGTAGTTTTACCCAAAGTATAATCAGTGGGGTGTTCATGGCCATTAAGCAAAAAAGTTCCATGATCACTGCAATTCAATCAACATTACCCTAACAGAATTTTTAGAAGACTTTCACAAAGTGATTCTAAAACTCATCTGACAGGTGCACAACAATCAAATTTTTGAAAATGAAATATAAGTGTTCATTTCTCAGGCTGGATCTATTTTCTGTTATACTCTTTATAATTAAAAAAAAAAACAAGTATTATGATGTAGAAGAAATGGCTCAGTCATAATAATATTCAAGAACAGAATTGTTACTTCCATTCCCAATATACTCTCCCACCTTAAAAAAAAAAAAAAAAAGAAACAAAATATATGAAAACAAGTTGTTCAGAAACAGGACAATAGGTAGCACAGAGAAGAAAAACAAGATGACCTCTAGGACTGAACAATGTTACTATGTATAGAGAGAATCCAGGATACAGAGCTGAGAGGGAACCCAAATAAGGCCCAAGGGTCTCCTTGAATCGAAACAGGGTTGAGAACTCCAAAGGTGGCTAGAATTCACAGGGTAGAGTAACTGTAGTACAAAGGGCCACACAAAGAACTCCAGGGATCTGCAGTGGGTTCCCCTGAATTTTCATATGATTAGCATAAGCATATAAGGAAAGTACCAGAGACCAAGGAATGAGTCACTGGAAATGATCCACAAAATGCTCACAGGCCCAGGTGTAACTCCAGAGTTGGGGGGGAACCTAACACATGGTCACTGAGCAGAGTACTCAGAAAGGTCCTGACTGCTTCAGCGGTGGGGAGAAAAATCAGGCCCTGTTTAAAGGCTGTTTTGGTCTAAAACAAGCAAGCCTCAAAAGAATAAAACTGTTTCCGAGAAACTCAGCTGCATCCCCAAACAAAGCTCAAGAATATATAAGTATCTGCAAAAATATCCAGTACTCAGGAAAATAAAATTCACAGTGTCTGGCATCCAACTGAAAAATGGCAGACATCCAAAGAAACAGCAAAATATGACCCTTTAGTGGAAAAAAAAAGAAACAGACCTAGAAATCACACAGAAGTTAGAATTACTGGATAAGAAACGTAAATCAATTAGTTATTCTAGCTAAAGTCCCTACATCCAACAAGATAGAGGAAAGCATGAACACGTTAAGGAAAAATAGGAAGATATCCAAAGTCTAAATCAAATTTCTAGCAATGAGAAAATATACTGGATGGGATTAACAGGTTACACACAGAAAGTATTAGTTAACTTAAACACCCATAGTAGACACTAAAATGAAGCACAGTAAGAAAAAAAGACTGGGGTGAGGAAAGAAAGGAGAAAGCATCAGTGAGCTATGAGACAAGCTGAGTGACCTAATACATGTATTCAGTTCAGTTCAGTCGCTCAGTCGTGTCCAACTCTCTGCGACCCCATGAATCACAGCATGCCAGGCCTCCCTGTCCATCACCAACTCCCGGAGTTTACTCAAACTCAAGTTCATCGAGTCGGGGATGCCATCCAGCCATCTCATCCTCTGTCGCCCCCTTCTCCTCCTGCCCCCAATCCCTCCCAGCATCAGGGTCTTTTCAATCTCCAAAAGGAGAAGACAGAAATATCTGGAAAACTAATGGCCAAATTCTCCCTCAATTTGATGAAAACTATGACCTACAAAACCATCTAAAGCTAACAAGAAAAAAAGATGTCCTTTATATCATAGGGGACTGGAATGCAAAAGCAGGAAATCAAGAGATACCTGAACTAACAGGCAAGTTTGGCCTTGGAATACAAAATGAAGCAGGGCAAAGGCTAACAGAGTTTTGCCAAGAGAACTCACTGGTCATAGCAAACACCCTCTTCAAACAACACAAGAGACAACTCTACACACAGACATCACCAGATGGTCAATACTGAAATCAGACTGATCATGTTCTTTGCAGCCGAAGATGGAGAAGCTATACAGTGTCAGCAGAAACAAGACTGGGAGCTAGCTGACTGTGGCTCAGATCATGAACTCCTTATTGCAAAATTCAGACTTAAACTGAAGAAAGTAGGGAAAACCACTAGACCATTCAGGTATAACCTAAATCAAATCTCTTACGATTATACAGTGGAAGTGATAAATAGATTCAAGGGACTACATCTGATAAACAGTGCCTGAAAAACTATGGACGGAGGTTCATGACATCGTATAGGGGGCGGTGATCAAGACCATCCCCAAGAAAAAGAATGCAAAAAGGCAAAATGTTTGTCTGAGGAGGCTTTACAGATATCCGAGAAAAGAAGAGATGCAAAAGGCAAAGGAGAAAAGGAAAGCTATACCCATCTGCATACAGAGTTCCAAAGAATAGCAAGGAGAGATAAAGTCTTCTTTGGTGATCAATGCAAAGAAATAGAGGAAAACAAAAGAATGGGAAAGACTAGAGCTTTCTTCAAGAAAATCAGAGATACCAACAGAATATTTCATGCAATGATGGGCAAAATAAAGGACAGAAACAGTACGGACCTAACACAAGCAGAATATATTAAGAAGTGGCAAGAATACACAGAAGAACTATACAAAAAAGATCTTAATGACCAAGATAACCACGATGGTATGATCACTCACCTAGAGCCAGACATCTTGGAATGTGAAGTCAAGTGGGCCTTAGGAAGCATCACTACAAACAAAGCTAGTGGAGGTGATGGAATTCCAGTTGAGCTATTTCAAATCCTGAAAGATGATGCTGTGAAAGTGCTGCACTCAATATGCCAGCAAATTTGGAAAACTCAGAAGTGGCCACAGGACTGGAAAAGGTCAGTTTTCATTCCAATCCCAAAGAAAGGCCATGCCAAAGAATGTTCAAACTACCGCACAATCGCGCTAATCTCACACACTAGCCAAGTGATGTTCAAAATTCTCCAAGCCAGGCTTTAACAGTATGTGAACCATGAACTCCCAGATGTTCAAGCTGGATTTAGAAAAGCCAGAGGACCCAGAGATCAAATTGCCAACATTCACTGGATCATGGAAAAAGCAAGAGAGTTTCAGAAAAACATCTACTTCTGCTTTATTGACTATGCCACAGCCTTTGACTGTGGGGATCACAATAAACTGTGGATAATTCTTAAAGAGATGAGAATACCAAACCACCTTACCTGCCTCCTGAGAAATCTGTATGCAGGTCAAGATGCAACAATTAGAACCAGATATGGAACAATGGACTGGTTCCAAATTGGGAAAGGAGTACGTCAAGGTTGTATACTGTCACCCTGCTTATTTAACTCATATGCAGAGTACATCATGAGAAATGCCGGGCTGGATGAAGCACAAGCTGGAAACAAGATTGCCAGGAGAAATATCAACGACCTCAGATATGCAAATGACACCACTCTTCCAGCAGAAAGCAAAAAGGAACTAAAGAACCTACTGATGAAAGTAAGAGGACACTGAAAAAGTTGGCTTAAAACTCAACATTCAGAAAACTAAGATTATGGTATCCGGTGCCATCACTTCAAGGCAAGCAGATAGGGAAACAACGGAAACAGTGAGAGGCTTTATTTTCTTGGGCTCCAAAATCACTGCAGAAGGAATGCTTTCTCCCTGGAAGAAAAGCTATGACAAACCTAGACAGAATATTAAAAAGCAAAGACATTACTTTGCCAACAAAGTCCATCTAGTTAAAGCTATGTTTTTTTCCAGTAGTCATGTATGGATGTGAGAGTTGGACCATAAAGAAAGCTGAGCACCAAAGAATTGATGCTTTTGAACTGTGGTGTTGGAAAAGACTCTTGAGAGTCCTGTGGACTGCAAGGAGATCAAAGCAGTTCATCCTAAAGGAAATCAGTCCTGAATATTCATTGGAAGGCTGATGCTGAAGATGAAGCTGCAATACTCTGGCCACCTGATGCAAACAACTGACTCATTAGAAAAGACCCTGATGCTGGGAAAGATTGAAGGCAGGAGGAGAAGGGGACAGAGGACTAGATGTTTGGATGGAATCACTGACTCAATGGACATTAGTTTGAGCAAACTCTGAGAGTTGGTGATGGACAGGGAAGCCTGGCGTGCCGCAGTCCATGGGGTTCACAAAGAGTGGGACATGACTGAGAAACTAAACTGAACAAAGCAACAAATCAAGAAGGTCAGTAAACCTCCAGCATGTGAAACATGAAGAAACTCCACCAAGATACATCCTAATCAGGGGACAAAGAAAAAAATCTTAAAAGCAGCACACTGCAGAGCAACAAAGATAATTCAAAGAAGTCTCACTGGAAACATCACAAGCAAGGGACAGTGGAGTAATGGATCTTAAGTTGTGAAAAAAAGCAAGTTGTGAACCTAGAATTCTATATCCAGTGAAACTATCTTTTAAAAATGAAGGTAAAATAAAGACTTTTCAGACAAAGGAGCATTGAAGAGATCATCACCAGATCTACACCACAAGGAATGTTAAAAGAATTCTTTCAGGCAGAAGCAAAATGCTACCGAACAGAAACCTGGATCTATGTAAAAAAATACAGACCACCAAAAACAGTCAAAACACTTTTTTTCCTTATTTTTAAATTTCTTTAAAAGACAATCATCAAAAAAGAAAACAAAAGATAATCATCTAAAAGACAATCGTCAAGAAAAAAAAAAGGCAATCATCTATTTAAAGCAGGAGTTCATAACATATTTATAATACAAGGGAAACAAACCACAAAACAGCAGAAAGGCCTAGAGAGGAACATATTGCTACCAGGTTCTTACGCTATAAATAAAAAGTCTAGATAGGTTAAAAGTAAATAACAGAAGATGTAACATGCTAACATTAATTAAAAAAAAAAAAAAAGAAAAAAAAACCAGAAGCAACTTATTAACACCAAAGTAGAATTCAGAGCAAAAAATATTATCAGGAATAAAGGAGGTCATTTCCTGACAACAAAGTGGTCAATTTTGACACAAAAGGAGTTCAAAAAAATGTTCACTGAAAGAAAAAGTTTTCCAGATTTAGAAGTGAGCCTTTGCATCTGTGCTGGGCTTCTATGACGGCTCAGTGGTAAAGAATCAACCTGTAACACAGGAGAGACAGGAGACAGGTTCAATCCCTGGGTTGGGAAGATCCCTTGGAAAAGTAAATGACAACCCACTCCAGCATTCTTGCCTGGAAAATTCCATGGACAGAGGAGCCTGGCAGGCTACAGTCCGTGGGGTTGAAAGAGTCGGACACGACTGAGCACACAAACATTTTGAAAATGCAGGGCAAAAACTGGTTTCTGGCTTCAGAACCTTTCATATACTGAATTTACAGTGTGAACTGTTAACATTTTAAGCACACTAAAGAGAACGTTTAAAAAGTATATTAGAAAGAACATCTTATATAAAGACATCTAAGTCTATATATATATCTATATCTATCTATCTATATCTCTCTCTTCACAAAAACACATCAAGCAGCTATGTTCGGTACTGTACAAAAGTAGGTAGAGTCCTAGCCTTGATGACATAATATTGTCAACCTCTAAAAAGTACTTTACAAACTTTCAACTCCTTCCAAGTTCTAGATAAGCAGAGTAGGAACACTGTGCCTAATGTCAATGAAAATTTTTTTTATTTTCTTGATAAAGCACAGATGGACTGTCATTCCCTTCTCAAAAACCTCCAATGACTCCTCTACTGCATATAAAGACAGACATCTTCAGTCACAGGTAATCAAAGACCTCCACAATCTGGCAGGGTCAGCCTATCTTCATAGGTTTGTCTCCCCAAGGCCGTTCCTTCATCAGCTTTCTATTACCTGGCATATTCATTCTTCTGTTTATGCTGTTCCTTCCTCCATCTCCATCTGCCAAAGCCCCACACATCATTTAAGGACTAGATTTCCAGTGTGGTCTGGGTAAATCAATCCTTTCCGATTTAATCTCATTTCTGAGCTCATTCCTTTCCACATTTATGTTAGCAATCCTAGAAATGATTTTTGAAATCCACTATCTGTATTTGTCAGTCTTCCCCAGAACACTATGAATTCCCAAAAAGCAAAAATCGTATCTTATTCCTATGAGTTCCAGAGGGTCACAATACCATACAACAAGTCCTAAACATGTCACAAATTAGGATGGTAAGATACTAGGAAGGCAAGAATTGACATGTTGAATAACAAAATCAATTTTTAAAAACTCAATATTCTTGAAACCCAACAAGAAAACAATCCAATTAAAAAATGGGCAAAGATATTAATAGACACTTCATTAACAAAGATATACAGATGGCAAATAGGCACATGAAAAGATGTCCCACATCTTATGTCATCAGGAAAATGCATATTCAAACAATGATGCACAAATACATACTTAGTAGAATGATCAAAATCCAGTCACTGACAACAACCAAACACTGGTGGGAATGTGGAATAACGGGAATTCTCATACACTGATGCTGGGAATGCAAATTGGTACAATGCCACTTTGGAAGACAACTGGGCAGTTTCTTACAAAACTAAACATATTCTTACCATAAGATCCAGCAATCATGCTCCCTGGTATTTACCCAAAGGAGGTAGGTAAAACTTATATAAACACAAAAACCTGCACATGGATATTTTTAAGTTTTATTAATAATTGTCAAAACCTGGAAATAATCAAAATGTACTTCAGTAGGTGAATGGATAAAATAGTGGTACATCCAAACAATGGAATATTATGCAGTGCTGAAAAGAAATGAGTTATCAAGCAAAGAAAAGACTTGGAAAAAGCTTAAATTCGAATTATAAAGTGAAGAAACTCAATCTGAAAAGGCTACACAGTGGCTGATTCCAATTATAGGACAATTCTGAAAAAGGTTAAACTACAGTGACAAAAAGATCAGTGGTCGGCAGGGGTTAAGAGAGGGAAGGAAAGACAGGGAGAACAGAGTATTTCTAGGGTGGTGAAAACTACTCTGAATGGTACTATAATGGTAGATACATGCCATTATACATTTATCCAAACCCAGACAATTTACACCAACAAGGGTGAAGAGTAAGGTAAACTAGGAACTTTGGGTGATGATGTGTTAATACAGGTTCATCAATTGTAACAAATGTTCCAGTCTACTAAGGGATGCTGATGAGGGGGAAATTTATGCATGAATTAGAGCAGGGAAAGCAAATACTGGAAATCTCTGTGCCTTCCACTTAAAACTGCTTTAAAAAATAAAGTGTATTAAAAAGAAGAAACTCAATATTGGATCTAACTTATTTTTAAGTAAATATACATTGTTTCAATATTAAGAAGCAAAGCAAACTCTGCAAAGGTACTGGGAAAGATACTGACACAATACCAGAAATCAGCTGTGTGAAATACATTCATCCTAGAAAGCTGCTGAACTCCACCACAGAAAATAAAACTCTAAACTAGTTGTTCAATAACTGTACTGCAGCATATACTGAGCAAACATTTCTACAAAACATTCTGTATGCATTTTTACTTTTTAAAAAAGACTAAAAATTATAATATAAATGTAAACTATCCAGGGACCCAGAAACTTCCAGTCTTTTAGTAGTTGTTCTTTCAAACTTCAACAATTATCAAACATCAACTACTTTTAAAACATAGCGTTGGGGAGGCAATACAAAGGCACAAAGATAATCTACTTCCTGACTTCAAGGAGTTTACATTCTAGGAGATACATTATAAACCATGAGAATAAATGCTGCAATTAAGGTATATACTCTGTGAGATCCCAGGAAAGTGGGATACAGAGAAATGAAAATATATAGAAAAGATGGCATTTAGGCTAAGGAGGATTTGAAAGCTGAAAATGGGCTAGTGCCAATGCACAAGACACAAGATTGCGAGGGTTCGATCCCCGGGTTAGGAAGAGCACCTGGAGAAGGAAATGGTAATCCACTCCAGTATTCTTGCCTAGAGAATCCCATGGACAGAGGAACCTGGCAGGTCCCAGTCTATGGGGTCGCAAAGAGTCAGACACAGGCTGAAGTGACTGAGCACGCATGCAACTTTGAAAAAACAGAGATGGCACTCCAGGCTGAAGGACAGGAGCAAAGGAATTTCAAAGAACATCTTCAAGAAAACGGGCCCAGGACTGGGGATGATTCTGGAATAGCTGAAGCATACATCTGTGAAGAGTTGAGGGTGGACAGTAGACAAGATTTATTGTTGAGATCGATGACCTAAGCGAGGGAAATGAAACTCTATTCTGAAGAAAACAGTGAAAAATCTCCGGGAATTTTTTTAAGTTAGGAAAGAAACAAGTCTTTATTCCTTAAAATTAAAAATAAATATATGCCCATCCCCAAACTGCTGTACAACAATCTTTGAAATTTAAAAAATAATAATTATTGCTGTTTGCGAATTGGTGACATTTTGGAACTAGGTTATTGAAAAATCAGAATCAAAAATTACAGTACGGGGAGAATGCAGGCTTCCCATTGAGCTTTAACACACGAGCATCCTCAAGACATTAACTTGAGCTGGGCTTGTCATCCATAGTCAAATCGTCCAAAATCAATAAATCTATCCTAATTTCTCTCCTCCCAGACTCAATCAATGAAAGAGCACTAAAGAAAGCTCTTAAAATCTACTGTCTCTTTAATTTTAAGGATAAACTGAAGTTAAGATTTCCAAGAGACCTGTATTTTATTCTAAAGGATCCAGGTTCTTATCAATTACGTTCTCAAACTGCCTATCTGAAAAAACATAATGACGGCTAGTTTGAACCTCGCTGGCTTATGAGAACAAACTAACCTCCCCACGTCCCCCCAAAACAGTCAACGAGTAACAAAATTCATCGTCCTCAAGTTTCCAGGCGGCACAAGGCAAGGCAAATACCCACTCCAAGATGTACAGTTATTTTAAATCCCCTTTATCGGACCAATTCACTGCACTTTTCAAATCACCGGTCAAACTTCTCCGCCCGAGACTCATAGCCACGTCCGGCAGCATGCGGAGCACCCATCAACGTAACAGAGACTCAAAGTACCAGCAGGCTGCCCAGGGGGAAAGCTCGCCAAGGTCTCAACCGCATCGGAAGACCGTGGGGAAGAGGCGCCGCGGTCCAGGCCCACCCGGAGAGAGTGAGGACCCGGCAGCCGGCGCGTTAGGCGCGGGGGTTGGACCCCGAGGCGCCTCTCCGCCGCCATGTGCCGCCGCTCGGCAGAGAAGGAGGTTATATAACAAACTCTCGGAGCCGTGGAGCGTGCCGCACCCGCCAACGCCCGCCTTCGTTCCCTCGCGCCGGCTCCGCGAGCCCGGCCGCCGCTGCGCGCTGAACGGCCATAAGCATGGCCTAGGCCCGGCGCGAGGAGGGCCCGGCGGGCCAGGCGCGGCGGGAGAAGCCGGGCCGCGGCTCCGGGCGCAGGCCGCGCCGACCCACCCTCTGCCGCCCCGGCCCAACCCCCTGCTTCCCTTCCCCCTACCAGAGAAGGGCGGGTGACCGAGCCGCCGCGGCCGCAGAGTCCAGTGGGCGCGCGAGGCGAGGCGCGAGCTCCTCCCGCGCGAGTCCGTCACAGCATCTCCCGGGAGAAACGCCGCCACCGGCAGGGCGCGCTCACCTCCGCCCCGCGGAAGCCGCTTGCCTCTTCGCGGGCCTCCGCCTGCGACCGCCCCAGCCAGCTCAGATCCACGCAACCCCCACTTCGCGAGCGCCTTCGCCGGCTGCAAACCGGCCGACCGCTCAGCGGGTAAAACGCAGCCGGTGCCTGCGCCGTCGTTCCGGGTCCTCCCCCACGCGACTCTGCCTCTGCCTCCTTCGCTCCGGCAGAGCAGGCCCGGCTTTGCGCATTACCCCCGGCAGGCACACGGAGTCCCACTCACCGGGGAGGGGAGGGGAGGGGCGGGGAAGGGCGAGGAGGTGGGAGACAGAGAGGAGATCACGGCGCGGAGATCTGAGTTCTCGCGAGGGTTCGGGCCTCGGGCGCCTGCTCTGCGGGAATTTCAAACTCTCCGGGAAAGAACCTAGGGGGAGGGAAAGGGAGGAAAGGAAGCTGGGACTGGAAGGGCTGGTTATTTACATAAAACAGGAGCTCCCCGCCTCCAAAGAGCTGAAGGGAACAAAGACTACGAGTCCCATAATGCTTTGCGCGTGAAGCCTGTTTGGCCGCCCAGCCCTTGAGCCCAGGGCGGACTTGGGAGTGGTAGTCTGTACCCGAGATAGGGCCCGCCTCCCGATCCCTCCCGGAATCTTCCGTGGCGGGAGAGTTGTCACATTATCTTCTGGCTCCGCTTGCTGGCGGGCGAGTGATAATCTTTGCCCTCGGTGTTTTTCATTCTCCCTGCTCCGACTTTCTGTGCCGGGGCCCCTGACTTTGGGGGAAAGCTTCTTTCCCCCTCTTCTATATGTTTAAATATGCCATCGTGCTTTCGTGGCCAAGGTGCTCACGAGATCTAGTGTAATCTTCTAAATCAAAATTTTACCCCAAATCAGTGTTGCATATTTGGTCACCCTGGGGTTTCATTGTGGGATTTCTTTTATTTGTGGTTAATATCTTTGAAGTTGATGGGCTTCCCTGGTATCTCAGTAGCAAAGAATCCTCCTGCAGTGCAGGAGAGGCGGGTTGGATCCGAGTTGGGAAGATCCCCAAGGAAATGATAACCCCCTCCAGTACACTTGCCTGGGAAATCCTATGGACAGGAGCTACATGAAGGGCTACAGTCTATGGGGGTCGCAGAAGAGTTGGACACGACTTAATGACTAAGCACACAGGATCTTTGACGTCAATCCCAGCACCACACACTTTTCAAACAGATGTGGAATATAACCATAATGAAAGTGAAAATAATAATAAATAAGAAAAATAATAAAACGGGAGATAGGGGTAGGATTCTAGCAAGCCACTTTTGTTTTAACCAGGAAAGTTTTTACCCTTTTCTGTTATCCTTTCCCATATGATTTTTGTCAAAGTTTGTCTTTTAGAAATGTCATGTTCTTTTTCCCCCATATTTTTTGTCTCTTTACGGACAGCGATCTCTAAAAGTAACAGGCGTGTGTGCTAAGTAAGTCGCTTCAGTCGTGTCCGACTCTGTGCGACCCTAGGAACTGCAGCCCGCCAGGCAGGAGTGGGTTGCGGTGCTCTGCTCCAGGGGACCTTCCCCACCCAGGAATGGAACACAGGTCTCCAGCGTTACAGGCGGATTCTTTATCCAATGGGCCATCAGAAACATAGTGGTTTACAAAAGGTACTGGCTAAGTTGTGGCAGAGAAAAAGTTAAAGAGGTTTTTGATTGTTTGTCTCAACTGTTTTAAATAGACTTCTCCAAACAGAAACTGCTCTGCAGTCAGATGTGCGAATTCATGTCCTTGTCTTGCTCTCCATTTTATACTTCCTTTCCTTGGCACCATTTTATCCTCAATTCATAGGTGCTGTACTTCTCTGTAATCTGAAGAAGTAGATTCTCAACTCCAGAATGCTGGTAGAGCAAGGATAACTTAGGGGTTCAACGGATTCCTTAGACAAGCATTTGCTACCAGTTGTAAAATTCAAAATCATCATACTCATCCAAACTGAGTTTCTAAAACTATCCTTCAGATTTTAGTCTTTCTTTCCATAATTACTGACAGGATGCTGGGATGGTTTCTGTACGGTTGTCTATAATCTGGACCAATCCTACCTGTCCTGTTTTATTTCCCTGCATAGTTCCTGAGAATCTTTTCTTCACTTCCCTGCAAACATGTTTCTGCTTCTCATCATCTTCCACTGAAAATGGTCCAACTAAGACTCTTTTCTCTCAAAACCTTCTCAACTTCAGCCCATATTAATCACTAAAAACTTGTACTGAAAATATGCTGTGTGTATTATTGTATGTCTGCCTCCCCTTTTGACTCTGACTCCATCCATCCACCCAATGCCCCTATCTCTCAGCTACACTGAAAACAGACTGAATCTTATACTTTTTTCAAATGCTTCCCTCATAACTACTAGCTTTTTTATTTCAATTGCTTTGTAAACTGAATTTCTACTTTAAAGCTCTCATTCATTCATCTTTTCTCTTTTCAGTCATTTAGTCATATGCCAAGGACTTCCCTGGAGGCCCCGTGGTTAAGACTCCACACTTTTGATGCAGGGGGCAGGGGTTCAATCCCTGGTCAGGGAATTAAGATCCCACACGCCTTGAGTCTCAACCAAAAAGTTGAAGGAAAAAGCACATGCCAAATTGTTTTCATTTCAAGAGATGCTAATAAGTCTTAAAATGTAAACAAAAATCTGGGTTTGGTAGTCAGATGAGTTTGAGGAAAAGATAAAATAAAATTAAACATTTCTTTTACGTAATACCTCACTGCCTTTAATATGCTCAGCATTTCCCAAAGTTACTTGACCGTGGCATGAGTCCATCAATGCTTGTGGAACATTTTGTCTCATCAGTGTTCCACAGAATGGACTGGTAAACAAGGCTTCCAAGCTTCCTCTCACTGGAGGAAGCACTGTGTAGTGGAAAGAACATGGTTATTTGAAACCAGACAAACTCAAGTTTTAATCCATTTCACTACTTTCTTGAAACATGACTTTAATGGAATTGCTTTACTCTCTTGGCCTGTTTTCTCACCTGAAAAGAAAGGCTGTTACTTATTTTCCTTTTAGAACTGTTGCAAAGAGTAGAGGGAAGTATGTGCCCCACTCAAAACTTCATTCTCTTTCTACCTATATGATCAGTTGTTAGTTATTTTGGTAAAAGGCTTAGAAAACGGTAATAACTAGTATGGACGCTTCCATTTGGAATGTTTTATTCAAGAGCTATTTCACTACCAATCCAGCACCCTGGTAGGAACAGACAGCCGTCTGATCTCAGAGAACTTAGAACCTCATTGAAGTGCTCTGAATTAGAACTCGTTTGTTTTGCAAAGTAATAGGAAAAACAAAAACAAAAACATGATATTTTAGCAGCAACAACAAAATGGAGCTTGTCTGTCTCAGACAGTGGCAATGCCTCTGTCCTGATAGCTCTGTTTTCATCATTTTTGTGGAAGTTGTTGGTTATAGCAAGCAGTACCCCAACTTTGATTTTTCCAGTTGACAATAAGATTGGTGGTGAAGAGCCACATTTTTCCCATTTATTTCCAGTGATGGAATAGTGACCAGCATCTAAATAAATGCAAAAATAATTATTTAGTGAATGACTATATACTTATTGATTTCACCATTCAAAAAGCAAAATATATACAATATTTTGATCAAAAAGGACCCTACACATTTTCTTTTTTTTTTTTTTTTTTTTTTTTTTTTTTTTAATATTATTTTATTAGTTGGAGGCCAATCACTTTACAACATTTCAGTGGGTTTTGTCATACATTGACATGAATCAGCCATATAGTTACATGTATTCCCCATCCCGATCCCCCCTCCCACCTCCCGACCCTACACATTTTCTAGGTTAAACATCTTGTTCTAAGGAAGGGGGAAACAGATTTGTCAAATGATTTGGGGATGAATTTTGTTTTGTTTAAAAAAATAGACATCAAATCAAATATATAGTTGTAAAGAACAGCAATGTAAATATTTTCTTTCTTTAAAATATAGTCTTTGTGCACTTGAAAAAAAAATTGTTTTTCATTAATGGTACCCCCCAAAAGTCATAGATTTTCTTCCAATGAACACTAGTAATATTTGCATAAACATGGTACTAAAAGTTAATTTCTTCTTAAAAATTGTTTCCCTTTCTACCACTCCCTTTCTTTCACATCTTCCTCTTTTAAAGCTACTTTAAATTCTGTTTATGTTTTAATTAAATGTTTTAATTATGTTTTAATTAAAACTATCATGGTTATGGTTTCTCTGTTTCTTAACCCCAAACACCACTGTTAGTGATGGATCCTGAAATTCTGCTAGGTGAGCTACAGGTTATATACTTACATATCACTGCATTTTTCATTTTCAATCTTTAATTCCTCAAGACTCATGCTTGCCTTAGAGCATTGTTATACCAAATTATAGGGGGCACATAGTAATTTTTATGCTTCTTTTAGTCAACGGTGTTGTAAGTATTGCTCACAAGTCACAAATCTTCCACTTGCCTGAAGCTTCCTGCCTCTAAGGAAGCTGTGTTAAAAGTTGACTCTGCGGTGTTGGAAAGTGATGGACATGAGAACAGTCGGGTCTGATACTCTACTGAGAGAATAGGTCACCCATTTTAACAAATGCTGTGTGCCTCTTTTGTGGATGGATTCTCAGCCTTATTTTTTCTTGTAAGTTTATTTTAATCCCATTGAATTTGCATGTGCTGTGTTAACTGTGATGTTTACATGATGCTGGGTAAGTTTTCAAGGCATTTTAAATTTTTAGTTGTAACAATATCTCTACATGGTTTAAATGATAAACTATGGGGGTTTTTTCCCCCCTTTTTCCTTTTCTATCTTTACTCCTTCTTGGGTCCTCTGTATGGCATTTTAATAAATTTTAGTAGACTTGTTGAATTTGATTGAAGAAAAGCATAGGTGACATGGTATTAATTTTTCACCATGAAATGTCTGAAAACTAAAACAAGATGTCAACTAGGATGCCCTAAGTGGAAAATCAGCAGTGGAATGCCCGGAATAAAGTTCAGAATGCCCGAGAACATTCTTCTCCAAATAAGTTTGCAAATAAATTTAGCAAATAAGTTTGACTGTCAAAGATTTTTAGGGTCTAGGAGTGAATTATTTATTAGCAGACCGCATAATTCTTACTTAGTGAAGAAAACAATATAGAACTTTAATGAAACCAAAGTTGCATCTTTAAGAATCCAAATCGTATTTCTCAAGTGATATTTTTCAGAATAGTTTTATTTTGTTTCAGTTCCCTATCATTTCTTCATGTATTTATTTGTTCATCCGTCAAATACTTATTGAATGCTTTTGATGGGCTAGTCTTTACTTAAGGCACTGGGAATACAGATCTTGGTAAGACCATTATCTGTGTCTCAGCAATGAAATCAGGACAGCATATTTAAATGGCAAATTACTTTTAATTTGAAGTATTTTTTATTAAAAATCCTTTAAAATCAAAGAGAACCACAACCCTTTCTCTTTTTTGGCCCACCAGGCAGTGCAGCATGCAGGATCTTAGTTCCCCAAGCAGGGATCTAACCCCCACCCTTCACAGTGGAAGCAGAGATTCTTAACATTGGATCCCCAAGGAAGTCCCTCTTTTTGATGCATCTTATTGATAATTATGATGAACGCTCAGTTCAGCATACTAGTCTGTCATAGGAATATTCTAGTTTCATATTCTGGCTTTGGTCAAGCAGATATTCACTGGAGTTGGTTGGGTCACAGGCTTATTTCCTGGAGTTGGATGAAAGGCACTTTGTTTTGTTTTGTTTTTCTTTTTTTTTTATTATCTGGTTTTTTTTTTTTTTCAGTGGGTTTTGTCATACATTGTTTTGAATCAGCCATAGAGTTACACGTATTCCCCATCCCGATCCCCCCTCCCACCTCCCTCTCCACCCGATTCCTCTGGGTCTTCCCAGTGCACCAGGCCCGAGCACTTGACTCATGCATCCCACCTGGGCTGGTGATCTGTTTCACCATAGATAATATACATGCTGTTCTTTCGAAACATCCCACCCTCACCTTCTCCCACAGAGTTCAAAAGTCTGTTCTGTACTTCTGTGTCTTTTTTTCTGTTTTGCATATGGGGTTATCATTACCATCTTTCTAAATTCCATATATATGTGTTAGTATGCTGTAATGTTCTTTATCTTTCTGGCTTACTTCACTTTGTATAATGGGCTCCAGTTTCATGAAAGGCACTTTGAAAGAAGGCCTGGTTTAAAACCAAAAAAAAAAAAAATCCTCCTGTCAATGCAGGAAATGCAGGTTCAACCCTCATTTCTTCTGGGTCCAGAAGATCCCCTGGAGGAGGAAATGGCAACCCCCTCCAGTATTCTTGCCTGGAAAATTCCACGGACAGAGAAGCCTGGCGAGCTACAGTCCTTAGGGTCTCAAAGAGTTGGACTTGACTAAGCAGCCTGCATGACAGGAGTTACATTTGGAGTGTTTTTTAATGACCTCTCTATAATCTCTCAGATTTCTTTTGTTCTTCTGATTCTGCATTCTCTTATTTTAAAGAGTCTAAATTTAAAGTTAGGTAACTACTCTTCATTACCTTTGTCACAGATTATGGACATGAAAGTTTAGTACAGTGGGTAAATTTCAGATATTAATTATAATACAGTGAGTGCTTTGGTTAAGAGTGAATGATGAGGCACAACCTCATTACCTATGTTCCCCCAGAACTTATGCTTCTGTGTTGTAAGGAGGTTTTTAGAGTCTTCTCAGTGATTAATGCAGCAATCAATTATGTAATCTTTTAATTCTATCTCAGACACACATACATCACCTCATCAATGGAGCAGCTTTTGGAAAAATAGACACTTGGTAAATCTTTAGTAAATAAGTCTGAGGAGCTTTCCCTTCAGCAGGGTAGACTGTGGAAATCAGGTAGGGATGGACACGCCAGAACTACTGTGTAAGAATTCTTGTCTTATTGAATTACTGTGTTCAGAGATTAGAAAAGAAGACCAGTGTCTTTCAGTTTGAAGGTCGTGAAGATTTTATGAAGCAAAACTCAGTCCTACTAATAGTATAAGACTTAGATAGAGTCACGTTGCAGGAACATTAAAGGACAAAGTGATGTGTGAAAAACAACTTTGGCCGACTTGGGTGTAATTCCAGCTGATTTGGAAACCATTTGTTATGTAGATGAAATCTCAGTAAGTCTTTTGATGACAGTTGGAGTTCCTTAAAAGTCCAGTGCCTTTGTTCATTTTATTTCATTAAAATCATTTCCTTCCTTTGCACATTCGAAACCTGCATAATATCAACCTCCTAGAGAAGAGGAGATCTGAGACAGTAGCTCCCAACTTCATGTCAGCCCTCAATTCCCTCCAGACCTCAGGGGCTCACAGGCCAGTAACACCCTGAATGAGCTGCATTCCATTCTAGACTGGCCTCAACACAAATGCAGTGGGGTCAGTCCCTCGAACATGTGGTTTAAGGCAGCATTATCCTGAGAATTTCTTTGAATATGTGAAGTACTTTGGGAAGCAGCGTGTTAAAAAGTACTGAATTCAGGGGAAGAAGATGTAAATGAAGCCTGATTTCTAAAGTAACCCTTTGCTGTCTGTGCATCCATGACAAAGACCTTAAACTATCCAAGCTTCTATTTCTCACCTGTTGTAAAGATTATGTGTAAAAATATGTAGTAAACCTTTAACTTCTACCAAATACTTGCTATTGCTAACACTTTGCTGGCCATCAGATGATTGATTGAAGCTGTGTAAATAAGAACAATATGTGACAGTATAGAACAGATTTCTTCATCATTTTGGATGAGCTGTTCTGCACAAATATAAGGCTACATTCTATCATTGTATTAAGATTTTTTAAAGTAGCTGGTCCTTGATTTTTTTTTAATGTTAATCTGCCTAATATGTAATTTCATATGCGTGTGTGCGTGCTCCATTGTTTCAGTCATCCCAACTCTGGAGAATCCATAGGGATTCTCTAGGCAAGAATACTGAATTGGGTTGCCATTTTCTCCTCCAGGGAATCTTCCCAACCCAGTGATTGAACTCTCGCCTCCAGCAGCTCCTGCATTGCAGGCAGATTCTTTATTGCTGAGCCACAGGTGAAGCCCAATAGACAACCATCAGGGCCTAAGTGCCTGTTTCTCGTTTTTTTCAACTAGAAGGAAAGAAATTATCCTTTATGACACAACTGCAAGCCATGTAAATAAAATCTAATCTCCGGCCCACTTTAAAACGTTAACATGGATAATTAGATGGCAAACAAAACATAACTGAGATCTGAAAGAGAAACAACACATTTCCAGCTTACTGAACCAGAAGAAAAAATTTTTACACCATAATTGCTGCTATTATCTGAAATGTTGGCAGCAAGTTAATAGAAAGTGCACTCCAGACAAAGGAGGTTAATGAATGATGTTACTGTTTGCACATAGTTGAGAAGCCTGCCGCCTTGAAATAGGAAAGGGTTCAAGGATCCATTACAGCATCTATTACCCTGTATTCTGATTACTCTTTATAAGTTATCTTCCTGACTACACTGTGAGCTTTATTAAGGCAGAGAAAACGTCTGTCGTTTTTTTTTTTCCCACAAAACTTGGCAAGGTACCTAGCATCCAGTAGGTATTCACTTTTTTTGAATGGATGAATTAATGAGTGAGTGAATATACTTTTTCTTCTGCCCATGGAGTTAGGAAAACAAGACAAAAAAGGGTAAAGAGATATCTATTAGTAAAAACAAACATGGGAATCTTCCATTAATAACAATTAGATTCTGTGAGAGATGGGTTTTATTAATAATTTACAACTCATATTGATGCAGCTGGATCAGACCTGGAGGAGATCCACCTCCTGATGGATAATGCAGATGCCATCAGAGCAGAGGCAGGCCCTCTGCAGGACGCTCTTCAAAAGAACTCACAGTTCTCCCTGAGGAACTCCTTGGGTGTGGTTTGTGCTGAGGAACTTGATGATTTCTAACCAAAGACTTGGTTCAATTAGAGAAGTCTTCCTATCTATTGCCATTTTAAATCTTCAGTGCCCTGAGAAGTTTTAGACCACAAAAAGATGACAGAAATCTAAAGCTTGCAATAATTCCATAAACATGGGTATTTTAGCCTTTTTTTGTCAGGGGTGAGGGATGGAGGCAGCTGACTGTCTTTCCTAAGAGAGTGAGCAATGAAAATGCTAAACCCATCCCACCTATTGACAGTCAGGTTATCATCCTCATGTCACTGCATTTTGACTCTCCTGATCCCCTATTCTCTAACCTAGGCTTGTTTTTTTGTTTTTTTTTTTCACATGGACCACCCTGATCACTTTCTGAGTTTTTCTGGACCCACCTTATCTTAACATGAGAGAATCCTCCATCCAAGCTGCAAAATTTTCCTCTGGTCTCCCTACAACATGGTTTTACTTTCACTCTCTTCCAAAGCTTGTTCTTGCCTGTTGTCACTTTTTTAAATTATGCAGTTCTTTTTTTTTTTTTTTTTTTTTCTTAACATGGTTCCTATCATTTTCTCAATTTTTATCGCACCTGATTCATTACTGACTTTTAGTCTTCTGAGAAGTTTCCTTACCCTCTTGGACATTTATATATTTCCTGGCATTTACACAGCCAACTACTGAGCTTGTTTTTGAAGTTGAAAAGAAGGGTGATGAGAGAGATGGCATCTGGCTGACAACCCCTGCACACCCTCCCAGGGTAATATCACCATGAGCCTGGCTCTATTCTTGCCTTGGAAGTTCAAAAACATGGCCATGCCAATTCTTCTAGAACTCCTCTGTCTCAAGGAAACTGACTTGCAGAAACCAGACTCATGAGAAATTCATGTTGTTGTTGTTCAGTCATCTAGTCATGTCAAACTCTTTGTGACCCTATGGACTGAAGCACGCCAGGCCTCCCTGTCCCTTACCATCTCCTGAAGTTTGCCCAAGTTCATGTCCATTGCATGGTGATGCCTTCCATCTATCTCATCCTCCGACACCCTCTTCTCCTCTGCCCTCAATCTTTCCCACCATCAGGGACTTTTCCAAGAGTCGGCTGTTTGCATCAGATGACCAAAATACTGGAGCTTCAGCTTTGGCATCAGTCCTTCTAAGGAGTATTCAGGGTTGATTTCCCTTAAGATTGACTGGTTTGATCTCCTGGCTGTCCAAGGGACTCTCAAGAGTGTTTGAAAGCATCAGTTCTTCAGCACTCAGCCTTCTTTGTGATCCAGCTCTTGCATTCGTGCATGACTACTGGAAAAACCATAGCTTTGACTCTACAAACCTTTGTAAGCAGAGTGATATCTCTGCTTTGCAACACACTGTCTAGGTTTGTCATAGCTTTCCTACCAAGAAGCAATCATCTTCTGATTTTATGTCTACAGTCACCATCCACAGTGATTTTAGAGCCAAGAAGAGGAAATCTGTCACCATTTCCACATTTTCCCCTTCTATTTGCCATGGAGTAATGGGACCGGATGCCTTGATCTTAGTGGTTTGTTTTTTTTTTTTTAATATTTAGTTGATCTTAGTTTTTTTAATATTTAGTTTTAAGCTGGCTCTTTCACTCTCCCCCTTCATCCTCATCAAGGGGCTCGTTAGTTCCTATTCACTTTCTGTCATTAGAGTAGTATCATCCACAACAACCTCAGGGTTGTTGATGTTTCTCTACCTATCTTGATTCCAGCTTGTAACTCATCCAGTCCAGCATCTCATGATGTGCTCAGGGTATAGGTTAAACAAACAGGGTGACAGCAGACATTTATAAACCCAAATTCTTATGTCTTCATTTACAATACATTGCAGTAGTGGATACGTTCTTGGATCCCTGTAACTCATTTCCAGAGCACCGTCTTTTCTGATAGCGAGGTACCTGGGAAATAGAATAATCAAAAGATTACCTGGTGAACATGAAATAAAAGTTTAGAAAGGGGTATTGTTTTGTGAGAGATCTCATCCAGGCCTGGGAAGCATGATGACTCATAATTGCCTCACAACAGCCTCACAACAGAAGAGTCGTGTTGGATAGACATGCCCAACTCAAGAAGGTCCTTGACTTCCTTTCCCACCCTGGGTTCTCCATCACCAGTCTAAGTACAAGGTCAATCCAGACAAAGCCCAGTAGAACAGTTTAGGATTTAACTGATGAAACCATCAGGTTGGTCTCCTTGAGATTGTTTCCAGGTCACTGTAAGTAGTGTATTAGGTGTTTCTGTACCTCTCAACCAAACATTTATTCACACAACCTCTTAATTCATTTCCACTGATGGTCATGTCTATCCATGATATGTGTGAATTTCATTTGTTTGATTTTTTGGAGGGCAATCTTTTTTCCCTTATTTGTATTTTTTAATTAAAACAGTTGATTTATAATATTATATTAGTTTCAGGTATTTGGCATAATGATTCAATATTTTTATAGGTTATACTCCCTTTAAAGATATTATAGTGACTATATTTTCCTGTGCTATGTAATATATCTTTGTTTCTTATCTATTTTATACATAGTAGTCTGTATCTCTTAATCCCACACCTCTACTTGCCCCTCCCCCCTTCTCTCATCCCACCAGTATCCATCAGTTTGTTTTCTGTGAGTCTGTTTTTGTTTTGTTATATATATTTATTTGTTTTAAATTTTTATATTCCATGTATAAGTGATATGTATAAAATAACATAATATTTATCTCTCTCTGTCTACCTTATTTCATAAAGATAATACTCTCTAGGTCCATCCACGTTGCTGCAAATGGCAGAACTGCATTCCTTTTTAGGATTGGGTAGTATTCCACTGTGCATGTGTATGTGTGTATATCATATCTCCTTTATCCATTCATCTGTTCTGTCGATGGACACCTGGGTTGCTGCCATATACTGGATATTATAAATAATGCTGGTATAAACTTCCATATATGGACTGTTGTAAATAATACTGCTACTGGGGTGCATACATATTTTCAGGTTGATTTTTTTTGTCTTCTTCAGATATATATCCAGCAGTGGAATTGCTGGATCATCTAGTAGTTCTATTTTTAGTTTTTTTTGAGGAAATCCTATGCTGTTTTCCACAGTGGAAATTTCACACCCAGGTCTCCTGCATTACAGACAAATTCTTTACCATCTGAGTCACCAGGGAAGCCCCCCTTTCCACAGTGACTGCACCAAATTACATTCCCACCAACAGTGTACAAGGGTTCCCATTTCTCCACATCCTCCCCAACATTTGCTAATCATAGACTTTTTGATGTTAGCCATTCTGACAGATGTGAGGTAATACATCATTGTGATTTTGATTTCCTTTTCTCTAATAATTAGTGATGCTGAGCATCTTTCCAACTGCCTGTTAGCTATCTGTATGTCTTCTTTGGAAAAATGTTTACTCAGGTCTTCTGTCCGTTTTTAAATTGGATTGCTTATTTATTATTTCCCTTATTTTAATTTCTTGGACAATATCTTGTTCTCACCTCCATGAATTACTTTGTACCAATTTCACTCTTCTATAATTCTAACAGAACATTTATAATAGTCACTGTTTTCCTCATATAACATATGCACTGTGAATGATGGCAAGGAATGGGAGAGGGAAAGCACAGCGAAGAGAGAACATTCTGAAGAGCTGTTTGTTGAGGCCACCAGCTCATTCCTTGAACGCTGGGGGGATAATGTGGTATTGGGGAAGAGCAGGGTGACCTGGATTGGAATCCTGTCTCTAACACTCATGACCTATGAGACTGTGAGTGATTTACTTGATCTTTCTAAACCTGTGCTACTCTAAGTGTGATCTCAAGGAGATAAGGAGCTGGTGCCAGAAGATAGAATCATCTCTGTCACTAAGCACAGTGACTTTTTCTTTCAAAGGGAAACTTTCTCAGTGGAGGAAGCTATGCATTAATTTACATTCTGGTCTGGGCTCCTTATCAATGAAAATGGAAAATAGCACCAACTTTATGGGAATAAAATTAATGATGATACATGATACATGCCTGGAATGCTAGGTATACAGTAAATAATGGCTTGGTATTTTGTTATTATTGTCATAATTTAGCACTAGCAACAAACTTTTCCAGCAAGTATAACCCAGCAACAGCCTCACAAACAAAAGAGAAGCAAGAGCTGAGGATTTTACATCCTGCCATTCATTTCATCATTTCAAGCCATACCTCTCTAGGAATCTATTTTCTCATCTGTGGAGTAATAGTAGTGCCCACTTCTTAGAGTTGTTATAAGAACTAAATTACATGTGCTATGTAAAACACTGAGAACTGTGCCAAACACATGGTAGGTATTCAATAAACATTAGTTTCCTTATTAGTTTCCTTTCCTTCCTTCATTTTCACCAGCTTTGAGGATACTTTTAAGAATATTGGCATAATATTTAGAGGAAACTGTAACCATACACAAAAATTTCCTAAAGGTAACAATAACTGTAGAAAATAATTAGAGATAAGAGTAATGACACAGAAGGACCCCACTGGTGATTGCAGCCATGAAATTAAAAGACGCTTACTCCTTGGAAGGAAAGTTATGATCAACCTAGACAGCGTATTAAAAAACAGAGAGATTACTTTGCCAACAAAGGTTTGTCTAGTCAAGGCTATGGTTTTTCCAGTAGTCATGTGTGGATGTGGGAGTTGGACTATGAAGAAAGTTGAGTGCAGAATTGATGCTTTTGAACTGTGGTGTTGGAGAAGACTCTTGAGAGTCCCTTGGACTGCAAGGAGATCCAACTAGTCCATCCTAAAGGAGATCAGTCCTGGGTGTTCATTGGAAGGATTGATGCTGAAGTTGAAACTCCAATACTTCGGCCACCTCATGCGAAGAGTTGATTCATTGAAAAAGACCTTGATGCTGGGAGGGATTGGGGGCAGGAGGAGAAGGGGACGACAGAGGATAAGATGGTTGGATGGCATCACCAACTCGATGGACATGAGTTTGGGTGGACTCCAGGAGTTGGTGATGGACAGGGAGGCCTGGCGTGCTGCAATTCATGGGGTCGCGGTCGGACATGACTGAGCGACTGAACTGAACTGGTATAAATAAGAATATTTTATTACAATATTTTCTTTAAATTAATTCTGTGAAAAGCAGAAAAATTCGAACTCTGGCTCAAACCAGCCACCAGACATACTGGAAGCAGTGAGACTAAGTGTGCTTAGTCGCTCAGTCGTGTCCAACTCTTTGTCACCCCGTGGACTGTAGCCCTCCAGGCTCCTCCAACCATGGGGATTCTCCAGGCAATAATACTGGCGTGGGTTGCCATGCCCTCCTCCAGGGGATCTTCCCAACCCAGGGATCGAACCCAGGTCTCCCACATTGCAGGCGGATTCTTTACCATCTGAGCCACCAGGGAAGCCCAATGTATCCTAAAGAGCTATCTTCTGAATCTTGGGCTTGGACTTCCCTGGCAGTCCAGTGGTTAAGATTCCACTGGACGATGCGGAGGACACAGGTTCAATCCCTGGTCTGGGAACTAAGATCCACATGCCATCAGGAGTGGCTGAAAAATAAAATTCAATTTTTGAATTATATTTTTGAACCACAGGCTTTCCTTCCTGACGGAGCTAATAAAATTCAATTTTTGAATTATATTTTTGAACCACAGGCTTTCCTTCCTGACAGAGCTGCTCTTTTCTCTGCATGATCCCCAAAGTGACAGATCCTTCCCAACTCCTCAAAGATCTCTCACATCCCCTATGCCTTCTTGCTATTGAGTATGGGGTCATTGAAAAAAGTCAAATTACTACTCTATTATATAATATTACTATCAATTACATACTAACAATTGTGGTTCTGATAATATAAATGTATAGAAGGTACATTTTATAACAGTGAAATGTATAGGGAATCTAAGCAGTTTATTGCTTAGATTTATTTAAGCAAATAAATTTATTGCTTGCTGCTGCTGCTACTAAGTCGCTTCAGTCGTGTCGGACTCTGTGCAACCCCAGAGAAGGAAGCCCATCAGGCTCCCCCGTCCCTGGGATTCTCCAGGCAAGAACACTGAAGTGGGTTGCCATTTCCTTCTCCAAAATCTATTGCTTAGATTTCATTGTTTATTTAATTTATTGCTTCAGTAGTGTTTCATGCCATAAAGAGAAGTGGTATTTGTGTTTTATTTTTTATGTGGCTAGGTTTCAGTTATTGAAAGCCAACTGAATGAATAAGCTGTTGACATAATACAACATGAAAAGCTCTTTGCATTGAGAATATGTCTCACCACTTTTATCCAGTCACCTCCTGCTTTTGCTTAATTTTTATTATTTGTGATCTTTGAGGAGAAAGAGAAAATTGATGTTTGAATATATAACTAGGATGGATGTTTGAATGAGATTCAGATTTGCTACCCTTTGTGATTACACAGAATCCTTTTAAAGTAATGCTCCCAAGCCAGAAACATCCAAGCTACAGGGATTTGCAAAGGTTATCGGTATTTTATTGCTCCTATGGCTCCATCACTTCCCAACTGAGTAACTTTGGGCTACTTAACCATGTCAAGCAGCAGTTTCCTCATCTGCAAAATGCAAAAAGACAACAGTTTTAACTTCTAGGGTTATTGTGAAAATTAAATGATTTAAAGAGTATCTAAAACTACATACCATCTCTATAGTTTTATTCACTGCTTGTCTCCAGCATATACTAGATACTTGATGAATACTTGTTAAATGCATGATTAAGTGATATTTCTTTTATTTTTTTATTTATTTTTTTTTGTGTGATATTTCTTTTAGTCTGTATGTTTAATTCAGTTTCCCCCCTCCCTCCACCCACAGTATCCAGTAACTTCTTCCTGGAAATTATTGCCTTTCTCAACTAAGCTGAAGAAGATCTGGAAAAAGAATTTGACCATACCTGGGTCATACTTTTGAAGCAGGATGTATCTACCACCATTCTCTAAGGGTTGCCCCGTTGCCAGCTTTTATCACATTCCTGGAATCCTGGTTAAATACTGGGTTTACTGTACTGTACTAAATGTTTCTTTATCACATGCTCAAACCTCAGGCCTTCTTTGGAGAGAGGCATAAGGGAACATAGGCCATCTCCAGTATATTGAAATGAGTTAACATGGCATTGCTAAGTATTGTTTTATTCATTGGTAAGTTCTGAAAGATCATCAAAAATTGTAAATTGTTAATCAGTCTCTCTGGATCAAGAGACTGGTCATTTAATTTAATAAAACCTATATAATATCCTCAGTGACAAAAACAAAGAAACCTAAATGTCAGGGTAAGTGTAACACATGGGGCTCTGCTACGTCCCTAAGGAGTCCCAAGAGGATGGTCATTCAGTTTTATAAAAAATCCTGAAGTCCTTCATTTTGCCATCTGTGGAACATCTGTTCCTTAATACAGGGGCACCAGCACATGAATGAACAAATGACTTTAATTTGTCCTCATCTGACCAGACCCCCCTGGCTCAACAAGCTAACCCAAAAGTAACAGAAGGCACTGTCCTGAATTTCCCTGAGAACCAACAGCACTCAGAACTGTTAAACCAGGAGAATAAAATCCCCAAGTATTAGCATCCACTCTCCAACCACATTGCTGAGGGGCTTAGAGCCAAAGACAGGAAGAAGCAATGCCTGTCAGCTGTTTCAGAGAAAGGCTCCAAAGTGATCTCTTTCATATTACTGGAGAAGATCCATCATCCTTCTAGTGGCATGAGATAGACCTCCAAACAGGCGAGTACCATTACACAATGCTTGTTGCACTGTCACACCACTACCACTTCAGCTGTCACAGGACAGAAAAGAAAGTCCATGTAACTGGAAGATGAGGAACAAAGTTTAAGGTAATATAAGATTCTGGTTGTTTTATCCAATATGCAGGATTTCAAAATTGGGCTTCTACATATAGAAACTATGTGCGTCTAGAGCCTTAAAATTCATACAAATTCCTCTAAAATAACCACTGATGAGTTCATCTGTAAAAATGTGGAATCTGGGTTAGATGACCTCTAAAGCCCCTTTCAGTTCTAACCTCTGTGAGTCTTACAGTCTCTGTGTTCTAATAATATGGGTTTGCTTTTTTGCTTATTAAGTATTTAGAAAAATAAAAACTAAGAAAGTCAAAAATCAGCAAATATTATGTGACTGGGTGGAACTGGGTAGCAGAGGATGAGATGATTAGATGGCATCATCAACTCAACAGACATGAATGCATATACATAATTTTATTTAATTAGAAGCAGAAGAACCTCTTTACACGGTGCTTTTATACACTTGAATTCCAAAGTGCATGTGTGCTCAATTGAATCCAACTCTGCAGCCTCCTGGACTGTAGCCCACCAGGCTTCTCTGTCCATGGGATTTCCCATGCAAGAATACTGAAGTGGATTGCCATGCCTTCTTCCAAGGAATCTTCCCCATCCAGGGATTGAACCCATGTCCCCCAGGGCTCCTGCATTGGCAGGCAGATTTTCTTTACCACTGGACCACCTGGGAAGCCCTGATGCTGGGAAAGTTTGAAGGCAACAGAACTGGGTGGCAGAGGATGAGATGATTAGATGGCATCATTAACTCAACAGACATGAATTTGAGCAAACTCTGGGAGATCGTGAAGGATAGAGGCGCCTGGCCGGCTGCAATCCATGGGATCACAAAGAGTTGGACACGACTGAACACACATGCACTTTGGAATTTAAAGTGGATAAGACAACAACAACTTCCAAAATTATCATCCTGCTCAGTACTACTAATCTGTTCATTGAGTTTGCCAACAACCTCTACAAAACAGGGATGATTTAATTTTAATCCAAATTGATTTTATTTTGCCTAAAGGAGATTTTTTTTTTCACGATTTGCCCCAGGCCTTTAATCTGAAAGGATAATCCCCTATATTTATATAGCATTGTTAACTCTCAAAGACTATTCTATTATCTGTCTAGAGTGTAAGCTCCATGAGAGCATGACGGTCCAGCACACAGTAGGTGTCAAATAAGTATTAGTTGAAATGAATGAATGTGATACTCACAACAACTCTGTGGGTGGACAGGGATCGCTCGGCTAAGGGTGTATCTGCCAGAGGTGGGAACTGAGGGCCCAGGATCCAGGTCAGGAAACTAGCCAAAGTCACACAGGGCCAAAGATCAACCTTGAGTGGATCTTAATTTTTTTTTTTAAAAAAAGCTGTGAAAGATGGTCATGAAACAAATGGAGAATTTTTAATATAGAATGGATATTAGATAGCATTATGAGATTATTACTTTTCTTAGATGATAATGGTGTTGTGATTATTTAGGATAATGCCCTTACTCTTAGGAGATACATGCTGCAATACCTGAGTGCAAAGAATTGATTTTTTCAAACTGTGGTGCTGGAGGAGACTCTTGAGAGTTCCTTAGACAGCAAGGAGATCAAATCAGTCAATCCTAAAGGAAATCAACTTTGAATGTTCACTGGAGGGGCTGATGCTGAAGCTGAAGCTCCAATATTTTGGCCACCTGATGCAAAGAGTCACCTCACTGGAAAAGACCCTGATGCTGGGAAAGACAGGGCAGGAGGCGAAGGGGATGACAGAGGATGAGATGTTTGGATGGCATCACTGAGTCAAAGGACATGAGTTTGAGCAGACTCTGGGAGAAAGCGAAGGACAGGGAAGCCTGGCATGCTTGCAGTCCATGGGGGCGCAAAGAGTGGGACACAACTTAGAACTGAACAACAATAATATGTTGAGGCAGTATCGTGATATCTAAAACTAGCTTTCTAACTAACTTTTTTACCAGTTCAGCAAGAAAAAAATATATAGCAAAATTTGCAAAATGTGATTATTTGGTGAATCTATGTGGAAAGCAAATGGATGTTCTTAGAAATACTCTTTCAAAATTTTCATTAAAAGTTGAGAGGGGAAGGCAATGAAAGAGACCACAGTGGGAAATTGTAGATGTGACTATATGGAAACTTTCATCCTCTCTAGCTGTGGTTTATTTGGGTGGTAGGACTTTATTGGGCTCTTTCCCTCCTCATCTTCCTAAATTTTTCATATGAGTAGATATTTTATTTGCAATAAAATTATTAAAATTTAAATCATGTAGCAACTACAAGATGAATCTCCAATACCTTTCTAATCTATGGCCATACCACCCTGAACGTGCCCCATCTCGTCTGATCTCAGAAGCTAAGCAGGGTTCAGCCTGCCTAGTACTTGGATGGGAGACCTTTCTAGAATCACAGGGTAGCAGATTGTATCTTCCAAAGATGGCTCTATTTATACATTTTTCCCTTCCTACATGCATGTCTTACAACCTTCTATGTGAGATAGGATCTCTGTCTCAAGCTTATGAACCTGAACAGTGACTTGTGGCTGCCCAAAGCATTGGAGGCTGGCAGACCATCACTAAACAAATGACTTTGAAGCCCAGCCCACGCGAAAGATACAACCTCCTTCTCTTTCTCCTTCTCTCTTTGGATAGTTGCCCTTAAAACTCAGTCATCATATTGTGAGGAAACCCAGCCCACATAGAGAAGTCCAGTGCAGATATCCTGGCTGACAGCCCCAGCCAGCCCCCAGCCGCAAGCCAGCATCAGCCACTGTCATACGGTGAGAGTTGATGATTTCTCAGATGGTTCCAGCATTTGAATTTTCCAGCTGATGCTCCAGATATTGTAGATCAAAAACCAGCCATCCATTCTGTTCCTGGTCTGAATTTTTGACCAAAGAAACACTAAGAGATAATAAATACATTATATAATGCATGATCATAGTGCCTCAAAGGCACTATGTTTTGGGGTAACATGCAGTTGTCATAGCACAGAGGGACAGTAAAATCCTCTGATGTGGAAAATGTGTTTGTTATTGATTAGAAAACTGAGTACCACTGGGAGAGAAGAACTGAAACAGTGTTTAAGTGAAAGTCGATCACTCGTGCCCGACTCTTTGCGACCCCATGGACTTTTTAGAGTCCATGGAATTCTCCAGGCCAGAATACTGGAGTGGGTAGCCATTCCCTTCTCTGGGGAATCTTACCAACCCAGGGATCGAACCAGGGTCTCCCGCATGGCAGGTGGATTCTTTACCAGCTGAGGTATCATGGAATCCTGAAATGCAGAGTATGTTATCATTAATCTTCCTGGCCGTCCGTTAACCAGATGTATCCTCTCTTCAGAAAGTAGCATTTAAATGTTGAAAATGAATGTCTGGTTACTGCTGCTGCTTAGTTGCTTCAGTCGTGTCCGACTCTGTGTGACCCCATAGACGGCAGCCCACCAGGCTCCCCCGTCCCTGGGATTCTCCAGGCAAGAACACTGGAGTGGGTTGCCATTTCCTTCTCCAATGCATGAAAGTGAAAAGTGAAAGTGAAGTCGCTCAGTCGTGTCCGACTCTTAGTGACCCCACGGACTGCAGCCTACCAGGCTCCTCTGTCCATGGGATTTTCCAGGCAAGTGTACTGGAGTGGGGCGCCATTGCCTTCTCCCTGGTTACTGCAGAGAAACCCCCAAAAATATCTTTAGAAGTTGGATGACTGAGGTTGTCCCTTTTGCCTACAATGTACCACATATCAGATAATATGTTACGCAAATGTGCTCTTTGAAAAAAAACCAAACTGTTTTTAAAATCCACTTTTTAATAGTCTTAGTCTTTCTTCCGTCCAAACACAGGTTTTAGTTTCATGAAGAATTCATAATTGTTTGTTTTTCCTATCACATTTCACACATTTTGCCATGTCATTATTTAAGGAAATGATCATATTGTAATACTTCCTCTTTTCAGTTCAGACAAAGAAATTGTAAACATATCAGCAAAAAGGGAACCATAGCTTTATCTGAACACTAATATATTTAGAGAGTGAATAACATGGCCATCCAATTTCTCAGTGGCCCAGATGCATTTGACTGTACTCAAGCAAGGTGTTAGGATTGCAGTAAAAAAAATATATATCTCTATATTTGTATCTATCTATCTAATGAGGCAAATTTTTAATGGTGACCTGCTGCTTTCTCCAGTGCTATTTGTCATACATGGAGAGGTAAAAGTTAGTGCAACAACATAGAACATTACCCATGTTTCACAAATATGTAAAAGGCCCAGGGAACAATCTTTCCATTCAGAGTGAGCTGCTTGGCTACACAGGAAAAAAATTTTTTCTTCTTTTCTGTCCATTAATTCTCAATAGTTCAATAAAGCTATCTAACCTCTGAAGAGCAATACAAGGAGCTGCAAAAAAAACAAAGGATCTATGGCAATCTTTTAAACTCAAATGTTTTTATTTCATTTATCATTTTTAAAATATTCATCATGATGGTGAGCCTCCTGACGAGTCATGGATTAAAACTTATAGGAGGGTTAAATTAGTAACCAAGAAAAGTTATCTACGTCAAAACTATGGAGTAAAACTCTTACACAATATATACTTAACTCAGAATTGCCACCTTTAGCTGTATCATCAAAAAAGAAATTGTATACATGTCATTTTTCTAATTAGGAATAACACTTCATTAGAAGTTATATATGTGTTAAAAGCCTCCTCCAACTGCACTAACCTATAATCTGTGTCTTCCATTCAGGTGGCAATATTGTCTTATGTATTTGTAGGTACTTAATAATCCCATGGACTGAGGATCCTGGTAGGCTGCAGTCCATGGGGTCGCAAAGAGTCGGGCATGACTGAGCGACTTCACTTCACTTCAATAGGGCTTCCCAGGGTGCCCTGGGAAGAACCCACCTGCAGGTTAGACATAAGACATGCTAGTTCCATCCCTGGGTGGGGAAGAGCCCCTGGAGAAGAGAATGGCTACCCACTCCAGTATCCTTGCCTGGAGAATCCCACGGACAGAGGAGCTTGGAGGGCTACAGTTCATAGGGTCACACAGAATTGGATGACTGAAGTGACTTAGCCCAGCCCAGCACAGGTACTTAATAGGACTTCCCAGGTGGCTAGTGGTAAAGAGCTTGCCTGCCAACCCAGGAGACTTTAGAGATGCAGGTTCGACCGCTGGGCCAGGAAGATCCCCTGGAGGAGGACATGGTAACCTACTCCAATATTCTTGCTTGGAGAATCCCATGGACAGAAGAGCCTGGCGGGCTACAGTCCATGGGGCCGCAAAGAGTCAGACACGACTAAGGCAGCTTAGCACAGCACAGCACAGGTACTTAGTAAAAGTACTTAGTACTTTCTAAATGAATAAATGCAAATATTCTACCTTCCTACAGTGTGACATTAAGTCTTAATCTCCTTTGTTCTATTCCATCCTCTACCACTTCCATTCCATAAAATGTGGCACAGCTGATGTGTAAACTGCTCATGTTTAAGTGCGTTTCTTCAGCAGCTTTCTGTATACTTACAGGCAGGTTCTGCTTCTCTTTTCCAGACCCTCAAGGAATCTTTTCAGGATGTGTCCCTTCCTCTCTACTAAACTGACTTACTCCCTCTTGCTAACTCTGCTCGTAGTCTCTTTGCTTCACTCTCAAATTTCACCCATCAGCCTGATCTCTCTGGTGGGTGGATGATAACTTCAGGCTCTCTTCCTGGGTGCTGTCTCTGGAGTCCTCATCCCACAGCCTGTTTCACTGCTCCAGCCAGTCCCAGCCTGGGAGGGAAATTCAGGCTGCTTGAACTTCATGGTAGGAGTGATCTGACTCCTTGACCATTGGCTCCAAGGTTGACCAGTCTGGTCAGTCAAGTGTCTTCTTCACCACTCCCCTCACTGCCCAATTAAAG
The DNA here is from genome assembly GCF_963930625.1 of Muntiacus reevesi. NCBI lineage: Eukaryota > Metazoa > Chordata > Mammalia > Artiodactyla > Cervidae > Muntiacus > Muntiacus reevesi. Next base: position 77,138,221 of record NC_089253.1, on the reverse strand, counting down.
GAAAAGATCTTCTCACAAAGGCAGAGGTATAAAGTAGCACCTCAAGAGCACATGAGCTTAGTTTAGTGTCTAACACTGTACTTTGCAAAAACATTCATTGTCATGGCAGGTTCTGGTAGTGACCATCCTTGTCGCCTGTACCTTTCTAATCTTAGACAAATCTAAACTTCTCTTTAGGGAAACTTAGGCATAATTTCCTTCTCCAGTTACTTCATAGGGCAGTTAAGGTGGAGCAAGAAGCCACAAAGCCCTGTTTAACAAATTAAAGCAGTGTTTATATTATAGGCTTGGTCTTTCATAATAGAAGGGAGGCTGCTGACTCATGGTGCTCAGGTCACACTTCCTGCCACCAGCTGGGTGTTCACATATGGTGAATACAGATGAATGGTTTGGGCTTTGCGCCCATCATCACTGGGCCCTGGTGACCCAATAACAGGAAGACGACTGGTGGGGCTGTATAATTGCTTTTCATCTGTGTTCAGTGAATGGCACCATCACCTCTCAAGTCACCCAAGCTAGAAATCTGGTTGTCATCCTGAGTTCTTGCTCTGTCTGTCTCACAACTCACAACTGATTTGTTTAGAGTCCTGAAGATTTAACTTCCTAACTTCAAATTCACTCCCTTTCTGTGTTAATACCTCTGACTATTGATTTAGAGTCCTCATCATTTGTCATCAGATCTGCTGCAATTAGAAACAACTGGTCTCCTTGGGTCTGGCCTCACCACTTCTAAACTGATATCTCTGGCAGAGTGATCTTTCTAAACTACTGACATGATCAGTTTTCACAGCTCTCTCTACGGAGCTTAAAAATCTTTCAATGACACTTTGTTGCTTTAGGCTGAAGTTCAAAGACCTTAACATGGCAAACCATCCCCTGCCTCTTGGCTGTATTTCCACAGGCCCTTCATTCTAGCTATATACATCTCATTTCAGTTTCCTGATCATCTCACTCTTTAACCTTTCATGGCTGTTTTGTGCCATCCCCACATCCTGAAATAATCCTTCACTGATTACCTCCCCTACCATTGCCTTGGCATTCATCTATTCACGAAATTCTTACTGAGGCTGACTGTGCCTGATACTCTTTTAGGTACTGAGCATCAATGACTAATACAGACAAAACTTCCTGACTTATAGAATTTACGCTATAGTGGTGGTGGTGGGCAGTAGTGGGAGAGGACAGACAATGAACAAAATAAATAAATAAATAAAATCACAGGCTAGGAGGGGTAAGTGCTATGGAAAAATATTAAGCAGGGAAGAAGGATGTGATGGGGATGCCAGAGCAGGCGTGGAGGTCAGGTCACTGCAATTTTAAATGGAGTCGTCAGGGAAGGCCTCACTGAGAAGGGACATTTGAGCAAAGACTTAAGGAAATGAAGGAGCAAGCCATGTGAGTATTGGGGGCAAAGGTATTAAGGGAAAAGTGAGGAGCAAGGGCAAAGATCCTGAGGTCGAGGCAGCCCTCGAAAATGGGAACTGGAAGGAGACCAGTGTGGTCTGAGGAGAGGGAGCATGCGGGAGAAGAATAAAGGTCAAAGGGAGAAAGGTTAAGGGGAGACCTTGTAAGACACTGCAAAGCTTTTTAAAAATATTTATTTGGCTGTGTCGGGTCTTAGTTGTGGCATGCAGAATTTTCGTTGAGTCATGCAGGAGATTTTGTTCAGGCGCACGGATCCTTTAGTTGTGGTGCATGGGCTCAGTAGTTGCAGCTTGCGGGCTTAGTTGCTCCCCAGCATGCGGGATCTTAGTTCCCCAACCAGGAATCAAACCCACATCCCCTATATTGCCCAGCAGATTCTTAACACTTGGATTGCCAGGGAAGTCCCCATTGCATTCTAAGGGAGACAAGGAGCTTATTGGAGGGTTTGAATTGGGAAGTTTTATACAATGGAAGGATCTCTCTGGCTGCTGAATTGAGAATAGGTTGTAGGAAGAAAAAGGTGGAAGCAGGAGATTTGTTAGGTGGTTGCTACAGAAACCCAAGCAAGAACTGCTAATGGGTTGAGTGAAGGTGGGGACAGTGGAGGCCATGAGACAGGGTTGAATTCTACATCTAGCTTAAAGATAGGTCTGATGGAGTTTGCTGATGGATTGGATGTGGGATAAGAGAGAAAGAAAGGTCACAAGGATGTCATCAAAGTTTTTAGTCTGATCAACTCTAAGGATGGAGTTGCCATTAACTGAGATAGGGCATTCTTGGAGGAGCAGGTCTGGGGCAAAGATTAGGAGTTCTGGTTTGGATTTGAAACATCTGAACTTCTTCTGAGTTTCTTCCCCTAAAAGCCTCCCCAGTTCTTTCTCTTCACCTAGAATATGCACATTGGTTCTTCCCTAAATTGGTTTCTATTGCTCTCAGAGCCCTTAGTACACAAAGCAGCCCTTTTAGCACAAACATTTTCCATTAAGCGTGTATTGACTCAGATTAAAAAACAAACCAGTAACTTCTGTTCTGGCTGTGAAGGAGTAATTGAAATAGAACTTGCCCTTCTGGTATATAAACTAGAAAACGGGACAAAATCAATGAAACAATGTATTCAGATATTGGGACAATAGGGAGTGAAGAATGTGCCCTCGGGGATGAGGGAAACAAACAAGCGAGCCCCATAATCACTCTAGCTATTAAACTGCTGCTCGGGGGTTGGGAACCCAGTCGAAACCCATGAGATCTTGTTGAATTAAAGAGAGAAAGACTGGAGTTGTTGGAGGCTGGAGGGGGGTGTGGCAGGGGCGGGGAGGGGGAGTATTAAAGAGACACTATATAAAGAAAGTGTTTCACAAATATCATATGATAGTGCTTATATGAGGAATATAAAAAAATGATACAAAGGAACTTATTTACAGAACAGAAACAGACTCACAGACATAGAAAGGAAACTTACAGTTATCAAAGGGGAAAGGTGGTAGGGAGGAATAAACTGGGAATTTGGAATTGACATGTACACACTACTATATTTAAAATAGATAAACAACAAGGACTTACTATATATTACCGGAAACTCTGCTCAATATTCTATAAGAACCTAAGTGGGAAGAGAAATTGAAAAAAGAACAGACATATGTATTTGTATAACTGAATCACTTTGCTGTAAGCCTGAAACTAACACATTATAAATCAACTACAGCCCAATATAAAATATTAAAAATTAAAAAAATAATGAGGTGCTTAAAAAAATCTGCATGGGGATTCCCTTGAGACTTTGTGTAACTACTAATATGGGCACATTTTGGAAGAAACCCTGAAGGCCTAGCAAAGAACAGTTAATGGGAATCTCTAAGCTAAACAATCCCCAACGCTGACACAGGACTGCGAGATCTGAGTTCTTACTGTGCAGAGTGGAAAGTGCTTGTTGAACACTTGGGGTACTGAGTAAAGAGCTCAGAAGGGTCATGCCTTAGTATCAATAGAAGAGCTAAACTAAGCCTAAAGTAAAGGCTGTAAAATAAAGCTGTAATTCAAAAAGATCAGCCTGATCTGCAAGTAACTTAACTGCCCCAAGAAAACAGGCTTTAACTCTCTTTAAAGGAAGACAAGAAAAGCCCATCACTCAGCAACAGAACATTTACAATGTCAGGAATTTAAAATGGCATCAAAACCATGAAATATTTACAGATACATCCAATGTGTGTTGGAATCAGCTCACACAACAGCTCATTCTCCCATCTCTTCGGAACTCCATGTTGGGGGACGTCACATTGAGAGCTTGAAGCTGATCATAGTTTGAGTATTCACACCACAGAAATTGGCAAACAAAACACATCAGGGCTCTGTGACCTCCCACGTTGCTGGAAGAACAAAATACAGGATTACCTCTGAAGCAAAACACTGCTGAAAGACTTTAAAGGAGATCTAAATAAACGAAAAGATATCATTTGTTCTTCAATTAGAAGACTCAACAGTAACATGTCAATTTGCCCAAATTACAGAGTCAATGGAATCCTAACTAAAATCCCAACAGACAAACTGATACTAAAATTTATGAGGAAAGGCAAAACCTTAGAATTAACCAAAAGTTGAAAAACAAATAAGTTGGAGGACTTATATTCCATGATTTTAAAGTTATATTCATTAAGACAGTATGGTATTAGTATATTAATATAATAATATACTGATCAATGAAACAGAATACAGCTTAGAAATTCACATGCACACACACACATATAAATATATATATTTTTTCTTGGCATTAGACATTCTATTACTGCTTTATTGAGATTTCATGGTGGTTGTTTTGAGCATTTGTTAATATATATAAAAAACTGTGTTTCATGGCACAGAAATTTGGACTTTAGTCACCCATCTGTTCTGTGCTGGAATAATCTCAGAACTGTTCTCTAATATAAAATGTGCTTTGCTTATGACTACTCCCCTGGCCCTTCTTTGCACATTGGGTTTTTATCCAATCAAGTCACCTATCTCTAATTAAAGTATGTTCTTAACCAGCAACATAAAATGGCTCTCATTCATTTAAATAATATTTAGTGAGCAACTGCTATATGCCGGGCTCTTCAGATATGATTTGGGAATATAACGGCAAGATTACGTATCAGAAGTTTGGTTACAAAAATAATATCTACGAATGATGGTCTGAAGAATATGTAGTCAAGTCATTTTCCTACTTAATATGAAACTGTTCTTTCATTTAAGCCAGACTTTCAAATTGATACATGCATTTGCCCCTTCACAGTGACTCATGGGCTAGTATTGTGCTCTATGTCCTAAGTCAAGTAGTGTTATAAGAAATAATCATAGTTTAGTTAGGGTCATTGGATTCCATGGAGCATACACCCACCAAAATTTGCTCAAAACTACATTAAAGTAATGTGGCTCTTTGACTGGCCCTAAGTCAGGCTATTGGGAAAGTTCCCATCTTTATTTTCATGGGCATGATAATAATAGGTCCTGAATATCTGAGTTTACTCTAGTGAACATTGGTTAGTTGCGCCTCAAAAAACCTATATAACACATGTACTTTTATAATGAAAATATCCCACAAGGCAAGCATCTACTATTTTGCCTGGTGGCTCAGATGGTAAAGAATCTGCCTGCCAATGCAGGAGACCTGGGTTAGATCCCTGGATGGGGAAGAGCCCCTGGAAAGGAAATGGCTACCCACTTCAGTATTCTTTCCTGGAGAAGTTTTGACAACTTAGATAAATATTGAACAGTTTTCCCCAAAACACATTTCACCCAATAAAAATCATTTAAATACTGTGTAATTATTAAGAAAATTGAATGCATAACATAGAAACTGCTAGAGCTTCTTAACTGGTCTTCTTGATTCTGACCCTGCTCGTCTCTGCTCTGCTTTTTACACAGTAGCCTGAGAAGTATTCTCAAAGGAAAAATCTCATCACACCAACTCACACTAAAATCAACCAGTGTCTTCTCACTGCTCTTAAAACCCAAATTCCTATTTTTGTGGCATACACGGTCTGTGTTGATTATTCGCCTTTTGCCTCTCAGGTCTAAACTCATCCTTTTATTCTAAATTTGTTTTTCTGGATCTGAGAGTCTAAAAATTCTGTTTTTGTTTTTGACAGCTTTTTTCTTTCTTAGTACCTTGCCCATAGGGTGGTAGAGCGAGACTGTAAATTCAGAGGAGGAAGAAGGGAGCTATTCCTCACTGCCTCCTGTCTGCTTCCTATTTCTGAACACATAACCTTTTCTTCATTCCATCAGTGACTGCCCCTCTTCTTAGTAATGAAAAGTGAAAGTGAAGTTGCTCAGTCATGTCCGACTCTTTGCAACCCCATGGACTGTAGCCCACCAGGCTCCTCCGTCCATGGGATTCTCCAGGCAAGAATACTGGAATGGGTTGCCATTTCCTTATCCAGGGAATCTTCCCGACCCAGGGATCAAACCCAGGTCTCCCACATTGCAGGCAGGTGCTTTAACCTCTGAGCCACCAGGGAAGCTTTTCTTAGTAATAGTCAAGTCTAGTTTTCAGTTTTTCTGATGTGCACAGAACCAGCCTTATCATGACCCACAGAAATACCAGCACTAGTTGTCTAGTACCTCCTCCTTCTCTGAGTTCTGGGTCCAGGCTTGAGAGGCCCCCTCCTCTGAACTTAGAAACATCAACAGAAGCTCAGCCACACCCCCTTCTCTAAGGTCCAGAAATTCAGCTCTGTGGGGCCTCTCCTCCAAGTTTGTGAGTTCTAACAATAGCATCCTTTCCCTTTGTTCCTTCAACTCTAGGGATGTTAGCTGCTTCCTGAACCTGCTAGCTTCATGATACCTTACTCTATGCTTTTTGCCTTTTCAGTTACCTAGTTAACAATTGTTTACATAGAATTCTCTCTTTTATTAAAATAACTGGTTTGATTTCTCTCTTTCCCGACTAAGCCCTGATCACCTAAGGTCCTAAGTGATCTGCTTCACCTAATTTACCAATCTTATCTCACACAACTCTCCTCCTCAATCCATGTTCTTCAGTTGCACCAGCCTAATTTTTATCAGAAAGCTCTTTCCTATCTCCTGGGCTTTGAGTATATTTCTCCTCTGCCTGGAATGCTCTCCCCCAGGAATTTACTGAGGTTAAGTCCTTCTCATCTATGACTTCATTTTCATTATTTAATGCGGCTAGACTCTTCTCACCTATAACTTCATCTTCATCATTGAGTAGAGGTCAAATGCTACCCACTCAAAGCCGACTTCCCTGGTGATTCTAAAACACTCCTGAGCACTTTCTCCCATTTCCTGTTTATTTCTTTGCCACCCTCAACAAGATATGTAATGATCTCGGCTTTGTTTGTTTACTTGTTTACTGTCTGTCTTCACATCTGTTCCAGAAGAGAATGTAACTTCCATGCATTCAGAGTCCTTGCTGACACTTAGTGTGTTTCCTGGTACATGTTTTAACTCTTATACGTACTTGTTGACTTAATGAATGGGGTCGCAGTTGGGAAAAGAGACTTGAATGAGAAAAAGGGTCCATTGACTTCTGCAAGGCACTAGAACAGGTGCTGTATGACCTGGGCCACAGAGATGCCGCAAAGGATCGGACACCTGACTCTCCAGCCCTGTCCTTCATGACTGACCGAAGCTTGTCACTGGAAAGCTGAGATGTCCTTAGTCCTCTGCTCTCCAGCCTCCTTTCCCAATCTGGTGCCTCCTGATCTTTCTCAGGTGACTAGTGCTCTCAGTCTCCCATTTCAACTCACAGGGACTCATTTTCATAAGACAATCTGAACAGACACCAAAATAGAAGTGACAGTGACATTCTAGACCACTAACTATCCTGAAGGCATTTGTTTTTTATCTGGCAAAAATTCCTAAACCAAGGAAGCTTTAGAGCAGGGGTTCTTATTTTTTGTAACTTTTAACTATGCCGTGGTGAATGCATTTATTATTTTTAAAGGTCCATAAAAATTTGGAAGACTGGTTTTAAAAAAAATTAATTGCATTATCTTTATCATAAACATAGTAGGAGTTTGTTCAAGGTAATGACGGACTGACTGAGCAAATGCGTATTCTTTTTATTCCTACCCTTTTAATTTTACTGAAGTACAGTTGATTTACAATGTTGTGCCGGTCTCTGCCGTACAACAAAGTGACTCGGTTATACACATATTTACATTCTTTTTAAAAATAAGGAGTGGAAGGACACCCTTTGTCATTGAAACCACTGGTTGGGATACTTCACCAGTATGCAAAACCCCACTGGACAGCCAGCCACCTTGCCTGAGTGATAGTGTGTAGGTTAAGCTATTGAGGGTGGGGGACGCAGATGAAAGGCATTTGCATTTGGTTTCTCTTCTCTTTCCTTTGCTCCAGAGGAACGCAGAGGTCTGTGGCCACCTGCCCACAGCTCTCCCTCCTTCCTACAATCCCTCCGATACTAAAACCAGAAACTCGATGTCATTCTTGACAACACCCTCTTTTGCCTCCTCCCCATAAAACCCATCACCAAATCTTGCTAACATGACTCCTAAAGATCTTCCAGATCTGTGGCCCCTCCCCACTGCCAGCCCTGCACCCCACGAGTTCTCCTCGCTCTTCTCTGGAGCCCCTCACCCGCTCACCCAGCTGCCCTTTTCCGACCCTTTCTCTGTGTTGCAGCCAGAGAAATCTTCCCAGCCGCAGATGGATCATGTCGCTTTACCCCTCTCCCAGGAGTGGAATACCCTCCAACACTTGTTTTGTTTTAGGATGAAGACCAGATTCCCTATAAAGCTGAGTCAGCCCCCTCTGCCCGCTGTGTCCCCACAGCCTCAGTGCCACCAGCCTTTGGTTTCTCTGCTCCAATCTCAACGGCCTTGTTCCATCCCGTATCCCCTCCTGCCTCGGGGCCTTTGTGTATGAAGGCTCTGCTTACCCGCTTTACACTTTTACTCCACTTCACTTCCTTGGGGAAGCCTTCCCGACCTCTTGAATGGGTCGGATCCTCTCATACAGCCTTTCCTTCACAAGATTTGTCTCAATCACTATCCTACAGCTACGGGCGTGATTACTGGGTTAAGACCTGTCTCTCTGGCCGGAGAGCCTGACTTCTCTCTCCTGCCTGCCCCTCATCACTATAACTCATCTGCCCAGGAAGCAGAAGGGAAGACATCTTAGACTTCAGGGCTCAGAGAGAAATGATATTGCAGGTGGGGCTGGAGAAGGAGAGCTTGAGACAAGGTAGTGGGTGCTTCTAATTTACTGAGAGGTTGTTTTTAAGAAAAACCGGCAAGTGAGAAAAGGAGGCAAAATAGGAAAGGGGAATGGAAGCTCCAAGTAAGGGTGTGTGTCAGGTAAGTACTAACTCACGTGAAGATTGTGGTCTCAGGTAAAAGCTGATGGGGACTCTGGAATGTAACCTACTCGGAGGCACGGGGGGCAGTTTGTCCTCCCATTATCAGTCAGTCAGTGGCTGGAGCTGCCCGCTCCTCCGAGGGAAAAGGGTTCGTGACTTCCCAGCAGGCAGCTCTTGTCAGTCAAGGGCAGTTGTCCTGAGAAGGGGAGAGAGAGGCGCAGCCATGATGTATGTGTTAGCCGCCAGCACCCAGCGACTGGCTGGGGATCTGGGTGGGCACCACAGCATCCACTATGGTGGCAGTGCAGATTTCTTCTTTACAAAGTGTGTGTGGAAGCTGCGGGGGGGTGGGGTGGGGGTGGTGCAGACTCCTGCTCCAGCGCTACTGTGTACCTACCACCTCTGCAGAGTACCAGATTATCTTGACCAGCCTCTCACTGCTGAGAATGAAGACTTATCCATCAGAGGATGAGGCCATCTTATACCTGTCTTTCTCTGAATCTGGTAGCAGTAGGAGGCAGATATCCTTTACAGAAAGGGACACTTGTCTGCTTGATGACATCCCATCTTGTGACATCATTTCTGACTTCTGTGCCCGGGGACATCTGAGGACCATTGCACATTTCCCAATCCCAACTGTCCCTGGAATATGTGTTCTCTGGGCTCCATCTCTGACGTTCTGTGCTTGTATACCCTTAGCTGGCTCATTCTCAGTGGTAAGAGATACTGTCAGCAAGACAGTCATTTAATACTCCCCTTACTCCCACCGACTAGAGTCAACCTGTTTATCCTCCAAGGACCCTGATGGACCACATTTCAAGCATTCCCACTACCTCTTCTTTTGGCAACTCCTAGCCAAGCCTCTGCACTATTGCCCACTATCTGTAGTCAGCCAAATGCAAGTTATGAACCAGCTGACGATGTGTCACAGTTCCTTGGTTGTAAGCAAGAAAAACCAACTTCAGGGAATCAGACAAAAGGAGAAGCTTGTTGAAACACTCCCAGGTAGCTCACAGGGTAGACAGGAGACTGGGTACCCAGACTTGAAATGGGACAGGAGCCAATAGAAACTGGTCAAGTGTTGGACCTGAGTCACTGAGGCGATGGGTACGCTCCAAGTGTGCGTTGCTGATGATGCCTTGTTCTCTTCAAGAATCACAGTCTCATGGGAATTCCCTAGCAGTCAAGTGGTTAAGACTCTGTACTCTGGGATCCTGTAAACCATGTGGCTTGGCCAAAAAAAAAAAAAAAAAACAACCACACAACAGACTTGAAGTCTCAGGAGGGTCTGAGTCGCCCGGCCTGCATTGTGCTCCCACCTCTTGGCTGTGGGAGAGACCCCTGATTCACTGTCCCACCCGCAGTGCACACAGGAGAGAAGCTTAACTCCACAAACAAAAGCTGGCGTGCTATTTTCAATAAAGGGGAAATGAATGCTGGCAACTAAAAAACAAACAACTAATGGCTGCTATACGTACTCTGTTGCTGCATGTCCTACCAAACACATGACTAATTAACCGAACTCACCACTGCACAACCACCCTGAGGAGGTCTCCCCCAGTCCCCCACCCAGGTTGCTTCATAACCAGATGGCTTCCACCTCAGCAGCTTTCTCATCAGGCTCTGCTGACCTGCGTGCAGGACAGGCTGCCCGGAAGTGCCTCCAGGGTGCCCTCTAGGGGCCAAGGGCCATATACCTTCCTGAAGGACAGGAAGTCCCCTACATGTTGTTCAGTCGCTAAGTTGTGTCCGACTCTTTGCGACCCCATAGACTGCAGCACGCCTTCAGGCTTCCCTGTCCTTCACTATTTCCCGGAGTTTGCTCAAACTTATGTCCTTTGAGTTGGTGATGCTATCTAACCATTTCATCCTCTGTTGCCCTCTTCTCCTGCCCTCAATTTTCCCCAGCATCAGGATTCTTTCCAACAAATCAGCTCTTTGCATTAGGTGGCCAAAGTACTGGAGCTTCAGCTGCAACATCAAGTCCCCTACATACAAACCTTCAAGTTGCAGACTTTCACAGATGTGAACGTGTCCCTGTATACCAGTTGTTGGACTGTACCACTGTGCTTTTCAAGGTACTCTTCTCCAAGTTTAGAATGTTTTCTCTATGTTCTGTATTTGATTGTTTTTTATGTATTGTTTGTGTGAAAAGTGTTACAAACCTATTACAGAACAGGACCGGGATTTCCCCTACCACCTGGTGGGATGCTCTAACCACAGTGGCATCTTCCTCTGAGCATTTCTGGAAGGCTTAGCATTGTTTTGTCCTGGGTGGATGGTCCCTAAAGTGGATCATTGGTGGAGGGTGGTGAGGCTAATGACAGAGGGTGGGCATGAATGGAGCAAAGAGCAGGGAAAAGCAGTATAAAGAGATCATTAAATTCCACATATAAACCATAACTAATGGTATTTGTCTTTCTTTAGCTGACTTACTTCACTTACTATGATAATCTCCAGGTCCATCCATGTTGCTGTAAATAGCATTATTTCATTCTTCTTACTGGCTGAGTAATATTCCATTATATTTATATATACACACACCACATTTTCTTTATCCATTCATCTGTCAATGGACCTTTAGGTTGCCTCCATGTCTTGACTATGTAAACAGTCTTGTAATGAACATTGATTGTTTTTTATGTATTATTTGTGTGAAAAGTGTTACAAACTATTACAATACAGTACTGTATAGCAGATTGTGTTAGCTGGGAACCCAAGCTAACTTTGTTAGATTTATGAACAAACTAGACTCATGAATGTGCTCTTTATACTTCTTTTCCCTGCTCTTTGCTCCATTCACACCCACCCTCTGTCATTAGCCTCACCACCCTCCACCAATGATCCACTTTAGGGACCATCCACCCGGGACAGAACCATGCTAAACCTTCCAGAAATGCTCAAAGGAAGGTGCCAGTGTGGTTAGAGCATCCCACCAGGTGTCAGGGGAAATTCCGGTCCAGATCCTATTCCTGTGGTGGGGAGAATATGTTTATATTCACTGAGAAAGTCAAATTGTTCCCTTCTTCAACATAAGGCCACAGGCCCATTTGAATCCATTCCACAAATTTTTATTCAGCATTGACTACATGCCAGGTACCATGCAAGGTACTAGTGATACAATGTTGAATTGATGGGCTTGGGGGCGGGGGGAAGGAGACATTAATCAACTGAATGTGCACATAGAAATTTAAATTCTGATGTTTGCTGTGAGGAAAAAGCACACGAAATCTAGACTAGATCATAGAGGGACCTGTTATCTGAAGAAATGATGTCTGAGCTACCATTTGGAGGGTGAATGGAATTAACCAGATAGAGGGGAAATTAACTAAGAAAGACTGTGCTTGACAGAAGGGATGGAGATGTGAAGACGTGAAGGCAAGGGCGAACTTGTCTGGTTTGGAGAATCAAAAGAAGATCTGTGTGCAGATATGAGAGGGTCAGGAGGAGCAGGCACCAGATGAGGTGCTGCAGCCACTCAGCCCCTGGGTTGTGGTAGGGGCTTGCTCTTATTCCTAAAGCAAAAGTGTTCATTGCTCAGTCTTATCCAATTCTTTGTCACCCCATGCACTGTAACCCTCCTGGCTTGTCTGTCCATGGGATTCTCCAGGCAAGAGTTCTGGAGTGGACTGCCATTTCCTCCTCCAGGGGATCTTCCCAACCCAGGGATCAAACCCAGGTCTCTTGCATTGCAGGCGGATTCTTTATCATCTGAGCCACCAGGGAAGCCCTTACTCCTAGGAGCAACCATAAAACATTAAATGATTTTAAGCAGGCTGCTATGAACTACAGGAAGTGCATTGATGGGAAGAAAGAGAATATTAAGGGAGGTGGCAAAGGGTGGTTTGGCTCAGGATAGAAGAAAGCGAAAGTGGAGAGATGTGGATGGATCTAAGGAGCATTTTCTACTTGGAATTGAAAGGACTTTAAAATAGATTGGAGGTGGAGAGTGTTACCAGGATTCTGGCTTGCATACTTCTCTCCACTGCATTTACAACAAATTACCTAAATTGTAACCTCTTCAAGGTTGAGGAAGTGAACTTATGGCCCCACCTCCAGGAACTCATATATACCTGGAGAATGAATGAGTAAGCATCTCTTCCTCGGCAGGCAGTTCTGCAGTTCCTAAGTCTCCCAGGAGGTGGCAGCACACGAAAACGTAACCGGTCACTGTTTCCGTGCCCGGAACTTCGTTTCCTGCAGCCTGCGATTTTGACTCCGTTTGGGAGTTTCCCACATTCCCAGTTCCCAGAAAAGACCGCACTCCCTAGCCTTTCCGAGCTGCCTCACTGGAGGGTGTGACTTAGCCGGGGAACTTTTCATGTGGGGGACAAGGCCTGAATTTACTCGGTGATTCTGTGGCCAGAGCTTCTATATTTTCAGCTTCCGTGGTTTTGCACAGGCATCTGTTGTCAGCATTCCCGCCTTTCACAGAGCTCTCAGGCCAAGCTGATAGCGCCAACGGAGAATTTCTTCCCCTTTCTGTTGCTCCAGACTGGACATAAAACACCAGCTGATCTAAGTGAACCCTTCTCAGTTATGTCAGGGGGAGACCGGTCAGGTGAGTTTGATCCAGGAAAGGAAAACCAGAATGCAGGTAGCCAGAGAAGGAATGGCCAGGCTGAAAGGCCAGTGGGAACAGGCTGAAATTACCCCAAGGATGTAAGTGAAAGGACCGATTTATCAGTAAACATAACTCTTGATTTATCAAGTTAAACATAAAGCTTGATTTATCAAGCAAACGTCAGTTCAGTTCAGTTCAGTCGCTCAGTCATGTCCGACTCTTTGCGACTCCATGAACCGCAGCTCGCCAGGCCTCCCTGTCCATCACCAACTCTTAGAGTCCACCCAAACTCATGTCAATGAGTCGGTGATGCCATCCAACCATCTCATCCTCTGTCGTCCCCTTCTCTTCCTGCCCTCAATCTTTCCCACATCAGGGTCTTTTCAAATGAGTCAGCTCTTCGCATCAGGTGGCCAAAATATTGGAGTTTCAGCTTCAACATCAGTCCTTCCAATGAACACCCAGGACTGATCTTCTTTAGGATGGACTGGCTGGATCTCCTTGCAGTCCAAGGGACTCTCAAGAGTCTTCTCCAACACCACAGCTCAAAAGCATCAATTCTTAATAGTCCAACTCTCACATCCATACACGACCACTGGAAAAACCATGTCCTTGACCAGACGGACCTTTGTTGGCAAGGTAATGTCTCTGCTTTTTAATATGCTGTCCAGGTTGGTCATAACTTTCCTTCCTAGGGGTAAGCGTCTTTTAATTTCATGGCTGCATAACTCTGAGTTAAGAATGAGAAAGATGGGGATTGAGTGGCAGGGGAGGAAGGATGTGAAAAGCATTAAGAAGAAGGACCCAGTGATGGACAAAGTAAGTTGAAGGTCAGTTTAGGGGGACACATTGCCAGAAGGGACGCAAGTCCGAATCTTGAACATCTCGCTGGGGGCCGGGTTGTTTCCTGTATGTAAAAGGGAAAAGGTCTGTGGCTACAGCTGACAGCACCCCAGGACTTGTCTGCCGTTGCTCAGGTTCTTCTGTCATTGATAGAACAAGGTGTGAAGGCTTTTCCTCCTCAGGATAAACCGCCAGTATTCCCACTCCACTAGTGCTCTCCTGTGCCAAATGCTCACCATTGAACCCCTTTCAATCTCTTCTCTCTCGTTCCCACCGTTTCTGCTTTTACTCCTTACTCTTCTGACTTCTTGATCTTTAGAGACTATGAAGAACTAGCGGTTCCCAATTTCAGGAAGCTTGATCTCGCCTGATTTTGTGCATGTATCCCTCAACCTCTGACTTATTCCCTGGAGTGTTACATTTCATTTAATAACTTTATTAATATTATTTTTACTATATTTGTTTACTATACTTTATTTAATGTATTTTTATTAATTTTCATTATATTTTATTATACTTTAGTGTGTATTATATATTTTATTATTATTGTCAGTATTTTTTTTATCTTAATGCTTTAGTCAGTTGAGTTTAATGAATACGTGATGAGGAGCTACTTGGTAAATGGCACATCCATCACTTAATTCAAACAAATATACTCTGGGAGGACAACATATTTATCTGTCACTTGCACTTTAATTTTGAATGTTGGTGCTCAGGTGAAGTGAAGTGAAGTGAAAGTGGTTCAGTCGTGTCCAATTCTGTGACCCCATGGACTATACAGTCCATGGAATTCTTCAGGCCAGAATACTGGAGTGGGCAGCCTTTCCCTTCTCCAGTGGATTTTCCCAACCTAGGGATCGAACCCAGGTCTGCTGAATTGCAGACAGATTTTTTAGCAGCTGAGCCACAAGGGAAGCCCTGGTGCTCAGGAGTCACCCCTAACTCATTTTATATAAATAGTTCCATACTTCGGTACCCTGGCCAGGGTTGCCTGGTAGATTCTCCTCTGAGTCTATTGGTGAAAGGGCCCCAGGCTTGTCGCTGGTCACTCACATGTCATATTCTACAGCCACCTTGAATAATCTGCTGTTCTCTAGTGTCTCATTTTCTACTGCATCTTTGCTTGTTGCCTCGACTGCTCAAGATATTCCCTGACCTGTTTTCAACTGGTCAATTCTTCACCATTAATTAGGACTCAGGTTAGTTGTCATCTACTCCAGGAAGCCTTCCTTGACCACCCAACAGGCACTTAGTATGTGTCAAGCTCTGTGCTAGATTCTGGGGATCCAAAGATAAACAAATCAGAGTCCAGAACCTGAAAGTGCTCGCAGTCTAGGAGTGAGGGCAGTGTGGTGAGTATTATGGGAACACTGGAAAAAACACCCAGCTCAGGGAGGGTGGAAGGATCCCAGAGAATGTGACATTTCAATAGAGTTAGGCAAGAGAGGAAGCTGGGGAGGGGAGGGATGTTCCAGATCAAGAATTCCTGGGGAGAGGAGTTGCAATTGTAACACATCTGGGCAATGGCTAGTGATTCCAAATTAGCCTGAAAGAGAAAACCAGGAAGTGACAAGAAACTAGGCTTGAATCAGACGGTCATATGACCAGATCGTAAAGGGCCACACTGCAGAATTTGTCCTTCTAGGGACATTAGCTTTATGCCCAAAACACTGTGGAGCCTCTGAAGGATTTTAAACAGGGGAAGATGGGGTCAAATCTGCATTTTAAAGAGATAAATGACTGAAGTGAGAAGATTAGATCAGATGGAACAAGGCAGGAGGCAGGGACTCTGGTGGGCATTCAGATGTCAGATGACCCTGGCCTGAACTGAGATGGTAGTGTTGGGGCCAGATGTGGAGAAGTGGAAAAATTCAGGAGCTAGCAGGGAGCTAGAATTGTTGAAACTGACAAGAAAGCCATCCAGGTCTCTAGCTTTGGCACTTGGTAGGGTTTGGAAAGGCAGAGAACACAGGGGATGAGGTTTTGGGGAAAAGTTTTTGTTTTGGGCAAGTTGAGTCCAAGGTTCTCTAAGATATTCGGGCTGAAATGTCCAGTAGGCAGATGGCTATACAAATCTAGAGCTGACAAAACTCATTTGAATCTTATACCCATTAAGATCAGTTCAGGCAGTTCAGTCGTGTCCGACTGTTTGTGACCCCCATGGACTGCAGCACACCAGGCTGCCCTGTCTATCACTAACTCCTGAAGCTTGCTCAAACTCATCTCCATTGAGTCAGTGATGCCATCCGACCATCTCATCCTCTGTCATCCCCTTCTCCTCCTGCCCTCAATCTTTCCCAGCACCAGGGTCTTTTCCAATGAGTCAACTCTCTGCATCAGGTGGCCAAAGTATTGGAGCTTCAGCTTCAACATCAGTCCCTCCAATGAACACCCAGGACTGATCTTCTTTAGGATGGACTGGTTGGATCTCCTTGCAGTTCAAGGGACTCTCAAGAGTCTTCTCCAATACCACAGTTCAAAAGCATCAATTCTTTGGCGCTCAGCTTTCTTTATAGTCCAACTCTCACATCCATACATGAGTACTGGAAAAACCATAGTTTTGACTAGATGGACCTTTACTAGGAAAGTAATGTCTCTGTTTTTTAATAAGCTATCAAGTTTGGTCATAACTTTCCTTTCAAGGAGTAAGCGTCTTTTAATTTCATGGTTGCAGTCACCATCTGCAGTGATTTTGGAGCCCCCCCCCAAATAAAGTCTGTCACTATTTCCATTGTTTCCTCATCTATTTGCCATGAAGTGATGGGACCATATGCCATGATCTTAGTTTTCTCAAGGTTGAGTTTTAAGCCAACTTTTTCACTCTCCTTTTTCACTTTCATCAAGAAGCTGTTTAGTTCTTCTTTGCTTTCTGCAACAAGGGTGGTGTCATCTGCATATCTGAGGTTATTGATATTTCTCCCAGTAATCTTTATTCCAGCTTGTGCTTCTTCCAGACCAGCATTTCTCATGATGTACTCTGCATATAAGTTAAATTTTGCAGGATGAGAAAGAATTATGGAGATGAGCCATAGTTATGGTTGTACAACAATGTGAATGTACTTAACGCTACTGAACTTAAAAATAGTTATGATAAAAAAGAACCCTAAAGATGGTCACGATGGTTCATTTATGTTATGTGTTTTTTTACCACAATTTTTTTAAAAAAGCCATTTGAGTCACAGATAGTGATGTGGGAATCTTTAGAGTATATAGATAGCAACTGAAGCCGCGATCTCACCTACAGTAGGATAGAGAGGGAAGCTACCAGTTGCAGGAAGGAAAAGGAAGACACCGAGGGGCCTGACAAGTAGCAGCCAGAAGCATCAGGGGAAAACAGGAGGAATGGTGTGCAGACGTGGATGAATGAGAGCAGGTCTCAGGCTCAGAAACTGTAAAGATGCTAATGGTGTTTTAGTCGCTAAGTTGTCTGATTCTTGCGACCCCATGGACTGTAGCCTGCCAGGCTCCTCTATCCATGGGATTCTCCAGGCAAGAATCCTGGAGTGGGTTACCATTTCCTTCTCCAAGAGATGCTAAGGAGAGTGACTAAAAGGGATTCTGTATTTAGCAACAAGAGTGCATCTGTGACCAAGGTGGAGACAATTTCAGGGGAGAAGATGGGGTAGAATCCAGATTACAGTGCGGTGGGGAATTTATGGACTGAAGATGGTGAGAAAAGTGCATCCCAGAAGCTTGGCTGCAAAGGGAGGGGGAGGGGAGCTGGTACTGGAGACAGATACGATGCCGCCAGAAGTTGATGACAAGATCATTGACTTGGCAGCTTACTCCAATTTCATGCTCACTCAGCATCCTTCTGTATGCATCCGGATTCCAGGGCCCACACAAACATCTGGCCCACCAGACAGAGTCACTCTGACTTGAGAAATTGGCATTCTACTTGCGATGCATCTTCTCAAGAATTTGGTTAGCTGAAGGAAGCTAACTGGATGCCAAACAACTCTGACAAAATCGAGTTTTTGGAAGTACAAAGCCCCAGATATTGGACTGCTGGAGGTCCCCATGAGCCCCGGATGCCTCTCTCCTCTTTGTCTTTTTAAGTTGTCGTCTCTGTCTGAAAGGTCATCCCTAGGACAGACACAGCTTGGTTTCATTCCTATGTATCCTTCTTTGAGACTCAGGCTCCACTCCAGAAAGCCTTTGCAGACCTTTCCCACCTGTCCCAGGCTGGGTGACAGTCCGCTCCTCTGTATCCACCCCACAGGGATCCGATGCTCACGAAAGAGTGCTCACCCTGCTGTCTGGTGGTTATTTGCTTGTTCCCCCCTCTGAAATGTGAACCACCAGAGAGTTTCTTGTTTCTGCAGCCCCTGTTCCCAGCGCATTGTAGCTGTTCGATAAATATTTATAGAATTGATGAATGACTGGCAAAGAAAAGTTAGGTTGAAATTGCGTGGTGAATAACAGGACAGGAAATTCATTCTTGGGAGACATTATTCATTCCGTGTTTGTCACACACCACGTATGATGAGTCTGTGAAAAGATCTGGGTCCCCTCCTTTTAGAGTGTAGACATGGGAGCTCTCTTATCCTATCTTTCCTGTCTGAAAGAGTAATGGTAGTTATATATGGCCTCTGTGCTCTTAAAATTATTTGTTCATATTTGAGGCTGGCACATCGTGCACAATAAATCTTTGTTGAACAGATGAATGAGCCTTTATTACAGAACTTTTAATGCGATTTCCTAGTTTTATGTCCCCTCTAGACTGTGAGCTCTTGGAAGTCAGGGACTGTGTCTCGTTCCTATTTGTTAACAGAATCTAGCACAGAGCTTTGCACATAGTAGGTATCAAAAATGGTTATTGGCTGAAAGAATAAATATCTGAGAAGAGACAGAGGCGCGTACACACACACACACACACACACGCACTCACACATGTATTGTACACACACTCTCTCTCTTTTTTTTTTTCTCCCTGGTATTATTTTTTTCCATAGGAAACCAGGTGAAAAATTCATTTCTTGTTATTGGCTTTTAATGAGCCTGAACGCTTCTGCAGGCTTCCTTGCAGCTTGCTCTGGCAGCAGCCGACACACTTCCATTGCATGGCTAGAGGTTCTGAAGGGTCTGGGAAGAAGCACGGAGCGGTGAGTGTGGAGGGTGGGAGTGGGCAGAGTGAATTCTCCAATGACTGTATTCAGCTCACCCAATAGGTACACAAAAAGTGGGGGGGGGGGGGCTTCCCCATGGCTTAATGGTAAAGAATCTTCCTGCAATGCAGGAGCCACAGGAGACACAGTTTCAATCCCTGGGTAGGGAAGATCCCCTGGAGGAGGGTATGGCAACCCACTCCAGGATTCTTGGTTGGAGAATCCCCATGGACAGAGGAGCCGGCAGGCTACAGCCCGTAGGGTCACAAAGAGGAGGACGTGACTGAAGGACTTAGCACGCAACCACACAAGATGGGGTCCCAAGTAGTTATCAAGTTATCGAGGAAGTTTCCCTTCCTCTGGCCAAAAGAACTTCCCTGCCCCCACCCACCCCCACCCCCCAACATCTTTGTCCTGCCTGTAGGAGAAATGGGTTTGTTTAAGCAAGGATGAGATTCACAGGCAGGGTTGAGGGAGGAACCTGTGTATTTTAATAGATTGTTTCCCTTTACTGAAGGAATGAGGTTATCAAAGAGCGGAAGCAGAGCCTCAGGGCTGCAGGTGATTTCATTTCAGAGGTTCTGCGTGCTGCTCTGGGGGCGACTCTGGCAGCTGTGAGACTGGCTGGCTCAGAGCAGAGATGACAGCCCCTCCGCCTGCTCCGGGCTCATCTCAGCACTGTGGGGCTCTGTCCTCTTTGGCGACCAGCTGAATAGCCTAGAGACATCCAGTCTGTCCCCACCCTGGGGTCGAGCCCTGGAGGCTCATGGACCTTACTTCAGCTCATATTGTCACTGCCTCTCAGCCTTGATGAGAGCTCGGAGCAGCAGTTCAAGGTCAGCCAGGGAGGGGCGTGCCCTTGGTGATGACTCTCTATTCTGGGGCTTCCGGGGTTGGCTCCAGCTCTATAAACAGAGATGGGAAAGCCTTACCCCGTACTGATCTATAGCCTAATTTCTCTTGGACTAGCCCAATTGCTTTCCTGCTGTCTTCAGGGGGTGGTTGTCCAAAAGCATGTTCTGTTTATTCCCAAGGAAAAGAATTGGCTTCCTCTTCAGCTCTTTTTCTGCTCTTCATTATTTGTAAATTCCAACTCTCCGGCCTCCAGCTAGGCACATTGACAAGTTATTATTAGGAGCTATGTGGAAAACCTCACAGTCCAAATGTTTTCTGATAAAAGAACGGGCCGTACTTCGTTAAAAAATAATTCAGAAATAGTTTGTCCAGTTCTCCCTGTTCTCTCTCCTCTGTACCCCTACCGTCTCCCAGCTCACTGTCACATGCAGTCATTTTACAGTTTTAAGACACTGCCTTCTCATTTGACACAATGCTAACAGTATGGGTTTTAGTTAAAGGATTATTTAGACTTTTACGTAATGTTTATATTTACCAGAAAAAGAAAACCCCTGAAATCAAATGCTTTGCACCCTCTTGCCCTCGGTTCTGTTAGTGGCTTGGTTGCTATCTCAGTTCCCAAGCTGCCAGCAGGGCCACACCGTTTCCTTTGAGAACAGTGAGATCTTAGTGTTCCAGGCTGGTGTTTCTCCCACCTAACAACCACCGCTTGCCAACCATTCTTGCCGGACCTGGAAGTGAACCACTGATCCCAAAGATTAACAAACAAAATAAGGAGATGTCGTGTCCCCTGGGGACGTCTCTGCTTGACTCTAAGGTGGATTACTAACCTTGTCCTGCGCTGTGCTCCAGTTCCCAGGGAGAGGAGGAGGCAGACCCTCTAAAGCTCCTGGGGGTGGGGAAGTCTGGACCAAGATGACACAGTGCTTGAGCCTCGAGGGAGCTGAGGGTACAGGAAGAAGCTACTGACTCCAGAGCTGCAGTTTTAGCTCACTTGATCGTACCCTCATTTGCCTTCGGTTACCCAACAAACTGGGGCTTCCCAGGTGGCCCAAGTGGAAAAGAAACCCCTGCCAATGCAGGAGACATAAGAGATGTGGGTTTGACCCCTGGGTAGGGAAGATTCCTTGGAGGAGGGCATGGCAACCCACTCCAGTACTCTTGCTTGGAGAATCCCATGGACAGAGAAGCCTGGAAGGCTACAGACCACAGGGTCGCACAGAGTCAGACACAACTGAAGCGACTTAGCATGCGTGCAACCAGCAAACTGCATCTCTCTGTGTTCCCTGAGGAGTCTCTATTTACAGCCGTGGCTCTCCAGCTTATGTGACATCAGAATCAACAAGTCCCACAGGAGAACTTGTTAAAAGTCCAGATGCTGAGTTTCTGGTCCATAGGATTGGGGTGGAACCGAAGAGTTTGCATTTCTAACCAGTTCTGAGGTGATGCTGTTGGCTGAGGAACAACACTCAGAGAACCAATGATTCAGGAGATAGGACTGGTGGTTTTATCTTATCTCTGCGCTGGGGTGAGCCCAAGGTCAGGAGAGGAAGAGATGTGGTGGCTTCCCACAGCTTTTAACAGCAGCGCATCCATTTCCACTCCTCTGTGCTCCAGACGTTGGCGAGGGTGCTGTTTGGGAAGTGGCACGTCCAGGTGGATCTCAACCAGGAAGGATTTCCTCTGGTCTCATGGTGACCCACCTGCCCACTTTCCTGGTTGGAAGCCAACTTGCAATTTGTGTTTCTAGGTTGTGGTAAGTGTACTGATGATGTTTCTCAAAAGTTCACAGCATAACGAGCGTTTGAAGCTATGTTTCAGGATATCCTAATTCTACCTACCCATCCTGCCTGCTGTTCCCAGGGCAGCTCATCCCCTACAAGCTGGCTGAGTATCTGGTTGTCATCTGACCAGGCCAGTCTCCCAGCCCCACGGAGGACCCAGCTCTAGGGTTTCTGCAGCCAGTCTTGATGCACTGTGGACCAGCTAGCTAGCTGCATCCCAGGAATTCTTGAGGTTCTGTCTGTCTTCTGATGTTTATTTAGAGTTGAGTTATTGGTGGTGCTAACTCAGGAAGTGGAAAAATCCCTGATGTGTGTGTCTTCTGTGTTTGGAGCAAGGGGAGAGCGGGGGAGGGGAGTAGTCTTTGTTTTCATGGCTCAGTAAATTTCCCCAAACAATCTCCACTTCTAACGTTTAGCACTGAAGGAAAATCCCCAAAATGGATTTTTAATCATCTAAAATCTTGACCAACAGGAGCAGAGGGTGAATGGTTGATAATATGTTACTGTTTTCTTATAGAGCAATTAAATCTAGATTTTTGCTGTGGGGCTTTATTTTTAGAGCAGTGAATTGTCTCTGCATATGGCTATAGTCTAATTTTTTTTTATCCTTCTCTCTGTAATACAGTAACTCATTGTACACATACAATATTGTACAAATCCTTTCTTTATTATTAAATTTTCATATATAGGAAAGTTTAAGCAACATGTATCTTAAAATAAGTTTCTCTTACCGTGTACACTTTGGGAGTGTTTCAGAAGCCTTGCTGTTCTCCCTGATGCTAGCACAATCTTTTTTTCAGATAGGCAAATTAGACTTCATTACCTTCTTCTTTCCAGGAATCTTAGATCTGGAGCCATGTTTTATGAAGTCTGGGACTATTTGGTGACTTATCTAGAAAGACAGAGAGATACATTCTAACTATTTGCCAGTGGTCCTTGAACCAGGTTACATTTATGTTTTAATGCACCTCACCATTAGATGGTAGTATAGTAATAGGCATAATAGCTGGGGGCAGAGGGACAATCTCTTCACCCATTTAAGCAAGCTCAGAGAGGTCTTGGTTGGTCTAGTAGAGCCATTGGGTCCTGGGCAGCCCCGACAGGGTAAGTTTGGGCCTGGGACTTCTGTCTTAAATAAGAATCCATGGAAAGCCACCCTGGTAACAGAACTTACTTTTAGCTCTGTTAGCCTCAGATCAGGCATAATTATCATTTTAGCCTAAGAATACTTGATTGGAGTTGGAGGTGTTGTTCAGAGACTCCTTAGCAGAGCTTTCGGCTTCTCTACTTTTCTAAATTTGGATGCTATCATATATAATTTATCATTACTCTCTGATAGAGCTGTCATTTTTCCAACATCAAATCCAATGCATTTCTTTACATTAGAATATAATTTCCAATCCCTCATGTCTCTGTGTTCCTAAACTGGTATTTTGAAAAGAAGCAAGTTTAGTGTTTGGCAGCTTCTCTCCTGGGTCACTTGTGACCTGGGGCAGAAAGAAATGGCTCTTCTCAGGTTCTGTCCCTCCTCTGTTTCAAGAGTCCTCTGCCCTTTGACACTGGTGTCTTCCTGTCTTCTGCAGTGAGTTATAAGGTGTCAAGATCAGGTGTCACACAGGATTCCCCTGTGCCTAAGGGGAAGAAGGAAACCAGGTCAAGGGGAATTCCAAGGAAATTTAAACATTTTTAAGAAGGGCAAGTTTGGTTTAATTTCCATCATAATTGAAAGACTGTCTAACTTGAAAGTATTAGAAAGCTAATGGGGCTATCCATGGCTAGTAGAGAAAGAAAACATCCAATTAGACCTAGTTTCAGGAAAACTAAAGAGTCCAAGAAGAAAACAAACTGGGAGAAACGAGAAAACAGAGTGAATCTGATTTGTAAAGGTTTTCTTAGCTTCAGAATCAAGGTGGTAGAGATATTAGCAAATAGGGCAGTTTACCTGTGTAGGGCTCAGTGTCGTCAGCCCCAGGGCCTGATGCTCCTTTAGGAACCTGACCTTAACCATCATTCATTCACTGGGTCATTGCCACAGGCTGTTTCACAGTTGAGTTTCAAGTTTTTTCTCTGATGACATGCCCTCCCCAGGGAATATTGTAATTGTCACAGCCAGGAGCTGACCCTCCACACCCTGAGCACCCTGGGCACTCAAATAACCCCTCTGCCCCCACCAGCTCCAAGTCTGGCCCATCTTCATACCGCGGGGAAAGTTGTGAAGCCAGATACTGCACCCCCACCAGTGGCAGACAGCCAAGGTCCTTCTGGCCTTTCCACCTGCCAAGAAGGCGTCCACCGTCCCCCGTCGCTACCCAAGCCCCTCTGTTCCCTCCTAATGAGGGATGTGAATGGCCTTCATGATCCTCAATTCTGCAGCCTTCAAAGGTCAGAAGGTTGAGCGCAGCTCAGGGACCATGAAGGCCACATTGCTTGTGGGGCTAGAGTGCACCTCTCTGCTCCTGGGCCCTGGGGAAGGCATGTGGGAGCTGAGACTCCTCCAGGCCTGAGAAGGGGGCGGCAAGGCCTGGTGGGCCACTCTCCAGCTGCTCCAGCCTGCACAGCCGCTGCAAGGAACCCACGCTCCCTCCTCTATCCCGTCTGTTAGCAGATTACTTTTCCTAGAAAACAGGTGCTTCCTCAGGCCCTGAGAACTCAATTGTCCCTTCCCTTCAGCACATCTTTGCTGGCCACTCCCAGGGATATTCCTAGTGAAGTGCAGGCATCACTTGCCTGCCCTCTTCTTTGTCACGGTTCTAACTGGGAGCTCTATCTTCCAGCCATGTCATGTGAGGGCTCCAGATATAAACAATATATAACAAGAAGATGCAGGTAACTATTTAAAGCCACCTTTGGATGGAGAGATGGGAGAAAGCTCTAATGTGTAACACTAGCTCATATTCTCACCATGGCTGATTTCAAACTACTCATATGATATCACAGAACATGGTGACTGGGTTTCCAAAGGTGATTGCAACAGCTGTCAGAGCAGGTGGAGCAGTCTTGCACACCATTGACGGCATTCATTTCCAGAACTTCCTGTCTGATCCTGTCCTAATCCTGACGCTACTTCTGTGAGGTGAGAAGGGCAGATACTGTTCTCATTTTTATAGATGACAACTCTCATGTGCCCCACATAGGTGGTTTGTTGAATAGTATATTCATTTGGGGCATGTATGTGACAGACCATATGTCACTTTTCAAATGAAATGTCTCAACACTGTTTTATACAACCCTTAAAAACCCCCATCCTTGAGGGAATAGAGAGGGATCAAGAAAATGGAGAGAGGAGAATGTGTGAGGAAAGTTATGATGGACAGCCCTCCAGGAGAGGTGTGGGGCTGGGAGTACTGCCTCCTTCACATCAGGTTGCAAGAGGAGAACCAGTCTGAGACCTGCCCTGGGGAACCCTGCAGGGGCTACCACTGCTGTGGCCATGGGAATAGGTTTCTGTTCTTGTTCAGTCACGAAGTCATGACTGACTCTTTGTGACGCCATGGACTGTAGCATGCCAGGATTCCCTGTCCGACACTTTCTCCTGGAGTTTGCTCAAACTCATCTCCATTGAATTGGTGATGCCATCCAACCGTCTCATCCTCTGTCATCCCCTTCTCCTCCTGCCCTCAGTCTTTCCCAGCATTAGGGTCTTTTCCAATGAGTCAGCTCTTCGCATCAGCTGGCCAAAGTATTGGCGCTTCAGCTTCAGCATCAGCCCTTTCAATGAATATTCAGGGTTGATTTCCTTTAGGATTGACTGGTTTGATCTCCAAGGGACTCTCAAGAGTCTTCTCCAGCACTACAATACAAAAACATCAATTCTTTGGCACTCTCCTTGTGGTCCAACTTTCACATCCATCTGTGACTGCTGGAAAAAACATAGCTTTGACTATACAGAGCTTTGTCAGCAAAATGATCTCTCTGCTTTTTAATATGCTGTCTAGGTTTGTCATAGCTTTCCTTCCAAGGAGCAAATGTCTTTTAATTTCGTGGCTGCAGTTACTGCCCGCAGTGATTTTGGAGCCCAAGAAAATAAAGTCTGTCACTGTTTCCACTTTTTCTCTATTTGCCATGAAGTGATGGGACCAGATGCTGTGTTCTTTGTTTTTTGAATGTTGATTCAGCCAACTTTTTCACTCTCCTCTTTTCACCTTCATCAAGAGGCCCTTTAGTTTCTCTTTACTTTCTGCCATAAGGGTAGTGTCATCTGCATATCTGAGGTTCTTGATATTTCTCCTGCCCATCTTGATTCCAGTTTGTGATTCATCCAGTCCAGCATGAGCATGAATAGGTAGGGAGAAAAAAAAAAATAGGACTTCGTTTAAGAAAGAACTGCCCAAGAAACACACACACACACACAAAGTGTAAATAAATAAGTATAAATAAATAAAAGATTTTTTAAAAAAGGAAAGAACTGTTCTCTCGCAAAGAGCAAGGACCAATCAACGTGGGCCTCATGATGGAGAGAGCAGGCCAAAGACATTTGAAATGAGTTGGCCTGAGAAGGTAAGGGGGTGAGGGGATCATCACAGGGAGAGAGAATTTGTGTGGGAGGAGCAGCTGGCAGAATGAGGAGGGCATCAAGGTGCCAGCACGAGACTGAAACCAAAGTCAGACCTAGAGAAGAGAGTCTTCTTCACCATCTGCCAGGGCCTCAGAGAGCCTGCTAAGAACGGTCCTGTCCCCTGACCTCTGCTCCTACCTACAGGCTGGGCGTAGCCCCACCTTGAAACAAATATCACAATGTTAATATTCTGGGTACTTAGCCCAGACACCTAATTTCTGAAATGAAACTGTGTTTTATGATTTTAACATCTGTCCATAGAATGATCCAGTATCTCAGCGAGAACATAAAAATTCTGGAGTCCACAGAGTTTAGTCTCATGGCAGGAAAGAGCTCATGGAATATATTTTGAAGGAGCAGTGGGCGACAAAAACTTGCTTCTGGATGCTATCCCATGAGTGGTACTGATCGCATGTGTAGATTTGGTGGTAAGCAGTACACTCCAGGCCTCTAGGACCACTGATCTGCAGGGTTCTTGGGGGTGGGCCCTGTGGTTGCAGAGCCACCTGCAAGGAGTGGGGGCCAGCCTAAGCCCTCTGTGAACTGTGGTAAAGGCTGAGTTAAGAAATGCATCTGTTAATAAAATGATACTTCTGTACACAGAGTTATTGCCTGAGTCAGAATTCCGTGGGACAGTCTCACTCCCATTTGTAGCTTCCCAGCCTCTTCCATGACTCATGAAGGGTGGGAATTGTATGCCCACCCCACCCACACACAGTCCTCTTGAGAAGCCAATACTAAAATCTACCATGCTAACCAAACTTCATCTTGGGATGTTTCAGGGAGTCATAACTGTGAGAAATAGCTGTGCTTGCAGGTGGATACTGGTTCTGGTTTGGAGAATTTGACCCCAGGGACACACGTCCAGCTCCTTAGAGAGAGAGTCTTGATAAAAAATGTTAGTGGAAAAGCCGAATGAACATGCGAAATCCTTATACATCCTGCCAAGTCTGAAGCTCCAGAAGCCTTTGATTCTGTGTCTTGTCGGCAGCACAGTCCAAGAGCCAGAATATTTGCTCTCCAGGCGATGTTTGCACTGTGTGTGTGTCTGTTGTGTGAGCTGCCGCTGCGGCTGCCACCTCGGACTGCAGCTGGTGTTGATGGCGCAGAAGCGCTGAGTCACTGGCTGTTTGCTTGCCCTTACATCACGTTCCATTGTCCTTTCTTCCTTTCTAGGCTTTTAAGGGCTCTTTCAGTGGTTTTGTTCTGTTTTAGCCTCCGGCCTATCCCTGTTAGGAAAAAGGGGTGTAAAAGCAGAGAGGCTGCAGAGGCTTCTGAACAAAGCTGTCCAGAGGGATGGCCCATCCTCATGGGCTGCAGCACTCAGAGCACTCAGATCTCACTTGGAGGCACCCAGTAGGCAGGGGAGGTGGCCAGGGTGTGGGGCTGGGCCCCAGTGAGGCCAGGGTGCCCCAAGGTGGGCTCTGGCTCATTTTTCTGGAGCTCTCCCTGCTGTGCTGGTTTGAACTGGAGTGATGACTTTAACAATCTCTTTATGCAGTCTGAATCCAACATTTCTCATGCCCTGTTTTAGCACGAGTGTAACAGGTGGTGCTAATTATCTGTGTGACATAAATTCTTGGAGAGCTGGCCTCTGGAGAGTGCTAGAGAAATTTGTTTAAATGACCATTTTGACCCAACAAGCTTGTCACTTTATTAAAAATTTTTTGGTTGTAAAAATACCTATTTATCATGGAAAAATTGGGGGAAACCCAGAAAAGTATGATGGATGAAATAAAAATTATCCATCACCCATCACCCAGCAATGACCACATTTTGATGTATATTTTCCCAATATTTTTTCTATATATCAATTGCTATGCACACAAAATTTCCATAATTGGGCCCACATTGCACATCTTATTTGAACTGAAAAATATTCTGTGCATATGCTCTTACATCCTTAAATCATATTTTGGAAGTGCCACAAACTAGTTGTAGTCTGAACAAAGAGATATAGCTCCATTTCAATCACTGTCATTTCATTTTGTATTTCTAGAATGTTTCTCTTGCCAAGACCTCATCCAGAGGTCCCATCCTTCCCTGCCACTTCCACAAGGTCTGTAAAGCATTTTCTCAGGTAACCATCTCACACCATCTCTTCTTCTTTTGCCTTCTGAGGACCCTTAACATGCATCTCTATCTTGGTCAAAAGTTCTCAAACTTGAAGGCACCATCAAAATCACCTGGAAGGCTCAAAAAACAGCACTGGGCTTCAGCCCCGGAGTTTCAGGTTGGTAGGGATGGCTGGGGGTGGGAGGTGCGGCAAGTCCCTGGGGGATGTGGCCTGTGTTGGTTCACCACTGAGCTGGATGATATGGGAGGGTGGAAGGACAGTTTGATTACTCCAAGCCCTCTCCCACCATTCCTTGGCTCCTTGTCCTTTTCCCTTTGAGCCTTCATCCTGCTTCCAATGCCTTGCTTTAGTTCTTATCTATTTTTTTGGCTGTGTTGGGTCTTCATTGCTGCATGCAGGCTTCCTCTAGTTGTGGCGAGCAGGGGCTACTTTGCAGTTGCAGTACATGAGCTGTACTTGCATGGTCTCTGTAATTGTGGCCCATGGGCTTAGCTGCCTGTAGCAAGTGGAATCTTCCCAGACCAGGGATCGACCCCCTGTCCCCTGCATTTGCAGGCTGACTTCTACCCACTGTACCAGCAGGAAGTCCCCAAAGCCTTGGTTTTAACTTGTGTTGATTCCTCGTGGTATCACCTGTGCCTACAGAGGACAGAGCTGCTTTCTTAAGGAAGGATTGGAACCGAAGACTTCGGAGAGGCCCCTCAGTACCTGAGAGTGGAAGACAGGGTGGTTTGCCCTTCATTCTCAGAGCATCACATTCTCCTAAAGAGCTGGCTCAACAGGAAATGCACAAATGCCCAGACTACTTGTTCAAGGAAATGACACATTATCCTCTTCCCAACATCTGGTAATTCCTGAAAGACAGTCAGGCCCTGATAATACTGTTGGCTCACTAGATGCCTCTGTCTTCTTTCCCGAGGGGAGGTGGGGGCAGGCAACCAAGGAGGAGAGAGTCTATTTTTGGTGTCAGCCTGAGAGGATGCCTTGAGGAGGGGGCGAAGGGTCAGCAGCACCGCTGTTCTGTTCGCTGAGCCAGGAATGCAGGCTTCCTTCCTGTCCAGCCCTGAGCAACAGTCTCTTTCTGCAGTTTTAAGTCTTGCATGGAGAGCTGAAGAGTTTTAAATAGGCCATGCCGGGCCAGAATGGCTGGACGTGAGGGCAGATGAACTGTTGATGCAGGGAGAGAAGATTGGCAGGACACTGGGTGTTGGGGTTCCAGCAAAGGGGAGCAGAGCTGTTTCCGACTGACAGGCTGTCACACTACACCAGGGTGGCTCACAGGGACTCAGGAGCTTCTGGGTGCTCCTCAGCTGGGAAACGCACACATTCTTTCAGCCCCAAGTCATCCTCTGGAAGCAAAATGCAACATACAGAAGGACCAGGAGAGGTGTGAGAGGGGTGCCTAGTTTCCCCAGGTAATTAATTTCACACAGGTAAAAAAAAGCAGGAGCCAAGCTTTGAACTCAGTCAGAGAGCCGAGGGGCAGGGGGCCTCCAGCCTGACCCCTGCTCAGCATCTAGGCCGATGGCACAACCTCAGGTGGAGGCCTGAGAGGAGCTGTTAGATTAGCACAGGACTGGGGAGGGGGTGGCGACGGTGGGGAGGGCACCTCTGCCTCCAGAGCTGAGGGCATTGGTTGTGCCAGGCCTTTGTTTTGTTCCAGCCAGGGCACTCTGAGGAAGGCATCCTGGGAATTCGGCCTGCAAACAGAAAGGGCATTTCCTTGTGTGGGTTTCCTGTTTAGGTCTGTGTAGAAACCCGAAGGATTGCTTGGCCTCATAAATCCTCCAGACATTACTGATGTAGATGCTCTGGCAAGATGCCATGGGAAAATTGCACAAAAATAGACGAAGGGAGGAAAGCACATTGACTCTCAGGCTTCTGGGTGGGTTTCTGGCTTCATGTTTTTGGATCTATAAGTGGAGGGGGTTGGGTTAGAAGAGAGGACCATCAAGGTCCCCGCCAGCTCTGACGTTCTCAGATTCTGTTTCCCTCTCAAGGGTCACCCGCAGCTTGCGTTGTCCAGCTTGGTGTTAGGGGTCTGCCTGGCGGCTCACCGAACAGAAGCAGGATGAAAGCTTTAGGCGAAAAAATTAGGAAGTTGTCCTAGAATATATTTTAGGCTCTTTCACAAAAGAATAAAGGTACTTTTGAACTTTGGTAATTCCCAGACTTTCCTAAACATTTAGTTTACTCCAAAAGTGACAGACACCAGGCTCAGAAATACTGCGGAGCCTTGGGACTGGATTTGGCACCAGGCAAGATCACTGAGCTGACCCCAAGGTGGTAAATAAGGTGTGTGTTCAGAGACAGCACCTATCTCAGGATTCTTTTTTACTTCCTGCTCACCTCAACTCCTGCAAATGTCAAATGGACATTCAAACTTGTTGGGTTAATGGAAGAAGCCACTTTTTCATACTTACTCTGCGCCTGGAACCACAGCCTCTGTGGTAAGTTCTTTACTCGGAATCCAACCAGACGTTAGGTTGACTGGGAAAGAGAAGGGACAAGAGTGGGATTTCTCACTGAAGTTTCTTTTGTCAATCATGCTTTCTTCCGGTGAAGACTTTCTCATTTCTTAAACTATACTTCTTGGGTTCTTCATTTTCCCATTTATCCTTGTTTGCATTATTAAAAAAATTTTTTAAAAATTTTTTGTCATATGGAACTGTGCTTTTTAGGAGGGAGGTACTAAAATGACATTGAGCACCATGAAGCTAATCTCCTTAGTCTAGCGATGCAGTGTTCTAGTCTAATAGGTTAATTGGATTTTCTACTTAAATGTGGATAAACTCATTTACGCAGCAACATTTCCCAAGATAAGATTGTTCGCTTAGAATTCACCATTGCTCTATTCTCAGTTCTCTCAGGTATGGGTTTGATGTTGGTCTATAAACTTTATTCGCTAGAACATGTTCTTACAGGTAAATAAATCAGCAAAGATATTTTACTTCTAAGATCTCTCTGTCATTTTTTTCCCAAAGTTTGCTTATATGTATCTGAAATACATTCTCCATTTTCCTGACTGATCCTGAACTGGTTTTTCAATAATGAAGTGGAAGGAAGGTAAAACAATATGAAGATCTAAACTTTCTGGGTCAGTACTCCTTAGAACACTGGTCCTGGGAAATGTGTTTTCAAAGAGGAGTTCCATGGTCACATATGTTTGGGAAATGCTGCTCTCTTTAAGAATCACACTGTAGGGACTTCCCTGGTGGTTCAGTGGCTAAAGCTCCAAGCTCCCAATGCAGGGGGCCAGGGTTCAATCCCTGGTCAGGAATCAAGGTCCTGCATGCCACAACTAAGACCCAGTGCAGCCAAAAAGAAAAACAAAGCGAAAGAATCACACTGTACCCTAATGTGTTAGAAGCTCTAAAAATTCATGCAATAAAGCAATGTGTTCAACTTTAACTCAGCATTTCCCAAACTTACCTTTTTATATTATTTCTTTTTATATTATTTCTATAGCAACTGTCCCATGTGTTCCATGGGACACATTTTGAAAAATGCTTCTTTCAACCAAATCATAGAGTTCACTGTCCTGCATTTAGCAGCTGGGAATATGTCTCTCTATCTTCTATTATTTATCTATCTTCTATCTACTATCTATCTATCGATGTGTAATGGAAATGTTTTACTCTTTTCCACATTTTTTTTGTTTTTGTTTTGGCCTTGTGGCTTGCAGGATCTTAGTTCCCCCACCAGGGATCAAATCCATGCTCCCGGCAGTGAAAGCATGTTTTCCTAATCACTGGACCACCAGGTAATTTCCAACTCTTTTCCAAATTTTAATAAGCATAGACTAGGATGTTCATAGCTATGAAAACATTTTCATAGAAAAAAGTACTAGAAAGACACACCAAAACTTTAACCGTGGCTCTTGGTGGCCAGTAGAATGACAGATAATTTTTTTTCCTTCTTTCACATTCTTCTACAATGAACATGAATTCATTCTATATTTGGGGTGAAAAGCAAAATAAACTTCATTTTTTTTCAATTATTTTTATTAGTTGGAGGCTAATTACTTCGCAACATTGCAGTGAGTTTTGTCATACATTGACATGAATCAGTCATGGAATTACATGTATTCCCCATCCCGATCCCTCCTCCCAACCCCCCCCCCATAGACTTCATTTTTTAAGAAAAAAATCAATATCCAAAGTTCTTTCCATTTGTTCTTAAAGTGACCGTACCTCTCTGCTGAGAAGATGTCAGATGAACATCCTCCCTCCTCCAGTCACTTCTCCTAGTTTTCTTGGGGCTCTGTGGCATTTGTCTTGTAAGGTCCCATGTACCTGTCCTTGGAGTTCAAACAGCTCCTTTTGATTTAAGATGAAGCAAAGTAGTTCACATGATTGGAAGGTCGACCCGAGAGATGGAAATGATCCAGTCAAGCCCGCCATACTCAGCTGTTGGACCACATGGCCACGAAGGAGAGATTGGCATATCGGTCAGAATTCTTGTTTGCAACCAACGAAAATCCCTTCGTTGACTGGAGCAGAAGATGAATTTACTGGAGGATACGTGCAGCTCAGAGAATCAGTGGGAAGGCCAGAGAAGCAGGCTATGGAAATGAGTAAAAGTCACGGTAGGCAAACACAGATGAAGAGAACAAACAGGGATACCAAGGGGGCTGGGGTGGGTAGGTGGGAGGATTGGGATTGACACATATATACTATTGATACTATGTATAAAATAGATAGCTAATGAGATCATACTGTATAGCACAGGGAACTCTACTTAATGCACTGTGCTGGCCTGAATGGGAAGGAAATCCAAAGAAAGAGGAGAGATGTGTATATGTATGGCTGATTCATTTTGCTGTACAGTAGAAACTAACACAACATGTAAAACAACTATACACCAATAAAAATGAATTAAAAAGAAATCAAGGGAGGCAAGACACAGCTGAGATCTTGCTGCCACATGGGTAATCTGCTTAAAATGCTACCTCTGGGGCTATCACTACGGGACAATTGTCATAGCGCTGCTGGGCTTTGCCACCCCTGAGCATTTGTCATCATGCTGCTGGACACTCAAACCCAGCTCTGCCCCTGCTGAAGACCACTGCCTCCCCATAGACCGTGTGTCCCAGATGGGACCTTCCATCTGCCGAGCCCAGGTGAGGTTCTAGTTTCCTCATTGCGGGCATAGAAACTCTCTGCCCTCTTTGGCTTCTAAAATAGGAAGTAGAATCTTGTTTTTCCTCTACTCTGGAGTTCTTCCCAGGTGGGTAGGATGCCTAGAGGCTGGGTAGCCAGAATGACAAATAGGCATAGGCACTCTGTCAGAGGGATGCTAGGATGATGCAAGGGCCAAATTGAGGCCAGTCATGGTCAGAAGAGAGCTCACCCTCCCACAGCTACATAATGCAAGCTTTCCTTTCTTTTTTGAAATTAAAAAAAAATTTATTTGATTTTTTACTGCACTGGGTCTTCACTGTGGTTCACAGGCTCTTTGCTTCTGCATGTGGGCTTTCTCTAGTTCCAGAGAGCTGGGGCTGCTCTGTACTTGTGGAGAACAGGCACCAGGGCACACAGGCTTCAACAGTTGTGGTGCAGAGGCTTAGCTGCTCCACGGCATGTGGGATCTTAGTTCCCTGACCAGGGATGGAACCTGTGTCCCCCGCATTGGCGGATGGATTCTTAACCACTGGACCACCAGGGAAGTCCTACAAGCTTTCCTATCAAACTGGGTTCCTAAGATGGGAAAACTTCCACGAGGTTTCTTGATCAGTGGGTAGAAAAATCTGCCCCTCTATATAACTGATCTCTCCTAATAAAAGCAACACTAAATAATAAAATAAGAATAGCCATTTTCCAGTGGAACTAGGAGGTTAATGTAAAATGTCCAGGTGACTGGGAGGGCTAAAATTTGTGGCTTACTCTGTGTGTCGGGCACATGAATTGTCTGTATCACGCTGGCCAAGAGAGATGAAGGAGTACAAGGTATCAGAAGAATTTTTTTTTTCCTCTGAAGAACTTTCAGTATAAGGAAGCTGATTGATTAAATATAATAGGTTGGCCCATTTTTTGATTGGATCGTAGACAGACATTTCTCCAAAGAAGACATACAGATGGCTAACAAACACATGAAAAGATGCTCAACATCACTCATCATCAGAGAAATGCCAATCAAAACCACAATGAGGTACCATTACACGCCAGTCAGGATGGCTGCTATCCAAAAGTCTACAAGCAATAAATGCTGGAGAGGGTGTGGAGAAAAGGGAACCCTCTTACACTGTTGGTGGGAATGCAAACTAGTACAGCCACTATGGAAAACAGTGTGGAGATTTCTTAAAAAACTGGAAATAGAACTGCCATATGACCCAGCAATACCACTTCTGTGCATACACACTGAGGAATCCAGATCTGAAAGAGACACGTGCACCCCAATGTTCATCGCAGCACTGTTTATAATAGCCAAGACATGGAAGCAACCCAGATGCCCATCAGCAGATGAATGGATAAGGAAGCTGTGGTACATATACACCATGGAATATTACTCAGCCGTTAAAAAGAATTCATTTGAATCAGTTCTAATGAGATGGATGAAACTGGAGCCCATTATACAGAGTGAAGTAAGCCAGAAAGATAAAGAACATTACAGCATACTAACACATATATATGGAATTTAGAAAGATGGTAACGATAACCCTATATGCAAAACAGAAAAAGAGACACAGAAGTACAGAACAGACTTTTGAACTCTGGGGGAGAACGTGAGGGTGGGATGTTTTGAAAGAACAGCATGTATATTATCTATGGTGAAACAGATCACTAGCCCAGGTGGGATGCATGAGTCAAGTGCTCGGGCCTGGTGCACTGGGAGGACCCTGAGGAGTCGGGTGGAGAGGGAGGTGGGAGGGGGGATCGGGATGGGGAATACGTGTAACTCTATGGCTGATTCATGTCAATGTATGACAAAACCCACTGAAATGTTGTGAAGTGATTGGCCTCCAACTAATAAAATAATATTTAAAAAAAAAAAAAAAGATAACAAACTAAAAAAAATAAATAAATAAATAAATAATAAATAAATAAATATAATAGGTTGATATTACCTCAGAGAAAGGCCCTGTATGTATGGGGAATGAGAAGGGAGTGGAAAGTGTAAATGTGGATCTTTTATTGACTTCCTTATTTGAGAATGTATCTTCCTGTGTGCGAGTGTCCAAACACTGGGGGTTGAGCACAGAGACCAAAAGATAAGGTCCCGGGGCAGAGTTTCGGCGGCTCTGACTGCTGTGAAATTCTTCGCTGCCAGACACAGACCCTAAATTGGACTGTATAAGAGAAAACTGGTGGGGCTGATCACTTCAGAGTTTGGAGTCTTAAGAGTGGAACGAGAAATCAGTGGTTAAAAGATGAGAAAAATCCCTTTGTTCTTGAACTGATATGAATATGCTTCATATTACTATAGTGTGTCAGCATGTGCCAGAAGAAGGGTGACATCTTTAAACCTCAAAACTTACATCCAGGTAAGCTTTCACTTGATGAAACTCAAAAAGTTCTACAGTCACTGCTTTGATGTGACTTAAGTTCATCAAGTGTCTCTGTAGTTGAAATAATTAACTTGCATCTGTAATAGTAACAGATTGCTAGCATTAAAATCTTAGTAGTATGTATACATATAACTAATTCACTCTGTTGGACAACATTGTAAAGCAACTATACCTCAATTAAAAGAAATTTTATTAGTAGCAGATGCTTTGTTTCATTGAAGCTTTTCTTAGTTGAGAGAACAATGTGGTTAAAATGCAGCCCTTCTGGACCTTAATATTAAGATCCTTGGAAATGGAGTTCTTACGAGGGGTTGTGGAAACCGTGGTTTCTTGTAGTATTTTTTACAGGGAGGTCCTCAGGATTTGGGGAGAACTTGACAATTTTCAAATTTATGTTTTCATAGAGCATAACTTTGTTTCTCCAACTAGGATCTGTGAGAAATTTTTTCCTTAATGAGATTTCAGAGCAACAATGAACTTTGAGGAATGCTGGTATAGTGGAAAAGACATGGGCTTTGAAATCACATAGATCCGTGTTCAAACTCTGTCTCTACAGTTTGTTCACTGGGATACCTTAGACAAGTTACCTGGCCTCTCTGAGCCTCACTTTTCTCAGCTGTAAAATGGTGACAATAGCTACTAATCTTGTTGTAAAGAGTGCACAGAAATTATTTAAAACATAATAGGGGCTCAATAAAAATTATCTCCCATCTTTTTGCCTATTTTACTTCTCCTCCAAAGAAAGAAGAGAGTGGTTACTCTGCCTGCATGAAGGAAAGTAACAAGAAACTCAACTGAGATATTTAGTAAGTTTGTACTGGAAACACGGTGATTCAGATAGTGATGGTGTGGTTGGCTGAATAATGGCCCCCTCCCCCACCTTAAAAAAGATTGCCATGAGCCAACGCCTGTAACCTGTGAATATTGCCTTCTATGGCAAAACGGACTTTACAGATCTTGAGATGGAGAGGGTTTCCTGACTATCCACGTGGGCCCTAAATGCAATCGTGAGCATCATCATTAAAGGGAGGCAGAGGGAGATTTGACAAGAGACAGAAGAGAATGAGGCAATGTGACTAAGGAAGCAGAGGTTGGAGTGATATTGCCATGAGTCAATGAATGCCAGCAACCACAAGAACCTGGAAGAAGAGGCCAGGAATAGATTCTCCACTAGAGCCTCAGGAGAAAGTGCTGCCGACCCAACATCCTAATTTCAGCCATGAGAGACCAATTCAGGCTCCAGTTCTCCAGAACTGTGAGAGAATTAGATTTCTGTTGTTTTAGCCCCCAAGGTGGTGGCACTTTGTTACGGCAACCATGAGAAACTAATACAGCTGGTTGGCATGACTGCAGATTGAAAACTACGGAGATGGGATGTAAGTGAATGGTGCTCCCCAGCAGAAACCTAAGACTCCCAAGCAAACCTTTCAGTTCTTTCGCCTAGTTCTTGACTGCAAGGTCAACAGTTATGTAGCAGAGAAAATTCTTTTTAAAATGTAGCATTTTTCACACTGAGGGTTGAGACCTTACCGGGCTGTGAACAGCATATTTTTTTAAAAAAGTCAACTTGGGGAGATGAAAAGCCTGCCACCTAATGCTCTTGCCTCTGTGAACCACGTGCCCTCCCACCTTCCCACACACAGCCATCACACAAGGCCTTTCTTTCAGTCTCTTTCTCTCTCTGCTGAGTGTGGTCAGGCGCCCTGGTGTGCGTTCCCACGGCCCCTTGTGCTTCCTTTCCTAAGGTCCTCGTCACCATGCAGCAGAGACTGCCCGTTTGTTCAGCAAGTCTCCTGTGAGTCCTACTGTGCGTCACGTGCTGTGCTGGCTGTTGGTCCTGAGTGCTTGTCTGTCTCCCCACTGGACGCCCGTTTCTCTGAGGGACAGCATGTAACAGGTTTGTATCGGAGACCCAATGATTCAGATAGTGATGGTGTGGCAGGCTGAGTAATGCCTGGCATGCTAAAAGAGATGCAGTAGGGTTACATGCTATGGTTGTAGATTTTAGAATTGTTCTTAGGACTTCCCTGGTGGCCCAGTGGCTAACGCTCTGCGCTCACAATGCAAGGGGCCTGGGTTCAATCCATGGTCAGGGAATGAGATCCCACATGCCGCAACTAAGAGTTCTCAAGCTGCAACTGTCAATAAAAGATCCTGCATGCCACAATGAAGATTGAAGACCTTGTGGGCTGCAGCTAAGACCCAGTGCAGCCAAATAAATAATTAAAAAAAAAATTATTCTTTTGAACAAATTCAAATGGTGCCGGAGGCAAGAAGGTCATCTGCTTTGATCTTACTAGGTGTGGACAGGATATTGCTCTGTGGGCGTAGGCTTGATGAGTATAGGCTTTCTAGAGGCATGATCATAGAAATCCTCCAACTGGGCTTTCACATATTGGTAACCCCTTGGTACAACTGAACACAGTTTTTCCTCCTCTCCAGGTCACCCCTTGCTACAGTACACTCACCCTTTTAGAGGGGGAATCACATGACTGATAAAGAAGTGGAAGGAGGTGGTCCTAACTGCAGGACCAGGTGGAGAAACTAGACAAAATTGTTTCTGTCATTCAGAAGTTTTTAAAAGAAGAGGATGCCTCAGTTTCCCAACTT
Organism: Muntiacus reevesi; assembly: GCF_963930625.1. NCBI lineage: Eukaryota > Metazoa > Chordata > Mammalia > Artiodactyla > Cervidae > Muntiacus > Muntiacus reevesi. Next base: position 77,099,575 of record NC_089253.1, on the reverse strand, counting down.
AGGCTGTTTTACTATTTTATTGTAACATGATCATAACCTTAACCATCAAAATGAGCGCCAAATTATATTCATCAGTATCTCAGGCAAAAACCACACATGTAAAATATAGATGGTGGTATCACGGCTAACTCTATATAATTATACCTTTGCATGTAAACTTTCTTTCTAGGCTTTCAAAGCACATGATACACATTAACTGGTTGTTTTCCCCAACACCTTTGCTAGCAAGGTAGGGAACAGGTATTGTTACAGTCTTATTCTCACATATATATTGATAGCTTTCCTGGGAATTATTTGTCCAAAGTCCCACTGACAATAAGAACAACCAGAAAGAAAATGACTGGCGTTTTGATTTAAAAACCAGAACTTCCTGTTGAGGCAACTTCAGGTCACAGTGCTGGAATATTTCTAATTTCAGGCATTCTTGAAGCAAGGGAGCATAAAGCATTAGCTATTTCCCTTTATTGTGGGTGTATAGGGAATGGGGTAGCAGATAATTTAATTAAATCAATTTAACTGTTGGTATTTTGTGTTCAATGTCTACAGGGAGCTTCTGCATTTGTTTTCCTTCCGTGATTGTACTGGCATCACCAAGCACAGTTCAATAAAATAGGACTAGCAACAGACTCTGAAACATAAATAGACTGTTGAGAGTCCCTTGGACAGCAAGATCAAATCAGCCAATCCTAAAGGAAATCAGTCCTGAATATTCCTTGGAAGGACTGATGCTGAAATTGAAGCTCCAATACTTTGGTCACCTGATGTGAAGCACCTGATGGAAAAGACCCTGATGCTGGGAAAGATTGAAGGCAGGAGGAGAAGAGGACGACAGAGGATGAGATGGTTGGATGGCATCACTGACTCAATGGACATGAGCTTGAGCAAACTCTGGGAGACAGTGAAGGACAGGGAAGCCTGGCGTGCTACAGTCTGTGGAGTCACAAAGAGTCAGACATGACTTAACGACTTAACAAATACAGTTTTTTGCTATTAAAAGCAATTCTGCTATAGTGATGAAAACATTTAGAGTTATAAAGGTCTGGGCTGGAGTACCAACTCTGACACTAACTTGCTGAGTGATTTAGAGTAAGACTCTCAATCTGAGTCTCTCTCTCTCTCTTTTGTCTGCAAAACGGGCACAAAAATATTTACTGTAACCAATGGCTTTTCATGGTGGCTCAGCAGTAAAGAATCTGCCTGCAGTTCAGGAGATGCGGGTTTGATCTCTGGGTCATAAGATCCCCTGGAGGAGGAAACGGCAATCCACTCCAGTACTTTGTCTGGAAAGTTCCATGGACAGAGGAGCCTAGCAGGCTACAGTCTATAGGGTGGCAAAGAGTCAGACACAGCTGAGCAACTGAGCATGTTGCTCCACATGAGAATAAATAAAAAAGATCATATTTGTAAAGTGCTTTATAAACAGTAAAATGCTATTATGAAGCTGATGGACCACTAAAATTATAGCCCCTAGTTCCGGTTATATTTTCTACCAATGGCATCTATTTCCAATGGGTCAATGGCACAAGAAGCACGACTTTAAATCTATAATTATTATCTCCCTGGAAAATCAGAAGAAAATGAGGAGGAGAAATGAGACCTGGGGCTATAAGTATATCAAAATTTAATGAATGTGTTAAGTATGAACTCTAGTCTATGTGATAGAATTCAAGTATCTATACACTGTAGGGGGCAGGACGCTTGAAAATAAGTCTTTCCTATGCCTCCTGGAATGTAGAGCCTTTGTTCAGGATCTAGGAGGTAAAGCATTCCATAAGAAGTATTTGTTTAATTGTAGCCAGAACTCAGCTGGGGGTAGGCCAGATTCTATCGTGTAATGTTATTGCTTCTTCAACCAAGATATGTGCACACTTGAGGCCAAGTGAAAACCCACAAGATTTGAACTCCTAACCTTTAAAATACAAGGCAGCTACTTTGGAAACCAGGCATCCCTGTTCTTGTTTACCAGGACTGGGAGATCTCATCAGACAGAGCTCCATTTATGCCATGACCCTCGCAGAATAACATTGAGAAACTCAAAGGCATATCCATTTTAAAATAGTGTCTGTGGAACCACAAGGATTCTGGAGGCCTGAATCAGCCGCTTACCTCATGGCAAAATTTACAGGCTTGCAGAGTTAAATGGAAATCAGATTGGAATGTACGGGTTCCTATTTTTCTGTAATGACACGTTGTGAGGAGAAGGAAGGCAATTTTCTTAGACATTCCTCTCAAACCAGTGCACTTGCAGTGGTTGTTTTTGGTTTATGAAACCATCCAAAGCAGACCCAGGGCCTGCTGTCTTCTCTGGGTACAGGACTCTGGGCCACTTGGTCCACTTAGGCTACTTGTCCAGAGATTGTACTTAAAATCCGTAACCATACCTTGCGCTAGGCGCATGTTCCCTTCTTTTCAAAGCTCTGAGAAAGTGGACTTATTAACTCATTCTTTCTCAGAAATAATTTAATGACGATATAAGAAAATAGATTCTCTAAAATACAATCTTACACTTTGGCTCCACCTACGAGTTGAAAGAATTGTGTGAGGCAGGAACGAAGAAAGGAAAGAAATGTGTGTTTCTCACATCGGACGATGAAAAAATCCATGTAATGTAACCTGAAAAGGAAAAATAAACATAGCCTATGAAAGCCTGTGGCTAAAAGGAATGAATATGTTCTTTAAAAACCCCAAAAAACGGAACTGTATTCTCCGCAGGTTTACTGGCAACCTTTGCCAAAATCTGTTTTCTGGAAATTTTCCTCTAGACCTGGCTCCCACCAACAGGCTTGGCTGCAGGAGAAAGACTTGGATGACTGTGGTTTGGAATGTGTGAATGTTAAAATCAGACATTGTTCCCTTTTCTTTTTAACAACAAGCCTTTGGTTTGGATGTGTTTGTGCTGGGTTTTCCAATTCTGCCTTGTTTCTTTCCTTGCTACAGGTTACAACTATTGAGGAGTTCTTTTTAAAAGTCGAATATGTATTTATTTATTTATTTGGCTGTGTCAGTCTTAGTTGCAGCATATGGGTTCTTTGATTCGGCAGGGACTCTAAAGTGCCTGGGCTCAGTAGTTACCCCACAGCATGTGGGATCTTAGTTTCTCAACCAGGAATTGAACCTGTGTCCCCTACATCGGAAGGCAGATTCTTAACCACTGGACCACCAGGAGAGTCCCTGAGGAGCTCTTCATATTGTATTTTCAGTTCATTCTCTTTTTTGACCACAACTTTGCCCTTTCTCACAATGCCCTTGAGAAGCTAATAGATATTATTGCATGCTGAAAACTGAGTGAGTGTGAAATGGTTCATGGAAGCCACACAGAAAGTTGGAAGAAGGTTCTGAATTAGAATTTAGAATTTCCTTGTCCACCCAGGTCTGTCAACCTGATTCACTAGGTCAGTTTTTCTAAGACATTGAGATCCCCTGGTGCTTACTGATCCATAGATATAAAGTGAGACTTCAAACTAGTAGTACTATGTAGAGGGACTAGATATGAAATTTTATTGTTGTTCTGTCACTCAGTTGTATCCAACTCTTTGCAAGCCCATGGACTGTAGCCTGTAAGTCTCCTGTGTCCATGGGATTCCCCAGGCAAGAATACTGGAATGGTTTGCCATTTCCTTCTCCAGGGGATATTCCTGACCCAGGGATCAGACCCTCGTCTCCTGCATTGCAGGCGATTCTTTAACCCTGAGCCACCAGGGAACCCAGGTTATCTGTGTAACCTACCACATCATATAGCAGCTGTTTCCACTGTAAAAGCTGTTTCCAGGAAAAGGACACATGCTGAAATCATTTTCGAAGCAAGCAGATGTCTCTATGCTCTGGTGTTATATAGACCAGAACATACAAAGCTAGAACCAGAGAACATGTTGAAGAATCTATTTAAAAGAGCAATGGTGGACCGAGAGACTGAGAATGTTCTGTAATTAGTATAAAATGCTACCTGACATCAGCAACTTTTGTTGATAGAGGAGGGCATGAGATGTGGGACAGTGTGGGATGCAGAAAAGGATCAGTAGATGAGCAAGAACCAGGGGCAATGGAAAGATCAGTAAGGACCAGGGCAGATATGTTTCCTTTGGTTATATTTGTCTAAAATGAAACCCAGAGCCAAACCATATACTAACTTATTGCATGCATGCATTTGTCTAAGATACTTATTTACGGTTGTTTTATGATGTTGATGCATTTTGCGCTCTTCTGATTTCAGATTTTGAAAAATCTAGATTAAAGCCATCTCTTCTTATATTAATAAATATTGACATTAGGTACTTTAGTTGATGATGGCAAATTAAATGTATACATTAGCCTGCAGTCCCTTCTAAACTATTCTAAAGTATAAACAGAAGAATTAGAGTTGAGAGGGGAAGGCATAAACCATAATGACAGAGAGACTAGGACAAGAGAAAACAAAGACAAAGTTTGGGGTGCTAGAAAAACCTGGTCTAGTGATAGCTACTTGGAAAATTGGAGAATGCCAAGTTTTATAACAGTGGTTGGAAAACTGAGAAGCAACCCAGTTTACACTCAAGAACCTGCAAAAGGCTTAGGAAGTGGTGACTGGAGGTTCTTTTTGAAGTGATATTGACACGGGGCTGCAGTCAGCAGATTGGATAAAAGTCTATTTGCAAAGCAGTTAGATGGATAAATGGATATATGAAATGTGATATATCCACACAATGGAATATTATTTACCAAAGAAAGAAATGAAGTTCTGATTTACTATTAAACAAGGGTGAACTTTGAAACATCATGCTAAGTGAGGGAAGCTAAGTACAAAGGACCACATACTGCTTGGCTGCATTTATATGAACTGCCTAGAATAGGCAAATCTATAGAAATAGAAAGTACATTAATGGTTGCCTAGATCTGGTGGGAGGTAAAATTGGAGTTTTGGCTGATGGAAATGAATTTTGTTTGGTGGTAATAAAGCATTCTAAATTGTTCGTGGTGATGGATGCACAACTCAGTAAATACAGTAAAACTCATTGAATTGTGCACTTTAATTGGATGAAATTATATGGTAAGTGAATTATATTTTAGTAAGTCTGCTTTTAAAAAACAGATCAAAAAAAAAAAAAAAAACAGATCAAAACAGATGTCCATATTATCTCTCCCACCCAGGAATGTTTTCTGAACCAGAGAACACCAGACATAATTGAGGATGGGGATACCATACTAAAACCAGAGGTATTAGGTGAAATTTTACTCACTGAATGTTGGTACCTGTATTACTTCTTTCCTTAATCAGTTCCTGGTCTACCTGCAGCCAAGCTTAAGCTTTTCATCTAAGTAGAAAATTGGAAGTCTTCTCTGGGGCATCTGTCCAGCCCTTGAGAAAAGATCTAATTATATTGACATAGGTAGGCTAAGGGAGTGTCCTTTAATGAAATGACCTGGGAGATTGTGAAGGACAGGGAAGCCTGGCGTGCTGTGGTCCATAGGGTCTCAAAGAGTTGGACACGACTTAGTGATTGAATGACAGCAACAATGTGAATCACTCTATTGAGAAGATGTTTGCACAACTGGGGAAGAATTTGGAGACGACTCAGCCATAAGTACATTAAAAAGTAAACACATTTTAAAAACAAAACAAGACTATGTAAAATAAGATATTTGGGAAAGAAAAAATCAAGACAGTATACTACATTGCTTAGCTGTTAATCATATCATATAGTCAAAATAGTATAAACACTAAATATAAAAATAAAATTTGTTTCAACTGTATTGTAGAACGAGAGTTGATGAGAGAGTGGATATGAGATACAATACAGGGGGACAACTGTGAAGGTGAGTGAGTACTAAATCCTCATCTTCCAATGTGAGAAGTTAATGCTGGGAACTGAAAAATCAAAAAGTACCAGTATAAGAGAAGCTTTTAGAAATTTAGAAATAATTACTAGAAGAATCAGTTGACAGCACTGCCACTGAGGCCTAGGTAACAAGACAGGGTTCAAGAAAACTCTGATTTAAATAGCAATACTTATAGATTACTTTTTTTAAAAAAATGTGCAAGCATGACTTGGATAAAAATAAAAATTAAAATTCAACAATTAGGGCATAAACAACTGGGTTTTAAAAAATGGCTTGTTGACCTTAACAGGCACTTTACCAAAAAAGATATGTAGATGTCAAATAAACACATGAAAAAAATGCTCTACATCTTCTCAAATGTCAAAGAGAAATGCCAATCTAAAACACTGGTAACATACTACTATACACCTATTAGAATCGCCAAGTCCAGAATATTGACACCAAATGCTGGTGAGTATGTGGAGCAATAAGAACTCTCATTCATTGCTGGTGAGAATACAGAATGGTATGATCCCTTTGGAAGACAATTTGGCAATTTCTTATAAAACTAAATATAATCTTACCAAAAAATCCAACAATTACACTCCTTGGTATTGGAAACTTATGTGCATACAAAAACCTACACACAGATGTTTATAGCAACTTTATTCATAATTGCTAAAACTTAGTTACAACCAAGATGTCCTTCAGTAGGTGAATGGATACATAAACAATAATCAGTTGAGTACAGTTCAGTCGCTCGGTTGTGTCTGTATCTTTGCAGCCCCATGGACTGCAGCACACCAGGCCTCCCTGTCCATTGCCAACTCCTGGAGTTTACCCAAACTCATATCCATTGAGTCGGTGATGCCATCCAACCAACTCATCCTCTGTCGTCCCCTACTCCTATCACCTTCAATCTTTCCCAGCATCAAGGTCTTTTCAAATGACTCAGTTCTTTGTATCAGGTGGCCAAAATATTGGAGTTTCAGCTTCAGCATCAGTACTTCCAATGAATATTCAGTACTGATTTCCTTTAGGATGGACAGGTTGGATCTCCTTGCAGTCCAAGGGACTCTCAAGAGTCTTCTCCAACACCACAGTTCAAAAGCATCAATTCTTCGGCACTCAGCTTTGTTTATAATATAGCTCTAACATCCATACATGACTACTGGAAAAGCCATAGCTTTGACTAGACGGAATTTTGTTGGTAAAGTAATGTCTCTGCTTTTTAATATGTTGTCTAGGTTGATCATAACTTTTCTTCCAAGGAGCAAGCTTCTTTTAACTTCATGGCTACAGTCACCATCTGCAGTGATTTTGGAGGCCCCCAAAATAAAGTCTCTCACTGTTTTCACTATTTCCCCATCTATTTGCCATGAAGTGATGGGACCAGATGCCATGATCTTAGTTTTCTGAATGTTGAGTTTTAAGCCAACTTTTTCACTGTCCTCCTTCATTTTCATCAAGAGGCTCTTTAGTTCTTCTTCGCTTTCTGCCATAAGGGTGGTGTCATTTGCATATCTGAGGTTATTTCTATTTCTCCTGGCAATCTTGTTTCCCGCTTGTATTTCATCCAGCCCAGCGTTTCTCACAACAGTAATAAATCCAGATAATGGAATACTATTCAGCACTGAAAAGAAATGAACTAGCCAGTATGATTTCAGTTATATGACAGTTCTGGGAAATGGAAAACTATGGAGACAGAAAAAAGATCAATGGTGGCCAGGGGTTGAGTGAAGGATGAGTAGGCAGAACATAGAGGAGTTTTAGGACAGTGAGCTATTTATTTAGTATGATATTTTAATGGTGGGTACATGTCATTATGCAGTTTTACATTTGTCAAAACCCAAAGCATGTACAACAACAAGAATAAACCCTAATGTAAACTATGGACTTTGGGGTAATTATAATGTGTCAGTTTGGGCATATCAGTTGTAAAAACTGTCCCATTCTGGTGGGGGATATTGATAACGGGAAAGGCTGTGTGTGGGGGTAGGTATAGGGGGTATTATGGGAAATCTCTGTACGCTTTGCTCAGTTTTGCTGTGAACCTAAAACTGCTCTAAAAAATAAAGTCCATTAAAAAGTAAATAAATAGTGTTGGATAAAACTCCCATCCTAATGAAGTATAAGTTGCTGTTGTTTAGTCGCTAAGCCATGTCCAATTCTTTTGTGACCCCACAGACTATAGCCCGCCAGGCTCCTCTGTCCATGGAATTTTCCGGGCAAGAACACTGGAGTGGGCTCCCATTCCCTTCTCCAGGGGATCTTCCTGACCCAGGGATCGAACACAGGTCTCCTGCATTGCAGGCAGATTCTTTACCACCTGAACCACCACTTGTGGTCTAACCTCTATGCTAGACTCTCTGCTTTAACACTTGTCTTTGTAAAAGTAAATATACCTGATGACGGTATAGTTTAATTTTGCATTTTAATCATACTCAGGGAAGTTCATACATTTCCTTGGTTTGTTTTCTATGCTTTCTTTCCAGGAAATTCTCCCAACTTTATATTGTCATAGGAGTGCTATCATCAAAGGAACTGAATTTTTTCAGTCACAGCATTCTAGAAGCTTCAATGGAAATAGCCACTCCAGTTGCCTCTTTGCATACATCCAAAATGTATACCCTTAAAAGGTCCATCTGAAAATCTGATCTTGTGTTCATGCATTTATTTATTACTTTTTTTCAACAAATATCCATTGAGCACTTATAATGGGCTAGGCCTTAGGTTTACAATGAGTGTAATAGATATGGTCCTTGCACTCATGTAGCTTACAGTTTAATGGGAGAAGATAGACATGAAACTGGCAAACAGTTCAATACTCAGAATTATGTGTGTTAAGAATCTTAAACAACTTGTGGGGCCAAGTGTGGTAGTGAGGAGGAGAGTGGTAGGAAATGAGGTTGAAGAATTAAAGTGAAATCTGATCATGCAAGCCCTGTAGGCCATGTAAGGATGTTTCATTTTCTACTAAATGCAATGGAAAAAGCAATAAAGGTTTCAAAGCATGTTTAAACAATCTCTCTACCCACTGTGGCACACTCAGGAGGAAGGGGCAAGAGAAGATGGGGTAGCGCTTAGGCGTTCAGCTGCTGTAGTTCATTGGCAATGGTGAGAGCTTGGACATGGAGAGATATAGAGAGATTCAAGAAATATTTCGAAAATGGTTTCAGTCGTATTTGGAATGGATTGCTTGTTATGAGCAAAGGGGAGGGAGCTTGCCTAGATGACTCCTAGGTTTGTGGTTTTAGAGAATGAACAGATGGTAGTTTCATCTACTTAGATAGGAAAGATGGGAGGAGGAGGGTCAAGAATTCAGTTTTTGGAGAACTTAAGTTTGTGTTGCCTCTGAGATATCTGAGTAGGCAGTTGGATATCAAGCTTGGCTATCAGAGAAAAGGTCTGGGTTGGAGATAAAAATATGGGAATTAACAGCCTTTTGGTGATATTTAAAGCTATGGCACTGGATGAGCTCACCCAGGGTAGGGGGCGGAATGTAGAGAGAAATGAGCAACAGCTCCAGGAGGGCAGAATGTCTCTAGTAATAGAAGCAGAGAGGAGGAGTTGCTGACAGTGATACTTATATTAACCCAAGCTTAGGGGAGACAAGGGGACAACACCGCTGGCAGAGAGGGCAAGGGTAGAGTGTTTCAATAATAGTACAAGCAACTGTGCTGAGTGCTGCTGGGCGGTCAAGCTGAGATCTGGAAAGTATCTATTGGATTTGGCATTAGCACTCAATGGTGCTGAAGCTGAGCCCTACCTGCCCAGGAAACCTATTATGAGCATCTCCTTTCAGTTCTGTGTTTAGCAATGACACACTGTTAGTTTGAAATGAGCCACAGTGGGAGTATTTACAACATGGAAGTTGACAAACACTGTGATTTTTTTTTCCTTGAGAGCTAGTTGTTGAACATGTACCAACATGCCACTGGCAATGCAACTCCATTTATAACAAAATGAAGGGTGAAACAGCCTTCTCTACTTTCTCTGGTCCCATCAGAAAGTTTTCAGGACATTTTTCATGGAAATGAGTTCCCTGCAAAGAAAGCAGCTGAATGTCTGAACTTCCTTTGAAATGGGTTTTTACCTTTGCCACAGGACCTTCTGAAGTCTTTGCATTTTAGTCACTAACCTTTGCAAATGGGAGGCAGACCAACAGGAAAAAAATATTCAGTGTGTTCATAGGAAGAAACTCTTCCATGTCTAAGATGCTATAATTCTGAATTGACTGCAAGAAATTCTGGGAAGCATAACAGTAAACCACATTTCATTTACTCCTGGGTTTATTTACTTGCTAAAAATAATCATTAGAAGATTCCAGAGTTTAAGGGCTAAGAGATGATATTTCTCCCATCTTTCTATTCCATTTCAAAAAAATTCTTGTGATTCTATGAAAATATAGACAAGAAAAGTAACTGGAAGTTGGAAAGTTTGATGTGTTCAGTATCATGACAAACAAACTAGATTATTAGATAATCAAGCTAGTTATTAGATAAACAGATGTTAAGATGAAATCGTTTAAAGAGCTATGCTTTTGACATTATTTCAGTTGTGATATTTAGCCACAGGCTAAATCCTGTTCTCACCTAAAAGTGAACTAAGGATTGAGCTGAATGCATTACAGAGTCTTCAGTTCACTGAAGAAGTTGGCATGCAAACCTAATCCAGGCTGCTCTGAAAGTTTGTACTTTGACACATCTTTACTCCAAAAACATAGCAATGATAAATGAAATGTATCAACCTTAAAAACTAAATAAACACTTCTGTGGCCCAGAATTGGGATAGACATACAAAACTCATGCCGAGCGGAAGCCACAAGCTTACAGGGCTCTAGGCCTGAAACCAGGCAATGCTAGCTAGAGTTTGGCTCTTCCAGGGTAAATTAAAAGCATTCCGTGATGAGACGGGAGACTGAAGCCAGGTTCACTGCTTGAAGCCAGAGGCAGATGCAGGCTCCTCCTAATCTTGAAAGGAGGTTGAAAAAGAAGTTGTTCCTGCCTAGGGCTACAGCTTTCAGCAAACTGTGGTCTTAGAGGAGAGAGAAGACACGGATATGACCCTGTGACTAGGACAGGGAACAGTCCATCACCTGGCTTGGTGCCTGGATCTGTCTTCAATCACTGTGGGCTGGATCTCTGAAGTTCTGCTAGTAGATCTGGGTCTGAACTGGGGTCCACAGAGCCAAGAGCAGAATGAGGGCAATCACAAAACCACCAGACAGGAAGGAGAAAACACACTGGGAGTGGAGGGAAGAAGAGAAAGAGAGATGGAAGGAAGGCAAGCCTAGTCTCAAAATGAGCAACTCAACCAAAATCCAGTGATAAGTAAGAGCCAGCAAGACAAAAGAAGATGAATTTATTACTGTTGAAACTACTTTTATGGAACAGTCTGAGAAAAGGTTTAACTATACTTAGAATATTCAAAGAGATATGTGAAGGAATAACTTTCATTAGAAAAAGAGCAAGACATTGTGAGAAAAATGCCAGCATAAAGGAAATTAGAATGGATGGAGGCTGAAAAGAACAACTACAATCTTAGAAATGAAAAGCAAAGTCATTAAAATAAAAATCCAACAGATGAGATAAGCTCTACACCAGAAATAGTTTAAAAGAAAATGAATGAATTAAAGATAATGCTGAAGATTTCACCCAAGAAACAAGACAGGAAGACAAGAGATTTAAAAAATGTGAGCGAAATGTTAAGAGAGTGCATGCGTGCTCTGTCATGTCTGACTCTTTGCAGCCACATGGACTGCAGCCTGCCAGGCTCTTCTGTCCATGAAATTTTCCAGGCAAGAATACTGGAGAGGGTTGTCATTTCTTCCTCCAAGGGATCTTCCTGACTCAGGGATTGAACCTGCGTCTCTTGAGTTTCCTGCACTGGCAGGTGGATTCTTTACGGGTAGTGCCACCTGGGAAGCTCTAGTTAATTAAGAGAAAGAGAGAAGGTCAAGTGAGTCTTCAACATAACGTCTCCAAGGAGTTCTAGGACTTGAGGATGAACAGAATGGTGGGAAAACACTATTTGAAGAGGTAATAGCTAAGAATTTTCCACAGTTAAAAAAGATCTTCCATCTTAGATTTGAAGAGTTGTGTAAACTGCCAAGCAGGAAAAACATAAATTCACACATCCTAGTGAAACTGTGTAACATCAAAGATAAATAGAGAACTTAAAAGCTGTTAGAAAAGATGTATCACCTTCATAGGAATGAGAATTTGACTGATAGATTACTTTCTATATGTAGAAATCTATGCCAGAAGACAATTAAATGGTATCTTTATAAGTCCTAAGGCAAAATAGCTGAGAGTACAAAAATCTTATATCTCTTTAAACTATTATTAATAGTGAGGGTCAAAGACATTTTAAAAAAGACAGTGATTAAAATATTTCCACTCAGAGACTCTCATGAACATAACTAGTAAGAATGCATTTCAGGAAAAACAAAAAGAAACAGAGATTGATAATGATAAACAGAAATTGATAAATTAGATTAGCAAAATTAGTTTATTTTAAAAACTCACCATTTTTGCACTTATTAAAGGGATGAACTCTAGACAAAACTCTAAACAAAAGTGAAAAAGCCAGAAGGGGTAAAGGAAGAGTAAAGAAAATGAGAATTACTCAATGGGAGGTATATATATATGCTAAGATCAGTTTCATGTCAGGGGAAAGGATAAAAATACTGAATAATCTTAGATGTTTTCAGAAAATGGAATAGTTAAGTATGTATGTTAACAATTTAAAAATTCCTACTAAAATAAATAAAATACCATGTCTGGCTCCTAAGCCAGCAGAAGAGGAAAAACGGAATGTAGAAAATGTTTTTAATGCAAGAGAAGGCAGGAAAAGTGGGGAAAAAACAGCAAAAGATGGTAAAAATAAAAGAAAAAAGAGTTAAAAATAAGTTCAAATACTCATTAACTTCTGCAACCACAAATGTGTTAAAAATTTATTTAAAACAAGGATATTATCAGAATACATAGAATACCAAAAACAGTTACATACTATACACAACAGACATATCTAAAACAAAGTCATTTGGAAAAATAAAAATATAGGAAATGGTTCACAGTAAAAATAATAATGAAATGAAAGTTGGTATAGAAATCTTAATACCAGATGCAATAGAATTTAAAAACACAAAAATTAATAAGTATATATACAGGTACACTATACTATAACATGATATATATATAACAATCTCAAACCTGTAAATACCTCAAAATATGTAAAGAAACACTGACCATATTATACAGAAATTTACTAGTCCAGTATCATGGTAAAGAATTTTAACATACCATTGATAGATCAAGCAGAACTTTAAAAATTAGCAACTCCCCTGCAAGGGATGATTTGAAGGAGTACCGCTGAAATATATACATTATATATGTAAGGGCTTCCCAGGTGATGCTAATGGTAAAGAATCCGCCTGCCAATGCAGGAGACAGAAGAGATACACATTTGATCTCTGGGTTAGGAAGATCCTCTAGAGGAGGTCATGGCAACCCACTCCAGTATTCTTGCCTGGAGAATGTCATGGAGAGAGGAGCCTGGCGGGCTACAGTCCATAGGGTCACAAAGAGTCAGACACTACTGAACCAACACATGCACACACCATATGTAAAATAGGTGGTCAGTGGGAATTTACTGTATGATGCAGGGGACCCAAATCTGGTGCTTTGTGACAACCTAGATGGGTAGGATGGAGTGGGAGGAGGGAGGGAGTCTCAAGAGGAAGGGGACACATGTATATCTATGGCTGATTCATGCTGATGTGTGGCAGAAACCATCACAATATTGCAAAGTAATTATCTTCCAATTAAAAATAAAATAAAATTAGCAACTCCTCAGAATATTTGAATACCAAATTTAAAAGTTTGATCTAATACATAAATCAAATACATGTAATACTCTGAACTAAACAAATGAAGAATATGGACAGTGGATTCTTTTTCAGTGTCATCGAACTTTTAAAAAAGAAATTTATCACCTCCTAGGTTAAAAAGAAGTCAAGACAAATTTTTAAAAGATCAATATCATACAGACTATGGTCTTATGAAAATTTAATTAAATTGGAAATCAACACTAAACATATTTAAATTTCCATGTGTTTTGAAACTTAAAAATTTATAACCAAATAACTCAGGATTAAAAAGAAAATCACAATGAAAATTATAAAAATGGATAAAGTAGTATCTAGAGATAAGTTCAATTGAGTTCAGTCGCTCAGTCGTGTCTGACTCTGCGACCCCATGAACTGCAGCACGCCAGGACTCCCTGTCCATCACCAACTCCCGGACTCTACCCAAACCCATGTCCATTGAGTCAGTGATGCCATCCAACCATCTCATCCTCTGCCGTCCCCTTCTCTTCCTGCCCTCAATCTTTCCCAGCTTCAAGGTCTTTTCAGATGAGTCAGCTCTCCGCATCAGGTGGCCAAAGTATTGGAGTTTCAGCTTCAACATCAGTCCTTCCAATGAATGCCCAGGGCTGATTTCCCTTAGGATGGACTGACTGGATCTCCTTGCCGTCCAAGGGACTCTCAAGAGTCTTCTCCAACACCACAGTTCAAAAGCATCAATTCTTCTGTGCTCAGCTTTCTTTATAGTCCAACTCTCACATCCATACATGACTGCTGGAAAAACCATAGCCTTGACTAGATGGACTTTGGGGACAAAGTAATGTCTCTGCTTTTTTTTTTTTTTTTTGCTGTCTAGGTTGGTCATAACTTTCCTTCCAAGGAGTAAGCGTCTTTTAATTTCATGGCTGCAGTCACCATCTGCAGTGATTTTGGAGCCCAGAAAAGTAAAGTCTGACACTGTTTCCACAGTTTTCCCATCTATTTGTCATGAAGTGATGGGACCAAATGCCATGATCTTAGTTTTCTGAATGTTGAGCTTTAAGCCAACTTTTCCACTTTCCTCTTTCACTTTCATCAAGAGGTTCTTTAGTTCTTCTTCACTTTCTGCCATAATGGTGGTGTAATCTACATATCTGAGGTTATTGATATTTCTCCCAGAAATCTTGATTCCAGCTTGTGCTTCATCCAGCCCAGCATTTCTCATGATGTATTCTGCATATAAGTTAAATAAGCAGGGTGACAATATACAGCCTTGACGTACTCCTTTTCCTATTTGGAACCAGCCTGTTGTTCCATGTCCAGTTCTAACTGTTGCTTCCTGACCTGCATACAGGTTTCTCAAGAGGCAGGTCAGATGGTCTGGTATTCCCATCTCTTTCAGAATTTTCCAGTTTATTGTGATCCACACATTCAAAGGCTTTGGCATAGTCAATAAAGCAGAAATAGATGTTTTTCTGAAACTCTCTTCTTTCTTGATGATCCATTGGATGTTGGCAATTTGATCTCTGGTTCCTCTGCCTTTTCTAAAACCAGCTTGAACATCTGGGAGATTGTTCATGTATTGCTGAAGCCTGGCTTGGAGAATTTTGAGCATTACTTTGCTAGCGTGTGAGATGAGTACAATTGTGCAGTAGTTTGAGCATTCTTTGGTATTGCCTTTCTTTGGGATTGGAATGAAAACTGACCTTTTCCAGTCCTGTGGCCACTGCTGAGTTTTCCAAATTTGCTGGCATATTGAGTGCAGCACTTTCACAGCATCATCTTTCAGGATTTGAAATAGTTCAACTGGAATTCCATCACCTCCACTAGCTTTGTTCGTAGTGATGCTTCTTAAGGCCCACTTGACTTCACATTCCAGGATGTCTGGCTCTAGGTGAGTGTGAGTGATCACACCATTGTGATTATCTGGGTCATGAAGATCTTTTTTGTATAGTTCTTCTGTGTATTCTTGCCTCCTCTTCTTAATATCTTCTGCTTCTGATAGGTCCATTCCATTTCTGTCCTTTATTGAGCCCATCTTTGCATGAAATATTCCCTTGGTATCTCTAATTTTCTTGAAGAGACCTCTAGTCTTTCCCATTGTGTTGTTTTCCTCTATTTCTAGAGATAAACATATGTCCTTTTTTTTTAATTAAGAAAAAGATTGAAAGCAAATGAGCTAACCATTTAAAATAGAAACTGGAAAAATTATAGAGTAATAAAGAGTGCAAAAGGAAGGTACATTCATTTCCTAGAGCTGCCATAGCAAAGTACCAGAGACTGGTTGGCTTAAAACAACAGAAATTTATTGTCTCACAATTCTGGAGGCCAGAAGTCTGAAATCAAGATGTAGGTAAGATGTGAAGGGCAAGAACTGTCCGGGGCTCTCTACTAGCTTCTGGCACCTCAGGTGTCCTTTGGCTCATAGGTGTGAGTGGGTGCTAAGTCGCTTCAGTCATGTCTGACTCTTTGCGATCTCACGAACTATAGCCTGTCAGGCTCCTCTGTCCATGGGATTCTCCAGGCAAGAATACTAGAGTGAGTGGCCATTCCTTCCTCCAGGGGATCTTCCTGAGCCAGGAATCGAACCCTTGTCTCTTAGGTCTCCTGCATTGGCAGTTGGGTTCTTAACCACTAGTGCCACCTGGCAAGCCCTTGTTTTATAGATGCATTTTTCTAATCCTGTCTTCCCCGACCTTTCTTCCTGTGCATCTTCACATTGTCATCCCTCTGTACCTGTGTCTGTGGCCAAATCCCCTTCCTCTTAAAAGGACCTCAGTCATGTTGGATTAGAGACCCTTTCTACCCTAGCATGACCTGGTGATGACTTAACTAAATTCATGTGCAATGACCCTATTTCCACATAAGGTCACATTGTGAAGTACCAGTGGTAAGGACTTCAACATCTTTTGGAGGTAGGGGGACATGATTTGACCCATAACAGAAAGCATGAATAAAAATAAGAGCTGAATGGCTGAATAGAAAGCAAAGTTATAATAAAGAAATGCAACCAAAAATTAGTTCTTAGAAAAACAGTCTAAGGTGGATACAGTCTTTAACAAAGCTGTTCAAGGGGGAAAAGGCACATGTAAGTTCTTATAGCAGCCTTTCACTTAAAATTGATCCTGACCTGATGTTAACTCTACCATCTGGAGTTCATATTTTATTTTATTTTATTAATTTTTTTCTTTTTTTTATATGGGGTTCATATTTTAGAAAAAAGAAAATAAAGCAAAAGGAAAAAAGAACACGTGATTAAATCAGAAATTTATCAAGCAAAAGCTAATTGTACTCACTTAATTGTAGTTCCTAACAATTAACCTTACCTGGTTAATTTCATACGTAATAACAGTCATTTATAGCAATAGAAAAAGTCTGAATTAAAGGGCTTTTGAACAAATATGGACATGAATTTCAATCATATACTTAATATACAATTCACACTTATTTTTAAAACAAATTCTATAAATCTTGGATAGAGTATCACTTCAATCTATTTTTAAAACTTGGATGGGTAGATAATCACATAATATCTCTATTTGTAATAGCTATGTCTTTTCCTTGGGCTTATATTGGGCTTATTTTCAGATTTTTAGGTGAAAAATAAGGATCTGAGAAATGTGCCCTTAGCCAGCAGGGAGCTGCAGTGTTTGAAAAACAGTTTCTGGTAAGATTTAATTTTATCCATTAAATAAATACTTTAGCATATTTGTATACACAGAGCATATATTTTTACCTACTCCAATCTTTCTGTGTGGATATAAAAATAAATATACAAGGAGATGATAATGGAGCTACTGACAGATGCTTTGGTACAGCTGCAAAATGAAAATATTTCTCTCTATATATTCATAATCACTCTAGAGATAGAGATCTATAAACCTGCTGAGCTGGTATTTCACTTATGCACTATTTTCTGTCTCCTTCTTAACAAGGGACTCCACATTCCACATATGATCTGCATTTTATTTTAACTACCATGTTCTTGGCTTTGTTCTTGTCATGTCAGATTTATCTTTTAAGAGTCCTTTAATTCACTATGCTTTAATAGTGATTCTCAGCTTCAGACTCTGACTTGCTTTTCTTCCCTTTCAGAAATGTCCTATAATTTTATTTCTTGTTTCCCAAAGTGTGGCTCTCACTCATATTTTCCATGAATAACAACCTTTTCCCAGAGGGAACCATCCTCTAGTTCCACCTAAAAACTGTATTTAAATGCAAATATAATTGCTCCCATTTGCTTAGCTCTGCTTCTCATATTTAGTCTAAACTTTGAGACATTACCAAATGAAACCACAGAAGACTCTGAATAGGCAAAACAATCCTGGGAAAGAACAAACCTGGAGGCATCATGCTCCCTAATTTCAAACTATACTATGAAGCTATAGTCATCAAAACAGTAAGACACTGGCATAAAAACAGATATAAACCAATGGAAAAGACTTGAGAGCCCAGAAATAAACCCTTTCATAGATGGTCAACTGATGTTTGAAAAGTGAGCCAAAAATACTTGATAGGGGAAGTATGGCCTCTTCAATAAATGGTGTTGGGAAACTGGATAACCACATGCAAAGAATCAAATTGGAATTCTGTCTTACATCACTCACCAAAGTTAACTCAAAATGGATTAAAGACTTAAACATGAGCTCTGAAACTATAAAAATCTCAGAAGAAAACATAGGGGGAAAGCTCCCTAATGTTGGTCTTGGAAATGATTTTTTGACTGTGATGCCAAAAGCACAAGCAGCAAAAGCCAGGGTTAAAAAGTGCACTACATCAAAACTACAAAGCTTCTCAGAGCAAAAGAAGCAAGCAAAAAAAAAAAATTAAATAGCAACCTATGGATTGGGAGAAAACTTTTGCAAATCATATATTTGATATGGGGTTTAGATCTATTTAGGGGTTAATATCTATTTAGTATGTTGACCCATTTATATTAAACATATAATATATTAAATTATATAATATTATTACATATAATAGTAAATTATATATTATTATAATTAATAATATAATATAATATATAATAAGTATATAATTTTATAATTATATTATAAAACCCTCAAATATATAAGAGCATATTATTGATATATATTAATCAACATATCATATATTAATATATAATTTATATAACAATTATTATATAATATATGATACAATATATATATTGTATTGTGCTTGCACCTGAATATTAATTAAATTATTAGATTTCTTGTACACACAACCATCTATCCCTATGCCTTTGCTTGCACTGGTTGCTCCATCTGGATATTTGGTTTCTCTTTTGCTACCATGACTCAACTGGTAAAGATACTGGGGCCTGGAGCTTGACTCACCCAAAGTCGCATAGTTAGTAAGGTAATAACTGAGCCTAAAGTCACCTCTGGACTCTTGATTCCCAGGGATTTTTTTTTTTTACCACACGCACTGCCTTTTCAAGGTTCTGCTCAAATAATGCTTTATTTCTGAAGCTTTGTTGAAATCTTCAAATAGAAGTAATCTGTCCCTTCCTTCAGCTCCTACATGTTTAATTTTAAACCTCTAAGGATAGTTATCACTTTCAGTTTTGTATGACAGATGTTTGTGCTCACTTTACCCTCTGGATAGCTAATTCTCTAAGGATTGGAATCCGCTTGATTTCATTTTCATGTCTATCATATTACCCAGGCTTGTATTATTATAGTAGGTGCTCAGCATATATTTGTTAAAATAATTAAGCTTCTTTTGGATTTTGGAAACTCACGACAGCATATAGAAAGCAGCTGCAGCAATATGCCAGTGGCTTCGGGAATTTGTTCAAGCTTTCTACACACTTCAATGGTTCTAGACCTGCAGTGCCCAAAAAAACTTTCTGGAATGATGAGAATGCTTTATATTTGTATTGTCCAATATGGTAACACTAGCCACGTATAGCCATTGGGCATTTTAATGTCTAGTGAGATTGAAATGTTAATTTTATTTAATTTTAATTAAGTTGTATTTAGACAGCTACATGTGCCTAGTGGTTACCATACTAGAGAATGCAGTTTTAGATTGCTTTGGCACCCCATTTTGATAAATCTACTTGTGCTGTTCTTTTGAACTTTGTTATACAATTGCCTGCTTTGTGAGAAATGGTATTATTGTCCAGGCTCTGAGTGCCAAGATTCCACACCTGACCTTCCTCCTTCCCCACTTCTCTCCCCAGGAGAAAGATGAGATTCATAAAACTTTTCCTGAGTATTCCAAACTTCAGGGACCTCCCTTGCCTCAGATTCTGACTACATTGCTAAAGAATAGATGTAATGCTTAGATGGTATATGTCATTTATGCTGTTTTGAATTTTAGTATTTCTAAAATAGATTATAAACTACTTGAGGGCAAAGACCATGCCCATATCTTCTGATTTGTATTTCTCTGATAATGAGTGATGTTGAGCATCTTTTCATGTGTTTGTTAGCCATCTGTATGTCTTCTTTGGAGAAATGTCTGTTTAGATCTTTGGCCCATTTTTTGATTGGGTCATTTATTTTTCTGGAATTGAGCTGCAGGAGTTGCTTATATATTTTTGAGATTAATCCTTTGTCTGTTGCTTCATTTGCTATTATTTTCTCCCATTCTGAAGGCTGTCTTTTCACCTTGCTTATAGTTTCCTTTGTTGTGCAAAAGCTTTTAATTAGGTCCCATTTGTTTATTTTTGCTTTTATTTCCAACATTCTGGGAGGTGGGTCACAGAGGATCTTGCTGTGATTTATGTCAGAGAGTGTTTTGCCTATGTTCTCCTCTAGGAGTTTTATAGTTTCTGGTCTTACATTTAGATCTTTAATCCATTTTGAGTTTATTTTTGTGTATGGTGTTAGAAGGTGTTCTAGTTTCATTCTTTTACAAGCGGTTGACCAGTTTTCTCAGCACCACTTGTTAAAGAGGTTGTCTTTTTTCCATTGTATCATCCCTGATGCCAAATATGGTGTCAGTTATATCGCAAATATCTATAAATATTGATCAGTTGAAGGTAGCAAAAGGGGATTTGATAAGCAGCAAAGGACAGTACCTGAGACACAGGGAAGGCTTGTTGATATCTGGTGCTGTGGTAAACAACCTGCCTGCCAAAGCAGGAGACGTGGGTTTGAACCGGGTTAATGCTCTGGAGTAGGAAATGGCAACCACTCCAGTATTCTTGCTTGGAAAATTCTATGAGCAGAGGAGCCTGGCAGGTTATAGTCCATGGGGTCACAAAGAGTTGGACATGATGAGTGACTGAGCATACATGCCTGTATGCATGCACGCACTAAAAACTAAAGGATTTTAGAAATTATTTTTTTATTCCCGTAATTGTTTTTGCAAATGCCACTTAGTATTATTTTCCAGTCATCTAAGGAGCTCAACTCACAAACACCAAAAAAATTCAGAGAAATTTTTTTCTGAGTACCCATGTGGCAAAAACTATGCTATCCATTTGAATGTATTCCTTTTTAATAGCGTCTCCTATCAAAGGAACTTTCTAACCACATTTATGAGCTGCATTTTAGAGTATTTACTGGGAAATTGAGAGGTTGCTAGATGTGCATAACAGTACATTTGGTGGAACCAAAATTAGAATTTGGCTGTATGTTTGTTCAAAAACCTCCCCTAGATGGTCTTGATCACGTACGAGGCTATGCTTTTTTGGTGGATGAGGAAATTCAGGCCAAGGCGTTAGAGTTAGTTCACCTTTCCCTCTTTCTTAAGCACCTAAATTATATGTTAGCAAGACTGGGCTCTTGTAGGAATCCAGATAATGGCAAAATTCCTGCTGACCACACCCTGTGTGAGACCACAGTGAGATTGTAAGGGGCTCTGGCAAGAGAACTTAGGAAATGAATGATAGCTGCAAAGTTAGAAGGCCCAACCCTGGAATTCTCTCTCCTGCAGAGCCACACTGCCTGACTGACTGCATGCCAACCACTGGCTCCCAGTACCCAAAATATGAGAAGAAAATAAGGAAACCAGGAGGGAGTTGTCCTTGTGGGACAGGAATTTCAGCTGGCAATTGTTAATCACATTTTTCCAACTCTTTTGACATGTGTTATATAAGGGAACCGATTCCAAGAACAAACAATTAAATGCTCTGACTACAAGGGTGTAAATATAGAGTAAGTTGGAGCTGACTTTTCCTTTTAGGGCTTCCCTGGTGGTTCAGACTGTAAAGAATCTGCCTGCTATGCCAGAGACTCTGGTTCAAACCCTGGGTCAGGAAGATCCCCTGGAGAGGAGAACGGTGACACACTCCAGTATTCTCGCCTGGAGAATTTCATGGACAGAGGCATCTGGGGGCTATAGTCCATGGGTTGCAAAGAGTTGGACATGACTGAGTGACTAACACTTCCACTTTTTTCCTTTTAACTTCTTAATTATGTAGGATGGATTTATTTAAGCAATTTGTTTTTTACCTCTATGAAGCAGCAAATCAGGTATTTTATTCCCATCTATTGTTCATTTTTATTTCTGCTAATTTTTATATGTTTAAAGTGTTTACAATTTGTTGAAAATACTTATGAATCATATGCACACATGCATATGTACAATAAATCATTTTTATAGGATCAATTAAATCTGACATTCTTTTTTTTTTGGATTTGAGGTTGTTACTTTTGAGTCAACTGTTATGTTTGTTTGCTTTTTAACTTTTAATTTTGTATTTGGGTATAGCCAATTAACAAAAACATTGTGATAGCTTCGGGTGAACAGCAAAAGGACTCAGTCATACATATACATGTATCCATTTTCCCCCAAACTCCCCTCAAATCTGGCACTCTTTTGTAGCTTACTGTGGTTCAAAATTTCAAGACCTTAGTCCTGTTTGAGTTACAACTTGATACTCACAAAATAGGTGGCTCAAAGGTAAAAGTTTGGTTTAAAGTCCTTTGACAGATACATCTAGATTTAGTTACACATAACATGGGGGAAATAACTTTTGTCTCATTCCCATTCATGTCAAGAGTAATGAAAAAAATACAGTTGGTTGCATGTGCCCAGTGTCTAAATAAGATCACATTGATCTGGTAAAATGCTGATGAAGCCTAAATTATACTCCTATTTTCTGCTACTTGCCTTAATTCCAAGTTCATACATACCATTTCAACTTTGTGTCAAATAGTCTTCTCAAACTTAACATGTCTGAAAAATGACTCTTGACTCCCACACTCCTGGAACTTGCTCTTTCCCCAGCCATCCCCAATTCAGTCAATAGCATCATTATTCACCTTATTGGTCATTCTACAAGTTTTGACACGTGTATATATTTCTATAAGCACTACCACAGATAAGATATAGAATAGTTTCAATGAAGAACATTTAGGTTGTTTCTGGTGATTATAAATAGAGCTGCTATAAACCTTCATATGTGTACTTTTGAATGAACATATATTTTCCCTTCTTTCTGGGTAAATACTCAGGAGTAGAGTCATTAAGTTGCATGGTAAGTATATATTTAATGTATATATTAACTTCAGAAGAAACTTCCAAACTTTTTCAGAATAGTTGCACTATTTTATATTCCCACCAGTGATGACTTCCCAGGTGACCCTAGTAGTAAAGAACATGCCTACCAATGCAGGAGACGTAAAAGACGTGGGCTTGATCCCTGGGTCAGGAAGATCCCTTGAAGAAAGGAATGGCAACCTACTCCAGTGTTCTTGCCAGGTGAATCCCATAGACAGAGGAGTTGGTAGGCTACAGTCTATAGGGTCGCAAAGTCAGACATGACTGAAGTGACTTAGCATGCAGTGATGTATGAGAGATTCATTTCTCCCTGAGCTCACCAGCATTTGTATTGACATTAGTTTTTATTTTAGCTGGTCTGATAGATATGCAGTGATAACTCTTGTGGCTTTAATTTGCATTTCCCTTATAGTTAAAGATGTTAACCATTTTTTCATATGCTTATTTGCCATCTGTATACTCTCTGAAGCTATACTGTGTTATTGAAGGATCCAAATCTTTTGCCTTTTTCTTCTTCTTCTTTTTTTTGGCTTTCAGGATCTTAAATTTCTGACCATGGATTAATTCCCTCCCCTTGGCAGTGAAAACACGAAGTCCTAACCACTGGACTGCCAGGGAATTCCCTTGCTATTTTCTAATTACATTGTTTTCTAACTGCTGAGTTCAGAAAGTTTTTAAAAATAGTCTGAATATAAGTACTTCGTTGGTTATATTTTTAGAGCAGTTTAGGATTTTTTTAGAGCAGTTTTAGGTTCACAGCAAAATCGAACAGAAGATACAGAGATTTCCCATATACTCCCTGTGCCCGCCCCCCTCCACGCCCAACTTCTTCTACATCAACTTCCTCCCTCAGAGTGGAACGTTTTGTTACAATTAATGAACTTACACCAATACATCATAATCACCAAAAATCCATAGTTTACAATAGGATACACTCTTGGTGTTGTACATTCTATGGGTTTGGGCAAAGGTGTAATGATATGTATCCATTTTTATAGTATCACATAGAATCGTTACATCTATGCACACCAAGTTACTTCTGTTATGTCCAACTCTGTGAAACCCTATGGACCGTAGCCCACCAGTCTCCTCGGTCCATGGGATTCTCTAGGCGAGAATACTGGAGTGGGTCGCCGCATCCTCCTCCAGGGTATCTTCCTGACCCAGAGATCGAATCTGCATCTTTTACTTCTAACCTGCATTGGCAGGCGAGGTTTTTTTTTTTTTTTTTTTTTTTTTTTTTACCACTAGCACCACCTGAAAAGCCCTAAAAATCCTAAAAATAGTGCTCCACCTCTTCATTCTTCTTCCCTAACACTGGGCCATCACTGATCTTTTTACCGTCTCCATGGTTTTGCCTTTTCTAGAATTGTCCTGTAGCTGGAATCATATGAGAGCTAGCCGTCTCTAACTGGCTTCTTTAATTTGTAATACACCTTTAAGATTTTTTCCATGTCTTTTAATGGCTTGATAGCTCATCTCTTCTTAGTTCTGAATAATAATGCGTTGAATGAATTTACCTCTGTTTACCCATTTGCTCACTGAAGGACATCTTGTCCTTCCAGGTTTTGACAATCTGAATAAAGCTACTATAAACATCTGTATGCAGGGTTTTATGTGCACATAAATTTGTGAGAAACTGCCGTAATGTTCCAAAGTGGCTGTACCATTTTGCATTCCCCATCAGCAATAAATGAGAGAATTCATCTTGCTCCACATCCTCACCAGCATTTGGTGTTTTCAATGTTCTAGATTTTACATGTTTAGTGGTTTGTCATTGTTGTTTTAACTCACATTTCCATGATGACATATGATGTAGAACGTCTTTTCATGTGTTTATTTGCCCTCTGTTATCTTCTTTGATGAGTTATCTGTTAGGGTCTTTGGACTATTTTTTAAATTGTTTTCTTACTGTTGAGTTTTAAGAGCTCTTTGTATATTTTGAATAACGGTGTTTTATTAGATGTGCCTTTGCAAGTATTTTCTCCCGTTTGTGTGACTTGTCTTTTCATTTTTTTGACATTGTCTTCTGTAAAGCAAAAAATTTTTAATGTTAATGAAGTCCAGTTTCTCAACTATTTCCTTCATAGATCATGCCTTTTGTGTTGTATGTAAAAAGTCATTGCCATACCCAAGTCTAGGTTTTTTCCTATATGTTGACTTCTAAGAGTTTTATGATTTTGCATTTTACATTTAAGACTGTGATCCTCTTAAAGTTATTCTTGTAGAGGGTGTAAGCTCTATGTCCAGATTTATTTTTGCATGTGGATGGCCAGTTGTTCCAGCATCATCTGTTAAAAAGACTATTCTCCATTGCATTTTTTTTTTTTTTCTCCTTTGTCAAAGATCAGTTGACTATATTTATGTGGATCTATTTCTGGTCTCTGTATTTTGTTCCATTGATCTATTTGTCTGTTCTTTCATTATCTGTTCTTTCATTAAAATCACACTGTCTAGATTACTGCAGCTTAAAGTCTTAAAGTTGAATGTTGTCAGTCTTCCAACTTTGTCCTTCTTCAATATTGTGTCAGCTATTTTGGATGTTTTGCCTTTCCATATATACTTTATTTTATTTTGCCATGCCATGCAACACGTGGGATCTTTGTTCCCTGACCAGGAATTGAACCCATGCCCCCTGCATTGGAAGCACAGAGTCATAACCACTGGACCACCAGGGAAGTCCCCACACAGACTTTAGAGTCAGTTTGTTGATAATCTCACAACTTTCTGGGATTTCGATTGGGATTTCTTTGAATCTATAAACCAGTTTGGGAAGAACTAATATCTTGACAATATTGGGTCCTTCTGTCCACAAACATAGACTATATCTCAACTTGATTTTATTTTTATACCTTTCATCAGAGTCTTATAGTTTTCTTTATATAGATCTTATACACAGTGTATTAGATTTATACCCATGTATTTCATTTAAGGGAGTGCTATTGTGTTTGTAATTTCAAGTTCCATTAGTTCATGACTGGTACATAGGAAAACACTCAACTTTTGTTTATTAACCTTATATCCTACAGCCTTGCTATAGTTGCTTATTTGTTCCAGAATTTTTGTTTGTTTGTTAATTCTTTTGGCTTTCTACATACAGAATCATGTCACCTGCAAGCAAAGACAGTTCTCTGTCTTTCTTCCCACTTGATACACTTCTCTTTCCTTGTCCTGTTGCATTAACTGAGACATACAGTACAAAAGCTTTTAAGTTTAATTAGGTCCATTTGTTTATTTTTGCTTTTATTTCCATTAATCTGGGAGGTGGGTCATAGAGGATCTTGCTGTAATTTATGTCGGAGAGTGTTTTGCCTATGTTCTCCTGGAGTTTTATAGTTTCTGGTCTTATATTTAGATCTTTAATCCATTTTGAGTTTATTTTTGAGTGTGGTGTTAGAAAGTGTTCTAGTTTCATTCTTTTACAAGTGGTTGACCAGTTTTCCCAGCACCACTTGTTAAAGAGGTTGTCTTTTTTCCATTGCATATTCTTGCCTCCTTTGTCAAAGATAAGGTGCCCATAGGCTCGTGGATTTATCTCTGGGCTTTCTATTTTGTTCCATTGATCTATATTTCTGTCTTTGTGTCAATACCATACTGTCTTGATGACTGTGACTTTGTAGTAGAGCCTGAAGTCAGGCAGGTTGATTGCTCCAGTTCCATTCTTCTTTCTCAAGATTGTTTTGGCTGTTTGAGGGTTTTTGTGTTTCCATACAATTTGTGAAATTATTTGTTCTAGTTCTGTGAAGAATACCGTTGGTAGCTTGATAGGGATTGCAGTGAATCTATAGATTGCTTTGGGTAGTATACTCATTTTTACAATATTGATTCTTCCAATCCATGAACACGGTATATTTTGCCGTCTATTTGTATCTTCTCTGATTTCTTTCATCAGTGTTTTATAATTTTCTATATATAGGTGTTTTGTTTCTTTAGGTAGATATACTCCTAAGTATTTTATTCTTTTTGTTTTAATGGTGGTGCACAACAAAGGAAACTAGAAGCAAGGTGAAAAGACAGCCTTCAGAATGGGAGAAAATAATAGCAAATGAAGCAACAGGCAAAGGATTAATCTCAAAAATATACAAGCAACTCCTGCAGCTCAATTCCAGAAAAATAAGTGACCCAATCAAAAAATGGGCCAAAGAACTAAACAGACATTTCTCCAAAGAAGACATACAGATGGCTAACAAACACATGAAAAGATGCTCATCAGAGAAAAGATCACTCATCAGAGAAATGCAAATCAAAACCACAATGAGGTACCATTACACGCCAGGATGGCTGCTATCCAAAAGTCTACAAGCAATAAATGCTGGAGAGGGTGTGGAGAAAAGGGAACCCTCTTACACTGTTGGTGGGAATGCAAACTAGTACAGTCACTATGGAGAACAGTGTGGAGATTCCTTAAAAAACTGGAAATAGAATTGCCATATGACCCAGCAATCCCACTCCTGGGCATATACACTGAGGAAACCAGAACTGAAAGAGACATGTGTACCCCAGTGTTCATTGCAGCACTGTTTATAATTGCCAGGACATGGAAGCAACCTAGATGCCCATCAGCAGATGGATGGATAAGGAAGCTGTGGTACATATACACCATGGAATATTACTCAGCCATTAAAAAGAATTCATTTGAATCAGTTCTAATGAGATGGGTGAAACTGGAGCCCATTATACAGAGTGAAGTAAGCCAGAAAGATAAAGAACATTACAGCATACTAACACATATATATGGAATTTAGAAAAATAGTAATGATAACCCTATATGCAAAACAGAAAAAGAGACACAGATGTACAGAACAGACTTTTGGACTCTGTGGGAGAAGGCAAGGGTGGGATGTTTCGAGAGAACAGCATCAAAACATGTATATTATCTAGGGTGAAACAGATCACCAGCCCAGGTTGGATGTATGAGACAAGTGCTCGGGCCTGGTGCACTGGGAAGACCCAGAGGGATTGGGTGGAGAGGGAGGTGGGAGGGGGGTTCAGGATGGGGAACACATGTAAATCCATGGCTGATTCAAGTCAATATATGGCAAAAACCACTATAATATTGTAAAGTAATTAGCTTCCAACTAATAAAAATAAATGGAAAAAAAATACAGTACAATGTTGAAAAGGAGTGCTGGGACGGGCCATCCTTGCCTTGTTCCTAATTATGACGTTATCTGTAAGGTATTTTTTGTAGATATTCTCTATCAAGTTGAAGTTTCCTTCTATTTCAAGTTTACTGAAGATTTTTGTCATGAATGGGTATTAGATTTTGTCAAACACTGTTTCTGCATCTATTGGTTTGATCATGTGCCTTTTCTTCTTTAGCTTGTTGATGTGATGGATTACATTAATGTATTTTCAATGTTGAACCAGCCTTGCATAACTAGGATAAATCACACATGGTCACAGTGTATAATTCTTTTTATGCATTGTTGAATTCAATGTGTTATTATTTTGTTGAGGATTTTTGCCTCTATTTTCATGGGAGATAATGGTTTGTAAACTTTTTGTAATTTATTTGGTAGTCAGAAACTGCTGGCCTCATAGGATGAGTTAAGAAGTATTTCCTCTGCTTCTCTTTTCTGAAAGAAATTGTAGTGAATTGGTATAATTTCTTCCCTACAAGGTTAGTAGAATCCACCAGTGAACCCATCTGGGTCTGGTGCTGTTTTTTGGAAAGTTATTAATTATTGATTAAGATTTTTGAAAGATATACATCTACTTGGATTGTTTATTTCTTCTTCTGTGAGTTTTGGCTGATTGTGTCCTTCAAGGAAATATTCTATGTCATCTAGATTATAAAATTTGTGGCCATTGAGCTGTTCATAGTATTTCTTTATTATCCTTTTAATATCCATGAGATCTGCTTATTTTGAATTTCTTCTTTTTCTAATTTTCTAACATAGAAGCTTAGATTATGATTTTAGATCTTTCTTCTGTTCTAATATATACATTCAATGCTATAAATTCCCCCACTAAGCATCGCTTTCTATTGAGATATTTTCAAATTCAGAGATTTTTTTTTCCCTCAGCAGTGTCCAGTCTACTTATAAGCCCCTCAAAGTCATTTTTCCTTTCTGTTACAGTGTTTGTTTTAATCACAACCATTTCTTCTTGGTTCTTTCATAGAGTTTCCATCTCTCATCTTAATTTGTCCATCTATTCTTGTAGATTGTCTACTTTATCATTAGATTCCTTAGCATATTAATCATAGTTCCTATAATTCCTGATCTAATAATTCCAACACCCCTGCCATATCTGAATTTGGTTCTGAGACTCGCTCTATCTCATCGAACTGTGTATTTTGCTTTTCATTGTGACTTGTAGTGTTTCCCTGATAGCTGGACATGATGTACTAAGTAAAAAGAAGTACTGTAAATTGGCCTTTAGTGATGTGGTAAGGTGTGATGGGGGAGGGAAAGCATACTGTAATCATGATTAACTTTTAGGCTTTTAGTGAACCTGTGCTTCTGGACACAAGTGCTTATCAGTTCATGAACTCCCCCCCACCCCCCACCGCAACCCCCACTGCCAGCTACTTCCCTTAGGTCCTACCAGATGGCTAGAATGGGCTGGAGTTGGGTATTTCCCTTCCCCAAGGTCAGTTAGGCTCTGATAAAACACCAGCAGGTTAGGTTCTAGCTAAATAGTTTCTCCTGAGGACAGGCCTTGTTAAGAAGAATAGAATGTTCCATTGTGCTTCAAAATGATTCCTTTTTTCCTTCCCTGGCCAGAAGCACAACAGGATTTTTCTTTGATATGCACTCTAAGCACCTGATTGAGTTCTTAGAGGGAAAACCCACAAAAATGTGAAGCCCTCCACATAACAGGGGGATCTTCCTGTAGTTTTTCTCTCTCAGCGTCATTCACACTGAGCCTACAATAATTTGTCATTGGCAGTTCAGGTTTCTCTATCCTGCACTGGTTCCCATGGAGATTTTTGCTTGCGAGTTTCTGTTCTGGCAAGTTGTGCTTCCCTGTGTTTGTCTGTCCATTTCTTCAATCTGTGGGCAGCAGTTTGCCCTGTGACCTCACTGCTCTTAAAGATCTAAGGAGAGTGGTTGAACTTTCAGTTGGTCAGTTGTCTCCTTCTTAGGCTGGAGAAGCGACTTCCAAGTTCCTTACCCACTGGATTGGTTGTGCTCTGTTTTTAATCCTCTAAGCTGTGTTTCTCAGGCAGCAGAAATCCTTAATTCTAATGAAGTCCAATTTTTCAATATTTTCTTTAATGGATCAAGCTTTAGTGTGTTGTATCTAAGAAATCTTTGCCTAATTCAAGGTCACAAAGATTTTCATCTGTTTTCTTCTAGCAGAGTAATTTTTTTTAAAGTGTAAATTAGATCACATCACTCCCTTGCTTAAAACTCTGCAAGGCTTTTCCCTCACATTTAAAATAAAATTGAAACTCTGGGTTTAAACTTACAAAGGCCTGTATGGTCTGGCCTTAGACTTCTTTGACCTTTCATTCTACCCCTTTCTCCGTTGTTCACTCTGCTCCAGCCGCATTTGCTTTCTTACTGTTCCATATACCCTACTGGAGCTCTTTTACTTGCTGTACCTTTGCTTGGATTACATTCCTCTTAGAATTTCATATGGCTCACTTATCAACACTGAGGACTGCTCAAATACTACATCCTGGGGAGCTCCCTTATACCAGTCTATTTAAATTGAGTCCCCCTTTCATTTGCAATTTCATTACCTCTCTTTATCTCATTGCATTTATCACTACTTGCAACTATTTTATTTGATGATTTGTTTTTTGCTTCTTTGTGCCTCTAAAATGTAAGTTCTTTGAGGGTTATAAGTTCTGTTCTGTTTACTACTGTATTACCCAAATCAAGAGCAATGTCTGGCACAGAGCAGATGCTCAATGAATTCCATGTTAATAAAACTATACCTTAAAGCTCAACATTCAGAAAACTAAGATCATGGCATCCAGTCCCATCACTTCATGGCAAATAAATGGGGAAACAGTGGAAAGAGTGCCTGACTTTATTTTTCTGGGCTCCAAAATCACTGCAGATGGTGATTGCAGCCATGAAATTAAAAGATGCTTACTCCTTGAAAGGAAAGTTATGACCAACCTAGATAGCATCGTAAAAGGCAGAGGCATTATTTTGTCCACAAAGGTCTGTCTAGTCAAGGTTATGGTTTTTCCAGTAGTCATGTATGGATGTGAGAGTTGGACTGTGAAGAAAGCTGAGCACCAAAGAATTGATGCTTTTGAGCTGTGGTGTTGGAGAAGACTCTTGAGAGTCCCTTGGACTGCAAGGAGATCCAACCAGTCCATCATAAAGGAGATCAGTCCTGGGTGTTCATTGGAAGGACTGATGTTGAAGCTGAAACTCCAATACTTTGGCCACCTGATGCGAAGAGCTGACTCACTTGAAAAGACCCTGATGCTGGGAAAGATTGAGGAAAAGAGGAGGAGGGGACGACGGAGGATGAGATGGTTGGATGGTATCACCGACACAATGGACATTGGTTTGGATGGACTCTGGGAGTTGGTGATGGACAGGGAGGCCTAGCATGCTGTGGTTCATGGGGTCGCAAAGAGTCGGACACGACTGAGCAACTGAACTGAACTGAAAAACTATATCTAATATCCTGGGAAACTCCAAATACGGATTTGAGGATAAGGGAGAGAGTAAGATTGGGACAGGGTGGGGCTTGTTTTGAAGCATAAGAAGAATGGAAGACTTCAGATGGACCACATAGAGAGAGGAAGCCTACTGAGCAAGACACAGCCAGTTCTCAGACATGTTGACCCCTGCATGATTCCCTCACCTAAACAGAACCCAAGAATAGATCTATAGCAGCTAAAGTTCATTGTTTTCCTCTAGGGCAAGAGCTATCTCAGGATCTTGAGCTTAGGGTAATTTTAGGGGGCCTCTGAGCTTCAAATTGTATTGCCGCCCATGTAATTATTGACAGGGATGACATCTTTCAAATTAAATTAAAGTTAAAAGTTTTAACATGAGAATAGATACATAACTCAATGGAATAAGATTGAGAGTCTACAAACAAACAGTTGCATGTTTGTTGGCAGCTGGTTTTCTGGCGTGCCAGGACAATCGAGTGGGAAAAGAATAGCATTTCTGACAGAGTGGTGGAACAACTCACATGCAAAAGAATGAAGTTGGACCCCTATCTCAAACCATTCACAAAAATTAACTCAAAATGAATCACAGACCTAAATGCAACACATATGCATGAGTGCTAAGTCATTTCAGTTGTGTCCGACTTTTTGTGACCCTATGGACTGCAGCCCACCAGGCTTCTCTGTTCATGGGGATTCTCCAGACAAGAATACTGGAGTGGATTGCCGTGCCCTCCTCCAGAGGAATCTTCCCGGCCCAGGGATCGAATCCTTGTCTCTTAGGTCTCCTGTATTGGCAGCTGGGTTCTTTACCACTAGTACCACCTGGAAAGCTCCCATAGGACCTACTGTAGGGCTCCCCTGGTGGTTCAGTGGTAAAGAAAAACTCCTGCCAATGCAGGAGACACAGGTTTAACCCCTGGTCTGGGAAGATCCCACATGCTGTGGAGCAACGAAGCCCATGTGCCTCAACTACTGAGCCTGTGCTCTAGAACCTGGGAGCCACAACTACTGAGCCCATGTGTCACAGCCTCTGAAGCCCATGTGCCCTAAAACCTGTGCTCCCAACAAGAGAAGCCACTGCAGTGAGAAGCCTGCACTGCTACTCGAGAGGAGCCTTTGCTCACTGCAACTAGAGAAAAGCCTATGCAACAACGAGGACCCAGCACAGCCAAAATAAATAAATAAATGTTATAATTTTTTATTAAAGATGGACAATACCTAGTATCAGTGAGGATATGAAGAAGATGGAACCCTTATTAATTGCTGGTTGGAATGTAAAATATTTCAACCACTTTGGAAACATTTTGGCAGTTCCTTAAATGGTTAAATATAGAGTTACCATATGACCCAGCAATTCCACTCCGAAGTATATACCTAAGAGAAATGAAAACATATGCCCACACGAAAAATTGTATGTGAATATTTAAAGCAATGTTATTCATAATATCCAAAAAGCGAAAACAACTCAAATGATCAACTAATGAATGGATTTTAAAATGTGGTATATTCATACAGAGGAATATTATTCACCCACTTAAAAAGAATAAAGTAGTTGTACATGCCTCAACCTGAGTGAGTCCTGAAAACATTATGCTAAATAAAAGGAACCAGTCACAAAAGACCATGTATTATATAATTCTATTTATGTGAAATGTCCATGCTAGGTAAATCTATGTAGAAAGAAACTAGATTAGTGATTGCCTAGGACTGGGTCAGAAGTACTGGGGGGTTGGGGAAGTGATAGCTAAAGGGTATGGGGATTTTTTTCTAGGGGAACAAAAATTTTAAAATTAGATTGCTATGATTGTTGCACAACCCTGTGAACTTACTAAAAGCCGTGGAATTGTATACAACAGTAAGTGCATGTTGTGTGAGTTATAGATAAAACATAATGCTCCCCTTGAATACCTTAACTCACAGCCAGGTAAAAAATCCAAACACATCCACTGAGAAATTTAGGGGATTCCCTGGGGGTCCAGTGGTTAGGAATACATCTGTTAATGCAGTGGACATGGGTTTAATCCCTTGTCCAGGAAGATCCCACATGCCATAGGACGACTAAGCACATGAGCTACAGTTACTGAAGCCCAAGCACCTAGAGCCTGTGCTTTGCAATGAGAAGCCACAGTAAGGGGAGGCTAATGCATTGCAACTAAAGAGTAGACCCCCTGCTTGCCTCAACTAGAGAAAGCCCGCAGGCAGCAATGAAGACTCAGCACAGCCAAAAATAAATACATAAATTTTTTAAAATTGAAATTCAAAGCACTGCAGGGTCCAGCAAGGCAAAACAAGCCACTGTGCCTAGTATTTTTTAAATTAATTTATTTTGATTGGAGGATAATTACAATATTGTGATGGTTTTTGCTATACATCAACATGAATCAGCCACAGATTTACATGTGTTCCCCCCACCTCCTGAACCCGCCTCCACCCTCCCTTCCTTTCCCATCCCTCTGGGTTGTCCCAGAGCACTGGATTTGGGTGCTCTGCTTCATGCATTGAACTGGTACTGGTCATCTATTTTACATATGGTAATGTACATGTTTCAATGCTATTCTCTCAAATCATCCCACCCTCACTTTCTCCACTGAGTCCAAAAGTCTGTTCTTTATATGAGTGTCCCCCTGCTGCCCTGCATGTAGGACTGTCAGTACCATCTTTCTAAATTCCATATATATATATATATATATATATATATATATATACACACACACATTAATATACTGTATTTGTCTTTCTTTTTCTGACTTACTTCACTCTGTGTAATAGGTTCCAGGTTCATCCACCTCATTAGAACTGAATCAAATGCATTCCTTTTTATAGCTGAGTAATATTCCATTGTGTGTATGTACCATAACTTCTTTATCCATTCATCTGCCAAAGGACATCTAGGTTGCTTCCATGTCCTAGGTATTGTAAATAGTGTTGCAACAAACATTGGGGTACATGTGCCTTTTTCACTTCTGGTTTCCTCAGTATGTATGCCCAGAAATGGGATTGTTGGGTTGTATGGAAGTTCTATTCCCAGTTTTTTAAGGAATCTCCACACTGTCTCCATAGAGGCTGAACCAGTTTACATTCCCATCAACAGTGTAAGAGGGTTCCCTTTTCTCTATACCCTCTCCAGTATTTACTGTTTGTAGACATTTTGATGATGACCATTCCGACTGACATGAGATGATACCTCATTGTGGTTTTTATTTGCATTTCTTTAATAATGCCTGATGTTGAGCATAATTTCATGTGTTTATTAGCTATCTGTATGTCTTCTCTGGGGAAATGTCCGGTTAGGTCTTTTGCCCACTTTTTGACTGGGTTGTTCGTTTTTCTGGTATTGAGCTGCATGAGCTGCTTGTATATTTTGGAGGTTAATTCTTTGTCAGTTGTTTCATTTGCTATTATTTTCTCCCATTCTGAGGGCTGTCTTTTCACCTTGCTTATAGTTTCCTTCACTGTCGTGCCCAGTATTGAAGGGAATTTTTCAGAGGTGATTTTTAAACTGAGATACCATGGACAAGTAGGACAATGAAAGAAGAACAGTGTATATAAAGGCACAAAATCACTGGAGTGCTCAGGGTATTTGGGGAATTGTAAATTCATTTGGCAAAAGGGTGCATTTCTAGGAGAATGGTGAGAAATTAGTAAGAATGACAAAGAAAGTTAGGCTGAAGGAAACTTTATGACATTTTAGGAAATCCCAACATTATTTTACAGGTAAAGGAAAGGCAGGCAAAAGAGACAGTAACTCTGCAAACAGTGCTGGAGGGGCTGAGCAAGGAGACCTTGGGGGAGGGAAACCAGTTCAGAGGCTCTTACCCAAAACGACAAGGGCGGTAACACCGGGAAGGTTAGCTGGACTGTGCTCAAGAAGCATTATTGAGATAGATTGCCAGAATGTGTAGAGTGGGTTTATTCATATGAGAGTTATGGAGGAATCTGAGCTGATGGCTGGAGAGTCTAATGCCAAAGGCAAAATGGCTGGAGACACAATTCTCTGTAATACAAATGTGGGTGAGAGCTGGTTTGGCAGGAGGATAACGTGTGTGATTTTGAACATGTTGTGTATGCTTCAGGTGCCTACAGGACATCCAGGTGGAGTGTCCAGATGGTTGGAAATATGTGTCTAGAGCTCAGGAGAGCTATCTGGGCTAAGACACAGATTTGGGTGTCTTTACGTCTGTAGGTGGATGAAATGTCCAAGGGAAGTATATGGTGTCAAAGCAAGAGGGGCCTCAGTGTGGGGCCCATTTAAGATGCAGGCAGTGGAGAAGAGCTGGCAAGAGAGACAGAGGAGGAAGAAGATGAGAGAAGAGGGAAGGGTAGTGTGGAAACCTGAAGGAGGATTGGAGCCAGCCCTGGGGAAAGCGAAGAGGAAGAAAGGAAGGAGACCGAGGGATTTTCCTGGTGGTCCAGTGGTTAAGACGCCACACTCCCAGTGGAGGTGGCCTGGGTTCAATATCTGGTCAGGGAACTAGATCCCATATGCTGCAACTAAGACCCAGTACAACCAAATTATAAACAGAGAGAGAGAAAGGAGGCTGAGAACATACCGAAAATGGGTATTGAATTGATCAAGACAGGGAGACTGGGAGCAGGAGGGCATTAGCATCAGTGGAGCTGAGTAATTGCTGCTATGGATCAAACGGGTAAGCAGAGCCAAGGGAGAAAGTCGGAGCACACTTGCTGTCTCTATGATCTTGCCTAGAGTTGGTCTTCTTTAAGTCATGTTTTGAATTTTTGGCTATGTTATACAGATCTTCAATGATAAGCAAGCAGTCACTTACTTTAAATTGTTTGAGAATGCTGTCAGCAAAAAATGCCTTTGAAAGTTTACAGAACCTCTCCTGCTTGAAGTTCATTTTGTTAGAATAAGAATAATAACATAGACATTGAAATACGCTAAAGAATTCTTTTTTTGTTGTTAACATTCATCTAATTGTTTCTCTACTCCTTTTTCTGCTGTCTTCTTGCAAATCCCTCTGCACTTGGGGGCCTGGCTTGTATAACTTTTAATTATGCGCAGCTTGGAGGCAGATGCTACCTATGGAGGTATTTTGCCTCATGTAGCCACTCTCGTGGGAATGAACTCCACCAGATGAGATATGACAAGACTGC
This sequence comes from Muntiacus reevesi, assembly GCF_963930625.1. Classification (NCBI taxonomy): domain Eukaryota; kingdom Metazoa; phylum Chordata; class Mammalia; order Artiodactyla; family Cervidae; genus Muntiacus; species Muntiacus reevesi. Next base: position 77,062,760 of record NC_089253.1, on the reverse strand, counting down.
TTCATGTGCTTCCTGAAGATCAGAGTGACCAATTTGCTTATGAAAAAGCTTCATTTCCAGAAGACTAACTTATGATGGTATTAATATAGCACCATTCGGGGATGAAGTTTTTTAAAATGTGGCTCCTTGTGGCCTAACCTAGACTCAAACACAGATTTGCTGTGTGACCTTGGCCAAGTCATTGTAACTTTCTATCCTCAATCTCGTCACCTACATAATCAAGTAGTTAAATAAGAACCAGTGCTTCTTTAGTTTAGTTGATGACCAGCATCTCCTGGGGTTCTTGTTAATTATATAAATTCCAGGCCCTACCCCATGTGGTGCTAGTGGTAAAGAATCCACCTCCCAACGCAGGAGACATGAGACATGGGTTCAATCCCTGGGTTGGGAAGATCCCCTGGAGGAGGACGTGGAAACCCACTCCAGTCTTCTTGCCTGGAGAATCCCATGGACAGGGTAACCTGGTGGGTTATAGTCCATAGAGTTGCACAGAGTTGGACACTACTGAAGCAACTTAGCATGCACACATGTACCCTAGTCCCACTGGATCAGAGTCTCTGGGGGAGGAGCTAGGGATGTCGTGGGTCTAAAGGTGCTCCCAGCCCTCTGATTCCATCTTTCTATGATGCTGGTTTATATTAGGGCAGAAGCCTGGGTGAGCTGGAAATTCCCCTTTTGGGCCCAGCTGGAGTGTCACTTTTGGAAGGTTTGCTGGCGGTGGTGGGTAGAAACATGGATAACGGTAGCCATTTTTTAAAAATTTATTTTTATTAGTTGGAGGCTAATTACTTCACAACATTGCAGTGGGTTTTGTCATACATTGACATGAATCAACCATGGATTTACATGTATTCCCCATCCCAATAGCCTTTTATATGTGGGCCATTTGTATGTATATAGGGCACCTCAGCCTAAGAAAGAAGCAGCAAAACAGTGACTCCTTCACTTCTATCTTTCCTTCCTCTGTGAACCCCAGAAATGTGCCTTTAGGGAAATGAGCCCTGGGGCACAGCAGGAAAGGCTTCTGAAGGAATGAGCAATGTTTTTCTAAATGATGGTGTTGTCCTTTGAAAACACAGTGATGTCATTCAGTATTCTTCTTCCAAAGAGAGAGACTGTTCTTTTGGTATTTCAGCTCGTTTAGAATGGTGTCACTCATTAGGGTCTCCCAAAGCCGCCATTCAGAATAGAATCTTTAAGTGCCCACTTAAGTGCCATGAAGCCATTACAACAGGCATCGTTTCCACTCTGTCTAAGCTTTCCATCAGAGTGCACAAACACATCAAAGGGCAGACAAACAGAGCTGCATGACATTGGGAAAAAGATAAACAGAGACCCTATCCAGCAAATAAACATAATTTGAAATATCGACATTCTGAAAAGGGATTAGTACTTGTTCTTATGTTCTCTGTTAAGATGGTTGGAGCCAGTCCAGGGGTGCAGGATTCACTCCCCCAGGCAAACAGAGATTGGATTCTTTCCTCCTTATCTATTCACCCTGTCTCCAAATTTGGAATTTTTAATTTATTCATAAACATTCATTAAATTTTTTTCCCATTTTCTAATTGTTATGCACTGGGGATACAAAATACAAGACATCTTGCTGCATTTGGGTGGCTTGGTAATGACAAAAATTAGGAAAATATAAGAAGATCTTTTTACTATGCAGAAAAATGCAGACCTTCCTTTCTCAGGAATTTAAGAGAGCCAAACTCCAAATAAGCATGTAAATGTTTAGACCACTTTTTAAAATCAACTTGGCTTCCAAGCTTTACGCAGGATTAGTTAAAAGCCCAAGCTAGCTTATTCCATGGGAATTGCTGTAATTGTCTTATTGTAGAGTAATTGGATTTTTTTTTTTTTTTTCTTTTTGGGTCAGATGAGTTGATCTCATTTTGACTGGAATCTGTTTTTTCCTTCTCTATTTGCAGACAGCAGCAGGCCTTAAGTAGATCAGCACTGTGGCTTGTATACATATGGGCAGCTGATTTTTTTAAAAGGTATTTTTAAATATGAAAGATTCTGGATGCAATTCTGTCAGCAGAGTCAAGTGCAAACCTTCTTTTAGTCTGTGTTCAACTTTTCCAACTTTAGAGGTCATCTTTCAGAAACAGCTGAGTTTCCTATATGTTGGCCCCTCTGAAGATCTATTACAAAAATCATTAATGAGTCAGGGCAGAGAAAGTGAATTTGGAATCTTCAAAACACTGTCCAAGGACTTCATGACTACTTCAAACTGACATCTTTGTACCATCTAATTGTGCTCACAGCAAGAAACTGCCTACTGAGATTGGATGTATTTGGTCAAGGGCATGATACAAATTTTTCCATATGTTGACTGAAGCTTTTTGGGTCTATAGTTTGATTTTCTGAAATGTAATTTGGTTTTGCTTGCTGCCTTACTTCTGTGTTTCCCTCCCAGCAAGCAATAAATTAGATTATACCCCGGCCTTCTCCAAAAAGTCTTCCCTATCCCTTCCAAGTTGGTTGAAAGTGAAAAGTGAAAGTGTTAGTCGCTCAGTCATGTCTGACTCTGCAACCCTATGGACTGTAATCCACCAGGCTCCTCCATTCATGGGATTTCCCAGGCAAGAATACTAGAGTAGGTTGCTATTTCCTTCTCCAAGCTGGTTAGCATACCTCTTCTCAGAGCTTCCAAAATAATACCCTCTGCATTTCACTATTACTGATTTTTTTCTTATTGTTTTATACCATCATTATCTTTATTTATCTGACTCTACTACTAGATTGTTAGCTTCTTGACGGTAACAATATTATATTGTTTATTTCTTCCTTCTCGGTACACGGCAAATGTTTAACAAATGCATTATTTTTTTTGCCTTTTTTTATAATTGGAGGATAATTGCTTTGCAATGTCGTGTTGGTTTCTGCTGTACAATAGCATAAGTTGAATCAGCCATATATATATATATATATGAGCACCCTCTTGAGGACCACCGCCCTCTCATCCCACCTCTCTAAGTTGTCAGAGCGCCAGACGGGACTCCCTGTGTTATAAAGCAGCTTCACACAAGTTATCTTTTTTACATATGGTAGTGTATATACTTCAATGTTACTTTCTCCATTTGCCCTTTCCTTTCCTTCCCCCATCACAAATGAATTTAAAATAAGTGGTTAAATGCATGAGTATTAGTCAGTTCAGTTCAGTCGCTCAGTCATGTCTGACTCTTTGTGACCCCATGGACAGCAGCACGCCAGGTTTCCCTCTCCATCACCAACTCCTGGAGTTCACCCAAACTCATAGCCATTGAGTTGGTGATGCCATCCAACCATCTCATCCTCTGTTGTCCCCTTCTTCTCCTGCCTTCAATCTTTCCCAGCATCAGAGTCTTTTCCAATGAGTCAGTTCTTCACATCAGGTGGCTAAAGTATTGGAGTTTCAGCTTCAACATCAGTCCTTCCAATGAATATTCGGGACTGATTTCCTTTAGGATGGACTGGTTGGATCTCCTTGCAGTTCAAGGGACACTCAAGAGTCTTCTCCAACACCACAGTTCAAAAGCATCAATTCTTTGGCACTCAGCTTTCTTTATAGTCCAACTCTCACATCCATATGTGACTACTGAAAAAACTATAGCTTTGACAAGACAGATCTTTGTTGGTAAAGTAATGTCTCTGCTTTTTAATATGCTGTCTAGTTTGGTCACAACTTTTCTTCCAAGAAGCAAGTGTCTTTTAATTTCATGGCTGCAATCACCATCTGCAGTGATTCTGGAGCCCCAAAAAATAAAGTCTATCACTGTTTCCCCATCTATTTGCCATGAAGTGATGGGACTGGATGCCATGATCTTAGTTTTCTGAATGTTGCGTTTTAAGCCAACTTTTTCACTCTCCTCTTTCACTTTCATCAAGAGGCTCTTTAGTTCTTCTTTGCCATAAGTGTGGCGTCATCTGCATATCTGAGGTTATTGCTATGTCTCCTGGCAATCTTGATTCCAGCTTGCACTTCTTCCAGCCCAGCATTTCTCATGATGTACTCTGCATATAAGTTAAATAAGTAGGGTGACAATATACAGCCTTGACATACTCCTTTTCCTAGTTGGAACCAATCTATTATTCCATGGCCACTTCTAACTGTTGCTTCCTGACCTCCATACAGATTTCTCAAGAGGCAGTTCAGGTGGTCTCAGGGGTCTCATGGGGTGTCAGGTCAGGTATCCCACATCCAAGGGCAGAGAAACCCGAGCAAGATAACAGGCGCTGGAGCGGCTGTGAGGAGATACCCCATATCCAGGGGCAAAGGAGAATTCCCAGCAAGATGATAGGAGGGGCAAAATCACGTTTAGAATCAAACCCCATACCTGCCAGAGATGCTCAGAGGGCTCAAACAAACCTGTGCGCATCAGGAACCAGAGACCCTACAGAGTCTGAGACGGAACTGTGTTTGAGTGTCTCCTAAGGAGGTGTGGGTCAGCAGTGGACTGCCGCAGACACAGGGGCTCTGGGTGCAGCAGACTTGGGCTTGGTGCAGCAAATTTGGGTTTGGCATAAGCCCTCTTGGAGGAGATTGCCATTAACCCCACCATAGAGCTGCATGAGCATATGTGTGTATAATTCAATTCTGCAAAAACAAATACATCATTGGGCACAGAGAAATTCAGTGGTTCTGCTATGGGGCTAAAAATCCCCTTCTCTAAGGGTAGCCAGTTATCACCTGTGGGTGTTAAAAGTGACTTAGACATGGAAGCAACCTAGATGTCCATCAGCAGACGAATGGATAAGAAAGCTGTGGAATATTACTCAGCCATTAAAAAGAATACATTTGAATCAGTTCTAATGAGGTGGATGAAACTGGAGCCCATTATACAGAGTGAAGTAAGGCAGAAAGAAAAACACCAATACAGTATACTAACGCATATATATGGAATTTAGAAAGATGGTAATGATAACCCTGTATGCGAGATAGCAAGAGAGACACAGATGTATCAGACAGTCCTTTGGGCTCTGTGGGAGAGGGTGAGGGTGGGATGATATGGGAGAATGGCACTGAAACATGTACATTATCCTATGTGAAACGAATCACCAGTCCAGGTTTGATGCATGATGCAGGATGCTCGGGGCTGGTACGCTGGGATGACCCAGAGGGATGGGATGGGGAGGGAGCTGGGAGGGGGGTTCAGGATGGGGAACACATGGACCCATGGTGAATTCAAGTCAACTCGCAGTCAATTGGCAAAACCAATACAATGTTGTAAAGTAAAATTAATTAATTAATTAATTTTTTAAAAAGTGACTTAGATCCCATTGCATGTGGTGCTCAGTTTGAAAAATCAGATATACCAGCTAAGTTGGGTGTAAACTGAGATTCTGTATCATGAACATTATTTTGGGGAGATGAGTTCTGGAGGCGGTGGAGTCCAGGGAGGATAGGTTAGGACACAGAGCCAAATAGAGGAGTATCAGGCAGAAGGGAGCGGAGATTAGGCCTTTGACCCAGTGGGGTTGAGACCTGGAGATAAGAGAGTGGGGCTGAGGACTGGCGAAACCATATGGGGGAATAAGGGAGAGGGAAGGGAGTCTAGGAGGTAGGGAGCCTTCTGAATTAAAGACTTGATTCCCAGGCATCTGTCAGATCATGAGAAAAGAAGTGATTGTGTTAAAACCTTGAGACCTGGTCTAGAAGCACTTGTGCTGGCGTCAGTAGGGGCATCAGAGGTGTAACCAGGTGCTCCTGAGCACCAGCCCCTCTGCAGCTCTTTCAGCCAGAAGGGCCTGCCATCCCAGGTCAACTTTCTTTTAACTGTGCTGGGTCTTAGTTGCAACATGTGAGATCTAATTCCCTGACCAGGAATCGAACCCAGGCCCCCTGCATTGGGAGCACAGAGTCCTAAACCCTGGACCGCCAAGGAAGTTCCTCCCCTGTCAACATTTTAGAACAGCTATTTCAAGCCACTGAATTCAACGAAAAAGGAATTTTTAAATCCTGAAATCCAGAGTCTTCAGGCCATTATTAGGAATTTAATTCCTTGCTTTATTTACTTTCTAGTGCTAAAATCTGGCAAACTTTTTCTTTTTTGCCAAAGGATGAGGAATACTTGTATTAAGAAAAGAATCTACACACACACACACACACACCCCCCTACATAGTCCTTGCCGTCTAGCTGCTTACAATTGAAACAATGGTTCTGCCACTGAAAAGGAACCTGATATCAAAGAGCAGATATTTGACCCTGAACAAACTTTGCATATACTATGGTCAAATTAGAACAAGGGAAAGAAGAGTGAGGATAACTTCTGGAAAAGGAGGTAGTGCCAGCAAGTGACAATAATTTCCCAGGGAGACCCATGAAAATGGCAGGGATTTTATTCAAAAAGCAAATAATCAGGACAAGTTAAAGCAGAGGAGTAGGCCTCTATGGGGCCTGCCCGTGCATGGCTAAGGTATCATTTAACACAGACCAATGTATGTTTTTCTATTACACAGTATGTAGTTGTCTTTGCTAGGTGATTGTCTGCATGTCTATTTTAGATTAAAAATATATATATATAATGGGAGCTTCCCTTGGCTGTGACTGTAGTCTATTCAGATGCTGAATGGGATTATGGAAGGAGGTCTAATCTTATCCAGAGTGGCTGCTTGTCCTCCTGACAGGTCGTTCCCAGACCCTGGTGACCTCAAATCATTCCGTGAGGTTTTGGATCTTGAATCATTCCTACCACTTTTACTAATAAATAAATATCTGATCCTGTGTGTCTTTCCGGGCATCAAGTGATCCAGCCTGTTCTCTGTTCCACTTATTAAATGCTGGTCAGAAACCACACTGGGTTTGCTGCAGAGTGCTTTGGCTATGACGCAAAGAAAACGGTCTTATTTCCTTACATTTTTAATGCCAAAGCATGGGTTAGTAAAAAGAGGATTATGCCAAACCAATGTTATTTCCTTTGTGCTTCAGGGGCAGGATATATGGTGGTGGGTGGTGGGTGTTGGAGAGTGGACAGTGGGGTAGAGAAAAGGAGCCCATGTGAATATGAATAAGGCAGCTGATTCTATTTCACATGATTTTCTAAGTCAGATGCTGAGATACTATTAGCCTACTAAAAATTCCTTAGCAGTCAGTGATTATCAGTGGCTCCTTATTAACTCAATGACATCCTCCAGGACTAGCTCTTTATCAGTAATTTAGATGAAGATATTGAAAGTATTCACTAAATTTGAAGAGGGCACCCATTTGTAGGGAAGAAATGCTATCAACTTGAATATTAGAAATAGAATGTAAGATGACTGAAAAATCAGAAAATGTTGTCTATTAAAACTAAAATTTGCTTTCAGTCTCAGCAGAGACGAATGCATGTTATAATCTTGAGGAGTCAGAAATATAGACTCAAAGAGGCTTAAGTCTAAAGAGTCACAAACTGAGTACCAAATGCTTCCATGCCAGTGTTAGTTGTTCAGTTGTGTCCAACTCTTTGCTACCCCATGGACTGTAGCCTGTCAGGCTCCTCTGTCCATGGAATTGCCCAGGCAAGAATACTGGAGTGGCTTGCCATTTCCTTCTCCAGGGGATCTTCTTGACCCAGGGATCCAACCTGGGTCTCCTGCATTGCAATTGGATTCTTTATCATTTGAACCACCAAGAGTGGACCACACACACTACATGAATTAGTGGTGTAGTAGTATAATTAAAATGATTTATTGTGACTCAAAGATAAATTAAAGGGAGTATGCCGTACAAGACAAGAAATCATCTCTCCATGGTGTTTAACAGCATTACATTTGGTGTTCATTTTTTATGATCCCATTTGTAAAAGAGCAAATACTTTGGTGAAATATAATAACAGTGATCATTAGAATGACAAATAGAAGAAATAGAGAGGTAATGACTCTTCACACTTGAAATGCTGATAAGGCCCTGCTTTCAGTGTCTGTTATGTGAGATAGGATCATTGGATCTTAAATATTGTTTGGGGGGGTCTCTTCTGCAGGGTCAGTTTTTTACTTTGGACCTCAATATTACTAAATAATGAAAAAATAGGTAACTGGTGGGCTAAAATTAGCCACTAATTATTTGCAAAGCACTCCTCTATCAGGTTCTCCTCCTGCTTGTCCTACTTTTCTTTGTCCCTAGCTATAGAGACCATTTATCTTTTTTAAACAACTGCAGAATCACAGTAGCACTTTCTTGGCCTGAAACCCAGGCATCTTTTGTATTGATTCTAGCCAATTACTGCTTTTCACTAAAAATGATAAACTAAAAGTAAGGGAGGGAACAAACCTGAGGTTCTAAATCAGTATTTCAGGCAATTAGGTCCTCTCAGAATTACTGAGCTTGGGAGCAAACTCTGTGGGGCAGAAGGGCTGGTCTCGGTGAGGGGTGCCTCCTCTGGCCTCCACAGTGCTTCCTTCTATGACATCATTTATTATACTGTCATGTTGTGCTTTTCTTTTTTTCCTTTTTTAACAAAATGCTTATTTATTTACTTACTGGCTGTGTCTAGTCTTAGTTGCAGCATGTGGAATCGAGTTCCCTGACCAGGGATTGAACCCAGGCCCCCCTGCATTGGGAGCACGGAGACTGAGCCACTAGACCACTAGACAAGTCCCTGTGCTTCTCTGCTTCTAATTTTATACTTTAGATCAGTGCTTCTCAAACTTAAATGTGCATTCAAATCACCTGGGAATCTTGTTAAAATCCAGATTCTGGTTCAGTAGGTTTGGGGTGGGGCTGGAGAATCTGTTTCTGTTATCCTCCTAGAAGTCCACGCTGCTAGTCCCATGGAATGCACTTTGATTACAAGGTCAACCCCTTGAGAGCTGGGAAAAGTCTCTTCATGATCTTCAAAAAGAAAATAACCAAAAACTTTCTGTTGAAGAATCACATACATACATACAGAAATATGCACGAAGCATCAGAGTTCAGAGTGTTTCCAAAAAGTGAATACACCTGTATAAACCAGCCCCCAGATCAAAAATTAAAACACTGCCAACACCCCAGAGGCCCTCGGTGTGCTCCGTCCAGTCACCATTTAATCCTTAAGGTAAATAGAATCTGACATCTTTCATTCTTGCTCTTCCCTCAGTGCTCCAATGAACACATTTGTCTGTGTCCCTTTACTCATAAATGCATGTTTTTCTCTAGGGTTGTACGTGAACCCACTCTGATTTTCACAGGAGGAGGATACTCTACAGAAACATGAGTGCCTTGTAGTATTAGGACTGTATGACTTGGTCTCTGGATGGCTTTTTCGTCTCTGGATAGGAAATCAAGGACTTATGAATGATTGATAAATGCTGCTAAGAGCTTAAAGTTGTTTTACATTCTTTCAAACTAAAACAGAATAACTGTGACCAGAGTGCCTCTCCATTGCCTGAGGTATGTTTGTTCTTTACATGAAGTCTCAATTTAGAAACTATGACCCAATAATTTGTCAAAAAGAAACAGGTCTGGAGTTTTGAAGAAATTGATGATCTACTAGTTTAAAGCATGAGTATTTTTTGAAAATGGAATGGACAAACCTCTGTCTACATTCTGATGGAAAATATGCCTACTATTCACAGGGATAATAGTTTGGCAAGGACTGGTATTCACAAATCAAGGTAGCATCTAAATAATTTTGATGACAGAACTCTTCGGGGGCATTTCCAATTGAGTAGCTGATCAGTCATTATGAAGGGGTTATAATGTAGGTCTCTATAATGTACAAAATATGTACCCACAGTTGTAGAATTGCACAGCTGAAGAAAGCAAGTTGTCTGGTTAAAAATGATTTATGCTTTGATAATTCCATTTACAAAAGAGTTACAATGGACTCGGTGTCCCAAATCTAATTTCACCATTATGTAACTGTAGATATAAAAATCTTCACTGGATTCTGTTATTGTCTAGTTCTTTGAGGTAATAACAACAAAACAATATTAATTTAATGTGTCTGCAGTTGATTTTTGCACAGGATATTATTTATTACGGGATATTATTTGTCAGACTGCTTTTGAGAAATTCAGTTCTTTTTAATATGATTACTGATGTGTTTTCATCAGTCTCTAATCATGACTGAATAAGAGATGGATGATACTTTGTTTTTTATTTCAGGCAATTCCGCTGGAGACATGTGCTGTGCTTAGCCGCTCAGTCATGTCTGACTCTCTGCGACCCCATGGACGGTAGCCCACCAGACTCCTCTGTTCCTGGGGATTCTCCAGGCAAGAATACTGGAGTGGGTTGCCATGCCCTCCTCCAGGGGATCTTCCCAACCCAAGGATCAAACCCAGGTCTCCGCATTGCAGGCAGATTCTTTACAACCTGAGCTATTAGGGAAACCCAAGAATACTGGAGTGGGTAGCCTATCCCTTCTCCAGGGGATCTTCCCAACCAGGAATTGAACCGGGATCTCCTCCATTGCAGGCAGATTCTTTACCAGCTGAGCCACTAGGGAAGCCTAGCAATATAACCCAATGTAAATTCTCTGAATAAGAACAGTTGGCAGAACCGTTACAAACTTAGATGTTCAAATGCTTCTAAATTAAGATGGTAGCTGGTAGCTGTTTAAAAATGCACAATTCAGAAGACTAGCATTTGTTTCCAGACATCCAGATTAGCTTGCAGGTTAGTAGGATGATACATGTGTACATTAAGACGTACTATTTATTGTTGTCAGGTCATGTGCATGTGATCACTTAGAGAAGATGTTTCTTTTACTAACTGTAACCAGAGTTCATCGACTCATTTAAAAAGATCTTCCAGGACTTCACTGGTAACTCAGTGGTAAAAAATCCACCTGCCAACGCAGGAGACATGGGCTTGATCTCTGGTCCAGGAGGATCCCACATGCTGTGGAGCAACTAAGCCTATGAACCACAACTACTGAAGCCCTTGCTCCTAGAGTCTGTGCTCTGCAACAAGACAAGCCACGGCAATGAGAAACCTTTATATCACAACTAGAGATGAAGCCTGAGCAGCAAAGACCCATCACAGCCAAAAATAAATAAATAAATAAATAAATAAATAAATAAATAAATAAATAAATAACAAAAAGATCCTCTAAGTACATGGTATATATCACATGCTATGGCAGGTACTGAAGATAAAGAGACGAATGTAAGTAGTCCTATCCTGGTGACCACTGTCTACCTGGGGAGATAGACAAATAAGCAAACATTGGCGACTATAGTGAGAATTTTTAAGATGTTGTTTCACATTTGTAGTAACAGTGATTAACCCAGAATCTAGCCTAGTACATGCCCAAATGAAGAAGGCATATTCTCTAATACATGAATGTTCTAAAAAGGTGTGTGTGTGTGTGTTAGTTGCTCAGTCGTGTCCGAATCTTTGCGATCCCATGGACCATAGCCTGCCAGGGTCCTCTGTCCATGGAATTCTCCAGGTGAGAATACTGAAGTGGGTAACTATTCCCTTCTCCAGGGGATCTTCCCAACCCAGGGATCGAACCTGGGTCTCTTGCATTGCAGGTAGATTCTTTACCAGCTGAGCCACCAGGGAAGCTCTCTAAGAAGATAGAATGATGAATCAAAGGAGTATTTATCAACTCAGTCCGGGGTCGGGTGGGAAAGCCAGAATCAGGAAAGTTTTCACAGAAGAGAAAATATATATTGCTGATGTGGTCAGCTGAATAATGTCCCCCGCCCCCCGCAAAAGATCTCCATGGCTTTATCTCTAGTACACATGACTATGTAAGCGACGGAAGGGACTTTGCAGATGTTCAGTATTAAAACCTTAGAAGTTAAAGATCTTGAGATGAGGGTGGAGGAGGGATTGTCCAACTGGGCCCAATATAATCAGGGGTCCTTATGAGAGAGAGTCAGGAGGATCAGGGTCAGAAGAGGTTGAAATGATGCAGTTGTGAGAAAGGAGTCATGGCCAAGGGAGGCAGGCAGCCCCTGGAGGCTGGAAAGAGAAGGGTAGAGGTTCTGCTCTTGAGCCTCCAGAGAGAATCAACGCTGCTGACACTTTGACTAATGGTTTATGAGACTGATTTTAGACTTCCAACCTTTAAACTTGTAGGACAACAAATTTGTATTTTTTTAAGCCACTAAGTTTGTAGTAGTTTGCAAATGGCACCAATAGGAAACTGACATATTGGTTCACTGCCTGCTGTCTTCCAAGTTCTCAGACCTCTCTGTTCCGTGATTTCTTTCAGAGATTTCTATCCTACTTGTCATTCACTCACTTGGTGATAGCCTAGATTCAATGTTACTAATAATTTCAAGCCTTCTATAACTTTCACTTTTAAGGATCTCACTTGGTCATCACTTCCTGTGTTTCCAGCGCTCTCTCAAGTGCCCTGGATTCCAGTAATCCTTCAATCCCACTGGATCCTCCAATCCACTGATCCTACCATCTGTTCACTGTCCTTCACCCACTGATGTCCTGGTTTCCCTCCTAACCCGATTTAGATTTCTTGGGCAGTCATTGTAAACATTCCCTTGCCCACACTCTAGGCTCCCTCGCCTCTCTTTCATTTTGATGTACTTGCTTGCCAAAATTCCACCCCTGCTCATAGCCAGCTTTCTGCCTACTCCTGGCCTGCACTTGGACAGCTGAATGTGACTGAAGAAAAACACACAACCATGCTGTTGGTTCTAAATTAAACAATCACTAATCTCCAGTAGCCCTAGTGCTGCCTGCCACCCTACCACACTTCCAGAGTCCACTCATACCTTCCCCTGCCTCCCCAACCAGCATCTTGTCCTCCCACCCATCTTGCCCACCCTCCTGCACCCTACCACTACACACTGTTTCACCCTGCTCTTGTGATTCTAGATGAACTCCCTGTGCTCCTGTTCCAAGCCAATTTCTCATTCATGTGCTAGTTCCCATCTGTTTCCAAGGCTCGAAAACACTGCCCCTGATACAGCTTCCCTCATTTCCAATGTCATTATCTTTCCCCTCCATTTTTGGATCAGCCCCATGTTATAGCCAAACTCCTTATAAGACTTGCCTATCATTGCTATCACTATTTTCCTCCTCCAATTCTCTCTCCCTCTTTTTTTTTTTTAATTATTTTTAAGGGTGTATGTATTTATGTATTTGGTGGTACCAGGTCTTAGTTGTGGCATGCAGGATCTTTGGCTGCATGTGAACTCGTAGTTGCAGTATGTGGGACCTAGTTCCCCAACCAGGGATGGAACCTGGGCCCCCTAGATTGGGAGCTCAGAGGCTTAGCCACAGGACCACCAGGGAAGTTCCACTCCCATTCTCTCTAATCTACTCCCATCAAGCTGTCTTTCCCACCATCTTACTGAAACAGGTCTTATTATTATTATTTTTTTTAATATTTATTTATTTTGTCTTAGCTCCAGCATTTGGGATCTTCATTGTGTCATGCGGGGTCTTTTGTTGGGGTGCACGGGCTTCTCTCTAGTTGTAGCTCGTAGGCTTAGTTGCTCTGTGGCATGTGGGATCTTAGTTCCCCCACCAGGGATGGAACCCACATGCCCTGCATTGGAAGGCGGGTTCTGAACCACTGGACCACCAGGGAAGTCCCCAAAATGGGTCTTATCGAGGAGTCAGAAATTCAAGGGTGCTAAGCCCAATGGTCAGGCCCCATCTAACTTCACCTTTCAGAAACATTTGACATGAATGATCACGTCTCCTTTCCTGAAACACATTTTTTTCCACTTAGCTTCTGGGTCATTCTTTCTTGGTGCTCCTCCTTCCAGGCTGATGACTCCTTTTCCACTTTTCTTCTCAATCTCTAAACACTTAGAGGCCCCAAAGCTCAGTTCTTAGAACTCCCTTCTCTGCCTATACCCACTCCAAAGGGGTCTCATCCAGACCTGTGACTTTAGGTAGGTGACCGCGCCCACATACATATCTTCCATATGGACCAGAGCTCCCTTTTGAATTCCAGACTTTAACATCTAATTGCTGCCTCAACATATCCACTTGGATTTTTAATAACATGTCAAAATCAACAAGTCTGAAGCTGAATCCTAGGTTTCCATGTTTACCCCCACAGAATGCCATCAAACCTGTTCACTCTGCAATTTTCCCAAACTCTGTGACTGGCAACTGGAGAAGGAAGTGGCAACCCACTCTAGTATTCCTGTCTGGAGAATCCCATGGATGGAGGAGCCTGGTGGGCCACAGGCCATGGGGTCACAAAAGAGTCAGACACGACTAACACATGAATTGCAAGTCCATCTTTCCAGAGATTCAACTCAACCTTGACTCTTCTCTTTACAAATGCTATCACCTTCACAGTATGTTCAAGATCCAAGCACTTACCATCTCTACTGCTGCCGCTGTGGTCCAAACTCTCATTGCCTCTCTCCTGGATTCTTGAATTGGCCTTGTTATTGCTCTCCTTGTTTCTGCCTCACCTCCCTGCCCCAGCAAGAAGAGTTAACTCTGGACTTGGGAGCCATTTATTTAACAAATATGTATCAAGTGGACATCTGCTCTGTCTGACATGTGAGATCCCATCAAGTGTCTGCTCCATCTCTTTAGAGTCAATGCCAAAGCCCTAACTGTGGCCAAAAGACTAAAAATGGTGTGCTCCCTGCTCCTTTGACCTCGTTTCCTAGCAGACCTCTCTTGTGCACTGTCATCTAGCCACACCAGCGTCCTTGCTGTTCCTCCACCTCTAAAACTTCATACTTGGGGCTCATTTTGCTTGGAGTGTGTTTGTGTGTATGTGTGTGTGTGTGTGTGTGTGTGTGTGCGCGCGCCCACACACATGTGCCTGCATGATCAGTTATGTCAGACTCTTTGCCACACCATGGGCTGTAGCCCTCCACGCTCCTCTGTCCATGGAATTCTCCAGGCAAGAATACTGGAGTGGGTTGCCATTTCCTGCTCCTGGGGATCTTCTCCACCCAGGGATTGAATCCACGTCTCTTGCATCTCCTGCATTGGCAGGTGGATTCTTTACCACTGAGCTACCTGGGAAGCCTGAAGTGTGCACTCCCTCCAAATCTTCATATGGCTGGCTTTATACTGAGAAATTTTACCTAATCAGCAAGAACATCATACAACTTCCTCTTCATGACATTTATTTATACTCTTAACAATATCTTTGCGTATTTACTTGTATGTTTGTTTATGGCCTGATTTCCTCCATTAGAATGTAAACTGCATGAGAGCCAGAATTGGAGTTACTTTTGTTTGGCACTCTATTCCCAATACTTGGAATAGTTTCTGGCATGTGGTAAGTGTTCAGTAAATGTGTGAAGAATGAATAGGCTTGTTAAATAAAGTACAGGCTATCCAGTTAAATTTGAATTTCACATCAACAAGTGATTTTTGTGGTATCAGTATGTCCCGTGGAATAGTTGGGCAGAGTTATACTAAAAATATTTGCTGTTTTACTTGAAATTCAAATTTAACTGGACATCCTGAACTTTTATTTACTAAAACTGGCAACCCTATGAATGAATAGAATCCTGGGGGAAGACAGGGGTAAGAAAAAGCATTCTGGCAGAAAGAATGAATTTGCAAAGGTACCCAGGTGTGAAAGCAGCATCACTCATCCGAAGAAGAGCAATTTAGAAAGGTTATCCTATCCTCAACTTTGCCAGAATTACTTTGTCAGAAAATAGATTTAAGAAGGGTAGGTTTTTCAAAACCTGGACACACTTTGTCTCATCTTTATAGATGGTTGATATTAAAAGTTTATGGGAAGTACAGAAGATAGATTGTGTTTCTCTGCCATAGGATTGATACAGGGAAGGATCTACAAAATATGCAAAGAACATCCTTGGGGTGAGAGAAGATGCATTTTTGCCTTTTTGACATTGGGATTATATGAAGTCACCCACAGTTATTAATACCATGTTATTAACCTTGCTACTGTTTTTAGGTCTGATTTACTGGGCTAAGTCTCCTCACTTAGAATAAGTTATATGCTTATTAGTTCTCTTCATTGAAGAGAGAAGAATTGGCTTCACATAATGTATGCTATGGCATGGTGCCCATAGGCCCCTTCAAGACTGAAACTCTCATCCACCTAACTGTTCAGAGTGTTCACATTAGACTACTCTCCTTTGAATTTGTGTGTGTGTGTGTGTGTGTGTGTGTATTTGTGTGAATTCCCATCAGCCCAAGAAAGCCACTTTGCCAAGTCACCTCCTCCCTGGAGGTGACCCACATCTCACTCCAGAACTCCCTGGAAGATCAGCCAAGGTTTTTTATTGTGACTGCAGCACAGTTCATCTTCTCCTTCTTATAAATCCTTCCTTCTTCATCTCCTATTCACGAGGATCTGATGACACCCCTCCCCTCCTAAATTCACTGTATGCTGAGCCTCATCTCAGAGTCTGCCTCTTGGAGAACCTGACCTGGGATAGCTGGCTCAAGGACTGGTCTGACCAAGCTGACTCAGAAAAGGATTTTGGAGCTGGATTACCCATGGTCAGGCTTCCCCAGTGCCTCAGTGGTAAAGAATCTGTCTGCAATGCAGGAGCCAGAGGAAACTCAGGTTCGATCTCTGGGTCAGGAAAATCCCCTGGAAGAGGGCATGGCAACACACTCCAGCATCCTGGCCTGGAGAATCCCATGGACAGAGGAGCCAGGCTGGCTACAGTCCACAGTCCACAGGATCGTGAAGAGTTGGACACGACTGATGTGACTTGGCACGCTCACATGCACCCACGGTCACTAGTAGTGACATCAACACTGTGGTGGGTGGATGCCATGAGATTCACTTTCCCTGGTGGTGAACTGGGATAGAGTATTGGTGGAGGGGAACAGAGGGGCAATTAGGGTTAGGTTCAGGCATTTGAGAAGTTCAGGGGAAGTAGTAATTTTAAGAACGATGGAAATGGGTGGCTGTTACTATGGACATTTAATGCACTGGAGAGAGACAATGAAAGGCTGAGGATGATTAGTCAATGATCAGAAAGCCAGTTCTTGTTGGCATCATATAAATAGACTACTTCCCTACAGCTGGAACACAGAGGAAACTGAGGATCAGGACCAGGACTTAATTACAAGCTAAAGAAAGCTCCAGGAGAGACTGAGTTCATGTTTTCTACCCCTGTTGCAATGGTTCCTCTCACTCAGCTTATACCTATGGACCGTGGAAGGTCCTAAGGATAAGAACAACTGACAGAGAAGAAAAAAGCCATGTTAAATCCACGGGGTCAGCTTAATGTGTGGATGCAAGAGAAAATGCAAGAGAAAAATGAACTGCGCCTGCACAACAGCTCTATTTTAGCCCCACAGTGGAAGATCCTGGAAGAAAGGGAAAGAAATCCTACCAGCTGGCAGATCTGGGCAGTGCATCTGGTCATCTATCCTTGGTGATTAGCTTTGATAATTCCTCAGGAGGCTAGAGGCAGAAATATTAGAGGATTGGGGTAAAGACATTTGAAGGAGAGGTACATTGATAGACCTATGAGTGTGGCCCAAAGTGTGTAGGTTTTTGAACCTCATTGTTAATTAGATCATCAGAGAGCACCCACAAAGGAAGGGGCACTAGAATCAAATAGAGAGAATGACTCAACTGGTAGTCATCAGCCAGTCCCTAATCAGCCAATGCAGGGTTGGCATAATGAACAGAGTAGACATGGTGGCAGGAAGGGAGGCTACACATGGATCAAGGGCATGTATGCCCACTTACCAAGACTGGTCTAGCTACTGCAACTACCAACTGTCCAACTTGCCAGCAACCATCTCTCAAGAAATCCCATTAACTGGTGGCAAGTTGATTACACTGAATCCTCTCTAGCCTGAAAGAGACAGCAATTAATCTTGACAGAAATCAATACCTATAGATGCGGTTTTGCCTTTCTCGCCTACATGATCTCTGTCAGCACCACGGAGTGTTTCACCCACAAACATGGAATCCTATATGACTCTGTTATCAGTCAATGGAGTGTAAAAATAGCAAATGAATGTAAATATGGGCACATGACTGTAATGTCAACTAGACCCTGCCAACCTGCTAAAGGAATGGAATGGAATTTGAAGGCGTCCCTGAGGCTCAGGTTTGCAGATAACCTGTGAGGATGAGACAGGACACACCCTAAAACAGCTACCACTGTGGTGGTGCTCTATCCTCAGCAGGAAGAACGTGGGTCTGAGAAAGGAGGTGAAGTAGGAATGGCTGTGTTTGTCAGTGACTGTTGGGCATTTGTGCTGTCTGTCCTTAGAACTCTGAACTCTGTGGTTTTAGAGATCCTGTATCCTAGGTGGCTCAGCAGTAAAGAATATGCCTGCGATGCAGGAGACACGGGTTCAATCCCTGGGTGGGGAAGATCTGCTGGAGTACAACCTGGCAACTTACCCCAGTATTCTTACCTGGAGAATCCCAAGGACAGATGAGCCTGGTGGGCTAGAGTCCATAGGGTCACCAAGAGTCAGACACGACTGAGCAAGTAAACAACAATCCTAGAGGGAACCCCTTCCACCAGGGATATAGGAATCTTTCCAATAACGAACAAGTTACAGCTGCTGCCCAATTGCTTCAGGTTCCTTGTGGTAAGAGACAAGGGAAAAAAAGGAATTATCCTTCTGGGATTGAGTTATATTGGGAAAACAATAGGGATGATTGACTCTGGTCACCAGGAGGAGGTAGCACTAGGGGAAAACATGTTTGGCACTCAGGCCATCACTAGGGGAGTTCCCTGGTACTCTCTCAGTTTTGATACTAAGGGGGCAAGTTGCCACAGTCACAGCCTGAGAAGGGCATAGCAACCAGGGTCTCAGGTCTGTCAGGGATGCAAGTCTAGGTCACCCTACCAGGTAAAGGCACCAAGACCATCAGAGGTGCTAGCCAAGGGTGGGAGGAACATAGAATAGGCAGTTACAGGGGAAGATGGTTAGTTGGAGCTTCAAGTTCTGTTGCTTCAGTGACAGAAGTTGTGTTTTTTTTTTTCCCCTGCTAACATTCCTCTTTTAAATTTCCCACAAGAAGAACCAGTCAGAATCCTGGAAGGACTCTCTGTAGAACTTGACTTACAAAGAAAATAACACAAGCAGCAGAAAGGGTGACATTAGTTAACACTGTGATACATTGCCCAGATTTTCCCTTCAGAACTGCGATATCATCTCCCCAGCTGTGGGGAGTGTTCCCGGCTGAAAGCGCTCAGCTGAGTCACTCTCCAGGAAATGCTCTCAGTCCCTCGCCCAAGAACACACCCTCCCTGGGGCCAGTCCTCAGCCAAAGACTGATGGATGTAGGATACAAAGGTCTGCCCTCTTTGCATCAAGGTGGGACCAGAGGAGGAGGAGGAGGAGGAGGAGAAGGGGGTGACAGAGGATGAGATGGTCGGATGGCATCATTGACTCAGTAGATATGAGTTTGAGCAAAGTGTGGGAGATGGTGAAGGACAGGGAAGCCTGGCATGCTGCAGTCCATGGGGTTTCAAAGAGTCGGACATGACTGAACGACTGAACAGCAACAGGCCATGCTCAGCTCCCCTTTGATGGCAGCCTGGTTTCTGTGAGGTTTCAGCTTCTCTTTCTGCCTAATCCTACTTCCTCCCCTTCTCATTGGTGCTGATCCTGAAGGCGCTCCCCAAACTTCCTGCAAACAAACCAGTCTCAAAGTGGATGTCTCAGAGGATATGACCTCAGAAATCTTTGTCAGAAATCTACTGCAATTTATGACCAGGGGCAGTTAAATAATATGAGAAACAACCTGAGAAAAGAGTCATTATATGATAATTCACAAAGGAAATTACACAGAGGAACTGAATGAATACTGCTATTAGATAATAAGAGTGTTGTTGGGTTAAGCTTTACAGATGAGGAGGGACTCCCTGTTGAGATTGTTTCTGGGAGAGAGTCAGAGTGATGATAAATGAAATAGACGGTTTGGGCAAAGAGAATGATATTAGGCAATGTTCTGGGAGAAGAGGCATATCAGAGACATCTTGCATCTTTTTATACAACATTTTGAACTATCTTCTTTCTTTTTAATAATTTTGGTTTTTTGTTTATTTTTGGCTGCGTTGAGTTTTCACTGCTGTGAGTGGGCTTTCTCTAGCTGTGGCAAACAGTGATACTCTCTAGTTGCGGTGAGTGGGTTTGCATTGAGGTGGCTTCTCTTGTTGAAGAGCACAGGCTCTTGGGCACGTGGCCTTCAGAGGTTGCGGCATGTGGGCTCAGCAGTAGCCCCTCCTGGGCTCTAGAGCACAGGCTCAATATTTGCGGCACACGGGCTTAGCTGCTCCAACACATATGGGATCTTTCCAGATTGGGGATCGAAAGGGTGTCTCCTGCATTGGCTGGCGGATTCTTTACCACTGAGTCACCAGGGAAGCCCCTTGACCCATCTCTATTCTAGTCACTGAGGTGACTGGCGTTATGTGGGGTTAAATGGGGCTGGCTCGCACCCTCATCAGTCAGAATGTCACCAATGATGTGCAGGTATAACTGGACAGAACCCACCTCCACCCTGTATCACATTTCTCTCAGTTTCTCTCACTGTGTACTCTCTTGGACCCCTAGAGGAACCCATTCAGCCATTCTGACACAGTGGCCATGTGGACCTGGCAGGGAGGTTTGTTTCCTGGGGCAGATACTCCCTTGACCATGTTAGACGCTCTGATGCCTCTGATTCTGAGGCACATTTACCATGACCCTTTAGAAAGTTCCCAGCAGGACTGAGCTCGATAACAGCTTAATAACACACCTTTGGTTTGTTTTCCCTCCTTTCCTATTTTAGTCCTCCCTGCCTCATTTCTGTTCCTCGAGATCACATCCCTAAATGAATAATCTGCATGCAAACCTTTCTCTTAGGCTCTACTTTCTAGGGAAACCCAGGCTAAGGCAGTTGGAGCCAGAAGTAGCATAGAAAGGAAATTTTCAGAGAGGAGTCTGGCTCTTCCACCAGGCAAGGGCCTCTGACTGGTGTTAAGTGAGGTGATAACAACCACTGGCTTGCAGCAGCATCCTAATCATGGAGAATTTCACCAGTGATGGGCTGGCGTGAGATACAGGCAAACACTGGAGCATGGTCTTATACCACAGTAATGGCATCTGAAGGGTACGGGAAGGATGTGTGTTACAGGCATGTGGAGTTGGCTGGGTCTTATGAACAGCATCACAAGTCAGGAGAAAGAAAACGACAGGCTCAGATGAATCAAATATCAACTGAAGTATGCTGTGAAAGTCAGCAAACCTTCACAGCAGCATTTTAAAAGGATCTTGTCTTTCTTACCTCAGACCCAGGATTTAATTTTAAGGATAGAAGACCTACAACAAAGAGTGAATATGAAGCTTTGTCAAGTCTTCTATGTTAGGGCCCTGATGTGGAATGAATGAGGCTCTGGCACATGGAATGGAAACAGTGGGGGTGAACTAGAGGATTTGAACACCCAAGATCTTGGTTCCACTGGACACTCCAGGTTGGCAAAAGTGGCTCACTTACCTCAGGGTGGAGGAAAGAAGCCTCTCCCCTTCTGGAGATCCTGCAAAGACCTCACTGCAAAGTCCCTGCAAGGATCCTGCAAAGTCCCTCACTGAGGGACTTCCCTGGTGGTACAGGGGTTAACAATCTGTCTTCCAACACAGGGGATGTGGGTTCAATCCTTGGTCGGGGATCTGAGATCTCACATGTTGCAGTGCAACCACTGAGCCTGGGCATGGTGACTAGAGAGAAGCCCTTATGCTATAACATAGAGCCCATGCATCCCATCAAAAGGTACCATGTGCCAGAGCTAAGACTCAATGCAGCCAAAAATAAACAAATAAATTTTAAAAAGAGAACTGACTTGAAGCAGTTGCCTCATGGATGAGGGTCCTCCTCTGGGTCTGCTCCTACCTCCCTTCATTGCCCAAAGATCTGGCTAATACGTACTGGCAGGAAATAGGAAGCTACATCCAGGGATGTGTCTTGAGGGCATTGGGCTAGGAAGGGCAGGATCTAAGGCCATGTAGGTGAGAATTCATTGATATAACAGTGCCCTAAACTTAGGAGCTTCATGTCCTGGCAATAAGACCCAAAATCAGTCCTAATGTGGGCTGGAATTTCTCCAAAAAAGTTAACATAGCGATGACCTGCAGTAAACAAGGTTGAGATGTTCGAACTGTCTTATAGAATATAGAGAAGGACATTACAAATACTGGGGAGATGAAAATATAAGAATTTTTATTATGCGATAAAGAGAACCCATTACTGAGCCCCACGTGGTCCAAAGAACCTGCCTTCCACTGAAGCACTAAGGATGTGCCAGTGAGAAGAGCACCAGCACCTCTGAGAAGCCCAGTGATGGTTATTCTCACTGGTTACTGTAGCAGAGGGCTCCTCTGGTGGCTCAGTGGTAAAGAATCCTCCTGCAAATTCAGGAGACGCAGGTTGGATCCCTGGATCAGGAAGATCCCCTGGAGGAGGGCATGGCAACCCACTCCAGTATTCTTGCCTGGAGAATCCCATTGTCAGAGGAGCCTGGAGGACTTCAGTCCATGGGTTTACAAAAGGGTTGGACATGACTGAGCAACTAAAAGCAACAACTACTATAGCAGATCCTGCCTTGGACTGAGCTATCTAGGATTAGTATAGGTGAGAGAATTCTGAGATAGAAAAGTCCAGGTACTAGCACTAAACAGATGAGAACAAGGTAAATGTAACAGAAACAAGCAGCAAGTCAGACACTCAAACAGGGTGCTTTGTCACACAAAGTTTTATGGCAATGATTAACAAACAAACCAGTGATGCTAGGGAGGCAAGATAAATGGGCAGCTAACTAAGATAATACTTCACTTATATAACCAGAAAAATACTAGAGCTTAGTGAACAGAAAGCTAACATTAACTCCAGAAGTGGAAAATCATAACCCCTCACCTAGTTTCCATATCTGAGCCAGTTCTCACTCCCAGAGGCCATTGATTGAAGGAGAGGCTAGATCTACTTGAGAAAGGACCCCACAATGCCACTATAGGAATATACAGCTACACTACAACAACAACAATTAAAATAAGTATATAAAGGGATAAGGGACCATGCCCTCTGAAGGCTGTTGGATATTGTTTTGTAGTTGTTCAGTTGCTAAGTCGTGTCTGATTCTTTGAGACCCCATGAACTGCAGCACGCCAGGCTTCCCTGTCTTCACTATCTCCTGGAGTTTTCCCAAACTCATGTCCGTTGAGTCAGTGATGCTATCCAACCATCCTATTCTCTGTCACCCCCTTATCCTCCTGCCCTCAGTCTTTCCCAGCATCAGGGTCTTTTCCAATGAGTTGGCTCTTCACATCAGGTGGCCATAGTATTGGAGCTTCAGCTCCAGTTGGCCATAGGGGACTCAAAATACCAACACAATCCTCCAGTTATAGGCAAATCTTATGGAATCCAGGTGATAAATGGAATTCTGTCCAAATTCATCTGCTGGTGGGTCTACTGAGTCTGCAGATCCATCTATGGTTATTGTCCCAGTTCCCAGGGGTGTCATTGGGATACATATATTTAACAGGAAGCAGGCACTTTACATTGAATGCCTGATCTATGGCATAAGGGTAGCAAGACTTATTATGGTAGCAAGACCCAAGGGAAGGTCCTTAAAACTGCCTTTCTCTAGCCAAGACAGTAAATCAGAAGTAGTCATGTATCCCAGGAAAAACTGTAGTGATAAGCAAAGGGATGCAAGGGTAGCAACCTCCATCAAATCCCCATTCAATTTACCTCTCTGGTCCTTGTGAAAACTAGATAGATGAAGGCAGGTAGTAACTGGGGCTACCCAGTTGCAATGATTGTACCAGATGTTGGATCTTTACTGGGATGTATTCACAAAGTCTCTGGCACTTGAAGTACCACTACTGATGCAGTGAATGTGATCAGTAAGGAAAATTAAAAACCCATTTCCTTTTACATGGCATCAAGATACCATCACTGTCTTGCCACAGATCTGTGTTAATATGTCTTCTTTCCATGACAACATAGCCCAACAGAGACTTTGGCCATCTCAATCATCTGTGGAACCCAGATGACTGATCATCAGCACATCAGGCTGATCAATTGAATTAATGACATTATGCTCATTCTGATTCAGGGAGCAGGGACTGATACAATCTTAAGACCCACTTGGGTCTTTCTACCATAATAGTTCTTACGCCATAGATCAGGTATTCAATGTAAGGCACTGCTTCCTGTTAAGTATATGTATCCCAATGATGCCCTTGGGAACTGGGACAATAACCATAGATGGGTCTGCAGACTCAGTAGACCCACCAGGAGATGAACTTGGACAGAATTCCATTTATCACCTGGATTCCATAATGTTTGCCTATAACTGGAGGATTGTTTTGGTGTTTTGAGTCCGTTATGTCCAATTGGAGCTGAAGCTCCTATGACCACCTGATGCGAAGAGCCATTATGGATGGAAGTAGACATAGTTGCAGATAGGCTCCCATAGGCAGGCTGTAGGCAATTTTCCCCAGAGATGATGAAACTACCAGTGAGATATTATTGTAACATGAGTTTGAGAAAACTCCAGGAGATAATAAAGGACAGGGAAGTCTGGCATGCTGCAGTCCATGGGGTGGCAAAGAGTCAGACACGACTGAGTGACTGTAATTACTGTAACTCACGATTAATTACTGTAACTCACTCATAGTAGACAGTAAAAGGAAAAGGTTTTAGTTATGATCATTTTTCCGCTTCAACTAAGGAAGAAATGAGTGAGTGGCAAATGAAAAGCCTTAGAAGTAGAGGTTTACTGTTGCTGTTTTGTGCATAGGTGTTCTAGAAGGACTCCATCTTCTTGCTGATGCTGCCAGGAAACCCAAAAGACATGGGTTTCTTAGAAGTAAACAAATAGCCACTGCTATTGTTGGGGAAAATAAGAGGGAAAAAAAGATGCAAAAAAATATCCCTCCAAAACAATAGGAGTGTGCAATCAAGTGTGAACGCTACCACTGCTTCTGGAAGAGAATGCTAGAGTCAGCCCAGGGGTGGCTGGGCATCCCTGGGAAGCAGAGATGCCTGAAAGAAAGAAAGAAGGGAGACGCAGCAGCATGAAGTGAGGCTGAAGTACGGTCCTTAAATGTGGATGAGGTAAAATGCCTGGGAAAGAGGGAGAAGTAAAGTCATGAAAAGCTGAAATGAAAAACTAGGGGGAAAAAAACACCAAGTCTGTGACATCTATAAGGACAGCAAAGCTGAGTGACACCAAAAGACTGATCAACCTCAGAAATATTAATGCCTTTCCTCAATGCAAAAATCAATTGTTCTCAGGAAGGAAAATCACAAAATTATCCTAAGAATTTGTCTTCAAAAGTAATTTTCATCATATTTTAGAAAAATAATGCTTATTCATTTTAGACATTTTGTAAAATGTAAGCTAGTAAAAAAAAAAACCACCCATCATTTTACCACTCAGAATTTAATACCATGAATAATTTGATGCTTACTCTTCAAAGGGTTTGTGTGTCTGTATTCTGTTTTAATAAAAACAGGATCATGCTGTGTCAGACAATTTCTTTTAAAAATGCATTATTTTCATCTGTGAGATGAACAATAGTGCTTCCCTCAAATCATATTCAATTTCTGAAAGGAACTCGACGGACAATAGGAAATCTCTTCTGGGATTATTTTTTTATTTGAATGCTCAACATCCTATTTTCTTCTTCTGGAATGTGCTATATCATGGTACCATGAAGCCAGGGCCAGGGTAGGCTCAGCCTGGCTTTTTCCCTCTGCAGAAATACATAGCCTGCCTCATGTGATGTTATCAGTAGCTTGCTGAACCTGACCCATATATTTAATTTCTTTTTATGGAGGCTTTTTCTGGAATACTAAAAAAAAGTATTCTGGGATATCTTCCACAAGAAATGCAGAGGAAGTGCTGTCAGTCTGAGAGGATGGCAGGGCAGGAGCTGCTTTCCCCACAACTCTGTTTCATGGGACCTGTGACTTTCCTGCTTCTGCCTTCACTTTGGTTCTGACTGGAAAGTGTTGCTGAGTAGAAGTTTATGAGGCCAGCTATTAATATTAAGTGTGTGTTAGCCCCTCAGTTGTGTCCAACTCTTTGCAATCCCATGGACTATAGCCCACAAGTCTCCTCTGTCCATGGGATTTTCCAGGCAAGAATACTGGAGTGGGTTGCCATTCCCTTTTCCAGGGGATCTTCACTACCCAGGGATCGAACCCAGGTCTCCTGCACTGCAGGCAGATTCTTTACCAATTGAGCCACCAGGGAAGTCCAATAATAAGTGTGGAGTATATAATGACTCAAAGTCATCTTGCCCTCTCATTACAATGAGATTCTGGACAAGTTATAAATTCTCTGAGCCTTGCTTTCCTTTCTTCAGTTAATGGGGATAACTTCTATCACTAAAATAGTGACAAGAACTGAATAGGATTACATAGGTAAAAGACATAACATTTCTGTAATAAGTGCAGAAACCACAAGTCACTCATTCTGTAAACATGCACACACAATTTATGGAAAAAACAGAGTTGGGCAGGTTGCTCAAAATCTGCAACTTTGTAACCAAAGCACTGACAGTCACAATGCATATGCTAATGAAATACTATCACAGTTAAAGTTCTCTTTAAAAACATGCTAAGTAAATATAAGACTTGTCTTTTAAGAAATGTGATGGTTACTTGAAGGAAGAGGGTATGAGTAAGGGTAGATACTGCCAAGTTATGAAAATGAGGGCAAAATGCACTAAGATCCAGGAAAACTCCCAGCAAGCACTTCCAAGATAGAGCCAAGAGGAAGAAAGTGGGGTGAATTGGGCACTGTGTTCAGTACTGGATTACTTCATGACTTCCTGTGTTTTTTTTAAACCTTATTAAATGGTGTGCATTGAGCTGAAACATTAACAAGTGTGAATTGAGCTGCAAAATATTCGCTTGCTGGGGGGGGGAAATCACTTATGAATCAAAGTAATCTTGATTATATTGATATCTCTTTATTTGCTATTCATTTATGAACTAATTTGCCTTATATGTATAGACACTGGAGCAGAACAGGCTGAACTTAATGGCTGCCTTAGAGTAAATGCTCCTTAAATGACTGCGAAGTCATCTTCAACATCATTCTTATCACACTAATCATCATATATGTTAATTTTCCCTGATCAGGCATTCAGAATAGAGAAGAAAGTTCATACACAGAACCAGCATATAGGGGACCATAAGGAAAAACCATCCTCAAACAAGATTCCGATCTGAGCCAGAGACTTAGTGTATGTTCCTGCTAACATAACAACTGGTTCTAGGGAGTTGGTAGTTTTGAGTTTCAGTTGAAAGTGACAAGCAAGAGTAGAACCAGATGACTTTGGGGATGGTCATATGGAGATTTGGAATTTCCCGGGTAATCTGCTTATGGCAAAATAGTATGGATGGACTTATTTGGTGTTCAAAATAGAGAACAGAACGAGGTTCTCTGATTTTATTTTTGTAACCTGTCCACTAAAACAAAATTGTGAGTAAGGAAAAGCTGAATCTAATCCCTCTTCATCCACCACTTCAGATTGAGCATTTAGCACAAGAGGTCACGGAAAAACAGTGAGCTCACATTTTACCATAAGAGCCACTCACGCTTCCTTGCTTTTCCAACAGCTTCTGTCCTGCTTGTTTGACAAAAATTTATAGTAAGAGTCAAAGATTTTAAGAATTAAAAAACAGTTGCTTCATATAGAATCTTTTAAAAATATTAATAAGAACTTCAATTTCAGAATTCTCTAGTGCCACACTAGCTCAACTCTGCTTTGGCTGACAGAATCCCTTGTCCCAGGCTGCTGTGGAAAACCACAGTGACCTAATGGGTGAAAGGAAACATAGAGAAGAAAAAAACCTAGAATGGTGCTTGTTTTTATGAAACTGTCCATAAATAGTGTAACACAACAGTCTTGTGAATTTACACATTCAAGAACCAGGAAATTCCAGAGTTCAAATTCTTATGTTGATTCAACTATAGAGCACATTCAATATGACTTATAACATGCCCTAAAAATATAAAGCATACTGTGCTATGCTATTGTATACCATACAAAGGGGAAAATGGGAAGATCAATTTATGGGTAAAGAGGTCAACTGAACATTGGTATGAAAACTTTGTAATTCCTTATGCTTGGATAATGTACGTTCCTAATGTTTGTGCTTCATTACTATATATATTTTTTGAGTTTAGGTAGAAGGTGTATCAAAAGAAAAATTGTCACTTTGCTAAAGTCAAGTCCCTAAGTTGTAATTTTTTGGAATCAGGAAACCCTAAGTCAAAGTTCTTGTGAAAATCCATAAAATGTCCTCTCTTGTGCTTGTTCTTAACTACTTTATTTAAATTTTTATGACTTTAGATTGGCTTGATTTTTTCTTTTCCTCCTTTGGGAGTACATGCCTGCCAAGTTGGAAGTTTATAACAATCATTTTTGAATGACATAAATGCAGAAAAATCTCAACCGTCTGTCTGCCATAGGAAAATTGTATTTCTTTCACCATTGTTTTACTGCAGGCTCATGAAGTTATTTTTATAAAACTATTTTTTTTTCATGGGGGGGAAGAAAGTTCAGTACAAATATGTTGACTTAAAATCCAAACATAAATTTTCTAGCTAGGGACATCTTTGGTAAAAGAGTGACTACATTATAGTCTTAAATATTATCACTTAAAGTTTTGAGGGTTTCAATTTCACTGAGTGATTTGGGCAAGGTGACTAGTCTTTCTAAACTTCCTTTAGGGATGGGGAATACATGCAACTCCATGGCTGATTCATGTCAATGTATGACAAAACTCACTGCAATGTTGTGAAGTAATTAGCCTCCAACTAATAAAAATAGTTGAAAAAAAAAAAAAACTTCCTTTACCAAAATAAGCTTGGGACCTGGTGATCCAGTGGTTAAGAATCTGCCTGCCAATGCAGCGGGGGACACAGTTTCGATCCATGGTCTGTGAAGATCCCAGATGCCAAGCAGCAACTAAGTCTGTGCCCCACAACTACTAAGCTCTAGAGCCCGAGAGCCACAACTGCCGAAGCCCATGTGCTCCAGATTCCCTGCTCTGTAACAAGAAAGAAGCTACCACAATGGAAAGTCCATGCACCACAACTAGAGAGTAGCCCCTGCTCGCTGCAACGGGAGAAAGCCCACGTGCAGCAATGAAAGCCCATGTGCAGCCAAGTAAGTAAATAAAACCAAGTAAGATTGACTATAGTTTATGTAATAAACGGCAGTAACTATTGTTGTTTGTTGGCCCAGCAAGATTTCTCAAGACTTTCTTTGGTTAACGTTTCCTGCTCTAGGAGTCCTTCTCTGGGATTTCTGGATTTGGAGTCTGAGTAATAGTCCTGCCCCTAAGGGCAGGTGCTCAAGGCTTATGAAGGGTGTTGTAAGGGTGGGAGGGTAGAAGGTTGACATCCTCAGGGTGAACAGAAGCCTTCTGTAGTAGAGGATGAAATTAAGCAGAGACAGAAATGAGCAACTTGTGGGCTGAGGGTGGGGTGGGGGGAGGGCGGCAGGCAATGGAGCCAGGGTACGCAGTACTGACCACGGACAAGAGTAAGACGTTTTTTGCCTTCTTTTCAGTCCCAGGAGCCCACATCTTATAGGTCCAGATTAATTCCTTGGATCCTATGAAGTACCCCCTTATCACAAGCCTCATGAATTAGTATATACCCTCTTATGCTAAAGCTAAATTTATAGCTAGATTTCTGATATCTGCAACCCAAAAGGTTAAAACACAGTGTCCTTGTTAATTTTGTTGTATGAGGTTGTATACAGGGCAGTGGTTCTCAAACTTCAGCATGCATCAAAATCACCTGGAGGGCTTGTTAAACTACTACTGGGCTCCTTTCTTAGACTTTCTTAGTCAGTCAGTCTGGAGTGGAGGCCTGAGAATTTGTGTTTCTAACAAATATTTAGGCCATGTTAATGCTGCTGGTCCAGAGACCACACTTTCAAAAACACAGATTAAGGGTTAACACAGGTCTTTATACAACCAGAGCTCCTGAGTAAGGAAAAGAAGCACTGAACTACCCATCATCAAAAATATCCAGGAAGCATCTGGGTTAAGATTTTTCAGGGATGCTGGCAGAAGGGGTTTTGGATTGTATGGAGAATTATACTACACTTCTAGGTTCCCTTCTAATATAATACTAAAATTTTATGTTTCTCTAAAATTTCTTCTAGGTTGAAGGAAGGGAGAGAACAACAAAACACTTCGTCTGATTCCTCCAAATAACAGAAATACAGGAAAACTAAATGTGTTCCTGCCACAAACTCAGACTTGTTCAGTAAAGCCAGCACTACAGTGTGTTCCCATATTGACTTTGGGAAATACACATTGCCCTTGTTTATGAAGTTTTGTAGTATATCAAAAAACACAAATTTAACCCCTCTTCAAGTTTCTAACAAAGTATATTATTATGTGCTCACTGCCCAAACCCAGTGTAACAACTACAAAGTAAATACATGGATAAATATATCCAGAGTTTACTTTATAATACATTAAAAGTTCTAACTTGAGGAGGCAATCAATTTTACCAGCTCCAGAAGTTCAGTTCTGTCACTGTTACCAACAGGTAAATCTAACAGTTAGTCCAGTAGGATTATCTTTAATCCTACTGTGGGAAAAAAAAGTCCTTTGTTTCCTCTTTAAACTTTTGAGAAAGAACAAATTGTGCGTAGCAAACATGATAGTGAAAATATTATAGTGTTACTTGGTGCTGTTTGCCTTGTGTTGTGACAACCTCTCAGGATTTTTTTTTTTATTTCTAACATGGGGCTCCTTGTCTATTTTTGAGTACTATACCCAAGGTCATATGCAGCTGGTAGAACCAGAACAGACAGACCAATTGTTGGGCAATGTCTATGATATCCTGTTGTTAAATATGCTGAATATCACCTCTGAGTAATGATTTCATAGAAACATTCTTAAAGGCACAAGCCCTGGTAGGAATTCTTTGATTAAAAAAAAAATGAGACACAGCAGGTTATTTTAGTTGTGTTTGCTTGTTTGTTTTTTGACTTTCAGGATCTCAGTTCCACATCCAGGGACTGAACCCAGGTTGCAACAGTGAAAGCCTAGAATCCTAACCACGAGGCCACCAGGGAACTCCCTTAGTTGTATTTGGAGACTTAAAAAGTTTAACCAGGCTATATTAGTCTTCAGATTTTTTTTAAAAAAATAAACTAATGCAAATGAAATAAAGGGACTTGCCTGGTGGTCCAGGGGTTAAGAATCCATCTTGCAATACAGGGGACAGAGGTTCGATCTCTGGTCAGGAGACTAATATCCCACATACTGTGAAGCATCTAAGTCCATGCGCCACAGCTCCCGAGTCCGTGAGCCACAACTAGGAATCCATACGCTACAACAAAAGATACCACATGATGAAATGAAGATCATGTGTGCCACAGCTAAGATTTGGTGCTTCAAATAATTTTTTTTTTAAAAAAAGAAGTAAATATCAATATTACATGTTTTTAAAACTATACACATACAGATCTGTCATTTACTAGTCTTGCCACTTTGGGCAAATTTCAAGATTCCTTGAGATCGCCAAAGCGCAATTTTTCTCATCTCTAAAATGCAGAGATTGGCCTGGATATTCTTTATGTTCCCTTCAAAGCTAAAATTCTACAGCCTCATGGGAAAGGGATAGCATAATGATTCACTAACAGTTTTGTTTAAACAATCTCAGTTTATTGAAGTTCCTAGAGTTCAGGCATTTGAATCCATGCCATATGTTTATTTAGGAAGTAGAGACACAGAATGAGCAGTATATTACTAAACTTCATGAGAAATTCTTACTTCATAAAAAGAGAAAATGTGAAATTCTAGAACTGGGCAGAAACCTGTGTATCAGAATTGTGGGTTTGTGGAGAGGTGTTAAAAGGAACACTGAAGCAACCCACTATTCATGGAGGTTCTTCTCTCTCTCAAAGCAGCATATTGCCATGGTGGTTTCTTAAGTGGAATTTCACAATGTACTCTGTGGTAGCTAAATTATTAACTTTCATATATGAGCGAATGGAAATTTTTAAAAATAGCAATTTTTCCAGGTTTATACAATGAATAAAAGTCAGACTTAAAAGCTTGACATGTAGGGGTAGACATAGTCATGTGAGGGCTTCCCTGGTGACTCAGACAATAAAGAATCTGCCTACAATGCAGGAGACCTGGGTGTGATCCCTCAGTTGGGAAGATGCTTGGAGAAGGGAATGGCTACTCACACTAGGATTCTTGCTTGGAGAATCCTATGAACAGAGTAGCCTGGTGGGCTACAGTCCATGGGGTCGCAAAGAGTCAGACACGACTGAGTGACTGAGCACACATACATGATAGTCATGTGGAGATACTGGAGAATCAATTTCAAACACAGAGAGTCAATGTTAGCTGTGTTTCCTTTTCTATCAACATAAACCCAAATAATTTTATAGGAAATAATTGTGGGAACATTACATCATCACTGTTTACAAAAGAAACCATTCAAAGTGCTTCTGCTAACTTACTTTCAACTGCTGTTGAAAGTCAAAAAACAAAATTGGAATCACAAATGAAATTTGGTATGGTAAAGTGTAAATTGGCACAGTCTGGGTGAACACAATTAAAGGACAGATAAACTGTGTGTTAATCAATGTAAAATACTGAAGATTTTGTGTTAAGGAAAGTATATATACATATGTATTAAGTATGAATTCCCTGGTTTGAAAAGGATTAACCAAACTTGGTAGAAGTAAAGCCAATGAAAACATATATTCATTTGTGGATAAAATAAAAAATACTTAAATTTCTCTTGATGATGTCATAAAGCTACAGGATACTGAGGTACTTACAAAGATCAGTTCTCACATATTCAGTAAATAATATAAAACACAGTCATTACCACTCTGTTGAGCCTGCTGGCATAATTTACAACAGACAAAATAAATATATCCTTTGGCAACTTTTGGCTCACCATTCAGAGATTCTGATGTTTGATATATTTAATAAAGCAGTGAAGCTTGATATTGCATTTCTACTGAGCAGAAATATCCCAAGAATGCACAGAGAGAAAATAAATAAGAATGTGATTCTAGTAGAGGAATTGGAGCAAATGTGAAGACAGGAACATCAAAGTAGAAAAAAAAATGACTAGTTTCATATGCTAAACATTTTAAATCACTGAGGATTTATTATATTTGGCATCAAGTTGGAAGATCATACATCCATAACTCTATAATATAAATAAGATTTTAATATCTTAAAATAGATTATTAATGTATGATTGCATATATCATAACATGTTTAAATGCAGATTCAGACAATAATTGTGGCTATAGCAACTACTTTGATAAACTCAAGAATCTGAGCATGATAAGGTTAGAGGAAGAGAAGAGGAGCTGGAGTATTGGAAGGAGGTTCAACAGACTGTGCCTACAGCATATCAGATGGTCAGAAAATGGAACTTAGAATGAGGTTCTGGGGCTTCCCAGATGGCTCAGTGGTAAAGAACTCGCCTGCCAATGCAGGAAATGCAGGAGATGCAGGTTCAATCCCTGGGTCAGGAAGATCCCCTGAAGAAAGAAATGGCAACCCACACCAGCATTTTTGCCTGGGAAATCTCATGGACAGAGGAGCCTGGTGGGCTGCAGTCCATGGGTCACAAAAGACTTGGACACTTAGCAACTAAAAAGCAACAACAGTAAGGCTTCATTCCACACTGTACACCACTTATCTAGGATCTTCATGTATCTTCACATGGCCGCCCAAAGAATACAGCTCTTTTAACTATTCTTTTTCTTACTTTCTGTACTCTTGACGCTCTAGTATTTGGAGCTCTACAGATCTGGGGAACTGCCTTCCCAGGGTTAACTAATTCCTAGAGAGACCAACAACTTTCTTGCTAGCATGCTTTTGATATGCAACCAACATCCTCCACCAATTTCCTTTTCTCATACTTCTTCAGTCTGGGATACTGTCTTCTGCCCTAATCACCACAGGACTGGGTACTGGACAACTGGGAACCATCCCTACAGAGCAGAGCCTGTTAAAACTATTCAAACTATCCAATCATAAGTTTGTACTGCTTGCTTCTGCCATTCTTTCCTGTATAACGGAAATAAAAGCTCCTGCCTGTGTTCACCCCACACCCCCTGCTGTCTCATCTTATTTGGTGCTTCCCTCTGTGGCCCTGCACAGAGTGGTATAGCTTGGGACGATCTCCTATTTCTAGAGGATTGTCAGTATAATAAAAACTTCTTCCTTTAGGCAATCATTTTTAAGCCTATTTGTCTTACTTTCCTCCTCAAAACAAGTGCCAAGTACATTTTTAGAACAATTGTGTTTTGTAGATTTGCTGAGTTTCTCAACCATTCACATAGACTGTTCTAATTCAACACATTCTTCTGAGGTTGTCTGTTAGACTATTACACATTACAGTCCCCAGGTCACCTTAACCTCACTGCATGTCCTCACTCACCACTTTAAAGATACTGTGCTATGATATTGCAGTGGACTCTTTTGGACAACCCTGCAGTCTTTCCTATTCCTTTGGAAAATAAGAAGTGAGTCCTCTCTACTCAAATTAGTTCATTAGGTTCCATGACTTTCTCTGTCCAGGGGATGAACATGCAATCAAGTTAGGTCAGCTAAACATTGTTTTCCTAAAATTTGGTTCTTATATCCTATGATACAAAGATCAAAAATGTTGAAGCTGATTTATTCTGTCCTTGGCAGCTGGAAGACATGTGCTAAACAAGACATTAGTTCTTGCTGCCTAGATCCTAACATCTGTCTGGGTGATTCTGGCTTTCCTTTGATTTTGTGAGCTATTTCATAATCTTCCAGGAAATTCCTTATGTTAGCAATGGTCTCTGTTGCTTGCAACCACAGAATTCCAACTTACTTATGAATACAGTCAATAGAGATACTTTATGCAAAGTTGACTGTTAAAGTAAATTCACAGGGATTTCTGAAAATTCAGGATGTATTAGGAGGATTTGTGTGCACAAGTATTTTGTAAAATGTTAAACAGTGTATAGCATTGGCCTCTAGTCTTCTCTCTGCTCTTCTTCCTTCATCCCTTACTCTAAACCAAAAACCAGCCTTTGGTATAGATTTTCAGGTTTAAGGATAACTTTTTCAGCCAATCTATATGAGTGGATGGAATCACTGCTCTGGTCTGAAATATTTGGTGTACAAGGAAAGATGCCCTTCTGGACTCCAGCTAGAAAGTTAGACAAATGAGATAAAGCCTCAACCTCCTTCTTAAGAGTGGAGACTCACCCAGGGCTCTCTCATCCTTCACCAAAGGGTAAGGCACCTGGTATGATAAACACTCATTATATCTTTCTCTTTAGATGTCCTTCCCCTCTCTGAGCCCCTAACCGTTCTGTGACTAATCTGAGAAGTACTGTGTTTCTGCCCTTGTCTAAGAAGCTATGAAGTAGACAAATTTTGGCTTTGAGGCAAACCATCTCTTGCTGTCTGTCCGCTTTGGATCTTTTGCTTCTTATCTTCATATATTTAGAACAAACATGTTATTTAAATTTACTGAATTTCTCAATCATCCAAATATACTGGATATGACCTATCCATGCAGAAGAGTGAAAGGATCTCAGAATCAAATTCAGGCTTCCAGTGGAAAAACACAAAGTTGGCCTTTGGGTCAACTTAAGTTTGAAGCTATTCAGATTTAACTTGAGTTCTTTGCTAGAAGTTCAAAGTTTCAGCCAGTGATAAGGTAACTTGCTATATCTTTTTTTTTTCTTGCTATATCTTTTGAGTATATATTTGTTTTGAGTATCACATCCTTCGAGTCAACAAGTATACATTAGTGTGTCTTTATCTATTGTTTACAGTTGTCATCCATTCTGGAATGTTTAGTGTTCATTTCATACTGGTTGTCCTTTAGACATTTTGCATGTCATCTCTTATATCCTGAGTAACATACCCAACATCTCCTAAATGCAATTTTATTTTTTTCTAATTGCTCAGTTGTGTCCAAATCTTGGCGACCCTGTGGACTGTAGCCCAGCCAGCTCCTCTGTCCAGCGAATTCCCAGGCAAGCATACTGGAGTGGGTTGCCATTTTCTTCTCCAGGGAATCTTCCCTACTCAGGGATTGAACCCATATCTCCTGTGTCCCCTGCGTTGCAGGTAGATTCTTTATAGCTGGGCCTCTGGGGAAGCCCCTAAATGTAATTTTTATGATATATGTGGTAGGTGTCAAAAATGATCACAATCATTCTTACTTCCATGTATCCACACTCTTTATAATGTATCTTTTTCTATTCAGAGGTAGAGTCCACTTCCCAATTCTCTGAATATAGGTTGGATTTTTGATTTGCTTTGGCCAACACAGTATGGCAGAATGATGGTGTGCTGACTCCAACCCTAGGCTTTTAGAGGCCTTGTGTGCTTCTATTTGCACTATTGGGACTCCTGCCTTTTGCCATGGGAACAAGCCCATGCTAGTTTGCTGGAGAATGTGAGACCATGTGGATCAGAGCAAAGTCAGCTCAGTTGTCCCACCTAAGGCTCTAGACATGTGTGAGAACCCGCCCCCCCCCCCCCCAAGAGTAACAGAACCCATTTGGATCTGGCCACAGGGGCATGAAGAACTGCAGAAGAACTGCCAAGTAGAGCTTGAACTGTTGACTCCAGTTTCATGAACTTTATAAACAATGTGTTAAGCCATTACATTCTGAAGTGGTTTGTTATGCAACAACATCAGTTGCTAACTGGTGAAATATATTACTTATTATTCATAGTAAAAAGTAGAATTATTTAGCAATAGAGAAGACTTTGGGCTTCCCTGGTAGCTCAGTTGGTTAAGGTTAAGATTCTTCCTGCAAGGCAGAAAACTCCAGTTCAATTCCTGGGTTGGGAAGATCCACTGGAGAAGGGATAGGCTACCCACTCCAGTGTCCTTGGGCTTCCCTGGTGGCTCAGCTGGTAAAGAATCTGCCTGCAATGCAGGAGACCTGGGTTTGATCCCTGGGTTGGGAAGAGCCTCTAGAGAAGGGAAAGGCTACCCACTCCAGTTATCTGGCCTAGAGAATTCCATGGACTGTACAGTTCATGGGGTCAAAAAGAGTCAAACATGACTGAGCGACATTCATTTTCATTTTCAAAGACAACCTTGAAAAACAATAAGATGCTTATCACTGGGATCTCTCTATTCAGTTCAGTTGCTCAGTCATGTCTGACTCTGCGACCCCATGGACTGCATGCAGCATGCCAGGCTTCCCTGTTCATCACCAACTCCTGGAGCTTACTCAAACTCATGTCCGTCGAGTCAGTGATGCCATCCAACCATCTCATCCTCTGTCATCCCATTCTCCTCCCACCTTCAATCTCTCCCAGCATCAGGGTCTTTTCAAATGAGTCAGTTCTTCTATCAGGTGGTCAAAGTATGGGAGTTTCAGCTTCAGCATCAGTTCTTCCAATGAATATTCAGGACTGATTTCCTTTAGGATGGACTGGTTGGATCTCCTTGCAGTCCAAGGGACTCTCAAGAGTCTTCTCCAACACCACAATTCAAAAGCATCAATTTTTCGGTGCTCAGTTTTCTTTGTAGTCCAACTCTCACATCCATACATGACTACTGGAAAAACCATAGCTTTGACTAGACAGACCTTTGCTGGCAAAGTAATGTCTCTGCTTTTTATTTTGCTATCTAGGTTGGGCATAGCTTTTCTTCCAAGGAGCAAGTGTCTTTTAATTTCGTAGCTGCAGTCACCATCTACAGTGATTTTGGAGCCCCCAAAACAAAGTCTCTCACTTCCATTGTTTCCCCATCTATTTCCCATAAAGTGATGGGACCAGATGCCATGATCTTAGTTTTCTGAATGTTGAGTTTAAAGTCAACTTTTTCACTCTCCTCTTTCACTTTCATAAAGAGGCTCTTTAGTTCTTCTTCACTTTCTGCCATAAGAATGTTATCATCTGTATGTCTGAGGTTATTGATATTTCTCCAGCAATCTTGATTCCAGCTTGTGTTTTATCCAGCTTGGCATTTCGCATGATGTACACTGCATATAAGTTAAATAAGCAAGGTGACAACATACAGCCTTGATGTACTCCTTTCTCAATTTGGAACCAGTCTGTTGTTCCATGTCCAGTTCTAAATGTTGCTTCTTGACCTGCATATAGATTTCTCAGGAGGCAGGTCAGGTGGTCTGGGATCTCTAAGCAGAAACTTTACAATTCCTATACTGGACCTGTGACAAGATCCCAAAAAATATTTTCAAATGCATGATTCCAAAACTCTGTGTTATGATAGTTTCATTTCTCCCTCATTCTGAATGCCCACCAGGCTCCTCTGTCCATGGAATTCTCCAGGCAAGAATACTAGAGTGGGTAGTCATTACCTTCTGCAGGGGATCTTCTCAACCAGGGATCGAATCCTAGTCTTGCACATTGCAGGCAGATTCTTTATCATCCGAGCCACCAGGGAAGCCCATTCTAACTGCAAATAAACACATTAAAAACATGTTGCTTTCTTCTTTCCATAAGTGAAACTCTTGTAGGTTAGCATTAAAACATCCCAAGTTAATAAAATATCTGTTGAGCATGGACTCAAAAAACCAATTGGTCATGTAATGACAGTGTAAGAGAAGTGATAGATTCTGAAACACAAGCATCAATTTCTAAGTCATGAACATGTCTTTAATATCTTCCCACTGTTGCTCTAACACCTCAGCTAAATTCTTCATGATTTGAGTTTTAGTTTCATGACCAATAAAATAGGCACAATAATCATTCCTCTGTCTTGAAACTTGGTATGAGCCAATCATGTATATTCCTTCTATACAGCTGAGAATCCAAGTTAGATTAAATATACATATGAATCACTCTGACATACAGAGAATAAATCTCTTAATGAGAGTACCTTAACAAATATGTCACCTGATGTATGAATATTCCCAAATAAAAGCATCATTGAAGAAACAATTAGGCTAGAATACAAACGATCAAACTGAATTACAGTGGGCTCTTCAGTATTTGTAGGCTTCCCTGGTGGCCCAGACAGTAAAGAATCTGCCTGCTAAGCAGAAGACCAGGGTTCGATCCCTGGGTTGGGAAGATCCCCTGGAGAAGGGAATGGCTACCCACTCCAGTATTTTTGCCTGGAGAATTCTATGGACAGAGGAGCATGGTGGGCTACAGTGCATAGAGTCACAAAGAGCTGGACACAGCTGAGCGACCAACACTTCAGTATTCGTGGGTTCCACATCTACACGTGCAATCAAAATATTTTTTAAAATTTCAGAAAGTTCCAATAAGGAAAACTTGAATTATTTGCAGTTATTATAACAGTTGCAGTTATATCAGTTACATTGTATACATGACTATTAACATAGCATTTGCATTGTTTTAGTGATTTTAAGTAAGCTGAGTATGAGTGCTCAGTTGCTCAGTCACGTCCAACTCTTTGCAACACTGTGGACTGTGGCTCACCAGGCTCCTCTGTCCATGGAATTTTCCAGGCAAGAATACTAGAGTGGGTTACCATTTCCTTTTCAAGGGGATCTTCCTGACACGGGGGTCGAACCAGAATCTCTTGTGACTGCATTGGCAGGTGGATTCTTTACCACTGCGCCGCCTAAGTAAGCTAAAAATGACTTAAAGTATAAAGGAGAAATAGATAACGAATAAAGACCTGCTATAAAGCATAGGGAACTCTACTCAGAACTCTGTAATGGCCTAAATGGAAAAAGAATCTAAAAAAGAGTGGATCTATGTATAAGTATATCTGATTTGCTTTGCTGTACACCTGAAACTAACACAACATGGGAAATCAACTACACTCCAATAAAAATTTAAAAAAAAATATATTTGAAAAAGTAATATGCCCTCCCCCAAGAAAAAGTATATGGGAGGATATGCATAGGTTATACGCAGGTACTAAGCATTTTATATGAGAAACTTGAGCATCCGTGGATTTTGGTATTCAAGGCGGGAGTGGGGCGGGGAGAGAGGGGATGTATCCTGGAACCAACCCCTGTCAGATACTGAGGGACAGATACTGAAGGACAGAAATTTTAATTGTAAAATGCTAACTACTGTAGAGCAACCTAGACAGCATATTAAAAAGCAGAGACATTACTTTGCCAGCAAAGGTCTGTCTAGTCAAAGCTATAGTTTTTCCAGTAGTCGTGTATGGATGTGAGAGTTGGATTACAGTAAAAGCTGAGCACCGAAGAATTGATGCTTTTGAACTGTGATGTTGGAGAAGACTCTTGAGAGTCTCTTGGACTTCAAGGAGAATCCAACCAGTCCATCCTAAAGGAAATCAGTCCTGAATATTCATTGGAAGAACTGATGCTGAAGCTGAAACTCCCATATTTTGGCCACCTGATGGAAGAACTGAGTCATTGGAAAAGACCCTGATGCTGGGAGAGATTGAAGGTGGGAGGAGAAGGGGATGATAAAGGATGAGATGGTTGGATGGCATCACCGACTCAATGGACATGAGTTTGAGTAAGCTCCAGGAGTTAGTGATGGACAGGGAGGCCTGGCAT
This sequence comes from Muntiacus reevesi, assembly GCF_963930625.1. Classification (NCBI taxonomy): domain Eukaryota; kingdom Metazoa; phylum Chordata; class Mammalia; order Artiodactyla; family Cervidae; genus Muntiacus; species Muntiacus reevesi. The sequence continues at coordinate 77,022,444 of NC_089253.1, read as the reverse complement.
GCTGCATTCCATGGGGTTGCAAAGAGTCAGACATGACTGAGCAACTGAACTGAACTACTGTAGAATATTTAAACTTAAATTTACACAGAAGACTGAAGAGAAATATGAGTTATTAAAACTTCAGAAGAATAGATGTAAGAGTGGCACTAACATGGTATTCAGCACAGTTAACAGCTAAGCCCCAACCCCCAGACAAATAGACTTGCTTAGTCATTCTTCGAATTTTTAATTTTTTTCTGAAATAAAACAAATAGCTTACTTGTCCATGCCACTAACTTGCAAGATTATATATTTTAAAATTATATATATTTTATAGACATACATGGTCATATTAAGATGATTTTAAAATTTTTTACTTGTGAAAAATGCACAAAACTTAACCATCTTAATCTTTAAGCAGTCCAGCATCATTAAGTCTGTTCACATTACATTCTGGTGATGTTTAAAGAATTAATGACAGATGAAATATTATAAAAGTGGGAGTATCAGAAAGCTATTTTAAAGCCTCTGCATACATGGGAGTTTAAGGCCTTAAACTGTTGTATCAAAAATGTGGCTCAATGGTGACTCTTATTTTGTAGGAGGATTGTCCCTGGGAATGTTTACCCAGAGGCTGCATGACCCCTGAATTGGGTACGATAATGATTTTTCCAGTTCAGAAACTCCAGGGCTTGCTGCTTTGAATCCTGTTCATGCGTTCTGTAATCATTTATTCAGCGCCCTGGTCCGTGCCAGCACACTGGTAGGGACCACAAATGTGAAGCTAAATGGGAGTAGTCCAGTGGGACCATGAGTTCTCAGAATATCTTTCTGTGGTTCCTTTTTACTACTGTTCTAACAGATAGAACTATCAAGCTAGCGAACTTTCTCTTTGTTTTGTCACCATGGACTTTGGTAACAGTCAGATTGGGTCTCAATTCTTCCTCTGTCACTTACTTTCTACACCTGTTTCCACATCTGGAGATAATATCGATAATGCTACTTAATTCACAGAGGTGTTGTAAGGATCAAAGAAATGATGTGAGAAAAATGTTCAGAAGAGACCCCCCTCCCCACTGAACGTTTGCTCAGATTTCTCCATTGCTCACTATCCTTATGGAGTGTCCCACAGCAAAGGCTTTTCCTTCATCCCTCTACCTGCCACCAATTGTCAGGCAAAATTACACCTGGCATGCTCTTCCTTCAGCCCTACCTCTTTTAGATAAGTTCATCTAAATTTATATGAATGTGTAAGTAAGCTCTAACTTGTTTTTATTTGTCCCTGGTAATGCATTTACCTTCTTGAAAGGATATTTTCCTCCATTGAGACAGGTTAACTCTACTTAAGTATTTACAAATGATTTTTCATTTATCATTATGAGAGTTAAGGGAAAGGAAAGTAGTTAGAAAGTCAGAAGGAAAAAGAAAGAGAAATGAAAGAAAACTAGAAAAGAGAAAGAACACATGAAGGGGGAAGGGAGGGAAGTTAGAGGAAATCTGGGAAGAAGTAGATAATGGAAACTGCTGCAGAAAGATATGTTAGCAGAGATTGAAGTGGGGTTAAAAGGTAGAAACCGAGAGAGGGAACAAGAGACAGTTGAGGAGAGAGTTCTTTGTATTGTCAACCTTCACAGACACTGGGAAGTATCCAGTACTCTGCCTGACACAGTCAGTGTGCCAGAGAGGCATGGTGAGACACCGTCGTAGAGGACCACTCTCACCATCTGATTGCTCTTTGAGCTGAGGATGTTCTGCCTTCATTATTTCTTCTAATGACTTTCGTTTACAAGGCTGGTCCATAGCTCCACAGCAGTTTATTATTTAACCCTCAGAGGTTCCATTCTGAATAGGATTTTCATAGCAGACAGTTAAAGGAGAAAGCATTCATTGAATTTTAGCTCCAGTGCATACAAGCTCTAGATTGTACCCAACCTGTAAAAGATGTTCCCCCAACTCGACCTTAACTCAAAGCAGTGTCAGACTGCTGAAGGGGTTAGGCATCACATAGGATGTGGAGAGAGTTAGTTTTAGGCAGGTGGCATCAGTCTGTGTCTCTTCTAGTTCTAACTGGATGTCAGCAGTGATGATCCTCATGCTCCATCCCATAAAGGTCCTGAATAGGGTACTGCTACTGCTACTGCTAAGTCACTTCAGTCGTGTCTGACTCTGTGCAACCCCATCCCTGGGATTCTCCAGGCAAGAACACTGGAGTGGGTTGCTATTTCCTTCTTAAGCCTGGCCTTATAAGACACTGACAACTCTAACCATCAGGCAGCAGTGGTTCTACCATCATAGCTCTGCATCTTGGATCTAGTGGGTCCAAAGCAACATTTAGCTCCCAAACACCTTAGAGAGCTTCTACCTGACCCCTATTCTACTTGGTCACCTTGTATGTCAGGCTTTGCACCTTAGTTTTGGGTTTCTGTTCCAGTTTCCTTCTGAAATGAGTTCATTCCTTGTTGGCTGAGTCCTGGGTTCCTGCATCCTGGGTTTCTGCCTATAGATCCTCTTCCCACCTCTCTTATTAGCCTAGAAGAACCACCATTATACTAGCACCCATATGATAACAATCACTGCTTCTTTCAGCCCTGTCCTCATTGAAATGGCCACCTGGATATTAAATCACCCACATAAGATTTCATTTAGCTGTACTTAGATTTCATTGTCTGTACCTCGTCCCTTCTTGGAGGGCTCTGCTTCTTCTGTCCTGGCTTGTTTCCCACAGTGCTGAAGTTGCCTTTTTCTTTTCTTCCTACTTGGAAAAATCCCCTCTGTCTGCTCTGTTCTATGAGTAACCCAAAGCTTACCATAAGGCATACTCTAATTCAACTTCTCAGGGAAATTTCTCTGCCTTATCACCTGCTACCAACCAATCTTCCTCTTCCAGTTAAAAGGATATTAACAGTATTGTGATACCTTTGCTTATAATTTATAAGTGCATCTTTGGGGATTTGTACAATGAAGGCTAAACAACATCCACTTAAACTTTTTACTTTGTTCCTAATGCAGACTGGGGACTTGGTAAATGGTGAGTGAATGAATGAAGAGACTAGAACAGGTTAGTAGTTTGAAAAAATTGAGAATGATTGCTCTTGTATTTGTTAATGATTAGCTAATAATTTTATGAAATGGTGAATTCCATTTTTAGTTTGAAGTACTCATGAGGACAATGTTCTAGCTTTATCACTGCCTGGACTATTATTTTTTATACAGAGAAAGTGTTTGCTCCACAGTACTACTTTGTACTGTGGCTTGTCATTAAATAAATCATTCTCTTCTCACAAGGCAGGGTGAGCAAAAGGGTATGGATGGTTCAGAGAAATTCAGCATCATTGCTGAGAAAACAATCCACTAAAGATCAACAGAATAACATGTCATCATTATGAGAAACCAAGTTTCAAGGTATAGGAAAATCTAATATTACAGTAAATAAAAATACTTAATTTGTTTCTTCTAACATCATTTCTTAATATTATTCTGTAGCTTTTTACCCTGACCTACACCACCCTAGTATCTGAGGAAGTGATTGAAACAAGTCCCAAGTTTTAATACTTACAAAGAGTTTTGCACTGTTTCCTATCTTCTGCAGGGATTTCAGCTTGTACTTGGTTATGTTAGGAACGTTTCTTATTCAAGGAAAGCCCCTCTTGCTATTTCAGATTTAATTTGCTTGAATTTTCATTTCCCTTATTCACATGAATGCCAGGGGTGCCCCAGATACCAACCTACATGTGGGTTTATGTCTTGATACTTTTTATTGTTGTTGTTATACTTTTTATTGTGAGGAACACTGCTGACAGGGCCTTAATTCATTTGGCTTTTAGTGCTGATGCTGCTGCCCTCTGGGTCAGGGAGAGATCACAGTCTAAAACAGAATCGCTGGCTCCACTGTATGCCTGTGGGTTTAATTGGTCCCCCGCACTGGATCTTATTGCAGATTGGAGCCTGGAGAGCACATCTGTTCTGACTTCCTCACCTTCTGGCAGGTGGATTTCATGAATTGAAAATGATCATTTTATAAATCCTCAGATACTACAACTCCACAATCTCTCTTTGTGTCTGATTTTGGGGTTTACCAACCTAACAATTAAGAGTTTCTCTTTTTGTCTGCCTGACAAAACCCTATTTCAATAAACTGTTCTTTCTGGTTTTGCTCTTTTTTATAGGGAAAACAATTGATCAAACTCCTGCCAGAGAATGTCTTTTATGTTTTGAGGTTATAATCAAGTCATTTTAGTTTTCCCTTCTTTTTATTAGACAAGAGAGCTTAATCTAATTAGTCAGTTAACTCCTATTAGTTTCTCTGACTTGTACTGAGACAGGTTAGCAAAACATTTCAGCACATAGGCCTTAGAATGAATCTCACCTGGATTGAAACCCTGACCTTACTACCGATCAACTTTATAACCTTTGGAAAGTTACTTAAACTATTCATCCTTTGTTTTTCTATATGGAAATGTTAGGGACCAAATGTTTGTATCCCCTCTAAAATTCATATGTTGAAATTCTAACCTTCAATGTGATGATATTAGGAGGTAGGGCCTTTGGGAAGTACATAGGTCATGAGGGTGAAGTCCTTATGGGTGGGACTAGTGACCTTACAAGAAGGGACGCGGGAGAGCTTGCTTCTTCTCTCTGCTCTCCATCATGTGAAGGTACAAGAGAAGCCAGCCATCTGCAAACTAGGAACAGTGTTCTCAGCAGGAACCAGTTTGTCCAGCACCTTGATCTTGGATTTCCAGCCTCCAGAAGTGTGGAAATAAGTTTGTTGTTTAAGCCAACCATTCTATGGTAATTTGCTAGAGGAGCCTGAGTTGATTAAGGCAAGACATAATAATAATTTCTGTCCTATAGGGCTGTTAAGATGATTCAGTGAATGGAAAGTCCTTAGTTTGGTACTTGACATGCTGCTGCTGCTGCTGCTAAGTCGCTTCAGTCATGTCTGACTCTGTGCGACCCCACAGACGGCAGCCCACCAGGCTCCTCTGTCCCTGGGATTCTCCAGGCAAGAATAGTGGAGTGGCTTGCCATTTCTTTCTCCAGGTACTTGACATAGAAGATGCATAATTAATATTGCGGTTATTAGTGGTACTTGATGGGCATTATACAACAAAGGATATGGCCATCACATCTCGTTTTCCCAACCTCAGTAACACACATAAAGTTTTTCTTTCTCTAAAGTTTGAATTTTGCACACATATCACCCACCTTTCTTAGAGAAAAGTGTCTGTGACTTTATGCTTTAGGTATTTGCAGGTTTGCAGTATTAGGATGAGAGGATCCTAGAGATTACTTCCTTAAAGGCACTCGACTTACTGGTTTCCAACAAGATCCTGGAGAAGCGGTGGCATTAAAAAATCTTAGTAGACAGTGTAACAGGGAACCTTTATCCTTAGGAAAAATCCTCTCCATTTCCTGCTTGGTAGGCAGTGCCTGCTCCTGGGGCAGTTTACATGATACAGACAAAGCCCAGGAGAAAGTAGAGCATGGTGCCTGGGGCTCAGTGTTGGTGAATGACACAGCATTTCTGCCTTCATGGAGCTTACATTTTAGTGGAGAGACCCAGGCAATAAGGAATATCCAAATAAACAACAACAACAATATAGCATATGCTGTGTAGATATATGTTACATAAAAGCAGGATAAGAGGCTAGAGAAAGGCAGGGTAGAGGGCTGCTGTTGATAATAGCTTATATGGGAAAGGTCTCTCTGATGAAGTGATGTTTGACTTGAATGTAGTGGGAGAATATGATATGTAGATATATGGCAGAAGAATGTTCTAGACAGAGGGAATGGCAAATTGCAAACACTCTGAGGCAGGAGTATGTGGTAGCTGGGAAACAGCACGGGGCATAGCATGGTTGGAACACATGAGACTGAGGGCAGAGAATGATAGATGAAATGAGAGACAGAGTCAAGGACCCAATGATGGAGGGCCTTATAGGCTATAGTAGGATCTTGGTTTTTATTCTTTGTATGCGTGTGTGCGTGCTCAGTCAGTCCAACTCTGTGTGACCCTATGGGTTACAGCCCACCAGGCAATTCTGTCCTTGAAAATCTCCAAGCAAGAATACTGGAGTGGGTAGCCATTCCCTTCTCCAGAGGATCTTCCCAACCCAGGGATGGAACCTGGGTCTCCTGTATTTCAGGCAGATTCTTTACTGTCTGAGACACCAGGGAAGCCCATTCTTTCTATAATGGGAAGCAACTGGAAATTTCTGAGTTGGAGTATGAAGGCAACAGTAAGACACGTCTGTTTTGATGTTCAGATTGGCATCTGCTCTGATTTGTTGGAACCCATATTATTCTGGTCATTAAATATTTTGAATTATATACCTGCTTTCAAGATACAGGATTTGTTGTTAGACTGGTCACGGAGGGTGAGAGAAAGTGAAGCATTTGGGTTAATACTAAGGATCTGGGTAAACGAAGGTGACATTTACTGAGATGGAGTACTCTGGAGAAGGATCATGGGTTCTTTTGTTTTTGAATGGGGACAGGTTAAAGTCTTCTGTTTAAACATATTGTCTTAAAATAAGTGTTAAGTAGACAGTAAGAAAATTAGGTCTGGGATTCAGGGTAAAGGCTCAGCTCAAAAACACACATTTGGAGTTATCAGCATTTATAAATTATTCTGGCTACTATTTCTGCATAACAAACTACTCAAAACTTAGTAGCTTAACACAATCATTTTACTAGGTTCATGGATGATATGCTTGAGAAATTTGGAAAAGTTACAGTGATGAGAGTTTGTCTCTGCTCTACAATGACCAGGGTGTCAGCTGGGAAGACCTGGAGTCTTGGTTGGGGTGATGACATGTACAAGGCTAGAATCACCTGGCATCTTCAATCACATGTCTGGTAGTTGTACTGCCCAGAGCTGCTGTCTGAGTGCCTGCATGTGTCTCTTTCATATGATTTGGGCTTCCCCTTAGCAAGGCAGTCTTGGCACAGTTGAACATCTTATGATAATTGAACTTCTTTAATGGCAGTGCAGGGTTCTAATGATAGTATTCCAGTGGACAAGGGGAGGCTGCCTGGCCAGCCTGGGAAGCTAAATGGTCACTTCTGTTACATTCTATTTGTTACAAATAATTCACTAAGATTGGCCTAGATTTAAGATGCAGACCCAATCTTCAATGAGAGAAGTGTTGAAGAATTCATGACGTTTTTTTTTTTTTTCAAACCATCATATATAGTATTTAAATCTTTAAGACTAATTGAGGTTACCTAGAGACTAGGTGTAAATAAAAAAGAGAAAAGGTCCAAAGATTGAGCCCTGAGACATTCTGGTTTTTAGAAATCAGGAATACAAGGATGACCAAGCAAAGAAGACTGAAGGAGGAGAATGTAAGGAGAGTATAGAAGGCACATTAAGAAAAGATTTCAATTAAGGGGGTGAGTAGTGCTGTCAAAACAGCTAAAAGTTCAAATGAAATGTGGACTGAGGATTTACCATTGGCTTTGATAATGTATAAGTTGTGATAACCTTGGCAGAGAGATTTCCAGAGAAAGATAACCAGGTTCTTTAACTTACTTCTCCAGCTGCCAGTCCCTAGGTCCTGGTTGTGTCGCCTCCAGCCCCACTTTGGGACTGAGAAGAACACACTGGCTTGGTTTTTGTCATCATACATGGCATGGAGCCTTTGGCCAAATGTTTCCTGCTGATGGAATTTATAAAAGAATGGCATCTATCTTCTCAGTATTCAAATTTACTAAACTGCTATAATAGGGGGGCAACATTTATAATGATTGACTCTAAACTTATTTTTGAAAATTCCATTTATAGTACAGCTTGTTTATGCAGAGCTTTAAAGAGAAATTCAAACACAAGATTTAAAGGTAGGGCAAAGCAGACAAGATCCGCTGATAAGCAAGAGGGAAATATTAGTCTGTGAACCTAAGTAAACATGCCCTAGACAAGGAGGGTTGTTTTGGTTGGGATTTTAGCCTTTTGTTTTTGGGAAATTAAAACAAAGCAAAATAAATATGAAAAGGGAGTAGTAAAAACTGCTCCTAGGTTAAAATCATGCCACTTTAAAATCCACTTAATCATTATTCAAATATAAGACATTTGCTTTATTTATTTATTTATTTTAATAGTTTAGGTAAAACTGAAACTGCATTGATGATATGCATGTAAATCCTTGACCAGTTTATAGCCAGTTCATGTTCATCACCTGCTCTGTTCTGTATCTTTGCGGACAATGCCTGCAGGCTGTCTAACACAAGCTCTGTTTCAGCAGCAAATGGTGGGAGATTCCAGGTAAGAGGATTCTTCTTCCTCTCTCTCTGCCCTTTTTGTACCTCCTCTATGGTTCCAGCTCCCTCTAGGCCTGGTTTTAGCTTCCACCAGTCTTGGGGTAGTAGGTGGTGCTGCTACCAAACTGAGGGTCACCTCACTCTCCCCTGTTTGTTTCCTCAGCTCAACTCTTCCATCACCTCTGTAACCATTTCTTGTAGCTAAAGTTCTTCTGGTTTAAATACATAAGTGATTTCTCTTTTTCTGGCTGGATCCTGCTCCATCATATGTGTCTCCCTTTTCTGCCCTGAAGTCAACTTCTAACATCCAGATATGTGAATTAGCAACTATAGCCCACTGCTTCCTGGTTACAACAGGAATGAGGAGTTGGGTTTATAGAGTTCTGCAGATCTTTCTGACCCCTCTCGTGTAGTGGTTAAAACCATTGATTCAGGCCTGGTGTTGACTCCCAGCTCCTATGTCATTGCTAGCTGTGCAGTCATTAACGAGTTATCCAAGATATCTCTAAACCTGTTTCCTTATTTACATATGGAAATGATACTTTGTCAACTTCATATGGTTGTAATGATTGTATTGCATAATATGCTCAAAGTGCTCAGGAGAGTATCCCCATATTGTAAAGTGTTCTGTAACAGAGGCAATTATTAGTTACAAAGTCTCCCCTTGCCCCTCCTTTTTTTTTTTTTAAATTACATCAGCTTTTATAGCTGGTATTACTCATGTCAGGAGCCAGACCTGAAGTGAGGACAAGCATTTGGCGGCATTTTATTCTCAGAAAGCACTAAACCAAGTCAATCATTTTCAGGGTCAGGATGTGCTAACTGGGCTGAAAGGCAAGGTAGTAAAATACTTGTCTGTTACTGTACATGAAGCCCTGCTGTGACATTCACCTTGCTTTTGGGCTCTGTTCTTCATTATTGAACCTATAGTTATTCTGGAGTAAGATATAGCAAGGTAAGAGTGGGCTGGTTGTTATAAATGTTAATTGTTGGATCAATTCTCCCCTTCGTAGGCCAGAATTGGAGGATTCGTTGGACTAAGTTTAATGACTCCTATTCTGTCTTATTCTTTTCACTCTCCTATCTCTGTCCTCTCCTGTCCTATTTCTTTTCTGAATGGTCAGAATACTTCCTAGCATCTTTGTAAAACTTTTCCTGAGTATTTCAAATAATTTGTGTTTGCAGTTACATCTAATCTCCAGTCCCCTCAGCAAAATTTCACAAAGCCCTCCTCCAGGTTCTTTATCCAAAGAACACCCTGCCATGTAGCCTATAGCACTCAGGTTTTGCAGGATCACTTCAGGCACTGTGGGACTGCTGGGGCTTCGCCTTGCTTTGGTTTCATTAACAAGCATGTTCACACTTTAACCGGAACATTTAAAATAACACCCACACAATGTTTAGTGTCTAGTTAATGATTAAGTCTCAGAGCTTGAATTATTCAAGCAAAATTGATTGGGTTCACCCTTGTTCCTTCTCTTTGTGTGTGTGTGTGTGCGTGTGTGTGCTTTTTTTTTTAAAAATAAAAGAGTTCTCCTCTTTACTCTCTAAATAATGTGGAAAAGTTTATTAAGCAATCATCAATACCCTGGACTGTGGGTGGTACCCAAGTGCTAACAGAATAGGTAGAGAGAGGACTGGCAGTATGACTATTCTGTTAAAAAACGCATCTGTATCTTACATACTTCCACTGTTAATTAGCATTTATTGAGACAACATGTTTTAGATTCTCTCTTTAACCTCTTCTTTAGAGTTATTTACAAGTTGGATAAGTGGTTATCTTGGAGCCAGCTCTATGGTATAAAAGCAGAAGAGATTTTCTTTGCTATCCCACCTCATGGTCAATTGAAAGTGTTAAAATGTCTTGGATTCACTATTAAAAACCATGTTGTTGAAGAATATGTGTTGACCTGAAAACATGTTTATAATATATTGCCATTATTTCATGGCAAATATTGTGTTGTGTTGTCAGTAGCTCAGTCATGTTTGATTCTTTGTGACCACATGGACTGTGGCCCGCCAGGCTCCTCTGTCCATGGGAATTCTCCAGGCAAGAATACTGGAGTACATTGCCATTCCCTTCTCCAGGACATCTTCCCAACCCAGGGATCAAACCCACATCTCCTTCCTGCATTGCAGGCAGATTCTTTACTGTCTGAGCTACCAGGGAAGCCATAAATGGGGAAAAAGTGGTAGATTTTATATTCTTGGGCTCCAAAATCACTGCAGACAGTGACTGCAGCCATGAAATTAAAAGATGCTTGCTCCTTGGAATAAAAGCTATGACAAACCCAGACAGTGTATTAAAAAGCAGAGACATCAGCTTGCTGACAAAGATACATACAGTTGAAGTTAAGGTTTTTCCAGGAGTCATGGATGGATGTGAGAGTTGGATCATAAAGAAGGCTGAGCACTGATGAATTGATGCTTTTGAATTGTGGTGCCTGAGAAGACTCTCGGGAGTCCCTTGGACTGCAAGGAGATCAAACCAGTCAATCCTAAAAAATCAACCCAGAACATTCATTATAAGGACTGATGCTGAAGCTGAAGCTCCAGTACTTTGGCCACCTGATGAGAAGAGCCAACTCATTGGAAAAGACCCTGATGCTGGAAAAGATTGAGGGCAGGAAAAGGGGATGACAGAAGATGAGATGGTTGGATGGCCTCACTGATTCAACGGACATGTGTTTGGGCAAACACTAGCAGATAGTCAAGGACAGGGAAGCCTGGTGTGCTGCAGTTCACGGGGATGCAAAGAGTCACATACGATTTAGTGACTGAACAAGTGAAAACAGGAGGCTATAAAACTGTCTTTTTTTAAATGCATCATTTTATTAAAATACATAGGAAAAAGACTTGAATAGTAAACACCAAAATACTATTATTTATTAAACTTTTCTTTTTTTCTATTTATAATTAGTCAATATACACACACACACACAAAGTTGTAATGGCTATAATGACCCATCTTTTGTCTGAACCTATGTATCACTCATGTGTCAAGAGCTCATTGGAAATAATGTTTTGTCCTTACTGAAATCAGGCCAGTGTAGAATTAACAAAAGATTCACAATATTTTGTGAATGACGGCATCTTGAACATGTAATCTTAGCCTTCATTTCTAGACCTTCCTTAGTCCATATTAGTAAGATGTAAAAAACACAATTGTGCATATTAACATAGAAAATATAACTGCCTCAGGGATGTAGGAAAAGAATGTAAAAATAACTGTATTTTGGAGAAGTTTTTATAAAAGAGATGGTATTTTGAAAGGGAATGACAGAAATGCAGTGACCCAATTTAGTGACACATTTAAATGTGGGCTCTTCCATGAGAAATTTGTAGAGCGCTCTCCTAAACAGGGTCAAAAAACAAAACAAAACCCCACCCTGAAAGGCCCTAAATGCATCAGCGGCCTTACCTATTCAATGACTGGTCTTGGCTGCCAGGCTTCTGCATTGTGCCACTGGGCTACGTGTGTGCGCGCGCACGCGAGCGCGCTCTGGGGATGGAGGTTTGAGGACAGGGGTGAACTGTCCTGACACCCCTTCATTGGCTGAATCCCGTGTAGGTGGTAACCTTGGCTGGGGATAAACAAGCAGCAGCTAGAATAGTTCCGGAGAAGAAAACACTCTGCTCCCCGTAAACTTTTGGGAATAGACATGGGGAATTCTGTTCTTCTCGCACTCAGGGCTTGCAGGGTAGCGCGTACAAGTCTGTCATTGTATTCGTCCTGGGAAGTGACACAAGAAGTGGTGTAATTAGACACCCAAGGAATTATTACTTTGGAGTGCTGGAGAACTGAATGGGGGGGTGGGAGGCGGCACGGGTTGTGGTGAGCAGGTAAGAGGCGCTGAGAAGGGCACGGTTGTTAGAGATCTGATGGAAGCCTAAAGCCGTCTGCTTCTGGGCCTCCTTAGCAAACGTGCCAGTCAGGTGGTGCCTCCGAGGCCCAGGAGGAAGACCCGCTCTACGATCGTACGAGAAGCCTCGAGGACCGGGAACACCGCGGCGAGGCGGTGGCGCAGTTCCCAGCCCGCGCCCGGGTCCTCCCACCTCTAGACCGGCAGCCGCGGCCTCCCTCAGTCCTCCCGTATCCCTGCATTCCACGTTGCGGCAGCAGCAGCCTCGCCGGCCGATGCGTCCCCACCCGCCCCTCGGGGTGGCGCAGCCGCCGCGCCCCCGGCCCCCGCCCGCGCGCCCCCCCAGGGCCCGGGCTCGGCTCTGCGCGGCCTCTGGACCGGACCCCGCCGGGCCGGCTGGGCTCGGGCGGGGGCGGGGCGGGGGCGGGGAGGGGAGAGAGGGCGGGCGCGCGCGTGTCGGGGGCGGGGGCGGGGGCCGCCATATTGGATCTGGACTCGTCGGCCAGCCTCCGCCTTCGTGCGGTGGGCCCTGGAGCTGCCTCGCGGAGCCCAGGGCGCGAGCGCGAGAGAACGGGGAAGGCGGGGGAGGGGTGGAGGGAAAGGAAGGGAGTGGCTGCGAGCCGGGCTGCGGCAGCCTCTGGTCTCCTCACCAGCGGCACCAACCCCTCCTCCTGCGCCTCGGCCGCTTCCCTCCTCGCCGGGGAAAGATGCCCTTAAGCCAGGGGTGTGAAGAAGGGGGAGATCTAGCTGCCGGAGCCGTCCGCGCCCTCGCCGCCGCAGTTGCCGCCGTCCGTGTCCTTTGAATCCAGAAAAGCACCCCCTCGCCAGGGCATCGGGAGCGTCGGCCGGCGGGCAGGCGGCCGCGGTGCGGGTGTGGGGGAGACCCGGCTCTCTGCCGGGCGCGGCCCAGGCCGGCGGCCCAGCGACCACCGACATGGAGCGGGCTCGGGCCGCCAAGTAGCCGCCGCTCCCGGAGCCGGGGGCGAGTGCCGCCCGCAGTCAGTCAGGCCCCTAGGAGAAGCGGGGAGAAAAATGAAGAGTTTTCATCGGAATCGGTTGGAAATAGGACTAACTGCAAAGCCTTAAAAAGAAGGACTTCGGAAGGAGAAAGGAGAAGCCTCCTCCAGGGAAGACTTGGCGTGCTCCGAACCGAGGGGCTGCTTCAGGGACCTCGCCCCCTCCCTTTCCCGCTGGAGAAATTGCCTCTGATGCGTTATCCAAGTGGTGGCTGGGAGGATTTGCAGCAGAATTTTTGGTTTTCCCTCCCCCTTATATACCTTCTGGCTTTTTCCTCCCCTTTCGATTTTCCTTCTGCCTGGAAGTGAATTGCTGATACAGATCGGGACTTAATTCATAAATGATGCAGCCGGATTCGTTTCAGGATTCTGTTGCACGAGTTGAATTTTGAATGAAGGAGAAGAGCTTTTTTTTTTTTTCCCTAAAGAAGTGTTGACTCTTTGGTTCGCTGTACTTTTTAACTATTTTATTTAAATATACGATTTAATTGTATTATTCTTTTAAAAATGTATTAAATATATATTTTATGGTAACTTTCCCTCAAAAATATATGTATATGTGCGGAATTGAAGACGCTTCAGTTAAGTGAGGTGAGCGTGTTGGATGTTGAATTCAGCACCGGCATTGCATGACAGTTATTTGAATAACAAGTGGTTTATTTTTAAACCACACATTTTAACATTTAGGTTTCAGTAATCATAGTCAAAATCGTTTTAGTAATTGAAAGGAAAACCAGCGGAGATTGAAGCAAACATGTCTGGAGAAGTGCGTTTGAGGCAGTTGGAGCAGTTTATTTTGGATGGGCCCGCTCAGACCAATGGGCAGTGCTTCAGTGTGGAAACGTTACTGGATATCCTCATCTGCCTTTACGATGAATGCAATAATTCTCCATTGAGAAGAGAGAAGAACATTCTTGAATACCTAGAATGGGGTAAGTTTGTATTTAAAATAAAAACTCTTTAGCTGGCCATTGTGATTTGTTACAGAGAGCTACCGTGATAAACTCTCTACTCTGTAATAAGTACATAAACATATAATATCTGTTGTGTGTGTATTATGTATTTAAATATGTATGTATACACGCAATAAAAGAGTAGACACCAATTCTAGGTTTTTTTTTTTTTTTTTTCAGTAGTTTTTGGTAAATATTTTCCCAAGAGTGAAAGCATGATACTTAGTTGTTGCCTTGATTTAATGTGAAACTTGAGGGGAAGAACTTACGTTGTTTTGGTCAGACAAATTTTGAATAATTCTCTGATGGGCGGAAATGGATTATTGCTCACTTTGCCTAAAGCGTGGTGGTCTAACAGGCATTCAAGTGAAAGGTATTTATTAGTGGAAACATTCCTTCTTAGGCTTTGGAAATCACTCTGGAAATGGGAGGAGGTTTTAAAATATCTTAGGTCAACAGGAACTTGAAGGTGGTCATCATTGGGTTTTATTACATCTCTATATAGTACAAGGCAAGGAAATTGCTAAACATGGACTTGCCAAAAATTGTCATGTTTGTAAGATGACATAAATAGTTTAAAATTTTTGTGATAATATTTGCTAGAGAATGTTTGGGAGCAACTCCTGCTTGCCTGAGAGTTAGATTCACTCCAAATTTAATTCAGACCTAAACTGGTTCATTTTTTATCTTCATTCTCCGAAATCTAGATGTGATTTAGAAGACGTAGATATTGGAGTAGATCAATGATGAAAGCAAATGCTCCATGTGACCTTTAGCTTGAAGTCTTGGTTTAAGTTCTGCTTCCAGTGTTAACTGTGAGCAAGTTCCAACATCCACCAGTTCCCTGTGAGAAGAGTATACATCATCACACATCATACTGTTAATATAGTACATATCAATGCATCTGTATTGGTACACTGACTTTAGAAGGATATTAGCCAAAGAAGTTATTTTGTACCTATGGTATAAGGATACTTCAATTTGTTGGAAAGTTTTTATACTAAAATGTCTTTGTTCCCAAGTAAAGCTTTATTTTTTTTGAAGCAAAAGTCAGTTGGTGATTATTCCATTTTTTGGACTTGAATTTTCTTAAAATTTCATTTGCCAGGTAAATCACTTATTCAGGATTTCATGCACATGACTTTAGTTATTCAATATGTCAATATAAGGAATTTTCTAGTAACTTAATGTCGTAGGGTTAAATATATATATGTGTGCGTGTATAAGACATGAATTGAATGATTTTAAGGAACAGATTACTAAACTCATACTGGAAATGTAAGAATTTTAAGTCATCTTTCAGGAGCTCACTGTTAAGAATGAGACAGTTTTGACTTTGATACTGGATTAGTGAGTATATGTCGTTTAATTTTATATGTAGAGCAAAATATTTTATAAAGCCTGTGTAGTTTTACACTTCATGTTTTAGAAATTTTTTAGTTCTTTTTTTAAAATTTAGTGAAAAGATTCTGATACTTTGAGTTACAGTTCTTAAATTATGGTTGCATAGTCTATGATTATGGTTGTCATTTAATATCTATTCTTTCTCATCTGTAAAATGATGGGAGAACTCTTTGTATGTACCAGTTGTAAATGTAATGTAAAAATTATGATAAAAAAGAAAACTATTCTCAATTGTCTTTTGGTTATTAAGAATTTACCTTTTTGTTATGAGATATTTTGCTGTATTATCAGAAAATTTTATATACATTTTCCACTAAATATGCTTTCTTGGATCTTGTTTCTTTTATCTGTATTTAAAAAACCTTGTTTGTATATGTTTAATTTAAACCACATAAGCCAAAAGTCAAAGTGTTTGGCCAAATACATTTTATTTTTTATAATATAGTAGATTTTAAAATAATTTCGAAACAGGGACTTTTCACAATTTTAAAGTAAATTGAGTTTTAGTATTATTCTTCATATTTTGTCTTTTAGAAGTCTGGTGTGATGTAACAAAAATAATATATACAGTCTCTTAAGTACACTCCTGTTGTAACAGGAAACAAGGGACTAGAATTTTTAGGATTTATTTTGTAGG
Organism: Muntiacus reevesi; assembly: GCF_963930625.1. Classification (NCBI taxonomy): domain Eukaryota; kingdom Metazoa; phylum Chordata; class Mammalia; order Artiodactyla; family Cervidae; genus Muntiacus; species Muntiacus reevesi. The sequence goes on along the minus strand of NC_089253.1, from coordinate 77,006,330 downwards.
CTTTAGAACTTTTGTTGTCGTTACTTAGTTGCTAAGTAGTGTCCAACTCTTTTGGGATCCCATGGACTGTAACCCGCCAGGCTCCTCTGTCCATGGGATTTCCCAGACAAGAATACTGGAGTGAGTTGCTATTCCCTTCTCCAGGGAATCTTCCTGACCCAGGGATCGAACTTGTGTCTCCTGCTTAGCAGGCAGATTCTTTACCCCTGAGTCACCTGGGAAGCCAGGCTTTAGGACTAGGCAGTGTCTATTAAGTCTCAGGCATTTTTAAGTTGGTATTTGAGGTCTTGAAAGTGGAAGGTACCAATCATAGAAGTCTGGGTAAGGAGGAAGAGAAGAATGGAAAAAGCTGTCAAGTACATCATGAGTAGTAGTATTTACTATTTTTAAGTTATTTGAGAAATTGGGTTATTTAACAGTTTAAGTCGCCTCATTTAATTATTGAAATAGATCTGTTCTTCGAGTATGATTTGATTACGCATTTTGGGAAATATTTTATTCTCACTACCTAACATTATATAAAAAGCAGTTAGATTAAGGAAGTTTCCAGATAGTGAATTGGCCTCAGTTTAATTTTTTAAAATTATTTATTTGGTCTGTGATGGAGATTGAAAGTTTGTTTGTTGGGGTTAAATTTGATAATTTAGATTTGCCTTAAATGATACAGTTCTTAGTTTGAGTTTAAAAGACCCAATATTTGCAACAGGAGAGCAGTAGTAAATACTCTGTTAATACATGCTGTATATTTGTGTTTGGCTGTCTGTATTAATGAAAGTGTCTAGATAATACCTTTTTTTTTTTTAAACTTTTTAATTTGTGTTGGAATATAGCAGATTAACAATGTTGTGATAGTTTCAGGTTAACAGCAAAGGAACTGAACCATATGTGTACTTACATCCATTCTCCCCCAAACTATCCTCCCTACACATGCCTTATTTTTAAAAATGGAGTCAGCAAAATTCTGTTTGACTTGCTTCATTTCCATCAATTTCACTTTATTCCTAGTTATGACCCGTTTCATATTTATATTGATACTGTTATGTTTTGTTCATTACCGCATCATGACAGTGAGAAAACTTGACAGTCCAAAGTCAGATTTTGTTTTTGGATAGCACTCCTTGCATTTGGAACTAATGGCCTCAGGAAGGAAGGAAGTAGAGTTCTAGAGAGGAAGAGGGGATTAAGCCATTGAACAACAGAGCAAGGGGATAAGAGTGCTTTTATACCTTAATGCCGTAGATCACTGTCAAATTTATATTTTCCAGTTATGTACAGTAAGATTTGAAAGATTATGTTTTGTCCTTATTTTTTGTCAAAATGATTGTGTTTTATATGTTTTGTTTATAAAATAATGGTTTTGATGTCAGTAGTGTAACTACAGTAGAGTTGTAAAAATAGCTTTTACATTATAAGCTAATTTGCTGGTAGTGACTAAATGAATATGTTATTCATTAAATTGACTGTCCTCTACTTTGAAATGGAAAGTTAAAATTTTAGGAAATTCTGAATCAAGTTGCTTAAAAATAGGGGAAAGATAATATTACTCAAATAAAAAAAAGTCAGACTGTATGTGGCTAACTGTATTTGATGCTTTCTGAATATTGGAGTTTACAATATTTCGTTTAAATTATCCTTTAACAACAGTGATTTTATAGTTTATTCAGTGTATGCACACACACACAAAATAGCCTGAATGGTTAATAAACTTGTTACTAGAGTACATCAGCAGGTACTGAGATTTAAACTTTTCATTTTACTAGAGTAGTTTTAAAGCTTATTCACATTTTTTGCTGTGTAGGTCTGTTAAGGGAGGTGATGATGGCCTAATTATACAAATCTGAATCTTTTCTTTGTTTTTCACTTATACTGTTCTTCATTGTTAGCTTTTCCTAAGTAGAGTTTATTAATCATACCAAATTATCAAAAAGTTCATTTAATACACATAATTAGGTTTATTTAAGTCCTCAACTAGGATCATCATAAATGTCACCAAAAATATAGGTTGGGTAGTTTCCTTTATACTAGTCACCTAATAATTTAGTCTCTTCTTAGAGTGATAATAAGTACAATTATTTGATCTCACACAATGCTGGCACATGATAGAAGCATGTTCTTAAGTGGTGACTATTATATTTCCATTTCTCTTCTATTTCTTTCTTTTTAAAAGGCTATATTGCTCAATGGGTGAGAACAGGGATGTCAAGAATAACTAATAATTTTAGGAACTTATTTCATATGAAAATATAGGACATACCTAAGCACAGTGGTGTAAACACAAATAGCATAATATGTTGGAAATTTTATGAAATAATTTTGGAAATTTTATGAAATAATTCCTGGGACTTGACTCAGATAGTAAGCCCAGGCTATTTTAAAGTAAAAGAACTGAGCTTGTTGCAAATTAATATTTGATTGTACTCCTCTTCTATGGTAGTAAAAAAAAATTCTCCCAAAACCTTTTCTCTTCATGTTCACTTATTGCCAGTATATTGTATATATTGCTGATTTCATCCTATTGGTTTTGATAGGTTTTAGAATCAGTTTACTAAGTCCAGCTAGCATTTAAAAAATTAAATAGAATAGAAAATACTAAGTAGTCATGTGTTGGAAGAATAACTATTGTTATACAGAATTCCTGTGTTTTCTTGTATATTTTACTGAAGATTGGAATGAGCAGAGTTAGAATTCTAGGGTAGATGATACTAAAGCATGTTGGCTGTTTAACAGTGAAAAGATTATGGACATAGTTACCCTTTTCAAAAAGCACACATGTTTAAATTAGGGACAGACAGAAGAATTTAAAGAAAAGGAACTTAGATAGGGATAAGATACTTGGAAGGAGGGAGGGAGAATAGGAGAGAGAAAAAATGAGATAATGAGCATGAATATACTGTTTCCTGGGTTGCTACTTCAGGCTAATTTGTGGATAACTGGGTACTTTTAATTGAGAAATTAATGGACAAGTGGATTCACTCATTTGTTTTGTCTTTGATGGTTCATTTCTTTTCTTTTCACATTTTTCCTTCTCTGACTTTGGGTTCCTGGATGTTGACTTCCACTGACTGTAAAGTTGTATAACTTGTCAAACATGAGGGATATGACCTACAGATATTGGTTGTAGTTTTTGTTTATGTCTTCCCATTACTCCAGATGTGTGTTACAGTAGATACAGGTGAGCAGGGTTTGCTGGTTCCCTTGTTACTCATGGTCTCATCCCTTGTTACTCATAAAACTTCCAGTGAGGTTGCCTTCAAGTTTCAGTAGCTAATATGAAGAATTGCTCAGCAGATTTTGCTGTATCTTGAGTCAAGAACTTCTTTTCATAAAGATCTTTTTTTTTTAATGACCTGCACTATAAATATAGGTCATCCCAGACATATGAATGACTGTCTTTTGTTATCACTGCATATAAAACTCCTTTCCAGATCCAGGGGATTTCCTTTTCCCCCCTTTGATACTGACCAGAGGAACAGAATTGCTTTTCTCAGCTAGTCGCTCCATACTTCCCCTCTGCATTGTCCACTTCTTCCGATTAATAGCTATTAGCCTCTATTGGCCAGTACCTTTCCTCCCATTCTAGTGCTTCTTTATCTGCTGCTGTAGGAAAGTAGCACTTTGGCTTTCATCGTCAACAGGAGGCTCAAAGACCACCTGGCTCTCCACTTTCTAGTCTCACTATTTGCCCATTAATTCTTCCTCACATGAACTGTTCTGTTGGGAGTTAGGGTTTCTTTACTCTAGCCCCCTCCCTAGTTGTTAAGTGGGTTCTGGAAATCTGGGATATCAGTAGGTGCTTTTGGAGGGGAGAAGGTTTATGTGGCTAAATAAATATGGGAAAGTATTTTGAACAAAATTAAACTTTAGAAATATTGTGGGTTATACTGATATTTTTTATGTTTTGGGGAAGATGGATGAAAGCCAGTGTTCCATGGAACACCCTTTGGGAAATGTTCTTTCACTATGAAGTCATGGTGTCCTTTGTGTCAGAGATAGAAAGAATTAATTTTGAGGGAAAGTTTGGAACACTGTATGGTTTGGAGAGAAAATTCAAATCTAAATAAGCTAGATTTTACTTAGTGGTTGTGAACTTTTGTCTCCTGTGTGATAGTCACAAGAACTGAAAGATAAACTTAATCATGGTGGAGTAGGACATGAGTGAGGCTGGTGAGCATTTGCGTCCAGGAAAAGCACCCTGTAAAGTAGAATGAAATTAAATATAATAATGAATCAGTGCTGTTAGCGTCTAAAGTCCTAGAAATTACTGATAGGTCTCTATTTATGAGCTTTTCTTGCTCTCATATCAACTTGCTATTTAACTATAGGCATTCACAACAAATTCAGAAGTTCTCACTGTATCTTTTTGCAGCTTTAGTTATCTTCATTACTTTGTGATATTTCAGAGGAAAAGATCATGGACATGCAATTTCAGGATTCATTATAGTTTTAAGTATTCTTTTTTATAAGGTTATAATGTTTTTGCTAAGCTCTTGGTTTCAGACTTTAGGATTAGTGTGGGAACTTTACTGTTATTTGCATCTGTGGAACTATGGGTTTCAAGCGCCAGCACCTATTTATGTGTAGTGCAAAGAAGCCAGAATATACAGTACTTTTATTAAAGAGGAAGCCATATATAATTAGTGCTGTTTCAACACCCTGTGAGCAAGTAGAACTCTGTGATTACTGTAAACTTCTATTCTGAGTATAGAGTGATAGATAATACTGGAGAGTAATTTGACTTGATTTTAAAGATAAATAACTTATAGGATCAATTAGTCTTTTTTCCCACTCACTTCTGACATATATTAATTTTTCTCTTTAGTTCTTCCTCATCAACACTATTCCTCTCAACCCTGATCTAATTAAGTTTGAAAATACCTACCTATGTGGTTGGAAACAATCTTTTAAGAATACATGTGAATTAGTTCAGTCATGCAGTCATTTGTTAAATTTTGTTTTTTATTTCAAATTGCTTACACATCACTGTAGACTTAATTTACCAAAACAAACCCATTTTTAGTCAGTTTGTTCTATTCATAGTGATAAAAACTTAATTAAATTTAATACTTAGAGTTTCCATGGTGAAGATCTACAGTGGAATACCTCACCCTGAAATATTTCTGTCCTAAACCTATATGCTAAACAATAGCAGCGACTTTAGTTTCAGACTGGCTCCCTTGGTTATGGGCTGGTTGATTTAAGCAAGTTACTTAACTTCTCTAAGTCTGTTTTATCATCAATGGAAAATTGAGATAATAATAATAGCTTATTCTTCCAAAAGGTTGAAAGTTGGTTTAGAATTTTCTTTTTCTGGTGATTTACAGTTAAATTTTGTTGTCTTTTTTCTCATTCTGGTTTTGAAGTTTCTATTGGGCCTTACGATAAAGGAAGATAAAACGCTAGTTTCGAAAGTTCAGGTGAAATGTATAGTTATACAGGGATGTAAATAACTTTATTTTACTGTTGACAAACATAACTTACTGGTAATGTTTTATTGAATTATATTGGCATCAGAGGTGCCTTTCCCTCCAATGTCTGACTATGCCGATAGCATCTTATTCCTTCTCTTAGGATACTTTGCATTGTCACATTTTGTTGTTATTAACAGAACTCTTTTTCAGTAAATATTAAGCTCATGCGTATTTTCATCACCAACAGCAAATATGAAATGCTAGTTATGATTTATATTTATAAAGCTCCAACCTGTAAATCAGTGGTAGAGTTCTAGACCTCAACTCAGAAGATGAAAATAATCCTGAAAAATTATTGTATTCATTCACTTAGAACATTTTGTGGACTAAAGATTATGTAGCACCCATAAATGTGTAAGCACGCATTTATGATAGTAAGCCTGAAGAAAACTCACAGTATACCCTAGTGTTCCCTAACCTGTATTTCATATATAAAGTGTTGAATCTTCTACTAGTAAAATCTTTTACTTGCTTATTTTTTAACTATTAGTATTCTATGGATTTCTTTCCTCACTGATGTATCCTGTTTTATTTCAAAAGGGATTTCTTACAAGTAGTAGTTTATCATCCCCTCTTAGCAGTTGACAGTCTATAAGTGTTTAATCAGGGTTTAAAGGAATAAGATAAAATGCAAATAATCTCTAGTTTTTGAAGATAAGATTTTCTTACATTAAGTGTGTGTTTAACCTTATTTGCACAACATTCAGCATAGTCTGGTGATGATGAGTTGAACACACAAATTAGTTGCATTTTCTTCTGCAATCCCGTTAAAACTACAGTAAAGGAATTTTTAAAATGTCATGAATCTTCAAGGATGAGAAAAATGGGAGGATACTATGAAATATTGGAAGCTGAAAAAACAGGTAGACGGGTGATAACTGCTGACTTAACACATCTGAGAACATCAAGTCTTAAGTTGTTAATTGTGTAAAGCAGGGCCTATTCCTTTTACTTGGCAGAATCCTCAAAAGTCTTAGATGTTGGTATTGTCAGGAACCTATGAAAGTTGAGGTAGGGGTGGAACTAAAATGTGGACAATCCATTGAAACTGTTGTGTAAATCGTAGGAGCTCTAGTGCCCCTCTCCTCCATGCCTATTGACTCCTGTCTTTCCTCCCCAAAGATTGGGTGTTCATTTTCAGTAAAACAGAGGTTCTCTGTGTTGAGTGATGTTAGGCATAGTTTAGGATTGGCATTTCATACTGAAAACAGGAGAGTAAATACATGTTTATTTACTTTTGCTTGACTACCAGAATGTGGACAACTAGGCCCTTATCACAAAGGCAGGAGGTTAGAGAAGTGTCTCTGGAGCATCTGAGCAGCTCCAAAATCAAGGATTAAGATATAGATATATCAGGGATTCCTCAGCAAAGGGCTGAGGCAATCGCACTTCAGTGCAGTTCATTATCAGTGGGCTTCACCCAGGGCTTCAGAGCTTTGATTAGCTCTTTCATTTTCTCAAACCTAATAGAAAACCAAGGATTGTCAGATATCTGACGAAAGCCTGTGAGGAAATAAGTACAACTGCAAATGAACAGAAAAACGGGGGAAAAACACCTTGCGTGAAGCAGGGTCTGCAGAGAAAGCATAATTTCAAAAAAGCTAACGATATTTTCAGAGATAAGAGAAGGACCATGAAGTAAGTCATGAGTCAGGATGTCCTAAAAAGGAATAAAAGTGAATTACAAAATCCTTTGAAATTAAACATGTGATAGCTAAAATTAAAACCTCAGTATAAGAACTGGAAGGTAAAGCTGGAGGAGTTTCTTGGAAAATAGAGCAAAAATCACAAAGGGATAGAAGAGAGTAGATAGAAGGAGATAGAAGAGAAGAACACTGGAGGACCAGTTTAACAGACATTTCTCCAAAGAAGACATACAGATGGCTAACAAACACATGAAAAGATGCTCAACATCACTCATTATCAGAGAAATGCAAATCAAAACCACAATGAGGTACCATTACACGCCAGTCAGGATGGCTGCTATCCAAAAGTCTACAAGCAATAAATGCTGGAGAGGGTGTGTAGAAAAGGGAACTCTCTTACACTGTTGGTGGGAATGCAAACTAGTACAGCCACTATGGAAAACAGTGTGAAGATTTCTTAAAAAACTGGAAATAGAACTACCATATGACCCAGCAATACCACTTCTGGGCATACACACTGAGGAATCCAGATCTGAAAGAGACACGTGCACCCCAATGTTCATCGCAGCACTGTTTATAATAGCCAGGACATGGAAGCAACCTAGATGCCCATCAGCAGATGAATGGATAAGGAAGCTGTGGTACATATACACCATGGAATATTACTCAGCCATTAAAAAGAATTCATTTGAATCAGTTCTAATGAGATGGATGAAACTGGAGCCCATTATACAGAGTGAAGTGAGCCAGAAAGATAAAGAACATTACAGTATACTAACATATATGTACAGAATTTAGAAAGATGGTAACGATGGCCCTATATGCAGGTCAGAAGAAGAGACGCAGAAGTACAGAACAGACTTTTGAACTCTGTGGGAGAAGGTGAGGGTGGGATGTTTTGAAAGAACAGCATGTATATTATCTGTGGTGAAACAGACCACCAGCCCAGGGGGGAGGCATGAGTCAAGTGCTCGGGCCTGGTGGGCTGGGAAGACCCAGAGGAATCGGGTGGAGAGGGAGGTGGGATGGGGGACCGGGATGGGGAATTCGTGTAACTCTATGGCTGATTCATATCAATGTATGACAAAACCCACTGAAAAATAAAAAAAATTAAAAAAAAAAAAAAAAAAGAGGTCTGAATAATAGGAATTCCAGTTGGGAGGACGGAGGGGAGGAACCTCTAGGAAAATATTCTAGAATTGAAGGACATGAGTTTCTAGACAGAGAGGCCCCACCAAGTACAGCACAAGGGGTGGAAGTAGATTCATACCAAGATTTACAGCCAGTTCACTGTGGAATTTCCAGATCTCTGGGGACAAAGACTCAAAAACTTTCCGAAAAGAAACTAATCAATACAAAGGATCGGGAATCAGAAAGACTCTGAAATTCTCAGCAGCAACACTGGAAGCTAGAAGATAGGGTTAGTATTCTGAAGGAAAAAGATTTCCAAACTGGAATTCTGTAGCCATCCATATTCTCAATCAAGTGTGAAGGTGGGATAAGGACATGTTAACAGCTGCAGGTCTTCAAAAAAAGTTTGACCTGCAACCCGTGGACTCCCAGTAAGGTAACCCACCATCCAGGTTTACCTGGGACTAGGGAATTTCTTAATATATCGACTTGTGCTGAAACCAGGAGAGACATAGACAAACTGTGATGAGTTGGATGCTCTAGCCCCAACTAAACGAGGGAGGAAATGAAGATGAGAAAATACAGGATATCTCCTAGTAGGAGATCCAGTAGAGGGGAGAGAAGAAAGGATTTCCTAGGATGATGGTGAAGGGAGAATACGGAGTGATTGCATGGAACATAGAGGTCAATCAGCCCAGATAAGAGGCAGCAAAGAAATCTCCCTGAGAGACTTCTTTAGTATCTGATGTAAGTGATTATCTTGAGAGGAGATTCAGAAATCTGGGGAGAGCTTAGAGTTGCTTGGAAAATGAAACAAATGAGAAAGCAATTATTAAGAAAAAGATTTGTGTAGGAAATGGTCACAAATCATGTCGCAGGAATGTAAACCGTGAATATGCATTTAACTAAGGTTATGCTGTAACTGTGTTGGGAGGTTGGTACAGAAAGGGAAAGACTCTTAGTGAGGGTGAAGGTACTTACTGGGGCCTGGTGGTTTTCTTGAACCTTAAGTGGCAATTGAATCTGTGTTTATGAATAACTAATAAACATGAATACTTAAAAAAATAGTTTTTGAAGAATTATGTAGTCCCTGTTCCTTTAATCCTTCCTCATTAATCTCATTTTAAAATTTTTTTTCCAAGTCCTTAACCAAGGAGCTCAAAGCTGGATATGGTAAATAGATTTAAAATTTATCAGTTTATTTTTGAGCAGATAATCTTTTTTCTTCTTTAGTGATTGCTCTGTTCTTATAGATGGCATTTTATGAATAGTCTTTATCTTAGGAAAAGGTAGGGTAAATTCTATGTAATTACATTAATGAAGTTACATAAGGCACACACATTACTCAATGTTTATGGAATTGAACACACAACAAAAGAACTCTAGTAGAACAATAAAGACAAACTAAATTATACAAATGATATGAAAGATGGATGAATTGATCACTTCTATAAAGTGGTAAGCGACCAGGTATGACAACAGACATCAGAATGCTTGTCAGATACTCAGCTGCAGGATAGCTCTGTTTTAAAAGCACTCAGCTTCTCTTGTAGGCTTACCTGGTGGCTCCGTGCTTAAGAACCTGCCTGCCAGTGCAGGAGATGAAGGTTCGATCCCTGGGTTGGGAAGATGCCCTGGAGGAGAAAATGGCAACCCACTCCAGTGTTCTTGCCTGGAAAATCCCAAGGACAGAGGAGCCTGATGGGCTACAGTCCATGGTGTCACACAGAGTCGGATACAACTGAGCAATTAAGCACACAGCCTCTCTTGAGTCTTCTGAAATTCCTGTTGGACCTTGTAAATGCAAGGAAATGCCTCATATTAAATCAGATTCTTTTTGAAATAAATTTTAATATTCCACAGAGAAAATTTTTTGAAACCTAAATAATTTGAGTTATGCTTTTCATATCTGTTTTAGGGCGGGTTTATGAGAAGTTTGTTTCAGGTAGTTGCTGAGCAGTAGGACTAAGTGGGAAACGACTGTTTTCTAACTACTCCTGGGTCAGATTTTCAGGGGATGCTTTCCTTGTTTAATTTGAACTCTAGGATACTTGAAAAACACACTCTAAAACAAATTGTTACTGAATTGCTGCTGTGGTCTGAATGTTAGTGTCCCTCCAAAATTCATATGTTAAAATCCAAACACCTAAAGATGCTGGCATTAGGAAGTGAGGCCTTTGTGGAACCTCTCTGGATGGGATTATTCGTTCCTTTATAATGAACGAGGCCCCAGAGAGCTTGCGAACCCTCCCACCATGTGAGGACACAGACAGCAACTGTGCTGGCACCTTGGTCTTTTAGTTCTAACTTCCAGAATTTAAGAAATAGATCTGTGGTATCTTATTATAGCAGCCCAAAGGACCAAACAGTTATTCAGTACTTGGTTTCCTTACTTGAGAGATTATTCTCCTGATTTTTTTGTTGAATGCACTGCTGTTGTTGAAGGTCATTTTTGCTGTTTTCCAGACTTATTTTGTTGGTGATTGTATACTTAAAACATTCTGTACTTATTCTTGCATTTCATCTAAAAGGGAAAAAGAAAACATTAAAAATAGTATTGTTGTAAACTAAAATTTAAATCTTAAATTGGTGATCATTTTTCAGTTTCTGGATACAATGCTTTTACTTAGAATCAAAATAATTTAAAGTAGCTCTAACCAGAGTTCCTAGGTAGCAGCGTCCATAGTTTAAAATAGTTACCCAGGGTTAGAATGAAATATTTATAATAACAGTATCATTTTGTTTTCAATTAGGTATGCTACAAAAAATAAAATTTCAACCATCCCATTTTTAAAAAACAGAGGTAAAAGGAAATGATGTCATATAGCTGGTATTTGGAAATAATGAAGGAATTTTTCCTCTAGCAATAGTAATACTTCCTTTGTAGCATTATCTAATTTACATTTCAATTCTGAAATATACAAAGATGATTTTTGTAAGAGTATGTAGTTTTTGAAATAGAAATTACTTAGATTTTAAAAAGCCCCAATACTAAGAATTTTCAGGTAAAGCTGTTGGCACTATTTTTTTTTTCCCTAAAATTCTCTGCATGTTACTCAAATTATATTGGAGTCAGAATCTCTCATTTTGAAAGTTTGGAAAACTTTCTGAAAAAATACCAAGAAAATGTTTAGTTCAGTTTACTACTGTCCTTTCACAGAAGGATTTTCACTATGATTAACTGTTTCACCTGGTTTATGTCGCTTCTAGTTTAAAGGTTGTCCATTTCTAAAAGATACTAGCCTCCAAAATGTAAAGGCTAGTATTTACATGCCTTTAAATATGATTCTATTCCAGCATATTGGATACGAAGTTTTATAGATGACCAGTGTGTTTAGCTCAGTTTTGTTGCTCAGTCGCGGCTGACTCTTTGCGACCCCATGGACGCAGCATGCCAGACTTCCCTGTCCTTCACTATCTCCTGGGACTTGCTCAAACTCATGTCCATTGAGTTGGTGATGCCATCCAACCATCTTGTCCTCTGTCGATCCCTTTTCCTCCTGCCTTCAATATTTCCCAGCATCAGCATCAAGGTCTTTTCCAATGAGTTGGCTCTTGGCATCAGGTGGCCAAAGTATTGGAGCTTCAGCTTTAGCATCAGTCCTTCCTATGAATATTCTGGGTTGATTTCCTTTAGGATTGCCTGGTTGGATCTCCTTGCTGTCCAAGGGACTCAAGAGTCTTTTCCAGTGCCACAGTTCAGAACCATCAATTCTTCGGTGCTCAGCTTTCTTTACAGTCCAACTCTCACATCCATACATGACTACTGAAAAAAACCATAGCTTTGACTAGACGGACCTTTGTTGGTAAAGTAATGTCTCTGCTTTTCAATATGCTGTTTAGGTTTGTTATAGCTTTTTTCCCAAGGAAAGCTCAGCTTTGTTTTGATTAATTTTCCTTTTGAGTTTTTAGGGTATAGCAGATATGGCTATATGAATGCCATCTGGTTTATTCACATATTTAGCCAAATTATTAAAACTAGAAAGACGTTATTAGGTTGTTACTTTAGATTATTACTACAAAAATAATACAGTGTGAGTAAAGGCAGTTATAGTGCTTGAATTCTGGTGCTGTTTGATTATAGTTTAACTTGTGATTACTTTGTGTTTGTGTATGTGTTTTGGATGTGCTCTAAATGCTCCTTGTTACCAGTGCTTTGGAAATATATTTGAATTTGGAGTCGTGGTACAACTCTGGGGAGGGAAGGACCCTTGAAAATTGTAGCTGCCTGAAATTCTTACTGCACATGAGTGTGTGTGTTTGTGTGTGTGTGTATGTATGTGTATGTATTTGTTTCTGAGATGGATGAAAAACACAGTAATCTCTCTGTTTTCCCCCATTTTCCTGTCTCCCTTCGTTCCTTTTTTTTTTTTTTTTTTTTACCAGTTTCTTTCTTTTTTTCTTTTTTTTTTTTTTTGGTGGCTAAACATATGTCTGGAGAAGGAAATGGCAACCCATTCCAGTGTTCTTGCCTGGAGAAACCCAGGGACGGGGTAGCCTGGTGGGCTGCCGTCTATGGGGTCACACAGAATCGGACACGACTGAAGCGACTTAGCAGCAGCAGCAGCAGCAAACATATGTCAAAATTTCTGTTTTAACCATTTAGAAATGTATAATTCAGTGACATGTTTACAATGTTTTGTAAACATCACGGCTGTCTATTTCTGAAAACTTTCACCACCCCAAACAGAAACTCTGTACTAATGAAGCAATAACTTTCCATTTTCTTCTCCCCTAAGCTCTTGGCAACCTGTAATCTATTTTCTTTCTCTATGAATTTGCCTATTCTGGATGTTTCATAAAAGTTGTATCATATAGTATTTATCCTTTCATATCTGGCTTATTTCACTTAATGTCTTCAAGATTCATCCTTTTTGTAGCATGTATCGGAGTTTCATTTATATTTAAGGCTGAATAATATACCATTGTATGTATATTACCACATTTTTTTATCGATCCATCTTTCAGTGAACATTTGGGTGGTTTCTAGTTTGTGGCTATCATGAATAATACTGCATTGAACATTGGTATATAGATATGTTTGATTTCCTGTTTTTAATTCTTTTGGACATGTACCCAGGAGTGGAATTTCTGGGTCATATAGTAATTCTATGTTTAACATTTTTGAGGAATTGCCAAACTGTTTTCCAAAGCAGTTGTACCATTGTACAGTCCTACCAGCAATGTACTAAGGTTTCTGTTTCTCTGTATTTTTGTCAACACTTGGTAGCTTGACATTTTTTTATTGTATCCATTCTAGTATGTGTGAAACCGTATCTCACTGTAGTTTTAATTTGCGTTTCCCAAATGATTAGTGGCAGATTTTCATGTGCTTATTGGCCATTTGCTTATCTTCTTCAGAGAAGTGTCTGTTCAGGTCATTTGCCAGTATTTTAAATTGAGTTGTTTGTTTTTTTGTTGTTGAGATTGAAGAGTTCTTCTGTATTGAAGAAGCTGAAGAGTTCTTCTATGTGTATTCTGAATATTAAGCTCTTATCAAACATTAAGCTCTTGCAAACATTTTCTCCCATTCTGTGCTTTATTTTTTTTTTTTTTTACTCTGTTGATAATTGTCTTTTTTTTTTAATTTTTTAATTTTTTTTTCATTTATTTTTATTAGTTGGAGACTACTTACTTTACAATATTGTAGTGGGTTTTGTCATACCTTGACATGAATCAGCCATGGATTTACATGTATTCCCCATCCCGATCCCGCCTCCCACCTCCCTCTCTACCCGATCCCTCTGGGTCTTCCCAGTGCACCAGGCCCGAGCACTTGTCTAATGCATCCAACCTGGGCTGGTGATCTGTTTCACCCTAGATAATATACATGTTTTGATGCTGTTCTCTTGAAACATCCCACCCTCGCCTTCTCCCTCAGAGTCCAAAAGTCTGTTCTGTACATCTGTGTCTTTTTTTCTGTTTTGCATATAGGGTTATCATTACCATTTTTCTAAATTCCATATATATGTGTTAGTATACTATATTGGTCTTTATCTTTCTGACTTACTTCACTCTGTATAATGGGCTCCAGTTCCATCCATCTTATTAGAACTGATTCAAATGAATTCTTTTTAATGGCTGAGTAATATTCCATGGTGTATATGTACCACAGCTTCCTTATCCATTCGTCTGCTGATGGGCATCTAGGTTGCTTCCAAGTCCTGGCTATTATAAACAGTGCTGCGATGAACCTTGGGGGGCACGTGTCTCTTTCAGATCTGGTTTCCTCTGTGTGTATGCCCAGAAGTGGTATTGCTGGGTCATATGGCAGTTCTATTTCCAGTTTTTTAAGAAATCTCCACACTGTTCTCCATAGCGGCTGTACTAGTTTGCATTCCCACCAACAGTGTAAGAGAGTTCCCTTTTCTCCACACCCTCTCCAGCATTTATTGCTTGTAGACTTTTGGATAGCAGCCATCCTGACTGGCGTGTAATGGTACCTCATTGTGGTTTTGATTTGCATTTCTCTGATAATGAGTGATGTTGAGCATCTTTTCATGTGTTTGTTAGCCATCTGTATGTCTTCTTTGGAGAAATGTCTGTTTAGTTCTTTGGCCCATTTTTTGATTGGGTCATTTATTTTTCTGGAATTGAGCTTCAGGAGTTGCTTGTATATTTTTGAGATTAATCCTTTTGTCTGTTGCTTCATTTGCTATTATTTTCTCCCGATCTGAGGGCTGTCTTTTCACCTTGCTTATAGTTTCCATTGTTGTGCAAAAGCTTTTAAGTTTAATTAGGTCCCATTTGTTTATTTTTGCTTTTATTTCCAATATTCTGGGAGGTGGGTCATAGAGGATCCTGCTGTGATTTATGTCGGAGAGTGTTTTGCCTATGTTCTCCTCTAGGAGTTTTATAGTTTCTGGTCTTACATTTAGATCTTTAATCCATTTTGAGTTTATTTTTGTGTATGGTGTTAGAAAGTGTTCTAGTTTCATTCTTTTACAAGTGGTTGACCAGTTTTCCCAGCACCACTTGTTAAAGAGGTTGTCTTTTTTCTATTGTATATCCTTGCCTCCTTTGTCAAAGATAAGGTGTCCATAGATTTGTGGATTTATCTCTGGGCTTTCTATTGTGTTCCATTGATCTATATTTCTGTCTTTGTGCCAGAACTATACTGTCTTGATGAAGTATAGTCTGAAGTAAGGCAGGTTGATTCCTCCAGTTCCATTCTTCTTTCTCAAGATTACTTTGGCTCTTCGAGGTTTTTTGTATTTCCATACAAATTGTGAAATTATTTGTTCTAGTTCTGTGAAAAATACCATTGGTAGCTTAATAGGGATTGTATTGAATTTATAGATTGCTTTGGGTAGAATAGCCATTTTGACAATATTGATTCTTCCAATCCATGAACACGGTATGTTTCTCCATCTGTTTGTGTCCTCTCTGATTTCTTTCATCAGTGTTTTATAGTTTTCTATGTATAGGTCTTTTGTTTCTTTAGGTAGATATACTCCTAAGTATTTTATTCTTTTTGTTGCAGTGGTGAATGGTATTGTTTCCTTCATTTCTCTGTTTTCTCATTGTTAGTGTATAGGAATGCAAGGGATTTCTGTGTGTTAATTTTATATCCTGCAACTTTACTATATTCATTGATTAGCTCTAGTAATCTTCTGGTAGAGTCTTTAGGGTTTTCTATGTAGAGGATCATGTCATCTGCAAGCAGCAAGAGTTTCACTTCTTTTTCTATCTGGATTCCTTTTACTTCTTTTTCTGCTCTGATTGCTGTGGCCAAAACTTCCAAAACTATGTTGAACAGTAGTGGTGAGAGTGGGCACCCTTGTCTTGTTCCTGATTTTAGGGGAAATGCTTTCAAGTTTTCACCATTGAGGGTAATGCTTGTTGTGGGTTTGTCATATATAGCTTTTATTATGTTGAGGTATGTTCCTTCTATTCCTGCTTTCTGGAGAGTTTTAATCATAAATGGGTTTTGAATTTTGTCAAAGGCTTTCTCTGCATCTATTGAGATAATCATATGCTTTTTACCTTTCAATTTGTTAATTGGTGTATTACATTGATTGATTTGCAGATATTAAAGAATCCTTGCATTCCTGGAATAAAGCCCACTTGGTCATGGTGTATGATTTTTTAAATATGTTGTTGGATTCTGTTTGCTAGATTCTGTTAAGGATTTTTGCATCTATGTTCATCAGTGATATTGGCCTGTAGTTTTCTTTTTTTGTGGCATCTTTGTCTGGTTTTGGAATTAGGGTGATGGTGGCCTCATAGAATGAGTTTGGAAGTTTACCTTCTTCTGCAATTTTCTGGAAGAGTTTGAGTAAGATAGGTGTTAGCTCTTCTCTATATTTTTGGTAGAATTCAGCTGTGAAGCCATCTGGTCCTGGGCTTTTGTTTGCTGGAAGATTTCTGATGACAGTTTCGATTTCCTTGCTTGTGATGGGTCTGTTAAGATCTTCTATTTCTTTCTGGTTCAGTTTTGGAAAGTTATACTTTTCTAAGAATTTTTCCATTTCTTCCAAGTTGTCCATTTTATTGGCATAGAGCTGCTGGTAGTAGTCTCTTATGATCCTTTGTATTTCAGTGTTGTCTGTTGTGATCTCTCCATTTTCATTTCTAATTTTGTTAATTTGGTTCTTCTCCCTTTGTTTCTTAATGAGTCTTGCTAATGGTTTGTCAATTTTGTTTATTTTTTCAAAAAACCAGCTTTTAGCTTTGTTGATTTTTGCTATGGTCTCTTTAGTTTCTTTTACATTTATTTCTGCCCTAATTTTAAAGATTTCTTTCCTTCTACTAACCCTGGAGTTCTTCATTTCTTCCTTCTCTAGTTGCTTTAGGTGTAGTGTTAGGTTATTTATTTGACTTTTTTCTTGTTTCTTGAGGTAAGCCTGTAATGCTATGAACCTTCCCGTTAGCACTGCTTTTACTGTGTCCCATAGGTTTTGGGTTGTTGTGTTTTCATTTTCATTCATTTCTATGCATATTTTTATTTCTTTTTTGATTTCTTCTATGATTTGTTGGTTATTCAGAAGAGTGTTATTTATCCTCCATATGTTTGAATTTTAAACAATTTTTTTCCTGTAATTGAGATCTAATCTTACTGCACTGTGGTCAGAAAAGATGACTGGAATGATTTCAGTTTTTTTGAATTTATCAAGACTAGATTTATGGCCCAGGATGTGATCTATTCTGGAGAAGGTTCCGTGTGCCCTTGAGAAAAAGGTGAAGTTGATTGTTTTGAGGTGAAATGTCCTATAGATATCAGTTAGGTCTAGCTGGCCCATTGTGTCATTTAAAGTTTGTGTTTCCTTGTTAATTTTCTGTTTAGTTGTTCTATCCATAGTTGTGAGTGGGGTATTAAAGTCTCACACTATTATTGTGTTACTATTAATTTCCTCTTTCATACTCATTAGCGTTTGCCTTACATATTGCAGTGCTCCTATGTTGGGTGCATGTATATTTATAATTGTTATATCTTCTTCTTGAATTGATCCTTTGATCATTATGTAGTGTCCTTCTTTGTCTCTTTTCATATCCTTTATTTGAAAGTCTATTTTATCTGATATGAGTATTGTGACTCCTGCTTTCTTTTGTTCTCCGTTTGTGTGAAATATTTTTTTCCAGTCCTTCACTTTTAGTCTGTATGTGTCCCTTGTTTTGAGGTGGGTCTCTTGTAGACAGCATATATAGGGGTCTTGTTTTTGTATCCATTCAGCCAGTCTTTGTCTTTTGGTTGGGGCATTCAGGCCATTTACATTTAAGGTAATTATTGATAGGTATGGTCCCATTGCCATTTACTTTGTTGTTTTGGGTTCACGTTTATACAACCTTTCTGTGTTTCCTGTCTAGAGAAGATCCTTTAGCATTTATTGAAGAGCTGGTTTGGTGGTGCTGAATTCTCTCAGCTTTTGCTTGTCTGTAAAGCTTTTGAATTCTCCTTCATATCTGAATGAGATCCTTGCTGGGTACAGTAATCTAGGTTGTAGGTTATTCTCTTTCATTACTTTAAGTATATCCTGTCATTCCCTTCTGGCCTGGAGGGTTTCTATTGATAGATCAGCTGTTATCCTTACGGGAATCCCCTTGTGTGTTATTTGTTGTTTCTCCCTTGCTGCTTTTAATATTTGTTCTTTGTGTTTGATCTTTGTTAATTTGATTAATAAGTGTCTTGGGGTGTTTTGCCTTGGGTTTATCCTGTTTGGGACTCTCTGGGTTTCTTGGACTTGGGTGGCTATTTCCTTCCCCATTTTATGGAAGTTTTCAGCTATTATCTCCTCAAGTATTTTCTCATGGCCTTTCTTTTTGTCTTCTTCTGGGACTCCTATGATTTGAATGTTGGGGCGTTTCACATTGTCCCAGAGGTCTCTGAGGTTGTCCTCATTTCTTTTGATTCTTTTTTCTTTTTTCCTCTCTGCTTCATTTATTTCCACCATTCTATCTTCTACCTCACTTATCCTATCTTCTGTTTCCGTTATTCTACTCTTGGTTCCCTCCAGAGTGTTTTTGATCTCATTTATTGCATTATTCGTTTTTAATTGACTCTTTTTTATTTCTTCTAGGTCCTTATTAAACATTTCTTGCATCTTCTCAATCTTTGTCTCCAGGCTATTTAACTGTAACTCCATTTTGTTTTCAAGATTTTGGATAATTTTTATTATCATTATTCTAAATTCTTTTTCAGGTCGATTCCCTATCTCCTCCTCTTCTGTTTGACCTGGTGGGCATTTTTCATGTTCCTTTACCTGTTGGGTATTTCTCTGCCTTTTCATTTTGTTTAGATTGCTGTGTCTGGAGTGGGCTTTCTGTATTCTGGAGGTCTGTGGTTCCTTTTTATTGTGGAGGTTTCACCCAGTGGGTGGGGTTGGATGATTGGCTTGTCAAGGTTTCCTGGTTAGGGAAGCTTGTGTCGGTGTTCTGGTGCGTGGAAGTGGATTTCTTCTCTCTGGAGTGCAATGAAGTGTCCAGTAATGAGTTTTGAGATGGGTCTATGTGTTAGGTGTGACTTTGGGCAGCCTGTATGTTGATGCTCAGGGCTATGTTCCTGTGTTGCTGGAGAATTTGCGTGGTATGTCTTGCTCTGAAACTTACTGGCTCTTGGGTGGTAGTTGGTTTCAGTGTAGGTATGGAGGCTTTTGGATGGTCTCTTATTACTTAATGTTCCGTGTAGTTAGGAGTTTTCTGGTGTTCTGAGGTTTCTGGCTTAAGTCTCCTGCCTCTGGATTTCAGTTTTATTCTTCCAGTAGTCTCAAAACTTCTGCAACTATACAGCACTGATAATAAAACTTCTAGGTTAATGGTGAAAAGATTCTCCACCGTGAGGGACACCTGGAGAGTTTCACAGAGTTACATGAGAAAGAGGAGAGGGAGGAGGGAGACAGAGATGAGCAGGAGGAGAAAAAGGGGGACTCAAGAGGAGAGAGAGAGATCTACGCAGTTGTCTGTTCCCAGAGTGTTCTCCGTAGCCCAGACACCCACAGAGATTCACAGAATTGGATTGGGAAGAGAAGGGGAAAGGAGGAAATAGAGGTGTTCTGAGGTAGAAAACTGAGAGTCAAAAGTGGGAGAGAGTAATCAACACACTCCTGAATAAAAATGGGAACTGAATATTGGATTCTTAAATGTCCAAAATTTATATCACATACTGAAAAACAAAGATTAAAAATCTAGAGTAGAGGTTAGACTCTTAAAAAATACAATATTAAAAACAAAAACAAAATTTTAGAAATATATATGAAGTTTGGTTTAAAAACAGGGCTTCTCTTTTTTTTTTTGCAAGGTTATAGTAAAATGAAAATGAAAATTAAGGAGTAGTAGAGGAGTAATAGAGGACTTTAAAAGAAAATAAGAGAAAAAGAAAAAAAAACAAGAAAAAAATTTTTTTTCCTAATTAAAAATATCATAAAAATATATGAAAATGAAAGTTAAGGAGTAATGGGGAATTTTAAGAGAAAATAAAAGAGAAAAAATAAAAAAGAAAAGAAAAGAAAAAAATTTTATTTTTAATTAAAAAAAAAAATATTTATATATATATCTAGGAATTTCTCTGGAGCTGTTGCCGTCAGTGTGGGTTCGGTTCAGTTTCAGATAGCTCCTCCTTGCAGCTTACACTTCTCGATATCTACAGGCCCCTTCCGGTGTAGTCAGTGTTATCTACAGGGATTTTTAATCTGTTGCACTGGTCCCTTCTGAAGCGGTTCCCTTTGTTTATTTGGCTTCTGTTTGCTGGTCTCTTCAGTGCTTAATTTCCGCCCTGACACAGGCGGGCGGAGGTGGTCTCTTGTTCAGGTTCGCTAGTTCCGTCGTGCTGCGGAGAGGGAGGGGCGCTGCTGGCTCCTGGCTGCTCTGTATGGAGTGTGCCCTGCGTTGCGTGCGGCTCCAGTTTTTGGGTACTCCACAAAAGCGCGGACCCCTTTTTTGCCTGCGTTTTGTGCCTTCCCCGGCCCGAGCAGCTCAGGCAGCCAGGAGCTTGACGGGCGCACTCTCCCCGTGTGCGGTGCGCCTTCTCCCCTCTGCGGCCCCGGCCTCAGGTTCCGCCCGCGCCAGTCGGGTGCGTGCGTCTTGTGTTTAGCCGTGACCCTCCTGGCGGATGTCGACTATCCAGAATCTCAGGAAGTCTTTGGTTAGAAACTGGAGGCCTGTTTGCAGTGTGGTAGGGGGTGCCGTCTTTGGGGCCGAGTTTGCCCCTTTCCCCTCCCCCCTGCCTCCTGCCTCTGGCGGGGCTGGGCCGGTCCGCAGCCGGCTAGCTCCTCTGGACTTGCTCGGTTCTTTAGTTCTGCAAACGGCTGGCTAATTTTGTGTTCGGGCCGGTTAATTTTCTCTCTTTTGCTATCCCACAGTTTAAGTTGCTATCTCACAAAAGCTCCCTCCGATTGCCCTCACCTCACTCAGGCCCGGTCGTTACCCTAAGCAGTGCTACCCGCTCCTCTCCGTTCTGCCCCCACTTGCTGGTGGCAGGTGCGGGTGTCTGGGGTACTTTTCTGCTGGGAGTTGCTTTTAGGCACGTAATCTGTGGGTTTTATTTATTTTTCCTCCCAGTTAGGTTGCCCTCCAAGATTCGAAAACTTCCCCCAGACCCGCCAGTGCGAGGGTGTTTGGAAACTTCCTCTATTAAGACTCCCTTCCCGGGACAGATCTCCGTCCCTAGCTCTTTTGTCTCTCTTTTTATCTTTTATATTTTGTCTTACCTACTTTTGAAGACAGTGGGCTGCTTTTCTGGGCGCCTGATGTCCTCAGCTAGTGATCAGAAGTTGTTTTGTGAAGTTTGCTCTGCGTTCAGTTGTTCTTTCGATGAATTTGTAGGGGGGAAAGTGGTCTCCCCGTCCTATTCCTCCGCCATCTTGGCACCTCCCTCCCGATAATTGTCTTTTTTTTTTTTTTTTTTTTCCGATAATTGTCTTTTTATGCACAAAATTTTTTCATTTTCAGAAAGTCCACTTTATTTTGTCTTTTGTTTCCTATGCCTTTAGTGCCATATCATTGAAATCATCGCCAAGTCCAATATCATGAAGATTTTTCTCTATATTTTCTTCCTAGAGTTTTACGGTTTGTGAGTGAGTGAGTGAAGTCGCTCAGTTGTGTCCAACTCTTTGCGACCCCATGCACTGTAGCCTACCAGGCTCCTCCGTCCATGGGATTTTCCAGGCAACAGTACTGGAGTGGGTTGCCATTTAGCTCTTATTTTTAATTTGATCCACTTAGAGTTAATTTTTGTATGATGTGAAGTAGAAGTCTATCTTCATTGTTTTACATGTGGAAATCCAATTGTGCCAACATAATTCCTTAAAGAGATTATTCTTTATCCATCAAATGAACTTTAAACCCTTTCCAAAAAGCAGTTGGCCATAAATGTATGGGTTTATTTCTGGACTTTTCAGTTCTATTCCATTGGTCTGTGTGTCTGTTCTTATGTCAGTATCACAGAACCTTGATTACTATAGTTTTGTAATAAGTTTGAGATTAGGAAGAGTGAGCCCTCCAACTTTGTTCTTCTTTTTCAAGACTGTTTTAATTAGTCTGGGCCCTTTGTAATCCCATAGGAATTTAAAGATTGGCTTTTCCATTTCTATTAAAAAAGGCTGTTAGAGTTTTGATGGGGCTCCCCTTCTTTAATAATATTCAGTTGACTGTATTTTCTAGCTTTCTTTGCAGTTAGGTTTGGACACAGGACTAGTTTTGGACATTAGACTTTAAGTGAAAGTGATATGTTTTATCAGGACCATCATTAAAAGGTAAACTTTCCCCACTTACTCCCTTCTGCTATACAGAGAACATGTCGGGTGATATCTTCAGAGGTTGAACCTTAAGGATGGACGCATGAGGGCCGTGCTCCAAGGATGACGTAGTAGGAGGTGAAAGCATCCTGAATCCCTTGACAACTTTGTCAGACTGCCCTACCAACCTTGGACTGTTTACCTTCAGACTTCTTTTGTTTGAAAAAGAAATAACATTTTTATTTTGTTTAAGTTGAGGTTAACTTGAGATTTTGGGTTTTATAGATCTGAATTTAATTGATATGCCTTTCCAATTATATTAATTTGGCTTCTCTTTGTGTGCAATGTGTGAGGGGATTAATTTATATATGTTTTGTAAGTTACACTTTAAAATTATTTGTTCTTAGTATATGTTATAAATGGACACTGCAACTTTTTAAAAAGTAGAAAAAAATTTGCCACTACGACATATCATCTTTTGTCATTTTTGTACCTTCCTATTGTTTTTTTTTTTAAAATATGCACATTTAGCTTTCTACATGGGAACACTTCTTGTATTTTTATATTCTCCTTTTTCCACTTAACATTACAAAGCGAATGGTGCATATTGATGAACCTCTTTGTTCCTCAGTTTCTTCATCTCTAAAAGTGGTGATAGTTATTATATATACTTCACAGAGTTGTTGTGAAGATTAACTGAAATATTGCACATATGGTACTAGACCAGTGCCTGGCACATAGTACGTCCTCAGTATTAGTTATCATTAACATTGAATTATCATAATCTTTTTTCTATATTATTCTATGTAGAATATAGTCTATATTATTTCTGTATTATTGTATCTTTGTACTCACCACGGCTGTAGCATTGGCCTCTTTTTAACACTTTCCCTTGAGACTGTGGTACTGATGGTGTTGGAGCAACTTGATCCCTTGTTTAAGTGGGAGAGGAGAGCGACTGAGAGACGGAGACGAAAGTGGCTTCCTGTAGCCCTCTCAAGAGGGACAAGCCTACCTTTCATAGAAACACCCCCAAAGTCTCCCCTCTAGTCTGAATAGCCAGACTGAGGAAACTTGTCTGTTTTTGAACTAGTGGTTACTTTGGTGAGATTATTGAGGATACATAGGCTATGTGAGGGGAGTATAGATAACAATACTAGGATTCTGTTTAGAAAGAGTGGATGGGTTCTGGGTAAACCACAAGCAGTCTCTACTACAGTTGGCATTGTGGTTTTTAGCAGTTTACAGCAATTTCTTTAAGAATTATTAGTGCTACAGTAAAGTTTTACGATGTTCTTTGCCTTTTCCCTGACCACCTCTAAGTAATGCCTTCTCTAATGTGTGGTTTTGATTTAAGGATTCTGAGCCAGGGTTGCTGTATAGAACAGAGAAAAGGATGCATTTTAGATATACACAATTAAATTTTAATTTCAAGATTGCAGATAGTCATTAAAATGATACTTTTCTTAGCCATTCCATCTTTTTTTAAAAATTTATTTTTAATTGGAGCATAAGCCATGACATCTTTTGTTGGCTTATTCCTCTCTGAATGCCTGTAAAATTTGTTTGTGGTGCTCATTTGGCAACCAAAATGAATAATCTTAGATTATTGTCTTTTTATATATGTCACACCAAGAATCAGCTCTCCTTGTATCTCTGACACAAATAAATTCCAGTGTATCTCTATTGTTAGTGATAGCTCCAGATGGTATGGTTAGAAGGTCTGTTTAAAGTTAATTCATATATATTTATTGTACACAATAAATATTATGTGTATAATAGAGTATGGGAACAATAAAGATGGACAGTATGTGGTTCTTACCCTCAAGGAATTAAGCAGAATATAAATGTATTAAAGGAGACACAAGAGGGATTACTTTTTATAAGGAGAGTAGGGAATGAAAAAGGATCAGTTATGGTGGTGACATTTAAGGTGATCCTTAGAGTAGCATTTTGTGAATTAGAGGTAGGAGGATGGGCATTTTAGATGGAAGGGAACAATGGAGCTAGAATATGGAGGCAGGAAAGCTCAAAGGCATGTGCTTTGAAGCAGAGTGAGGGAATAGTGGGAAATATAGTTGGAATGGTGGGTTGGGGCTATTTGAGAAGTATCACTACATAAGTTGAATTTGACTCTGGACAGTAGGAAGCCATTGAATATGCGTTTGTTTTTAAAGCAAGGAGTCTTGGAAATTGCTTTCTACCAAAGCATAAGTAGCCTTAGGATTTGTAGTCTATTGTTATGATAGAATGATTTTGGAGTTCACCCATTAATTCATTTTAAAAAGTATTTATGGCATATCAAGTATGTGGTAGGTATCATTTTCTGCAGATCCAGCAATGACCAAGGCAGGCAGGGTCTCTGCTATCGTGAAACTTATATCAAAATTTGGGGGGAATTCAGGAAATAAACATGTAAATAAATAGGATTACTGTAGATATTTCTAGGAGTGCTGAAGAAAATAAGAGTTTGACATGACAGAGTGTTTTGGGTCATAATTTAGATCATTAGTCATGGAATGATGCATGTTTTTGCTCTGGGCAGCAAGCTGAATAACAATAGCTAATATTGATTATTTACTGTGTGCCAGGTACTGTTTAAGCAGTTTTCATGGATTTAATAATAATCCTATTTAATAATAATCATCACAACCTTATGAAGAAGGTAGCGTTATTCTTATATTATAGATGAGGAAACTGGGGTGTTAAGTGGTGGTGTCAAGGTCTAAACCATTTAATCTGATTTTAGAGCTCATACTCTTAATCACAACTACTCAGTTGTACTGCCATAGTGTTCAGTAGTGTCTGACTCTTTCTGACCCCATGGACCATAGCTCACCAGATTTCTCTGTCCAGGCAAGAATGCTGAAGTGGATTGCCTTTTCCTATGCCAGGCACTCTTCCCAACCCAGGGATTGAACCCTTGCGTCTCCTGCATTAGTAGGTGGGGATTCTTTGCCACCAAGTCACCTAGGAAGTTGGTCTGTTATGCCTGAGAAGTGGAGTAGGGTGAGAATTAAGAATTCTGTTTTGGCCATGTTTGAAATAGTAAGTAGTTGATATGTTAGTCTGGAAACATAGTTGTTTCAGAGGTTAGGACTGGAGATACAAACTTCAGATTCATCTGCTTACAGGTAAAACCATGGGACTAGATGAGAATTTTTAGTCTGTAGATAAGAGAAAGAAAAAGATTAAGGGCTGACTCTGGAAGCATTCAAAATTTAAAGCTTGAGCAGTAGAGGAGCCAGAAATAGAGAGTGGCTAGTGAGATAGAAGAAACCAGGAGAACATGTTGTCAGGAAATCAAAAGAAAAGCTTCAGAAGAAACGACTGTCACATGTTGTGGATGTGGCTAGGATGCAGGCACAAGTCCAAATTGAGTCAGATGAGAAAATGGAGCAAAGTAGAAGACACACACATAAACACACATATGTGTTTATGTATATGTATATAGACAATTGTATGGACAATTTTTACAGAGGTTTCACAGTGATGGGGGGTGCAAAGAATTTTGGTGGTAGTTAGAGGGGACATGGGATTGGGGGGGGGTTTAAGCATGGGGGAGAACTATGGTTGATAAAAGTGATCCACTGAGGAGACAGAGATTTATGATATAGGAAAGAGGAAAATAAATACAGGGATTGGTCTTTGATTGAAGCAGGGCACTTTTTTTTTTTATGTAGTAGAGAGGCAGAGCACAAGGGTACAGTTACAGGGTTGTAGGAGGTTAAAGGAGTTCACTTCTGATTGCTTCTATTGTTTCATTAATATTTAAGATAGTAATCAGCTGAGAGTGGTGGGAGTTATGGGAAATTTAAGGAGAGAGGAGATGTGTTTGACAGGGTCCCCAAGATTACCCCTCAGTTAGGTGCTTCACTAGCAGGACTCACAGAATTCAGCATGTAGTCATAGTCATGGTTAGTGTAACAAAAAGCTGCAAAGCAAAATCAGTAAAGACTAAAAGCTCATGGGGTGAAGGCAGAGGAAACCAAATAGAAGCTTCCAAGAATCTTCTCCCATAGTTCACCTAAGATGCTATTAATCCCTTCAACAGTGAACTGTGACATCATGTGTGAAGTGTTGACTACCAACAATTGTTTAATGAGTGAAATTCACTAAAACCTTACTGCCCAAGATTTTCCTTGGAGCCTGGTAACATGGGCTAACTCTGACTAGCACGTACAAAATTCCAGATGCCCAGAACACAAGCATTCAGCCTAAGCCATATTGTTTACACAGTTTAAGCACATTGAGCCACTAACTCCTGTCAGGATTGAGGGGACACTTCCCACACTCAAGTTCCCAGACTTCAGGCAGGGACCAGCCTTGCCAGCAGGTCTTTCTACAAATGGGAGCCTTAGACCCGGAGTGCCACCTCTTTTCTGCACAGTATGAAATAGTGACTATGAGGATAGGAGAGTGACCATCCTAACGAGAGGTATTGAGATTGTCAGGAATGTTGTGTTCACATGACACATGTGGTGATGAGTTTAATCAGCTAGTAGGATTGTGGTTTTTTTCCCCTCTGTGTATCTATATCCAGCTGCTCAGAAGCCAGCTGTGTTGCAGTTTTAATGTGGTAGTTTAGTTGCTAAGTCATGTCTGACTCTTGTGACCCCATGGACTGTAGCCCACCAGACTCCTCTGTCCGTGGGATTCTCCCAGCATGAATACTGGAGTGGGTTGCCATGCCCTCCTCCAGGGAATCCTCCCCACCCAGGGATTGAACTCTGGTTTCCTGCATTGCAGGCAGATTCTTTACTGACTGAGCTACAAGGGAAGCCTGCAGTTTTAACTAGGCTGTGCCAAATTCATTTGACTAGTGTAAAAATAAGATTCGTCCTTTCTCATACCGGTGTGAGACAGAGACAAAGATGGAGGTTCTTGGATTTTATTCTCAATTGATATTTCCATGGTAGATGATCCTCTCTCTAGTGACAGGAGCATGTGGGACTCAGAGGATAGAATTTGTATGGAATTACTTGGCACTCTTCAAGGAAAACAGCACCAAATCCTAAAAAGCCTTCATTGTGACTTTTTAATGGGGTCCCTTTACCTGGTTTGGTTTTGGGCCAACTGTTTTAGGGCTAGATGGATGGAATTTGGGTCTTTTATTTCAGGAGCAGATAGATGAAACCAAGAAAGTAAATTTTGGTTTGTCTTTCATAGGTATATGTGGCTATTGAACAATTACTTAAGATATAAAGTCCTTAAAAGCAGTGGTTCTTGGCTTAAGGTAGGGGTGTGTGTGTGAGAGAGAGAAAGAGAGAGAAAGAGAGAGAGAGTCCTTCAGTTGTGTCCAACTGTTGGGACCCTCTGGTCTGTAGCCTGTCAGGCTTTTCTATCCTTGGCATTCTCCAGGCAAGAATACTGGAGTGGGTAGCCATTCCCTTCTCCAGGGGATCTTCCTGACCCAGGGATCAAACCTGGGTCTCCTGCATTGCAGGTAGATTCTTTACTGTTTCAACCTGGGTCTCCTGCATTGCAGGTAGATTCTTTACTGTTTCAGCCACCAGGGAAGCCACAACTTAGGGTATTCGTCCAAATAACTTGTGTGGCTTTTTCAAAATATGTATGATTTTTAACTCACTTCCAGAGATTATGATTCGGTTAACTCAGGATGAAGAAATGGTATGTGAATTTTTAAAATGCTTCCCTATTGATTCTAATGTGCACTTTTGCTTAAGAATCACAGCTTCA
This sequence comes from Muntiacus reevesi, assembly GCF_963930625.1. Lineage (NCBI taxonomy): Eukaryota > Metazoa > Chordata > Mammalia > Artiodactyla > Cervidae > Muntiacus > Muntiacus reevesi. The sequence goes on along the minus strand of NC_089253.1, from coordinate 76,978,217 downwards.
TGCTGGAGAGTGTCAGCTTAATCTTTAAAAAAGTTTGGATCCTCCATTAGTACTGTCGAGGCAGTTTGTTTTGCTCCCTCTTTAAGGCAAGAAACCAGGAGAATTTTGTCATGGTCATGTTGGGTCGTGTGTCTGGCTGGATAGATGGGAGAGTGTTGATTGGACTATGTATTTCCACTTGGGGATGTGTGCCAGGGAATTGAATCCTTTGGTCAGCCTGCCTAATTTCTAATAGTTGGCAGAACTTTGGTGTCTTTAAGAGAGAAGCTCAGCCAAATGTTGCCTTGAAGTCTAGACTCAGGGACCAATTTAGTATTTCTTTAGGAATCATAGATTGAGAATATTAGTGCATCTTCAGTGCTATTAAATTCAGGCACTTTCTTGAAAGTGATGGTGAATGGAAGAATTGAAAATTAGTTGTTTAATCTTAGGTTTAAACTTACAGACTTAAGTGGGCTGGAAAATTAACCACTATTTGTAACACTTTTGATGAGATATTGTATTCTAAGTTTCAGATTAATTATTTGGAAATAAATTTCTGGATTATGACTAGTTCATACCTTGTGAACTGCTTGAACTTCAGTTTTTCATTTTGAGTATAAAATATAGAAAAGTAAATAAATTTTTCTTTTTTTTTACAAAGTAATGCTTGTAACATTTTGGGTTATAAAATATCAAGGTATACTGTTAAATACCTGTCAGACTACACCATCATATCTGATATGGTAAGACAAAGCATTAATTACTTTATATTCATTTCCTGTTATAGAAGAAAGAGTTTATGGATTATTCAACAGTTATTTAAAATAAGCTAGTAAAGCATTTTGAAAGTAAATGTATTACAAACATTTTCATCACAAACAGATCTTACTTTTTGGTTCTTAGATATGTTTGCTATTATTTTTTCATGCAGAAAGAGTGGTAAGACAAAATTTGTATTAGCTCTTAGATATTTTTACAATGGCTCATGAAACATCATTTTTTTGTGGGTTAAATACTTTTTACTCATTTATATTTCTCTTGTTTATGTACATTTAAAAAACCTATATAGGAATTTCTATATCATTTTATATCAAAAGAATTATAAATATCTGCTTGCAAAAATATCTGTGAGACTTATCTGTATCTTTTCAGGACTTTGGTATTGCATCAGTATATGGACTTTAAGTCATATTCCTTAGAGCACTGATATTCTGCTAATAAAAGAGAATAATGAAAAAATTATTTAATTGCAGAAAAGATTAAGTTAATGAAATTTCTCAATTTCTCAGTTTTTGAGTTTTTAATTCTATGAATTAAAATCTTTATTTTAAATATTGTGGTAAAATATACCTACAATTTTCCCTTTAAACCATTTTTAACTGTACAGTTCCATGTCATCAAGTATATTCACATGGTGCTGTAACCAACACTACCATCCATTAACAGCTTTTTCATCTTACTAAATGGAACCCATTAAAAACAGATCCTCAGTTACTCCTGACCACTGACCGTTAGCATTCTACTTTCTGTCTGTGTGTTTAACTAAGTATCTCATAGGAGTGGAGTCATGCAGTATTTGTCCTTTATCGACTGGCTTATTTCACTGACTGTACACTTGAGTAAATGTAAGAACCACTAGCAAAAAGTGAGGTAGAGGTGTGCCTTTCTGCTGTTTGCTTTTTACCTGCTCTTGAGCAACTAGTATTACTATTTTAAATACTTAAATAATTTATCATCTGTTTTTTTAAAAAGCTATAATAAACTAAGCAAGGTCTTAGCTGCCTGCAGGTAATAACAGAGAGCCCATTGCTGTTACAGTATTGTGCTAGAGAAATTCTGTGCCTTTTTCCACTCAGCTGCCATCATAATTCTTATGTCACATATGTATAATGTACATGAGTAAACACTAGAAGTGACCCTGCTATTTTCTAACAGATATTTTAGTGTTATGTAAACAACTGTTTAATTTTAGTTACTCACTGGAAGTGCTGCTTAGGAGCCATAAAAATAAGTTTCAGAAAATTGCTGTTCTGGCCTGAAGAATATTAATAATAGGCAATATTTACTCCTTCACTCTAAATTTTTCTTTTTCTTTTAGTTCTTAGAACTCCTTTTCTTTTTCTGACTGACAGGTCTGGTTTTACCCAGGACAAGGTGGGTTTCCTCTCTGTTGTCTTATACTAAAGGATGTGTGTAACCTGCCCAGGATGACTTGGGAGTTCTTATTATGTCCAGTACAGAAGTTCAGGTCAGCTGAGTCTCTGTAGTACTCTGTCCCACTCCAGTTCCTGGCCTGAGGCATTGTTGTTGCGCTCAGTTGTGGGGCGGGAGCACTTGTGAAAGCTCTAGCTCTGGATGAGGGGTGCTCAGACACACTGCCCTAGGTCCACTACCTCTGGCTGCGTGCAGGCATGGAGTGTCTGCCGCAGTAGACGCACCGGCTGCAGGTGGCAGGCCTGCGTGCTCTGGGCTGCTTTTGGGAGACCTGGGATAGCTGCTGCTCAGGGGCTCCTGTCTAGGGGGCCTTGGGACCCAAGACAGGACCCTCGCTTAGAATTGCCTGGGCTGGGAGGCTGGAGGCCTGTTGTTGACTGACCGCCTCTGTCCCATAGATTGGGGAACTCAGCCTGCTGATTGAGACCCTTTGGAGCTATGTTCTGAGAAGCCTTGGAATTCCCCGGGCATGCTTGGGGTGTCAGAAGTAGGGACAGAGAAAAAAGCCTGAAGATTTAGGACTCTGAACCTACCTATCCCCATCTGGTTTTTGGTAAAACCAGAGCAGCCAGGCAAGAAAATGAGTTCTAATAATTAAAAGGAGCCTGGGCCACCAGTGCCAACAGCTGTGTCCCGGGGAACTTCAGAGGCATCTCTGACTCTGAGAAATGGTTCTGACACTGTGAACTGCTGGTCTGGGATCCCTAGCTGGCAAGCTTACCTTCCAGTGAGGAGGAAAGGGAGAGGGTTGAGAAAATGATCCTTGGCCCTAGCCAGAACACCTCTCCGCACATATGGCAAATGTTCTCTGTGAGAAAACAGAGCCCCCAGCATGGAGTCCTTTTTAAAGATTTCTTCATTTGCTTACACCTGAGAGTCATTTTAATTCACTTACATCTGAGAGTGATTTTAAATACCAGGTTAACCTGTTTTCGTTAAAATGCAAATTGTGAATATCACTTAAAAACATCTACTAAAGCTCAAGATTATGATAATCTAGTGTAGTAGTGTTCAAACTGAAGTATCTGTACCCGTGGTGCATGAAGGCATCCCAAGGGGTTTGTGGATATATATAGTTTAATGGGATTCCAGATCCTCAACTTCCCTAAGTATTCTTTCCTAAAATCCATCTGTTGAGAGCACCAAGTCTCTTTTTCTTTTTCAGCTTCCATTACATAATTGCTCATCTTCCACTTTATAAAATAAAGGCATACTTATTACATCTCACATACTTAGTGTCTCACTTCTTGCTATGGTGCGTGCTTTAGCTTGTGAAGATATGTTGGGTGCAAAACAAAAGGGACTATTTGAGAATGCATAGCTCCCAAAACAAAAACCTATAAAAAGTATTGAAGCAGGTGTTTATTTCACTAGCTTACAAACTAGTGACAAAACTCTGTCACCCATCATCTTTCTGAAAACTCTGAAACAAAGTGTTGATATTGGCCTATGTATTAGCATACATTTGAGTCACAAATTTAAGTCTGAACTTTTCTAACAGAAAATGTCTTTGTGGCTTTGCTAATTAGATTATATAGTAGACATTTCCCATAAATTTTCATAAATTCCAGATTTTAATAGAATTCTGTTTAAAGCATATATGCAATAGGAAATACACTGTAAATTACATCATTTACAACTGTTAAACCTGTAATTATTCGAGTTATAATGTAGAACTGTTCAAAAGAGTATGTAGTTTTTCAGAACCTTTATGGAGATAGCATGTGAACAAAAATAATTTCATGACCACTGCTAGGGTATTGTGGGAATGGCTGGGTTTTAGAGTCATTATGAGTACCCTAGCTTTTAATCTTGTCCTTGGCAATATGACTTTAGAAGTTTACTTAAAATCTACTCAACAGTTTTATTCGAGACACACACACACATATATACACCTAATTTTCTAAAGATTTTAAGTGTTTTGTCATTTTAATATAGATTGGTATTAAATTTTTGTCATTTTTTGCATTTGTTTTGATAATCATTTGATTTTTCATCTTTATTCTGTTGATATGGTGATAAGCATTGAAGTTTGAATACTGAATCAATCTGACATTCTGGCATTAAACCCAACTTAATTGTGATGCTTAGCATATATTTTTGGATTTGATTTACTAGAGCTTTGATTTTGATTTTTTACATTGTATACACAAGAGAGAATCTTTTCTTAAGTTTTGGTGTAAAGTTTTGGCATCAACGTGCTGCCCACACAAAACAAGTGAAAAGTATTCTTTCATGTAATGCTAGTGTCATTACTACCTTAGATGTTTGAAAGTTTGGAAGAATTCAGTGACAAATCTGTCTTATCCTGGAATTTTCTTTTTGGAGAGATTTTAAAGTAGAGATTTAGTAGTTTATTAGTGGAATTTTATAAAGTATAAAGTTTGATGAAGTAGTTTCTTTATTAGCTGTAGAATTATTTTTCTGTGACTTCTTGTGTCATTTGACAAGTTGAGCTTTTTTAGGAATTTGTCCGCTTAATTTTAGAATTTATTGGCATAAACTTGTTCAAAATAATGATTTTCTGTTTATTCTCTTAATATCAGTAATTGTGTACATTTTTTCATTTCTAATATTGCTTATTAATGTCTTCTCTTTTCTTGGTCTCTTTTCTAGAGGTCTTATGAAAGAACCAAGTTTTTGTAATGTTAATTTTCTCTATTTTCTTTTAATCTGTACCCTCATCTATGTTATTTTCTTTCATTTACTTTTGTTCTTTTCCTCATCTTTTGAAGTTCTTTGATTAGTTCATTAATTTTCCGCATTCTTCTTTTCTAATATGAATTTTAAGGCTTTGAATTTCTAACTACCACTGTAGGTGCATCTCCCACATTTTAATATGTTGCCTTTTTATTCCATTTCTCTTCCTTTAGCAGTTACTATAATTTGGAAGTTAAAACTTCCAAATGTTCCATGTTATATGCTTTCTAATTTCCTATTTCTCTTTTCTTCTTTGAACTGTCAGTTTTTAATATGTTTTAATTTCCAAATGCTTTAAAAAGTTATTATTTTAAAAAATTTCAAACTTATTTCCATTGTGGCCCAGTATTTGTTACATGTGTGTAAATGTTTCACATGTATTTTAAAGTAATGTTCCTCCTGCAGTTGTTGTATGTGTCCACTAGACCCAACTTATTATATTAGATTTTCTGATTTTTGTCTGCTTCACCCATCAATTAATGTGTATTAATGTTACCTATCTTGATGGGATATTTTCCAATTTTTCCATGTAACTTTCAGGTTTTGCCTATTATATACCTTGAGTAGTACTAGGTTAAGTACATAAAATATAGAATTATTACATTTTCATGATGAATTGCGTCTTTCATATAATGATCATCATTATCTTTAGTTAGGATTTTTGCCCTACAGTTCCACTTTTTTCTTTTATTAATATAAATAATGTGACTTTATTTTGGTTATTTTTGTGGTTTGTTTTTCTATCCTTTTATTTACATTCTGTATTCTTGTATTTCGATGGTTTTTGGAAAAGCATCTGACTGAATTTTTCTCTCTCAGTGTGAAATCTTTGTATTTTGACTGTAATGTATAGACTACTTACATTTATTGTAAATACAGAATTATTTAGATTTATTTCTACCATTTTTTCCTTTTAAAAAACTTTAAAAATATTTATTTTCCATATGTTCTCATTATCTTTTGGATTAATGTAGTTTATTTTCCTGAATCAATTTTCCCTTCTTGTTTGCCTGACATACATTCTGTTTTTCTTCCTTTAGAGGTTACTCAGTTAAAACTTCCAAATGTAAGTATCAAAGTATAAAGCTAATCACTGTCTTTTAGGTGTCTCCCAAGGATGCTCTCCTATGATTCCTGCTCTCTATTTCTTTTAATTGAGAGAGAGAGAATCTAATTGAGATAGCTTGGATCAGGTGTCTAGCTCTAGTAGCTATTGTGAGGTATGGGGGAAGAGGAGGATTTTAGTAGGGATATGGCCCCTGGGTTCCTGTCTTTTACCCCTTACCACCTCTCCTTTCCCTTCCCTTCCCTGGACCATATATTACCATGCCTCTTATCTACCATTTAGGAGATATCTACTGCAGAATTGCAGCAAACCCACATGTATCTAGTTCTATACCCTTTCTGTAAGACTTCTTTTCCCCCACAAACTCACGGCATGGTGAAATCTCTTCTTTCTTATCCCTCTACCCTCTACCCTTCCCGTTTCTCTTTCTTCTTATCAGTTCCACTTTCTCTCTTCTCCTCCACTTCCCATTCCTTTTTTTTTTTGTATATGTGAGTATTTGAAACCTGTCAAAGGCAGTCCCCCACCCCAACTGGTCATCTTTTCAGGGTTGAGCTGTTTCAAAGGCCTTGGGTGAGTTATGTTTTTTCCCTTGGTCTCTCCCTTCTTTTCCATTACTACTTATCTGCTTGAGAATTCCTAGGAAACTTTGAATATGACATAGGTATTCCACAGTTAGAATGAACTATACCTTAACAGTTAAGGGAGGCTCAAGACTGAATATATATATATATATATATATATATATATATATACCTGACACCGTCCCAAATACAAACATTTTAGCAGGCAAAGACATCCTTCTGGATTCTCCACTGGCCGTTATTATTTTCACTTTAACTTGAGCTCCTTATCCTTTTTATCAATCATCTTATAGCCAGGTCTTGCTTTTTTTAATGTTTTCATCTTATCTGTTTATAAAATATTAATACTTACCTTGCCAGTACTTTTGGGTTAATAAATAGTCTCTATAAAGAAACTGAGAGTTAGTTTAAGAAACATCCAATAATTTAGTTTTCTTTTAAATTTATTCAGAGAAGTAAATTCATAACTTTTAAATAAGCAATAAGGATATATTGCATAGCACTGGGAATTATAGTCATTATCTACAATAACTTATAATGGAGTATAATCTGCAAAAATAGCAAATCGCTATGCTGTACACCTAATACTAATATAAAATTGTCAATCAACTACACTTCAATTAAAAATATAAAAATTTTTGTTAAATCTTTCTATCTTTTCCTTTAGAGCTTTTCCTTTTGGCATCTGATTAGAAAAGTTATTCCCAGAACATAAAAATACCCTACTCTAATACATTTATGGTATACATAGGTTGTTTTTTAGATAATCTACCTATATTTGGACTGATACTTTTAAAACACATTTTAAATAGCTGGTAAGGCAAAACCCTTCATGTTTCTTTTTAAATGTTTTAAAAACATGTAAAAAATATAAACTAAATGGCCAAACTATTTTTTTTTTACTTTTGTCATATTTTATACATATGGAATAATTTGAAAACATCATTTTGAGTCCAGTGGATAAGACTCCCTACTTCTACCGCAAGGGGAATGAGTTCAATCCTTGGTCAAGGAACTAAAATCCCACATGCTGCATGGCACTGCCCAAAAAACCCAAAATAAAACCCCACCATTGATTGTAGTATTCTGACCAGCTGAGTGGAAATAAATTTATATAGTGTCATATTTATTTTGTCTGTTTGAGATTTACTTCCCATAAAGCTCTCACATAAAATATCCTTTGAACCTGTTATTTATTTATGCATTATTATAGTGGTGATAACTGAAGATACATGAAAGAGGTATGTGATGAGATTAACTTGTTACTATGGGAAGCCTAAGTAACTGGTCCTTCCTAGCACAGTGGCTGGTACTGGACAGGAACTCAAGAATTAAATATAGAATTAAATGATTAATGAAGACATCTTCTGGGAGAATTTATGAGACTCAGCCTTATAGAACTGATCAAGTTAGGGATGCTCATATTTTCACTAATCTCACTGGTAGGAAGCAAAGTAGGTGAATTTAGAATGCTAGTTTAGCGATTTATAATAAGGAATGTGTCTATCAAGTGTTGGAGTCAGTTGTGTCAGCCCTATCAGTGCTTATTTTTTCTTGCAGAAAATATTTTATTAGAAGTTTATCTGAAGAATGGTGTTGGAATCAGGATAGTTACTCTCATGGATTTAAGTTCTGATAGCCCATGACAGGAATGACATATCAAATGAATTAATATTTTGTTCATTTGTCAGCATCCCCATCTACTATGCATGAAAGACTACTACTTAGGTTTTTCACTTACAAATATTCTCTTCTGATCAGTATCTTCCTCCTGGACACATTCTTTCCTAATTTAGTTATATTATTATTTTACCATCAGATCTTGCTCTGACTTAGGAGCAATTATTTTTAAAAATGTACATGTACATTAACACAAGTTTATGTTAAACTATTGGCAGTTATTGAGCCTTTATATATGTGAAATAAACATTAAGTATTTTATTATTTAATTATAAAGCAATATAACACCACCACAAAGGTGCTATATACCAATATTCATAGTGATATTCATAATAATACAAGTGTTCATTAATTGATGAATGGATAAGAGAATGTGATATACACACATGCACAGTGGAGTATGATTTCAGCCATAAAAAGGAATGCTGTTCTGATGCTGCTATAACCTGGATGAGCCTTGAAAATGTCATGCTAAGTGATATAAGCCAGAAAGAAGCCACTTATTGAATGGTTCACTTATGAGGTACATAGAAAAGGGACTGGAGAAGGCAATGGCAACCCACTCCAGTACTGTCACCTGGAAAATCCCATGGACAGAGGAGCCTGGTAGGCTGCAGCCCATGGGGTAGCAAAGAGTCGGACACGACTGAGCGACTTCACTTTCATGCATTGGAGAAGGAAATGGCAACCCACTCCAGTGTTCCTGCCTGGAGACTCCCAGGGACGGGGGAGCCTGGAGGGCTGCCGTCTATGGGTTCGCACAGAGTCGGACTCGACTGAAGCGACTTAGCAGCAGCAGCAGCAGCAGCAGAAAAGGGACATTCACAGAAAAATAAAGTAGATTATAGAGTTTACCAGAAGTTGGGGCCAAAGGGGGATGGGGAATTATTACTTAATAGTTGCGGAGTTTCTGTGTGGGGTGATGAAAACGTTTTGAAAATAGAAATCAGTAATGGTTGTACAATATTGTGAATGTGATTAATGCTGGTATGTACCCTCAAAAGTGGCTAAAATGGCATATTTTAAGTATATATATTTACCATAAAAGTGAAAAAACAAACAACCCATTGACTTAGGTTCTATTATTTCCATTTTGCAGTGAGGTTCAGAAAAGATAAGTAACTAGTATGAGATCATATAGCTAATAGGTTACAAACCCTAGCCTTGAACTCGGGTCTAATCTCAGCTTCCATATTTTTAACCAAATGGTTCTCTGCTTTCAATAATGAAAGTGAAAGTTCCTCCTTTTCCTGTCCCTATGTCCGTTCTCTTTCAGATATTATCTCTATTAAGTCTTTGGCCTATATCCTTTTAGACCCTTTTTCTGTGGGCTCATTTAGGTGGGATATGTGTGCATATAAAAATATGTACAACTTTTCCTTTTTTACAGTAAACATCATAATTTTGTACAAACTGTTCTGTCACTGCCTTTTTTCTCCTGATAATACACCTAGGAGGTGTTTCCCTATTTATATAGGTCTACTTTATTCTTTTTATTGACTGCATAGTGTTTCATGGTATGGATATGCCATAATTTATATACCATTTCCCTGTTTCTTAGGTAGTTTCTAGATATTTGTTCTACATAGAGTGTTATGGGACTTGTACATGTATCTTTGTACTATTCAGGATTAGATACTCAGAAGTGAAATTTTGGGGTAAATGCAATGCACATTTAAAATACTTAAAGTTACTGAAATGTTTTCTTTCCCCAAAGTGGTTATTAAATTCCCTGTAATGGTGTATGAGTGTACCTGTTTCCCAGAAACAGGATATTATGAATCATTTTTTCTTCCTATCCCAAGATCAATAATTGATATTCTGACTTTAATATGTAAATTCTGATTTGTTTCCAGGTCTTTGATATTTTTCAGATGATCTTCTTTTTTATTTTAAATTACCCCCCTTTGTATGCTCTGCCCATTTCTCTAATAGTAGTCTTTTTTATTGATGCGTAAAAAAACTGTTCTATATATTAATTCTTATATATTGCAGGTTTTCCTATCATATACTGCAAATTTTCCCATTGTTTTAAAAAACTTATCTTTAAACTTAGAGAGATTTAAGTTTTAATGTAGGTAGAAGGCTTAAATTTTTATGTAGATAAATCTAGCACTTCTTTCTTTTATGGCTTCTGGCCATGTGGCTATGTTTTGCTAAGAAAGTCTTCTCTGCTTCAAGATTACAGGAATATGCGCCATTATTTCCTCTGGTAGTGCTGTAGTTTTTACAAACATTTATTTCTTTAATTGGAGTTGTATGACTTTGGATTAATTCCCTGCCCCCTCCCCCCAAATAGTCCATCTTTTTGCCACTGACTTGAATTACCACTTTGATTTTACACTAAATTTTCACATATTCATGGACATTTTACTGAACTTATTTCTGTTTAATTGTTTTGTTAGTCCAGGGTTCAGGAAACTATGACACCGTGGGACAAATCTAACTCACCACCTGTTTTTATTTTAAACACTATTTTGTAAGGAAAGAAAGATTTTGTAAAGAAAGATGTTTTTAAGTCTGTGCAGTAAGTTTACCCTGTTATTTGAGTACCACATCCTAAGTTCCTTACTAGTTCCTGGTTCCTTCTAAATATGTCATAGGAAGTAGAATTCATTGAGGCTTGGAATGTGGAAAATGACTTTCTCAGCCTATCCTATGGCTTAAAAGGCTAATATTTTTAAACCAGGTGGTGTTTTCTCTGATGACATATAGTTTGGTATAATATATCTACATATTTAAAATCTTTTAGAACATGATTTCTTAATCTAGGATTATGCAATATCTAATAATCTTTTTTATATGATATATAAAATTTGAGGAATATGTGCTTTTTCTTTGGGAGAAGTTCATAGCCTTATTGGACTTCCCTGGTGGCTCAGTGGTAAAAAATCTGCCTGTAATGGAGGAGATGTGGCAGGAGCTGCAGGTTTGATCCCTGGGTCAGGAAGGTCCTCTGGAAAGAGAAATGGCCGCCCACTCCAGTATTCTTGCCTGGGAAATCTGGACAGAGGAGCCTGGCTGGCTGCAGTCCATGGGGTTGCAAAAGAATCGATGTGGTCACTCACCTAGAGCCAGACATCCTGGAGTGTGAAGTTAAGTGGGCCTTTAGAAAGCATTACTATGAACAAAGCTAGTGGAGGTGATGAAATTCCAGCTGAGCTATTTCAAATCCTAAAAGATGGTGCTGTTAAAGTGCTCACTCAGTGCATCACAAAAATTCAGCAATGGCCACAGGACTGGAAAAGGTCAGTTTTCATTCTAATCCCAAAGAAGGGCAAGGGCAAAGAATGTTCAAACTACCGTACAGTTGCACTTAGTTCACATGCTAGCTCAAAATCCTTCAAGCTGTGCTTCCACAGTACATGAACTGAGAACTTCTAAATGTACAAGCTGACTTTAGAAAAAGCAGAGGAACCAGAGATCAAATTGCCAACATCTGTTGGATCATAGAGAAAGCAAAGGAATTCCCAAAAAACATCTATTTCTGCTTTATTGGCTATGCTAAAGCCTTTGACTGTGTTGATCACAACAAACTCTGGAAAATTCTTAAATTGATGGGAATAGCAGACCATCTTACCTGCCTCTTGAGAAACCTGTATGCAGGTCAAGAAGCAACATTTAGAACCTTACATGAAACAGCAGACTGGTTCCAAATTGGGTAAGGAGTAGGTCAAGTCTGTATATTGTCACCCTGTTTATTTAACTTCTATACAGAGTACATAATGTGAAGTGCTGGGCTGGATGACTCACAAGCTGAAATCAAAATTGCCAGGAGAAATAACAACTTCAGATATGCAGATGATAGCACTCTAATGGCAGAAAGTGATGAGGAACTAAAGAGCCCCTTGGTGAAAGAGGAGAGTGAAAAGGCTGGCTTAAAAAATTCAACATTTAAAAAACTAAGATCATGGTCCCATCACTTCATGGCAAGTAGGTGGGAAAAAATGGAAAGAGTGACAAATTTTATTTTCTTGGGCTCCAAAATCAGTGTGGACAATGACTGCAGCCATGAAATTAAAAGATGCTTGCTCTTTGGAAGAAAATCTATGACAAACCTAGAGTGTATTAAAAAGCAGAGGCATCACTTTGCTGACAAAGGTCCATATAGTCAAAGCTATGGTTTTTCCAGTAGTCTTGTATGGATGTGAGAGTTGCACCAAAGAGAAGGCTGAGCGTCGAAGAACTGATGCTTTTGAATTGTGGTGCTGGAGAAGACTCTTCAGAGTCTCTTGGACTGCAAGGAGGTCAAACAAATCAGTCCTAAAGGAAATCAACCCTGAATATTCATTGGAAAGACTGATGCTGAAGCTGAAGCTCCAGTGCTTTGGCCACCTGATGCAAAGAACTGACTCACTGGAAAAGACCCTGATGCTGGGAAAGATTGAAGGCAGGTGGAGAAGAGGGGGACAGAGGATGGAAATGTTAGATAGCATCACTGATTCAATGAATGTGAATTTGAGCAAACTCCAGGAGATAGTGAAGAACAGTGAAGCCTGGCGTGCTGCAGTCCATGGGGTTGCAAAGAGCTGGACACGGCTTAGTGACTGAACAACAGCTTTAAACAGCAAGTTTGAATTTAGGTATTATTAGTCTAATACATTTTCATTTCTGGCTTTTTTTTGTGGAGAAAATTTTTGTTTTTTCACATTTTAATGTTGAAATCTTGTTTTAAAATTTTTATTAAGAAAATTACAATGCCCTACAGAAGTTTGAAGAATAGTTTAATGAACTCCCATTATCCTATATTTTTCTGTCCTTGATGTTTTGCCACATTTGTGCTGTTCTTTCTCTGTACACACAGGCATACCTGTTACTTTTGCTGAATTAGACTAAATTGTAGGTATCTTGCCCCCTTACCTATACCTACTTCAATGTCTGTTTTCTGAGAAATTAAAACTTTCTCTTAAATCTTTCTACCATACAATGATTAATTTAGCAAATGTAACCCTGTTACAGTATTATATAATATACATTTAATATTGAAGTTTCACCAGTTATCCCAATAATTTCCTTTACAGCAGTATTTATGTTTTATTTTTGGCTGTGAGTCCCAATCCTTTATTACACATTGCATTTAGTTTTTTATTTTATTTCTTGGCCACCCTGAGCAGTTAGCAGGATCTTGGTTCCCCGACTGGGGTCGAACCTGAGCCCTTAGTAGTGAAAACATGGAGTCCTAACCACTGGACCACCAGGGAATTCTGCATTTCGTTTTAATGTCTCTTTAAAATCTATTAATCTGGAGCAGTTCTTCAGATATATATATATATTTTATCTTTTAGGGTCTGTGCTGTGTCTTGAAACTTGTCATACCACAGGCCAGTTATTTTATAGGTTGTTCCTCAATTTAAGTTTGTCTGATTATTTCCTTGTGATTAGAGTTGAATTATCTGTCTCTGGGGCTTCCCTGACAGCTCAGTTGGTAAAGAATCTGCCTGCAATGCAGGAGACCCTGGTTCGATTCCTGGGTTGGGAAGATCCACTGGAGAAGGGATAAGCTTCCCAGTCCAGTATTCTTGGGCTTCCCCTGTGGCTCAGCTGGTAAAAGAATCCGCCTGCAATGCAGGAGACCTGGGTTTGAGCCCTGGGTTGGGAAGATTCCCTGGGGAATGGAAAGGCTACCCATTGCAGTATTCTGGCCTGGAGAATTCCACGGACTGTATAAGCCATGGGGTCTCAAAGAGTCAGACATGGCTAAGCAACTCACCTTCACCTTCACCTTATCTGTCTTTGGCAGGTGTGTAGTAATAAGTGATATTCTGTTCATTTAGTACATCATACCAGAAGGCACATAATGTCTTTTGTCTATCGTCACGATGTTGTGTTGAACACATTAAACATTCATCAAAGTAACCTAGCCTCCTTTTGGTGAGGGCGGGTAAATAGAAATCAGTGTCTGGGTGTTACATATGCTCGTTGCTGCTGAGGTAGCTGTATGTCATGCTGCAGTGTCTTTAGTATGTTACGGTGTGTGTGTGTCTATGAGTTTATACTGTGTATTCTTCTTTTTTAAACATTTTTATTTTTTATTTATTTTTTTACCACACTGCTTGGCATGTGGGATCTTGGCTCCCTGATCAAGGATCACACTCCTGCCCCCTGCAGTGGAAGGATGGAGTCTTAACCACTGGACCACCAGGGAAGTCCTGGTACTTTGTATTCTGATTAACACGAAAGATTTCTCTCTTGATACCCCTTATTCCCATGTTTGTATTTCCTCACATTGGGAACCAAGTCTTCCAGCAACAGTTAAACATTATTTTTTGATTAACTACACTACATGTAAAATAGTTTTATAATTGCTACCTACTGATTCAAAGAACCAACCTAAGTGGAGTTCAGGTTGTTTGTATTCCTTTTTTTCCCCCACGTAACTGAAGACATATATTTAAAATACTTTGTTGTAAAGTTACTTGGATAATTTTTTTTTAAATATTCTCTTGTGGTTATGTTATTTGTTTGAAGGCTAAAATTACACACAGAACAGAATACTCAGATAAGTGTCACTGTCACTTGTAACCATCCTATCACTCCACCTCATTCCTACTCACACTTTGTAGGCAATCACTTTTAACTTTTTAATTTCTTTTTGAAGAAATAAGGACATTTAAAAAATATAGTAGCAGACTTCGTAAGTATCCAATACTTTGGCCACCTGATACAAAGAACTGACTCATTGAAAAAGACCCTGATGCTGGGAAAGATTGAAGGTAGGAGGAGAAGGGGACAACAGGGGATAAGATGGTTTAATGGCATCACAAACTTGATGGACACGAGTTTGAGCAAACTCTGGGAGTTGGTGATGGACAGAGAAGCCTGGCGTGCTGCATGCAGTCCATGGGGTCGCAAAGAGTCAGACAAGACTGAGCAACTGAACTGAACTGAACTGGTTTACTCACTTAATGTATCTTGGATTGGATCAACAAGATGTAGTACAATGGAGTACTCGTTGTTTAGTTGCTGAGTTGTTTCTGACTCTTTTACGACTGAAGAGACTGTAACTCACCAGGATCCTCTTTCCTGGGATTTCCTAGGCAAGAATACTGGAGTGAGTTGCCATTTCCTTCTCCAGGGGAGCTTCCCAACCCAGGGATTGAACCCGAGTCTCCTGCAATGGGAGGCAGATTTTTTACCACAGAGTTGCTAGAGAAGCCCACAATGGAGTATTCAGTTCAGTTCGGTTGCTCAGACGTGTCCGACTCTTTGCGACCCCTTGAATCACAGCACGCCAGGCCTCCCTGTCCATCACCAACTCCCGGAGTTTACTCAAACTCATGCCCATCGAGTTGGTGATGCCATCCAGCCATCTCATCCTCTGTCATCCCCTTCACCTCCTGCCCCCAATCCCTCCCAGCATCAAGGTCTTTTCCAATGAGTCAACTCTTGGAATGAGGTGGCCAAAGTATTGGAGTTTCAACTTCAGCATCAATTGTTCCAATGAACACCCAGGACTCATCTCCTTTAGGATGAACTGGTTGGATCTCCTTGCAGTCCAAGGAACTTTCAAGAGTTTTCTCCAACACCACAGTTCAAAAGCATCAATTTTTCTGCGCTCAGCTTTCTTCACAGTCCAACTCTCACATCCATACATGACCACTGGAAAAACCATAGCCTTGACCAGACGGACACAATGGAGTATTAGTCAACCATAAAAATGAATGAAACTGCCATTTGTAGTAATGTGAATGGACCTAGAGAATGTTATATTTAGTGAAATGTCAGAAAAAACAAATACTGTATGGTATTCATATGTGGAACCTAAAAAATAATGCAAACAAATGTATGTGCAAAATAGAAACACAGCTGTAGAAAACAAGCTATTGGTTACCAATGGAGAGAGGGAAGAAAGGAGGAGTAAATTAAGGGTATGGGATTAGAAGACAGAAACTGCTGTGTATAAAGTAGATAAACAGTAAGAATGTATAGCACAGTTAATTGCAGGCATTATCTTGTAATAACTTTTAATGGAGTAAAACCTATTAAAAAAGTGAATCACTATGCTCTACACCTGAAACTACTGTAATATTGTAAATAAATAAAGTGCTATTTTAGATATCTTCCTAGATGATTTTTCAGAAGTTTTTTTTGATGTATAGGAGTGAAGTTGACTTGTGAATATTATTTCTGTCCAGCATCTTACTTGACTCAGTCATTGGTAATAATGACTCATACTCATTTTTTTGGTGGGATCTATGTAAAGTAATGCTCAAAATTCTCCAAGCCAGGCTTCAATAGTACATGAACCGTGAACTTCCAGATGTTCAAGCTGGATTTAGAAAAGGCAGAGGAACCAGAGATCAAATTGCCAACATCCGTTGGATCATCGAAAAAGCAAGAGAGTTCCAGTAAAATATCTACTTCTGCTTTATTGACTACGCCAAAGCCTTTGACTGTGTGGATCACAACTGTGGAAAATTCTTAAAGAGATGGGAATACCAGATCACCTTACCTGCTTCCTGAGAAGTCTGTATGCAGGTCAAGAAGCAACAATTAAAACTGGACATGGAATAGCAGACTGGTTCCAAATTGGGTAAGGAGTATGTCAAGTCTGTATGTTGTCACCCTGCTTATTTAACTTATATACAGAGTACTACATGTGAAATGCCGGACTGGACAAAGCACTACCTGAATCAAGATTGCCGGGAGAAATATCAGTAACCGCAAATGTGCAGATGACGCCACCATTATGGCAGAAAGCAAAGAAGAACTAAATAGCCTCTTGATGAAAGTGAAAGAGGAGAGTGAAAAAGCTGACTTAAAACTCAGCATTCAAAAAACTAAGATCATGGTGTCTAGTTTTATCACATCATGGCAAGTAGATGGGGAAACAATGGAAACAGTGAGAGACTATTTTCTTGAGCTCCAAAATCACTGCAGATGGTGACTGCAGTCATGAAATTAAGACGCTTGCTCCTTGGAAGAAAAGCTATGGCCAGCCTAGACAGCATATTAAAAAGCAGAGACATTACTTTGCCGACGAAGGTCCATCTAGTCAAAGATATGGATTTTCCAGTAGTCATGTATGGATGTGAGAGTTGGACTGTAAAGAAAGCTGAGTGCCAAAGAATTGATGCTTTTGAATTGTGGTGTTGGAGAAGACTCTCGAGAGTCCCTCGGACTGCAAGGAGATCCAGCCAGTCAATCCTAAAGGAAATCAGTCCTGAACATTCATTGGAAGGACTGATGCTGAAGCTGAAGCTCCAGTACTTTGGCCACCTGATGGGAAGAACTAAGTCATTGGTAAAGACACTGATCCTGGGAAAGATTGAAGGCAGGAGGTGAAGGGGATGACAGAGGATGAGATGGTTGGATGGCATCACCAGCATGAGTTTGAGCAAGCTCCAGGAGTTGGTGATGGACAGGGAAGCCTGGCGTGCTTCAGTCCATGGAGTTGCAAAGATTCGGACACGACTGAGAAATTAAACTGACGGATGTCGATAAATCACACAATCTGCAGATTGTAACAGTTTTCTTTCTTCCTTTTCCATCTTTTTATCTGTTATTTCTTACTACACTGACTTGGACCGCTATTACAATGTTAAATAAAACTGATAATAACAATTATTTTAGTGGAAGTCATCCTTTATTTCCTAATTTTATAATTTTATTTATTTTTATTTGTGCTGAACCTTCATTGCTGTGTGAACTTTTCTCTAGTTGTGGCAAGCAGGGGCTTCTCTGTAGTTGTGGTGTGTGGGCTTCTCACTGCAGTGGTTTCTCTTGTTGCGGAGCACAGGCTCGAAGGCGCATGGGCTTCTGTAGTTGTGGCATGTGGGCTTAGTAGTTGCGGCTTCTGGGCTTAGAGCACAGGCTCAACAGCTGCATGAACCTAGTTGCTCCATGGCATGTAGGATCTTCATGAATCAGGTAGCAGGTGGGTTCTTTACCAGTAAGTCACCAGGAAAGCCATATTTCCTAATTTTAAAGAGAACAGTTTTAACATTTTACCTGTAAGTTTTATATGCTGTTTGCAACTGCTGCTGTTATTGCTGTCATTTATCAGGCCATAGAAATCTCCTTTTATTCCTCATTTGTTATAAACGTGGTTTTTAAAGTTGCATGAATGGTTGTTTAATTTAATTGAAATGTGTTTGTATAAATATATTTATTGATATGTTAATTTTTCATAAATCTCTTTATGTGATAAATTATGCTAGTCAATTTTCTAATGCTATAGATTCTTTGCATGCTTGGTATAAGCCCAACCTGGTCATATTATGTTATGTTATTTATACATTGCTTGATTTGTTTAGTTGGATAATTTGATGAGACTTTTTGCATCTATGTTTTTGAATCAGTTCAGTCCAGTCACTCAGTTGTGTCCAACTATTTGCGACCCCATGAATTGCAGCATGCCAGGCTTCCCTGTCCATCACCAGCTCTCAGAACTCACTCAAACTCACATCCATCAAGTTCGTGATGCAATCCAACCGTCTCGTCCTCATGAATGTTCATGAATAAGACTGTACTTTTGGCATGAGATTAGGATTACATGAGTTGGATAGCTTCTCCTCTTTATTTATTGTTTGGAAAAATCTGTTTTACTGCGGGAATTATCTCTTATGTGTTTGGTTGAATTTGCTTGTAAAGCGGTTCAGGATTGGTATTTTATGTGTGAAAGATTTTAAACTATTGATTCAGTTTACTTGTTGAACAGTTCATATTTTCAATTTTTATCAGTTGCTCTTTTTAGTAACTTGTACACTTCCTTTTCAGATTTATGCCCTGAGTTGTTTATGACATTCTCTTACCATCTGTTTAATATCAGGAGCATCTGTAGTTTTGTCTAATTTCTCATTTCCAGTGTTGACGTTTCTATACCTTCATATTTTTTTCCCTTTCTTATGTTTTTATTTTACTGTGTTCAGTGATTTGTCCTTTGGCCTTGTTGAGCTTTTCTGTTTTATGCTTATTTTCAAATTAATTTTATTTTCTTCTTTCTACTTTGATTTTATTCTCTTGGTCTGACCTTTTGTGTTGTGTTTTTAACATATTTCAGCTTTCCTTATTTCCCATTATAAATACTGAGTGCTTTCCCATCCCAGTTATATTATAGAAGTTTTGGTATGTAGTATTTTTATTATTAAGTAGTTCTGAATATTTTCTAGTTGCCTAATTAATTTCTTCTTCAAAATTATTTTTGGATTTCAGAGCTTATGGATTTTCCTTGTGGTCTTTTTGTTATTGATTTGTAATTGTGCTTATTGCATATTATTCATAGAATTTTGTTTTTATGTTCCCAATACTTTGAATTTTTGTTGGAGATAGTTTTATGTTTTGCATATTATAGAAATTTGTAGAGGTTCAGTGTGTGTTTGAAAATTAATCCTCCAACGCTTAGGTGGAGTATTATATATATGCCACTCAGTACACTAAAAGTACAGTAAAACCTATGTTGGTCTGCTTGAGCTATCAGTTACTGAGAGAGAGTAAAACCTCCGTTTAGGAAGGTCAGTTTGTTCTTTTATGTCTGTCAGTTTGGCTTTAAATATTTTGAGGTTATGTTACCGAGTGTATACATTGTTAGACTTATTATGTCCTGGTTAAGTTCAGCTAATTTTTTTTTTCAGTCCTTAGGTATGGCTCCTTTAAATGTCTATTCCACTAGTGCCTCCACACCTGGTATCTCTTTTGCTTAATTTTTATCGCTGTATTGATTTTGGGGGTGAAGACAGATGGTTAATGTTTGCCTCTATTTACTTTTTCTGAAATTTTATGTAAATTTAGTTAAGAACCTACTAAAAGAATTTTAGAAAGGATGATCACATGTAAATATTGTAATTTTGAAAAATACTTACAAAATATGGAAACTTCCAGCAATATTGGTAAAGAAAAGTAACGAATATAGACTTGAATATATATATTAGTAACTAAAAAAGGATCAAACCTATTCATATAGTAGGATTTATTTATTTTAAAAAATTTATTTTATTTATTTTTGACTGCTGGGTCTTTGTTGCTATGCAGGCTTTTCTCTAGTTGTGGCGAGGGGAGGCTCCTCTCTAGTTGCAGCGCGTGGGCTTCTCGTGGTGGCTGCTCTTGCGGTGCACAGGCTCTAGGGCATGTGAGCTCCAGTAGTTGCAGCGCATGGACTCAGTCCTGCGGTTTGCAGGCTGTAGGGCGCAGGCTCAGAAGTTGTGTTGCACAGGATTAGTTGCTCTGTGGCATGTGGGATCTTCCTGGATTGGAGATCAAACCCGTGTCTCCTGCGTTGGCGGGCAATTTTTTTACCACTGAGCCACCAGGGAAGCCCCTGTATAGTAGGGTTTTATAAAGAAAAGAGTGTTTTGTCACCCTATTCCAGCAAATTTGAAAATTTCAATACAGTGTATAGCTTCTTAGAAGAATGTAATTGATACAGTTGTCACAGGTAGAAACAGAAAAATGGAAATGACGGTCTGAGAGAAATCAGAACATCAAGAGTGCAACACAGTGATGCATGTGAGAGGCTTCACCAGCAGGCTTTAGCAGACCGCACACTCATAGTCTCCTCTGTCTCCTACAAGTCCTTTAGTTTTGTTTCTCACAGTAAGATCTTTAAACAGCCTGGAATTATTTTATTTTAGAGAAAAGAAAAGAAGCTACTCAACATATTACATGAGGTTGGCTTATCATTGGTACTAAATCAGATGAAGATAGTAGAGAAAAAAATATAATTGTAAACCAACATTGTTTATAACCACAGATGTAAAATACCTAAGTAAAATGAGCAAATCAATTTCTTTTTTTTTTTTCTTAAATATATTGCAGTGACTTCCCTGGTGGCCCAGTGGCTAAGACTCTGCTACTCCCAATGCAGGGGTCCCAAGTTCAATCCCTGGTCAGGGAGCATGATTCCACTTGCCACAGCTAAGAGTTTGCATGCTGGAACTAAGCAAACAATCCTGCATGCTGCAACTAAGACCCAGCACAACCAAAATAAATAAATAAATAAAAAATATAAAAATAAATTAAAAATATAAAAAATACATTGTATCCAAGGAAGATTTATCTCAAAGTGTACAAAGATGTACCAGCTTCTAAAATCTTTTAAACTAAAATGCCATGTTAAGAGAATAGAAAAGAAAACCAAATCTTGTCCACAGAGGTTGCAATTAACAGTCCTACCAGTTATGTATGAGAATACCTGTTATTCACACTCTGGAAAATCTTGGTGGCTTCAGATTCTTTTATTTTTGGCATATTTGGTTGTTAAATAATAGAATATTACTAAGTTTATTTGCAGTTCTCTAATTCTTGTATTGTGAATATAGTTTTCTCTTTATTAGACATTTGCATTCAACACATTGAAAAATTGGGAGAGTAACACTTACTGCACAGTTTGTTTACTTGAGAACAAAGAACTATTTTATTTATCTTTATACCTCTTACATCTTATAAAATGCTCAGCTTACAGTGAGTATTCAGAGTTACTTTCTGAGTGGATAAATATTGGTAAACTATGAAAATTTTGAAGAAATTTATGAAACTCATTTTTGAATGTCTATAAATAGAATCGTTTTGTTGTGTCAAAGAAATCATATTTTTGCTAACAGTTTCCAGGAAATAAAGAATGGACAGAATTACCCTTTTAATTCATGTTGTTAGTAGTACTACACGATACCATAAAATGTGGATATCTGACTGAATCCTTAATCATAATCATACGTGATTTCACTACTCATTTTCTTGATGCTTGCAGAATGTATACTATTGCATGGAAAGATAATATCATTTATTTTTTGGCATGTTGTTACTCTTTGTACCTTTGCTAAAGATTGTTTCAGAAACCATTTGATTACCTGAATTGTATTTCAGATACTTTCATTTTTAAAAAAGTTTCTTTTCCTATTTTATGATAGTGTTTTAGAGGATTGAAATACTTAGATTTCTAACCTTTTAGATAATGTTACCCAGAGGAAGGCATATATAGAATTATTCTTTAACCATAGTTGTCTGTGATGAATTTGCTGTCTTTGGATTTAGGGTTAGAATGAAACAGAGATATAGAACATATCCTCTGCTTGGATTAAGATATTTGGAAATCTTGAGGGGGACAGGGTTATAAAGAGAAGTGCAAGAAACAAAGAACTATTCAATGTAATGTAAGCTGTGTTGTGATATTTTCCAGCTCTACCTGACAACTAGAGTAATACTAGTCTCCCCTGGCTGGCTCCAGGTCTTTTATTTTTAATTTACACATTCTATGTGTACTAATTTTAGCCAAGTATTTCCGATACACTCGTGTAGAAGCAGGGAAAGAGAGGGACACTAGTCTCAAGATTATTACACTATTTTTGCCATGGCCTTATAACCCACCTCAGTCAGTCAGTTCAGTCGCTCAGTTGTGTCCGACTCCTTGCGACCCCATGATCACAGCACGCCAGGCCTCCCTGTCCACCACCAACTCCCAGAGTTTACTCAAACTTATGCCCATCGAGTCGCTGATGACATCCAGCCATCTCATCCTCTGTCGTCCCCTTCTCCTCCTGCCCCCAATCCCTCCCAGCATCAGGGTCTTTTCCAGTGAGTCAACTCTTCGGATAAGGTGGCCAAAGTACTGGAGTTTCAGCTTCAGCATCAGTCCTTCCAATGAACACCCAGGACTGATTTCCTTTAGGATGGACTGGTTGGATCTCCTTGCAGTCCAAGGACTCTCAAGAGTCTTCTCCAACACCACGGTTCAAAAGCATCAATTTTTCGGCGCTCAGCTTTCTTCACAGTCCAACTCTCATACCCATACATGACCACTGGAAAAACCATAGCGTTGACTAGATGGACCTTTGTTGGCAAAGTAATGTCTCTGCTTTTTAATATGCTATCTAGGTTGGTCACAACTTTCCTTCCAAGGAGTAAGCGTCTTTTAATTTCATGGCTGCAATCACCATCTGCAGTGATTTTGGAGTCCCCCAAAATAAAGTCTGACACTGTTTCCACTGTTTCCCCATCTATTTGCCATGAAGTGATGGGACCAGATGCCATGATCTTAGTTTTCTGAATGTTGAGCTTTAAGCCAACTTTTTCACTCTCCTCTTTTACTTTCATCAAGAGGCTTTTTAGTTCCTCTCCACTTTCTGCCATAAGCATGGTGTCATCTGCATATCTGAGGTTATTGATATTTCTCCCAGCAATCTTGATTCCAGCTTGTGCTTCTTCCAGCCCAGCGTTTCTCATGATGTACTCTGCATATAAGTTAAATAAGCAGGGTGACAATATACAGCCTTGACGTACTCCTTTTCCTATTTGGAACCAATCTGTTGTTCCATGTCCAGTTCTAACTGTTGCTTCCTGACCTGCATAACCCACCTACAGCTTTGTAAATAATCTATTTGTAAATAAACTATCCTCAGATTGGAATAATTTATTTCTGTTAGGACCCTGAGTGATTTCAGTCTCACCATTTGTCCAGTCCAGTTTGTTCAAAACTAAGATGTCTTGATTATCTTATCGAAATGTTAACTCCCTGACTTTACATCTCTCTCTCACAGTATGAGATCCTTTATACCTTCATTCAGATTTGATCCATTTATTTGATCTTCATCTTTTCTGTTGTGTGAATTCCAAATAGAGATTCAATCTGTATTTCCTTTCCTGACCGTCTAAAGCAGAAATCTAAATCACTGCAGAAACTTCTAAACCAATGCGGAAATCTCTCATAGACTGTGTTCTGCAATGTGGAATACCCCTCTTTTCTAAACTAGTTAGGGCTAAATATCTTAGACCAAAACAAGTGGTAAGGCATTCTGTGTTTCTGTCACTTTTCTAGTGCTTAAATATATACCTTTAATCTTCTACATGCCGGTCCATGGTAGGAAGGAGAAGAGATCTGTACCCATATATAAAGACCTTTTAATCATATTAACTCCTTTTTGTGTGAGAATAATGAGGGACATCAGGGGAGGAAAGGTGACAGGTCTAAATTTCTCTCAGAGACAGCAGAACATATAATTTATTTTATAATTTCTAAAACATTTCAATATATTCCCTATAATTAATAATGTTTAAGTTTCTTGTATGGCATGCAAGGCCATTTCCATCTTCCATTTTCTAGTCCTGATTTCTTTTTTATAGTTACAATTCTATTACAGCAATTAATTATTTACCATTATCACCCAAAGTTCACTTTCTTGCTTCCCTTACTTTGCAAATATCTCCCTTTGCTGGGAATGGGGCTTCCCTGGTGGCTCAGAGGGTAAAGCATCTGCCTGCAATGTGGGAGACCCGGGTTCAATTCCTGGGTTGGGAAGATCTCCTGGAGAAGGAAATGGCAACCCACTCCAGTATTCTTGCCTGGGGAATCCCATGGATGGAGAAGCCTGGTGGGCTACAGTCCATGGGGTCACAAAGGGTCGGACACAACTGAGTGACTTCACTTTTACTTTGCTGGGAATATCTACAGTGCAAACAGGTAAAGTAGCAAAGTTTACTTAGTCCTCAAGGCCCAGGTCCAAACTTACTCCCTCATTAGTGTTCACATAAGAGAATTAGGGTTCCATTCTCACTGACCCTGAAATGCTTTGTATCTATCTCTGTTAGAAACTTTGATCACATTATGTTATGTGTTTATGTACTGTGTAAACGATCTTTCAGAAAGACTGTGAAGTTCTTGAATGAAGGTATCATATTGTAATTATATTTGTTTAAAACTCCAGTAATTGCCACCATGTTTTGTATAATATCAGCTCTTGCTAAAGGCATGTTAAAAGAAGAAATAAATGAATGAATGTGGCAGAAATTTTAATTTAATGTGTGGGAATTGCTGAATCTCTCTGGTGCCAACATATTTCCTTTTACCCCTTGGATCTTTGTGTTAAAATATATATCTAGCATTGAGTTAGAATACATGGAATGTTTAACATAAGAATATATTGATCTCATTTGTATGTCACTGCTACTTTGCATTATTTCATATGTTATTTGGCTTTTAAAAATATGCTTTCCACCAAAAATATAATTCATATGTAAGAAATAAATGAAACATGAAAATTAAAACTATTTCTTCTCAATATAGTTTCATGGGACTATTAAATACTTCAGCTTAATCCTTAATCATAATGTTCAAGAAATACTGTTTATATCTAATTTGTATCACATTTCAATAATTGATATTACGTTTTTGTTTCAGCTAAACCGTTTACTTCTAAAGTGAAACAGATGCGATTACATAGAGAAGACTTTGAAATATTAAAGGTGATTGGTCGAGGGGCTTTTGGAGAGGTAAGAGATAAAGATTTTATAGAGATCTGATATTTGTTTTGCAAGCTACTTTATACAGTCTTTGAAAGAATTTAACTGAAATATTATTTACTTGCTTTTGTAATTGATATTATTGATCAGAAATCATTAAAATTTTGAATGAAATCTTTCTACATGGATTTTTTTCCTAGTATATTTCTAGTTTTTATTTGTTATTGAAGTTTGAGTATGTAGACTCTTCTGTTTGTCTGTCTCTCCTTGTGTCAATAGTACACTGCCTTAAATTAACTTTAGTTTGAGAAGTCTTAATATCTGGTAGTGTATTTACTGTAACTTCTCTCTTTGCCTCTCTTGTTAACCCTTTATATTTTCATATAATTTTGGAATAAATGTTTCAGTTTGTATTTACACTTAAAAATCCACATCTACACTCAGCACTCACATACCTGGAATTTTGATTAGGATTGCACTTAACTAGAGATTACTTTGAAGTTAATTTACATCTTAGTAATATTGACTCAACCAATCCATGAACATAGTATGTTCCTTCATTTATTTAGGGCTTTATAAATTTAACCCATGAATTATTTGTAGTTTTCATTCAGTAGAGATAATTTATGCATTTTTCAGCAGATTTATTCCTGGTATGTTATATTATTCATGCTGTTTTAATTAGATTGTTTGTTAAGTTTTATTTTCTAATTGTTTTTACTAGTAGTTAGAACTACAGTTGAACTTTGTTTATTGACCTCATGCTCAGCAACCTAGCTAATTGTACTTTTCAAATCGTGAATTGTGTTGGATTTTAATCAGTGCTTTATCAGCATCTTTTGAGACATGGCTTTTCTCCATAATTAGTTGAGTTACATTGATTTATTTTCAAATGTGAAACTAACTTTGCATTTCTAAAATAAGCCAGCTTTGTTGGGATTTATTATCCTTTTAATTTACTGTTGAATTTGGTTTACTATTTGTGTGTGTGTTTTGGATCTTTAACAGGAATTGGCCTGACATTTTCCTACTTACCACATCCTGATCAGATTTTGGTATCTCGGTTATACTGGCCTCATAAAAAGAGGGAGGTGTTTCCTCTTTTATTGTTCTCTAGAAGAGTTTGAGAAGATTATTATTATTTCTTCCTTAAATGCTGAGAAGATTTCATTGGTGAAGTCATTTGAGTCTGGAGGTTCCTAGAGAGAGAGTTTTAAATTATATATTCATTTTTAAACATTGAAATTGGACTATGTGAATTTTCTACATAGGTGTGTCAGTTTTGCTAGGTTCATCCACGTCAACTAATTTTTCAAATTTATTATTGTATTGGTCATTTGCACCTCTCATATTTTTCATTTGTTATGCTTTGAGGTTTATCAATTCTGTTATTTTTTTCAATGAATTAACTTTTGCCCTTTGAATTTTCCTATACTAGATTTGTTTTCTGTTTCATTAGTTTTTGATTTTAAAATATTCTCTGTCTTTGGTTTTAACTTGCTGTTCTGTTTCTAACTTAATGGAGATAGAGCATTGATTTCTAGCTCTTTTCAATGACCTGAAAGGCTGTACCTTTTCCTCTAAGCAACTTTAGCTATAGCCAAGTTTTGATGTGTCATATTTTCATTACAGTTTTCCTTAAGATACAGTGTAATTTCCAATGTGATTTTAGATTTCTCTAGTGGGTTTTTTTTAATCTTTTATTTTAGAAGTTTATTTCTCAATCTCTACTTGGTGCATTTTTACTTACATTTCTGTTCTGAGTTTCTGAGTGATAATTTGATTCTAGAGCAGTCAGGCAGTATGCACTGTGTGCTTCTACATCTCTGAAACTTGCTGTGCGGTGTCCTGGAAATAGCGGCTAGGTGAACGATATTAACCTTGTTTAAATCTTCCATATCCTTAGTGGTCTTCTTGCTTGTTGCTTCATTTCCTGAGAGAGGATTTGCTTATTTTTTAAATTTTATTTCTTTCCGTTTTCACCGATAGCAAATATAATGTTATTATATCTCCCTAGTTATTAACTCTTTTATCAGGATATAATGATACCTGTTATCTCTAAGTAATAAAGTTAAACTTTACTTCATCTGATATTAGTTGAATGATTCCAGCTCTTATTATTAGTCTTCTACATTAAATATCTTATTCCACCCTTTTAGTTTCAGTTTTCTATAACTTTTCATGTTTACCATTTAATAGAATATAATTTTTGGTTTTTAATTCAGTCTGATAAATTTCTTATCTTTAATTGGAGTATAGTCAGTTGGCATTTAAATATAATTACATTATTATTATTTGTTTTCTATTTGTCTTGCACATTTAGTATTATCTTTCTCTCAATTTTTGGATTAACTGAGTATTTTAAATTATTCTTTCCCCCTTCTATTAATTTCTTAGTTGCACCTTCTTTTATTTGTTTCCTGAGATTGCTTCTTGTATACTTAGTAAATTTGTATTGAGTGGCCAAAACTTTGTTTGGGTTTTTCCAGAACATCTCACAGAAAAACCTGAATGAACTTTTGGCCAATCCAATATTTTGCCATTTCCCATTTTTTTTTGTCATTATTGTCTTTTAGCTCTACATATATTTGAAACTCCAAAAGATACGATTATACTGACCCTCTTCATTTTAGATATACCCAAGTATTTACAGTTTTTTTACCCTTCACATTCACATATTTATTTATATTTATTTATTTCTCTTTGATAGGCTTTTCCTTTTGACTTAAAAATACCCTTTAGTAATATTTTGCTAGGTCTGCTGAGATAAATTATTTGCCATTTTTTGTCTGAAAATACATTTATTTTGAGGTATTAACAAAATTGTGTTATATATATACTTAGCTCAGTGAATTTGTACATTTGCATGAACTTCTGTAACCTTTATGTTGATCAAAATAGGCTTCTATTGCCCGCCTCTCTGTGAATAACCACCTTCTCAGTAACCATCTATTCTGACTTCTATAATTATAGGTTTATTTTGCCTGTTTTTGAATGCTATACTAGTGGAATTATATAATATATGTATATTTCTTTTGTTTGTGGCTTCTTTTGCTCAGTATTATGCTTGTATAATTCACTTTTGTTTTTTATTGATCCACAATATTCCTCTGTATGAATATACTACAAGTACTCAAATTTATTTTTGACTGTTGTTAATAATGTTGTTATGGACATTCATATACATGTCTTTTGGGAGACAGAAGCATTCATCTCTGTTTGCTATAATCCTAGTAGAATTTGGGTCACATGGTAGGCATATTTAGATTTAGTTGGTAGTGCCAAATAATATCCTAGTTGGTTAGTTCAGATTATACTCCCGCCAACAATGTGTGAAGGTCCCAGTTGCTTCACAACCTCACCAGCAGTTGGGTCAATTTTTAGACTTTAGACATTTTTTTTGGTGGATGAGTGTAGTGGTATTGATTGTGATTTCATTTTATATTTCCTGATAACTTTAACATTTAAAGTTGAGCTCATTTTCATATCACTTCATGTAACTTGGACATCATTTTTTTGTAAAGTGCACTTTTGGGGCCTGGGGGAGTGGGAACAGGTGACTTATTGGTATATTCTGGATACAAGTTCTTTGTTAGAGGTGTGTGTGTGTGTGTGTGTGTGTGTGCGCACGCACGTGTGCATGTGTGTGCACGCATACTCATGTATTAAACAAAATCTCTTCCTGTCTGTGGCTTGACTTTTCTCTGTATAGATTTTTTATTGAAGAGAAGATTTTAATTTTGATGAAATGCATTTAATTAAGCTTTTCTTTATTATTAGTGTTTTTTTGTATTTGTTAATTTTTTTCTACCCTGAAGGTCATAAAGATGTTTCCTGTTATATAATCTATAAAAAAATCTTTCTCATTTAGGTCTATGATCCATCTTGTATTATTTTGTGTTTTGTGAGGTATAGTCAAGGTTCATTTTATTCTTTGTGGATTTCACATCATCATTTTTTTAAAGACTACTTTTCTACATTTGGTTACAAAGGAACTTCTGTTGGTCAGGTGTTATGTGTGCTACTTTTATTAATTTTTAATAGTTTTTAATGTAGAATTTTTGTTCGTGTCTCAAATTTATTTTTGGGTCTTTGATGTTTATTGATGAGCCTATAACTGCTGCTAGACTAGAAATACAATTAATTTTTGTGTATTGATCTTGTATTTAAATATCCTGATGTATTGACTAAGTCTAGTATATTTATCAATTAAAAAAAAATTTCATGTGCATAGTCATACCATTTCCAAATAATGACAGCTTTTTTCTTTCTCTCATTTTTCCTTTTACTTCTTTTTCTGTATTATTGCAATAGAGAATTTTTTTGCTTAAAACATTGAATTCAGTTGTTGAAAATAAATTTTTGTGTGGTTTGTGATTCAGGGTAAGTACGAAGTTTGCTACAGCTTTTTTTTTTAATTGTTACTATTTTTAGGTTAAGGATATACTTTTTTTTAGGTGAAGGAAGTTTTCCTTGTAGTCCTAGTCTGTTGAGAGCTTTTATCAATCACTAGAGTTAACTTTTGTCAAAAGGTTTTCTATATCTGTTTTGATTACATGATTTAACTTCTATATTTGGTTAATGTGGAAGTAATATTGATTAATTTTTAAATATACCAGTAGTTAATTGCTATATAAATCTGGTTGTTCCTGATGTATTCTTTTAGTATAGTGTTGATTTTGATCTGCTAATATTTTGTTTACCATTTTTTGTTATGTGCATGAAAAAGATTGGCCTTTAATTTATCTATCTTTTAATTTCCTTATATTTTAAAAATGTTATGCTTATCTCTTAAGACAATTTGGGAGTTATTCACATACTATCAATTTCCCGAGTTTGTTTAAGATTATTGCTCTTTCTTTATATGCTTGAAAGTATTCTCTGCTGAAGCCATCTAGATTAGGAGTGCAGTATCTTTTGGTTGGTTGTTTATATTTTTGGAGGTAAATTTTATATATGTTGAAATACACTAGTTGTATTATGTACAATTCTATGAGTTTTGACAAATGGATTCACCTTTCTCAAGATACAGAATGTTGCTGTCACTCTAAGAAGTTCCCTTTCCTGTTAGTTTCCTGTAACTTCTGTCAAGTGGCAGCCACTGTTCTAAATTTTAACCATGGATTAGTGTTGACCATTTGAAAATTTCATGTAAATGAAAATCATGCCATATTAATCTTTTGTGTCTGGCTTCCTTTGATCAGAATAATATCTGTGAGATTCATTCTTGTGATCAAATGTAGTAATACTTTTTACTGCTGATTAGTATACTGCTTTTTTAGTATACCATAATTTATTCTTCTATTGATAAACAATTGCATAGTTTCTCATTTTTGGTTGTTAATATTAAAACTGAAGTGAATATTTGTGTACAAGTTTTATGGAACTATGTATTCATTTTTCTTTGATAAATAATGGATTGGAACTGCTATGTTAAATAGTGGATGCATATTTAAATTGAAAAGAAACTACCACTTATTTTTTCTAATAGGGTTGAAACCATTTTATATTCCTATCAGTTCTGTGTTCTCACCAGTATTTTTTTTTTGTTAGTCTTTTAAATTTAGTCATTCTAATGGATGTGTAATAGTGTCTTATGGCTAAATTGCATTGTTATGTGGATTTGTGTTATATAAAAACATAATGATGAGTTTTGTGTTATATCTTCCTTTATGAAGTATATGTTCAGATATTTTGTTCATTGAAAAAAATGAGGTATTTGTGTCATCATTAAGTTGTAAGAATTCCTTATATTTTATATTTATAAATGTCTTTTGTCAGATAAATAGTTTGTCAGTATTTTCTCAAATAAATTTTCTGTTAATTTTCTGCATAAATTTCCTGTTAATTTTCTTAAAAATGTCTTTTGATGAGCAGAAGTTAGGTTTAATTCTATCAATTTTTTTTCCTTTATGGTTATTTTTTTCCTGTGTTCTTTGTAATAAATCCTTATTTATATCCAGGTCAAAGAGATACTTACATATGTCTTTCCCTAAAACCATTGTAGTTTTAGCTCTAATGTATAGATTGGTGATTCATTTCAGATTAATTCATGTATGAGATAAGGATCGAGGTTCATTTTTTTCCATGTGGCTGTTCACATGGCACACGGCAGTTGTTTCAGCACCATTTGTTGAGAAGGCTGTTTCTCCTCTCTTGAATTACTTCAGTACCTTTGTCAAAAATGTCAGTTGACCATATGAATGTTGATCTGTTTTCCCTCTTTCTGTTCTATTTCATCAATATCTTTTTCTATCCTTATGTCAGTACCACACAATCTTGATTTTGTAGGTTTATTCTGTAGAGTTGAGTGTATATAATTAAGTGTAAGTTCTCCTTTTTAAAAAATTGTTTTAACTGAGGACTTTTCCATTATTTATATAAATTTTAGAAATCAGTGGGTCAGTTTCCATAAAAACTTAATGGTATTGAAATTGAGTTTGCATTCAATTTATTGATCAATTTTTGGAGGACTGACATCTTAATCTTGAGTCTACTAATTAGTTCATGAACATGGCAGTTTTCTTTGTCTTTTAACTTTTTTAAAGAGTACTTTGTAATTTTAGTGTAGATCTTGTTCATAATTTATTAAATTTATTGCTAAAATTTTTGTTTTTTATGCTATTATAAATGATATTTAAAAATTTATATTTCACGTAGTATGCTCTTAGTGTGTAGATAATACCACTCATTTTTGTATCTGACTTTATTTTCTAAATTCATTTATTATTTTTTAAATAGTTTTTTGGTTTTTTTTTTTTGGTTGCTACTTTCTTAGTTGTTCCCTGCAAACAGCCATATTATCTGAGAATAGGAATAGTATCCTTTTCACTTTCTAGAGTTTGTGTTCTATTTCTCTATTTTGACTTATACTAATTCGGACCTCTAATATAATGTTGAATGGGTATCTTGAGGTACATGTCCTTATTTTATTCCTGAATTTAAGGAAATAAGATTTAGTGTTTGACTAGTAAGTATGATGTTAATTGTATGTGTTTTTGTAGGTACCCTTTATCGGATTAAAGAAATTAACTTCTGTTATTAGTTTGCTGAGGATTTAGTAGTCATGCGGATTTACTCTTATTCTGTTAATTTGGTGGATTAATTTGATGGATTTTTAAAATAGGCTTTGTTTTTTTTGAGTAGTTTTAGGTTCATGGCAAGATTGAGTACAAAGTACAAAGAATTTTTGTATACCCCTTTCCCTTGCACATGTGTAGCCTCTCTCATTATCAGCCTACCACACAAGAGTGATATATTTATTTTAACTGTTGAATCTACATTGACATATCATAAGGTATAGTCTATAGTTTATATTAGGCTTCACTCTTGGTATTATACATTAGAGAAATGTATAGTTACATTTATCCAGCATTTTAGTATAATACATAATAGTTTTTCACTGCTTAAAAATCCTCTGTGCTCTGCCTAGCCATCCCTTCCCTCCTAACCTCTGATAACCACTGATCTTTTCCCTGCCTCCATAGTTTTGCCTTTTCCCAAATGTCATAGACTTGAAATTATACAGTATATAGCCTTTTCAGATTGGCTTCTTCCATGTAACAATAGTCATTTTAAGTTTCCTTTGTGTCTATATTGCTTGATGACTCCTTTCTTTTTAGTACCAGGGAATATTTCATTGTTTGAATGTATCACTGCTTATTTATCCTTTTACCTACTGAAGGACATCTTTGTTTTTTTACCAAGTTTTGGTAATTATGAGCAAAGCTGCTATAAACAGTCATGTGCAAGTTGTTGTGTGGACATCAATTTTCAATTCATTTGCCTAGATATCAAGAGACAGAATTGCTGAATCGTATGTTTAAGAGCATTATTTAAGTTTTGTAAGAAACCACCAAACCGTCTACCAAAGTGGCTGTACCATTGTGCATTCCCACCAGCAGTGAATGAGAGTTCCTATCGCTCCACATGCTCAACATCATTTAGCAGTTGTCAGTATTTTGAATTTTGGTCATTCTAATGGGTGTGTAGTGGCATCTTATTGTTTTAATTTGTAGTTCCCTAGAGGATGTTGAGCATCTTTTCATGTGCTTTTTTATCATCTGTATATCTTCTTTGGTAAAGCATATATTAAGATCTTTAATCTTTTAACAGGATGGTTTGTTTTCTTTTTTTTTTTTTTAATTTTTTTTATTACAACATTTCAGTGAGTTTTGTCATACATTGATATGAATCAGCCATAGAGTTACACGTTGGTTTGTTTTCTTATTGTGGAACTTTAAGAGTTTTTTAATGCTACATTTTAGATAATAATCTTTCATCAGATATCTTTTGCAAATATTTTTTTCCCAAGGCTTGTTTCTCATGCTTTTGACAGTAGCCTTCACAGAGCAGAAGTTTTTAAATGAAGCCAAGCTTATCAATTATTTCTTTCATGAATTATGCCTTTGATGTTATGTAGATTGATTTTCAAATATTAAATTACTCCCTAGGATAAACTCCATTTGGTCATGACTTACTGTCCTTTTGTGGCTTCCTGTGCCTCAGCTAGTAAAGAATCTGCCTGTAAAACAGGAGACCTGAGTTTGATCTCTGGGTTGGGAAGATCCCCTGGAGAAGGGAACAGCTATCCCCTGCAGGATTCTGGCTGGGAGAACTCCATGGGCTGTATAGTCCATACGGTCACGAAGAGTCAGACATGACTGAGCGACTTTCACTTTGGCTACTGTCCTTATGAGATAATTGATTTATTCAGTTCCTTGATTTTTTTTTTTAACTGTTTGCATGTCTATATTCAGGGGAAATAAAGTGAAAGTGAAAGTCGCTCAGTTGTGTCCAACTCTTTAAAGGCGACCCCATGGACTGTAACTCACCAGGCTTCTTTGTCCATGGAATTCTCCAGGCAACAATATTGGAGTGGGTTACTGTTTCCTTCACCAGGGGATCTTTCCAACCCAGGAATCGAACCCAAGTCTCCTATATTGCAGGCAGATTCTTTACTGTCTGAGCCAAATGTTGACCTATAGTTTTCTTGTTTTAAATCATGTCTATGTCAAATATTGACATCAGGTTATGCTGGACTTATGAATTGGGGAGTGTTTACTCTTTTTCAGAAAAAAATATGTGTTTATTTATTTATTTATGTATTTATTTTTCTTTGAATGTTTGGTAAAGTTTACCAGTGACACCATCTGGACTTGGGTATTTCTTTGTGGGACATTTAATCCTACTAATTTAACTTCTTGATGCTTATAAAGTTAGTCAGATTTTCTATTTCATCTTTTGTTGCCTTCAGTAAGTTTTGTGTTTCATAGAACTTGGATAATTCTTTTAAATTTTTGAATGTATAAGGTTGTTCATAATATCTGTTATTTTTTGATGTCTGTGGAATACAAGATGATATTCTCTCTTTTATTGCATGTATTTATAATTTATGTTTTATTTCTCTTGATCTGTCATGTAGAAGTTTTTCAGTGTTGTTAATTATTGAACAAAGCTACTTCTGCCTTGTGAATTGTCTATATTTTTGTTTCTTTTTGGGCTTCCCTGATGGCTCAGGTGGTAAAGAATCTGCCTGCAGTGCTGGAGACCTGGAGAAGGGAATGGCTACCCACTCCAGTATTCTTGCCTGGAGAATTCCACGGACTGAACAGTCCATGGGGTCTCGAAGAGGCAGACATGACTGAGTGACTCTCACTTACTTGTCTCTTTTCAACTCAAACCTTTTTTTTTTTTTTAACATTTTAAAAATCATTGTTATTTCATTCCTTTTAATTTCTCTGGATTTAATTTGTTCATCTTCTTATGCTTCTCTAGACAGAAACTTAGATCTTTGATTCTTTTCCATTCCAGTTTAAGCATTAAAGCTATAAATTTCCCTCTAAGCAGGGTTAGGTGTACCCTATAGATATTGATGTTATATTTTCACTGTCATTCATATCAAAATACTATTTAACTTTGATGTCGTCTTTGATGAGTCATTATGTGCATCATTTACTTTTGGTAATTTTTGGACTTCGTGAACTATCTTACTGTTATTAACTTTAATTCATTTTTTTTAAACCATCAGACATCACACTCTTAATTTTTCAAAAGTTTTAAGGTTTATTGGAATTTGCCATATGATCAGAATATGGCTTATCTTTATGAATACTCCATGTGTACTTGAGATTACTTTTTATTTTACATTTGTTGTTTTTAGTCTTTATAAATGTCAGTTGGGTCAAGATGGTTGATGTTGTCATTAGATCTTCCATAATTTGTTGAGATTTGTTCAGTGTTTTTGAGGGAGGGGTATTAAAGTCTCCAAATATAATTGTGAGTGTGCCTGTTCCTTCTCCTGTAATTTATCACTGTTTATTTTATACATTTTGGAACACTTAATGGGGGTATACACTTTTTCAATTTTTATGTCTTCCTGATATACCAACCCTTTTAGCATTATGGAATGTTTACTCTAGATAAGGTAATATTCCTTGTGTTGTAGTCTAATTTGTTTCATATAAATATAGCCTTTTTCTTTTTGTATTTGCATTTAAAGAGAATGTCTCATGCATGCCATATAGTTAGGTTTTGCCTTCCTTATACACTATAATAATCTCTGCACTGTTTAGACCATGGTCAGCAGACTTTTTCAGTAAAGTGCCAGACCATAAATATTTAGATCTTGAAGGAAGACCATATGGTTTGTGTGGCAGCTACTCTTCTGTCTCTGTAGTGTGAAAGCAGCCCTTGACAGTTTGTAAATGAATGGATTTGGTTGTGTCCAAAGACAGTTTTATTTATAAAACAAGTGTTATGTCATATTCGACCCTCAGGCCACAGTTTGCTAAAGCCTGTTTTAGACTATTTTTAATTAATATATTTATAAATGTAGTAGATTTAGCTATGTCATTTGTTGTTTGTTTTCTCTTTGTCTCATCAGTATTCTATTGATCCTTCCTTTTAGTTGTTTGAGTATTTTTTAGTGATTTATTATTTATGATTTCTCTGTTGACTCTTTTACCACACATCTCTGTATTATTTTCTGAGTGGTTGCCCTTTATTATGGATCTTTTTTTCCCATTCCAAGAAGTTAGTGTCTTTGAAGAAGTGTCACAATATTCTTATTTATCACAAACATCCATGTCAGTTTCCTTCTTGCTGATAACTTTGCTTTCTTTCTTCTTCTTTGATGTTAGTACATAAGCCAGAGAGTAGCATCTAATAAATTGCCAAGAATTAGAGCCAAACAAAAGTGAATTGCAGTGACCCAGAAAAACATACACATAATTTCTGCCAAAAAGTATATTAATCAGGTATAAGAACCGGAAAGGAAGAGTTAAAATTCTAATTTGCCAATATGATATTATTATATATCTCAGAAACCCAAGATAATAACTGAAAGCTACTGTGAATTAAAGAGATAATAATTATACAGAAGTCATGAGTTTTTATATGTATAGACAACCACAGTTGAAAGATAGTGGAAGAAAAAATGCACATCTTAAAAATGTTAATTCTTTCTAAATTAATTATAGATTAAATAACTAATATATATGCTAATTATTAGACAGGCTGACTCTAAGTTTAGGAATACTTAGAGTATTCTCTAAGAGTTCAGAAGAACTCTTAAAAAGTAGAGTGATGACAGACCCATTATATAATTGAAACATGTTATAAAGCCTCAACAAATAACACATGAATAAGAAGTCCAGAAATGAGGTCAATTACATAAAGGAATTTAAAATTTACTAAAGACAGGATCTCCTGTTAGTACAAAAGAGATAGAATTCATAACAAATGGTCTTGAGACAACTGTATAGCCAATTGGAAAAGTCCATTTGTGAATCCAGTTAAAATTCATACCATATATTAGGAGAAAGTACAAATGGATCAAACATTCAAGTATAAAAATAAAATGAATGCAATACAAAGTACCCATCAGTGGATTGACTAAGCTATGGTCTGTCTGCCTGTGGAACGCTGTGTAGCTGCAGTAAAGAAAGAGTTCACTATACTTCTATGGAGAAATCTATAGGACATTGTCAAGTGAAAAAATCAGGTGCAGGATAACGTATTTAGAATGCTATCTTTTGTTAAAAAGAGGTAGAAATATTATGATTCACACATGTGTTTTCAGAAAGTAACATTTTAAGGGGACAAGAGGGAATGGGGTAGACAGAAGTGTGAGTGACACTTCTAACTGGAAACCTTTTTATGTTGTTTTGATTTTTGAAACGTGTGTGTGTCATCTATTTTAAAAGTCATTAAAAAATTCTTCCAGATGGAGATGAATTAATTTGCAGGTTCTGTGAATCATTTAAGGAAGAAGCAATTCTAAATTTAAATTTCCTCAGATAATAAAAAAGAGGGACCACTGCCCCAGTTCCTTTTATGAGGCTAGAACAGTCTTGTTTCTGAACTCTTGACAGTATACTGAGTGAAGGAGGAAACAAGGAAAAAATGCATCTGATTTGCTTTTATCACGTAAGTCAGGGTAATGGTTATCTCTAGTGGGAAAGCAGAAATTGTGGTCAGGTGGAACACATCAGTGTTTTCAGGGTTGCCCCAGGGTTCTGTTTCTTGATCTTAGTTTTAGTTGTATTTTGTTCACTTTATAATCGTGTTGAACTCTACCTTTATTTTCTTTATGTATTTTATAATCAATTACAAATGTTATAAAATAATGAAAAAAGCTAATAATAATCATGGAATATATGTTCATCTAACAAATTAGCTTTAAAATATATAAAGTAACAACTGATAGAGTTTGCTTAGGGGAATATAAGAACTTTCAACAGTTTTAGAGCTTTTAACTCTCCTCAGAAATTGTCAAGTTAAGCATGTAAAAAAAATTAAGACTTAGAAGTATTTATTATTTGAAGGTGGAACTTTTTAATGACACTTATTCCGTTCTGTGTTTAAATATTTGACAGAGCAGTGATTTTAAAAAATGGTAAAAACTGTTTTCTCCCAAGCTAGTTTCACAAGGGGCGTACAGACCAGTGAAGTCTGTACCTGGTGGGCACCACCTAGCTTTGTTTCAAGCTGTGGCAGCCCACCCCAGGATTCTTGCCTGGAGACACCACAGGGACCTGGAGCCTGGCAGGCTACTCCCACAGGGTCGCAAAGAGTTGGACAGGAACTAATCACACACACATTTCTTTTTTAAAAGCTAATTTTATTTATTTATTTATTTATTTTTGGCTGTCCTAGGTCTTCATTGCTTTGCTCAGGCTTTATCTACTTGTGGCGAATGGGGCCTGCTCTTTGTTGTGGTTCATGGGCTTCTCATTGTGGTAGTTTCTCTTGTTGGGGAACACAAGCTCTAGGTATGTGGTTTTCACTAATTGCAGCAAGCAGGCTCTAGAGTGCAGGCTCAGTCCTTCTGGCTCATGGGCTCAGTTGCTCCGTGGCATGTGGAATCTTCTCACACCAGGGATCAAACCTGTGTCCCTTGCATTGGCAGATGGATTCTTATCCACTGTGCCACCACGGAAGTGCTGTTTGAAGCTATTTCTGTTGTCAGCTGAAAACTTTCAGATGTTCAAGCTGGATTTAGAAGAGGCAGAGGAACAAGTGATTAAATTGCCAACATCCGTTGGATCATAGGAAAAGCAAGAGAATTCCAGAAACAAAATCTACTTCTGCTTCATTGACTATGCTATAAAGCCTTTGACTGTGTAGATCACAACCAACTGTGGAAAATTCTTAAAGAGATGGGAATACCAGACCGCCTTACCTGCCTCCTGAGAAATCTGTATGCATGTCAAGAAGCAACCGTTAGAACCAGACATGGAACAACGGACTGATTCCAAATTGGGAAAGGAGCATGTCAAGGCTGTATATCGTCATCCTGCTTATTTAACGTCTGTGCAGAGTACATCATGTGAAATGCCAGGATGGATGAAGTACAAGCTGGAATCAAGATTGCCAGGAGAAATATCAGTAACCTCTTGATATGCAGATGACACCACTCATGGCAGAAAGCAAAGAGGAACTTTGCTTTCTTGATGAAAGTGAAAGAGGAGAATGAAAAAGCTACCTTAAAACTCAACATTCAGAACTCAACTTTCATAAAACTACGATCATGGCATCCGGTCCCATCACTTCATGGCAAATAGATGGGGTAACAATGGAAACAGTGAGAGACTTTAATTTGGGGGGCTCTAAAATCACTGCAGATGGAGACTGCAGCCATGAAATTAAAAGACGCTTGCTCTTTGGAAGAAAAGTTATGACCAAACTAGGGAGCATATTAAAAAGCAGAGACATTACTTTGCCAACAAAGGTCCATCTAATCAAAGCTTAGGTTTTTCCAGTAGTCATGTATGGATGTGAGAGTTGGACCATAAAGAAAGCTAAGCACAGAAGAATTGATGCTTTTGAACTGTGGTGTTGGAGAAGACTCTTGAGAGTCCCTTGGACAACAAGGAGATCAAACCAGTCAGTCCTAAAGGAAATCAGTCCTGAATACTCTATGGAAGGACTGATGCTAAAGCTAAAACTCCAGTACTTTGGCCACCTGATGGAAGAACTGACTCATTGGAAAAGGCCCTGATGCTGGGAAAGAGTGAAGGCAGGAGGAGAAGGGGACAATAGAGGATGAGATGGTTGGATGGCATCACCAACTCCATTGACATTACTTTGAGCAAACTTCGAGAGTGGTGATGGACAGGGAAGCCTGGCATGCTGCAGTCCATGGGGTCGCAAAGACTTGGACACGACTGAGTGACTGAACTGAACTGATTGGAATGTAACTCTGCAACTAGCTCAGCAGTTCTAGCCAGTGTTAGAACTGTTCATACTATCATCAGCCCAAGTGAAGTGAAGTGAATTCGCTCAGTCGTGTCTGACTCTTTGCAACCCCATGGACTGTAGCCTACCAGGATCCTCCATCTATGGGATTTTCCAGGCAAGAGTACTGGAATGGGTTTGCCATTTCCTTCTCCAGGGGATCCTCCCAACCCAGGGATTGAATGCAGGTTTTCTGCATTGTAGGCAAATGCTTTACCATCTGAACCACCAGGGAAGTCTTTACAAATAAAGTCTTTGTAAAAACTTCACAAATAAATTTTCTGATAAGAAAAAAGAATCATGCTACAGAACACAGAGGGTATATAACACTGGAAGTTCAACAGTTTTCCCTAGAAAAAATGGCTTTCTTCACTTAAAGGACTGTGTACCATTTCTCCTCTTAACTTATTCCAAACCTAGAAAATAACTACTTGGGAAGAGGTAGTAAATATATGTAAGGTTTTAAATCCTTGTTAGGAATTCTATATTCCGTTTAAACCCTTCAGGCTCTCAGTGAGTTCTGCTCCCTGGAGATGTTCTGGTGGGGGAAGGGTAGGAGGTTTGTTGTAGCAGGCTTTAGGGCAGCAGGCTCTGTGTAGAACTAGTCTCTGTGAAAGTCCTTATTAGGAAATTTAAAGGGCGCTCTGCCTTGTCAGCAGTAAGGAGATGTAGCAGTAAGGAGATGAGGCTGAGATGTAGCCAGGATTTGGAGTTATTTTCTGTGTAGGAGAGCTCTGTTTAATCTAGAAAGGATCAGTTCAAATCCTATACACAGGATTGGCCTGGTCTAGTCTTTCATGCTGCTTAGTCACTCAGTCGGGTCTGACTCTGTGTGGCCCCATGGACTGAAGCGCACCAAAGCTCCTCTGCCCATAGAATTTTCCGGACAAGAGTAATGGAGTAGGGTGCCATTTCCTCCTCCAGGGCATCTTCCCAACCCGGGATTGAACCTGTGTCTCCTCATTGGCAGGTGGGTTCTTTACCACTAGCTGCCACCTGGGAAGTCCCAAGTCTTTCATAGCCACTGTCTAAACTCTTCAGTCTTAACTAAAAA
Source organism: Muntiacus reevesi (assembly GCF_963930625.1). Classification (NCBI taxonomy): domain Eukaryota; kingdom Metazoa; phylum Chordata; class Mammalia; order Artiodactyla; family Cervidae; genus Muntiacus; species Muntiacus reevesi. Next base: position 76,937,029 of record NC_089253.1, on the reverse strand, counting down.
AGAGAATTTCCACCCCCTTAGTCACCTTAACCCTATCTGCCACATTAAAAACAAAAACTGTGTGAGGATGGCTGGATATGCTGCAGTAGACTAAACTTTTTTTTCTGTATCGATCGGTGCATGAGATTCTGTCGACTAGCTCTGACTTGATCCCACAGTAGTGCTTTTCTCAGAGAATTTGAACACACAGTTGTCACTGTGTTCAGTTTTCTAAGGTTGATAGCCAGCTATTAGGGGATAGCATTCTCTACTCTCCAGTCTCCAGGAGGCAGATGGTGTGACTTCCCTTCATTTCCTTGGTGACGTGTTGAACTTTAGGCTTGGACTGCTGAAAGTTGGCATACACAGGGAAGGTTCCCTCTATAGGCTGGCCATTCTTGTAAATATCATCTGTGATCTTGAAGGACATTGTGGAAACTGCAGCTGTGGTACTTGTTGTCTTTGTAGGAAGGAGTAGACCAGGTTCATAGGTCTTTCTGCCCTCAGGAGTCTCCCTTCACTTTCATCTTGTGGTGGCTGAGAGCCATTGAGATGGTGTTCACCTTGGTGGGTAGAATAGGGCCTGCAGCCTACATGGGAGTCATAGAGGCCACCAGAGACCTTTCTTAGTCCAGAAATTCCAGGTTTCAAAGGGAAAGCCCCGTATAGCCACCCCCATACTTCACAATAGATTTTCAACAGGGATCTCTGTTTGCATTCCTGTTGTTAGCAATACAGATCTGATCAGAAGTGGTTTCTGTGACCCCAGGCCCCCGGGAAGAAACGCAGGACTTTGTTGGTAATGTCTCTTTTAATGTTTAGACAGGTTAGCCACTATTGTGAGTAGCACAAATTTTTTTGACAGATCTATTTTCTTAGCAAGCTATCCTCTCTGAGGCAGCTTGAGTCTATCCAGGAAATGCTCAAAAATGCTGTTGACCTCATATCCCCATTATGGAGCCTAAACAGTTCATCTGCAGAGGGGCAAAAATAGGGTCTGCTTGCAATACGGAGCAGCACTATCAGGCCAAAAAGCATGGCTAGGGCCTGCCACATCCTTGGACCTGGATCCTGGATTTACTGAAGTTGTGGAGACTAAGCCTGCAGTTGCTATGTCTGATCTCAGTATCTGGTGTCTGTAACCCAAGTCCACCATGTTGCCATTTGGACAAAATATAAAATATTTTAATGACATGATTTTCATGCTGAACCTAATAGATATATAGAGAGTTCATCCGTAAGAGAATACCCTTTTTATTCCTAGCACATGAAGATCCTTCTTAAAATTTACCATGTTCTAGGCCACAAAAGTTGCCTCTGCTGCTGCTTAGCACTCAGTCGTGTCTGACTCTTTGTGACACCACGACTTCCAGCCTCCTCTGCCCATGGGGATTCTCCAGGCAAGAATACTGGAGTGGGTCATCATGCTCTCTTCAAGGGGATCTTCCCAACCTAGGGATCTAAGGTCTCCCGCACTGCAGGCAGATTCTTTACCATCTGAGACACCAGGGAAGCCCACAAAAGTTGCCTCAGTAACTTAAAAAAAAAAAAATTGTCTTTATGCAGACCATGATCTCTGACCTTAAAAAAATGCAGTCAGTATCAGTCAGATACTAAAAAATGAGACATGCTTGCAGACTTAAAAGCATAAATCATAGGAAAAATTATAAAATAATTAGATATTAATGGAAATATTGCATTTCACAGTTTGTAAAGTACTTAAAGAGAGACTTATATTTACCAGGAAATAAGATACTCTGGTGGGCTTCCCTGATGGCTCAGTGGTAAAAAATCTGACTGCCAGTGCAGGAGACATGGGTTAGATCCTTGCATTGGGAACATCCCCTGGAGAAGGAAATGGCAACTCACTCCAGTGTTTTTGCCTGGAGAGCTGCAAGGACAGAGGAGCCTGGCAGGCTACAGTTCATGGGGTTGCAAAAGAGATGGACACGACTTAGCAACTAAACAAAACAACAGTAGTCCAGTATGCACTGAAATCTTCCTTGGTGCTTCTGTGGCAGCTCAGTGGTAAAGAATCCTCCTACCAGTGCAGGAGATGTGGGTTTGATCCCTGGGTTGGGAAGATCCCCTAGTAAGTGAAATGGCAACCCACTCCAGTATTCTTGCCTGGGAAATCCCCTGGACAGAGGAGCCTGGCAGGCTACAGTCTATGGGGTTGCGAAAGAGTCAGACGTGACTTAGCAACTAAACAAGAAACTGGTAATTGTTATCAGTTGAATTATGTCTCCGTCTCTACCCACTCAAAAAAAACCCCAGACATATTGAAGTCTTAACCTCCCTTACTTCAAAATATGATAGTATTTGGAAACAGGGTCTTTTCAGTGGTAACTAAGTTAAAATGAGGTTGGTAGGGTGGGATGTAATCTAATATCATTTGGTGTCTTTATAAGAAGGGGAAATTTGGACATGGGCATAGATAGAGGGAAGATGACATGAAGACATGGTGAGAAGTTGTCCATCTCAAGCCAAAGAGAGAGGCCTGGAATGGATCCTTCCTTCATGACTCTTGGGAAGAATCAGCTCTGCTGATACCTTGATCTTGAACGAACTGTGAGAGAAGATAAATTTCTGTTGTTTGAGCTGCTCAGTCTGTGATACTTTACTACAGCAGCCCTAGGAAACTAATATAGTAACTAATGAGCCAAATATTTCAGAAACTGGAAAAAGAGCCACAGAATAAATAAGAAGGAAGGAAATAATAAGGCCAGAAATATTAGAGTAGATATTATCAAAATCCAAAATTGATTCTTTAAAAGTTAATATATTTAAAAACTGTTGGATACATGGTTTGCTCAATTTCAGAAAAAGCATAAGTTTAATATATATTTATTAAAAAACCAGAAAAATAGTCAAAGAGAATGCCTTTAATCTGATGAAGGATATGCGCCAGAAACCTAAAGCAAACCTTTAGTGGAAAAACTTCACATGCATTCCACTTAAGATTAGAAACAAGATAAAGATGGTTATCACTGTTTTTTCTGTTACTGGAGTTCCTGGCCAGTGCATTAAGAAAATAGAGGTGAGTTAATGGGATTGAAAGAAAAGAGATAAACCTATAAGTATTTATAGTTCACCTGTATAAAAAACTATAGGGGAAATTGATGAACTCTATAAAAAACTGTTTTCCAGACATCAGTAGAATTCCTTTATACTCAAAATTCTTAGCTAGAGGAAATGATATAAGATATCACTCATATAACAACAACAAAAAATAAGTATCTAGGATTTAACCTGACAAGTAATATGTAAGATCTACATGGAGAAAATTCTTGAAACTCTTACTATAATATGTGATTAAAAAGACCTGAAAAACAGATGCATCATGCTTAAATATGGAACAAAAAGTTCTCCCTAAATTCGTCTATAAATTTTGCGAAATGCCAATCAAAATCCAGTAGAATATTTTGAGAAATTTGACATATGAAATAATTTGCACAGAACTTCTGATTCTAACACACTTGTTTATATCACACCAACTCTTCTGCTGAAAACAGCAAAAAACCTTGATTAAAATATAAATTCATCTATTTGAAGGTGTAAGAGCTATAAAATCATTAAATATTCAAGGTACAAAAAGTCATAGAAATAGGTTTTTTGAGAGGTGAACCCCCAACCTTCAGCTTTATTTTTCTCTTGTAAGCAGTTTTCTGGAGGTAGAAAGGTTAAAGATCACATTCAGAAATCTTACAGGTAAGGGAAACAGAAATTGGAGTTCAGTTCTCAATAAAGAGGTAGGGCTCTTTTAAAGAGGGAGGGCTCAGGTGTTTAACTGGAACATCTGAAAGGGTATACCTTTTGGTATAAGAACAAATGGAAATAGGCAAGCCCTCACGAAACTGAAACTCAGTTCTGATCAAGTCAGTCTCCAGTTGGACTAAAGTAATCTGGACCCTTGTGTAGAAATGAAACATACAGTGGCTCACATTGAAGCTTGATAGGTTTCACAGCAAATGAAGAGAGGATTAGTGAACTGGAGGATAGGTCAAAAGGAAATGCTGAGGCTGAAACATGAAAAGGAAAACAAATGAAACAAGGTTTAAAAATGAGTTAGGATTCATATTAGACACAGTAAAAAAAATTAACATTCTATATTTATAGTTCTCCAGAAGAAGATGAAAAAGAGAAAATGGATGCAATAATATTTGAAGAGATAATGGCTGAGAATTTTGGAGCCAACTAAATACATAACTCTGTACATAGATTCAAGAATTCCATTGACTCCATGACAGGATAAATATTGATACATTTAGGCATATAATATATCCAGCCACATAATACTAAAACTTCTGAAAACCGAAGATGAAGATAAAATTTTAATAATAGTTAGAGGCAAGGGACATGGCAGGCAGTTCTTTGCCACTGGCATCACCAGGGAAGTCATCTATTCACATATAAAAAAAGCAGTGCCATGTTAGCAGATGAATGTATAAGGAAAATATACATACACTCATTGAGCTCTTTTACTTACCACATTCTGACACCAAATGTGTGGGTTTTCTTTTTCTATTACCAACCAGTTCTCCAACTCTTTGGATACCATCTAGGCACCCAGCAGTTCAATTCAATTCTGATATTATCTCCCTGGAGTTATCATGAGATCCCACAAGACTGCCCCTGCTTTAAATGCCATTTGCAAGTCCCAGGCCACTCATACTTTTGACCAACCAGCTATAAATTAAGGGTTGCTATAGCTCCTTCCTCAAATACAGTAATTTTCTTGTAGACTAACAGAACTCAGGAAATAGCCTTAATATGTGTTTTTATTAATATATAAGTTTCAGGTGTGCAACATTATAGTTTGAGATCTATATATGCTACAAAGTGATGACCTCCCAAAAATCTAGTTACCATCTATCACCATATAGTTGAACCTCTTCACCACTTTTGTCTACTTTCCAACCCCTTTCCTTTTCAGTGACCACTGATCTGTTCTCTTTATAAGTTTGTTTGAGTTTTGTTTGTATTTTTAGATTCCCTGTATGAATGAAATCATACAGTATTTGTATGTTTCCTTCTGGCTTATTTCACTTAGCATAGTACCTTCTAGAGTTATCTGTCTTGTTGCAAGTGGTAAGCTTTCATTCTTTTTATGGCTGAGTACTATTCCAATTTGTATGTGTGTATATATACATACATATGAGTTTGTATATATATACATATATATATACACATACCCCATCTTTACCCATTCATCCATTGATTGACAGGTTGTTTCCGTAACTTGGATATTGTCAGTAAAGTTGCAGTGAACATGAGGATGCATAGATCTTTTTGATTTGGTGTTTTTATATTCTTTGGCTAAATACCCAGAAGTGGAATAGCTGGATCATGTGGTAGTTCGATTTTTAACCTTCTGAGAAGTCTTCACACTGTTTTCCATAGTGACCGTACCAATTTACAACCCCACCAACAGTATGTGTGTTCTCTCTTCTCCACATTCTCTCCAGCACTTGCTATTTTTTGTCTGTTTTATGATAGCCATTCTAATAGGTATGAGGTAATATCTCATTGTGGTTTTGACTTGCATTTCCATAATAATTAGTAATGTTGAACATCTTTTCATGTGTCTGTTGGCCATCCATATGTCTTCTTTGGAAAAATGTCTATTCAGCTCCTCTGCTTGTTTTTAAATGGGTTGTTTGGATTTTTTGTTGCTGAGTTTTATGAGTTCTTTATATAATTTCAATATTAACTCCTTATTATATATATATGGTATGCAAATATATTCTCCTACTCAGTAGGTTGACTGTTCACTTTAGAGATGGTTCCCTTTGCCGTGCAGAAACTTTTTAGTTTGATGTGGTCCCATTTCATTATTTTTGCTTTTGTTTCCTTTACCTTTGGAGTCAGATCCCCTAAAACATTGCTAAGGCTGATTTCACTGAGATTACTGCCTGTGTTTTTTTCTAGGGGATTTAATGGTTTCAAGTCTTAACATTTAATTCTTTAATCTATTTTGAGTTACTTTTTGTGTGTAATGTAAGGTAGTGGTGGTCTAATTTTATTCTTTTGCACATTGCTATCCAGTTTTCCCAACACTATTTACTGAAGAGATTGTCTTTTCTCCATTGTAAGTTCTTGGCACCTTTATTGTGAATTTATTGCCCATATATGTGTGGGTTTATTTCTGGGATCTCAGTTCTTTTCCATTGATTGCTGTGTCTGTTTTTGTGCCAACACCATACAACTGATGACTGTAGCTTTGCAGTACAGTTTGAAATCAGGAACCATGATACCTCCAGCTTTGTTCTTTTCAAGTTTGTCTTGTTCCAGATCTTTTGTTGTTCCATGCAATTCTTAGAATTATTCATTCTAGTCCTGTGAACTATAATGCCATTGGACCTTGGATAGGGTTTGCATTGAATCTGTAGATTGCCTTAGGTAGTATGGATATTTTAACAATACTAATACTTATAATCCATGAGCACGGAAGAGCTTTCTATTTATTAGGGTCTTCTTCAGTTTCTCTTATCAGTGTCTTATAGTTTTTAATGTAAGATCTTTTACCTCCTTCAGTAAATTTATTCTTAGATATTCTTCTGATACAGTTGTAAGTGGGATTGTTTTCTTAATTTCTCTTTCTGGTGGTTCTCTATTAGTGTGTAGAAATGCCATGGATTTCTATATATTTATTTTGTATCCTGTGACTTTGCTTAATTCCTTTATTAGCTTTTTGATGGAGTCTTTAGGGTTTTCTATATTCAATTTGTCTTCTGCAAGTGGTGAGTTTCACTTTTCCTCAATTTTGAGTCCTTTTTCTTGCCTGATAGCTGTGGCTAGGATTTCCAATACCATGTTGAATAGAAATGGTGAGAATGGGCATCCTTATCTTTTTCCTGATAGAAGAAAAGCTTCCAGCTTTTCACTGTTAAGTTGTATGATGTAGGTTTATCATGTATTTCCTTTACTATGTTAAGGTATGTGTCCCTTTGTGCATACTTGTTGACAGTTTTTCATCATCAATTGTTGAATTTTATCAAATGTTTTTCTTACATTTATTGAGATGACTATGATTTTTATTCTCTGGTTTATTAATGTGGTGTGTCACATTGTTTGATTTGTGGATATTTAGATATCACTGCATCCCTGGGATAAATTCCACTTGTTCGTGGTGTATGACCCTTTTAATATGTTGTTGAATTCAGTTTGCTACTATTTTATTGAAGATTTTTACATTGTGTTAATCATGGATATTGACCTGTAATTTTCTTTCATCACTTCCTCCTTTCCTTCCTCCCTTTCTTAGGTGTGAGTGTGTTTGTCTGTGAGTGTGTGCGTGCGCGTGTGTGTTTGTGTGGTGTCCCTTTCTGCTTTTGTATCAGGGTAGTGCAGGCTTCATGAAAAGTGTTTGGAAGCCTTCCCTCCTCTTTGGCTTTTTGGAAGAGTTTTAGGAAAACAGGCATTAACTGTTCTCTGAATGCTTGGAACAATCCACCAGTCAAGTATCTAGTTCTGGACTTTTGTTCCTTGAAAATTTTTTGATTACTGATTCAATTTCATTTCATAGCAATTTGTGTAGTCAGGTTTTCTATTTCCTAAATTTTAAATCGTGGTAGACTATATTTCTGGAAATTTATCTTTTTTCTCTAGGTTGTCCAGTTTGTTGGTGTATGTGCCTAATATTCTCTTATGATCCTTTGTACTTCTGGATTATCAGTTTTAACTTATCTTCTTTAATTTTTGATTTTATTTATTTGAGTACTGTCTCTTTTCCTTAGCTAGTCTACCTAGAGGCTTATTGACTTTCGTTTTTATCTTCTCAAAGAACCAGCTCTTAGTTTCATTAATCTCTTCTGTTGTTTTTTTTCCCCTCAGTTTTATTTATAATTTAATTATTTAAATAACATATATTTATTATTTCCTTCTATTTATTATTTCCTTCCTCCTACTAACTTTGAGCTTTGTTCTTTTTTCTTCCCCTAGTTCATTTAGGTAAAATTATATTGTTTACTTGAGATTTTTCTTAAGTCTTGAGACAATCCTATATTGGTATGAACTTCCCTCATAGGACTACTTTTGCTTCATCCCATAGACTTTGATACATTTTATTTCTGTTTTCATGTGTCCCTAGGTATTTTTCTGTTTATCTATTGATTTCTTCAGTGACCCACTGGCTGTTCATTAGCATTTTGTTTAATCTACGTTTCTTTTTTCAGTTTGCTTCTTGTGATTGATGTCTAGTTTCATACCATTGTGGTCAAAAAAGATGCTTGCTATGATTTCAATTTTCTTTGGAATTTACTGAGACTTGTTCTGTGGCTTAACATGTGACCTTTGCATGGGAGGGAGAAAGTGACATGTACATTTGAGAAGAATGTGTATTGTGCTGCTTTTGGGTAACATACTCTTTATTTATCTATTATGTTCATATTGAATAATGTGCCATTGAGACCATTGATATGTTCATCGATATAAGTGGGGTGTTAAAAATCCCCTACTCTTATTGTATTGCTTTCACTTTTCCCCCTTAGGTCCATTAATATTTGCTTTATGGATTTTTCGTTCTCCTATATTGGGTGCATTTATGTCTATAAATGTTATGCCTTTTTCATAGATTGACCCCATTTATCATTATATAGTGCCCTTGTCTTTTATTACAGGGCTTCCCAGATGGTGTTAGTGGTAAAGAGCCCGCCTGTCAATACAGGAGATGTAAGAGACCTGGGTTCGATCCCTGGGTTAGGAAGATCCCCTAGAGGAGGGCATGGCAACCCACTCCAGTATTCTTGCCTGGAGAATCCCATGGGGAGAGGAGCCTGATGGGCTATAGTCCATAGGGTCACAAGGAGTCGTTTATTACAGTCTTTGTTTTAAAGTCTGTTTTGTCTTACATAAATATTATGTTATGTCTTACATAAATATAAAAAAATAATTATCTTTTTTCATTTCCATTTGAGTAGAATATCTTATATCCCTTCACATAAAGTCTGTTTGTATTCTTACTTATGAATTGAGTCTCTTGTAGACAGCATGGAGATGGGTCTTCTTTTTGCTCATTCAGCAACTGTATGATTTTTGAGTTTTAGTTCATTTGCATTTAAATGAATTATTGGTTGGTATTTACTTATTGCCATTTTGTTAGTAGTTTTCTGTGGGTTTTTTAGCTCCTCTTTGTTCTTTCTTTCTCTCTTGTTTGCTGGCTTTCTTTAGTGTTTTATTTATTTATCTCACTTCCTTAGTGTTTTATTTGATCTTACTTTCTTTTGTGTGTTTACTATAAATTTATGTGTATATGTGTGTGTGTGTGTGTGTGTGCGCGCGCGCGCGCGCAGACAGATACTGTGAGGTTCACATATAACATCTTAAGTATATAGTGATCTTTTTTAAGTTGATAGTAACTTTTTTGAAAGCTGTAAATTATTACTCCTCTGTCACCTTTTATATTTTTGATGATACCTTTTCCATCTTTTAATATTATATTTTCCTTAACTAATTATTATATTTTTAGTTTACTTTTGTCTTTTAGCCTTCATAGTTTCTTTATAAGTGAGTTATCCACTACCATTACTGTATTTTTACCTTTTCCCTTTTGTATGTTTTCTTACTATTAATTAGTATCTTTTCACTTTAGTATTTCTTATATGACTGGTACAGTGGTGATAATCTCCACTCTCATATCATTCTGAATGATAACCTTGATTACTAGAGAATTCTTGATTGGAATTTTATTTTTAGCACTTGAATAAGTTATGCCACTCTCTCTGGTCTGTAAAATTTCTGCTGAAAATTGGCTTATACCTTCATGAGGTTTCCCTTGTATATAATAGGTGTTTTTTTTTTTTCTTTTTGCTTTTAAGATGCTCTCTTTACCCTTAACTTTCACTGTTTGAATTATAACATGTGTCACTGTGGTTCTCTTTGGGTTATCTTATTTGGAACTCTGTGGGGTTCCTCAACCAGTTCCTCAACCTTCCTTCCCCAGATAGGGAAGTTTCTTCAGGTAGTTTTTCTGGCCCTTTCTTTCTCTCTTCTCTTTCTGGGGCCCCTATAATGTGAATGTTATTCATCTTGATGTTGTTCCAAAGGTCCCTTATGGTATCTTCCGTATTTTTTAATTCTTTTTCCATTTTGCAGCTCAGCTTGGGTGATTTCCATTGCTTTGTTTTTCAGCTCATTGGTTTGTCTTCTAGTTCATCCAGTCTGATTCTGAACCCCTGGAGTCGATTTTTCAGTTCAGTTATATCTTGTTTGGTACTTTCTTGTATTTTCTATCTCTTTGTTTTGTTTTTGTTTTGACTGTGTGGCTTGCAGGATCTTAGTTCTCCAACCAGGGATGGAACCCAGGCCTTGGCAGTAAAAGCATCAACTCCTAACCACTGGACTGCTGGGGAATTCCTTCTCTTCATTGATGTTCTGTGTTCATTCTTTTGTTGAGTTCAGTGAGCATCTTTATGAATATTACTTCTAACTATTGTGTAAGTTGCTCATCTCTATTTCATTAAGGTCTTTTTCTGGAGATTTGTCTTGTTCTTTAGTTTGGAACATATTTTTATGTCTCCTCGGATGCCTGACTCTCTGTGTTTGTCTTCATGTATAGGGTGAACTAGCTACCGATTTCATTCTTGAAAGAGTGATCTTCTGTAGTAGATGGCCTGTGAGACCTGAAGTGCCATCTCCTGGCCATCATTGCTAGGTAGTCAAGGTGTGGCAATTGTATGGGGTGTACACACCTGATGGCTATGGCAGGACTGTGTCTGCTTTGCAGGGAGGGAGGGTATGTTGCACTTAGCTGGCTTAGCTGCTGCATGGGGTTGGTTGAGTGTGGGATGTTTGTCCAGCCCAGTTGTAGTGAGGCTGCTGTATGAGGTAAATGAGGGTTCAGGGTTTTGAAGTGGGGTAGGTAGAGCATCCCTCTGGTGCTAATAGGCTAGAGGGAGGATGCCAAAAATGGTACCCATCAGCTCTGTCACCAACTAGAATGATATTGTGAAGAATGATATTGCAAGTTAGAGTGATATTGCAAAGACTGCCAGTGCTTCTGTCCCCAGAGAATGTTCCAGCTGGTTCATGTCTCTCTGGCAGCTACTTTAAGATCAGTATGTAGGTCTCCTTTGCTTATGATCTAGGTGCTTTTCAAACTATTTCTTTTGCACTGGATCTCAGGGTGAGTGGGTCTATATGTGAGCCTTTTAATAGCAGGTTCTTCCTTCCCTTCAGCTCTGATGTTTTCCTGGATTTAATTCCTATTCATTCACTAAATTAGATGTTTTGAGGGGGTCACCTTTCCTGTGCTGGACCTGAGGGCTGGGGTACCTCGTGTGGTGCTCAGTCTCTTCACTCCTTGAGGAAAAGTTTTGTATTTTTGGAATCCCTCCCAGCTGTGGGTAACTGCTCCTGGTGTGGAGTCCCACGTGAAACCATGTCTCTGCCTTTCCTACCTCTCTCCATACATCTCTATTATCTTTGCTTGTTAAGATGTTGTTCATCTAGTTCTCAGGTCCTTTAGAAAGGAAAGCTGCTCCTATGTAGCTGTAACTATGTTGTGTTAATGGGAGGAGGTAGGTTTACGGTCCTCCTTTGCTGCTATCTTTAACCCCTCCTGGAAGTTAACCTGGTGTTACTGGTTTGTTGTAAAAGATACAACTCAGAAGCAGTCAGGTGGAAGACACACGTAGGGTGATGTGTGGAAGGAAGGGCGTGGAGCCTCCATGCCCTCTCTGGGTGCACCCCTGTAGCAGCACCGTGATGTTCTGAGTAACCTGGAAGGTACCCATTCAGTTATAAATTTTTATGGAGATTTCATTACTTAGACATTATTAATGAAATTGGAGGCCCCTAACAAGATCTCTGGCCCCTCTCCCCTTCTCTGTAAGTTGGGTGTAGGGCTGAAAATTACAAGCTTCTAATAATGGCTTAGTCTTTTTGGCAGCCATCCACCTATACTGAACTACCTAGGGCCACCACTTATCTCATTAACATACAGAAGAATTTTATCACTGCCCAGATTCAAAGGGTTTTAGAAACTGTGTGCCAGGGACAAAGATCAAATATTTATTTTTATTATACTATAGCCATTATAACTATATATTTTCTAATTGACTGTTTTTATGTATGTAGAACAAAAAATGGACAAAACTTAAAGGGTAGACCTCTTAATTTCATAATAGGAAATTTTGACACACTGTTTTCATAACTGACACAAGTAGATGAAAATCAATAAGGAATAAAAGATATGAATAACAATTAACAGACAACTTAATTGATGCAGTACATTATGCTCAGCAGCTGATGAATGCTCATTTCTTATCTAGTGAATATGGAACATTTACCATTTATTAATGTATCAAGATGCAGTAGGTATTTTGGTACATGGACCTTGTATCCTGTGACCATATTTTAAATCCATTTATTCGTTTTAGGAGGTATTTTATGTATATATATGGCTGCCTGTTAGGTTATTTGCCTTGTGTGCCGCTTAGTCCTTATTTCCTTTTCCTGTCTGCTTTACAGTTACCAACATGAAAATTACAGTTACCCCAACAGTATGGGGTAAAGTTTCTACCTTCATGGTGAAAGCCAGCTATGCTTGCTTATGTTATACTATTCTTAGATGCACTTAGTTTTGATGCTATACCACTTTCTTTCATTCTAGTTCTGAAATTTGCTTAAAAGGTGATTTTAATAGTTTTTCATGTTTACTATTGGGTTAGCCAAAATGTTCCTTCAGTTTTTAAGTAAAAATAAATGACACATTTTTCATTTTCATCAAGGACTTTATTAAACAATGTATTCATTGTTTTGTTCCACTACGTTCTGCCATTTTTTCAGGCAACTTCATAATTCTGTCTTCCAAAACTTTTTATCTTTTTGAGCAAAGAACTGTTCAGGTGCCTTTTATAGTCTTCCAGGGAATTGAAATTTTTTCCATTAAGAGAATTTTGTAAAGACTGAAATAAATGGAAATCTGAAGGTAAAATATCTGGTGAATATAGCAACTGAATGAGAACTTCCCAGCCAAGGTGAAAGAGTTTTTGCCTGTTCATCAAAGAAACAGTGCAGTCTTGGGTTATCCTGATGGAAGATTATGCGTTTCCTGTTGCCTAATTCATGGCCCTTTTTGTTGAACGCTGCTTTCAGCTAGTCTAATTGGGAGCACTACTTGTTGGAATGAGTCCTTTTGTTTTTTTGGAAGGAGCTCCTAGTACAGAAAGAAAGTGAGTGAAAGTTGCTCTGTCGTGTCCAACTCTTTGGATCCCATGGACTACATAGTTCATGGAATTCTTTAGGCTAGAATACTAGAATACTGGAGTGGGTAGCTGTTCCCTCCTCTAGGGGATCTTTCCAACCCAGGGATCCAACTCAGGTCTCCCACATTGTTGCTGCTAAGTCGCACATGCAGGTGGATTCTTTACCAGCTGAGCCACCAGGGAAGCCCAAGAATACTGGAGTGGGTAGCCTATCCCTTCTCCAGAGGCTCTTCCCAACCCAGGAATCAAATTGTGGTCTTCTGCATTGCAGGTGGGTTCTTTACCAGCTGAACTACCAGGGAAGATCCAAAAATCATCATTCAGATCCCCCCTCCCAAGTAGATTTGAGGAGGTCATTTGCGGAGGTCACTGGTTATTCAACACTTCTTTTTTAGTGTGCTTGTGTGCGCAGTTGCTTCAGACTCTGCGACTTTTGGGCTGTAGCCCTCTGGACTCCTCTGTTCATGGGGTTCTCTAGGCAGGAATGCTAGAGCATGTTGCCATGCCCTCCTCCAAGGGGATCTTCTGGACCCAGACATCCAAACTGTGTTTCCTGTGTCTCCTACATTAAGGGTGGATTCTTTATCACTGAACCACCTCGGAAGCCCAAGCAAGAATACTGGAGTGGGTAGCCATGCCCTCCTCCAGGGGATCTTCCCAATCCAGGGCTCGAACCCGGGTCTCCTGCATTGCAGGCAGATTCTTTATCGTCTGAGCCACCAGGGAAACCCTTCAAATCCTACCATATAAACATCATCACCTTCTTTGGATGAAGACCAGCCTTTGCTGTGGTTGTTGGTGGTTCATTTCACTTGCCCCATGATCTCTTCCATCCCATATTATTGTACAGCATCCACTTTTCATCCCCGTCACAATTTGTTTTAAAAATGGAACATATTTGTTATGTTTTAGTAGAGAATCATATGTGCAAACATGGTCAAGAAGGTTTTCTTTTTTTTACTTGTGTGGAACCCAAACCTTCTTAATATAACCAAGCACGTGCAAATGATTTTCAATGCTTGATTTGGATATTTTGGGTATATTGGCTATCTTCCACGTGGTATAGTGTTGATTGTTGTCAGTGTCTTGATTGGATCGCTGTCCACTTCAACTGGTCTACCCGACCATGGAGCATTGTCTAGCGAGCAGCCTGTGCTCACGCTCAGTTGTGTCCAGCTCTTTGTGACTCCATGGGCAGGCTCCACTGTCCATGGAATTTTCCAGGCACGGATAGTGGAGTAGGTTACCATTTCCTATTCTACTAGTGAGCAGTCTCCAGCACAAAATTTCGCAAACCACTTTTGACACATTTGGTCAGTCACAGCACCTTCTCTATGCTCTGCACAAAACTTTTTTTGCATTATAGATGAAGTTTTTCCTTTCTTGAAATAATAAAGCTAAAGTGTTAGGCTAAAAATGTTACTTCTTTCTTCCATCTTCAATCTTAAAATGGCTACGAAAAATTCACCAATTTTGATAAGTTTTTTTTAAAATGCACACTGATATGACAGCTGTCACAACACAATCTAACCAGAAGTGTTAAAGACAACTAAGCACTGCTAGAGCCATCACTGGAAAAACCAAATGAACCTTTGGCCAACCTGCTATGTTTAGAAAACTCATTCAAAGTTTCTAACCTTACATACCACCAAAAACAGAAGTGTATATTTTCCCGTATGAACTTTAGGCTCAACTTGTCTACTTAAAGTGTTATTTCATTGAGATAATATTAAATTTATAAGTTAATTAACAGAGAATTGATGCCCAGTATTCTTTGGGGATTTATATGATTTATAGTATGATTTATAAATTTAAAGAAGAAAGATTGGCTCATTTACTACATATTTTTTCTTCTGTTGCTATTGGGCTATTTCTCTACCATTATATTTTCATTTCTTTCTTGAAAAATATGAATGTCATTTTTAAAATGTACATTAGTTCTCTAATATTACTTCTTTCAGTGCAGTTCAATCACTCAGTTGTGTCCGACTCTTTGCGACCCCATGGACTGCAGAACACCAGGCCTCCCTGTCCATCACCAACTCCTGGAGCTTGCTCAAACTCATGTCCATCGAGTTGGTGACGCCATCCAACCATCTCATCCTCTGTTGTCCCCTTTTCCTCCCACCTTCAATCTTGCCCAGCATCAGGGTCTTTTCCAATGAATCCATTCTTTGTATCAGGTGGCCAAAATATTGGAGTTTCAGCTTCAGCATCAGTCCTTCCAATGAATATTCAGGACTGATTTCCTTTAGGATTGACTGGTTTGATCTCTTTGCAGTCCAAGGGACTCTCAAGAGTCTTCTCCATCACCACAGTTCAAAAGCATCACTTCTTTAGCACTCCGCTTTCTTTATAGTCCAACACTCACATCCATACATGACTACTGGAAAATCCATATCTTTGACTAGACAGACCTTTGTTGGCAAAGTAATATCTCTGCCTTTTAATATGCTGTCTAGGTTGGTCATAGCTTTTCTTCCAAGGAGAAAGCGTCTTTTAATTTCATGGCTGCAGTCACCATCTGCAGTGATTTTGGAGCCCCCAAAAGTAAAGTCTGTTAGTGTTTGCATTATTTCCCCATCTATTTGCCATGAAGTGATGGGACCAGATGCCACGACCTTAGTTTTCTGAATGTTGTGTTTTAAGTCAACTTTTTCACTCTTCTCTTTCATTTTCATCAAGAGGCTCTTTGGTTCTTCTTTGTTTTCTGCCATAAGGGTGGTGTCATCTGTGTACCTGAGGTTATGGATATTTCTCCCTGCAATCTTGATTCCAGCTTGTGCTTCATCTAGCCCAGCATTTCTCACGATGTGCTCTGCATATAAGTTAAATAACCAGGGTGATGATATACAGCCTTGACATA
Organism: Muntiacus reevesi; assembly: GCF_963930625.1. NCBI lineage: Eukaryota > Metazoa > Chordata > Mammalia > Artiodactyla > Cervidae > Muntiacus > Muntiacus reevesi. The sequence goes on along the minus strand of NC_089253.1, from coordinate 76,920,976 downwards.
CTCCTTTCCCAATTTGGAACCAGTCTGTTGTTCCATGTCCAATTCTAACTGTTGCTTCTTGACCTACATACAGATTTCTCAGGAAAGCTTCTTTTACCAGCTGCCTTACCAAAGTACTTTGTAGTTTTTGGTAGTTTCCTTTTCGTTCACTATTTTATTCATGTTAAAGTGTACAATTCTTACTTGTACCAAAAATGATGAAATTTGGAATGAAGACTGACATTTTCTTTGTGAGTTCTCTTTAGTCTTTGAGTTTATTGATGTCAAGCTTTAACTCCCTATATCATTGCTCTTAACCTGTGCCTCAATTTTCTTCCTTAATGTAGTTTGGGCTGTGCTTTCTCCATTCTTGTCTCTATCTAATCTCATCCATCCTAGATTTTAGGGGTTCTTTAAAATATCTGATTAGTTGATATTCTTATTTTCTGATGTCATAATTTTATTCCTTTAAACAACTTACAGTTTCTATAATTTCATGAGACTGAGGGTGAGAGAGAAGTCAATATCATTTACCATCTCAAAATACTTTAAATACTAACAAAAAGAAAACGTTAACATTAATAAAGATCAGTTGCATGGCTCTTGTTCTTCAGTAATTCAATATTTCTTGACTGGTCTCCTTAGACTGAGGTTCTTTATATTACTTCAATGTTTCCATCCTTGGAGAATCCCAGTGTTCCATGTTTTGCCTCTACATATCTTTCATGAATGTCTGTAGTCCCTGTACTCTAGAATCCTGGTTGTTTTTTATATTTTTTATTTCTGGACTATAAGATACTGTATCTGTGTAAGGAGATGAGGTTCCAATTACTCTCTTCTCTTTGCCTCATTGGGTTTTAATCAATATGTTGGAGCCATATCAGGTTCAGAGTTATCAGGATCCCCTGTTAATAAAAGATTAAGACATGAACTTGGACCTAACTTGGGGACTTAACTACCTTACCCCAAATGTAAACCTTTGTTCCCCACTTTGGATTGCAAAACAGACTCAAAATATGCATATCCAGCTAGCTCAATTGAGGTTTCCAGTCAGCCTTAACAACTCGTTTGCTAGTGGAACAGAGTCGTGTTGAGATATGGACTTCCGGGCTGATTACTTTGAGGCTTAATCCATTTGTTAATTGTGGACAGAAGTGAAGGAGAATTACTGTGGTTTTTCAACACTTGTCTCTTTGCTCAGAGAGGGTAGAACCTTTCTTGCTTTAAAGATAGACTGTTTTTATTCACTCCAAACTTGATCTCTAGGAAGAAAAAGGCAGCAGGAAAAGTTTTACAGAAGCTAGAAATAGAGCAAAGTGAATTTTCCCAGGCTCACCTCTTTTGATATTGTTCTGCAGATAGTTTAAAATGACTCTTGCATTATATTTGTGGCCAGTATTAATGGATATTTTGTTTCCAGAAAAAGTGGAGATTATCCTGGCCTAACAAAATATATTTTGTTATTACTATGGCTTCTTTAAAATCATTTATTTCATTTCTTTGAAATCAGTGAAAGAATTGATGGCAGAATGCAATCAATGAAAGAAATGAATGGGAAAATGAAATCAGTGGATTATTGAGTTCAGAAAAATGGGAGTGAAGATGTAAGACACTTTTATCTTTTTATTGGGAAAGGTGAGAACCTTGTACAACTCCTTCCTAGCACTTGTATTTTTAAATTTCCTTATTTCTGTGTTTAATATTTGTCTTCACCAATAGACTCTAAGTGAAGGCAAGGACTGAATTTCTTTATTCCTTATACTCAGTACTTAGCACAGTGCTTTTGGTACATATACACTATGGAATATTACTCAGCTGTTAAAAACAATTCATTTAAATCCGTTCTAATGAGATAGATGAAACTGGAGCCCATTATACAGAGTGAAGTAAGCCAGAAAGATAAACACCAATATAGTATACTAATGCATATATATGGAATTTAAAATGATGGTAACGATAACCCTATATGCAAAACAGAAAAAGAGACACAGATGTAAAGAACAGACTTTTAGACTCTGTGGGAGAAGGCGAGGGTGGGATGTTCTGAGAGAACAGCATTGAAACAAGTATACTATCAAGGATGAAACTGATCACCAGCCCAGATTGGATGCATGAGACAAGTGCTCAGGGCTGGTGCACTGGGAAGACCCAGAAGGATGGGATGGAGAGGGAGGCGGGTGGGGGGATCAGGATGGGGAACACATGTAAATCCATGGCTGATTCATGTCAATGTATGGCAAAACCCACTACAACAATATTGTAAAATAATTAACCTCCAACTAATAAAAATAAATGGGAAAAATAAAAAAATAAAAATAAAGTTTAACTTTAAAAAAAAAAATTTCATCGTACCAAGTTATTTTTCTTGCCAACAGACTTTGTAACAGGAATAATATCTTATTTGATTTCTAATAAACCTGGGTATAATAAAAAAAATATATAATCATTTTCCTTACTGGAGCCTAAAAACAGAAAAGTGAAGTTTTTTTTTTCTTTCATCCTTGTCTGTTTTGACTAATGAAAAAAATACTTATTAATCATACACTGTAATCTAAACATGTTCCATACCCGTGACTAGGATCACAGTCTAATCTACAAGAGGGAAAGGTACACAGCATTGAGATGTACTGATGTAATTTTCTGGCATTTTTCCCCCCAATTTTATTTCTACTCATACGTAATAAAATTGGGGTAGTTTTGTAAACGTTGATGTCAAACCGGTTCTTCTTACCAAATATTTTAAGTCTTTTCCCCATGTGCTGAAACATTTTCCTTTAAACCTGATGGTTCTAATGGTTCCAAACAGTAATGTTAAGCTAGAATGTATGCTCCATGAGTGTAAGGATTTTATTCCCTGTCAGTTCACTGTGACTCCCCCGCACCTAGTAGTACTTAGTAGGTGCTCAGAACATAAAAAAATGAATTATTTAAGTTCTATTTTTTCTATATTAGAGATGATGCTCTCCAAAGTGTTTTTTAACAAAATGCTTTTGCTGTATTTCAGCTGATTTCTTAAATAATTGCTTTAGAATAAACTTCCAGAAGAGGACTTTGCTGGTTGAAAGGATATAGACAACTTAACATGATTTCGTGGTTTTCTCTGTGAAATAATGCTATCTGTTGCTCTTTTTTACACTTTAATTTTATAAATTTTATATAATAATTCTAAAAGAATCAAAATAATTTTTTTTTCTTTTAAGTGCATTTATTTTATTCAGGGAGCAGTTAGTGATCTTGTGCCTGGAATATAAGGGTTTTTGGTGGTGGTGGTGAAAGATGAGGATTGAAAGTTCTCTTGGGCAATGCAGTGAATGATTTGGTATGCTATGGTAAGGAACGTTATTTCATAGGAATGGGACTCCTATCAAATGGGACTCCTATCAAATAATCAGAGTAGTGATATAATCAAAGTAAGAAAGGTAACACCTATAGTGTCAGTGAAGGATTTGATAGAGAAGAGACTAGGAGGAAGGGAGATCCTAGATATCTCACTCTCAACAGCCACATTATATTTAATTGATTTTTTAAAATTCTAAGTATTTCTTGAATTTCTTTCTCTCTTCCTTAGTTAGGTCCTCAAAATCTTTCACCTCAGCTACTGCTATAACCTCATGTCTTTTCTTGCCTCAGACCCAGTCTCCACAGAGCTATTAAAGTGATGTAGCTGCCACCAACTATGAAGAATTGTTCCTTATTATCTACATTTTAAGGTTCTAGTTGTTTTAACGTGGCATACAAGCTCTTGCGTTACTTGGACCCTTCAGTTTCATTTCTAACTATTCCCTGCTAGGAAGAAACCCTTTCCTAAGAAAGACAACTGCTTATTATCCCTGATTGTCTTCACCCCTTTCCCCCTCACAGACATCACATGTGCCTTGCTCATGCTGTCCCCATTCCCCAAAATATTCCCTCTCTTTAATCAGATCCTCTTGGTCCCCCTTTTCTGGGGTTCACTGTGTAAGACTCATATGTCAGGCACCTCTTTCAGGAAACTTTAACATATATATTCACAAATTACATAGATCCCTCCCTTCTCCCCCATTTTGGGTTAGGAATCTCTTTTCTTTGCTTTTTATAAGACCTTGTTTTTACCTTTCTTTTCATGTTGAACTGTAGTTATCTGTTTAGTGTTGTTTCCCGTACTGGACTATGAGATTTTTGAGAGCAAGGGCTCTTTTATTTATCTTCGTATTCTCAGCAGTTAGCATAATGTTTGACATAGAGTAAGGTGGTCAAAAAGGAACCTATTATCATTTTTTTCAGATGAAATGAGGGCTTGAACTTGGCCAGTGTAAGTGGGCAAGAAGGGTGGACAGGATAGACAGAATGTAAAGAAATCACTTTATATGTCACTGATAAATTAAAGTTAGAAATCATGGATGATTGAGGTATGCAGTCTGAGTAAATGGGTTTAATATGCAGGTTTTTGACTTGTTAAATTTGAGATATACGCTGAACATTTCAGAGAGATGACTAGTAGGCTACTGGAAGTATGGGTCTACCTATTAGGAGATAAGAATTTAGGAGTCATCAGCATACAGATATTAATAGGATCATATATAGGTCAGGGAAGAGAGGAGATATAGAAAAGGTGGAGTAGGGATCCTTGGAGAAAATCATTTAATAGGATATGAAAAAAGAATAAGTAGGAAAATACATTGATCGTCTGCGATGTCCAGTAATGAAGAGAGGTTGAAACAGATGAGAGTTGAGGACAATATATTTTATTTGGAATTTGGAAGGACATTATTAATCTTTGAGAGAGTAATTTCAGTCCAATAGAGGGAAATAGCAACTAGATTGAAAGACGTGATTACAAGAGGCTGAGAAACTGATGATGAACGAGTGGAAAAAGCAGGCATAAATGTTCCAAATGTGCTTTATGGAGAAATAATACCTTGTGGAAAGGTATGTGATATTACTTTCTTGAGAGGAAGATAGGATGGCAATCAAGTTTTTGTTTTATATTTGGTTTTGGATAAGAGATGGTCATGGAAACGTTGATCAGTTGGTGTTCAGGTGCCATAAGAAAGAAAGCTTGAAGTTCAGAAACAAATCTTTAATGGAACAAGGGAAAGAAAGGAGAGAGTCTGGCATTAAGATTTCAGATGATACTGTTATCCTTGCAAGTGATGGGGACACTTCTTCCTTGGGCTCAAAAGGAAAAGAAGTAAGGAGAAGTAGAAATATAGAAATATTTAAAGGTGATATGAGGAAATGTGAAGGATCTATTTTATATGAAGTATACTACAGGGTAGGGTTTGGATAGTTCAGAGTTAGGATAGATGGTGATGGCAGGGTGACATAGGTTATTTTAGAAGCTTGGTAAAGGACAAAGGGTTAATCATGGGGCTGCAAATAGATTTAGGACTCAATTGGGATGCAACTAAGGAACAAATAAAGCAGTAATACAAATATTTAAATAACTGTGTATGTGTTGTTATATATTTTTTCCATAAAAAGGACTGAAGGAAAGGACAGGGCACTGAAGAATTGCTTAAAGTTACTCATGAGGATTAAGTGAGGCATATAGGTAAGGACAATGATATCTGCTCTATAGTCCTAATGCTTGGAAGAATTGAAGAATGGATGCAGAGCCTGGGGAGTGGGCTATAGCAGACGGTAGTCTGGCTGTTAGTGGACTGGGACTAAGTCCTGCTTGGTCATAGGCCAGTGATCTGGAGTCAATTCAGAGGATTTAATGCATGACTGATAATATTTGAGATTTTTGTATGAAAAGATACCTTTCTCTGTCTCTCTCTCTCCCTCCCTCTCTCTTTGCTTATTCTTCCTCTCTATATATATATCAATTAAAATATATAAAATAAAAGCGACCAATACGTTGTAGATAATTTACTTTCTTTTAAGACACAGTGAATTTTGTATAGGAAAGTAACATTGACTGGTTTATGAGCTCTTACTGCTTAGCTGTTCATTCCTGATTAAAGTATCTTTGATGGCCCTAAATACCCTTGTAGTATTTATCAACTAATAGATTTCAAAATTCAAAGACTGCCCCAAAGAGGTTATTTTTTTCCTCTAAAGTATTTTGTCTTCTATCAGGAATTTGTCAGTAGATATTATATAGACCCGGTGGATAGGTTCACCTCTGACACTGATGTCTGATAGGAACAGCACCTCTCTCAGTTATGCTTTTTCTTAAAAAAATAAAACTATGAAAATAAAAACATAATTTAATTAACTCCTACAAGAAATGCATAAATTATGGGAAATAATAAAGGAGCAAGATATAGTTGAAAATCAACAGTTCTACGAGTTAAGAACCTTCTCTCTACGACTCAATTGTTGTCAGTGACTGCTTAACTTAACGCTGGGTTTTCCTTTTTGCTTTCAGGAAAACCTTTAACTTACGCCCTGGGTGTTGCCTGTCCACAGTTTCCTGGTGGCTCACCGCTTCTGCCTGCTCCAGCCTTGCTCCGGCAGCTTCAAGGCTTCTGGGCTTCAGAGCTTGTTGTGAAAGCTTGCTGCTTTGGCCTGCTACCCCTGCTTCAGGTGTCAAAAGCTTTTAATTAGCTTGCTTCCTCTAATTACCATAAGTAGGCCCTTATGTGTCTGCATAACCTAGTCCTAGAGTTTGAAAGGAGAATTATTTTTAGCCATTCATTCTTCCTTAAAAACTCTGTTCCCTGGCTCTGTGGGGATCCAAGGGAGAGTAAAAGAAGTTTGAAGTTATGTTGCATGATTCACCTTTGATAGCCTCTGTATATACAGGGCTAGTCTTCAGTCCGTAGGAGTATTCTGGCATGGGCATACTGTATTTTTATAGCTAATGTCTGTTCTAATTGGTCAGTGCCCAGGCTATACCAATTTATAAATATTTTGACTTATCACTAGTAGAAATATAAATTGCATCTCCATAGAGGGGATATCTCTAGCCAGTTTAGTTAACTCTTTGTAGTGTTTTTGGTTTGTTAAAGTGTCTTAATTTTTTTATTAAATATTTTGAATACAAGCTGATCACTAACAGAACAGTTTATAAAAAACAAATATTTCCATACACGTTAACCACGATCACGATTAACATGGCAGCAGGAATCAAGACTGCAGGCGAGACGAATGGGAAGATCTCTATAAAGACTACAGAACCGTCTAGTACTCACTGCAGTAAATAGCACCAGCTTTGTCATCACAGAGTGAGGACTGTAGACACTACTTCAGCATGGTGTAAGAATTGATTATGGCAGTATATGTATTGTGCCTCGCCCAGTGCCAGGCACAGAGTAGGCTTTCTATAATTGAGTTGTTTTTATTATTGATAATAATAAATGATGGTAGACATTATATAGTAGAGAAAGAAGGAGACAATGACATGAAACAGTAATAGTGAACAGTAACCACAGGCAAAAGATAGTGAAAGCTAAATTGCGAAGTTGAGAGTTTAAAAGCCATACATCTGATTAAGAGAGCAGCATGAGCTGGAATAATCTGGTACACACTTGATCAACTTTAAAATAGAGAATTGTATCTGTTTTATCATAATGCCTTGTCTTTATTTTAGTTTCAGTCTCAGTTTAGTAGTGTACTTGAAGCTTGAGCATATAGATGGTTTTCAATAGTCTAAGTATATATGCTCATATAGACTACAAATCCCTTGTTATTTATTCAGTAAATATTTATTGTGTACCTACTGATTCCCAAGCACTGGCACATACTAATGAACAAATGAGAAAAAAATAATTTCTGCCCTCTTAGAGGTTATGTTCTAGTGAGTGAAGCACACAGTAAGCAAAATACGTAAATAGAATATATAATTTGTTAAATAATAAGAGCTAAGGGAAAAAGGAAGCAAGGAAATGGGTTAGAAAGTGTGAAGGGCAGAATGGCATTTTAGTGAGGGAGTGAGAGAGCAAACCATTTAGCTATGGTGGAGTGTGGGGAGGGGGAAGACGGTTTGAACTTAGGTGCACAGACACTAAGTTGACTTTGAACAAGGTGATCCGTACGTTTTGAGCAGAGTGAGCTAGGAGGAGAGTAGTATGAGATCTGGGAGACTGGAAGACCAGGGTGTGTTGGAACCCATAATACTTATAAGTTATAGTTAGAACTTTGAATTTTATATGGAGAGAGGAAACTTAAAGTTTTGGAGGCGAGTGTCACGATGTGAGCTAGTTTAAACAGAATCACTGTGGCTGCTGTTTTGAGAATAGATCTTGGAGGATAAGAGAAGTAAGAGAGGACAGTAAGAGAGAGTCGGAGTAAGAAGCAATAGAGGACAGTCCAGGCAAGATAGGAATGGGACGGACCAGAGGTGGTGTGGTGATTTCTAGATATATTAAATGTAGACTAGATCTGTGGAACTGCGTGGCAACTGCTTCTTAATTATTGAAATTCTGTTTAGTATAGTATGATCATTCTTAGTTATATGCTATAAGTGATAATTCAGAACTCATTCATTTATACTTGTAACATACTGATTTTTTTGTAGCGTTCGCTGTTTTTCTGATACCATAGTGCTTTTAATAAGACATCTCTGTATTTGGTGCTTTTAAAAATACATCTTTGTTCTGCATTGAATTTATAATCTTCCAGTTCATACTAAATGTGCTTTACATTTTGATCAAATTAGATAAGAAAGGACATTTTAACATGCTACCCTTTTGTATATCAGTTAGCCGTGGTTCTTGAAAGTCTAGAACCTAGAGTTTTAGGACAATCTCTTCTTCTTCAAGTTTACAGAAATGAACATGAAAATTATCTGTAGTGTTAAAGGAGAAAAGCATGATCAGTTTTATCACTTCATCAACTTCATTATTCTTGTCTCATTATGTCATTAATTTGATAATTTGAGAATAGTTTCTGAATTGACTTCTAAAAAATTGAAATGTAGTTGATTTACAATGTTGTGTTGGTTTCTGGTGTAGAGCAAAGTGATACACACACACACATATTTTTTCATATTCTTTTCCATTATGATTTATGACTGGATATTAAATGTAGTTCCCTGTGCAAACAACAGGACTTTGTTGTTTATCTATTTTGTATGTAGTACTTTGTATCTGTTAATCCAAACTCCTGATTTGTCCCTCCTTCACCCTATTTCCCCTTTGGGAACCATAATTTTGTTTTCTGTGTGAACTGACCTATTTAATTTCACCACATCCCACTTCATTCCAGAGAAGTTCTTAGGCAGCTCATGAAACTGTTGTAAGACAGTGCTGAGAATGTTTTTCACTTTGCAGCAGCTTGACATTCCTGATTAACACATAGATGTGAAGTGTGGGTCTCATTTTGGCCCTTATCAGCCACACTATAATATCTCAACAATTAGTGGTCATTTCATGTTCTGGATGAATTATGGTGTTCTATACTAGCCCCTCCATGTTTCAAATTTTGTATGTCCTATATAGAAAATATAGAAAGGAGGATAAAAATCATATCCCTAGAAATAACTGATTTTTAAGAGTCTGATGCTTGTCTTTCTCAGAATACATATAGAAATGTATAGGTATATATTTTATGTGTATATATAGACAATTTTATTTTAGTTTGTAAACTTTAATAAAATTCTTTTAAACAGTATATTGTGAACTTTCTCCTATTAATTAGTAATCTTTAACAATATATTCAAGAATTTAAAACATTTTCTATTGTTTGTGATATATTCAGTCAGTTTTACCTTTCAAAATGTATTTATTTTCAATATTCCACTGTTGGAAATTACACATAAATATTGTAGCTTAGTTTTTATTTGTATGTTCCTTTGAGGATATTTCTAACTATATTTCTATGTATATGTATGTGTCATGGGTAAAAACTTATAAAGTTGAGTGTTGAAGAGACCAAAGCTTCTTATTTCCTAGTTAAAGAAACTGAAGAAATTAGGATGTATAGGGTCTACCGCATCTTAAGTGATAGAGCGAAGAACAGTTAGGAGACTGGGCTATAATGTACCTAGTACAGTACCTGACATGTAATAATAGCTAGTGGTTACTGAACACTTGTGCTGTGTGCTTAGTCGTTCAGTCGTGTCCGACTGTTTGCCATCCCATGGACTGTCCCGCCACGCTCCTCTGTCCATGGGGATTCTGCAGGCAAGAATACTGGAGTGGGTTGCCATGTCCTCCTCCAGGGAATCTTCCTGACCCAGGTCTCAGACCCAGGTCTCCTGCATTATAGGTGGATTTTTTACTGTCTGAGCAACCACGGAAGCCCAGGAGTACTGGAGGGGGTAGCCTATCCCTTCTCCAGAGGATCTTCCCAATCCAGGAATTGAATTGGGGTCTCCTGCATTACAGGCAGATTCTTTACCAGCTGAGGTACCAAGAAAGTCCCACTGAACACTTACCAAGTGCCAGAGCCTGTTGTATGCACTTCGTACTTGTGTATAACCTGGATCTGGCAACACAGACTGTGCTATCTCCACTACCCTGAACAGTGTCTGAGTGTTCAATAAATGCTCGCTTATTTCTACTGCACATCTCTATAATCCAGAGGTGGTTTTGATTCCAGTAGTTTTTGGATTTTAGAAAGAGAGTTTAGTACATATACTCTGTATTGCACTCTTAATGGGGTTTTGAGCAGAACCTCATAAGCAAATGCATACAAGGTGTTTCTGCTATGAAGCACATTTATTTTTACACTAAGTGAGATTTTAAAAAAACAAATTCCCCTCAAACTGTGATTAGCCTGATGTCAGTGTATGTTGCCAAATGAATTGTGGAAACCCTTTATCTTGCAGAATTGCAGGTAAAGGATTGTGGACCTGCGTAAAACTCTTAGAGTACTTGGCATTTAATACACACTCAATATGTGTTGGTGGATTACTACTACACTACTGGGTATCCTCAGGTACTTCTCTACTCATATGCATAGAAAATTGGTGAATCATACAGTGCTGGGAGGAGTTCTTATCACTCCATATGACCTGAGAAGGGCAAATCTAAGTGTTGGAGTCTTTCAGCAATTCTTCTCTAAATCAGAAGAGGAGAAGGCTTAAGTGATAGCCTTCGTTATCTCTTCCCTGTCCTCAATGTAGGCATTTCTGCCTCTGCGCTCCTATCCTTCCATCCATTTGTGCAGGATATGATTTGAGTCTACACAGTAGTGTAACTTGTGTTTTCAGTCTGTCAGAGATCTTAGTGAAAAAAAAATATTTTAAGTTTTGCTGTGCTCTTTATTACAGTACTCCCCTCCTCCTTTTTGGTGATAAGAACATTTAAGATCTACTTTCTTGGCAATTTCCAAGCATATAACATGGTACTGTTAACTATAGTCAACATACTATATATTAGATCTCCAGAACTTATCATATAACTGAAAAACTTATACCCTTTGACTGTCATCTCCCCATTTCCCTCAACCCCCAGCCACTGGCACCACCATTCTAGAATTAGAATTCTAGAAATAGACTTCTCTGTTTATATGAGTTTACCTTTTTAGATTTTTCCATATAAGTGAGATCACACAGTTTTTGTCTTTCTGTTTCTGGCTTATTTCACTTAGCATAATGCCCTCGGCAAATAGATGGGGAAACAGTGGCTGACTTTATTTTTCTGGGCTCCAAAATCACTGCAGATGGTGATTGCAGCCATGAAATTAAAAGGTGCTTACTCCTTGGAAGGAAAGTTGTGATGAACCTAGACAGCGTATTAAAAAGCAGAGACATTACTTTGTCAACAAAGGTCCGTCTAGTCAAGGCTATGGTTTTTCCAGTGGTCATGTATGGATTTGAGAGTTGGACCATAAAGAAAGCTGAGCACAGAAGAATTGATACTTTTGAACTGTGATGTTGGCAAAGACTCTTGAGAGTCCCTTGGACTGCAAGGAGATCCAACCAGTCCATCCTAAAGGAAATTAATCCTGGGTGTTCATTGGAAGGACTGATGTTGGAGCTGAAACTCCCAATACTTTGGCCACCTGATGCAAAGAGCTGACTCATTTGAAAAGACCCTGATACTGGGAAAGATTGAGGGCAGGAGGAGAAGGGGATGAGGATGAGATGGTTGGATGGCATCACCAACTCAATGGACATGAGTTTGGGTGGACTCCGTGAGTTGGTGATGGACAGGAAGGCCTGGCATGCTGCGGTTCATGCGGTCACAAAGAGTTGGACATGACTGAGCGACTGAAATGAACTGAACTGAACTGAACTGAACTGAATGCTCTCCAGGTTTATCCATGTTGTCACAAAAGACAGACTTCCTTCTTTTTAATGGCTGAATAATATTCTATTTCTTTATCCATTTATCTGTCAATGGACATTTAGGTTGTTTCTATATCTTGTACAACCCCTTTTCTTTAAATGTGAACCCATTAAGAGATCTATAGCTGATGCAGAAATGATAGATCCATAACTGATTCATCATTCTTCAGATATGACCAGATATGACTAAAGACTAAAGTGACTGCACTTGAAATTGAGATAGTTCTTCTTCCTTCCCACCATTTTATTAATAATTGATGAAAAACTATAATCACAGTCATTAGTATAACCATTTATGATAGTTCAGTTCAGTCTCTCAGTCATGTCCGACTCTTTGCGACCCCATGGACTGCAGCACGCCAGGCCTCCCTGTCCATCACCAACTCCCAGAGTTTACGCAAACTCATATCCATTGTTTATGACATTTACCAAGGTATATTCTAGTTCAGATAACATTATAGTATTTTATACTGATTTCCATTATACATGGTTATATAACTGTTATTTCACTCTGATCCAAAAATAAATTTATTAAATGACCCTGATATGTACATTTACTATTAGAATTTTAAAAAGTTTAGCACTTGAGTTTAAACCTCAAATTTAAAAAATTCTCTATTCTTGTAAATATCTGTTTAAACTGTTTGAATATATGCTGTACATAGTTTATTTTCTGTTTCTTCATATTAGAGTAGTATTTGTTTTCCCTTTCCAGCCTCCAACAGCTGGTAACAGCGTTTATCTTCTCTTCTATAGTTCATCATCTGCTGTGTAGCATCCTCAGTGAACTGCAAAGGCCCTTTGAGATTATCTAGTCAAACTGAAGGAGAGAAGTAGAAACAGAAATGTCATCACTTTATTGAGAGTAGGAAAAAAAGGGGGAGGGATTACTTATTTATATTTGACAGTTTTTTGATCCACAACTAAAATACAAAATACAGAAATGTCTGTTCTTTTTTTTGTTGGGAAGGAATGTGGGAAGTGTACGATTTGTAGAGATATCAGCCTTAATTGATCTTTAGGGGTGTGTGTGTTGTCAGGGGGGGTTTGGTTTAGTGCGCAAGACTATGTGGCATGAAAAATAGTATCATTTTCTGTTTATGTCATACTGTTTGATCCCCATGAAATGTATTTGTTTTGGCAGCTGGCTTTACCTGTAACATCGTGTTGGAATTTGGCATGCAGTGTTTAATGTTGTTTAGTCGCTAAGTGGTGTCTGACTCTTTGTGACCCCGTAGACTGTAATCCGCCATGCTTCTCTAGCTATGGGATTTCCCAGGCAAGAATACTGGAGTGGGTTGCCATTTCCTTCTCCAGGGGATCTTCCCAACCCAGGGATTGAACCCATGTTTCCTGCTTGGCAGGCGGATTCTTTACCACTGAGCCACCTGGGAAGCTCACAGTGTTTGCTAAGCTTTAGTTATTTCATATGGTACATTTTGGTCAATTTTTTAGATAGTAGATACTGAGTTTAATTTCCAGGGACGAAAACTTGAAAAGGAGAATATAATATATAATCGCCAACTGATACCGTGTTCAAAAACAGAGTTGTTTGGCTTATGTTCACTAATGTAACTTTTTCAACTGACAGTGTTATTTGATTTAGGATCTTAGAATTTGAACTGCATGGAAATCATTGATAATTTTGGTATTTATTTTTTTTACAGAGAGGAAAAAGGAAAATGGATGACTGAAAAAAGTATTATTTGTCATATTTTAAAAGTTGTATTTCCTTTTCTAGGTTGCTGTAGTGAAACTAAAAAATGCAGATAAAGTATTTGCCATGAAAATATTGAATAAATGGGAAATGCTGAAAAGAGCTGAGGTAAGATTCTAATTATTAGAATATTTAGATAATATCGTAGAAATATTTTTAGAGAAAAATAAAATTATAGAGAGTCAATAGATCTTTTTAAGTATCATTTAGTAACCTTTTATCTATGATAGCATCATTTTTTTAGGCCTGAAACAAATTTAGGAATTCACAGTTGTGATATAGTTATTGTAAGTGTTACATTCATGATGATATTTTAATGTTGTCTGAAAACCAAATGGAAACTCTTGTAATGTCAGGTTTCACCTTTATGTTAAAAGGATGTATGGCAACCAGTTTCTTTTATAGGAAGAAATTTTGTAGTGATTGATATCCAATTTAATGTAACTTGTTTATATTGTTTTGTATTTATCTCTATTCTGCTCTAAGCAAAAGCCAGCAGGAGTTTTGAATATGGCCTATAAGAATTCTGTTTATTGCTGACTATGCAGTTAAGTTTATGTTATGTCCTATATTATTAAGAATGAGAGTAAAGTCTTCTGTTGTAAGAATTGTCAGCATTTTTATCTTGGTACCAAATTTGAGGGAAAGACTACCTGGAGTGCTGTTAAAAATGTCTAGTCGCTGGTATGGTATGGTCGGAACTAACATTCTGTGTAAATTTTGGGGGGAGCTGTTCTAGAGGTCTCCTGTTGTGCTAGGTTCTAGTGAGTTCCTGGGTGAGGCAGGGCATTCAGGGGTCTTGGGGATGCAGAACTTACCAGTGTGGGAGTATTTAAATATTTTAACTTGCAGAAGGGCTATACTGCTGAATAGGTGAGTATTAGCCCTGGAGGCTAGTAAGATCCATAAGAGAATAATGAGAAATTAGCCCTTAGAAATCTTTCTTTATATATCAGACTTGTAGCAACCTAAAAAACAATCAACATATAGGGAAAAGCAAAAATGGTTCCCATGATGATAGATACATACCATGGGAGTGACCGTGCGTGCTCAGCTTCTCATCGTATCCAGCTCTTTGTGACCCCATGGACTGTAGCCCACCAAGCTCCTTTGTTCATGGGACTTCCCAGCTAAGAATACTGGAGCGGGTAGCCATTTCTGAATCCAGGGATCAAACCTGTGTCTTCCGCATGAGCAGGTGGATTCTTCACCACTGAGCCACCAAGAAAGCCCCATAGGGAAAGTAAATACTTCAATATTTCTTTTCTTTTAGAAAATATGGAAAATATAACAAAATTCAGAAAAGAAAATAATAATCACTTGTATTCCATCACTTAGGATTAATAATATTTTGGGCATGTTTTGCTTTCAGTCTTTTTCTTTTTTTGTCTACTGAAAAAGCTGCACAAGTGAAATGCAGATAAATTCTTTGTAATATCACATTACAGATAAAGCTAAAGTACTCATTGACTGTACCCCACCCAAGTGCAGCCCCTCTCTGCCTCCCAGAGGTAATTACAGAGAGTTAATAAAATCCTGTTTAAAAAAGTATCTGGAAAGTTTTATGTCGTATATCTCTGACATTTGTGCCAGTGCCTATTATATTCAATAACTTCAGTATTTACTTTTGCATTTCCCCTTACTATCACTGGTCAGAC
Source organism: Muntiacus reevesi (assembly GCF_963930625.1). Classification (NCBI taxonomy): domain Eukaryota; kingdom Metazoa; phylum Chordata; class Mammalia; order Artiodactyla; family Cervidae; genus Muntiacus; species Muntiacus reevesi. The sequence goes on along the minus strand of NC_089253.1, from coordinate 76,905,459 downwards.
TGAGTTCAGTATGCCGTCTATTTATTAGAGAGTGCTTTTGAAATTGGCCTTGATCAAAGGGAAAGGAGGTTAAACATGATTTATCAGGGAGACGTCAGGCTGTCCCAGCAGTCTGTTGATCCAGCAGGGAACTGGGGAGCAGAAATGGTCCTTCAGAGTTGTCCTGCCTTAGACCAAATGATTGACCTCTTTGCAGTTGCCTCAGTCAGTCATTGGATACGGGCTGCCTCCAGAAGGACATGGCTGTGGACTAGTAGACTTTTGGCAGCTGAAACAAAGTCAGGAGGGACTGAGGGCATTGCTGACAGTTGGAGCAATTAAGTCTTATTATTAAAAAATAGTAAATAATTATGTTCTTAATTGTTTTTCAGAATTCATAATTGTGGGTTAGTGTTCCAGGGTTAGAACTTTTAAAAGATTGAATTAAAGTTTGTACTTGCTTTTTATGATGTTGGCTGTTGGGGAAGAATTTTGAAAAGAAAGAGTAACTGGTTTAGCTTTACTTATTGACTGGAGGAAGTGACAAAATTGAAGATAAAACAGGAGTAATTGAAAATGAAATATCATTTTGTTGTATTACAAAATCATTCATATAGTCTGTTTCTGGGGCAAAATGGAATGGGCATGCTTCTTTTTATCTCTCCCTTTAAGTACAGTTAAAGACCATGGACATTATGTATAAAACAAATATATGAAGACTCTGAAAGGCAGAAAGAATGTGGACCAGCTAGGGGCCATGAAACCCAAGGAACATCACTAATTCTGTGAAGTCTGTATTATTCTGAAGGAACAACCAGATAAGGACCATACAAAGAAAATTAAAGATCAATATGCCTCATGAATATAGATGCCAGTACCCTTAACAAAATACTAGTAAATAGAATTTGGCAATATATAAAGTGAATTATACACTGTGAGCAAGTGGGGTTTGTTTGAGGGATACAAGGCTGGTTCATTATTTGAAAAGAACTTGCCTCAAACTATTTGAAACTCATTTTTTTAGGAGGAATTTCTCCATTCAAATTTTTAAAGAAGAGTTCATTTTAAAGCAGGATGGAATTATATTTTTATGCTTGAATTGTCAAATCCTTCTTTAAAAAAATTAAGAAACTTATTTTGATCATTACTTATCCAGCTTTGGAAAACTGGTCCTACCAGTGATGCTCAATAAATTATAAGTGAACAGCAAAATTTCTTATTTTTTTAGTCTGTATATTGTTGATGCTTTAAAACAGTTTTCAGAGATTTACCTCCAATCTGTTTGTCATATTTATTTCTATTTTCATTGTGTAACAAATATATAATTAGTGCAACACAGATTATTTGAAGGTACTAGGAAACTTGTCTCTTTCTGTACCTGACCGATAAATAATTAGTAAATAATCCTGTAGTTAAAAGAGCTTCTCTTGTGGCTCAGCTGGTAAAGAATCTGCCTGCAATGAGGGAGACCTGGGTTCTATCCCTGGGTTGGGAAGATCCCCTGGAAAGGGAAAGGCTACCCACTCCAGTATTCTGGCCTGGAGAAATCCATGGGGTCACAGAGTCGGACACGACTGAGCAACTTTCACTTATAGTTACAAAGATTAATATATCTATAGATTCATCATTTATAAATTTTGTTAGTGTGTCAACAGTGTCTTAAGTTAATTTCTTGCAATCAATTCTGTGAATTTTACTTTCTCTTCAAATTTATTCAGCTCTTAAGGATTTCACTCACATGGAAGATGTGTTACTCATTTCATTGGAAGATGCAGAATCGTTTACGGAAGTGCTGTCCATCTCAAGAGTCAAACCTTTCAGAGGCTCAATTGTCTCTGTACCATATAGTGGAGGAATAACAGTTTAACCGGGATAGTACTGGTTTATGCCGCTTGTCTTACTGTTTTTGTTATTGTTGTTAGCCCTGTTTTATTATTTTTATAATTGACATGCCAGTAGTAGTTAACAGTAGCAGCAGTAGTAATGAATTTAGGTCATTAGATTGGGATTGCCTCTCCTTCCTGACCTGTCACCTATAACAAAAAAGAAAATGCAAGCACTGTAGGAAATAAGAAGTAAAAAGATAAAAGCTTTTTTTTCTTCCTCAGATAACCAGTCTTTCTGTTCAAAGTAAATCATTACTAAGAGTTTAGTTTCTTATTTATCCTTTTTTTCTCATTTGTATACTGTTCATGTTGTATAATTTTCTTTCTGTTGTGAGTTACCTTGACAAAGACCGTTCTCAGTGAACATTCAGGTGGTTTAGAGCTAGTTCCAAACAGGGCTAAATTTCCACACAGAAGCACACTTTTTTTTTTCCCGGCAGTGGACAAAAATTTTGAACATATTCAAAGAAATGTCCTTGTTGATATCTTTGAGTAAAACAGATGGTGAATTTATGAGGGTTTACTAAATTGAAAATATAAACACTTGGGATATGAGTATTTATCATGGGGTTTCTGTGGTTGGTTAGTACTGGGCCCTCTGTAGGCCCTTTCAGTTTTGAAATACTTGCTGTTCAGTTCTAAGACATTTTCTCGTATTACTTCTTTGGTAATTTCCTTTTTTCTGTTTCTTTTGCTCTCTCTTTCTTAAAGTTTTATTTGGATATACCCTTAATGAACCAGTTAGCTGATTTCTCATTATTTCTTTTCTAGTGAGGTTGTATTGGCTTTTGCTGTAATACTTCAATTGGATGTTTTATTTCTTCAACCACCCTTTTAGTATCCAGTAGCACCTCCTTTGATCTTTTTTTTTCATGTTCCTTTTTAGTGAGCCTATGCCTCTGGACTGTAAACTTAAACAGTTTCTGAGTTTTTTCCTCCCTGTTTAGGTAAGACAGGATGCTCCAGCTGACTGGTATTAGGTGTTCTCTTTTCTACCCGTCAGGAGGTCAGTTAGGCTCTGCTCCTACTACAGCAGATTCAGGTCTGGTTAATTAGTTTCACCTTAAGGGCAGGCCTTGTTAAGAACTGAGTGCTGCGGCAAGTTTCAAAATGGTTTCCTTGCCTCTCTTCCTGCTGGAAAATCTAGATTTTTCTCCTTTATTTACTGTTATCGTGTGATGGAGCTCCTGGAGGTGAGACTAAAAAATTGTGTAATTCTCCCTGACTGGGTCCCCTGCAGAGTTGAACTCTCAGAGTTGTCCAGACTCTAGCAATCATTCCCAGTTGAGTTTGTCTTATTCCCAGCAGCATCAGTTCTGGTTTCTGCAGCTCTTTCTGCTCTGGCATCTCTGCTCTGGCAAGCTGCAATATGTTCCCTTTTTTTTAATTTTTTTTATTTTTTTTTTTTGTTCCCTTTTTGTATATCTAGTTTCATGGTCGCAATGTTTTCTTATCTCTAAAATATATATTTGTATGTATATATGTGTATACATCCTTCTTGCCTTGTTTCTGTCCCCTCTATTTAATTCTTTTTCTGTTTGGGACTATTATTCACATTGATTGCTATCATGAAATGTCAAAAATTATTTTTAACTGTTGGCTTATGATTTTAATTGAATTTTGCAGTCCTTAGACACCACACCCCTCCATCTCTCATTTATTTAGTTACTTAATCTATTATTTTAGAGTTTTCTCTGTAGAGGCCTTACATATCTTTTACTAAGTTTACTCTGAGATAGTTGGTGTTTTTAATTTGCTTTTGGAAATGGCATTATTTATTTATTTTTATTTTTTTGAAAATGATATTATTTAAAAAGATATTTTATAATTCTTGCAATTATATAGGAATATAATTTATGTATGTTGACTTTTAAATTCTGTTAATTTTTCTGTTTTCTTTTGTGATTTCTTTCTATGCATCCATGTTGTCTGCTAATAAAAATAATTTTCACTCTCCTTCAGTTCAGTTCAGTCGTTCAGTAGTGTCCAACTCTTTGCGACCCCATGAACTGCAGCATGCCAGGCCTTCCTGTCCATTGCCAACTCCTGGAGTTTACCCAAACTCATGTCCATTGAGACAGTGATGCCATCCAACCATCTCATCCTCTGTCATCCCCTTCTCCTCCTGCCCTCAATCTTTCCCAGAATCAGGGTCTTTTCAAATGAGTCAGCATTTTGCATCAGGTGACCAAAGTATTGGAGTTCAGCTTTGCTCTCCTTAGTAATCTCTATATATCTTTTATTTCTTCTTAACTAATTTCACTTGTGAGGAAAACAATGGAGTAGAAATGCCAGACTTTCATCTTATAAATGTTTCTTATTTATCCTTAATAGTTGATTTTACTCTATTGAAAAGTGAAAGTGAAGTCGCTCAGTCGTGTCTGACTCTTTGCAACCCCATAGATTGTAGCCTACTGAACTCTTCCATCCATGGGATTTTCCAGGCAAGAATACTGGAGTGGGTTGCCACTTCCTCCTCCAGGGGATCTTTTCTGACCCAGGAATCTAACCTGCATTTCCTGTGTGTTAGGTGAATTCTTTACATGATGAGCCACTGGGGAAGCCTAAGTGTTGAGAGTGTTGATGAAATAAGATTGAAAAATAAAATAACTGTTGAAATTGGTGATGGCTACATTGAGAGCAGGGGATTACTTTATTTTGTATGTGTTTAAAGTTTTATATTATGGTTTACATTTTATGTTTTTAAAATTTTATTTTTTCACTGCATAGTTTAGAACAGATCAGAATCTACTAAAGTTAATTCTGTTGACAGGTAGTCTTTGAAGTTTTATTTAGAGTTACCATAAAGTCACATTTCCATATTTTAGCTGGAAATATCTTTAAAATTTCAGCTGTTGTGGTAAGATAAATTCAGGAGTAAGGAGTCTCCTAGACTTGATAAACTTCACTACTTCTCTAAAATGTTAGCAGCAAACCATAACCTCAGGTCAGGTAAAATCTAAGACAGAATTCAGTGGTGAGTATGTCAGTGATACTATTTCTGCTCTAAAGTGAACAGAAGCATAATTATGGTAGATTTTAATAATTGAATTTATAAGTAAATTGCCCATTTAGTTGGTTTAAGTTTTATTTGTTTTTAAGATTTTCCTTGGTGATGGTGTTTAATGAGTGGGTTTAGAAATTCTATTGCATAAGACAGCAAAAGAGACACAGATGTAAAGAACAGACTTTTGGACTCTGTGGGAGAAGGCGAGGGTGGGATGTTCTGAGAGAATAGCAATGAAACAAGTATACTATCAAGGGTGAAACAGATCACCAGCCCAGGTTGGATTCATGAGGCAAGTGCTCCGGGCTGGTGCACTGGGAAGACCCAGAGGGATGGGATGGGGAGGGAGGCGGGAGGGGGGATCGGGATGGGGGATCGGGATGGGGAACACATGTAAATCCTTGGCTGATTCATGTCAATGTATGGCAAAAACCACTACAATATTGTAGAGTAATTAGCCTCCAACTAATAAAAATAAATGAAAAAAAAAAACGAGCAAAAATAAAAATACAATATATAAAAAAAAACAGATTTTTGGACTCTAGGAGAAGGCAAGGGTGGGATGATTTGAGATAATAGTACTGAAACATGTACATTACCATATGTAAAATAAATGACCAGTGCAAGTTCAATGCATGAAGCGGGGCACTCAAAGTCGGTGCTCTGGGAGAACCCAGAGGGATGGGCTGGGGAGGGGGGTGGGAGGGGGGTTCAGGATGGGGGGACACATGTTCACCTGTGGCTGATTCAGGTTGCTGTATGGCAAAAACCACTACAATATTATAAAGTAATTAGTCTCCAATTAAAACAAATTAATTCATTAAAAAAAGAAATTCTATTGCATCAAATAAAATTTATGGAAATACATGAAAAAAATTAGGGCACTTACTTAGGTTAGATAATGTGAGTTGTTTTGTATATCATGACTAATGAATTTATCTTATGGGAAATAAATTACTAGGAACCTACTATGTGTAGGATACTGCATGGTAAGTTTTAAATGTGTATGAAATGTGGTATAGCCATTGAGAAAAATTAGGTAGCTTTCTATGTACAGGTATGGAAGGCTGTTCAGATATGTTGTTACTTGAAAAAATGACTTATAGAGCACTGTGATCTCATTTGTGTAAAGAAAGAAAAGTTAGGGGAGATGGGATACCACATGAATATAGGGTGTGTGTATCTATGTGCATGTGTCTGTATGTGTGTGTGTACAAAGAAATTTTCTGAAAAGAAATTCAACTGAGTTATTGGTGTTAATCATTGGATGTAACAAGGGGACAATGAATCTATGAGAGAGTTTCAGTTTCTACTTTACCTTTCAGTTCTTTTTGAGACTTTCTGGCGTAGTGGTTTTTTAATTAAAAATTAAAAAATATATTGTAGAATTGTATCATACAAAGTTATTTTTTATTTTTAATAACATATTTCTAAGATTCTCCAGGCTGTATCTTTATAATAATAGAAGTATATCCTGAGAATAAATTAAAACTTTTTTAAATCAGAAAAAGATAATCCTTTAGAGAAAATGGGCAAAGGGAGTTTTTCAAAGAAAACTCAGATGTCAATAAGCATATGTAAAATTATTTATTTGCACCTGTAATTAAGAATATGCTAATTAAAAGAATGATGAGATATTATTTCATACACATCTTATTGAAACATGCTTAAAAGTCTAACAGTGCCAAGTGCAGTTCAGGATGTTGTGGAAAACAGGTGATTTCATACCCTGGGGTGAAGGTAGAAATTGGTATAGTACTTAGGAAAGAAACTAGGTTGTGTCTGATAAGGTTGAAAATGCTTAAGTCTGGCATTTCTGCTTCCAAGTGTATACCCTAGAGAAACTCTTCTACATTTGTACAAATATATTTATTGCAATGTTGAAATGATGCAAATTTGGGAATAACCTATGTTTTCATGATTGGGAGGGTTACATGAGGCAATTCTGCTATGATCATAGAATGGAATACTATAGCAATTAAAAATTAAACAGCCATTATTGATTAAAAAGTAATCACGTTGCAAAGGGATAGATACAGTCACACTATTCACGGAAATTTTCAAAACACAGCTTTTCTATTGTTTTTGGACACATACATGTGTAATAAAGCATGTGATGGGAGGAATATATACTAACTTCAGGTTATTCATTTTTCTTAGAGGAAGAACTGATAATTCTCTAGAAATAGGAAGGCTACAACTTCTATTTTCTTAAAAGCAAATAGGTTAGGAGTAAATGTGACATTGTTGACATTTATGTTATCTAAATGGTAGGTTGAACCATGGTTGTTAAATAATTCTGTGTACTTTTCTGATTTTTTGAACTATAGCAGTAATTTTAAATATAAAGTACTTTTAAGTTTACTATTCAGTTATTCAGTTTTTGAGGGTTCTTTGAAACTTGATTTATTGGAAGTCATATAATGTTGGATGTATTCCTTTTTCAGAATAGAAAGTATAATAAATATTTGAGTAATTGTTTGCATAATGTATTTCCTAGTTTTACATAAAGTATTCTTTATCTAAAAAAATTTTTTTTCCTTTTCAGACAGCATGTTTTCGTGAAGAAAGGGATGTGTTAGTGAATGGAGACAATAAATGGATTACAACTTTGCATTATGCTTTCCAGGATGACAATAACTTAGTAAGAATCATTTTTATATGTTTTATTAAGAATCATTTTTATATGTTTCTATATATTACCTATTTATTGGCAAAATTTAGCATTATTTTCTCTTAAGCATTGTTTAAATGTAAATGTTATTTAGAAAACCACTGTATTTCAGAGCATATAAGTTTGATATGTGATTTGTTTCCCTGGGTAATTCAATACCTTTCAATTGGAATTTTTAATGTTTTTTAGTAAGTAAGTCAAATCCAAACAGATTTAAATTCTGTAAAAGGTGGTCAGAATTTTTTCCCCATGATTCTGTCAATGTATTTTATTTGTATTGTAAATGTAATAGTATTCTATTACTATTTAGAATTTTGCATATTTTTCAAAGTTGTCATGTGCTTCTTTAAGTAGAGCCATATTTAAAATGTAGGCTTTGTTTAATTTTATATTAACATCATGGACCACTAGACAAAAGAAGTTGGGGGAGAGCTTGGAGGAAAATCAAACTATTAAAAACACTGCCAAATGAAGATTGAAGAGATGGAACAAGTGAATAGGAAAATAAGGCAGAATCTACCACAGTTGAACATAAGATTCCTGGGCTATTACTCAGGAATCTTCATTTTCTGACCCCAATTTTTATTTCAAGATTTATTTTTTAGCATGCATATGCTTAGTGGCTGCTTTGTGCCAGCCACTACACTATGTACTGGGATATAAAAATTAATAAGACATTTTTCATTTGATAAGCGTTTATTGGACATGTTGTGTGTGCTTGGCACTGTTCTTTAGATTCTAGCAATTTGGTAGTAAATAAGACAGACAAAGATCTTATTCTTAAATACTTGTGAGGGAAGCCAGATAAGCAATTCATAGTCATTTTATTTTCACATTGTTTCCTATAAAGAAAAATATAACATGTATTCAAAGATATAAAGTCAATAAGGACTCTTCTAAGACAAGTGTAAGTTGGCTAAACCAAGAAAGGAGAAGAGACAGAGACGGGTTGGTGAACACGGAGATCTGAAGCCACCTGTTATGTTCCTATTGATGGAGAATAGAGAAAGAGGCTTTGGCGATGAGGGAAGAGAGATACATGAGTCACACTGTCTAGCACTTTATACATTATGGTATGTAAATTAGACTTTAACAGTCATGAGTTTCAAAAGCAAAATTTTTTTAAATCATAGATCTCATGTGTGTCATTTATTTTATTTTATTTTTTATTTTTTTCCATTTATTTTTATTAGTTGGAGGCTAATTACTTTACAATATTGTAGTGGTTTGTGTCATACATTGACATGAATCAGCCATGGATTTACGTGTATTCCCCATCCTGATCCCCCCTCTCACCTCCCTCTCCACCCGATTCCTCTGGGTCTTCCCAGTGCACCAGCCCCGAGCACTTGTCTCATGCATCCAGCCTGGGCTGGTGATCTGTTTCACCCTAGATAATATACATGTTTCGATGCATTTTTAAAATGACATTACATCTGAAAGCCAGCTTAGTTGGTAAAGAATCCACCTGCAATGCAGGAGACCTGGGTTCGATTCCTGGGTTGGGAAGATCCCCTGGAGAAGGGAACAGCTACCCCCTCCTGTATTCTGACCTGGAGGATTCCATAGACTGTATAGTCCATGGGGTCACAAAGAGTCGAACATGACAGAGTGACTTTGACTTTGACTTTCATATCTGAAAGCCTAGACAGTGAAAGCATATAGAAATGCAACTGCACAGATTGATATCTTAGCTTTCCTCCTCCTACTTTCTGTCATGCTTTTTCAGGGTTCTTTCTCAGAGCAAAACTGCTGTCTTAGGACTGTAGAAGGGTTTGTGGCAGGAAAGGATGGGGTTGTCAGAGGAATGAGAGAAAGGCTAATAGGATTATGATAAGGAGGGGAGAGATATATAAAATGAGGCTTCCTGAGTGTAGGCCATTCAGAAGAGTTCAAATTTTATTCTAATTTCAAGGAGGATTTTAAGGACAGTGTGATAATCAGTTTTGTATTTTACAGAGAGCATCTTAGCAGCAGTGTAAAGGATGGATTTCAGAGGGCTAGACTAGTTAGGAGACAATATTCGGGTGACAGGTAATGAGGATTTGAATAAAGCTGATAGAGTGAGGGGATGGATTCAGGTACTATTTAGGAAGTAAAATAATTAGAAATTGTGTTAGAGTGAGTATCAGTGGTGGAGAGAGGAATCAAAATGATTCCCAGTTTTCTGGTGTCTGACTTAATGGGGTTCAATACTTGATAGTTTATTCTGGAGTTGGAGAATATAGCAAGGAAGAGAAAATTTAGAGTAGATGGGAAAATGATTAGTTTAATTTGGTGTATGTTGGGTTTGAATTATAGTGTGATCTATTTAATGGGTTATAGATATTAGTCTGGTGTTTCTAAGGGTAAATAGCACCATTTATTTTGGAGTTGTTATCTTATAGGCCAGATTTTGGTGAACTCTGAACTATGGTTTAAATCTGGACCACCACCTATTTTCACACAGCCTGCAAGCTAAGAATTATTTTTACATTTTTAAATAGTTGAAGTCAAAAGAAGAATATTTCGTGACTTGTGAATCTTTTAAAGTTCAGATTTCACTGTGTAGTTTTACTGACATAGCCATGCTGTTGATTTGCACACTACCTATGGCTGCTTTTGTGCCTCAGTGGCAAAGTTGACTAGTTGTGATGGAGACCGGCCCTGTGACAGAGGGTAACACTGTATGTGTTACTCATTGCTTTGCACTGCTATGCTCAAAGACTATAAATTGCAGTGACATTTCAAGTGCTGTATATATATGTGTGTGTATATATATATATATTGCTATACCATGGCATTTTGTATTTAAATTAATAGCACATATGCCTCATGTCAAAATAAGAAAGGTAGATTTTTCAAATATCATGCTCTTAAGGCACAGTAGATTGTGTATTATTTTATTAATGAATTAAATTACAGCATGGTGTTTATTACCCCACTGTGCTTCATTTGTGCTAATAGAATACAGTAAACGTCTACACTGCTAAACTGAACACTCATCACAACATTCCTAATTCACAGGAAAACAGCAGTCAGAAAAGTTAGAAAAGGTAACCCAATATCCTACCATAGCAGAACCTCTTCACAAAATAAAAAATGAAAGTGAGGCTGCAACTATAGTACCTGAGTGTCTCATTTATTAACCAAGCAAGGAAAGCCATTGACCAATATTGAGTTAATTAAATCATATATGACTGCAGCAGCCAAAGAAATGTGTCCACAGAAAATAAACTTGTGTAAGACTTAAGGAGAACAGTTACTCAAAGAATTGAGGACACTGGAAGGAGCATCAGTGTTGGATTATAAAACCAGGGAGATAATCATTTCCTATCACATTGAGAGGTTTTCTTTGACTCTTGAGTTGAAAGATGTTGCTGATTCTGCTCAGTTCTTGTTATTTGAGGAATCAGTGTTTGAGTTTGAAGTATCTGAGGAATTAGCCTCTCTGAATAGTTGTTGTGGAATCATTATTGTCATATTATTAGGTTGGTGCAAACGTAATTGCAGTTTTGGACCATGAATTTTAAATCATTATAACTAGGCTCAAATATATCTTTATTAATCAAAATAGGAACCATTATAATCAACATATTTTTGCCAATGAGAAATAAATTTACTCCTGTAGTGTAAAAATCCACACTTTGGGACTTGATGAACTCTTGGAAAGTATCTTCTGCATCCTGCTGGTTGTGAAAGTATTTTCCCTGCAGTAAGTTGTCTAGATACTTGAAGAAGTGGTAGTCGGTTGGCGAGAGGGCAGGTGAATATGGCATTATGAGGCAAAACTTCATAGCCTAATTCCTTCAACTTTGGAAGCATTGGTTGTACAACTGGGCATTATCATGGAGAATTGGGTTCTTTCTGTTGACCAGTGCTAGCCACAGGCATTGCACTTTTCTATGCATCTCATCGATTTGCTGAGCCTACTTCTCAGATGTAACAATTTTGCTGGGATTTGGAAAGGTGTAGTAGATCAGACTCGCAACAGACCACAAACAGTAATCATGACCTTTTATTTCGTGCAAGTTTGGCTTTGGGAAGTGCTTTAGAGGAGCTTCTCGGTCCAGCCATTGAGCTGGTCGTCACCAGTTGTCGTATAAAATCCACTTTTGGTCATACATCGCAATTCAATTGAGAAATGGTTCACTGTTGTTGCGTAAAACAAAAGATGATAATACTTCAAAGCAATGATTTTTTTGATTTTCTGGTCAGCTCATAAGGCACCCACATATTGAGCCTTTTCACCTTTCCAGTTTGCTTCAAATGCCAAATGACTGTAGAATGGCATTGAACATGGAATGCCAATATTGAATTCTTGGACAACTTCTCGTGTGGTTGTACGAGGATCAGCTTCTGTAATGGCTCTCAGTTGGTTGTTGTAAACTTTCAATGTATGGCCACTGTGCTCTTCATCTTCAAGGGTTTTGTCTCCTTTGCAAAACTTCTTGAACCACCACTGTACATTCTTTAGCAGTGCCTGGACCAAATGCGTTGTTGATGTTGTGAGTTGTCTCTGCTGCTTTATGAGCCATTTTGAACTCAAGAAAATTGCTTGAATTTACTTTTTGTCTAACATCATTTTCCTAGTCTAAAATAAATATAAAATAAACAGCAAGTAATAAGTCAGTAGCAAAAAAACAACAGCCATAATAAATATAAAGTAAACAGCAAGTAATAAGTCAGTAGCAAAAAAACAACCATAAAGCGAGAAATGTGCATTAAAATGATACATAACATAACCACATTTATTTAAGAATACATTCCAGTATCAAAGTCAAACTTCAACAATGCAAAAACTGCAGTTATTTTGCACCAACCTAGTATTTTCAAAGAAGTTGAGAAAATATTGTTTTGATACAACCTGAATTGGAATCTGCTAAAATGTGTTACAATTGAGTGTGGTAAAAGAGGAAAAGGCTTATTTGGACAGATTTACAAGTTATTTGAAAATATTAGGTGCTTAAAGCCTGTGGATGTTCATTTTCGTGTTAATCAGCAGGCAGCTTGCTGCAAATATTTGAATTTGTCATGTATTGAACCAGTAGTATCGAAGTTGTGCTTTATTCATTTTTTTGGAAACAACTATTGTCATTTCCATGGATTTTTTTTTTTTTTTTTTTTTTGTCAAATCAAAAGCCAAACATTCTTGCTACGCCATACACCTATTCACTGATTTTGCAGTGGTAACATTTAATTACACTATTTTGAACAAAGGACTTGCTGAATATTTCTGAGCCTAAAACCCCACCTTCAACCATTATTGTATTCAACCATCATAAAGTATTGAATAGGCTTGGAAATTAGCTTTTCCTGTAGACTTGATATGTTTTCAAAATAAACAACACTTATATGAAAAACTATGCTGTGGTGAAGTCATTTTGACAGCTAGTGTTTGAATTACAAGAAATGTCAAGCTGCTGTATCTACTTCCCATATTGTTAAAAGTGAAAAGGAGAGAGAGCTCCATTTCCATATAGATTTGCAGCAGATAGATCTTTTGAGGTCAAACTACAGTTCTAACATCCGTTCTTGGCACCTGATGCAAGTGCGAAGGAAATGTTCATAGTTCAAAATTCCTTTAACTGGGCAGTGAAGAACTTCCATCTAACTTTCACTTAGACGTGGTTAATCTGCAGTAATGACATGCTTAAACCCAAGTATCAGGAGAAAAATTTTATAGCATTCTATAAATGCCTTACAGCTGAGGAATATGCTCAATCAAAATTATATACTTGTGAACTGACACCAGTACCTTTTCTTGTGAATAGATAGTTTCACAGATGGGATGTGTAGAATCTCACTGCAGATCATCATTTACAGATTTACATTTGCAGTAGATTTTTGATGACTTGAGGCTTCCCTATTAGTTTCGCTGGTGAAGAATCTACCTGCAATTCAGGAGACCCCGGTTCAATTCCTGGGTCAGGAAAATCCCCTGGAGAAGGGAACAGCTACCCACTCCTGTATTCTGGCCTGGAGGATTCCATGGACTGTATAGTCCACAGGTTCACAAAGAGCTGAACATGACTGAGTGACTTTCAATTCAACTTTCTTTTGCTGATAGGGATCACTAACTTTGAGCCCCAGTTAAGCAAGCTTTTATATTCCCCTCTCCTTACAAAAGCATTACATTTTCTCATTAGTAGTCTCTATTACCAAAACTGTACTAATTATCATTATATTTTGAATTTTGCTAATGAAATATGTGGAAATTTTTTCTGTTATTGTATATGTACCTATACGTTATTTTGATTTTGCCTCTTGCCTGCCAAGCCTAAACCCTATTTACTGTATAGTCCTTTACAGGAAAACTTGGCCAACATCTTTTGCAGGTAACAGTGAGTACAAGGAGCGACTGAGAATCAATAAGTAGTGCTTGTGAAATGAGAAAACAGGTGTGCCTAGAGAAGACAGAGATAGGACACACTTGAAGTAGAAAATTTGTGGACATGATCTGAGCAAGAAAGAGAATCAAAATACTGCGCCATGAAAGCTAAAGCAAGGAGAGTTGGTAGAGGAAACCATTAGCAGTGTTTAGTATTGTTGTTGTTATTGTTCATTCATGTCCGACTCTGCGACCCTGTGGACTGCAGCACACCAGGCTTCCCTGTCCTTCACCGTCTCCTGGAGCTTGCTCAAACTCACGTCCATTGAGTCGGTGATGCCATCCGACCATTATCCTCTGTTGTCCCCTTCTACTCCTTCCTTCAATCTTTCCCAGCATCGGGGTCTTTTCTAATGAGTTGGCCCTTTCCATCAGGTGGCCAGAATATCAGAGCTTCAGCTTCAGGGTCAGTCCTTCCAATGAATATTCAGGACTGATTTCCTTTAGGATTGACTGATTTGATCTTGCAGTCCAAGGTGCTAAATAAAAAAGAGATGACTGGAAATACTGTGCCCACCCAAATTCTGTGTTTCAGCCTCAGTGGAATACCCTCCATTCTTGAACATACTCTGTACTCTTCTATACTTTTCTTCATTTTTATTTTCCATAATACCTTTCATACTATGTCACTTCTCTTCCTCTTTCTGCCACTAGTCCTGTTGAAGTCTAGCCAGTACTTTAAAACTGCTCAAATTCTCTGTCTTAAAGAGAATTCACAATTTGAATTAATCTTTCCTATTTCATTTTACCTCACATTTTTAGTACTGCTATTATATAATTAACCTCTGTGTGTGTGTGTGTGTGTGTGTGTGTGTGTGTGTGTGTCTTTGATTTTTTTTGGTACAACTTAAAAAATTTTTGAATAAATGACATGAACCTTGCTATCTTTAGCTAAAATATAATCAGAGATTAGTGAAACTTAATAGTTGGGGGTTTTGTCTGATTATCAGGAAAGATCAAGATGTTCAAGCAGGGTCATTACTTGTTCTTATATTCCATACATGCTTCCAGAGTATAGTAGTGTTTTTCAAACTTCCAATTGTGACCCGTTAGTGAGTTATAAAATCAGTTTAGTAGCTTACAACCAGCACTTAAAAAATTAAATAGAATATCAAATAACAGAGTTCAAGTAATAAGAATAAATATTATTTCATAACATTTATTTCTTTTCTAATCATTACTGAATATTCATATAAACCATATTTTTTATTGTGGGTTATAGTCAGGATTGCCTAAAAGTCATGACACAGAGCTTTGCACATTTTAGTTGCTCAGTTGTTAAATTGATTGAAATATTTGACTTGAATTTACCATACTTACATGAAATTTTAGGGATGAATGTATCATTTCAAAGGTAATCTGCATAGATCAGTAAATTTAAGAGTAAGTCAAACATGTGCCAAGTATTTGCTTAGCAAAATTATAACAGTTTATCATAGCTTTGCAAAAATTTTAAGGACTATAGACCACTATGACAATGTATTCTACTGTGGATAGATATAACACTGTATATTTATGGTTTGCTTAAAATCTACATTTACTATAAATACAGAAATATATAGAATGGAAATAAAGTGTCCAAATACCAAATTTTATATAGCAAAATTTTGCCTAATTTTCAATTTAAAAAGCCTGATTTATAGTTCAGAGTTTCTCTCTCCTTTGAGTTATTGAGTCTTATCTGTGCTTTTTGTGTTTGACACCAGGATTAATACTTCTTTTTCAGAGACATTTTTAAGAAATTGTGTGTCTATGCCAGTCATTACTTATATTAAAGTTTCACAATAACTGAGGCGGATTGAAATGCTGTAGAACTCAGATCTCCTGTAAACTGTCAACTTTTCCTTATGGAAACCTTCATGGTACGAGTCAGAAGTCCTAAATTATCTTAGTTATCATCAAAGATTTTCTTTTGAATATTTATAAAATATAAGAAAGTAAAATTGTTTAAAAATATTGACAAGCCTAACTGTAGATACCCAAAAGGAAATTTTATTATACATAGTTATTTTCCAGAATAACTTTTAACCCTAGTAGCCCTAAACCAGTCAAACAAGTAATAAAATTTTCAGAGCTATACAGTTAAAGAAAGCTGTGATAAATATTCAGTAACTTGACTTTCGTTTGTAATAAGTTCAGATTCACTATATTTGGTTTATGAAACAATAATTATAGCATATGTGCATTTTATTTACTAGGAAGAAGTTGAATAATTTAATGAATGATATTAAGATGTGATTAGAACATTTTTTTCCTTAAAAACTCACTAAAGACAAGCCTCCTTGGTTGCATGTATATGGACACATAAACTTAATCACTTAAACGTCATTTAGAATATTACAAAGCAACAAAATTTCTTCTTCATATTTTTTTATCCACTCTTTCCTATTTAGTTATTTTTTTTTGTTTGAGAAAAAAACAGGAAGATATTTAAAGCAAAAATTTTACTTTTTGAATTAGCATTTGTAAACTGATTAGCAGGTGAAAGATATTTGTTGAATTGTATGTAGTCATATGAACTTCAAATTCTTACAGGAATCCAGTTTGTGCTGAAGATAGGAATAGTTAGAAAGGTATTTTTGTAAAGAGTGAAAAAAACAAAAAGCTAGAAGGGAGAAATAAAAGTGGGGCTCTAAGGACTGACTATTAGTCTCTTCATGTTACAACAAGATGACTAGAGGAATTTGGTGTTCTCCCTGAGACGACTTCTAAAGCATATCTGTTCTGTGAAATGTTTTTTTCCTTTATCTGTTCTGTGAAATGCTTTTTCCTTTGCACTGTTTATTTGTTGTATGTTTTCACATGGCTTATTGTATGCCTTCATAGCATTCTTTTATTGTATGTTCTCACATACTTTAGCATTCTTTCCTTGGAATGTTGTTCCTTAAAAAGCAAAACTTTTAATTAAGGATTTTTTAGAAATTCAGAATTGGAAATTTCCTGATATGTATATTCACATCTAGAGACCTGTTTATTTTGGAGGGATACAAGATTTCTGAAGACTCGGCCTGTATCCTTAATTTCTTTTTTTGTTATCCTAGCGCTTAGTACATGCTCTTTATGTCATGGATATTGGCAGCTTTTTTACTGAACGCTGAGTCTCTTTAATTTGAGTAAGATGGAAACTGATCAGAGGATCAAGAACCCACTAGTTCTGACTTTCCCACTCTTTAATGTATGTTTGGGGAAATAATTTATCTTCATTCTCTTTTATTACATAGCCATAAAATAGGAATAAACAGTCATATCCCTATCTCCAGTATAGGGCATTATATAAATTATAATTACTGTACTTTCATTCTATAACTCCGACTTCTGGAGAAAATGAAAGCCATTGGCTACTCCAGCATGAACTTTAACTTTCTATGCTCTGACCTCAGCATTTCCTTTCATTTCTCCCCTGCATAGAAATTTATCCATATTTGGATCTCTTCCTATCAATGTGGATGAGGTATATCTTTATATTTAGGATTATTCTTATTGTCCTTTGCCTTTGACTCCATCACCTTTGGCCTTTAGCAGAACTTGACTCCATTGGTCAACTTCAGTTTGACTAGATTTTTTTTCCCCTTCTATACAGTGAGCTCTGTACAGTGATCTCTATACATTAAAAAGTTAACAGTTTCACCCTCTTAAGGTAACTGATGTTAACTTTTTTGTGTTCTTTCATTTTTTATGCTTTGTAGAATTGTATGTGTGTGTATGATATTTTCTCCCTTTTTATAAAAATGGAATTACAAAGTATGTATTACACTGCAGCTTGTGTTGTCACTTAAAAATATCTCATGGGCATATATGTTTAATTTTCTCTTAGGCAACAGTATAATATTTCACAGAATGAATATATTCAGTGGATCCAATTACTGGTTTTGTTGTTGATTTCTATTCATATTTTCATATTTGCTCCAGTTATCAACAGTGCTGTGCAGTAAGCATTCTTGCCCATATGCCTTACACATTGGAGCTTTTATTTTAATTGACTATATTTGAAGGCAGGAGGAGAAGGGGACATGACATGGTTGAATGGCATCACTGACTCAATGGACATGAATTTGAGTAAACTCCATGAGTTGGTGATGGACAGGGAGGCCTGGTGTGCTGCAGTCCATGGGGTTGCAAAGAGTCGGACGCAACTGAGCAACTGAACTGAACGGATGTTCCTAAGGGTGGAAATGCTAGATCAAGGGGTATGCATCTTTTAAAGTTCAATAAATACTGTGAAATTACTTTCCCAAATAGTTGTAGTCACTCATCTTTCAAAAAATCAGTGTTTGTTTTTTAACTCACTTTCTTTAAAACAGTAGTGATCTTTTTGCTAGTTGCATTGATGAAAGATATCTCATTGTTGCTTTGGTTTTGATTATGTATGTATTGGCTAATTGTGTTTTCCTCTTAAGGGAGTTACCTGTTAATAGCCTCAGCCTAGTTTTGCTGGATTCCTTCCCCTCTTCTTGACAGTTCGTAGGACCACTCTATGTTAGATTATCATCTCCTCAACATGTCATCTGAATGTTGTCTCTCATTCTCTAATTTTCGTAAACTCGTTTAAAGACATTGTTGCCATATTGAATATTTTAAAGGTAGTCAACCTGTAAGAAGTAGATACGTGTCCTACTGGATATTAAATTTTACTGATTAGTCAGTGAGAGCAGTATGATACTGATGCAGAAATAGACAACTACAGCAGAATAGAGTGCCCAAGAGCAGACCCAAGTGTATTTAGCATCTTAAAATGTGATGAAGGGGCATTTCAATTAAATTGGAGGAAAGAATGTGGTATTTAACTACTTGTTTTAGATAATTGACTCTTTGCATATGAGAAAATACTCTTCACACACTGTACAAAAAAATCAATAAATTTCAGATGAATAAGTGAACCACATTAAAATTAGGTTCTTTTCCTTTCCTCTTCCTACAGCAGTACCCTCTGCCTATCTCTGTCAGAGATTTATATTACATTAAAAATGCCCATTTATTTGTATTTTTTCTTCATTAGATTGCAAATGCCACGAAGGCAAGAACTGTGTCTTGTTAATTGTATCTCCCCTGCATACATGTAATATTAGCACATAGTACATTTTATGTATGTGTGTGTGTGTGTGTATATATATATATATGGAATTAGTGAATGATTTCATTTGTCCCTCTCTTGTTCTGTATTCTATTTTCCACTCCCAAGAGAATTATCTACAGAATAAAATATATTATAGAAAGCTGTTCACTTTGGCTGTAAACTTGCAGTAGTGATATAATCAAGAGAGGCCTGGAGCCTGGATTAGGATAGTTGATAGTTGGTAGGGTTAGTAGATGGACTTCACAGATTTAGTAGGAAGTACTCAACAAAACCCTGATGATTTAGTTGAATGTTATAGTGAATAATAAAGGAGAAAGCATAAAAGAATGACAAAGACAGTCACTGGGATATGTTGTAGAGGAAAAGGGCTTTTTTTTCCCTACATGAGATTATTACTTGTCTGCTTTTTTGGATGCGTTTTGTCTGTCTAACACTAAAACCCTATTGCGAGTGTAGTTAATTTTCTTTTCTCTTGCAAATCTCCTTTTGTGTTTTCTGCTTCTTGTTTTTCCCAGTTGCTGGATTCTGTCTTAACTGCACCTACTCTACCTCTGAGGACAAGATAGGGGGAAAATGTGAATAGTCAATGACAGAACACTCTTAGCAAGCAGGATAGGGAAGCAAGGAATACTTAAGTACTTATGTTTTATTCTATCTCAAGGATGGTTGTATACTGTAGAAGAGATACATAATGCACACTAAAAGATTGGAAGGAAAGGAATTCGTGGAGTTGTGGGTTTGTTAAGTGAAGCACAAAGCATGTGAGGATGAAAGTAGGAATAGATGGTGACTCTTGGAGCCTAAGTTTTAAATGGTGATGGTGGGTGGAAAAAATGTTAGGATGATTGTTTTTTAGCTGTTTATTGATAGATGGTATACTCAGAATTTAGGATTCTGGTATGGCAAGAATAGAGTACACTTTCAAGAGAGGATATCTTTTGATGTAAAAGCCTTTGATCTATTTATACTTCGTGTGGTACCAAAAAAAAAAGTCCTGATTGGTATCTAGTAAATGTTTATTGGAGAATAAGTTATGTTTTATGACTTTCTATGTATAAATATTAGATTCTAGTTTTAATAGATATGTTTTTTTATTTGAAAAGTTTCTGTGTGTGCTACTATAATCAGTACTTCTTTTTAAAGTTACTTAGAGTTGTGGATTTCTTCTCCATATCCATCGCCAATTTTAGCAACATGTTTAGAACAAAATTTTACTACATTAAATTAGTCTGTTCTAACCTTCTTGACAGTCTGTTAAACATTAGACCTAGTAAATACAGCAAGTAAACCATAGACCATAATTTGAAATACACTGTTTTCCTGATTTTCAAGGATTAACAAAATGAAATGTTTCTTTTATTTATAATTTGAATGTATAATAATAAGAATGTGAATTTTCTCAAGACTTTTAAATCTTAATGTCAGCTTGGTAATAAACTTGAAATAGTAACTCCCTTCTATAATAAAATCACCTTAAGACATTATAACTGGCATTTAAATATATTCTGCACTAGCCTTCTTGTTAAAAGCTATACTCTGGAGAGAGTAACATTATTGTAGTTATATAGATAAGAAAGTAAAGTGCCAAAGGAATTAATTTTTCAAAATCCATTTATAACCCACAGTTAGAATTTGAATGCAGGTCTTTCTGAGTACAAAGCCTTCTTTCCACTATGTTTAGCTTTCACTCACTGTATAACATAAACTATGTAACAAAGCAATATACTCATGTATATGTAATACATATCTAGAAAATAACAAAGAAGTAGTCTAGAAATAGCAAAAAGTTATGACAGACATAGTCTATAATCTAACAACCCAGATTGCATTTTGTTGTATACTCCTTGTTTTTTCTTTTTTGGTATACTCACACTGTACAGGAACACTATTGTTTTTATTTACATTGTTGCACACTACTTCACTTCTGACGTTAGATGTGTGGATTTTCCATGTGTCAAGCAATTCTCCCACACCAGCTGGGTGTCCTCTCATTTAACTCAATTCTGGTACTGTCCACCTAGAGAAGGCATCAAATCTCACAGGTTAAGGGTTCAGTCCTTCAAGATGTCCCCACTATACACTCCCCAAACAAGGTCCATGTTGTTACTTGTGCTTCTGACCTCCAGGCTGTAGATGAGAGATTTCTACCACCCTCTCCTCAAATTCAGTTTCTTTGCTAAAGCAGCTCACAGAACTCAGGAACAGCCCAATGAAAGAGATGTGAAGGGTAGGCATGGAGCTTCATGCCCACTCTCAGGATATACCACTCTCCCAGCACCTCCGCTTGTTCATCAACCTAGGTGCTCTGTAAACCCCATTCTGAGTTTTTATGAAGGCCTCACAACTTAAGCCAATCAATAATTAGCCATTGATTTTTTTTTTAATTGAAGCATAGTTGATTTACAATGCTGTGTTAGTTGCTGGTGTATAGCAATGTGACTCAGGTATACACATACACACATATATATACACATTCTTTTTCATAATGTTTTACTGTAGAATATTGAATATAGTTCCCTGTGCTGTGGAGTAGGACCTTATTGTTTATTTTGTATACAATAGTTTGTATGTGCTATTCCCTAACTCCTAATTTATCCCTCTCCCACCTCCTTTCCCTTTTGGTAACCATACCTACGTTTGTTTTCTATGTAGGTGAGGGAGTCTGTTTCTGTTTTGAAAATAAGTTCATTTGTGTTACATTTTAGATTCCACAGATAAGTGATACCATATGGTGTTTGTCTTTCTATCTGACTGACTTCACTATTAATATGATAATCTCTACATCCATCTATGTTACTGCAAATATTATTATTTCATGCTTTTAAGGGCCGAGTAGTATTCCATTATGCATATATACCACATCTTCTTTATTCTTTTATCTGTCAGTGGACCTTCAGGTTACTTCCATGTCTTGGCTAAATAGCATAAATAGTACTGCTGTGAACATTGAGGGTGTATGTATCTTTTTGAAATACCATTTCCTCCAGATATGTGCCCAGGAGTGGGATTGCTGGATCATATAGATGTTGATGATTTACTCAATTTCCAGTTCCTTCCCCTGGAGGTCACAAGTGAGGGCTCTGGGGGTGAGGGTGTGAGACTGAAAGTTCGATACTCTACTTCTGGTTGGTTCCCCAGGCTACCAGCCCCCATCCTTAGGTTTCCTAGAGGTTTTCCAAAATCACCTTACAAACTCTGGTGTGGGTGAAAGGAACTTGTTATAAATAACAAAAGACACCTTTATATTGTCATCTGGGAAATTCCAATGGTTTTTTTTTTTTAACTTATTTATTTTAATTGGAGGCTAATTGCTTTACAATATTGTAGTGGTTTTTGCTGTACACTGACATGAATCAGCCATGGGTTTACTTGTGTTCCTCATCCTGAACCCTGCTCCCACTTCCCTCCCCATCCCATTCCTCTGGGTCATCCCAGTGCACCAGCCCTGAGCACCCTGTCTCATGCATCGAACCTGGACTGGCGGTCTGTTTCACATATGATAATATACATGTTTCAGTGTTATTTTCTCAGATCATCCCACCCTCGCCTTCTCCCACAGAATCCAAAAGACCGTTCTTTCCGTCTGTGTCTCTTTTGCTGTCTTGTATATAGGGTTATCGTTACCATCTTTCTAAATTCCAATGGTTTTAGGAAACTCTGCTCTATTCCAAATATATATATATTTCTTATTATAAATCACAATATTACATACCCATCAGAGTTTGTATCTAAAATTAGTCCTCCTCTGTTTATGTATACCTAAGAAAAGTCTTTACTGGTTCAAGATGAAATAAGGAAAATATAGAGATGATGAAGATGAATTTATTCAACATAAATGCCCGTCTTATATGAAATGTTGGTAAAACTGTGGTCTGTTGTAGGTTGATGATAATGATGTTATTTTTCACTTTTAAAGACAACATCAAAGCAGTGATAATCCCATGTTTTTCCCTGTTCCAGTTGTTAGAAGATTTATTTACTACTTTATGAAATTTTTAAGACTTATTGTGAGTGCTGCTGGTCATCTTACATAGCTTCTTGTTAACTAACAAAAAAAGTACTTGATCTGGTGCTGTTTGACCTTGCTGTACATTAAGTACATTGATTTTTCACTCATATTTATTGAGTACATTTTATATTTTCACTCCTAGTACCTGGTTATGGATTATTATGTTGGTGGGGATTTGCTTACTCTACTCAGCAAATTTGAAGATAGATTGCCTGAAGACATGGCTCGATTTTACTTGGCTGAGATGGTGATAGCAATTGATTCAGTTCATCAGCTGCATTATGTACACAGGTGAGTAAGAGGCAGTGAAGGAGTGGATTATATAAATGTCAGAAGAGATGTTTTTGTAAGAAAGTGATCATTTCGATGGCTATGGGATGATTTCTTTGTAAACTGTTTGACAGGTATAATGATTTATTTTAAAAATTTCCTACAAATGTGTTATTTTGTATATAGTTTAAGATGGAATGAAAAGAAAAAGGCCATTTACAAAATGACTTTTATATAGGCCTGTTTTTATTGCCTGTTTTCAGATGTTAAAAATCTCTATTTAAACATCTCATAATTTATGTGTAATAAAAAATGTTAAAACGTATTGGATGGTTTAAAAGGCAGCCTCACATTTTAAAAGGAAAAAAAGGAGGAAATCCTCCCAGAGTTATTGGTGAATTAATCATTCAGATGAGAAAATCTTTTGAGTTGTGCAAAATGTGGGAGAGCAGAGACACTAAGGAGAAGCAGGTAAAGGGATCCTGGCATGTTAGAAAGAACAACCATTTTCTAAGAGAGTGATTTGAAAACTTCAGGATATGTATCAGAGTCATATGGAGGGCTGTTAATACTCCAGAGTTTCTGATTTAGTAGGTTGGATGGGGCTGGAGAATTGGCATCTCTAGACCAGCAGCAGTATCAGTAGCCTCACCTGAGATGGTGTGTGTTAGTTAGTTTTAGTCGCTAAGTTGTGTCCGACTCTTGTAACCCCATAAGTCGGACACGATTAGTGACTAAACTAACTAACTTAACTAACACCTTCTCAGGTGAGGCTACTGATATTGCTGCTGATCTAGTGACCTCACTTTGGATAACGTATGCTAAGATAGCAATGCGTATTTCTTTTGAGTTGCAAGTGATAAGTGTAATCTCTGTGAAGAACAGGAATGGGGGAAGAAAAAAATTTTTTCATCTCAGTGATTATTTTGATGTTGGTATCTTATGTTGTGGATATCTTATGATGATTGATTTGATTAGTAATGAAGTTTGAGGACACCATTAAAATAATATTTTGATTAAAAATTTTTGTATTTTTCAGATCTCAATTTTACTTTTCCTATTTGCATGCTTTTCTCTGTTGATATCTGATAATCACAAATTTTATTGAAAACTAAAATATGAGCACACTTTAAAAATTGTAAAGCACAATGCAGTTTTTAAGATGGTACTATGGTCTCGAGAGTGAATTATAATATAAGAACCCAAAGTGCTTTTTTGTTGCTTAAGCAGTAATCCAAGATTTTAGCTGAGGACTGTCATTTAAAAATACCTTAAGACATCATTTCATCGAACATTTAAAGAATGCTAGTCTTTGACTTGTGGAGTTTAGAGAAACTTGACTTGGCTCACATAAATTCTCAAAAAGGAATGATCATTTCTGAAAAAAATGCATCCAGATATAGAGATAGTAAATATAAGGTATTTCTGTTACCCTCCTTTCTGCCAGATTGTGACAAATATTCTTAACTGATCATAGGACCCTTTCCCACCAACTATATATGCAGTCTTATAATTATTCTCAGCACACATTCTGAGTATCAGCTATGTTTCTGATATTGACATCTGGATTGAAATCCATCTCAACCCTCAGTGCTGCTTGAGTACCAGGCTGGGTTTAGAAAAGGCAAGAAAACCAGAGTTCACATTGCCAGTGTTCGATGGATCATAGAGAAAGCAAGAGAATTCCAGAAAAACATCTACTTCTGTTTCATTGACCACTTTAAAGCCTTTGACCGTGTGGATCACAACAAACAGTGAAAAATTTTTAAAGAGGTGTTAATACACACTATGCTACCTGTCTCCCCTTGAAACCTGTATGCAGGTCAAGAAGCAAGAGTTAGACCTGGAACAACAGACTGGTTCCAAATTGGGAAAGGACTACATCAAGGCTATTTATTGTCATCCTTCTTATTTAACTTCTGTGCAGAGTACATAATGCAAAATCCTGGGCTGGATGAATCACATGCCAGGAGAAATACCAATAACCTCAGATATGCAGATGTCACCACCCTTATGGCAGAAAATAAAGAAGAACTAAAGAGCCTCTTTGTGAGGGTGAAAGAGGAGAGTTAAAAAGCTGGCTTAAAACTCAGCATTCAAAAAACTAAGATCATGGCATCCAGTTCCATCACTTCCTGGCAAATAGAAGGGGAAAAAGTGGAAGGAATGACATTTTTTTTTCTTGGGCTTCAAAATCATTGCAGACGGTGACTGCAACCATGAAATTAAAAGACTCTCCTTGGAAGGAAAACTATGTCCAACCTAGACAGCATATTAAAAACAGAGACATCACTTTGCTGACAAAGGTCCATATAGTCAAAAGCTATGGTTTTTCCAGTAATCATGTACAGATTTGAGAGTTGGACCACAAAGAAGGCCGAGCACTGAAAAATTGATGTTTTCATACTGTGGTTCTGGAGAAGACCCATGAGAGTTCCTTGGATAACAAGGAAATCAAACCAGTCAATGCCAAAGGAAATCAATGCTGAATATTCATTGGAAGGACGAATCCTGAAGCTCCAGTACTTTGGCCACCTGATGTGAATAGTGGACTCACTGGAAAGACTCTGATGCTGGTAAAGATTGAAGGCAAAAGGAGTAGGGGATGACAGAGGCTGGGTTGGTTAGATAACATCACTGACTCCACGGACATGAATTTGAGCAAACTCTGAGAGATAGTGAAGGACAGGGGAGCCTGGCATGCTGCAGTCCATTGGGTCACAAAAAATCAGACATGACTTAGCTACTGAACAGTAACTTAATGTTAAATGAATTCTATTCATTCCATTATTGGACAGTTCCAATGTTATAGAATTTTACTTTATGTTAAGCTGAATTTCTTTTTCTCCTAATCATTGGTCCTAGTTTTGCCTTCAGAGTCAAATATAATAATCTAATTTATCTTATAGTCATCATGCTTTCTGAAGTCATCTCTTCTTTAGGTTAAATATCTAAGCATTTATAGTGTCTCTGTTATCAAAATTTACATATTCTCTTTCCCACTATCCGACACATGTACACATACACACGCATACTCTCTCTTATCAACCTATGACCACTTCCATACCTCTCTCTCCCTTCTTGTCTTTCTTTTTGCTTGGCAGTGGACATGTTCAGGTGCATCAGTGCACTTCTTAAAGTGTTATTCCCATTTTCTTGATAGACTGTTTTCAGCAAGTAGTTTACTGAGGAAATATTTGTTGAGTCCTCTTTTACTATAAATAAAAGTCCTCTTTTGCTATAAATAGCATTGTGCTATTTATACGTGAAATTTTAAGTAAGTATAGCATACAGTTCTAACACTGAAGACAAGCTTCTTGTCCATTGGAGCACAAAATATAAGATAAATAAAATTTAATGTTGACTTTTTAAAAGATAAAACCAAGCTTATTTTAAAGTGTATATGGAAAGGCCACAGAACTAGAATAGCTAAAATGGTTTGAAAAAGGAGAATGAAGTAGGAAGAATCACTGTAGCTAATATTAAGACTTACTGTATTGCTGTCTTAAGTAAGACTCGTAATGGTGGAGGAATAAGCACATAGATCAGTAGGTAGACTAGAGAACCCAATCATAGACTGACACAAATCACTCCCAACTGATTTTGACAAAGTTGCAAAAGCAATTCAATGGCAGAAGCATAGTATGAAGTAAAGGAAGACACATTTGAGATGAATGAATCTCTGCAGTGAAATGGATAATATAAAAGAACTGTTGTTGTTCATTCGTTTAGTCATATCCAACTCTTTTGTGACCCCATGGACTGTAGCACACAAGGTTCCTTGTCCCTGGTGATGTCCAGGCAAGAATAGTGCAGTGGGTTGCCACTTCCTTCTCCGGTGGGTCTTCCCAGATCGAGATCAAACTTGTGTCTCCTGTATCAGCAGTCGGATTATTTACCATTGAACCACCAGGAAAGCCCAAAGAAACTATGTGCAAATATATATATATGCAAATGAGCTTATATAAACAGTACGTGTAATGAATGATCACTTTGTAATTTGTTGTATGCTGTGTTAAAGTATAGGATAGTGTACTGATCAAATTATTTACTTTCATATTTGCGTTACGGCAACCCACTCTACTATGCTTTCCTGGAGAATTCCATGGACAGAGGAGCCTGGTAGGCTACAGTCTATAGGGGTCGCAAAGAGTCGAACATGATTGAAAGTGACTAATGCTTTTTCTCCATAGTTTTTAAGCTTCTGGAGGTTGAAATTATGATGTTTTCCTTTATTGTGTTTGATAGATATATTTTATTGTGTATCTCTGGAGATTTCCTTCCTCTAGACAGGGAACCTGTCTTTGTATCAAAGTCTTCTTACTGGATATGGGTTAGTTGGTTTTTGCAATATAGCATTCCCATTTTCAAATCATATTTTAGGAACAGTTACTATTGCATCTAGTATTTAGACTATACATAAACTTAAAAAATAGTTAATAAATCAGTCATTGTGTAGTGTCCACTGGTTTGTATTTCCTCATAGTGTAGTTATTTATCTAGATGTTTATTCATTCCTTTTCTTTCTCCTATCATTCCACAATGGATTTAGGTAGTCTAAAGTGCATGCAATAAAACAATGGCAGAATATTTGTATGAGTAAAGAATCATGAGATAGAACTTATAATTAAAAGTGAAGAACCTAAGCAGGAAAAAACTAATGAACAGAAGTTGTTGTTATGTTTTCATGTTTTTCATGCTTACCTTTACTTGTTTTACTTGGTATATAGCTTATTCCATGTAAAAATGCTCACATTTCAGATCAGACAAAGATCCTAAGGGCTCAGGCACACCAACTTGTTGTTGGATACTCTGTCTCTGAAGTCAAATTAGGTTGGTTTTGTGGAACGTAATGGAGTGTGTGCGCTTTCCTGTGTTTGTCTTAAATATTAAGTACTGGCTTCAACAAATCCTAGGGTGGAAAGTATTTTTTGGAGTACTCTGTCCTGACTGTAGTCCAAAAATAAAACAAAAGGCAAAAAATAGTTCACTTATTTTTCATGGATTTCTTCAGCACTTCTTTTTCCTCATGGAATTTATTCAATATTCAAGATTTTGTGACTATAGTTTTTATAAACCTCACCTACTTAATGTTAATACTGTTTCATGTAATATGATTAACTCTAGGGTAAAGTGTACTGATGCATTACAAGAAATGGATCAAACCTATTTTTATAGAATTTGTTGAGGGAAATAACACAGAATTCAGTTTCGAAGAAGTTTTCTCATCCCTTATTCCATAAGATTTTGTGAAGGATAGGTGTGTACAGGCCTCTACCAGGGCTTTCAGGCAGATTCCCTCTCTTTTCAGCATGGATATGTGGTGTGATTTGTCAGTTATTCTCTTGGTATATGTAAAATCTTTATACTTTTATAATGAAATAGAAATACTTTGAAGCCCAAGGCTAATAAAAAAACTCCCTTCAGTCTCCTACAGGTCTAAGTCTCCTTTGGAAACTAGAACTTTTGATACTACTAATGAAGGAGTTATTTGTATAACACCTTAAAATTACTAAAGAAGAGATCGTTTTATAGTTACAAGTTGTCAGACTAGAGTTGTAGGTGAAGTTGGAATGTCAGTCATTAGAGAGATCATGTTACTTAAAGATAGTCATTGTGTTACAGTGCATTTAGTATTTCAGTAACTGCAAGGAATCTGGGCCAACTTCACAATTAAAGAGACCAGTCTCAAAAGACCACCCTTACTTCTGGCACCAATTACAGTTTGGGGGGTTCCCAAAACCGCTTTCAGTTTTAATAATTTTTAATAAAGATTCAGAAAACTCGCTGAAAGCTCTTCTACTTAAAGTTCCAGTTTAATACATGGAAAGGGTATAGAGTAAAATCAGCTGGGAGAAAGAAGTGCACAGGGCACCTCGCAGGAGAAATATCAAACCCAGGGCTTCTGTCCTGTTCTCCTTGTGAAGTTAGGATAGCATTACTTCCCTGGCATCCATGTGACAGTACAAGTGGAGTACTGCCAATCACAGACACCTGAGCATTTGGTTTCCAGAGTTTTGGGGGTTGCCGACATATTTATTGCCTACATGACTATCTTTCATCTCTAGCCCTCTCCTGCAGTTGAGATGATACCGTTACTTTCCAGTCCCTTTCAAAGATAAAACTGATACTACATGGGCCAAACAAATTAAATCATCATGAATTACATTGTTAATCTGTTTGGTGACTCAAGGCCCCAGACAAAGATGCCCTATTGGATATGATGTTCCAAGGTCCTAGAGGTCACCTACCAATAGCTGCAGCAAAAGCTAGACATCTCTTTGGGTGAGATTAGTTCTTCACTGCACAGGCTACTTCCTGGCCTTTAGCCAAGGCTCTTTTACAACAAAATGGTCATTTGGCAGGGGGGGTGCTTAGATTTAGTGTAACATTTATATCATGAACAGAGCAATAGTTCCAGTATGAATATGTCTGTCATTTGGAGGAGCTCAGTAGGGATAAATTAAAAAAAACCAGTAATTCATCTAATAAGGCCATACATTCTCATATTTTTGTACTACTATGTTAATTACTTGTTTTTCCCCTTTGATCTGTTATTTGTACCATATGATAAACTTGTGCAGAACTGTTTAGCATAGAATCTAGCTGAGGGTTAGCAAAATTGAGTTCTTTCTCCAGCTGATCATTTTATTATATCCTGAGGAGGCTTTAATTAAATCTTCCAATACACTGATTTATTAATATCAGTATTATCAAAAGACCTATGTAATGTGATTCAATCTTACCAGCAAGGCCAGTGTTAACACCATATGGTGAGTCAGAAGATGCTGGCATGTTACCAGGGTCCTACTGAGTTAGCAACCATCTAGTCCATCATCATGTCATATGACTAAATTGTCTCCCAGAACAATGGCACTCAGGTTTGCAGAATTCCATTTGACAATGCCAGGTGCCAAAAGCAGGAAGTTGTTTCAGCAACATATGGCTTCACCCCTTGTGGTATCTGGTGTAACTGAGCTAAGAGACAATATCATCTCTTGCTCTAAGCCTCTCACAGCACATCAATATAATATTGGATTCCCCCTATTACATAATCTCTTTATTCACACTGTTATCCTTAGCTATTACTTTTCCTTCTCTCCATTTGTCACTTATTCTTGCCCAAACTTTGGGGAAAATGTTAGGTTTGACTCTGTGCTGGTCCAGATTGAAAGCAGCAGTACTAGCAGGTGCCTCCATCTCAATGCATCGATGCAGTATAGGGTTGCATAAATACAGAAATACCTGAGAATCACTGAGAAATATCTCAGCGACCAAGGAACCCAGCAGTATTCCCTGCCAGCCTCCGTTTTACCAGATAGGAAGATGGCATGACTCACCCTACCAAGTCCTTGGGAATACTGACATTAAGGTTTGAAGCCTAGAATTTCTTCTTAGGAATTATCCTTGCTTTTGGCACCTACAGTCGCAGCTCTGGTGCTGAGACTCTGCATCTGGTAGGAAGGTGAGATGAGGAGGGAAGAATTATGCAGTCATACTGTCATCCTATGGACGGAGGTTTGTGACATTGTACAGGAGACAGTGATCAAGAACATCCCCAACTAAAAGAAATGTTAAAAGGCAAAATGGTTGTCTGAGGAGGCCTTACAGATAGTTGAGAAAAGAAGAGAAACTAAAGGCAAACGGGAAAAGAAAAGATATACCAGGTGAATGTAGAGTTCCAAGGAAAGCAAGGAGACATAAGAAAGCCTTCCTCAGTGATCAGTGCAAAGAAATAAAGGAAAATAATAGAATGGGAAAGACTAGAGATCTCTTCAAGAAAATTAGAGAAATCAAGGGAACATTTCATGCAAAGATGGGCTCAATAAAACAAATGGTATGGACCTAACAGAAGCAGAAGATATTACGAAGAGGTGGCAAGAATACACAGAAGATCTTTACAAAAAAGATCTTCATGACCCAGAAAACCATGACGATGTGATCACTCACCTAGAGCCAGACATCCTGGGATGTGAAGCTAAGAGGGCCTTAGGAAGCATCACTACGAACATAGCTAATGGAGGTGATGGAATTCCATGTGAGCTATTGCAAATCCTAAAAGCTGATGCTGTGAAAGTGCTGCACTCAATATGCCAGCAAATTTGGAAAACTCAGCAGTGGAAAAGATCAGTTTTCATTCCAATCCCAAAGAAAGGCAATGCCAAAGAATGTTCAAACTACCATACAATTGCCCTCATTTCACAGATTAGCAAAGTAATGCTCAAAATGCTCCAAGCCAGGCTTCTACCGTACATGAACCGTGAACTTCGAGATGCTGAAACTGGATTTAGAAAAGGCAGAGGACCCAGAGATCAAATTGCCAACATTCGTTGGATCGTTGAAAAAGCAAGTGAGTTCCAGAAAAACATCTATTTCTGCTTTATTGACTATGCCAAAGCCTTTTGACTGTGTGGATCACAACAAACTGGAAAATTGTGAAAGAGATGAGAATACCAGACCACCTAACCAGGCTCTTGAGAAATCTGTATGCAGATCAAGAAGCAACAGTTAGAATTGGATGTGGAACAACAGACTGGTTCCAAATCAGGAAAGGAGTACTTCAAGGCTGTATATCATCACCCTGCTTATTTAACTTATAAGCAGAATACTTCATGCAAAATGCTGGGCTGGATGAAGCACAAGCTGGAATCAAGATTGCCAGGAGAAATACCAATAACCTCAGATATGCAGATAACACCACTCTTATGGCAGAAAGCGAAGAAGAACTAAAGAGCCTCTTGATGAAAGTGAAAGAGGAGAGTGAAAAAGTTGGCTTAAAGCTCAACATTCAGAAGACTAAGATCATGGCATCTGGTCCCAATCACTTCATGGCAAATAGATGGGGAAACAATGAAAACAGTGAGAGACTTTATTTTTTTGGGCTCCAAAATCACTGCAGATGGTGACTGCAGCCATGAAATTAAAAGATGCTTGATCCTTGGAAGAAAAGCTATGATCAACCTAGACAGCATATTAAAAAGCAGAGGCATTACTTTGCCAACAAAGGTCTGTCTCGTCAAAGCTATGGTTTTTCCAGTAGTCATGTATGAATCAGAGAAGGCAATGGCAATCCACTCCAGTGTTCTCGCCTTGACAGTCCTAGGGACGATGGAGCCTGGTGGGCTGCCGTCTATGGGGTCTCGCAGAGTTGGACACGACTGAAGCGACTTAGCAGCAGCAGAAGCAGCAGCATGTATGAATATGAGAGTTGGAGTATAAAGAAAGCTGAGTGTCAAAGAATTGATGCTTTTGAACTGTGGTGTTGGAGAAGACTCTTGAGAGCCCCTTGGACTGCAAGGAGATCCAACCAGTCCATCCTAAAGGAAATCAGTCCTAAATATTCATTGGAAGGACTGATGCTAAAGCTGAAACTCCAATGCTTTGGCCACCTGATGCGAAGAGCTGACTCATTTGAAAAGGCCCTGATGCTGGGAAAGATTGAGGGCAGGAGGAGAAGGGGATGACAGAGGATGAGATGGTTGGATGGCATCACCGACTCATTGACATGAGTTTGGGTGGACTCTAAGAGTTGGTGATGGACAGGGAGGCCTGGTGTGCTGCGGTTCATGGGGTCGCGACGAGTTGGACACAAATGAGTGACTGAACTGAACTGAACCATCATCCTTCCTCACGTCCTCTTCCTCTAGGAAAGTGAAGTATTACAGATTTACTTGTTATATATTACTGGTGAAATAGTTTTCTTTCTGTCACTAAGAATACTTTTTTTTTGCCTTGAAACTAACTTTGTATGGTAAAATACAAGTATACCAGGCTTTGGTAGGCATATCCCTCTGAATTTTTGCATCTTATTCTTATGCTTTTCATTTTGAGCCTCTCTTTAGTATATGGCAGTTAGTTGTTCTACTTGCTGATCCAGGAAAAAAATCTGTGACTGTCATTAGTGATTATTTTTGTGCTTTAATTACTTGTTTCAAGAAATGTGTTGATTCTTACAATATGATTTTGGATTTATCAAAAACGGTCAAGTGAGTAAGTGTGAGTTTTGAAATGGATTCTGATGAAGACAGAAGTGCCTAGATAACATAACAGTGTATAAATACATTTTAAAGTAATTTTATATTGTTTTAGTAATACCATCTGTTTGAGAATTATTTGAAGAAACTTCAGCCAGAAGAATGCAAAATATGGCTAGCCATTTCCTTGCAAGTTGGTGGCTGATTTCATTGTAAAATAGAACATGCTGGGTTTTGGCTCAGTTGGTCTCACTTCTGCTTCATGGTATCTGAAACCAGCACAGAGTTCTGGTAGGTGTTAAGTGAACTTTGTGGAGCATCATGAAATATTGATAAATCTTACTCCATTATATAAAGTAGGAACCATTATGTTATCAACAAGTACGGCTATTGTGTGTATATAAGAAGTACAGTATCATCATATACTTATTAAAAAGAAAAGTGTCAAACTATTTGATTACTCATTAGCATCTTGTGTAAATAATTATATGATATTTAAAAATAGATAAATTTTGCCCATTAACTTGCTGTTTTCCCCCTATTTCTCATTATTTAATTTTAGCAGTAGAAGTTCTTTGGTTAATCTCAGATGTATATTCGGTGACCCTAGCACCAAGCACAGTCTGCGGTAGATAGTGATTATTCAGTTGTTGGCTGATTAAGTGATTAATAAAAACTGTAGAAGAAAACTGATCAGGTAAATGTTAGGGCTTCCCTGCAGCTTAGCTGGTAAAGAATCTGCTTGCAATGCAGGAGACCCTGGCTCAATTCCTGGGTCAGGAAGATCCCCTGGAGAAGGAATAGGCTATTCACTCCAGTGTTCTTGGGCTTCCCTGATGGCTCAGACAGTGAAGAGTACCCCTGCATTGCAGGAGACCTGAGTTCCATCCCTGGGTTAGGAAGATCCCCTGGAGAAGGAATAGGCTATTCACTCCAGTGTTCTTGGGCTTCCCTGATGGCTCAGACAGTGAAGAGTACCCCTGCATTGCAGGAGACCTGAGTTCCATCCCTGGGTTAGGAAGATCCCCTGGAGAAGGGAAAGGCTGCCCACTCTAGTGTTCTTGCCTGGAGAATCCCATGGACAGAGGAGCCTGGCAGGCTACAGAGAGTCCACGGGATTGCAGACAGTGGGACACGACTGAGCCACTTTCACTTTTAAGCATAGATAAGCCTTTATTCATAGTGCTAGGGCATGAGAAGCTTTCAAGGAATATACTGCTTGTTATGGAATGAGGATGTGTTCCCTCCACCCCCAGTTCATATGATGAAGCTCTTAGTCCCCAGTATGTCTTTAGGAAGTAATTAGGTTAGATGATGTCATTAAGATAGGGTCCTCATGATGGGATTAGTGAAAGAAGGTAGCAGAGTGTGCTCCCCTCTCCCCCAGTCTGTGAGCACACTGAGGAAAGGCCGTGTGAGGACACATCTGGAGGGCAGCCATCTGCATGCCAGAAAAATAGTCCTAATTGCAAGCCAAACCCTGCTGGACGTTGATCTTGGACTTCCCAACCTCTTGCACTGTGAGAAAATAAATTTCTTTTGTTTAAGTCACCCAGTTTATAGTATTTATCATGGCAACCCAAGCTGACTTAGACATTGCCTTAGGAAGGAAAGGCAGTTTTTATAGAGCTTTAGGAAGAGAGGTCATATGGAGGGAATATAGGGAGAGTTACCTCATTTATACACTATGCTTTTTGTAGATTGAAGGTTTATGGCAACCTTGCGTTGGAAGATGATGGTTATCATTTTTAAGTAATAAAGCATTTTTAAATTCAAGTATATACATTGTTTTTTTAAGACATAATGTTGTTACATACTCACTAGACTACAGTATAGTGCAAACATAACTTTTATATGCACTGGGAAACCAAAAACTTCATGTGACTTGCTTTATTGCTGATAAGCTTGATTGCAATGGTCTGGAACCTAACCTGCAATATTTCTGAGGTGTACCTGTAGTGTCAAAGGCTGGTTATTCTGCAGTTTAGGAACTGGCGATTGGCCAGCTGGGGTTTCAGCCAGAAGAGTGGAGGCAAAAATCATGGGCAAAAGGGGATGTGAGAAAGGTCATAGGAGGTCCACTGATGAAAGAAAATCACATACCATTGACTGTCACAAAGTTTTAGGTTTTTCTCCTTAGTGATATATTGTTTAAGTACAATATAAATATGTGTTAAAAAGATTATGTTAATATATGACACAACAATGAGGAACATAAAATAATAAGCCCATAAATTTTCTCAAGGTAATTTTCAGGGTTGGGTCTTAAAAAAAAAAACTTTAAATTTTGACACCATTTTAGATTCACAGGAAATTGCACTCAGTTCAAAAAGATCTCATGTACCTTTTACTCATTTTCCCCCTTTGTTCCATCTTACCCCACACTTAATAAGGGACTTCCCAGGTATTGCTAGTGGTAAAGAACCCTCCTGCCCATGCAGGAGACACAAGAGACATGGTTTTGATCTCTGGGTCTGGAAGATCCCCTGGAGGAGGGCATGGCCACCCACTCCAGTATTCTTGCCTGGAGAATTCCCATGGATAGAGGAGCCTGGTGGGCTATGGTTCATAGAGTCAGACATATCATGCTTATTAGGACTTTTCTTTCAATGATACAGTGGGTAGTAGTTTAATCTACATTTTATCATCCCTGGACTCCTGCTCTTTTCTTCTTTTTCCCATAGTCTCTTTCCTATGTCTTGCTTCCACATGCAAATTAGAGTTTGGTCTGCTCTATTTGAATATTTATTTCTGTAATTAGAAATGATTTTAATTTCATGGTAGACTTTCTTTGAGTTACACAATAGGTGTGAGTTGTCAGTTTCACTTGTTTCCTCTTGTTGATTGTATCTAGATGGTTTCTTGAAGGATATGCATCAATAAAAAGATTAGAATTTGGGCAGCCACTGTTAGGAAAGATAAGTTTGAAAAGTTATTGACAGAATGTTATGAATAACTTTTTTCAGTTGTAAAGTAAACTTCAAATTAATATTCCTATTAAAAATTCAAATGTATGACTAACAAAGAGGCAGTTTGTGACATAATTTTACCAGTGTCGGTTTCTTTCTTTATTACTCATGTAATATGTATTTGGCAAAATTATGATATAATTTTAATAAACAATTTAGTTGCAATGTTTTAATACAGTATACTAATTTTTTTCTATATCGGTATATAAAGAGGAGGAGTAGGAAGACCAGGAAATAAAAGCATTCGTATGTGAGAGCTTATACCCCAGCCTGTATAAATGATGAAGAGGAACCAGATGGGCGACACTGACAGGATGTTGATGAAAGGAGAGACCTGTGTCCTAAATGAACATTTAGTTCTCAGTGATCAACCCCTGTTCAATATTCCAATTGTGGTGTTTGGACTGGGGCTGAGGTGCATGTAGGCGCAACCCCTCTAGTTGATTTTATTGTCCATCCAGAGTTGAAAACTGCTGCTTTGAAGGTTAACTACTGTTATTCTATCCACATTTTACTATTATAGGAATAATATTTATAATAATCATGCTCTGGTACTGATATTCTAGTGAAATGTTAAAATAAGAATGACCTATAGAATATTTCCCTTTTATTTATTTAGTTTTTGAATATTTCCCTTTTAATATGGTCATTGTTTTGGGATGCTTTCTTATTCTTATAAAGTAGAATAATATAGAATAATTGTTAAATATTATATATATGACAGTTATATAAGTAATTGTTATAAATAAAGTATATATCATTATAAATATTAATTTTGACTTAGAATTTTAAACAATATTGTTCTTTTTAAGTTAAATGTTTTAAGTCAAATGTTCTTTTTAAGTCAAATAATGCTTTTCCTTGGAGATAAAGAAAATTACAGATTACAGAAGCTTTAATTAATGATAAATGGCATGACTCATATTCAAATTAAGAAGAAATTTCTTATAAATGGAGTCATTCATCATATATTTTTTCTGTCTGATGTCCTTTGATCAGCATAAGGTTTTTGAGATTCGTCCAATTTGATCTTTGCTTCTTGCCGAGTAGCCTTCCACTGACAGTTTATTTTTCTGACAGTTTATCCACCTACCTGCTGATGGTCATTTGAGTTTTTTCCAGTTTTGAACTGTTAATGTATATAGCTGCTATTAATAGTCTTTTATTCCACATGATTTTATGGATGAGTGGTCCTTTACTTTTAATTTAATCCTATTTAAACTATTTTAGAAAATTTGAAATTTGAATCTTACTTTGTGAAGAGAGTAAAACCTTAACAACAAAACTTGACAAGGATAGTACAAGAAGATAATGTTATATGAAACAATGTCACTTATGAATATAAAGGTAAAGTTTTAAATAAAAGTTGAATTCAGTAATATATATATTATATATTTTCAATGATAAGACAAACTTAATATCTCTGAAAGTTTTTAATCATTTCTAAAATTATAGTAGTCAGCATGTTCTTTTAATGGCATATGATTTACTAGTGTATCTTTATGATAGAGTTTTAGACTCAGTGACTGATGGCACATTAAAAAAAAAAAGTATGACCATGTAGGTTTCATCCCAGGATGCAAGGAAGTTTCAACATTAAAAAATCTATTTGAGCGGAGGGAGGCTCATGAGCGAGGAGACATAACTGTAATTATGGCTGATTCGTGTTGTCATTCAACAGAAACCAACACAACATTGTAAAGCAATCTTCCTCCCATTAAAAAAATTTTTAAAAATAAAGGACCATGAAAAGAAGAAAAATCTATTTGTGTAATATGCTGTATTAATAGGTTAAAGAAGAAAAATCATAAAAGAAAACACCAAAAATGATAACAGAATTGGATATCCATTCCTGATACTCTTAGCAATTTGAGAGTAAGAAGGAAATTCTCTTAATATTGAGTTTCTACTAAAAATTTAAACCAAAGATCCTATTTAATGATCATATTTAATTAGAAATATTCCCATTAAAATTGGAAGCAAATTGAGAATGCTTCTATAAAGAAAATCCTATTCACAATAAGTATGTAAGACTATTGATAACAAAAGATGGGTAAGCTCTCTGTGAAAAAATATTCAGTATTATTGAAGGACATAAAAGAAGACTTGTAACTAATATATAATGTGTCTATATACATTAAGTAAGATATAATGTGTCTATACTGTTAATAGATACATGGGTGGGGAAAGTCATATTGCAAAGATACCATTTCCCTTCAGATTACTCTGTAAAGTCATTCTGCTGTGTTCAGTTGCTAGGTTGTATCTGACTCTTTGCAACTCCATGAACTGTAGCCTGCTAGACTCCCCTGTCCATGGGATTTTCCAGGCAAGAATATGGAAGTGGGTTGTCATTTCCTTCTCCAGGGGATCTTCCTGACCCAGGGATTGAACCTGTGTCTCCCGCATTGACGGGCAGATTCTTTACCACTGCGCCACCCCAGAAGCCCAAAGTCATTGTGATTCCTATCAGAATCTCAAGATGTTTTATACAACTTACTAAGCTAATTCTAGCATTTATCTGGAAGAGCCATGGCAATTTAAAAACATGATCTACTGGTATAGAGAGGTCATATAGAGTTGTCACAATAAAGACAGTGTGATATTAGTCTAAGTATAGGCATATAGATAGGGTGGCCTATCTATATGGCATATAGATAGGGCCCTACCTCTGTTTGCCTGTGACAGTTCCAATTCAAGCCTGTTGTCCTGTTAATAGGCTCCCTTTTGTTCCAAAGACTGTTCATTGAAATTACATGGGAAGTCCTGAAATAGATCCACTTGGTTTATGACCTAGGTGCTATTAAGAATCAGTGGTAAAAGGATGTCATTCAATAAATGGTATTGGGACAAAAAGAAATATAGTGTGGCCTCTATCTCACACAACACAAAAATTAATTCCAGGGAGATTAAAGACTTGAAATGAAAAATAAAACTTTTAAAAGAAAATATAGGACACTGTCTTGATGACTCCTGGGAAGAGAAGATAAAGGAGGTACCTTAGGTTTTACAAAAAAGGCAAATTTGGAGAGTGGAATGGTGGTTGACAGAGACTGAGGGTATGGGAAACAGGGAGAACTTGGTAAAAGGGTACAAACTTTAAGTTATAGGATGTGCAAGATCCCAGGAGCTAATGTATAGCATGATGATGATAGTTGATAATATCTTTTTGCTGAGAGAGTAGAACATAAGTGTTCACACACAAAATATTCGATGAGATGATGAATGTGTTAACTAAATGGTGAAGATCCTTTCACAATGTATATGTATATCGAATTAACTATCATTTTGTACACTTATAAACATATTGCAGTTTTGCTTGTCATTCTGTCCCCGTAAAGCTGAAAAAACTGAAAAAAGACAAAAAACAAAATGATAAATTATAAGGCTACATTATCATTAAATACTTTTTTATGAATAAGAAAAATTCTTTAAACAATATGGGAAAAAAAGCCCACATGCTGGAAGAACAGATTTGTAACACATGTAGGTAAATTTAAGGAAACAAAATTCCTGAAGATAAACCAAAAACAAACAGCACACGCAAAATATAAAAAAAGGCACAAGATTTCAATTAGCATTTATTGAAGAAAAATCTAAGATGACCGTTCAGCTCAGTTCAGTCCAGTCGCTCAGTTGTGTCCGGCTCTTTGCGACCCCATGGACTGCAGCACACCAGGCCTCCCTGTTCGTCACAAAAAAGTCTTAATTTTAGTAGTAATCCTGCTAGTAAAGTTAAAAACATACTTGTCTTTCATAGCAATTCCACTTCTAGATAGCGTGGGGAAATGTTCCTATATGAGTACAAGGAGGTATTTGTAAAAAATATTCATTTCAGAATTTTGTGTAATAGCAAAATAAAAATCTAAAACAACCTAAAATTGTTGGAAATAATTTAAATTCTATAATCTGGAGAATTGATAAGTAAATTACATGTATGAAAATATTCCATAAAGCATTTAAAATAATGAACTAAAATAATATGTGTCAACATGGATAAATTTTAGAACCATATTATTAGATTAAAACCAAGTTTCAAAAGGATACACACAGTTTAGTATCAATTATAAAGTTTAAAGACATCAGGAAAGTATATAGTCTTATGATTGCATATATATATGTACTAATAATATATTCATGGATCTAGTAAACACCAAATTCAGGATTGTGGTTGCTAACCTCTGGGGAGTGGAGGGAGAGGGTAATATCAGGAAGGGAAATAAGATACTAGAGGAGTGTCAATAGTATCTATAATGCCTTGTTAAATATTTTCTACTTCATTATTAATTATTATATAAATATAATTTATTTCTCCCAAGTTTTAATAGTTCCTATTTTCCAGATAAACTAAAAATATTATTGATGTTTATAAATTCTGTCTTTATAATTCTCTTTGTCTTCTTTAAAATCTGAGAAATCTGCCAGTAGCAGTTATGTATAATGAATATATAGCTTGAATATTTTAAAAAATAAAGAATAAAGTACAGTTTTCCCTGCATCAGAATATGGTTTAGGTAGTATCTAAGGTTCCTTCTAGCACTAAAGTGTACTTTTTTAGTGTTTCGAACAGCAGAAAATCTTTTCTTAATATAGCATTTCTGACAGTCAAGGTTGTAAGTTCAAATATTGAGGATTATGAAGCCTGTTTCCCATACAGGTTGTTGTTTGTAGTCTATCTATCTGCCTGTCTATATTAAGCAATCAGCTAATACAGGGGTCAGAAAACTTTTTCTATAAAAGGCTAGGTAGGAAATATTTTAGGCTTTGAAGGCCATAGTCTATCGGAGCTGCTCAGCTCTGCCCTTGTAGTGGGATACCTGCCACAGAGTTTTGCAACACTGTAAAAACAAATGCCAAAACTGGAGTGATAGAGCTTGTTATTAATTAGATTTGGATATCTTAAAAGGCTTTGACTTAACATCTGTAAATAGCTTTATATAATGTATATCACTATTAAGTAGTTGTTTCAGTTGTTTTCCAAATCAGTTTTATGAAAATTATTTTTGTGTCGTGACCTGCAGTAACTGAGTATTTATCTACATTTATGTTCAGGGTCTAGGAAGTACTTTTTCCTATTCAATTTTATGGGTTAGAATCAAGTAATTATGACTCTTCTTTGTATGCAGAAAGTAGGCCTACCGTGGTCACATTGGAAACTGCCCATATCTAAAGGAAGCATGGTAAGACTAATGTAACCTGATTGAGAATTCCCAAGCACATTTTATCTGCAGAACACTGAAACTGCATGTGTTTAAGTGCTGGGAAAACTGGTCAACCACCTGTAAAAGAATGAAACTAGAACACTTTCTAACACCATACACAAAAATAAACTCAAAATGGATTAAAGATCTAAATGTAAGACCAGAAACTACAAAACTCCTAGAGGAGAACATAGGCAAAACACTCTCCGACATGAATCACAGCAAGATCCTCTATGACCCACTTCCCAGAATATTGGAAATAAAAGCAAAAATAATCAAATGGGACCTAATGAAACTTAAAAGCTTTTGCACAACAAAGGAAACTATAAGCAAGGTGAAAAGACAGCCCTCAGATTGGGAGAAAATAATAGCAAACGAAGCAACAAACAAAGGATTAATCTCAAAAATATGCAAGCAACTCCTGAAGCTCAATTCCAGAAAAATAAATGACCCAATCAAAAAATGGGCCAAAGAACTAAACAGACATTTCTCCAAAGAAGACATACAAATGGCTAACAAACACATTAAAAGATGCTCAACATCACTCATTATCAGAGAAATGCAAATCAAAACCACAATGAGGTACCATTACACGCCAGTCAGGATGGCTGCTATCCAAAAGTCTACAAGCAATAAGTGCTGGAGAGGGTGTGGAGAAAAGGGAACCCTCTTAGACTGTTGGTGGGAATGCAAACTAGTACAGCCACTATGGAGAACAGTGTGGAGATTTCTTAAAAAACTGGAAATAGAACTGCCATATGACCCAGCAATCCCACTTCTGGGCATACACACCGAGGAAACCAGATCTGAAAGAGACACGTGCACCCCAATGTTCATCACAGAACTGTTTATAATAGCCAGGACATGGAAGCAACCTAGATGCCCATCAGGAGACGAATGAATAAAGAAGCTGTGGTACGTATACACCATGGAATATTACTCAGCCATTAAAAAGAATTCATTTGAATCAGTTCTAATGAGATGGATGAAACTGGAGCCCATTATGCAGAGTGAAGTAAGCCAGAAAGATAAAGACCAATACAGTATACTAACATATATATATGGAATTTAGAAAGATGGTAATGATAACCCTATATGCAAAACAGAAAAAGAGACACAGATGTACAGAACAGACTTTTGGACTCTATGGGAGAAGGCAAGGATGGGATGTTCCAAGAGAATAGCATCGAAACATGTATATTATCTAGGGTGAAACAGATCACCAGCCCAGGTTGGATGCATGAGACAAATGCTCAGGCCTGGTGCACTGGGAAGACCCAGAGGGATCGGGTAGAGAGGGAGGTGGGAGGGGGGAGCAGTATGGGGAACACATGTAAATCCATGGCTGATTCCTGTCAATGTATGGCAAAAACCACTACAATATTGTAAAGTAATTAGCCTCCAACTAATAAAAATAAATTTTAAAAAAGGAAAGTTTTAATACGAACCAGAGAGAGGATTTGAACCCATAAAGTAACTAAAGAAATATGTGTTCATAGAGTAGTAATTCTGAAAAAAGTTGAGATTTTCAGACAAAAATGGTTATCTTACCAAGTTGTTGTTGGTTCAGTCACTAAGTCGTGTCCGACTCTTTGCAACCCAATGAACTGCAGCACGCCAGGCTTCCCTGTCCTTCACTGTTTTCTCCTGGAGTTTGCTCAAACTCATGTCCCTCATGTCCATTGAGTCAGTGTTGCCATCCAACTATCTCATCTTCTGTCTCCCTCATCTTCTCCTGCCCTCAATCATTCCCAGTCTTTTCCAGTGTGGTAGCTCTTTGCCTGTGTCAGGTAGCCAATGTATTGGAACTTCAGCATCAGTCCTTCCAATGAAGATCCAGGGTTGATTCCCCTTAGGATTAATTGGTTTGATCTTCTTGCTGTCCAGGGGACTTTTAAGAGTCATTTCCATCTTACCAAGTAACTGATTGTATTTATTTTTTCCAACTAAAAATTGAATGTGTCTGTTTTTTTCAGAGACATCAAACCTGACAATATATTGATGGATATGAATGGACATATTCGGTTAGCAGATTTTGGTTCATGTCTGAAGCTGATGGAAGATGGAACGGTAAATAAAGATAAATCTTAAACTGTTATACCCTTCCTCCTTGTTTCCTTTATCTGTTTTATAATCCTTCTATTTATATTATCTATCAAATATCCCTCTATCCATTTGTCTTTCTGTGCTTTACTTCCCTCCACTTAGGCATGCTTACTCATCATAATAGAGCTTGTCGATAAATTCACACACCATGTTCTACTGCTTATGTTAATGATTTTAAAATTGATAATACTATGCCTTCTTTGAGACTCTTGTTTGTTTCTTCTTTAGCATAACTTATTTTCACAGTTCCAGACGATTGAAGAAAATAAATCCCAGAGGGAAAAAGAAAAGATGCGATTCCTTCACTTTCATTTCTTTTCCCTTTCTTTACTAGTTGTCTAGTTTCCCTGAGGGACAGTGTATAACAAGTGAATGCTTTCTACCAGAAAATCCTCTATGTTTTATGTTACCATTTGCTTTATTTCTGCTAACCCTCAGTTCAGTTCATTCACTCAGTCATGTCCGATTCTTTGCGACCCCATGGACTGCAGCACACAAGGCTTCCCTCTCCATCACCAACTCCTGGAGCTTTCTCAGACTCACATCCATCAAGTCAGTGATGCCATCCAACCATCTCATCTTCTGTCATCCCCTAGGCCCCTCCATTATATTCTCTCAATTACTTAATGGTTTACATGCCTCAATTTTATTCCATGTTTGTTGTAGTAGTAGTAATATTTATCTCAATTTCCTGGTTGTATAATAGATGTCCAAATGTATTTCATTTTAACTGGTAGGAACTTTTTGAAAAGTAATTTAGTATAATATATTCCAAAGGCCACAAAAACATCCCATTATTCTGGACCAGTCATTTGACCTTTGAGAATTTACCCTAAGCAGATAACTTTTTAAAAAAAGATTATATGACTTCTGCCTCTGGCCAGGATGGAGGGAATAATTGATACCAAATTGTTCTTTCACAAATAAATAACTGTAAAACTCGATGCAGTAATTGAGACAACTGTTTTTAGGTGGTAGGCAAT
Organism: Muntiacus reevesi; assembly: GCF_963930625.1. NCBI lineage: Eukaryota > Metazoa > Chordata > Mammalia > Artiodactyla > Cervidae > Muntiacus > Muntiacus reevesi. The sequence continues at coordinate 76,860,957 of NC_089253.1, read as the reverse complement.
AGGCAATACGAGACTGTTATGTCTCCCCATTTTCCAGGATTGGGACAACTTGCTGACTATGATGCAGAAAGCTAGAGTTAAAGCAGAGTTTAACAATCTTATGGAGTTTAGGAGGAAAATAACCGGTTAGCTGAAACAGTTGGAATCTGCAGGGCTTGACATTGCAAAGGAGGGAATTGTACAGAGAAGAGGCCTAAAATATCCAAATGGGGCTATCTCATGATGCCTGGGCTGTACATATGTGGGAGAGTTGTCTCTTGATATCCATAGGGGATTGGTTCCAGGACCTTCCCTCCCCTATAACTAGTAGAATGTCTAGTCTCTTGTATAAAATGATGTAGTATTTGCATATAACCCACACACATCCTCCTGTATACTTTTATATCTAGATTACTTATGAGCTTCCCTTGTGGCTCAGACGGTAAAGAGTCTGCCTGCAATGTGGGAGACCGGGGTTTGAACCCTGGGTCAGCAAGGTCCCCTGGAGAAGAAAATTGCAACCCACTCCAGTACTCTTGCCTGGAAAGTCCCCTGGATGGAGGAGCCTGGCAGGCTACAATCCATGGGGTTGCAAAGAGTTGGACACGACTGAGCGACTTCACTTTTTTTTCTAGATCACTTTTAACACCTACTGCAATGTAAATGCTATGTAAATAATTGCCAGTATGTAACAAATTCATCTTGTCTTTTGGAACTTTCTGGAAATTTTTTTAAAAAATATTTTTGATCCCTGATTGGTTGAATCTGCAAATGTGTAACCAGGAGACATGGAGGGCCAACTGTATAACAACATCTGAGAATTACCAAATAGTAAATTCTATCCATTTGAAAATCAAACAGATTACTTGAAATCAAGTAGTGGTGGAAGAGACACAGTGCTAGGGGACATTGGAATATCAGCTCTGGAGAGCTAGTTAAGATGTTTGTTACATGTAAGTCTTACCCTAAACCTATCTAACAGCCTAAATCCAAGTCCTGATAAAATCAACAGAGTGTGAAAGTGGTCCTCCAAATGAAGAGGCTTGAAATGAATCTTTGTTGTTGTTGTTCAGTCACTAAGTCAAGTCTGACTCTTCTGCAACCCCATGGACTGTAGCCCATCAGGCTCCTCTGTCCATGGATTCTCCAGGCAAGAATACTGGAGTAGGTTGCCATTTCCTTCTCCAAGGGATCTTCCTGACCCAGAGATTGAACCCACATCTCTTGCAGTGGCAGGCAGATTCTTTAATACTCAGCCACCTGGGAATCATGAAATGAATCTTAGGTTTTTTATAAATCTGCCCTTAAAGAGTAAACTGTAAGCCATCCCATATTCAAGTTAGTATTTTTTTAACTGCTTAAAGAAGAATTAATATTCTTCAGAGGAAGATAGAAGAATTCATATTCTCTACAATATCTTATTGACAGTGACCAGCATTCAATAAAAAATCACTAGACCAAAAATAAATAGTGGGTAACTTAAGTGATTGTGATACAGAATTTAAAAATAAAAGTAGTCAGTAGAAATCTGGGTAGCACAGATGTTGGATTTGCCAGACAGAGACTAATGAAACCATCATAAATACGTTCAAGGGAAGATATTAGTCTTAGTGATTACACAGACAAGGAATGTCAGCAGAAAAGTAAATCAAGTGAATCTTTTTAGAATTTGAAAATTATATTAATAGAAATAAAAAGTTCATAAGAAGAGGTTAATGGTGGGTTAGAAATGAAAAAAGAAAAAGCCAGTGAATTTGAAGATAGACTGAGAGAGATCAAGCAATCTGAAGAACAGAGAGAAAAAGATTGAAGCAAAATTAATATAGGGGGCCTAGGGATGCATACAATTAGAAGCCTAGAAAAAGTTGAGATAGTAATAGAAAACATTTGTAGAATTGATGGCTCAAGCTATTACATGTGATGAAAAACAGATTTAAGAATCCTGGTATATTTCAAGGTTATAAAAAGAACCGTGCCTGGCCACATCACAATTAAACTACTGAAAATTAAAGATAAAGAAAAAAATGGGAAGCAGCTAGAACAAGAAAACCATTACATACTGTGGGATAATGGTAAGAATAACCATTGACCTTTCATGAGAAATCACAGCATGATATCTTTAAAGTCCTGAAAGAAAAAAAAAAAGTCTCTAAACCAAGAATTCTATATTGAATAAAAATATATTGAATTCAATTCTATATTGAATAAAAATACTCTTCAAAATGAAGATCTTTTCAGATAAATGAAAGAGACCTGGATGCTAAAGGATGTCCACTACAAAGGAAAAAATTCCATTTGGATACTTAGATCTGTATGATAAAGAATATCAGATACAATAAATAAGATTTATAGGATAAGAATAAAGAAAAAAGACTATACTAATCTTTCTTTTTAAGTTTAGAGACGGCCGACTATTAAAAACAAAAATAAGTGTAATGTGGGTTTTATGACATAGGTGGAAATAAAAGATATAGCAATATCACACAAACTCTGTAAAACCAGTGTATATAATTATTCTGCTTTAAGGTAACTGCATGTGTGTGAAGTATAAAGTGGATAGTGCCTGATGTGACATGAGAGGGAGAGAAATAATGTGGTGGTCTTGCTGAGTTGAGAAAACACAGATTAAAGTCGGGGAGACTGTGGCAACAGAAAGCTATGGTCCATAATTCTGGAGAGGCGAGAGATACACTGAAACAGAATTCTAGGGGAAGAGGTAGTGTTTCCCAAGTCCTGCATGTTATAAGCGCCTGTAGATTCAAAGCTGGAACTCCTCTGGAGTCTGATGTTCAGCTCTCCAAATTCCTGTGCATTCCAGAATGCATTGAGTGCTATTTCTGTCTGTATGTGTTTCCCTTGATCAGATTTATTCCTGAAATTCTGTAGAGTCAGAAATTCTTTCTAGTCATTCATTTTTTATTAATCATCTCCAAATAGTTTTTCTTGGACATAATAGCATGTTGGTCCTCCATTTAGAAAGTTATAATGAAGGAATCTTCTTTTTTCTTGTTTATTTTATTTTTGTCAAGTGAAGTTTATGTATTTTAGGAAGACTTCTCTCAAAAACAGCATTCCTTTGTCCTAGGTCCTTCTCACCTCCAAGTCTCTTTTTCTATAGACAGACACATACAAATCCTTCAGCTCTTTCTTCTGTTGTTTCTTTTATTTATTTTTTATTATTGTATTCATACTACTGTCTCTTGTTATTTAGTTTTAGATATTATGTACTAATTTCCCACCATGAAAGATGAGGATTCAGATCTCTTACACCTGTCTCAACCAATCATTACACTTCCTATCTTCCCTGTGTTGTAATGATCACATAGTCTCTCATTAAATCCTGTTCAGTTTTTAAAAAATACTTATACAAATATTATTTATGACTGTGCCATGCTATTTGTTTTCTTTGTTTTAATTGCATTTCTTTTCTTGAACAGCTCTTTGTTTTCCCTGGAGTAAGTGACTCGCTTGCTTTGCTTAGTTTTCTGTATAAATCTCACTTTTGTTGTGTCCAACTCTTTGTGACGCTATGGACTGCAGAGTGCCAGGCTTCCCTGTCCTTCACTACCTCCCTGAGTTCACTCAAGCTCTTGTCCATTGAGCTGGTGATGCTACTAACCATCTCATTCTCTGTTGGCCCATTCTCTTTTTGCCCTCAATCTTTCCCAGTATCACGGTCTTTTCCAATGAGTCGACTCTTCACATCACGTGGCCAAAGTATTGCAGCTGCAGCATCAGTCCTTTCAATGAATATTTAGCGTTGTTTCCTTTAGGATTGACAGGTTTGATATCCTTGTTGTCGAAGGGAATCTCAAGAATCTTCTCCAGCACCACAGTTTGAAAGCATCAATTTTTTGGCACTAAGCCTTCTCACTAGTTTATCCCCAAACTCTCCAATATACATTTAGGAAATTGAGCAATTCCTTTCTTTCTCAGACATAGTGAATAACTTAGTGACTCTCTTGTCTGGAGACTTGCATACTCTGATTCTAGTCTGTAGACCTACTGTCCAATAGACCTACTATACAACTATCATCCTAGAATTACTTTTCATCATCCTCATGGAATTTAATGTGTTACTTTCTAGTATTGGATCCTCTGTTTCCCGGATCCATCTATGTCTTTCTTCTCATTTAGTGGTAGTTGCCTCAGAAAGGTTCCATTGGAAGTAAATATTTCATAATCTTACATGTCTGAAAAATGCCTTCATTTCTACTCTTGATGAATAATTTGTCTAGACTGGACATAGTATTATAGATTTGAACTTACTCTTCTAGAATTTATAAGACACTGCATTGTCTTCTAATTTACAGTTGAAGCATCTGATGCCATCCTAATTATCAAAGTTTCTGTTATAACCTTTCCCCCTTATTTGGAAGCCTTTAGGATGTTATGTTTATTTCCGGTGTTCTGAAATGTTGTGATTATATGATTTTGTATGGATCATTATTTATTACCTGGATAGTTGATTCAGTTTTAACCTTTCCCACAGTTTGTGAGTTTCTATATTAACTTTTAGCTTCGTTTTTGTTTTTCACGTGGGAGTTAAAATTAAACCATTTTAATCACTATACATATATAAGAAGTCAGTTTTTGTGTGGGGATGTCTTGCTGTAATTCTTTTTCTTCTCTGAAATTGTTTTGGATGTTCTTGGCCATTTGTTTTTCCATATGACTGTTAGGATTATATTATTGGTTTATATACATACAGACACATATAAACACCCCTTCACATATACAAGCTTGTAGACCTTCACTGAATTTAGAAATTAATTTTGGGAAAACTTTGTCTATAACTTGCAATCTTCCCATCTATGAATATGGTTTCTGTCTTCATTGTTTTAGGTTTTCTCTTATTTGTGTTAATAAAGTTACCTTTATTTGTTAGATTTGCTCCTAGATACCTTGTGGAGTTTTTTGGTTTTGGGCTATTATAAATGGATAACTTAAAATTTTGCATTATAATAGTTTGTTGCTATTCTTTAGGACCACAATTGATTTTTGTATGTGTATTCATCCTGAAACAAGCAAGCTTACTAAACTTTTTTTTTATTAGTTCAAAACAATTTATAGATTCTACATGTATATTTGTCTATATAGACAATCTTATAATCTGCAAATAATGACCAGATTTGTGTTTTATTCTTTCCAATCCTTACATTTTTACTTTGCTGTATTTTTTTTTTCCTATCATGTAGTCAGTGATCTTCAGCACAGTATTAATGTTGTAGTAATTGGGAGCTTCTTTGCCTTGTTCTAGCTTTATTGGTGTTTTCCCTGTAGTTTTAAATTAAGTAGTATATTTGCTGTAAGCTTCTGTTATGTATTCTTCATCAGATTAAGGAAATTTCTATTTGTGATTGCCATGTTATGGTTGTTAATGTTGTACATTCAAATCATTTTTCTGCATCTATTGAGTGGATATCAGAGTGTTTTTCCTGTTAATATGATAAGTGACATAGATTGTCCAATGTTAAAGCATACATTCTTTGGATGTAAATGTAACTTTATCATCAAGTTGTACTGATATATTTGATCAAATTGCCAGATTGACCATGCTAAAATTTTATATTGAATTGTTACCTGAGATTCATATCTGATATTGATTATATCTGAGATTGCAGTATAATTTTCCTCCTCAAATTTTTCTTGTCTGCCTTGTTTTGTATTTAGGTTGTTTTAGCCTTATAACATGAACAGGGGAGCCATGTCCCCCACCCTTATCCATTTTGGATCTAGAACAGTTCTTATAATACTGGGGTTATCTCTTTCTTATGTAATTGGTGGAACTCATTTTAAATCACCTTTACTTCAGTGAGATTTTGTTTTCTTCTTATTTTGTTTGTTTTCCGGATAGATTTTATACTATTGATTCAAATTTTTTAATGGTTATAGGTTTCTTTGGTTTTCTATTTCTTCCTGAGTCAGTTTTGGTAAGTTACATTTTTTTCTATGAAAATTATCTATTTTCTCTGAGTTTTCAATTTTATTTGTATAAAATTGTTCAGATTGCACTCTTTCTAGTTTTAAAATCTCAATTACATGTGTATTTCACCCCTTTCTTCATTCCTAATATTGTTTATTTATGCTTAACTTTTTCTTCATAAGTTTTGACATAGAGCATTTTACTAAATATTTTCCAGCTTTAGTTAGAATTCTTCTGTGGACCATTAATTATTTAGATGTATGCCTTTTAGTATTCATAGTACAATATTTACTTATTTGGTGTTTATAGAAAGTTTTCTTTTACTGAAGAGTGACTCTTTTTGTTAGCAGTTTTTTAGCATTGGTCAAGATTATGTTTTGATTTTGCATGGGTCAGTTCTTTTAACTGTTTCATATTTGTTTGAAATTATGAATCTTTTTCTAACTTTTGGTTGCAGATTTCTGTAATAAGATTAAAGTTGTAAACTTTGTTGTTCAAAATTTTAACATTCTTACTAGCTTTATTTCTTTCTGCTTTATTTAAAAATCCTTACTATGATGTTGAATTTTTAAATTTTCCCTTGTAATTTTCACAACTCTTTTGTAGCTGTGTTGTTAGTTACATATTATTTAGGATTGCTCTTCCATGGTATTTTCTAATTATGTTAATAAATGATTAAAAATCATAATAATCATCTTGGCCTTAGAATCTAGTTTGACTGATAATTAATACAGTTCCCTTAGCTTTCTTTTGTTTAGCATATGCCTGGCATATCTTTCCATCTTTTTTCTTAAAAAACGTTTCTTAGTTTCTATGTCTAGGTGCATTAAACAGTTTATTGCTGATTTTTAAAAAAACTTTTCATTTTGGTTTTGTCACCTCATGTGATAATGGTGCTTTTTGATAGGTGAACTTAATCATTTATGAATTTCATCATTAATTTGTTTGTATTTCTTTCTAGTATCTTGTACTATTTACTGTAGATTTTGCTTGTTTGTTTGCATCCATGCTTCCCACCCCCTTTCCTGCCTTTTGATGGCTGGGTCAAATTCCTTTTTGGAATTTATGCATTCTATTTCAAATATTTTAATGTTTATCTTAAAAATTTAGCATTTATCATTTATGTAAAATCTAGTTTCCCCCATATTCCTAATCAAAGAAAAAAACTTAGTTTATCTTATGCCATATATAAAAATTAGCTCGAAATGGATCAAAATCCTACATGTAAGAGTTAAAACTTACATTTAATGGGTAGAGGGAGAAGTTTTATGATATTGGATTTGGCAGTGATTTCTTGGATATGACAGCAAGCAATATGCAACCAAAAAAAAATGAATGAATAGACTACATCATCATTAAAATTTTCTGTGCTTCAAAAGATACAGTTGTTTTTGGCAGCCTATACAGTGGGAGAAAATAGTTGCAAATTGTATGTCTGACAAGAGGTTATTATCCAGAATATATAAAGAATTCCTGCAACTTAATAACAAACTAACAACCCAGTTCAAAATATGCAAAGGTTTTGAAATTATGTTTCTCCTAAGAAGATAGACAAATGACTCCGCATCACTAGTCCTTATGGAAGTGCACATCAAAACCACAATGAGATACTGCTTCATACCATTAGGATGGCTACTATAAAAAAAAATAACAAGTTTTGGTAAAGTTGTGGGAAAATCGGAATCTTTGTGCACTGCTGATGGAGATGTAAAATGCTGTAGCCACTGTGGGAAACAGTATAACAGTTCTTCAAAGAGCTGAAAATAGAATTACCATATGATCTGGCAGTTTCACTTTTGTGTACATATTCCACAGAATTTAAAGCAGAGTCTCAAAGAGATATTTGTTCACCCATGTTCACAGCACCTTTATTCACAAAAGTCAAGGGATGTAAGCAACTCAGGTGTCCACTATTGGATGAATGGGGAAAAAATGTGGTATATCCATACATTGGAATGTTATTCAGCTTTTAAAGAACATCCTGATCCATCCTACAAAATGAATAGACCTTTTAAAAAACATGCCAAGTGATATACACCAGACACAAATGAACACATTATTGTACAATTTCACTTGTGTGAGGTACCTAGAGTAGTAAAATTCATAGCAAGTATAGTGGTGGTTGCTAGGGTCTGGGAGGAGAAGGGGATGGGGGAGTTATTATTTAATAGATTTCAGTTTTGTAAGATGAAAAGAGTTTTAGAAATGGATGGTGGTGATGGTTGCACAGCAGTGTAAATGTACTTAATGCCATTGAACTATACACTTGGAAATGGCTATGATGGTAAATTTTACGTCATGGGTATTTTACCACAATTAAAAATAATAATTAAAAAATAAATAAGAAATAAAAAGTAGAAAACCAAGAAACTCAGAACATTTTAATCGTAATCACTTCCTTAGGAACTTGTTGTTTTCTGGTATTTTAGTTCCATCTTATTTTTCATCTTTTGAGTAGTGTTCCTTCCTCCTCCTCATCCATCTCCTATTTCTATTGCTCCTGCTCCTCTTCATCTTACTCTTTATTGTCCTATTTCTCGTTTTCTTCATCATTATTTTATCCAATTAATCCCCATTTAGGTGCATGTTAAAGTTTACTAATATCTTTGTTCACAGTTACTTCTAGTGTCACATTCTTTCCTCTGGATTATGTTTCTTGATTCTGAAGTATATCCTTTAGTACTCCTGTTTAACTAAAAGAGTCTATGTGTGGTAGTTCACACACTCTTTGTATGAAAACATCTTTATTTAATTCTCATTCCTGTTTTATAATTTAGGTGGGTAGGGAATGTAATATTGACCATTACTTTGTTTCATCACTTTGAAAAATACAATTCCATTTTCTAACAGCTACATTAGCATTAATAATTCAGCTGTCAGTCTAATTATCATTTCTTGGGTAGAAAATCTCTTTTCATTCCATAGGTTTTTAAAATCTCTTACCTTTGGTGCTCTGTAGTTTAACAAAGTGTACAGATGTGGATCTGATTTTATTTCTTCAGATCTTTTATTTCAACAACTAGTTTTTTCCATTCTAGGACTTTATTTTTTTCAGCTTTTTTTTTATGCTTTAGATTTTTTAACATCTAATAATTTTAAGCATACTTATCTTATGAAGTGGAACTGATAATTTTTTGAGGTCTGATTGTGTTGTTTGTTTGGATTTCTGGCCTTTGCTCATAAATGGACTGTTTCCTCATTTAGTTATATTATTGGATTCTGAACTCATCTTTTAGTGAATTTTTACGTGTGAGAATTATATGATGCCAAATTTGAGCATGTATCCTCCAGGTAGTTTTGAATCTGTTATGAGAAGCTTTCTAGGAGCACCTAACCTGATGCCAGTATTTTGCCAGTTTCTTGGCTTGAGAATTTCTGAACCACAGAAGTCCTGTGCATTAAAGTCCCAAGTGGTGGGGCTTTGTGACCTAAAAGTTACAAATTTCTAAAGGAGTAAACTTTATTCACATATGTCACTGCCTTTCTCTGCTGAATGGCAGGTTTTGTAATTCACCTTTTTACTTACAATATGCCCTTTAGGCCTGGAGAAGGGAATGGCTACCCACTCCAGTATTTGTGCCAGGAGAATTCCATGGGCAGAGTAGGCTGGCGGGCTACAGTCCTTGGGGTCACAAAGAGTCAGACACGACTAAGCGAATGGCTGACTGACTGACTGACCAACACACACACACACACACACACACACACACACACATACCTCTTTTAGGATAAAGATTATATGGGGCAGGCTTTTGCTTCAAACCTTAGCGCGCGCACACACACACGCACACACACGCGCACACACACACACACACACACACACACACACCCTCTTTTAGGATAAAGATTATATGGGGCAGGCTTTTGCTTCAAACCTTAGCGTGCGCGCACACACACACACACACACACACACACACACCCTCTTTTAGGATAAAGATTATATGGGGCAGGCTTTTGCTTCAAACCTCAAGTAAGCTCAGGCTCTTTCCTTTTGACCTTATGTATATATTAAAAGTCAAGTACCTAGAAAATGAAAACAATTTCCCAACTGCATTCCTGTTGTAATGCTTATTGCCCTGGTTTCCAGTCATTTCTTGATTACATATATCTAAGAAAGTCTCTTTATTTAAAGGCTCATTTATACATTTAGAAAATGGTTGTTTTATTTTATCTAGTATTTTTAAGAGTTTTCAAGAATTTTCAAGTTACTTAATCTCAGTATTGCCAAAGAAGTCTAATAATTATTAAGAATGGTACTTTAGGAAATTCAGAGTATTAACCATTATTTTATCTTGAGAATGTTCATTTCTTGGTATGTTCTCTAAAAACATATAAAAACTAATTTTCTTTTATTTTGGAATACCTTAAAAGGTATGTGCCCAGGATCTTTTTTTAGCTGTTGTTTTCTAAGCTACATCTACCTTGCCATAATTGTATGTTCTGTGTTTAGACTCAGTGTTCTGAAGAATATTTTTCCCCTTTTATAATTTTTTAAATAAATAAATAGTTTGCAGGACATTATTAACATTTATTTAGTTAGATTATCTTTAAAATGTTTTAAAATAATCTTCAAGTTGCTTATAATAGTAGCCAGGCTTTTTTCTGTTTTTTTTCCCCTACATAATTAATTGTAAAATTTTCAAAGTTCCAAATAATATATGGCAATGTTGGACAGATAATATCAATAATAAGAATGTTCTAAAATAAATATTGAATTTGTGGTTTGTGGCTGTGGTGTTCAAATCATATATTTTTACTTTAAGTGTAGTCAAGTAAGTAGCAGCTATAATAAAAATTCTATAGTGTTAAAAATCTGGAGAACTTGTTTGTGTGGTGATTATATATATTGTAACTTATATGCACAAGGAGACTAAATTCAGATAATGACAAAATTGAAGTTGTTATGAAATAGTGCTTATTATGTTTCTATGTAAATATAAACATTTCTAATTAAAACAATTATTTATTTCTAATATATTATGGTTGATTACTAACAATGTGAACTTCTTCAGGTCCAATCCTCAGTGGCTGTTGGAACTCCAGATTATATCTCTCCTGAAATCCTTCAAGCCATGGAAGATGGAAAAGGCAGATATGGACCTGAGTGTGACTGGTGGTCTTTGGGGGTCTGTATGTATGAAATGCTTTATGGAGAAACACCATTTTATGCAGAATCTCTGGTGGAAACATATGGAAAAATCATGAATCACAAAGTTAGTATATTTTACTATTTTTCACATTAGTGTGGCAAATAATACATATAATAAAATTAAAATGTGATATTTACAAAGAGAATAATTTTCCAAAAACAGTAAATAATCTAATTTCTATGCTAGTAGGGAACATGACCAACATGAGCAATCAAAATCCATAAATTATCTTTAAAAAATCTATAAATTATGTATAAAATTGTCCTCACCTTGTAATTTATCAGAGATGCTAATAAGTAGAAAATTAAATGATCTCTTCATTAGAATAACAGAGATCATGAGCAGACAATTTATATCATTACTACTATAGTATAAGTATAACCATGACTAGAATGCATTTAAAATTCTCGATCTTAATAGTAATAGATACATGAGATCCAAATTAAAATAAGAATGATATACTTTTTCTCCCTGTCAAATTGGCAAGGATGAAAAAAAATAGTACTGTTTACTATAAATGATCCGTTGAGAAGAACACTGTTACACATCATTGATGGGGGTGTAAATTGATATAATCTTTCTGTCAAAAAGTCTGTAAGTATTCATCAACAACCTTAAAAAGAAATGGTTAAAACTTTTGGTTGAGCACCTTCAATACTAAGAATCTACCATAAGGAAATATTCATAGAACAAAGCTATATGTGTAAGAATACTTACCCCAGTATTATTTATGATCATCAAACATTGGAAACAGTCCAGATCCACAGCAGAAAAGAATAAAATTTTAATCCATTTAATACCAAATGAAATAGTTTGTATAAGAAGAGGGAGACTCTGATTATCAGTCTCAGAAGATTGTGGGTAATTGCAAAAACCTAGGATATGAATAGGAATATCCCTTAAAGGGAGTGATAATCTGTTCTTTTTAATTTGTTGTGGTAGTACAATTATAATTAATTGTTATATATATATAGTTGTTGTTAGTTGCTAAGTCATATCCGACTGTTTTGTGACCGACCCCATGGACTGTAACCCGCCAGGCTTCTATGACCATGGGACTTCCCAGGCAAGAATACTGGAGTGGGTTGCCATTTCCTTCTCCAGGGATCTTCCTGACCCAGGGATCGAACCCAGGTCTCTTGCATCGCAAGTGGATCGTTTACTACCGAGCCACCAGGGAAGCCTCATGTTAGTTTTACAAAGCCCCTGTTAGTTTTACAAAGTTGATGTTTTGTCTGGCTGCAAAGATAATCTGCTAAATAGTTATCAAGAGTTTGAAAACAAGAAACAGGTCCAAAGTTGTCAATATCATGTAAAGCATTTCTGATAGAAGTCATTATACTGTAACACGGTTGTTGAGAGCACAGATTCTGGAATCAGACAGTTTCAGTTCAAATCCTAGCTCTACCACTGATTATATAAACTTGAGCAATTATTTTAACTGTTTCTTTGTTTCCTTTTCTATAAAATTAGAGTAATACAGTTGCTCTGAGGATTAAATAAGCTAAACAAGTAACATATGTCTAGTAGTACATGTTACATTCTTTACAAATATTTAGTATTAATCATTAGTGTGTGACTTATATGAACGTTATCAATCACATATACTATTGATTATGTAAATTCTGTTACATTTAGTGAATTCTTTTTATTTTGACAGCATTTAAGGTGTTTTTACATTTAACTTATTCTTTCTGTAGTACCTGTATGACTAAGTTACATGTGAAAAGTTCTTTTAGGAAAATGATCCATTTAAATTTATTCTTGAATCTCCTTTAGTGTCAGTACTTTGTACCAGTACATATTTATTAGATATTTTTAAAAGAAAATATATTTTTAAGAAGGTCAGTGTTAGCATCAACGTACTTAGTAAATTGGTGATTTATATTTTGTTTCTATTATTCTGTATTTAGGAGAGGTTTCAGTTTCCCCCTCAAGTGAGTGATGTGTCTGAAAATGCTAAGGATCTTATTCGAAGACTCATCTGTAGCAGAGAACATCGACTTGGTCAAAATGGAATAGAAGACTTTAAGAAGCACCCATTTTTCAATGGAATTGATTGGGATAATATTCGAAACTGTGAAGCACCTTATATTCCAGAAGTTAGTAGCCCAACAGATACGTCAAATTTTGATGTGGATGATGATTGTTTAAAGAATTCTGTGAGTATGATTGTTTAAAGAAGTTCTGTCTCTCTGCTTTTTTTTTTTTTAATATGGTTATAAAGTAATTTTATAGGCCACCTTACCATTTATCACTTCAACAGTTGTCAAGACACATGTAGACCGCGAAAAAAGTGAAAGTGAAGTCGCTCAGTCGTATCCGACTCTTTGCAACCCGTGGACTGTAGCCCACCAGGCTCCTCCATCCATGGGATTCTCCAGGCAAGAATACTGGAGTGGGTTGCCATTTCTTTCTCCAGTGAAAAAAGCCACTTGCTTACTGAATGAGATCTGAAATGAGGGCAGAACATCTCCTTGTTCAGCTCTGGCTGGAAACGTGCATGCAGGGCAGTGAAAATTTTCCTTTGCTCTGCAAGTGTCTGAAAATAACTACAAAAGTATTTGTGAATATTGATTTGGGATTACAAATAAATTTTAACAACTAGGCAAATTCACATATATGGAATACATGAATAATGATTGTACTCTCAATATCCATCAGACTTTAAATCTTTTTCTTTTTATTAGAATTCTACAGTGGCAGTGTTTATGGTTTAAATTTTTTATCACTAAACGTCTAGACCAAACTTATCAGTGTTTGTAAATTGTTGACAGTGAATTTTTATAGCCCCGTCTACAGTTTATAGTTATTCATTTTTAACCAGATGTTTCTTCCTCCTTTAGGAAACGATGCCCCCACCAACACATACTGCCTTTTCTGGTCACCATCTGCCGTTTGTTGGTTTTACATATACTAGTAGCTGGTAAGTTTGAAAAGTTAATGTGATTTGGATAATTTAAAGCAAATTAAAAATGAATTGAGGTTTTCAAACTATAATGCATAAGAGAGCCTTGTAAATAAAAAAAAATTTTTTTAATAGGTTGAAGCTGCTTCTAGGAAAAGTTAGACATTACAAAGTGAATAAAACATTAATATAAGAATCTTAACTCATGTTAGGGGGAGAAAGAATAGAACACAGAGAGAGCTCAGAGTCTTTTAGCAATGGAACAGGAATTAGAAGAGTCTTAGGCTATTGAAGAAATATATTCTAGGTTCCAAACATCAGTCTTTCAAGCCATCGATCTTAGCCCTCTTTCCATTGACCCTCATTCTACTTGTATCTTCTCTTTCCTCCTTGTGAAAGTGAAAGTCGCTCAGTCATGTCTAACTCTTTGTGACCCCATGGACTATACAGTCCATGGAATTCTTCAGGCCAGAATACTGGAGTGGGTAGCCTTTCCCTTCTTCAGGGTATCTTCCCAACTCAGGGATCGAACACAGGTCTCCTGCGTTGCAGGCGGATTCTTTACCAGCTGAAGCCATAAAGGAAGCCCTCTTTCCTCCTTACCATTCCTTAAATTTCATTGAGAATGATTATAGTCACTCCTTGGGTGCTTCTCAGTTCCTTGACTATCTCATTCTATGGCATTGGTTTTGCTAAGTTCAGTTCAGTTCAGTCGCTCAGTCGTATCCAACTCTTAGCGATCCCATGAACCACAGCACGCCAGGCCTCCCTGTCCATCACCAACTCCTGAGTCCACCCAAACTCATGTCCATTGAGTCAGTGATGCCATCCAACCATCTCATCCTCTGTCGTCCCCTTCTCCTGCCTTCAAACTTTCCCAGCATCAGGGTCTTTTCAAATGAGTCAGCTCTTCGCATCAGGTAGCCAAAGTATTAGAGATTCAGCTTCAACATCAATCCTTCCAATAAACACCCAGGACTCATCTCCTTTAGGATGAACTGGTTGGATCTCCTTGCAGTCCAAGGGACTCTCAAGAGTCTTCTCCAACACCATAGTTCAAAAGCATCAATTCTTCAGCAATCAGCTTTCTTTATAGTCTAACTCTCACATCCATACATGACCACTGGAAAAACCATAGTCTTGACTAGATGGACCTTTGTTGGCAAAGTAATGTCTCTGCTTTTTAACATGCTGTCTAGGTTGGTCATAACTTTCCTTCCAAAGGTTACCATTCCTTATTACAACTCAGTTTTCTGCCTGTACCTGTGCAGTTCAAATTGTCTAGAGAAAAATATTTGAGTACTCTTACTGATCTCACTTTAAGTTCATGATTACCAATCCCAAGTGCCCCTTATTGCTGCCTAGCAGATATACTGTATTACCCTAGTGTATTCACTCTTCACTCTCCTAGGTAACTATTTCCTACTTTATACTTTTCCTCTGAAACCTCTGTCATCCTGACTCTCACTTGATGACCTCACTTCCTCTTTCACAGAGAGATTGGAGCGATCAGCAGACAGCTTCCAGAAGCCGCATCACCTCATTTATAGCCTGCATGCCTCTAGACCCATATACTCCTCTTTATATGTGTGACTATGTGAGCTCCTACCTAGGGCCCATCCCTTCTGTCCCTTCTTGCTTACTCTAGTGTGTTGCTGTTACATCATAAAATTTCCCCCTTGTGTAATTTGTGTAACAGATCATTTCCATCAGCTCACAAAATGTAGGTTTTTCTTTCATCTTAAAGCAAAATAAAAAATCTCTCTTAATCCAACTTTACCTGCTACCAACCATTTTTATGCTCTTCAATACAGCAAAATTACTTCAAACTGTTGCCTGGACTTTGTCCATTTTTCTCATCCTCTTCTTTCTTGGTACCATTCCAGTCAAGTTTGTGCTCCATCACTTGACGCTAACTGATTTTTATCGATGTCACCACTGGCCTCCATGGCGCTAAATTTGATGGTCATTTCTTTGGTCCTCGTCATCCTTATTTGCCTAGTCTCATCTCCTTGTCACAGCTCCTTCCCATTACAACACTTTCCAGAACACTGGCCTCATTTCTCCTTGTCTTTCTGGCCACTCCCACTCATTCTCCACATCCCTTCTAATTTCCTGTGGTTTGTGACTTAGTCTTTGAATCTTTTCTGTTTATACTCTCTGATGCTCCCCTGGGTGGTATTTGCTGATGACTCCTAAAATGTATATTTCCAGCTGAGTCCTCTCTTCTACTTAAAATCTATTTTAATCACCTACTTAAGATGTTCATAATGTCATTTCTTATATTTCTCTGAACCTGTCTGATTGATTCTGCTAAATGATAAGTCAGAGTATGTCACTCACCTGTGCAGGACCAGTCCTCACTGCCCCCACCTCTGCTGGGTTCATATCTTAACTCCAAACCAAGTTCTTATGAGGCCCAACAAGGCTCACTTTATCTTTCTCGTTTTATTTCCTACTACTCTTGCCCTTGCTCACTTTGCATCCACAGGTCTCCTTTCTGGCCTGTGGACATGCCCGAGCACTCTTGCCTCAGGACTTCTGCGCTTCTTTTTTTCTTGTATTATGTTTATTTAATTGATGTACACTTGATGGTGTGTTTGTGCTGCTATTCTATTTGTCGGGAATGTCTTTCCTCTCATATTACCTTGGCAGGGCCACTTATTTTTTCTGGACTTTTTCAGGGTTACTTTCTGATTGATGACTTTCCTGACCCCTTTATCTATATTTTAATTTACTCCCCCTCAATAATTCATTTCAAAAGGCAGAAAGGGGAAATGAAGTTTCCTTCCTTTCCTGTTTTTTGTTTTCTTCTTAGCCTGTTAACACTGCCATGTACTGAGTATTTTCCTTTTTTGTTAATTTTTGTCTCTGCCACTGGAATAAAACCTCTATATGGGCACATTTTGTCTGTTTTGCTCACTGCTGAATGTCCAACACTTTTCACTTAAAAATTTTTAATCAAAGTATATAGTTGAATACAAGTTACAGACATACAATATACTAATTCACAATAGTTAAAGTTATACTCTATTTATAGTAATTATAAAATATTGGCTATATTCCTTGTGTTGAGCAGTGTATCTTTGCTTATGAAGCATTTTATAAGTATTTCATATAAGTAACTTATGAAAACATTTTATAATTCCGTAGAGGACCATGGTTGCTGCTTTTGATTGCTGTTTCACTTAGGTGGTCACATTATTTTAAGCTACCAGTAACCCTTCAGCAAGCTTCATTTTATAATTTATGGTTACTAGAATAAATTCAAGATAATTGGGACTACTTAAGTTTTTATTTTCAAAAATGCTTCTAAGGAATTCTCTGGTGGACCAGTGATTAGGACTTGGTGCTCCTGCTGCAAGTAGCCCAGATTTGATCCCTGGTTGGGGATCTAAGATCCTGAAAGCCATATGGCAGAGCCCCTGCTTCCAAAAGGTTGTTTATGGTGATTTTGGGGGGAAAAAAAGTATTTTGTAATCACTCCAGATGGCTAGCTGTAACTAGATGTTCAAATCCATGTTTTAAATGAACAGTTTCAAAAGGTTATCTTTTCTCTTCAGACTTATTATTTCAGTGTAAACCCACATTCCCCCCGCCTTTTCTTTTTTTCAGTGTTCTTTCTGATCGGAGCTGTTTGAGAGTTACAGCTGGTCCCACGCCATTGGATCTCGATGTTAATGTGCAGAGGACTCTAGATAACAACTTGGCAACTGAAGCTTATGAAAGAAGAATTAAGCGCCTTGAGCAGGAAAAACTTGAACTTAGTAGAAAGCTTCAAGGTAAATATAATTTAAAGATAATATTTTCCTTTTTTGTATTGGACTCATAGGATAGAAACTGTTTATTGTAAGTGGTTGTTTTATCTTGAAAAGAACTTTTTTTATTAAATGGAAAAAAGAAATTTTTGCAGAATACAGTATAAATACAGCATAATGCTGTGCTGTGCTTAGTCGCTCAGTCGTGTCCGACTCTTTGTGACCCCACGGACTGTAGCCCACCAGGCTCCTCTGTCCATGGGATTCTCCAGGCAAGAATACTGGAGTGGGTTGCCATGCCCTCCTCCAGGGGATCTTCCCGACCCAGGGATCGAACCCAGGTCTTCCTCATTGCCGGCAGATTCTTTACCGTCTGAGCCACCAGGGAAGCTCATACCATTTACGTAAACTCAAAAAAGTAACAGTAAACAACAAAGTAGCATTTGTTTCCCACAAGTGTGTATTTATGTATATAAATCTGTGGGAATAAATTCCTCTAGGGAGAGGAAAGTAGTATTCAATACTACTAATGAAAACGGAGCCCTTCTCATCCGGAGTTAACACTTTATATAAGGCTCCCTACCATGTTTCCTCAGGCCTTAGAAGTTCTAGCTGCTCGCAAACTGTCATTCTCTACAGTGTCACGCCTGTTGTAGTGTTTGGTGATTTTAAAATGCGCATTAGTGAACCTTTAATATCCTGACTTCCTTGTTGATTCTTCCCTTTCAGTGAGCTTGTTCTGCACCGTACCTCTACCACTCCTGGTGGTAGTATGATATGTCTTGAGATTACAGTGTCTAAAATTCTTTATTAATCTCAATTTCAAGCAAGCCTTTTGTATATTTGTGCTTGTAATTTTCTAGTTAACTCTCTCTGGTGTCTTAACTGTGATGTCCTTCAATTCCACCATTACCTATAATTCTATCACCCTTTTCCTATTCCCCTTATACCCTCAGGTTTCATTCTTGGTCAGTCTTAATTATACCCTTTCATACACTCTTAAATCTATTGCTCCTCTTTCTGTTAGTCACACTCCTTTGGCAGAACCCCAACCATGTTTAAATACTTTGCATTTAACTGTGTGGCTGAAAGTTGCTTACTGAAAACACACAACATGCCAGCTAATCCCACTTGAAATTCTTGAAGAGTAATCTCAAATTTACTAAGATCTTGATGCTGCCCAGCAATCCTACTTTTTTTCCTGAGTTCATTTCTCTAGCCTGTGTTGCAAAATCCAATGATTATTTCCCGGTCTTCATCTTTTAGCCTATTAGAATCTGACCCAGTTGATCATATGCCTCTCCTGAAAGCACTTTTTTTTGGCTTCTGGAACACTTTATATCCTGGTTTTCTTTTTCTTCATAAACCAACTGTTTCCATTCTCATTTGCTGATTTGTCCTGAACTCAGACCTTTCAAACATCTGTTTTCATTTTCTTTAGGTATATACCCTTCGAAGCAGAATACTGTATCATATGGTAGATTTATTTTTGAATTTTTGAGGACCCTCCACATAATTTTCCATAGTCAATAAGGGTTCCCTTTTCACCACATCCTTGCCCACCCATGTTGTCTCTTGTCTTCTTAGATATTCTAACAGGTATAAGGTGATATCTTATTATGGTTTTGATTTGCATTTCTCGGTTGATCAGTGATGTTAGGCATCTTTTCATGTGCCTTGTTACTCATTTATAGTGTTCTCTTTGCAGAAATGTCTGTTTAGTTTTTCTGCCCTTTTAGAAGTCAGATTGCTTGCTTCTTTGTTATTAAGTTGTATGAGTTCTATATATATTTTGGATAGGAACTCCTTATCCAATGTAGAGTTGCAAAAATTTTCTGCCATTCTGTGTTTTTTTTCTTTGTTTTTTTTTTTTGTTTGTTTTGCTATACAGATGCTCTTGAGTTTGATGTAGTCTACTGATTTTTTTTCTTTCATTGTTTTTTTGACATCATATCCAAAAAAATCATTGCCAAGGCCAGTGTTAAGGAGCTTTTTTTTTTTTTTACTACATTTTCATCTACAAAGCATATTGTATTGGGTCTTACGGAAGTCTTTGAAATGTTTTGAGTTAATTTTTGTGAGTAGTATGAGTCAGAAGTCCAGTTCCAGTGTTCTGCATATGTTTCTCTGGTTTTCCCAGCACCATTTGTTGAGGAGCCTGTCTTTTCCGCATTAGGGTCTTGACTCCTTTGGCAAGTATCAGTTGACTGTATGCACTGGGATTTAACTCTGGGCTCTCTATTCCATTGCTCTCTCTGTCTGTCTGTTCCAGTACACTACTATTTTTAACATTATGGCTTTGTAATATAGTTTGTAATCGGGATATTTCCAGGTTTGTTCTTTTTTCTCAAAATTGCTTTCGATATTCAGTGTTTTTCATGGTTCCACAAACATTTAGGATTGTTTCTTCTATTTTATGAAGAATGTCTTTGGTATTTTGATGCATATTGTGTTGATTCTGTAGATGGTTTTGATAGTATGTATATTTTACCAGTATTAATTCTTCTGACCCATGAACATGGAATGTCTTTCTGTTTGTGTCTTCTTCAGTTTCTTTTAGCAAAGTCTTGTCATTTTTATAGTACATATCTTTATTGTGCATACATAACTTCCGTGGTTAAGTTTATTCCTGAGTAGTTTCTTGCTTTTGATGCTATTGTGGATGGGTTAGTTTTCTTTATTTCTTTTTCACATATTCATATTAGTGTAAAGGAAATCAGCTAATTCCTAAATGTTAATTTTGTATCCTACACTTTACCAAAGTAGTTGATTAGTTCCAACATTTTTTTGGTTGCCTCTTTGAGATTTATACCTACAAAATCACATCATTGGCAAATACTGACAGTTTTACTTCTTTACAATTTCAATGCCTTTTTTTTTCCCTTGCTTAATTGTTCTAGCTAGGAATTTTAGTACTGTATATTGAATAAGAGTAATAAGAATGGCCATCCTTTTCTTGTTCTGGATCTTAGAGGAAAATCTTTCAGTTTTTCTCCATTGAGTATATTATCTGTGGGTTTGTTGTATATGGCCTTTACTGTTTGTTGTATATGGCCTTTTATGTTCCTTCTATACCCAACCTTTTAAGGGTTTCATCATGAAAGGATGCTGTATTTTTTAAAATGCTTTTTTCTGCATCTATTGAAGTGATCATGTGATTTTTATCCTTCAATTTATTGATGCAGTGCATTGCATTTATTGTTTTGTGTGTGTTGAGCCATTCTTGCATGCCAGGAAAAAATCTCATTTGATCATGGTGTATAATCCTTTTAATGTATTCTTGAATTTGCTTTGCTAATATTTTACTGAAAAATTTTACATCTATATTCATCAGAGATATTGGTTAATACAGTTGGCCCTTGAACAACACAGGGGTGTGTGGCACAAGACCTGTGCAGTCAAAAACCTGTGTATAACTTTACAATTGTTCCTCTGTAAGCATGCCTCTGCATCTGCAAATTCAACCAACTGGGGATCATGTAGTACATGTTTACTGAAAAAATTCATGTATAAATGGACCTGTGCAGTACAAAGTGGTGTTGCTCAAGGGACAACTATGGTTTTCTTGTGGTCTCCTTATCTGATTTTGGTATCAAGGTAATGCTGGCTTTGTAGAATGAGTTTGGAGGTCTTCCCTCCTCCTCAGTATTTTGTAAAAGAGGAGAATTGATGTTAATTCTTCTTAAAATGACTGGCAAAATTCATCAATGAAGCCATCTGGTCCTGAGATTTTCTTTTTGGGAGGTTTCTGATTTATTGATTCAATCTCTTTACTCATTATTGGTCTGTTCAGATTTTCTGGTTTTCATTGATTGAGTCTTGGTCAGTTTTGTTTCTAGAAATTTGTTCACTTCTTCTAGGTTATGTAATTTCTTGGCATACTGTTATTCATGGTAGTCTCTTATGAGCCTCTGTATTTCTGTAGCATTCTGTGTATCTAATGTCTCCCCTTTCATTTCTAATTCTATTTGAATCTTCTCTTTTTTCTTAGTCTGGATGAAAGTTTTGTCACTTTTGTTTGTCTTTTCAAACAACCAGTTTTTAATTTTATTGATCCTTCCTGTAGTTTTTCTTGTCTATTTCGTTCATTTCAGTTCTGAACTTTGTATTTCCTTCCTTCTGCTAACTTTCAGTTCAGTTCAGTTCAGTCGTGTCCAACTCGTTGTGATCCTGTGGACTGCAGCACGCCAGGCTTTTGTGTCCATCACCAACTCCCGGAGCTTGCTCAAACTCATGTCCATCAAATCAGTGATACCATCCAAGGGCTTAACTTATTCTTCTTTTAATTCCTTGAGATGTAAAGTTAGGTTATTTGAGATATTTCTAGTTTTTTAATATATACATTTTTTTGTCATAAACTTTCCTCTCAGAACTGCTTTGCTGCATCCCACAAATTTGATATGTCATATTTCCAATTTCATTAGTTCTGAGATTTTTTTTCTCTTTTGATTTCTTCTTTCACCCATTGATTGTTCAGAAGTATGTTGTTTAGTTTCCACATGTTTCTGGATCTTCTCACTTTCCTGTTTTTATTAATTTCTATTTTCATACCATTGTGACCAGCAAAGATAATTGGTGTGATTACAGTCTTCTTACATTTGTAAAGATATGTTTTTTTGTCCTGTCATATAATCTGTTCTGGAGAATGTTCTGTCTGCACTTGAGAAGAATGTATATTCTGCTGCTGTTGTAAGGAATGTTCTATATATGCTTGTTAAATCTATTTTTCTAAGATGGTTCATTTCCAACGTTTCCTTGTTGATTTTCTGTTTGTACAATTTATCATTGCTAAGAATGGCATACTGAAGTCCCCTACTATTATTCTGTTGTCTGTTTCTCTCCTAGGGTTTGTTAGTATTTAATATATTTTGGTGCTCTGGTGTTTGGAGCCTGTATATTTACAGTTGTTTTATCTTCTTAATGTGTTGATCCCTTTATCATTATAATGATCTTCTTTGTCTCTTTGTTACAGTTTTGGCTGAAGTATATTTTGTCTGATATAAGTATGGCTATACTCACTTTGTTTTGCTCTCTGAAATATTATCTTCCATCCCTTCACTTTGAGCTTATTGTGTTGCTAGAGCTGAAATGAGTCTTGTAGGCAGCATATCGTTGGAACTTGGCATTTTTTTCCAGTCATCCACTCTGTGCCTTTTGTTTGGTAAATTCAATCCATTTAGGGTGATTATTGGTATGTAAGGACTTACTAGTACTATTGATCTTTCACCTTCTGGTTATTTTGTATCTCCATTGGGTTTTTCCTTCTTGTCTACCTTTGTAAGTTGATGATTTACAGTGGTGATTTGCTCATTGTTCCCCCTTTTTATGTCATATCTCTCCTCTAAATTTTTGCTTTGTCTTTACCATGGCGTTTACATAAAATATCTAATTGATAAACTAGTCCTTTTTCTGCTGATAGCAACCCATCTTCACTCACCTATAGAGATTTCATCCATTTATATCTCCTATTATATTTTTGATGTCACAAGTGATCACTTTTTATGCTGTGAATTTGCTACCAAATGGTAGTAGCTATAGTAATTTTTAATGCTCTTTTCCTTTAGCATTTATGCTATGATTGTTTAATACACTATTCTAAAATACAGTTACAACTTTCTAATTCTGACTGTATTTGTTACCTTGATCAGAGTCTTGTGTACTTTCATCTTTTTTGTTTCAGCTTGAAGAGCTCCTTTCAGCATTTCTAGTGGTGGTGAACTCTCAGCTTTTATTTGTCTTGGAAAACCTTTATTTATCTTTCATATCTGAAGAATAACTTTTCCAGATAGAGTATTCTTGACTAGGAGCTTTTATCTTTTAATACTTTTGAGTATGTTATTCTGCTCTCTCCTGGCCTGTAGAGTTTCTGCTGAGAAATCTGCTTATAGCCTAATGGGGATTCTTTTGTAAGATACTTTCTTTTTTTCCCTGACTGCCTTTAAAATTCTTTCTTTAGTATTGACTTTTGACAGTTTTCATTCTAAAATGTGTTGGAAAAGATCTTTTTGCATTGGGACAGCAAAGTGTTCTATTAGCTTCATAGAATTGTATGTCCAGTTCTTTCTCCAGGTTTTGGAAGTTCTCAGCTATTATTTCATCAAATAAACTCTCTGCCCCTGTCTCCCTCTCTTCTCCTTCTGGATCTTATACTTTTTAAATGGAGTCTGATAACCCTTGTCGGGTTTCTTCACTTTAAAAAAAAAAAAATCTAGTTCTCACTCTCCTTACACCCAAATCATTTCTCAACTCCTGTCCTCCACATGGCTTATTCTTTCTTCCATCTGATCTGTTCCACTCCCAGTGCTTTCTAATGCAGCATTCCTCTCACTTACTGAGTTCTTCAGCTCCAGAATTCTTGTTTTGTTCTTTTTTGTAATATCAGTCTCTCTCTGTAAGAATTCCTTCTATTCACTAATTTTATTCCTGACTTCACTGAGTTGCCTTTCTGTGTTTTCTTGTAGCTTGTTGAATTTCTTCATAATTATTTTGAATTCTTTATCAGTTATATTGCAATATTCTGTATCTTTGAGACGGTCACCTAGAAAATTGTCATCTTCTTTTTTGAATACTGTATTACGTGGGTTTTTATAGTATTTCATGAAATGTGTCTCTGCCATAACATTGAAGTAGCAAACACCTTTCTTACATAGGTAAGGTTTTACTTTGACCCTTAATTCAGCAGATCGGCAATCAGAAGCCTTTCTTTTGCTTTCCAAAAGGTGGCGCTATAGCACAAATTTTGGGTTTCTCTTCCCAGAGCTGACTCACCACTGAAGTTTGGAGTGTGTGCATTATAAAAGCTGTTGGCAGAGTCTAGGAAGTGTATGCTTGGCACCTGGGCCTTTTTGGTGGAAGAACCCAGAGATTTGTGGACAGACAGCAGGAAATGCATTCCTTCATTTCTCTTTGCCTGCCTTCTTTCGTTCCTTACCCTCCCCGTCTTCTTCAGAAATCCTCCAGCTGTAGCCCGCATCACAGGCCACTGCTCTCACGCATCACTTTCACTTTCTACCTCCTCTGCTAGAGAGGTCACTGCTGCCAGTACCTTGGATCTGTAGCCTCCCCCAAGGTCCAGTCGACCCACTTTCAGATGTGGGTGCAGTGCAGAAGCACTTTTGTTCAGTTATGGATATCCAGTTAATTGTAAATTGAAGTGGAGAGGAAAAAGGAATGACTCACAGGGACGTGGTACTGATCTCACTCAGTTTTGACTTTTAAACGGTGATATGCATAAACTGTATAAGTATTCTAAAGTGTACTCCCTATAAATGTTTATATTAGTGTACTTTTATGTAACCTCCACCCCAATCAGTATGTAGAACTTTTCTAGCGTAGCGTAAAGTTCCATCATGCTCTCTTCCCAGTTTGTAACCTGCAACTCTGAAGGAAACAGTACTCTGAATTTTTCAGCATTAATTTTACCTTTTCTTGAAGCCATACAGCATCTGCATTCATACAGTGTGCATGTTCATACAGTATGTTGTCATTTGTGTCTATTTTTTTGATAACACAGTTTTCCATGCTGTGTGTGTATCAGTAATTTGTCCTTTTTAAAGCTGCTGCTTAGTATAGTATTACATTATACATAAATACTAAAACAAATTATCCAATGTCTGCATTTTTCTGGCTTTTATTAAAAAATAAAACCGATTGGATGGCTTATAAACAACAGAAATTTATTTCTCCGAGGTCTGGAGGCTGGAAGTCCAAGAATAAAGTGCCAGCATGGTCACGTGAGGATTTATAGCCAGTGCCTTCTTGCTGTGTCCTCACCTGATGGAAATGGCTAGGGATCCCTGGGTTCTTTTTATAAGGCTCTAATCCCATTCTTGAGGGCTCCACTGTTATAACTATAACTTAAACACCTCCCAAAGCCCCACCTCCTTATTGCATCATTTTTCAGTAGGATTTCAACATAGGAATTTTTGGGGGGGACACAGATATTCAGACCATTTCATCCAAGCTGTTGTTGTTGAACATTTGAGTTTTTTCCAGATATTGACTATTATAAACATGGTTTCTGTGAATGTTGTTATGTATTTCTTTTGATGGTCATATGTACTTATTTCTGTTGGACATCTACCTAGCAGTAGGATTTCTGGGTCCTGGGATAGTGTATTTTCTGCTTTAGAAAATATTGCAAAGAGTTTTCAAAAGTAATTAATTGCATCAATAGTTTCACTAATAATGTATGAGTTTCACTTGCTGTATATTCCCATCAGAACTTGATATTATCAACTCTTCAAAATTTTAACCATTCTGGTATCTGTATATTGGAATTTTGTTATGATTTTAAATTTGTATTTTCCTTGTAGATAATAAAGTTGAGTATCTTTTCATATATTTACTGTCTATTTGAATATTCAATCTTGTGAATGTTCTTGCCCCCTTTTTTTCCATTAGGTCTTTACATGTCTTTTAAATAAGTTTTATTTTATCACTTCACAAACAATATCACACCCTGATAACAGTCCTTTATGTTGTTGTTTTATAGTTTACCTGTTTCTGTGTTGTAAACCTTTCAATATTTTTATTCTTGCTTTATATATTTATTACTCATTTATTTTTAAAATATCTTTTTATTTACCCACATATTTACTCTTTTTGTATTCTTTATTTTCTCCTAGTGATCCATGTATCCATCCAGAACCTTTTTTCTTTAGTCTGAAAATTTTACTTTAGTGTTTCTTATGATTACATGTGTTGTGACTAAATCGCTCAGATTTTGTTTGTCTGAGATGCCTTTATCTTGCCTTCGTTTTTGAAGAGTATTTGCTGGTTTAGAATTCTAGCTTGGAAGGTGTTTTCTTTCAGTGCTCTACAGATTACATGGCATTGTTTTCTGGTTTCCAGTATATCTGAGAAGTCAGCTGTTAGTCTTGGTTTCTTAAATATACTCCAGCTGTTTTTAAGTATTTCTCCTTAACTTCAATTTCAAGCAGGATGGCTATGATCTACCTGGTACAGTTTCTTTGTATTAATGTAAATCCTGTTTGGGATTCACTGAGCTTCTGAATACTTGATTGATATCTTTTATCAATTTTAGAAAATTGTGTTCATAATCTCTGAATATTTCTTTTGCCCCATTCACAATCTCCTCTCCTTCTAGGACTCCAGTTACATATATCTTAGACTGTGTCCCTTATTCCTTTTATTCTCATTCTTATTTCTTCCATTCTTAGGCTTTTTTTGTGCTTAATTCTCTACTGACTTGCCTGTAGCTTCATTTGTCTTGTCATCTGCTGTATCTGTTCTGATATTAAGTCCATTCAACGAATCTTAATTTCAGATATTGTCTCTTTCAGTTCAGGAATATCCATTTGCTTTATTCTTAGTTTTCAGTTCTCCATTGAAAGTCCCCATTGTTTGTTTACTTTTCGTTTGTTTTCTTTAATGTATTGATAATAGTTGTTTCAAAGTCCTGACTGCTAATTAAAACACCTGGAGAGAGGAATAGCTGCTGGGTAAACAGCCCTAACAGTGGCTGCATAGTAGATTTGTGTGCCTGTGAAGCCAGCTGGATAGGTTGTCTCTTTTGTTGTTAAAGTCACTAAGGATAATAATAAAAAGAGTTGTAATGAAGAAGGACAGTGGGTAACTATGATAAGCAGGAAATGGGCATTTTAGAAGATCTGGGATTTACAGGAAGGACAGAGGTGGCAAAGAGGAACAAGGCTCCTGCACATCCATACCCTGCAATGTGGGGGGTGTAGAAGGAAAAAAGCGACTAACGTCCAGTGGATATTTTTATGCCTCCCCATTTTCTACTCTCAACTTAGATGTCTTTAAAAAATGAAAAGATGTTTTTTAAAAATAATATACAGAATGTACCAATTTTTAACATGTTTTTGAACCCAAAGAAAAAGAAATGTGTAAAAAATTCTGGATGTGAAAGGTCATGACTGAATGCACCATATGGTATATCTTACACCTGTAATTCAAATTAACAAATATTGACCACCATGCATATGAATATAATGATACTGTTCTCTATACAGATGATGAATATAAATTAGAAAATCTCCGTCTTCTGAAGGTCGCAGTCCCTTGGAGTTTTAAATATATATAAATAAATAATATATGTATATAAGTAATATGTTACATAAAGCAATGTATGCATAAGATTAGTAATCTGAAGCAATCAGTAATGATTTGTGCTAACAAAAAATTATGGTGAGGTAGAAATTTACTGTTTGGGATCTTTCCATAAGCTGGCAGAATAACTATTTTAGGACCATTTCTTTTTTTCCACCTCTTTTAATGGTGTCTGGAAATATGCCTCCCTAGATTTAATGCTTGTTTAATACCCTTTATCTTTCAATTAGAACAACAAGTTAAAAGAATTATCCCTATTTTAGCTAAGTTGATGAGCCAAGTCATCTGTAGGTGGATCTCCATTTTCATACATGAAATTTGGAAGGCCAGCACTTCTACGTATTTTGTATTAACTTCTTTAAACCTCTCTTCATACCCAGTGGAGAAGGAAATGGCAACCCACTACAGTACTTTTGCCTGGAAAATCCCATGGATGGAGGAGCCTGGTGGGCTATAGTCCATGGGGTTGCAGAGAGTCAGACAGGACTGAGCAGCTTCACTTCACTGCACTTCATACACCAGACTCAGTTTTTCATATATCATCTGACACACATTTTGATGATAACTTATGCTAGGATGAAAGGGAACTGAATAGTTGACTCACTGGCAGAGTGTACCAACAGTATTTAAAACTGAAGACTGCACATATTAGAAGGTAGATAGTTTCCTACGTATATTATAATTTTAGTGACATTATAACTCTAGTGGATTTTTGTGACTTAATTTTAATCTGCTTACATGCTTTTTTTGTCAGTGGGTAGATGCTTTGATCAGTTGAATTAAATAAGGATTTCCCTAGAAAGAAATATATTGGCATTAGTTTTTCAATTTTAGAATGTGGGTATATTTCTCATTCATTCTTTCTTTTTTTTTTCTTTTTTTAATTTTTTTCTTTCTTTTTTTTAAAGAGTCAACGCAGACTGTCCAGGCTCTGCAGTATTCAACTGCTGATGGTCCACTAACAGCAAGCAAAGATTTAGAAATAAAAAGCTTAAAAGAAGAAATTGAAAAACTAAGGAAACAAGTAAGAGGTAAATTCCTATGATTCATTATTAATTCAGTTTAGTAGATATTTTTTAATGTTTTGTTCACACAAAGAACATTTATTGAGTACCTGTTAATGTGTTATGTGATGTGAGCTATATGCCAGTGAGGGAACAGCAAACAAGAATGACTCTGCTGTCAAGGAGCTCATGTTTTGGTCTTGAAAAAAGATAAAAAAAATAGTTTTTTGCAGTATATGGGCAAAGGCCAGAAGATGAAAATAAACACAGGTACATGGAGAGTGCACAAAGAGGAGCACCTTACGCAGATTTAAGTGAAAAAACATGACTTTTTAGGAGGACCTATTAGTTTGGAATAATTAGTTGAAATTTGTCTGGCAAAGCATTTAAATGAGTAGTTCATTTTTCAGTGTTTTGTTGAAGTTAATTGAAATTAGTTATGATAATTGTTGATATGCCTATTATATCTATTCATCATTTATTCCATTCAATAAATATTTATGTACTAGGCATTATTTAATGCTCTTGGGATGCAGTCCTAAACAAACCAATAAAAATTCTTACTGGAGTGGAGGGCAAACAGTAACTATGTACTTTTTTAAATGATATGGTATGTTGGAAGCTGATAAGTGCTTACAAATAGAGGAGAATAAGGAGAATGGGTCAAAAGTGTAAGATGCTGCTGCTAAGTCGCTTCAGTCATGTCCCACTCTGTGCAACCCCATATACATAGACAGCAGTCCACCAGGCTCCCCAGTCCCTGGGATTCTCCAGGCAAGAATACCAGAGTGGGTTGCCATTTCCTTCTCCAGTGCATGAAAGTGAAAAGTGAAAGTGAAGTCACTCAGTTGTGTCTGACTCCTAGCAACCCCATGGACTGCAGCCTACCAGGCTCCTCCGTCCATGGGATTTTCCAGGCAAGAGGACTGGAGTAGTTTTATTTTAAATAGGGTAGTCCACATAAGCAAAATATTGAAGAAGGTAAAGGGGATTAACCATACAGTTAAATGGGAAACACATGATCCAAGAAGACAGCTCAACCAGTGCAAAATCCCTACAGTCAAAAATATGCCTTTTAAGTTCAAATTAAACATAAGAAGACAGCATGGCCAGAGCAGAATGAGCAAGCAGGTGGAATGGGTGGAGATGAGGATAGAGAAATAAAGAGGTGAGGAGGACTCATTGCCTGATCAATGGAGTCTTACTGACTGGTCTTTGGCTTGTTCTGTGAGTGAACCTTTTTCAGGATTTAGAGGCATCACATGATCTCAGTAAGTATAGGGGGAGAGAAAGAGTGGAAGGAAGGAAAAAGGTCCTGTTTTAGCCAGGAAATCCAGACCTCTCTTGAAAAGTGGTTTTAGGCCAAAACAAGTAAAGAAAAGAAGGAATCTGACAGTGTCTTTTATAAAAAGGACTATTTAAAATACAGTATTAAGAGACAAGGAGACTTAAAATTTGAGTATATTTTATGCTGTTCTATTTTTTAAGTAGCTCTTTTCTTAAGAAATATATCATCATCAAATTTCTGTAGGTTTATCTTTCTAAAAATGAGTAAGATTTGGAATATGATAAATAGAAAAATTTACTTTGATGTCAATACCAAAACGTTATGTAGCACTTAGTATATTTGAGTTTTATGGCACTAAAAAAAGCATTGGAACACAAGACCCCAGACAGTATGGTTACTAATGTATCTTCAAAGAGGTGATAGGGATTTGGAAAACTTGTTTACATAGACCTATCTCACTTACGGGCTTCCCTGATGGCTCAGATGGTGAAGAATCTGCCTGCGACTCGGGAGATCTGGGTTCAATCTCTGGGTTGGGAAGATCCCCTGGAGGAGGGCACAGCAACCCACTCCAGGATTCTTACCTGGAGAATCCCCGTAAGAATTCTTACCTGTAGCCTGGCGGGCTACAGTCCATGGGGTTGCGAAGAGTCAGACAGGACTGAGCGGCTAAGCATGGCACAGCACATCTCACTAATATCTTCTAGGAGGGCTTTTTGGGTTTGTTTGGGTTTTTTTTGTTTTTAAGATTCCTTGGGATTTTCTTTGCTGACCATTATGCAGCTGCAAATAAGAACAATTTTCTTTTGCCCTTTCTGATCTGGGTGCTTTTTCTTTTCTTATTTCACTGACTAGAACTTGTAGCACTTTGTTGTAGAAGAGTGGTGAGAACAGACATCCTGGTTTTCTTTCCTATCATAGGGGGAAAGCATTAAGTCTTTCACCTTTAAGTTTAATATTAGCTGTAGGATTTTTATAGATACTCTTTATCAAGCTTTTTATATTATAGAAACTCTCCTCTATGTCTGCATTTCTAAGGGTTTTATGAATGGATATTGAATTTTGTCAAATATGTTTTTTGCATTGATTGATACAAGCATGTGTTTTTTTCCCTTAGTTAGCCTGTTACTATGGTGAATTAAATTGGTTGATTTTGAAATATTAAATCAACTTTATATTCCTGGGATATATACATCCCCGATCATGGTGTACATTTATTTTTATAAATTAATTCCATTTTAACTATTGTTAATCTGTATACATGAAAAATACTGGTCATTGTATCTTTTCTCATTTTTTATATTACCTTTGCCTGAGTTTTCTGTTTGCTTTTCCTTTTTTTGTTTTTTTTTAAATGAAATATGATTGATGTGTAACATTATGTTAGTTTCAGGTGCACAACATAACAATTCAGTATTTGTATATGTTGTGAAATATTCACCTTAGTAAGTTTAGTTCACTTCCATCACCATACAGTCACAATTTTTGTGTGTGTGTGTGATGAGGACTTACAAGATCTATTCTGTTATTAACTTTGAAATATACAGTATGGTATTATTTACTGTAGACACCAGTGTTTTATATTACATCCCCAGTGTTTGTTTATTATATAACTGGAAGTTTGTACCTTTTGATCATCTTCCCTCCTTTAATATACCCTGCACCCCCATCTCTTAGAACCACCAATATTCTTTATATCCATGAGTTGAGTTTGTTGTTGTTTTAGATTCCAACTATAAGTGAGATTTTACCGTATTTGTCTTTCTCTGTCTGATTTATTTCAGTTAGTGTAATGTGCTCAAGGTCCAATTCATATGTCACGAATGGCAAAATTTCTTTTACTTTTTATAGCTGAAAAATATTCTGTTATACACACACACACACACACACACACACACATTTTCTTTATTAATTCATCCATCGGTGGGCACTTAGTTTGCTTCTGTGTCTTGGCTACTTTAAATAATGCTGCAATGAATATGAGAGTGCACACATCAGTGTTTTTGTTTCATTCTGATAAATGCCCAGAAGTAGTATTGCTGGATCATATGGTAGTTCTGTTTTTAATTTTTTGAAGACTCTCCATACTGTTTACTGTAGTAGCTGCCCTAATTTACATTTCCACCAGTATTGCAAAAGGGTTTCCTTTTTGCCACATCTTTGCCAACACTTTTTATTTCTTATCATTTAGATGACAACCATTCTGACAGGTGTGAGATAATGTTTCACTGTGGTTTGATTTACATTTCCCTGATAGTTGGTGATGTTGAACACCTTTTCATGTTGGCTATCTGTATATCTTTTTTTAGAAAAATGTCTCTTTAGCTTCCCTGCCCCTTTTTGGATGGGATTATTTGTCTCTATTAACTTGTTGACCTTAAAAATAAAAGTCAGTTATTTTTCCAGAAAAAAAAAAAAAATAATGGCTTTATCTGGGAATACCAGCGAATGCAATGGGGCAAGCAAGTCATAGCAAAATCCATAGGCAAGTCTAACAAACAAAGTAGAGGAACATTATTTTATAGAGAAAAATGAGAAAATTAAGAAAGATTGTTTTGAGTGAAAGTTCATTGGAGAAAAGTGAGAGTTCAGGGTGATGATGGTTTCTCATTGGCTGAGTTCCTGGGGTAGTTGATTTTTTGTAGGAAATGTGATGTACTGTCTCTCCTGTTGGGGCCTGTAATTGATGCTTCCTCTCTTGGGGTCTATAATTGACAGTTCTTTCTGTAATTGATGTAGAGAGGTCTGTGTTGTGTTTCCCCAGTCTGGCCTCCCAACTCCATTTTAGTAAGGCTTTTATTAATTTTCACACCCTGTCAGATATTTTATTTGCAAATATTTTCTCCCATCCCATATGTTGCTTTTTAATTTTGTTTATGGTTTCCTTTGCTGTACAGAAGCTTTCTAGTTTGAGGTAGTCCCATTGATTTTTGCTTTTGGCTGTGGTGTCAGCATAACTGCTCTATAGCTGGCCTCGTAAAATGAGTTTGAGAGTACTCCCTCTTTTATTTTTTGTAAGAGTTTAAGAAGAATTGACATTGATTCTTATTAAAGTGTCTGGTAGAACTCACCAGTAAAGTCATCAAGTCCTAGATTTTTCTTTGTTGGCAAGATTTTGATTACTAATTCAGTATTCTTACTCTAGTTGCTTAAACTGTAAAGTTAGGTATCTTGAGTTTTGTTTTGCTGTGTTTAATGCTATGAACTTCCTTCTTAGAATTGCTGTTACTGCATTCCATAAGTTTTGATATATTCTTTACATATTCACTTGTTTCCAGATTTTTTTGAAATTCCTTTTTAAATTTCTTTTTGACCCACTGGTTACTCAGGAATGTGTTAATTTCCACATTTTTGTGAATTTTTCCAGTTTTTCTCCTTACTAATTTCTATTGTCATATAACTTTGTGGTTGGAAAAAGTCCTTGGTATGATTTCAGTCTTTCTAAATTTGTTAAGACTTGTTTTGTAACCTAACTTGATGTACCCTGAAGAAATGTTCCATGTGTTTGAGAAGACTGTATATAGTGCTGCTGTTGGTTGGAATTATTTGATTAGGCCCTAGTGGTCTGAAATATAGCCATGTCCAATGTTTCCTCATTGATTTTCTGTCTAGATAGTGTATCCATTGTTGAAAGTAGAGTATTGAAGTCCCCTACTATTATTGTATTGTTGTCTATTTCTCCATTCAGATCTGTTGTATTTGCTTAATATATTTAGGCACTACGTACTGGGGTCATAAAAAATTTTAATTATTGTATCCTGTTGATGAGTTGATCCCTTTATTATTATATAATAACCTTTTTCATTTCTTGTTACTATTTTTGACTTATCCTCCATTTTGTCTGATAAAAGTGTGGCTGCCCTTGTTCTCTTTGGCTTCTATTTGCATGGAGTACCTTTTTCCATTCCTTCATTTTGAGCCTATGTGTGTCTCATAGGCAGCAACTAGTTGGGTATTGGCTTTTTATCTGTTCAGTCACTTGAGGTCTTTCTTGGAGAATGTAATCCATTTATATTTAAAGTAGTTATTGAATAGGTATGGATTTACTAATGTCATCTTATTGTTTTCTGACAGTTTTATATTTCCTTTGTTCCTTGCTTCCTCTCTTATTGACTTCATTTGTTAATGCTGTTGCTCAGTTGTGTCCAGCTCTTTGTGACCTCATGGACTGCAGCATGCCAGACTTCCCTGTCCTTCACCATCTCCCAGAGTATGCTCAAGCTCATGTCCATTGAGTCAGTGATGCCATCCAGCCATCTCATGTTCTGTCATCCCCTTCTCCTGCCATCAATCTTTCCCGGCTTCAGGGTCTTTTCCAGTGAGTCAGATGGCCAAAGTATTGGAGCTTCAGCTTCAGCATCAGTCCTTGCAATGAATATTCAGGGTTGATTTCCTTTAGAATTGACTGGTTTGATCTCCTTACTGTCCAAGGGACTCTCAAGAGTCTTCTCCAGCACCACAGTTCAAAAGCATCAATTCTTTGGCACTCAGTGAATGGATGATTTTTCCGTAGTGGTGCTTTGATTTCCTTCTCTTTCTCTTTCATGTATCTCCTGAAAATTTCTGCTTTGTGGTTTCCATAAGGCAGGCATAAAATATCATATTACAGCCTATTTTATGTTGGTGATAGCTATTTAGTCTCTTGGTTTATTATATAATTGTTTTAATTATTTCCTCTTCTGCTATTTTAGAAGCACATCAGACAGGGTTATAATGCTTTCTTAAACCATGAAGTATAATTAAGAAAACTTAAGGTGAGAAAAAAATTCTATTGTATTTACCCATATTTTTACATGATGATCTTCTTTCTTCCTGATATTGTTTAATTCCTTGTTTTGTTGTTTGCTTTCTATTTAGAGACTTTCCTTTAACTATTTATTAAAGGAAGGTCTGCTACCAACAAATTCTCTTTTTCTTCATCAGAGAATGTCCTCATTTTCCCTTTATTCCTAAAAAATATTTTTGCTGGACTTAGTCTATATTGCAAGTTTTCTGGTTTTCTTGTTTGTTTAGGCATCTGAAAAATACCATACTGCTTCCTTTAGGTTTCATGTTTTCTGAGGAGACATTCACTATCATTCTGAGTATTTTTTTCCCTTTACACAAGATGTTTTTTCTTGACTGCTTGCAAAGTTTTTTTTTAGTTTTCTTGGTTTAATGATGTGCCTTGGCATGAATTTCTTTGGGTTTATTCTATTTGGTGTTTGTTCATCTTCTTGAATCTTTAGGTTTATTGATCTTGCCACATTTCAGAATTTTTTGACTAGTTTTCTAAGTACTTTTACAGACCTGCCTACTTTCTCGTCTTCTGAGACTCTGATGACACAAGTGTAAGATCTTTTGTTATTCATCCCACAACTCCCAGAGGTTCTGTTCATTTTTGTTTTCATTTTGTTTTTTTTCCTGTTCTTCAGATTGGCCAATTTCTGTTGTTGTATCTTCAAGTTCACTGATTCCTTTGACCCCTCCTCTGTGCTGCAGAATCCACTTATCAAGATTTTTATTTTATTAATTTCTAAAATTTCCATTTTGTTCTTTAAACTTCCATTTCTTTGCTGAGATTTTTTATCTTTGCTCTGGTCTTCTGTTTATTCCTTTGTTTCAAATATGTGTATAATTGCTTATTGAAGCATTTTTTTCATAGATGTGTTAATATCTTGTCAGATTATTCTAACATCTCTGTTAAATATTTTGGTGTCAGCATCCATTGATTTTCTTTTCTTAGTTGAGATTTTTCTAGTTCTTGGTAGGATGAGTGGTTTTGATTAATGACACTGGATCTTATTCAACCTTTCACTTTAGCTGGCTTTTCTGGACACCACTCCAGCAATGGAGAGGAGATTGCCATCTCCTTATTGCCAGGTGGAGGTAGAATCCAGTTTCCCCACTTGACCTCCTTTGACACCCAATGAAGGGCTCCTTGTTATTCCTGGAAGGGAATGGAAGTTCCAGCCCACTGCCTAATACTATGGTAGGGATGGCCTTATCACTGCTGGGCAATGGTGAAAGTTCTTTTCTGATGGAACCCCTATAGGGAGACAAGGGAGATCCTCATTACTGCTGGGTGGGGGGTGGATGTCTTGGTTCCCCCCTGTAGTTTCCACTGACACTTGTGTGGAAAGAGGCTTGTTACCAGCCAAGGGGGTTGAAAATCCTGCTCCCCCTTCTCTAATTACCCTTGTGGTGTGTTTGGGCACACACCCAATTAGAAATTGGATTGGAAATATAGCTCCTCACTTGTCTTTTGCTAACATAGGTGGGCATGGAGCCACAGTGTTTTCTGTTGTGTTTAACTTGAGCAGAGTGATTATTTTCTAAAACTTTTCTGTCTTGCTATTTTGCCCCTTACTTGGTTCTTTGGCTATAAAGAGTAACCTTTGTTGGGGCCTTTATTCTCTGTTTCTGTTAGAATTTCTGGGTTGCTGGTTTCTTCAGCTCTGAGTCTTTGAAATAAGAACCAAAAAGAAAAGCCAGAGAACTTAGCACTGTGTACTTTCAGCATCCTGACACACTGTGAAACTTCACCACCACCAATTTTTTAAAATGTGTATATTGCTTTACTTTCCTCACCTCACTACTGTAAGCTCCTTGACAACAGCGACTTTGAGTATTGTATTCTTTGATATATTGAAGTGACTGTAACAGTGCTTGGCACGTAAAAATCCCTAAATCAATATTTGTTGATGACCGAGTAAATAAGTGACTAAATGAAATCTCATTCTTGGAAATTTCTGACCACCTCCTAATGTGTGTTCCTGCATTGTATCTTTATAGGCAATTCCCAACATGCTTACATCCCTTGCATACAAATAAATGGTCCCTGAAATTACCCAGTTGGGAAAATTGATGGCCGTTAAATTATTGGTTGAATAATGTCCTTCCTTTACTTTATTCCTACCTTCTATGTTCAGTGCTTATAGGACTATTCTCATTATTTTGGAATATAATCAGTGAAAAAAGCTATATCCCTCTTAGTATTCTTCCTTTCCAAGCACTTTTTTCTTGATCATGTGTTAGTCTCAGTGACACTCTCAATTTTATTCCATCTCTGAAATATCATTCATTCGTTTTTTTAAACCTTTTTTTATTATGGTAAGAAAATGCATAACATAAAAATGGCCATCTTAACCATTTTTAAATGTACAGTTCAGTAACATTAAGCACATTCACAGTGCTGTGCAACCATCGACATCATCCATCTCCAAACCTTCCATTATCTCAGACTGAAACACTTTATCCACTAAACAGTAACTCCTGTTCCTCCCACCCACTAACACCTGGCATCCACCATTCTACTTCCTGTTCCTTTGAATTTGACTACTCTGGGAACCTCATATAAATAGAATCATCACATATTTGTCCTTTTGTGACTGACTTATTTCACTTAGTATTGTATAGTCAAGATTTATCCATGTTATAGCTTGTGTCATAATTTCCTCCCTTAATACGATATTCCACAGTATGTATATACCACATTTTGTTTATCCATCTATTTATTGATGGACCCTTGGGCTGCTTCCACATTTTGTTTATCGTGAATTATACTGCTGTGAAGATGAGTGTACAAATATCTGTACAAAGTCTTCTTTTGGATGTATCATAAGAAAAGAAGTGGAATTCCTGAATTATATGATAATTCTGTGTTTAATTTTTTAGGAATTGCCATACAGTGACTATACCAGTTGCATTCTTGCCAGCAACATTTATTCTTTCTTAATACAGTCCATAGACATACATGTTGAGTTGCTTCTGTGTACCAAGAATTACACTAGATACTAGAGGCATACTGGTAAAATTGAGGTTAGATCTCTCATTCATAATTGTATCCAAGCTGTCTTAAATAGTTTGTTGATCTAAAGAGCAAGAGATAAAACAAGGGCGCCCCTGAGGACCTGTCTGATTAATAGTCCCTGAGGCTTTAGTCCTGGCTTGAAAGGAAAAAAAGTGTCCCGGTCACTTTCAATCTCTTTTGCCTATGCATACCTCATAAGCAAGATCTTTATTACCCAACACTAATGTTTTTATCTTTTTTTCCCCTATGGCAGTGTTACCCAATATTTTAACACTCCTAAAAAAATTTAATACACTTATAATTATTTGCAATTTATTTTTTTTATATTTGCTTTCCTCATTGCACTCCAAACTCTTAAA
Organism: Muntiacus reevesi; assembly: GCF_963930625.1. Lineage (NCBI taxonomy): Eukaryota > Metazoa > Chordata > Mammalia > Artiodactyla > Cervidae > Muntiacus > Muntiacus reevesi. The sequence continues at coordinate 76,822,698 of NC_089253.1, read as the reverse complement.
TAGGACAATTTCCTGATACCATATAACAGACACACAATATATATTGACCATATACAGACAAAAATAAAAATTCATATTTTCATTTAATATTTTTATATGAAAAATAAAAGTTTGTTTTCCAAATAAAACATTTATCATAACCTATAATGTGCTTTATATCCCCGACACACACACACACACACACACACACACACACACACACACACACACACACACACACACACACACACACACACACACACACACACACACACACACACACACTCCTATGTAAGTTCAGGAGAAGATTAGTTAATGGAGGGGAAGGTAATATGGGACTCTTTTCCTTCATCATGGGTTAGAAGTAAAATCTCTTCCCATCAGAAGAGTTGCCAGTTATTTGAGAAATAAGACCACAATGGAAAAGCTGTGACACTGCTCTTATGTCTCAGAAAGAGGTGCTCTGCTCTGCCCACCTTCGTGACGCGCTTCAGCCGCTCTGCAGTCTGGCCGCGTCCCTCGGTGAGCGCCGTTTTGTGTGTGCCAAGTTGCTCAGTCGTGTCCGACTCTGCGACCCCGTTGTACTTTAGCTCGCCAGCACCACCTTAGTCATGCCTTTCTCGTAATTCCTCCGTTATCCATATAACCTGCCCCACAATTTGTATTCGATTTTCTGCTTTTTAAAGAATGTTACTCTTGTCTTCCTATCTCCTTCAAGACAGAGACCATGTTTTATATTGATATATACTTCACAGTGCAAAGACAATTACTGTGTGTTTCACCCTCATTTAATCCTTGAGTTTCGGAATTCTACTTGCAGGAATGAGTTAAGACCCTTTGAGTTGTTATGAGCTAATTTCACTCCCCTAGTATTGCTTCTCTGTTTATTCACTGAAACTGATTTTAAATAATTTCATCTAATTGTTTTGACTAAATCAAGCTGACATATATTTAATAGATATTTTCGTTAGTCTTTAAGGATTTCTTTCAAAATTTTAATTGAATTAACTCTTTGTTGTAGTGAAAGTGAAGATCCTTCTGCCTGAGCCATTTTACAATAGTTGGCCAAAGTTCAGTATATTCTGGGCTTTCCTTGATTTTTTTTTTCCTTTGGGTCGATATAAAATTCTGTGTATTCCAAATTACAGGTGCTATACTTCTCTCCATATTAGAGGATTTTATAAATAATTGGGTAGGTTTGTCTTCTCCAACTTCTTTATCCAGTACATTTCCTTATGTACTTCTTCTCATAATTTACCTGATGTTGTTTAAATGAATATTTTTAATTCTTTAGGCATTTCTGAAGTGTCTGAAATATGAATCATGAAAATCTGACGTGTATTTTCTTATATCTCCTTAACAACTTCATTGTAAAACTTCTAACATGAAAGGGTTGGAGTAAAACTTAAATTTAACCTGTATTGAAATAAAACAATAAAAATATCCTTAAAGAGTATTGAAATGGTCACATTTAATACACTTTGCTGTAAAGATTATATGATACAGACATTTTATGAAATACTGATTTTTTTTGTTTCTAACGAAGAGCAGTTTTGATAAGTGAATGACTCAATAATTTTTGCAAAAAACTTTAGCATGCTAGAGAAGAGCTTTTCAAGGTAGAAGAAAGAAGTGAGCATTCTCAGAAGGCATTACTAAATGTACCATGCTTCTACTCTAGATTGATATAGCTTACCCATAAAATTTGATTAAAATGATCCCCAAAATGACAGAAATCAGCTGACACATACTAAATTTTGTTGTTTTTTCTTTTTTTTCACATACTAAATTTTGACTCCAAGTTATTAGAAATAACTAAATTGATACCTAGTTTAGAAATTGTTAAAATTCTAAAAATGCTGAAAACTTAAAATAACAAAAAAAAGATGTTTGAAAGAAATTAGTATAAGTAAAAAAATTCCCACATGAACTGCTGAAATTTGAAAAAATGATAAAATGTAATTTTCTGAATATAAATCTGTGATCTTTAAACATCCATTGATATTTTCTGTTGTTCTTCAAAGAAAACATTTCTTAGTACATACTATTAAGACAAAATGAAAACTAATTAAATATAACTTTGCAGATATTTTCAAAATTGCTAAAAACTATGCTATCTATAAATGTATTTAGACTTCATAATACCTAATATAGATAAGCTTTTAATAAATCTAAGGAATCTAGAACCAGTTAGTTTGTAATATGTGAATACATTTAGCTGATTTCTTGACTTCAGGACTTTATATGCAAATGAAATGTTCTTCAACAAGATTAATGTATTATAAACACTTCTTCGTTTATTGAAAACATCAAACTCAACAATGTGCAATGCTCTGTGCATTTGTTCCCAACCTTTAATTTGCAAATGAGCCACCTGCGGATCTTGTTAAATATGGATTCTGATTCATTAGGTTTGATGTGGGGCCTGAGATTCTGCATTTCTAACGGGCTCCCAGAGGATGCTAATGCTACTTGTATGGAGTTGACACTCAAAGTAACAAGGTTGTAAAGAATGAAAATATCTAGAACAAAATTAACAATGTGCTTAGATTTCTGTTTTCACTGGCTTTAATTCTTTGATTTGCTAATGTACTTTTAATGCCAGGGATATTTTATATCAACTTATTAAATTTTACATACACATATGTTAACATTAATAATTTTGTTTTTTTAAATAACTCTTTTGACCTGATAATTGTTAAATATTTTTTATTGCATTACCTTTTTAATTGGAGAGTTGATATAAGATTGGTGGGCTGTAGTTGACTGTGATCCTCATTTAGCAATGTCACTTTAAGCAAGTTGCTCAACTCCCTGAGCCTATTTCAAATATTTACTTGTAGAAATCAGAGGTATTCTCTCACCACTAGTGAAACCAAGCAGGGTGATTTGGAGCTTTAGAAGCAAAACCATCATACAGTAATTTGAGGATTATCAACAGAAGAATGCTAACTAATAGTAGAGGAAAACGTACCTGTTTTGTTTGGTTGATTATGTTCTTTTTTATTAGTTTTAAGTTTTTAATTGTTTCTGAAGTTACTATTTTTTGAAAGTATGGCCTTTTTTCTAATAAATATGTAAGATATTTTCACACATAAATTTTGTGCAAAATCTTTGCACATGAAATTTACTCTTCACAGTGGCGTTACCTAGTCACCATCTTTACAGTGAACTGATAAGCATTTAGTTGTCATGAGTCAGTGACATGTGGTGTCAATAAGCTAAATACCAATTTCAAGATACTTAATTTACTTGGTTTAAAGCAACTCAGTGATTGTTTTTGAAGATTTATTATAAATGGCTGGTGTTGAATGTTTGTCTTTATGCAAATAGTAAATGAAACGTTGTCTCCTATTTTTAGAATCAAGTCACTTGGAACAGCAACTTGAAGAAGCTAATTCTGTGAGGCGAGAATTAGATGATGCTTTTAGACAAATTAAGGCTTACGAAAAACAAATCAAGACCTTACAACAAGAAAGGGAAGAATTAAATAAGGTAAAAATACATAGATTGTTGAAGTCTTTTCTGAATTCTTAATCTTGTTTACTTTGTATACTGAAAGCATTTATAATGAATTATAATACTTATACTATATTTTATCTATAAAATGTTGGTTTAAAAATTTAAGAAATATTTTGGTGTATGACATTTTATGAATGGCAGTTACGCAGAAACCTTTATATTCCTGAGGCTTCAAAGTGCAGAATCTTTTGTTCTTTTGGAGAGTTAATAATCAAAAGACTTGATTAAAAGTAAATGTTACTGAAAAAGAAATATCATGAAGAAATGAGAGAATAGTAAAAATCTGTTTAGTGTCTATGGAAAAGTGAAAAATACAGGCATATTTTCACTGTGACTTGCTAATATGAACATTCCTAAAAGATTATGATAGAAGATTGCTTTAATTCTTTAATCATTTTTTTAGGAGTCAGTTTATTTTTCAAAGCATGAATGAATAAGCTAAAGTTATTTTCGTAAGAACTTTGTGAACATATAAATATCACTATAAACATCTACAAAATTTATTAATAGCTAGGACACTGTAACACAGTCCAATAGAGTATGTAATATTTGAACACTAGAAAAAATACTTCCAAGACACACTGTGTGTATGTTGCCTTTCATTAACAAATTTTAAGATGTTGAAACTAATACTAGCCAACACAAAGAAGAAACGAGTGGTTTATGACATAGTGTAAATTGTATTCAGTGATGTTGTATATAATTCATTGATAATACACATGAAGTACTTCTGGGGAAGATTTAAGTCTTGCTGCCTGTAAAGAAATGGAGATAATTAAAAATTAAACAAATAACCTTTTGCTGTTGAAGCTAGTCAAAAAGATTAACAGAGAAAGCTATGAAGGTCAAAGTGAATTACATTAGTTTATTTTTACGTTTTTCTTGATTCATTTCAAACAGTGTTTGGTACAGATTCATTTATATTCATGGTCAATTTAATAATATTTGTAATTTATAGCAGAGGTCCTACTTGTTTTAGTAATATTATTTTATTAGTGGTTATTATTATGTATTTAAAGGTAGGATTACTCAGCCAGACTTAGTTAACATAATAAGGATGAGCATCTGCTATCTAGATTTATGGTTACTTTGCCAATTTTTAATAAGTTTTGATATTAAAACTCCTTTAGTATATTCTGAGAAGAGGATAGTGCTAAAATGAAATAAATATTGATAAAGAATTTTAAATGATTTGTCTGATACCCTACAAGCAGCAGATATTCTTTTTAAGATTTTTTTCATTTGAGGCATATACAAAGTAAATGTAACATTATATGTATAAATATACATATATATAAAGTTATAATGTTATATAACATTATATAAGTTTTGAGGTAAATATAGATGAATCTAACATCTAACTTAAGAAATAGACCATTACCTATTTTATGGCATAGCCCTGGGTAGTCATTTCCTTCCCTTTCTCCCTACTTCCCTGACAATATTTTGAATTTTATGTTAATCATTCTTTTAGTTAAAAAAATTTTATTACATATTAGTGTATCTCAAAACAGTATATTAGTGTTGCTTGTTTTTAAGCTTGTAAAATAGTATATGCAGTCTTTCGCAATTTGCTTTTTTTTTCTACTCAGCTTTGTTTCTAAGATTCATCAATATAACTGTTAATCATTCACTTAGTTGCTATAAAATACACCATTATTTCAAAACCCACAATTACTTATCTAATTTTTTGTTTGCAGACATTTAGTTGCTTATAATTGATAAATACTATAAGTGCTGCTGTGAACATTCTTGAACATATATCCAGATACACACGCAGACACACACACAAACCCAAAGAGAATAACTAGGTCATAGGCAATGCAGATATTCCATTTTTTATGATAATGTCAAATCATTTTCCACTGGTTGTACCAATTTATATACCCACCAGTAGTGTATAGGAATTTTTATATTCAACATTACTTTATATTATTAGAAATGTTATTTTTGAAAAACCTAGTCTAAATTGACATTTTAGGCCTAAAATGATGTTTTAGTATGGCCTTAATTTGCGTTCTTCAATTACTAACGAGTTCAAGTAGCTCCACACATGTCCTTTTATCATTTATGTTTCTTATTTTGTGAAATAACCTCTTAATATCCTTCATACATTTTTCTGTTGGGTTGTTTGTCTTTTCCTTATTGGTCTGTAAGAATTCTTGAAATTCTCTGGCATGCTAATCTTTTGTCGATTATATATGTTACTGATGTCTCCCAGTTAGTGGCTTGTCTTCATTTTCTTTATAGGATCCTTTGAATAGCAAAAAGGTTTTAGTCTTAAAGTAGTCAAATTCATCAATCTTTATTTTTATGATTATTGCATTTGCTGGCTTATGTAAGAAGTCTGAGGTAAAAAAACAATTCTCCTTAATTTTTATCTTGACCTTTTATAAGTTTGGTCTTCATATTTAAGTTTTTAATGCATCAGAAATTTATTTTTGTGTATCATATGAGATAAGTATCCAATTTCACTTTTTCCCATATAGCTAGCCAGCTGTTCATTTATTCAATAGGCTGTCCTTCCCTCAGTGATGTGCAGTATCACCTCTCTCATATATTAAATTTCCATTTATTCAACTCTCTAGTCCTTGAAGACTGTGATGGGATTTTGTTTAAAATTGCATTAAATCTATATAGAGCAATTTCAAGAGAATTGACATCATTATAATATCGAGTCTTTAAGTTCTTATCCATTATTTATTAATATCACTCTAAACGCTCACAGGATTTGAAGAGCAAGGCAAAATTATTATCGTTTGCATTCAGAAAGAAAACTCAAGGAGAAGGAGTCCCAAAAAACTGAATGAGGGTGTTTATACAGAGGAGAGAGGCAGATGCTTCCTGCTTCCCCTCTATCTCTACCCACCTTTCTGAGGGTCTCCTTGGAAACCTAAAGAGAAGAATCTAGGACCCTTTGAAATATAAGCGAGTCACTCCAGTGAAAAGATAAGTCCACCTCTCCATTTCTAAAAAGAGGGTGTCTCCTTGGTCCTAGCTCTTATCTCTCTCTCAGCCCCTCCTTGAAATGTAAACACATAAGTCGAGGAGTTAAACCTCTTTGCAGTTTTCTTACTGTCTAAATTAGTCATAAAGACTTGCTCATGTCCTAAGTTTCAGTAAAATCTGCTTAGAAAGGCCTAACTGTACAAAAACATAAAATTATTTTATCCACAAACGTTGTATATCTGTGTATCTTTAAAGTATTTTTAAATGTTTCTCCATAAAATTCTATGCAAGTCTTGATTGCCTCTCCTTAAATTTATTATCCTAAGTTTTCATACATTAAATTGTGAAAAGAAAGTGTTAGTTAAAAAATATATATATGTAAAGATTATACTGGTGTCATAGAATTAGCTGAGTAGCACTGCCTCTTTTTCTGTTCTCTAGAAAAATTTGTGTAATAAAAACATTTTGTTCCGTGAAACACTGGGAATCATCTGTAAAATCATCTGAGCCTAGAGATTTCTTTCATGCTGGGGGGATGAGGAAATTTTGTTAACTATTGGTTTGGTTACTTTAATTGTTATAGAACTTTTCAGGCATTCTATTTCTTCTTGAAACAGTTTTGATAAATTTAGTTTTGTAGGAATCTGTTCATTTCACAAGTTGAAAAGTTTATTGGATTAAAATATTTCATTGCATCCTTTTACCTTTTTTGATTTTTTTGTAGATTTGTGATTATAACCTCTTATTTTTTTCACTTCTAAATGCTCTATAAAATTGTTTTATAAACAACTTCAATAGTCTTTTTGCCTGATCATTTTAGTCTTTTGTCATTTTCCTGTTTTTATAATTTCCTTCCATTTCTTCATTTTATATATAGCAATCTATTAGTACCTGATAATTCTAATATTCAAATACATTGGGGTTTATTTTTATTGTTTGTAATGTTTACTTATAGTTGTTTGTCCTTTGGGTGTTTGGGTAATCTCTGGTTGTGAGCTCATATTTGTATGCTCTTAAAAAACATACCCTAGATTTCATTGAGACTCTTTTCCTCAAAGAAGATTTGCATTTCTTTTTGCTGGGAGGCAGGTGATTCTACTGACCCGAGTCTACTTTAGCCCCTTCTAAGTTTCTCACTTTAATTAGAGAGTTTAGCTTTTCTCTTTGCTGATGGCCCAAGAGTTAGTCCACATCAAATATAACCCTTGTTTTTATCATTTGTAATCATTTGATATAATTTTTTTAAACCTTACAGATAGCCATTACATTTCACAAAATCTTTATTTTGATCATTGTATCTTTTATTTCTGTATCATTTAATTTATTGAAACTAAGATAAATCCAGTTATATCTTTTCAGTTAAAATGTTAGCATAAGAAATTGAAAATATGAACAGAGTACCATGCTACTAGTATCTGTTCAAAAGTAGTTCATTTCTTTTAATTTTATTCCAAGGTGAATAATTTTGGCTCTTCTTGGCTTCATGATAGCTAATTTGATGGCCAAATTTGGTCCCTAGGTTGCAGAATTGGTAACTTATATTCTTTTTACAAAACTGTAGGAACTAGTCCAGGCTAGTGAGCGATTAAAAAACCAATCCAAAGAGCTGAAAGACGCACACTGTCAGAGGAAACTGGCCATGCAGGAATTCATGGAGATCAATGAGCGGCTAACAGAATTGCACACCCAAAAACAGAAACTTGCTCGCCATGTCCGAGATAAGGAAGAAGAGGTGGACCTGGTGATGCAAAAAGTTGAAAGCTTAAGGCAAGAGCTGCGCAGAACAGAAAGAGCCAAAAAAGAGGTTAGTAGTCAGGCAAATTTTGTAGTGGCCATGGGGTAGTGATTAAAGCTGCTTTTTCAGACTAGTGAAATAATTTTTATTTCATTTAATTTTTGAAAAAAAGTTTTTTTTTAGTTTGATAATGTTATTTAATATGAATTTCAACATTTGAGTTATCTCCCTATTGCAAGGTAAATTCTCGTGGGGAAGACATTTTAGAGAAACAATTATAATCATAGAATCGGCTTTTTTCACTTTCCTTTAAAAGCTGGAAGTTCGTACAGAAGCTGTGGCTGCTGAAGCATCTAAAGACAGGAAGTTGCGTGAACAGAGTGAGCACTATTCTAAGCAACTGGAGAATGAACTAGAGGGACTGAAGGTAACTTTTGATTTCTTATTTATCAAGGTGAATTAATTTCCTCCCCTTTATGCTTAACAGGATTACTAGTTGTGTGCTCCTTTTGGTATGGAATAAAAACTAGCTACCCTTCAAACATAGTATTCTTAATTCTCATCAGCAGGAAGCTGGTTAGACTTCTTAATCATGCTGCAAGGAAAGGGAAGGCTCTGTTTAGTGGAGAAATCTTTTAGGAAGGAGTTAAAATATTTATGAAGGTCTGCATACCTGGGTGAGATACATTGGTAATGGTAATCTCATGGGAGGCATTGTTAGATGTCTTAGACCCTCTGTCTTGTCTACACATGGTCCTCACCAAATGGTCAATACCGAAATTAGATTGATTATATTCTTTGCAGCCAAAGATGGAGAAGTTCTATACAATCAGCAAAAACAAGACCAGGAGCTGACTGTGGCTCAGATCATGAACTCCTTATTGTCAAATTCAGACTTAAATTGAAGAAAGTAGGGAAAACCACTAGACCATTCAGGTATGACCTAAATCAAATCCCTTAAGATTATACAGTGGAAGTGACAAGTAGATTCAAGGGATTAGATGTGATAGTCAGAGTGCCTGAAGAACTATGGGCAGAGGTTCGTAACATACAGGAGGCAGTGATCAAGACCATCCCCAAGAAAAAGAAATGTAAAAAGGCAAAATGGTTGTCTGACGAGGCCTTACAAATAGCTGAGAAGAAGAGAAGCTAAAGGCAAAGGAGAAAAGGAAAGATATATGCAACTGAATGTAGAGTTCCAAAGAACAGCAAGGAGAGATAAGAAACCCTTCCTCAGTGATCAGTGCAAAGAAATACAGGAAAACAATCGAATGGGAAAGACTAGAGATCTCTTCAAGAAAATTAGAGACACCAAGGGAACACCTCATGCAAAGATGAGCACAATAAATGACAGAAATGGTATGGACCTAACAGAAGCAGAAGATGTTAAGAAGAGGTGGCAAGAATACACAGAAAAACTATACAAAAATGTTCTGTACAACCCAGATAGTCACAATGCTGTGGTCACTCACCTAGAGCCAGACATCCTGGAATGTGAAGTCAAGTGGGCCTTAGGAAGCATCACTACGAACAAAGCTAGTGGAGGTGATGGAATTCAGTTGAGCTATTTCAAATCCTAAAAGATGATGCTGTGAAAGTGCTGCACTGAATATGCCAGCCAATTTGGAAAACTCAGCAGTGGCCACAGGACTGGAAAATGTCAGTTTTCATTCCAATTCCAAAGAAAGGCCATGCCAGAGAATGTTCAAGCTACTGCACAGTTACACTCATCTCACGTGCTAGTTAAGTAATGCTCAAAATTCTCCAAGCCAGGCTTTAACCGTATGTGAACCATGAACTTCCAGATGTTCAAGCTGGATTTAGAAAAGGCAGAGGAACCAGAGATCAAATTGCCAACATGTGCTGGATCATCAAAAAAGCAAGAGAGTTCCAGAAAAATATCTATTTTTGCTTTATTGACTACACCAAAGGCTTTGACTGTGTGGATCACAACAAACTGAAAAATTCTTAAAGAGGTGGGGATCCCAGACCACCTGACCTGCCTCCTGAGAAATCTGTATGCAGGTCAAGAAAGCAACAATTAGAACTGAACATGGAACGACAGAATGGTTCCAAATCGAGAAAGGGGTACATCAAGGCTGTATATTGTCACCCTGCTTACTTAACTTGTATGCAGAATACATCATGCAAAATGCAGGTATGGATGAAGCATAAGCTGGAATCAAAATTACCAGGAGAAATATCAGTAGCCTCAGATATGTAGATGACACCACCCTTATGGCATTTCACCATCCGAAAGTGGTGAAATTTCAGCCTTATGAAAGTAAAGAAGAACTAAAGAGCCTCTTGATGAAAGTGAAAGAGGACAGTGAAGAAGTTGGCTTAAAGCCCAACATTCAGAAAACTAAGATCATGGCAAATAGATGGGGAAACAATGAAAACAGTGAGAGACTTTATGTTTTGGGGCTCCAAAATCACTGCAGATGGTGACTGCAGCCATGAAATTAAAAGATGCTTTCCCCTCGGAAGAAAAACTGTGACCAACCTAGATAGCATATTAAAAAGCAAAGACATTACTTTACCAACAAAGGTCTGTCTAGTCAAAGCTATGGTTTTTCCACAAGTCATGTATGGATGTGAGAGTTGGACTGTAAAGAAAGCTAAGCACTGAAGAATTGATGCTTTTGAACGTTGATGCTTTTGAACACTGTGGTGTTGGAGAAGACTCTTGAGAGTCCCTTGGACAGCAAGGAGATCCAACCAGTCCGCCCTAAATGAAATCAGTCCTGAATATTCATTGGAAGGACTGATGCTGAAGCTGAAATTCTTAATACTTTGGCCAGCTGATGCAAAGAACTGACTGCTTGGGAAAGTCCCTGATGCTGGGAAGGGTTGAAGGTGGGAGCAGAAGGGGATGACAGAGGATGAAATGGTTAGATGACATCACCAACTCAATGGACATGAGTTTGAATAGGCTCTAGGAGTTGGTGATGGACAGGAAAGCCTGGTGTGCTGCAGTCCATGGGGTCACAAACAGTCAGACACGACTGAATAACTCCACTGAACTGAAACATCTCAACAGAAGTGCTTAGGAAGGGAAATCCTTGTGCCAGTTCTAGAATTGGACTATCTGGTTTTAAAGCCTGGCCTCATCAGTTACTTGCTGTTTAATGCTGGACAAAACATTTAGTCTCTTTGGACTTTAATTTTCTCATTTGTAAAACCCTATCTCATTGGTTTTATACAAGGAGCACATATATATGTATGTAAGCTGCTACATCACATGTTCTCAGTTACTAATAGCTATCATAATGTCATTATGTATGTCAAAGTGAGAGAATTATGATTAAATGGATATCATATTTCTATAACACTAAATTATAATCTGAATATGATGTCTGCCTTTTCCTGACTCTAACCTTTGCATATCCCATTTCCTAAGCATTGTCTGCCAGCCACCACCTCCACACACTCCTTGCATGCCTAGTCTAGTATCTTATTCATCCAAGAAATACAAGAATTAAGTTGAACATCATCTGAGGAAGTTTAAGTATTCCTTATTCTGTGGTGCTTTAGAATTTTGTTAATAAATTTACAATAGCTCTTTTTATAATTACTTAAACACAAAATGTCTCCCCATCTAAACTATGATTTAGTTTATTGAAAGCATAGGCTGGTATATTATTATCCTGGCACAGGACCAAATTTTTAATACTTGTTTAATAAGTGTGTTAAATCAATAAATGAATGATGTGGTAGAATTGGCTAGAACTTGCTTTTTCTCTGAAAATTGAATAATAGTGGTTGCAAGTAAGTTTTCTCTGCTTTAAATACAAATATGAACTAGATTTTATTTCTTGCTTTGGGGATTGCTTTGTCTTGTTTTGTTTTGATTAACTGTGATTCCATGGTCTTTTTTAGCTTTCCAAATTAGAAATGTTTCTTCCGAACAAATCTAGACTTCTAGAACAGAATTAGTGTATAGACGTCATTGCATTACCATCTCAAATAACTTTCAGTCAGGGACAGCTTTGTTTCCAGCACTATTTTAGATGCTTTTGTTAAAAACCAGAATCAGAAGGTGCAAACTGGAAGAAATCTTAGAGATTATTTGCATTTGAGGAAAGTGAAATTCAGAAGAGTTTAGGATTTACAGTCTTAAATGACAGAGTACAATTTAAACCCAGGTTTTCTCATTCTCAGTACCATTATATCTGCTAGTTTCCCTTTTTTTTTCCTTTACTAATCACTGCTGCATTGAAGACTTCAAATCACATTTATTAACCTACTGATCAAGCACTCATAATCTCTTGTATCTTTTAAAAATTTGTGGTAATAATAAAACTACCCAATAAATTAGTTAGCACATTCAAAATACTTAGCCCATGGCCTGGCACAAAGTAAAGACTTGGTAACTGTTAGCTATGATTATTATCATAATTGTAGGATATTATCATTATATTTTAGGATTATTATCATTTCTTTAGGATATTTTTCTAAAAGTGGGAATGTCTTAATTTAAAGGTATATACATGTAAATTTTGAAACTTATTTTGGCCCCTTTAAAAGGTGATAGGAATCTTTACTGCATTGAGAATACTTTTCAATGGAATTGAAAAGAGAGAAAGTTCTTGAGTAAAAGTTAGAAACTGTAGCACCCCACTTGCAAAAATGGACAGAACATAAATAAGGATACAGATGTCTTGATCAACAATATAACCAACTGTAAGTAACAGACACATATATATAACCCTCCTGGCAACAACAGCAGAATACATATTCTTCTCAAGTGCGATTGACACATTGTCTAGGATAGACCGGATATTAGGCCACAAAATAAATCTCAATAAATTAAAAAGACTGAAATCACACAAAGTATCTACTCCAATTTCAGCATAGAATGAATCTAGAAATCAGTATCATAAGGAAAACTGGAATGTTAAAATATGTGTCAATTAAGCAAGGCACTCTTAACCAACACCTGGGTCAAGTGAAGAAATCACAAGAAAAATTAGAAAATACCTGTAGGCTAATCAAATGAAAACACCACATGGGATGCAGCAGAGACAGTGCTCAGAGGCAAATGTGTAACTGTAAATGCTTCTATTAAAAAGTAAGAATCTCAAATCAGTAGCCTAACTTTATGTCTTACAGAACTAGAAAAAGAAGAGCAAAGGAAACAGAGCTAGCAGAAGGAAGGAAATAAAGATTAGAGCAGAGTTCAGTAAAATGAGGAGAGAATAATAATAAAGAGAATGAAACCAAAGTTGATTCTTTGAAAGATCAGCAAAATTGACAAACCTGTAGCTAGACCTGATAGAGAGAGGAAGGGAGGAGACAAATAACTAACATCAGAAGTGAAAGTGGATGTTGCTACCTGTCATCAAAAAGCAAAAGGATTATAAGAGAATACTCTAAACAACTCTGTGCCAACAAGGTAATCTAGATGAAGTGGATAGATCGAGAAGCATGCAAATTATCTAAATGCAGGATAAAACAGAAAGCCTCAACAGACTTATAACAGGCAAAGGGAATGAATTGGTAATAAGAAACCTCCTGACAAAGAAGAGCCCAGGACCAGATAGCTTCACTAGTGAACTGAGCCAAACTTTTAAGGCAGAATTAACACCAGTTTGTCTTAAACTCTTCCACAAAATATAAGAATAGGGAACACTTTCTAATTCATTCCCTAAGGCCAGCACTGCTGTAATCCCAAAGCCACATGAATAATGTAACAAGAAAATTACAGACCAGTATTCCTAATGAATATAGATACATGAATTCTCAACAAGAGACCAACAGACCAAATCCAAAGTCATATTAAAAAGCTTATAAACCATGGCAAAGTGGGGTTTATCCCAGAAATGTAAGAGTGGTTAAATGTAAGAAAATAAATCAATATAATAAATCACATTAAAAGAACCAAAGTGAGCAGAGGGACCACATGGTCATCTTAATTGATGCATCTTAATTTCACAAAATGCAACACTCTTTCCTGATAAAAACTCTCAGAAAACTAGGACTAGAAGGGAATGTACTTAACGTGAGAAAAGGCATTTATGGAAAACCCACAGCTAACATCATACTCAATGATGAATGATCAAAAAAAGTTTTCCCTTAGATTAGGAATGTGACAAGGATGCCCATTTCTACCATTGCAATTTAACATTATGCTAGTGGTTCTAGCCAGAGGAATTAGACAAGAAAAAGAAATAGAAGTCATCCAACCTGGAAAGGAAGAAGTAAGGAAGGAAGAAGTAAAACTATTTGCAGATAATAGGATCCTATATTTTAAAACTTTAGAGAATACTAGCAGTTTCCAATCTAGCATATAAGAACTTTGGAAATCACCACTTTGTTCTAATACCAAGTAAAAGGCTGAAAAAATTGAAAAATCAGCAGTTCTTAGGTTTGTAAGAAAAGTAGTACCACAGAATGAACTCCTGCCCTGTTGGAGAGTGACATGCAGATCAAGAGAATCGCAACTTGGGAGAGCAGGAACCCTTGTAGGAAAGCAGTGCCAGCGCAGGGAAGCATGAACTATAATTGAAAAATTGCTGGTGGCTCAGTGCAGACAAGTCTGAGAACAAAAACTCCAGGGGACCCTCATCACTGGGGAGCCCTCACAGTTTCATCAGTTTTACCTCCTAGAGCTCTACAGGTTTTCACAGTGAGTGTCGGAGGAAAATACCCCTTGTACTAACAGTAGGGGTAGCAGTTGTCAAATGTACCAGAGCAGTCTGTCCTTCTTAACAAGGAGTGTCTTCAACTAGAACCTAACTTGCTGAGGTTTTATCAGACCTAATTAACTTGAGAGAAGGGAAATAACCCAGCCCAGCCCACTGTAGTCACCCTGTCCAACAGGTAAATGGGGAAGAATAGCTGACAAGGTTGTCTTAAGTTCACAGTTCAAAAGCCCAGGCTCAATAACATGCTGATATCTAATCTTAGGGTTCCAGAACACTTCCCGTCCCCACACAACTTCCACCACATTACTAAGAGCCTATTTACAGCAGTTCTTTTTACTCAGTACATCATGGTTACCTAACAATAAAAAATTGCACTGGAAGTCAAAAAGCACAGTTAGAATAGAGCAAACATCAGAACCAGACTCAGGGTTGTTGAAATGATCAGACCAGGAGTTGAAAACAACTCTGATTGATAAGATAAAGACTTTAATGAAACTATGATAGCGCTAATCAAAAGAAAGTGGGAGTAGCTATATTAATTTCAAACAGGGTAGAATTCGGAATAGAGAAAGTTTTTAGAAGTAAAGAAAGGCATTGTTTGTCACCAACAAGACCTAGCATACTTTACGTGTATGTGTATAACAATATAGCATGAAAATGCGTGAGGTAAAAACTGACAGAAGTGCAGAGCTTTAAAAAGAGATAAATTCACTGTCATACTTGGGAACTTCAGCACCCCTCTATCAGAAATGGACAGATCAAGAAGGTATAAAATCAGTAAGTACATAGCTGAATTCAACATCATCATCAGTCATATGGATATAAGGACACCTATAGATTAACAACAGCAGAATACACATTCTTCTCAAGCTTACACGGGTTATCCACCAAGATGGACCACATTCTAAGCCATGAAATAAACCATAACAAATCTTTAACATATTTTAAAAGAATAGGAATCATACATTGTCTGCTGTCAGACCACGATGGAATTAGACTAGATGTCAATAAAAAAAAGATAGCTGGAAAGTTCCAAAATACTTGGGAATAAGGCACCACCCTTATAAATAAAACGAGTCAAAGAAAATATCTCATGAGAAACTTAAAAATATTTTGAACTAAATGAAAATGAAAACACAACAAAGTTTGTCAGATGTAGTAAAAGCAGTACTTAGAGGGAAATTTGTAGCATTGAATGCATATATTAGAAAAGAAGAAAGATCTAACATTAATCATCTTAGCTTCTACCTTAGAATACTAGAAAAAGAAGAGCAAGTTAGATCTAAAGTAAACAGAAGAAAAATAATAAAAATTAGAGTAAAAATCTATCAAATTGAAAACAGGAAAATATTAAAACCAAAGCTTATTAAATTCATGTTGACATCTGGCAAAAACCACCACAATATTGTAGAGAAATTATCCTCCAATTAAAATAAATTGATTAATTAAAAAAAGTTCAAGTGGGCAATAAAAACCTGCTTTTAAAGTAAAAAAAAAAAAACCACAAACCATCAATGAAATCAATAAGCCTCTGGCCAGGCTAATTAAGAAAAAAAGGGGGGCTCTCTTTATCTATATTTGAGAGAAATTATATTAAGTTTTCTAGCATGAATGTATTCTTACATTCTGGGAATAAGTTGCTCACATAATAGCTGAATTTCAGTACAGCAGTAGGTTACAAATGTTAACATTTTATTAAAAATTTGTATGTTAAATTTGCATTGAGATGAGTCTGATTTTATTATTCATATGGTTTTTGACCAGATTTTGTTTCAGAAGTTTGAATACCTTATATAAATTTAATAATTCCACTGGAAACTTGAAAAGAAGGGAAATTACCTATCAATATAACTTACATCATTTTGTATACTTATAATTACCTTTAAAAATTTTTCTTTTCTGTGGTAAATTTTTTGCAAAGAATATGTTTAATCTATGTTTTGCCTGCTGTGCTTTCTGCTATATTTTTAAACTTTGGTTGTAAAATAAAGCACATAAAGATGAAAAGAGATAGAGGACACTAATATCAGAAATGAAGGACAGGACATCATTGTGCAACCCATGTACATTAAAGTACTAACAAAAAAATACTATGGACAATTATTTGCCTACAAATTTGATAACCTAGCATAAATGAACCAACTCCTTGAAAGACACAAGCTGCCATATCTAGACTAAGAAGAAGTAAATAATATGAAAGGGCTCTGCCTGTTAAAGAAATTGAGTCAATAATTAATAACCTTCAAGAGCAGAAAGCGTCAGGCCCAGATATGTTCACTGGTGAATTATACCAGACATTTAAGGAAGAAATCACACCAATTCTCTATAATCACTTTCAGAAGATAGAACTAGAGGAAATACCTCCTAACTCATTCTATGATATCAGAATTATACTAATACCAAAACCAGAAAAAGTACAAGAAAAGAAAGCCATAGACTAACATGCGTCGTAGACATAGATGGAGAAGTCCTCAACAAAATATTAGCAAATTGAATCCAACAATATATAAAAAGAATTATACACCAAAACCAAATGGGATTTTATCCCATATATGTATGCAAAGCTGGTTCAACCTTTAAAAGTCAATATAATGTATCGTTGATTTGATAAAAAAGTCACATGACTATATCAGAAGCTGCATAAAAAGCATCTGACAGACTCCAGTACCCATTTATGATAAAAACTCAGTAAACTAGGATTAGAGGGAGACTACTCAACTTGACAAAGAATATCTATAAAAAACCTACAGATAATGTGATACTTAATGTAAGAAGCTTGACAATTTTCACTAAGATCAAGAACAAAACAATGGTTTTTCCTCACACGACTCCTTTTCAACATCATACTGTATGTCTTAGCTAGTGCAGTAAGACAAGAAAATAAAATGAAAAAGGTATCCAGATTGGGAAGGATGACATAAAACTGTCTTGGTTAGCAGATGATATGATTGTCTATGTAGAGAATCAAAGAAATTAACAAAAATCTCCTGGAACTAATAAGGCATTTATAGCAAGGTTGCAGGTACATGATTAATATGCAAAAGTTGGTCACTTCTTTATATACTAGCCATGAATAATGGAATTTGAAATTTAAAACTCAATTCTGTTATATTAGCATCCACAGAAATGAAATACTGAAATATAAGTACACCAAAATATGCTCAAGATCTATATGGGGAAAACTATAAAACTCTAATGAAATAAATCAAAGAAGAAAAAAAAATCAAAGAAGAACTAAATAAATGAAGAGATATTCCATGTTCGTGGATAGGAAGACTCAGTATTATCAAGATGTCAGTTCTTCCTATTTTCAGTTATAGATTTATTGCAATGTAAGTCAAAATTCCAGCAAGTTCTTTTGTGGATATCAATCAATTAAGCCTGAAGCTTATATGGAGAGGCAAAAGACCCCAAATAGCCAACACAATAGTGAAGGAAAAGAGCACAGTTGAAATATTGACTTCAAGTTTATATCAAGCTACAGTAATCAAAGACAGTGTGGTATTGACAAGAAAATATATAGGTACAGCATCTATGACAAGTTCAGTTCAGTTGCTCAGTCATGTCCGACTCTTTGCGGCTCCATGAACCACAGCACGCCAGGCCTCCCTGTCCATCACCAACTCCTGGAGTCTACCCAAACCCATGTGCATCAAGTCAGTGATGCCATCCAGCCATCTCATCCTCTGTCGTCTCTTCTCTTCCGGCCCTCAATCTTTCCCAGCATCAGGGTCTTTTCAAATGAGTCAACTCTTCGCGTCAGGTGACCAAAGTATTGGAGTTTCAGCTTCACATCAGTCCTTCCAATGAAGACCCAGGACTGATCTCCTTTAGGATGGACTGGTTGGATCTCCTTGCAGTCCAAGGGGCTCTCAAGAGTCTTCTCCAACACCATAGTTCAGAAGCATCAATTCTTCAGCACTCAGCTTTCTTTATAATCCAACTCTCACATCCATACATGACTCCTGAAAAAAACATAGCCTTGACTAGATGGACTCTTGTGGACAAAGTAAACAAAGGCAATACAGTGGAATAAAGATGTTCTTTTTAACAAATGATTTAGAACAACCAGACAGTGCATACAAAAAAAAAATCTATAAATAGAACTTACACCCTTCACAAAAATTAACTTAAAATAGATCACAGACTTAGATGTGAAACATGAAATTATTAACACTCCTCAGTCAGTCAGTTCATTCACTCAGTCGTGTCCGACTATTTGCAACCCCATGGACTGCAGCATGTCAGGCCTGTCTGTCCATCACCAACTCCCAAAGCTTGCTCACATTCATGTCCATTGAGTCGGTGATGCCATCCAGCCATCTTATCCTTTGTCATTCCCTTCTCCTCCTGCCTTCAATTTTTCCCAACATCAGGGTTAATGAGTCAGCTCTTCGCATCAGGTGGCCTAGGTATTGAAGCTTCAGCATCAGTCCTTCCATTGAATATTCAGGGTTGATTTCCTTTAGGATTGACTGGTTGGATCTACTTGCAATCCAGGGGACTCTCAAGAGTCTTCTCCCACACAATAGTTCAAAAGCTTCAACCCTTCAGTGCTCAGCCTTCTTTATGGTTCCCCTCCTATCATCTTGCTGCAACTTCTCCTTTGCCTTTGGATGTGGGTTATCTTTTTTTGGTGGATCCAGCATTCTCCTGTTGATGGTTGTTGAGCAGCTAGTTGCGATTTTGGTGTTCTCTCAGGAAGATGAGTACATGTCCTTCTACTCCGGGATATGTCCCTACCCTTAGTACAGACTTCAAAAAAAGGATGCACTGCCCTCTAGATCTTGATTCCTTGTTGTCACTAAGTATAATCTTAAAAGTTCTTTGGATTTTAAGTTTTATTGTGGATCATCTGGGAAAGTAGCATATAATGAAATAGAAAATGTACAAAACTCAGGAAATCTTATAGTCATAACCTTTGTCTGTATGCTTCTGCTTGCCTTAAGCACTACTTGGAAGAACCTTTGGATTTTACATTTTCCTTTCTCTTTGATACCAAGAGTATATTTCAACCTAATTTCTAAAAAAGATGGCTTTCAACCAAATTTCTCCTTCTTACTACCCTAGAATGGCTACAGAGATGTTAGATTAGACTTTTGTCATTTATCCTTGAACCATTGCAGAAGCCTTCTCCCTTTTCTTTTTGTGCATTCTAGCTCTACCACCTCTCCCCCAATTTAATCTGTTAAAGACACAGATGTGTTTATAACATTTCATTAGTTCCACATCAGAAACAGGATGCAGTTAGATTTTTCCCTAATGCATACAAAAACAATGTTATATATAAATTAGAATTTTAAGTGTAAAACAAATGATTATATAAGTACCATTAGAAATATAGATAAATATTTAATCCTGGTGTGAAGGAGACTATAAAAATACAACAATAAAGGAATACACACTTAGATAAATATTAGTAACATATGGCAGACAAAAGGTTAACAGCCTTAATAAAATATTAGTCTATACAATAATATGCAAAGGTAATATTCATTTCCATGAACAGTCCTTTGTATTATAGTTATTATTTGATATTTTATTATTCTTACAGATTAACTAATCTTGTGTTATTACTTCTATAGCAAAAACAAATTAGTTACTCACCAGGAGTATGCAGCATAGAACATCAGCAAGAAATAACCAAACTAAAGACTGATTTGGAAAAGAAAAGTATCTTTTATGAAGAAGAATTGTCCAAGAGAGAAGGAATACATGCAAATGAAATTAAAAATCTGAAGAAAGAACTACATGATTCAGAAGGCCAACAACTTGCTCTCAACAAGGAAATTATGATTTTGAAAGACAAATTGGAAAAAAACAGGAGAGAGAGGTGAGAATCAAGTTATTTACTCCTCTAATAATTATTTGTTGAATACCTGTTTGGTGTCAAGGATTGGAGAAACATAGGCAGTAAATACAATCTAGTCCTCAAGAAGACCAAAGTCAAGATTGGAAATAGAAGATTATATTACAGCATCATAGGAAAGCAAATGAGAAGTATAGGAACACTTGTAGAAGAGACGCAAAAGGTGACTTTGCTGCTTGGGTTTTTTTGTTGTTGTTTCTTTCTTTCTTTTTTTTCAAATGTTAACTTTGATGTGTCTGGGTTTTTTAACAAAATTATTTCTGAGTTAAGACCAAGGATATAAGAAATATATAGCTGTGGAAGAGTGTCCAGGCAAAGTTTAACAGAATTTGCCAAGATCTGTAGGAAAAGGGTAGCAATGACACATTTAGAAAATGAAAGGTGTTCATTATGGTGGAGGCATAAAAATAAAGATGAGTGTTAAGAAATGAAACTGGAAAGGAAAATAGAGGCAAGATCATGAAGGAATGTAAGGAATTTAGACTTTGTCCTAAGACTAGTGAAGAAAAATTACATAATTATATTTTTGAAAGATCACTCTTAATTACTGTCTAGATAGTAGATTAAAAGGAGCAGACTGTAGACAGGAATCTAGCAATGAGAGATGAGGTGGCTGGACCTTAGGTTTGACAGTGAAGATGGAGACAGGCATATGAACTCAAAGTCTACTGAGAAGACAGAACCTGAAGGACATAATGACCAGATGTGAGAAATGAGAAGCAGAAGAAATTATCAGTGATACTCAAGTTGCTAGGTTTTAGGGAACTAAATGTATGTTGTTGTCATTCTTAACTTGAGTTTAATTCAGTTTGGTCCATTCATTCAACAAATTTTTTTAGAACCTGCTATGTGAAATTACTGTTGTAGGCCCTGGGGACACAGCAGTGAACAGACGAAAGTTCTCTGTCCTTATGGAGCTTTCCTTTCGTTATGACTAAAGAAAGACTATAAATATAATATAAACATATATATATAGTGTTTATATATAACTGTTTATATATAGTGTTTGTATATAAATATTTTAGTATATATAAATATATATATAGACTATATATAGTTATGACCATAGAAAGACTATAAATAAAATATAAACAAAATAGTTAAAATACAGAATATGTTAGATGATTATTAAGTCCAAGAACAAAAAGTAAGGCAGAGGCTGGGAACTGTGAAACATTAGGGTGAGAAATTACACACACACATACACATGATAGCCAGGAAAAATTATGCTGAGAAGGTGATTTCTCAGTAAGGACCAAAGAAAGTGGGTCCTTACGTATGTATGAGAATAACATTTTACTTTAAGAAAAAGTCTGTTGAGACAGTAAAAAGATCAGTGGTTGCAGGGGTTGGAAGGAGGATGTGATGAATATGCAGGGTACAGAGGATTTCTCTGACAGTGAAACTACTCTATATATGTCACTATACAACCTAATATGAATTGTATAGTTTTAATAATAATGATGCGTCTAATGTAGATTCATTAATAGTAACAAACACAACCACTCTGTATATATGGGCAATCTCTGTACTTTCCTTTCAGTATTGCTATGAACTTAAAACCATCTGAAAAAACAAAGTCTATTAAAATAATAACACTAAAAACGAGGCCAATGTAGAATAAACAGAGTTAAGGGGAAAGAATAGTGAGAATATGTATGAGAGGTAATGGAGGCTAGATCATGTAAGGTTTTATAAGTCATTTTCAGTGACCTACGTAAAACCATGGCAGGCTTCCCTTGTGGCTTAGCTGGTAAAGAATCTGCCTGCAATGTGGGAGACCTGGGTTCAGTCCCTGGGTTGGGAAGATCCTCTGGAGAAGGGAAAGGCTACCCACTCCAGTATCCTGACCTGGAGAATTCCATAGACCGTATAGTCCATGGGTTGCAAAGAGTCAGACATGACTAAGCGACTTTCTCTTTCAAAACCATTGCAGGGAAGTATTGCAGGATAGTGAGTAGAAAATGGACAGATACTGACTTGTGTTTTAAAAGGGGTACTCTGACCTAGTTTAAGAAAAGTCTGAACTAGATAAGAGAAAAGGCAGGGAAACCATTTAGAAGGCTATTGCAGTAATCTAGGAACATGATGGTGGCTTGAGCCTAGGTTGGTGGCAGCAAAGGTAAAGATAATGATAGTTGCTGATAGACTAGATATGGATAAGAGAGAAAGAGGAAAAATCAAGGGTGATACTACAGTTTTGGGCCTTAGCAAGTAAGAGAATATAGTTACCATTTAGAGAGGAAGACTACAAAAGAAGTTTGGGATAAGAATATCAGAAGCTCAGTTTATACAAATTATGTGCGAGATGCTTTTTAGACATCCAGGTGGAAATGTCAAATAGGTCATCATATAAACAAGTCTGGATTTCAGGGCTGGAGATAAAATCCTGGGAGTATCTATCACTCACATGTTATCAAAAGGGGTGAGACTATATGAGATCACTTAGTGAATGAATGTGGATGAAAAAGAAGTCCTCGGACTGTACCCTGGAGCTCCAATCTTTAGAAGCTGGGGAATGAGGAAGAAACAGAAAAGTGGATAAGAAAGAGCCAGGAAGAATGATAGGAAGAAGACCAGGCAAATTTGGTGCCCAGATTTGGTGTTAGGATGAATGTGAACTTAATTATCTGTTATTAGGGTTGGGCATGTTGAATTGGAGGTGCTTAGGAGACAATTTTGAGGAGATATCAAGTTGACAATTTGAAACCCAGGAAATCTTCCAACGTAGTGGTGGTTTAGTCGCTAAGTCGTGTCTGACTCTTGCGAACCCATGGACTGTAGCCTGCTAGGCTCCTTTGTCCGTGGGATTCTCCAGGCAAGAGTACTGTAGAGGGTTGCCATTTCCTTCTCCAGTGTAGATTGGAGTAGTTCTAATTAGTTCTAATTCATCTCCAATGTAGATTCAGATGTAAATTCAGCATAATAGATGATAATTGAAATCAGGTAATATAATAGATGCAATAGCTCAGGAAGAAGGTGTAAAGAAAAGTTGAGCACCTGAGACAGAATACCTGAGAGTATTGGCATTTATGTGGAAGAAAGAGGGGATGGCGGGGGCTCACAAAGACAGCTGTAAAGTCAAAATGTAGGCAGAAATCAGGAGAGTGGGCATCACTGAAACCAGGGGAAGACTGCATTTTAAGAGAGGGAAATGGGGACAGTGTCAAAGGTAGCCAGTAGATGGGATATAATAATAACAGTTGGAACAATAGGTTTGAGATGGCATTTTCTTTGAGGTGATGGCAGCAGAAGCCAGATTTTGGCACAGGGAGGGAAAATTAGGTAATGAGTTAAGTGAATACAGCAATCTCTCAAGATTTCAAGGTGATTGCCCGTGAACAGGAAGACCAGGAAAGTGGCTCAGTTGGTAAAGAATCTGCCTGCAATGCAAGGGACTACCTGCAAAGCAGGAGACCTGGGTTCACGCCCCAGGTTGGGAAGATCCCCTGGAGAAGGAAATGGCAACACATTCTAGTATTCTTGCCTGGGAAATTCCATGGATGGAGGAGTCTGGTGGGTTATAGTCCATTCAGCTATAAGAATCAGACACAACTGAGCGACTAAACCACCACCATCACAGTAGACCTTCAGCACATTTTTAAAGGCTCCCCTGGTGACTCAGACAGTAAAGAATCTGCCTGCAATGCAGGAAATGCGGGTTTGATCCCTGGATCAGGAAGATTCCCTGGAGAAAGGACTGGTAACCCACTCTAGTATTCTTACTTGGAGAATTCTATGGACAGAGGAGCCTGGTGGGCTACAGTCCATGGAGTCTCAAAGAGTTGGATACGACTAACATTTTCACTTTCTTTTTTGTTTATTTTGTTTAAGTATAGCAGAGACTTACGTTTAATTCTGATAGGAAAAACCAAAACTGGTTTTATATAGAAAAAATTGTTTTTGGCTGTGCTGGGTCTTCATTGCTGTGCAGACTTTTCCCTAGTGGCGGTGAGGAGAGGATACTCTCTAGTTGCAGTGCGAGGGCTTCTCCTTGCACTGGCTTCTCTTGTTGCCAAGCTCAGACTCCAGGGCCTGTGGACTTCAGCAGTTGCAGCACGTGGGTCCGGTGGTTGTGGCTTCCAGGATCCGGGGCACAGGCTCCGTAGTTGTGCTGCATGGGCTCAGTGGCTCTGCGGCAGGTGGGGTCTTCCCAGGCCGGAAATCAAACCCGTGTCTGCTGCATTGGCAGGCATATTCTTTACCTCTGAGCCTCCAGGGAAGCCCTTTATAGAAATTTTACTCAATTTACTTTCATCTGCTTATTTTTCTGAAGGAATGCTTCTTTGTAGTTTTTCATATTTTTTTAAATTGTTGTTTTTGTTGCTTCTGAATCTAGAAAGATTCCAAACATAACCGAATTTCACATTTTGATTGTAGATAATAAAGTGACACATTTGCTTGGACACAAAATGGTTATTTCCCTAGAAGTTAATCATTTAATTATAATTTAATTTATATTCAATCATTTGGTGATAAAGGGATTTTTAAGATTACATTTTTAAATCAACCATTATTTACGTTCTTTGTTGACTTGGAAGCAATTATAGAATTACCCAGAACTACTTCACTTTGAAATTTATTTGTTGCTAACCAACTTCCTCCATCAAACCGCAGTAGAGATAAGGCTCTTCTCTACAGTTCAATTCACTATTCAAAAACTGATTCCCCTTTCTCCCTTAGGAGGTTTTTAAAAAGTTTGTTAGAATTGTGTTTACCTCTAAGGGGTTAATCAGTTCTGTCCCCCCCAGAACTAAACAAGTTTTATAACATTTAATGTGTTATATGTATATATATGTAGATTGGTAGGTACGTAGGGAAGAAGGAAAGGAGTTATGGGAGGATGGCCTGAGTGTATTGGGAGAACTGTTGGTAGTGTACTTTGAATTTTCTACACAGTCTAGACCTGAGTATAGAATCATATTGTGGTCCCTGTATCCTCCTTTTTCCCTTGCTTCCTCATGTTCCCATACTTCCTAGCATATACATAGCCAAATAAAGTGAGCATAATCAGGATGTCTTCCTCAGATTTTCAAATGAACAACAAAATAAATTTGTTAAGCATACAAATTATTTATTAATTAAAAGGAAATTATTGAGATTTCATTTTAAGGGAAAGAATTGGGATTTGGAGCAATTGAGATATAGTGCATAGAGTATATAGTGTACAGAGTATATTTTACTTTTAATTCAACTCCTTTTTTCTTGCATATTTTGAATTGTATTAGCCAAAGTGAAAGAGAAGAATTTGAAAATGAGTTCAAGCAACAATATGAACGAGAAAAAGTGTTACTAACTGAAGAAAATAAAAAACTGACAAGTGAGCTTGATAAGGTGAGTGACTCAATCTCATTTATGTTTATTGACACATGCTAGATGGATATTCAGTACTGTCATAGTAGTTGTAGATATAATTTTGTATTTGATGTACATTTTTATTTAATATTTCTCCTTATATCAGAGTTTACTTCTGTGTACAGCCAATTTTTCATTTTACCAATCTTTACAGGAGTCTTTTGGAGAAAGGACTTGGCTTACCTTGTCTTGTTCTTTGTCCCTGTATTTTTTGAGCCCATGTTCTTTATTTCACTTTCCATCTCTTTTACTCTTTTCTCTAAAATTCATCACTTACTATGTCATGGCTAGCTAAGTTAGGGCCTGCCTTTGGCAAGGACAGGAACAATTAAGCCAAACTAGAGAAATTTTGACAATTCTGATCTTATTCGTGATGGAGAACTGATAATAGCTAGAAATAATACCATTGGTATGTAAGAAGCCAAAGAAACCAACTCTGTCTAAACCCAAAGTGTGAACAAAGGGTTGAACCATAGACTATACCTAGATTACAACAACTAGATTTATGAACAAAATTTCAAATACTTAAAGGAATCTTTTTCCATTTAGTATCTCAGATTTCTTAAATTGCCATCATTCCGCATTTCTTGTGCCATTTGTTAACATCTGTGAAAATCCTAATATTAATCTGCAATTTTAATAGTTGTACTTATAAATAAATATTTATAAGTTGTACTTGTAAATAAAGTTTGGATAATTGTCCTTTATAATGAGTTCTAATATTTTCCAAAGTATTTAATTAGTCATTTCAACAACAAATTAAAAGACAATGGCTAAATAAGCATAAAAAAGAGACTCTTCATTCATTCTATCTCAATTTCCAACATATTCCATATTTATTTTCATTTCTCTCACTATTTTTCCCATGATTTTTCAACTTTCTAAGCACTTAAAAATGACTTTGCTTGTTTGGTTGCAAACCACTTGGGAAAGAACTCAGTTAGTTTATTTTGTAACTGCAAAGCTGATGTGTACAAACACTGGAAAATGACCAAATACTAAGTAGTATAAATTATTTTAGACTATGAATACTGTGTGAACATTATTGTATAGCTGTTAGTTATTTCCACTAAAATAAAACTAACAAGGCTTCCCTGGTGGTTCAGTGGATAAGAATCCACCTGCCAACGCAGGGGACACAGGTTCGATCCCTGATCCAGGAAGATTCCACATACTGTGGAGCAGCTAAACATGTGTGCCCACAGCTAATGAGCCCACGCTCTAGGGTCCGTGAGTCACAACTGCTGAAGCCTGTGTGCTCTAGGGCCCCCAAGTCACAGTTACTGAAGCCCGTGCACATAGAACTCGTGCTCCACAACCAGAGAAGTCACTGCGGTGTGAAGCCTGCGTACCACACGAAGAGAACCCCCGCTCCCTGCAACTAGAGAAAGCCTGCACACAGCAACGAAGACACAGTGCAACAAAATATAAAATAAATATGTCTTAAAAAAAAACTAGCATTATTTAAACTTTATCCAAATTAGTCACATAATTGTTATTGAATGGACTTGTATCATATGACTACAAAATTGAGCATCATTTCTGTCTACAAGACAGAATTTTAAGATTCTGTTAAGAGTTATCTTGAGGTAAGAAATATAATTAAAGTCTAGAAGGCCACTTCATATAGAATTTCTAAGCAAAATTACCTAGTAAGAGATGGTATTATAGTTGAAGAAAAATTGAACTGTGATATAATCAGATTGAATGTAGATCAAATCTTGTATTCACCCCTTGGCTTTATGATTAACCATAACATTCTGGTGAGTTTACCAGAAACACATCTTTAGAAATAATTTTTTAAAAATACTCTTGATTTTGATGAGACCTGAAAGATAAAAATAAAAACCTATCTCCTAATTTTATAAAAAACAGAGCATTACCTTGTCTTGCTAAATTGAAAGATATATAAGAGAATGTGAGTAGAACTTTGAGAGCAAATCATAATGGATGGCAAGTATTCAATGACAAATGATAATAAGGAAATATTTATTCCTTGAGAAACAGAGGAGAATCTGGGTCTTCTTCCGTTTGAACCTCTTCTCTATTTTTGCTCCTTGTATTCAGCTTTACTTGTCTTTCTGCTTCTTACTCAGCCCACCTAACTGCGTATATTCACTGCTCCTTTCCATTTATTTATTTTTTGTTTGTTTGATTACATTGAGTATTTTCCCAGGAGGAATAACCAAAGAATAACTTTGTCATTGCTACACCAGCTGTCCCATTGGGAACCAGCTGGAAGAGAACTTAATTCCTTCTCAACACAACTTCAGATACAGAAACCAAAAAGCAATTAGTATGTTAATTTTGAAACTTAGATAACTAATAGATTTTCACAATCAGATTTTTTAACTTCAAAAATAAAAATTAAAAAGGAAATAGAAAAAAACTTATTGATATTTTCAGAAGTCTGTATTCAAAGTTTCTATTAAAGTTAACTTATTGCAAGTAAAATCACCATTTGTGCCAAGGAGTGGAGTAAATGGTTTCCAGTGAGAAAAGATTATCATTTGTATCTTGTTTTTAAATAATGCGTAAAACCAAACTTACACAAAGTGTGGGAAACATTCAACATAAAAGTTACCTATGATATCATCAACCTGAAACAACTGTTTTATATGTTCCTTTCCAAGTTCTGTTGGTACACATATTATTACATAATTTCAGTCATGTATACATTTTATTTTCTAATCTGCCTTTTCACTTAAACATGAGCACTCTTCCATATCCTATGTAGTCTTATAATTATCATAAACCAAATATGTCAGTTCACAAATAGTAAAATCTTATTCTCAAACATGCAAAATGAGCTAGTACTTAGGTTCAGTTCAGTTCATTCACTCAGTCATGTCCGACTCTTTGTGACCCCATGAACCGCAGCATGCCAGAACTTCCTGTCCATCACCAACTCCCGGAGTTTACCCAAACTCATGTCCCATTGAGTCAGTGATGCCATCCAAACGTCTCATCCTCTGTCATCCCCTTCTCCTCCTGCCCTTAATCTTTCCCAGCATCAGGGTCTTTTCAAATGAGTCAGCACTTCGCATCAGGTGGCCAAAGTATTGGAGTTTCAGCTTCAACGTCAGTCCTTCCAATGAACACCCAGGTCTGATCTCCTTTAGGATGGACTGGTTGGATCTCCTTGCAGTCCAAGGGACTCTCAAGAGTCTTCTCCAACACCACACTTCAAAAGCATCAATTCTTCTGCACTCAGCTTTCTTTATAGTCCAACTCTCACATCCATACATGACTACTGGAAAAACCATAGCCTTGACTAGATGGACCTTTGTTGACAAAGTAGTCTCTGCTTTTTAATATGCTATCTAGGTTGGTCATAACTTTCCTTTGAAGTACTTAGGTAAAGTTTACTTTTTACTCTCCTAATTTACTTTATATAAATCATTTAATCCTCACAGTAAATCTCTCAGGTATACCCTATTTTTCTTAACATTTTACACATAAGGAAACTGAGGCAAAGGGAGGTTAAGCTACTCTCTTAATCTCACAACTAGGGAGTGGCAGAATGGGATTAGAACACAGGTAGTCTGGCTCCAAAGCCCATGCTTTTGTTTAGTAAGAATGAAAAAATAAGCTTTTTCTGGCAAATACTAAACAAATCTATTTAAGACTACTTGTAACTATTGTAACATGACAGTGCAAAAATCTGTATTTCCTCCTCTTCTTGCAAATCTTCAGTTGAAACCCCAACCACAAATTTTTTGGATGGGATGTCAAAAGCAATGGTGATCAAAAAATAATGTGTTGTGGGAATTAGTGAAGACACTGCATCTGCAAAAAACATTCTCAAAAACAGCTGGTAAACTTCTGTCTAGGCTAACATGAGGAGATTGATGCATCCTCTCAAAAAAAAAAAAGTTTCATAGTGGACACAGTTATCGGAAATAGTAATTTCAGAGTTCCCAGAGTTAACTAAAGGAAGACAAATGCAAAACATTGCTGAGTAAAATTAAAGAATGTCTAAACAAATGGAGAAAGATACTGTGTATTGTTAGGACTGCAGTTCTCTAATCTGTAGATTCGAGGAAATCCCTATAAAGATTATATAAACTTTTTTGTTAGAAGGGACAAGCTTATTCTTAAATATATATGGGTATACAAAAGATCTAAAATAGCAAAACTATTTCAGGGAGTGGGTATAAAAGTTGGAGAGTTTACATTACCAAAGTTTGAAACTTACTGTAAATCTACAGTAATCAAAAGATTATGAAAGGAAATCAACTTACTAAAGGAAATCAGCCCTCAATATTCATTGTAAGGACTGTGGCTGAAACTGAAGCTCCAATACTTTGGCCACCTGATGCAAAGAGCCGACTCATTGGAAAAGACTCTGATGCTGTGAAAGATTGAGAGCAGGAGGAGAAGGGGACGAAAAAGACTCTGATGCTGTGAAAGATTGAGAGCAAGAGGAGAAGGGGACGACAGAAGATGAGATGGTTGGATGGCATCACCAACTCAATGGACATGAGTTTGCGCAAGCTCTGGGTGATGGTAAAGGACAGGGAGGCCTGGTGTACTGCAGTCTATGGGGTCACAAAGAATCAGACACAACTGAGCGACTGAACAGCATTGATATAATGAAACAGAGTAGAGTCCAAAAATAAGATGTCATATTTATAGTTGATTGATTTTCAGCCAAAGCGCCAAGGCAATTAAATGGGAAAAAAATAAATGTGAGACATGATACTATAAAACTCCTAGAAGAGAACAGAGGAAAAATATTCTATGATATAAATCATAGCAGTAGTTTCTTAGGTCTGTTTCCCAAAGCAATAGAAATAAAAGCAAAAATAAGCAAATGGTACCTAATTAAATTTAAAAGCTTTTGCACAGCAAAGAAAACCATAAATAAAATGAAAAGACAACTTGTGGACTGGGAAAAAAATTTTGCAAATAATGCAACCAGCAAGGGCTTAATTTCTGAAATATACAAACAACTCATACAACTCAGTAAAAAAAAAAAAAAAAAAAACCCAATCAAAAATTGGTCAGAAGACCTAAATAGACATTTCTCCAAAGAGGATATACAGATGACTAACAAACACATGAAAAGATGCCCAGCACCACTAATTATTAGAGAAATGCAAGTGAAAACTACAATGAGATACCACCTCACACCAGTCAGAATGACCATCCTCAAAAAGTCTACAAAGAATAAATGCTGGAGAGGATGTGGTGAAAAGGGACCTTTCTGCAGTGTTGGTGGGAATGTAAATGGTTGCAGGCACTATGGGAAACAGGATGGAGGTTTCTTAAGAAACTAAAAATAGAGTTAGCGTACAATCCAGCAATCCCACTCCTGAACATAGATCTGGAGAAACTCAAATGTGAAAAGATAATGCACCTCATTGTTCATAGCAGTGCTATTTACAGTAGCCAAGATATGCAAGCAACCTAAATGTCCATCAACAAATGAAGAGTTCAATAAGATGTGGTATACATAGATATATATGAAATTGAATACTTTGTTGTTCTTTAGGCACTAAGTCCTATTCAGCTCTTTGCAACCCCATGGACTGCAGCATGCCAGTCTCCTCTATCCTCTGCTATCTCACAGGGTTTGCTCACATTTAAGTCCATTGAGTTGGTGATGCTATTTAACCATCTCATCCTCCACCACCCTCTTCCGCTCTTGCCCTCAATCTTTCCCAGCATCAAGGTCTTTTTCAGTGAGTTGGCTGTTCGCATCATGTGGCCAAAGTACTGGAGCTTCAGTTTCAACATCAGTCCTTATGATGAATAGTCAGAGTTGATTTCCTTTAGGATTGACTGGCTTGATCTCCTTGCAGTCCAGGGGACTCCCAAGAATCTTCTCTAGCAGCCCAATTCAACAGCATCAATTCTTCAGTGCTCAGTCTTCTTTATGGTCCAACTTTCACATCCATACGTGACTAGTGTAAAAACCATAGCTTTAACTTTATGGACCTTTGTCAGCAAGGTGATGTCTCTGCCTTTTTTTTTTTTTTTTTGGCTCTGCTTTTTAATATGCTGTCTAGGTTAGTCATAGCCTTCCTTCCAAGGAGCAAGCATCTTTTAACTTCATGGCTGCAGTCACTGTTCACAGTGAAATTGGAGCCCAAGAAAATAAAATCTGTCACTACTTTTTCCCCTTCTGTTTGCCATGAAATGATGAGACCAGCGGCCGTAATCTTAGTATTTTACTGTTGAGTTTCAAGCCAGCTTATTCACTCTCCTCTTTCAGCCTCATAAGAGTCTCTTTAGTTCCTCTTCACTTTTTGCTATTAGAGTGGTATCATCTGCATATCTGAGGTTGTTTATATTTCTCCCAGCAATCTTGATTCCAGTTTGTGATTCATCCAGCCTGGCATTTCACATGATGTACTAGGCATAGAAGTACATATATAAGCTGTGCATAAATAAGAAGGGTGACAATATACAGCCTTTTACTCCTTTTCCAATTTGGAACCAGTGTGTTGTTCCAGTCTAGTTCTAACTGTTGCTTCTTGACCCACATACAGGTGCCTCAAGAGACAGGTAAAGTGGTCTTTTACTCCCATCTAAGAATCTTCCACAGTTTGTTGTGATCCACACAGTCAAAGGCTTTAGAATAGTCAATGAAACGGAAGTAGATATTTTTCTGAAATTCATCTGCTTTCTCTGTGATCCAGCAAATGTCGACAGTTTGATCTCTAAGTTCCTCTGCCTCTTCGAAACTCAGCTTATACATCTGAAAGTTCTTGGTTCACATACTGCTGAAGGCTACCTTGAAGGATTTTGAGCATTACCTTGCTAGCATGTGAAATGAGCACCATTGTATGGTGGTTTGAACATTCTTTGGCATTGCCTTTCTTTGGGATTGGTATGAAAACTGACCTTTTGCAATCCTGTGACCAATGTTGAGTTTTCCAAATGTGATGATGTATTGAGTGCAGCACTTTAGCAGCATCATTTTTAAGGATTTTAAATAGTTCACTGGAATTCCATCACCTCCACTAGCTCTTTGTTCATAGTAATGCTTCCTAAGGCCCACTTGACTTCACACTCCAGGATGTCTGGCTGGTGTTTGCTATGGCCAGTGTATTCTCTTGGCAGAATTCTGCTAGCCTTTGCCCTGCTTCATTTTATACTCTAAGGCCAAACTTGCCAGTTACTGCAGGTGTCTCTTGACTTCGTACTTTTGCATTCTAATCTCCTATGATAAATAGGACATCTTTTTTTTTTTTTTTTTTTTTTTGGTGTTAGTTCTAGGAGGCCTTCTAGGTCTTCATAGAATTGTTCAACTTCAGCTTCTTTGGTATTGGTTGTGGAGGCATGGAATTGGATTACTGTGATGTTGAATGCTTTGCCTTGATACTGCTCCCAAGTACTGCATTTTGGACTCTCTTGTTGATTATGAGGGCTACTGCATTTCTTCTATGGGATTCTTGCCCACAGGAGTAGATATAATGTTCATCTGAATTAAATTCACACATTCCTGTTCATTTTAGTTCATTGATTGCTAAGATATCCATGTTCAGTCTTGCCATCTCCTACTTGACTATGTTCAATTTACCTTGATTCACAGACCTAACATTACAGGTTTCTATATAATATTGTTCTTTCCAGCATCGAACTTTACTTTCACCAGCAGATGCATCCACAGCTGAGCATTATTCCTACTTTGGCACACCCACTTCATTCTTTCTGGAGCTATTAATAATTGCCCTTTATCTTTTTGCCTTTTCATACTGTTCATGGGGCTCTCTAGACACGACTACTGGAGTGGTTTCCCATTCCTCCCCCTGTAGACCACATTTTGTCGTAACTCTTCATATTCCCATCTTGGGTGGCCCTGGACAGCTTGGCTCCTAGCTTCTTTGAGCTACACAAACCCCTTCACCACATAAGGCTGTGATCCATGAAAGGGAGTGGAATACTACTCAGTCATTGGAAAATTTGTAAATAAGGTCATTTGTATCATTTTTTAAGATTCCACATATAATTGACATCATATGATATTTGCCTTTTTCTGTTTGTCTTACTTCACTTAGTGTTAATCTTTAAGTCCATCCATGTTGTGGCAAATGACATTATTTCATTCTTTTTTTTCCTGGAATACTACTGAGCCATTAAACAGAATGAAATATTGTCATTTGCCACAACACGAATGAACTTAGAGATTATGTACTAAGTGAAGTTAAGTCATACAGAGAAAGGCAAATATCATTTAATTTCACTTATATGTGGAATCTTAAAAAATGATGCAAATGACCTTATTTACAAAACAGAAAGTGACTTGTAGACATTGAAAGCAAACTTAGGGTTACCGAAGAGAAAAGGGGAGGGATAAACTCGGAGTTTGGGATTAACAGATGCAAACTACTGCATATAAAATACATAAACAGCAAGATTCTACTGTATACACCAGGGAATTGTGGTCAATATCTTGTAATAAGCTACAATGGAGAGGAATATGGAAAAGGCTGTCTCTATATATAGATAGATATAGATTTATCTGAATCACATTGCTGATGTGATTTCATCAGAAACTACACAACACTGCAAGTCAATTGTATTTCAAGAAAAAAAAAACAGAACCAATAAGAGATTATATATACATACACACCCATATATACATACACTCACATAATCTCACACATGTATTATGTATAAAAATGTTTACTGTAAGAAATTGGCTCACTAGATTACTGTTGTTGTTTAGTTGCTAAGTTGTGTTCCAAGATCTGCAGTCTGTAAGCTGGAGAGACAGTTTAGTCCAAGTCCAAAGGGCTTAAGAGCCAAAATAACCAGTGGTGTAATTCTAGTCCAAAAGCCAATGAAGGCTTCAAACCCAGGAAGAGCCACTGTTTCAGTAAGAGACCAAAGACAAGTGAAAGCAGCCTGAAGCAATCAGGCAGGAGGGGTTCCCTCTTACTCAGTAGAGTCAGCCTTTTCTTCTTTTCAGGCCTTCAACTGGTTGAATAGGGTCCACTCACATTAGGAAGGGTAATCTTCTTTATTCAGTCAATTGATTCAAATGTTAATCTCACCCAGAGACATCTTCAAAGATACCAGCAGAATGTGTAAGCAGATGTCTAGGCACCCTATGCCCCTGTCAAACTGACACAAATTTAGCCATCCCATGGCCTCTCATCTTCACAAACCTGTTAATAATTCTTCTAGGATAAATTTACCTCCTTCAAACTGAGTAATCAAAAATAAACTAGCACAATATCTCTACAAACATACCAGAAAGGGAGAAAGAGTAATAACTAATGGCAGAATGAGACCATTTATCAGAAAAATGTAGCCATGAAGTAAAAATTATGTGCAAATATTTTATCATGAATTTTTAAAAACTTAATAAAGCAAGAAGTTTTGCTTCTGTGACAGATTAGCTTACATCATACCTACCACTACCACCTCACCAAGAACTATAAAGCTGGATGGATTTTTAAAAAAAATTTTTTTAATACAGTAGGATTACCGCCCACAGTATTCATCTTCAAGAAAGCATTGGAAAAATAGGAAGGCAGCCTAGACTTTACTGACCCAGATCCTACAGAAAGGAGTAGAACTGAGAGATGAGCCCAGCACTGAGTGCCACTTTTCCTCTTGAGGATTTGCTGATATGAAAGCAAATCACTGAGAATCCAGGAACTTGAGCACAGTATTCCACAGTATTATCATGAGTTTGGAGAGATTAAAAACTAAATATCAGTGCAGGATCCTTGATAAGCAATTCAAGCTTTCAATTAAGATCTTTGAAAAGGCTCCATTTTCGTAATAAGCGTGAACCAAAAAGAGATGAGCCCTCTCAGTGACTGAAACCCAGCCTTTATGTAATTCAATCCTTCATCTCTCTTTAGTTTAGTTGCCTGCCAGAAGTATAACTAAATGCTCTCTGGAGGAAGATATTATATAGAGTCTCAGATTATCTTTAAAATTTTCATTCAATGTGCATGGCATGCAGTAAGAAATTACAGTGCATACCACGAGAAACAACCTAATAAAACCAAGACATAAAAATATAACCGCAACCAAATACTAAGTCAGAAAATAAAAATGAGAGGAAAACCAGTCAGTTTAAACAGACCCACAAAATTCCCAGTATTGGAATTTTCTCAACTGAATTTTAAAATAACTGTATGGTATATTCAAGAAAATAGAAGACATGTAGAATTTCAGCAGACACCTGGAACCTATACAAAGAAGTCAAATAAATCTTTAAAAGTAAAAAATAAAATAATTGAAATACCTAACAGAAAATTTTAACAGTAGATTGGAAAGAAGCAGAGATAGGAAAGGGTAAATAAAGTTTACATGCTGAAATAAAGATGTATCCATATGTTTTAAAGCACAGAAATATATAAAAGAGGTATATATCAAGGCATAAGGGACGTGATGAAAAGATCTGACAGAAAATATTTGCTTTCCCAGAAGGAGAGGAGAACAATTGTGGCAGAAGCAATATTTGCAAAGTTAATAGCCCACACTTTTCCAAAACCTATGAGAAATATTTAGCTACAAATTCAAGAAAGGTCACAGACCCTAAAGGGAAATTAAATCCCTATTAGGCACATCATAGAAGAATTGCCAAAACCAGCAACCAAACCTGGACAGCATATTAAAAAGCAGAGACATAACTTTGCCGACAAAGGTCTGTATAGTCAAAACCATGGTTTTTCAAGTAGTCATGTACAGATGTGAGAGTTGGACCATATAGAAGCCTGGTTGACAAAGAATTGATGCTTTTGAACTGTGGTGCTGGAGAAGACTCTTGAGAGCCCCTTGGACAGTAAGGAGATCAAACCAATCAATCCTAAAGGAAATTAACCCTAAATATTCATTGGAAGGACTGATGCTAAAGCTGGAGCTCTAATGCTTTGGCCACTTGATGCAAAGAGCCAACTCATTGGAAAAGACCTTGATGCTGGGAAAGATTGAAGGCAGGAGGAAAAGGGGACAACAGATGATAAGATGGTTGAATGGCATCATTGACTCAATGGGCATGAGTTTGAGCAAACTCCAGGAGATAGTGAAGGACCAGTAGGCCTGGCGTGCTGAAGTCCATGGGGTTGCAGAGAGTCGGACATGACTGAGCAGCTGAAAAACAACAAAGCAACCAAAGAAAATCCTAGAAACAGCCAGAGAAGATAGACATGTTATATTCAAAGGAGCAACAGCTAAACTTAAAGCGTCTTTCCAACAGAAAAGAAACAGAACCCAGAAATAAGGAATGCTGAAGGAAAATAACTGCCAGTCTGAAATATTTTATAAAGCAGAAAATGTCTTTCAAAAATGAAGGCAAAAATTCAGAGTATAGAAAACTCTATAGGACAAACAACCTCCTTTTTTCAACAAATAAATTACATGAAAATTTAAAGTGTTGGAGGGGAGCCACTGTGTCCTAGGTGTGTTCCTCCAGCACTCAGATCTTGAAACCTAGTCCCCAATGTGGTGCTATTTGGAGACAAAGTCTTTGGGAGATGATTAGGCCATCAGGGTAGAGCCCTTATGAATAGGATTAGTGCTCTTATACAAGAGACCCCACAGAACCCCCTCATCCCATGGCCATCTGTAAACCAGGAAGTGGGCCCTTGCCAGACACTGAATCTGCTGGTGCCTAGATCTTGGACCGCCCCACCTCCAGTACCAGGAGAAATAAATGGTTCTTGTTTAAGCCCCTCAAACTATGGTATTCTGTTACAGCTGCCCGAGAGGAGTACTCCAGAACCTGAGTAAGAAAGGATTAACAGATAGAGCAACCATTATGTTAAAAGACAGAGCAACCATTATGTTATGTTTACTTATTGGTGTGATTCAGTTTTTAACAGGCTGTTAAGTCTTTTGATATCTTGAGACAACTGCAAATTTGAACAGTGACTACCTATATGATGATATAAGAAAGTTTGTCAAATATAATAATAATATTGTGGTTATGAATAGAGAGCCTTGTTTTCTAGAGTTACACCAGAAATATATATGGATAAAATTATATGATGTCTAGTATTTACTGCAGAATAATACTGGAGGAGGGGGTAAGAAGACAGGTATACAAATGAAATAAGATTGACATTGAGGTGATAACTGTTGAAGTTGCTAATGATGGGTTCATCAGAATTTGTTTATACTCTTCTGTTCATTTTTGTATATACTTGAAACTCCTTATAGTTTTTTTTTAAGATTACATAGAGATATTTTAAGACAAAAAAATGAGAGATGTTGTTACCAGCAGAATTGGGGAGTTCTTCCCAGCATATGGAAAATGTTCACAAATGGAACCAATTAATATAGGGAGTGAAGGGAAAGCAAAGGCAGAGGGAGAATTCAGAGTACTTGATGTTTCCAAATTCAGTGACCAGAGGGTGCATCACAATAGAAAATCAGGAAGATATGCATTTTTGACTTACGAGATTTAACAAGAGGCATCTGAGGCACCTTGAATTCCTGTTCCTAAAAGTCACACTTCTTTAAGCATCTTAAAACTCCCTTTCAGCTTACAACTTTGTATGAGAACTTAAGTACACGCAACCAGCAGTTAGAAGAAGAGGTAAAAGATCTAGCAGATAAGAAGGAATCGGTTGCACATTGGGAAGCTCAGATCACAGAAATAATTCAGTGGTGAGTACTCTTTAAATGTGTTTTCTGGGTGATTTTTGGCCATATAGTCAAATTGGTATGAATTCCAGAAGGAATATTTATTATTAGTCTGTGTTTCTTCTATATTTTCTGTTCTTTCCACTTTTCCTTAACTGTGTCAGATATTCCGTAGCAGCTTTTACAGTTTCATTAGAAGCTGATATTTCTTTCTAAGAAAGAAAATATTATTCTCTCTGAAGAGAGTTAGTTAGTCCTTACAGAACTGAAGAAACTCATTTGCTAGCCATCAATATTCCTAAGACAAAAATTCCTGTATTTGTGATTATTTTAGGGAACAGAAAGCCTGGAGAAAATTTTAGAAGCTAAAGATGTTATGCTTTCACCGTTTTCATAATTAAAACAGACTAATTCACATATGGCATTTTAAAGATATTAAATGGTTACAGTTAGTTTTATCAACTGTTCTTTAAGCTCGTAGGATTTAATTTGGGATAATTACCTTAGTGACTTTCATATTAATTAACTCATTAAATGATTGTTCTGGTATTTGTAAAAATCTGTATATTTTTATAATACTTAAAGTTGAATCCAGCAGGGATTGTATTTTCTAATGAAAATAGGTAGCTTAACTTTTTATGCTTTTTAACTTTCTGACTTTTTCAGCATATTATTGATATTTATTTACATAAACAACTACTGATTTCTTCATGTATCTATAGACCAAGAATTTGGTGAGAATTTTAGTTTATAATGCTCTTATTTTGGTCCTCTAAGCATTTTTTCCCTACTTATACTAGATTAATACTCTCCTTCTTAAATGAAATCATAGGTGAATAAACACTGTCTTTTTAAGTAATCTTACCCAGTTGACTCATGTATTTTGATACTGATTTATCTGTAGAGCCCTTATGTTAACTCAGCTTTAGCTTATGAATGTGACTATTCATTGCATATCTAAAGGAAAATGCCCAAATTGTAGAAGTTTGATTGTGTTCCAAATAGTACAGTTAATGGTTCTTTAATATAGCAAAATCACTATAATCTTTAGCCTTGCTTTACATCAAACATTATGACTCTTCATTTGTAACTCCATAATTATGTAACCAAATTTGTAACTAAGATGTTAATGAAAATGACTTTATAGAAGACAAAACTGTTTTGGCCAAAGCCTGCAATCCTAGACCACTGATCTTTTCAAGTAATTGCTTGATAAATTGAGATGGAATGGGAAGTGGTTCTAGTAAAGGAAAGAAGCTGTAATTATGGACTGTCTGGAAAGGAGAAGTAGAAAGGATGAAGATGAAATTTTTCTGCATATTTCACATTCAAATGAAATATGCAGAAAAAAATCAAGAATACAGGAAGTCAATCTGCATTAAATAACCTAATAGGCTAAAAGTAAAAGATAAACTCACTCTTCTCAGGGTTCTCAACTATTTGAAAGTTAACTTAATGATGCTTTAATGTCTCACTGAAGTTTTCTGTTTTACTTTGGTACTTGATCTGTCTTTATTTGTATATATTCTAGGGTCAGTGATGAAAAGGATGCACGAGGGTATCTTCAAGCCTTAGCTTCTAAAATGACTGAAGAATTGGAAGCTTTAAGAAACTCCAGCTTGGGTACCCGAGCAACAGTAAGCTCTACCATTTCGTCAACAGGCTTATTATATTAGTTGGGGGGAAGGCTCAGAAAACACTGTAATGAATCTGAGTAATTATATCAGTTCTTCTAGTTTTTGCCTACTGGAAAGTTTTTCATAAGAAATCATTCCAAGTTCCTCCAGTTTAAGAAATTATAATACATAGTTGCTTAACTGTCATTTGTATGGCTAGCCATGAATGGTAATAACCATAAAAAATAAATGTATTTATAATGAGTCTCAGTTATTTCTGAATTTAATGAAAAAGAATATATTTTCACTAGTAATAAATATATCTCTTTTATTCTGTAATTAGGGCAAGATAGTTCTTTTAAGTACTTTCAAAATTCACTTATTAAAAAAATTCACTTATATTACTGAACTTAAATGTAAAAATAGAATAGAACTAAAAGCACAGTCGTGTTGTTTCATAGGATATGCCCTGGAAAATGCGACGTTTTGCAAAACTGGATATGTCAGCCAGACTGGAGTTACAGTCAGCTCTGGATGCAGAAATAAGAGCCAAACAGGCCATCCAAGAGGAGCTGAATAAAGTTAAAGCATCTAACATCATAACAGAGTGGTAAGACTCTATAGTCCCACTAGAGTGATTTCTGATTTGATCCAAAAGTATCTGGAGAGAAATTACATATTTAGTTTCCTACCTATCACTTTTTTTTTTAAATCATGACCCCAAAAAAACTGTATGTTTGAAAATGAATTGATCCTTTTAGGCCTTTATACAGTAATGGGACTTTAAGACAGCTCTGTTTTTATCTGACTTGTTCTTAAAATGGAAGTAATAGTATTAATATTCTATTATTTACTTTTCCCTTTTTTGTAAAATTTAGTTCATTTTCAAATTTTATAGTATTAAATTCAAAATTATCTCTTGCTCAAGAATATTACATTAGTATAAAAATGTAGCATAGAGTAAGAACAAAATATAGTCATCTGTAATTTCTGGCCTCTACCATCGATTTTCTATAAATGAAGGTTCTAGTGATGATGAATTTCACAGTGGTATAATATATTTAAATTATAATTTTTTCTTACTATGTTTTAAAAAAGTATATCCTCTGCACTCTTCAGGACAGTTAGCTAATGATTACATTCCCTCCACTGTTATCACAGCAGTAGACCAAATCATACTCTGAATAAATGATAGAAGGAAAATCATAATTGGATTGGTTCAAGAATAAGTCAGTGTAGGTGATATGGAGGAACAGTAGAAAGTTCATATTACAAATCAAAATACAAATAGAAAAATCCATTCAGTGCTGAGACTACCTAAGGTTGCAAGGTCATTGAGTCACAAAAGGAAATATAGGCCTATAAATTGTTTTTAATGGTATGAAGCCTTAGTCCTTAAACTGCAGTCATTAATGTTTTTAATTATATCAGAGATGCCATGTATCTCTGATTGAATTGAATTATAAATTCCTCAATTGAATTATAAGTTCTTATTATAAAGTAGTCAGTTACAAACTAAATATGCTTTACTTAAATGTGGTAGTATGACACTGAAAATGGAAAGCAACTTTTCCTGGAGAGTATAAGTTGATCCCAACATGAAGAACTACTAAATGTCATTCTCTGTATTGTAATTTGGAGTTAGTGAGCTCTTTCTTCTTAAGCTTAGGACATAAACTTACACATTTGTTTATAAATCAGGAATACGAGTCAAACTGAAAATTATAAACTTAGTCTTATGGTTCCCTATGAAAGAAATTTAACAGAATTCTAAAGTTAATGTTGGATTTTATACATTTTTTTAATTTAATAATTTAGCTCATGGCCAGCAACTTTTACAATAAAAGGCAAGATAATAAATACTTTAGGGTTTATAGGCCACAGAGTTTCTGTCTACTCAACTGTGCTGTTGAGTGTGAAAGCAGCCACAGACAGCACATAAATGAATGAGCCGGAGTGTGTGCCAGTAAATCCTTATTTGCACAAGAGTAGATGGCAGGCTGGATTTGTCCTTCCTGCAGCGGTTTTCAGTTCCCTGCATCATCATGACTGACATTTAAACCAAGTAACTTCAACTACATACATGATGGCTCATTGACAAACCATATAAATAATGACATTTTTCCTTTTCTTCCCTTATTTAAGTAAACTAAAAGATTCAGAGAAGAAGAACTTGGAACTACTATCAGAAATCGAACAACTGATAAAGGACACTGAAGAGCTTAGATCTGAAAAGGGTATGGGAATGTGTTTTACACCCATCAGGATATAATGTTCTGTTATGAATACATTTTATTATAGAAGAATCAGCTTAATGTGTAGGTAGGAGAATTGTTCACATGTATGAATATATGGTACACACATGCACATATTTGGTAGATAAAGTCTCTGAATTATTTTGTTTTACCTGATACACAGTGTTAAAGATTTCATAAGAGAAAACTCATTTTGCCATATTCAACTATTTTTTCAGGGCCATGGACTATATCTTGAACAATATTTTTGTGATTGGAAACATTTGTTCTTTTCATATACTTTATACTATTCTCAAATGTTGTAGAGGATTAGCTCTCAGGGTAGTTGAAGAAATAATGTAGAAATAACTAGATTAATCCAGTATTAGAAAGGCAGTTCAATAACAAAGAATTATTTTGACATTTTTATATCTTCTTCCACATATGATACTCAAATTGCTTGCCCTATGGGATTTCTCAGAGTTTATTCC
Organism: Muntiacus reevesi; assembly: GCF_963930625.1. Classification (NCBI taxonomy): domain Eukaryota; kingdom Metazoa; phylum Chordata; class Mammalia; order Artiodactyla; family Cervidae; genus Muntiacus; species Muntiacus reevesi. Next base: position 76,779,740 of record NC_089253.1, on the reverse strand, counting down.
CATTTTCCTGAAAATATTACTTGAGCACATTATAATTAATGTAAAAAGTAACTCAAAGTGCTTGGTAGCTTTATTACATGAACTTTTAATTTTCTTTCCATCATGTGGGTGTAAAGAATGTGAAGATTTAATTTTTAGAAATTCAAAATGTTATTTTCTTAATGAAAGGATCTATTATATACAGTTATTAGAAATTCATTTTCCTGACAGTATTCCTGGCTGAATACTGACCTAATTAATTGGCTCTAAGTTGCACTTACCTGCTGCCCTATTATTTCCCAGTCCTATGACACAGAGTGACAAAGCTGGTTGGGTCTCTCCATCTGCTTTTAAAACTGTGGAGGAAAGAGAGTAATCACACAAAGGAGTAAACATGAAAAAAGCCATTAAAAGTAGTAGACGTTCAATAAATTTTTGTTATGAATGAGAAAGGAAGGAATCTAGAAAAAGTGAATTAGGAACTCAGATTAGGAGCATAAGGCATCATGCCAAAATGAGAATCAAGCTTTAATTTTCACATATGAAGAATGGAGGGAGCTGCATTATTTAGCAAGTAGAGGAAAAAGTATATAAGACATGGAGGACCTGTGGCTCAAAAAGCAATTTATATAGAAAAGAGAGCAGTGAGGAGTATGACTTAACCAGTTGGCATTGATTGCATCATTTTATAGTAGATCGAAATTTGCAAAAGAAGAAATTAAATTTATTACATTGCATGTTAGCCTATGGCTTTTATTTGAATTTTGAGCATTGCAGAATAATAAAATTTCACAATGTTATAAAGTGATCTATTTAAATAATATAATGTAATTTTTATATAATGAGGCAAGGATTTTGTTTGTCTCTTTCTTTACTGTTGTATCTCCAGTATGTAGACAGGGCTTGGCAAAATCCCTCGCAGCAAACATTTATTGATGGAACAAATTTCTACACTGCCATGTTCGGCAACCATGGTATATTATTAGAGAGTAATTCAAAAAAGCACATAAATTGATACCAGTTTAGTGGATCAGTTTAGTCCTAATGATATGGAGATAAGAATGATATGGAGATGTGTACTGGTGTTTCTCCTTTTTCCTCCCTAGTATTTATCATTATATGTGTATGATTAAGAATTATTTTGGAAATTATGCAGTTATAGTTAATACCATAGCCAAGAGATATGCATCGATTTTTTAAAAATTTGTCTGAGAAAAGCTCAGGTTTGGAGTCCTCATTCTCCAGCCCTAGTTTTTCTCAGACAAACTTTTGTCATGCAGTTTGTCAATAAAACAGTAAATGAAATTAGATTGAAGTCTGAGCAAAAGTTTATTCATAATTTAATAAGTTTGATTTACCGCTGCATTTTTTAAATTAAAGATTATTTGTATTGGTGTATACTATATACGTGATGAAAGTATTTCAGAAAGGAAACCTTGTTTGGTGCTAAATTACCTTAGAAAAATCAGACCTAACCAGAGTCCTATTTTTAAAAAATTTCCAAAGTCTACCAAAAGATTTAATGTGCTTTTTATGGTGTACTATACAGGAAAAGAAATTCAAGAACTCAAGTAAGTCAAGAAACAAGTATTTCCTAGAGATTGATGTAATTTAACTATTGAGTCATAGTACAAGAAACACAAATGTATTTTAGTTTTATTAATATGTGGAGTTAATAATGTTAATTGGTTTTAAAATATGGTAGCTTGCAAGCAGCTTTTTAATAGATTCAGACAGGAAAGGTCATCCATGAAAATTAGTGTTAATTGTTCTAGTTTTAAGAAAAGTTGCTGCTGTCTTCTAGGTATAGAGCACCAAGACTCACAGCATTCTTTCTTGGCATTTTTGAATACGCCTACCGATGCTCTGGATCAATTTGAAGTAAGTATTAAACCTTTCAGATATCCCCTGTGGTCGATTTAAAATTTACTTTGTGATTTAAAATTTATTTCCAATAAAAATTTTATTGCATCCCATATAAGAGGACCTAGAATCTTATATAAATAAAAATGTATTATGAAAGAAAGATATGTCCTGCAATATTATGGAAACTTTAATCATAAACTTTTCTTGTACTTAAGAGATATCTAAGATCTAAATAAGAGAGTCATTGTAAGATTTAAAAGAAATTTCATCTCTTTCCCTGAGGAACAGTAAGTTCAGAACAGATCCTAACTTTAAATAATTTTAACTTTTTTTTTCCTCCAAAGCATAGAGCCACAATAAAAAAAAGCAAGTGAAAATGTCTGAGCTCACAATAGGGCAGTGCTGGTTCCAATTCCAAATCAATAGAGTTTTTAAGAAGTATACCAAAGGAATGCTTTTTGTTAAAAGTTTTACGTATAGAGTTTTATTTGGCACACTCCAGAATAATGAAATAGTGACTGTGTGACTCTGTCATTCTTTGGTACTTAAATTCTTTGCTAGAAAAAAGCTTATGGTTGAACTTTTTATCTCAGAAAAAATTTGTTAGTAATTATATATTAATCAACAGATAATTGTACGTATCTGAGCAAGGCACTTAGGTGCTGGAGATATAATAGTGACAAAATCAATAAAGTCCTGCCCCTCAGGAAGCCTACATTCTAGTGGGAACAGTTAGAAGGCAGAGATTCTGTTGTTTACCTTTAGTTGTTACCTTTTAAAGTGCTTCCATTTAATTTAACTAATAATGATTTGCAATGAGCTTTAATTTATTACACCTTGAGCACAGTATATGAATTGTATTTCATTCTTTTGGGAAAGGGAAAAAGAATCACTCCTTAAAACGTAGCTAATGAATTTCTAAGTTTCTTGAGAAACAATGACAATAACTGCTTTTCTCATTTATTTATTTGAATTAATGTCATTTGCCTTTCAATTGTTCTACAAAATTTTTGATTTATTATTTGTTCTTATTAAATTGCTTCATCCATATTTTCTATTTTTTTATTGCTGTATTCGTTAAATAGGATTCCTTTTCTTCTTCCTCATCTTCACTGATTGATTTTTTGGATGACGTAAGTCTTTGATTTTCAAACAAATGCATCCTTCAGTAAAAGAGATCAGTGAATTGATATGAAGAATTTACCTAGTAATGCAGTCAGTTTTAGAAATATCACACTTGATAATTTGTGAGCCAAAATGTGCTTCTTTCTTACCTTAGATACAAAGAAGAGTTATCATTATTAAATATAATAAAATAAAAATGTACTTTAAAAAATGCATTGGCCATCAGAGAATCTCTGTAGTTCCATTCTTTGCAACAGTGCTGAAGACTGGAGTGCTTATTTGATTATTGTCACTATATAGCTATATAGATATAAATAATTGCTCAATTTTGTTTTTCAAGGCAGTTTCAATTTCACATTTCCCTTTTCTTTCCAGCAGTTTACTACTTGGTTTATATGTTAGTTAAAAGCAAGCCTCTGGTGGTATAATAAAAAGTGACATTAACTTTTCCAATAGAGTTTATCATACATAACACAATAGTTGAGTGCAAATCAATTTTTAATGCTGACAGAATTTCTCTTCTAATGTAAAAATTGATTTTAGTTAACATATGCACTGTAAATTGACTGCATTATCATTTTCTCTCCTAAATTAATTCTATAGATTCAATAATTTAGAAGTTCCTAATGTGTATTGTTCTCTTACAGAAATACCTGACATATACATTCTTTATTCTGCTTTAAATGGCACAGTAATTCTTGTTGTGAAGCATTACATTTTCCTATTGAGCATTCTATCTTTGCAGAAATTAGGAAATAAAATGGGTTCAGATACAAATGCAGTGCATATAACTTTTTTAAATCAAGGGGAACTCTTAATGTTTTATTTTTTGTGTTTTGTTAAATATAATTCTTACATTGAAAATCATAATTTTTTACTAAAGAAAAATCCTGATCTATATTTTTGAGTGTTTTTTTTAATTTCTTGAAATATTTATACCAAAATGCACACCTTTTCATTCTAAATGGAAACTGTTTTACTATTCTTGAGATAAATAATTATACTAGTTATGGTTTTTTAAAGTGTGATAAAAAGAGAACTTTCTTGATACATAATAATATTTGATGTTATAATCTGATGTATATTTTACTAAAATATTCAGTATGGTATTTCCATATAGATAACATTCACCTTAAAAAGAATGGAAAGGAAATCTGAACAAACATTTTAATTGTTCTTTCTCTTACAACACTATTTTCATTTTTCTTTCTAACAAACTCTTTTCTACATCCCTTTTTCTCTCACAAAAATCTCTGAATGTAAAGCACAGGAGTAGTATTTTGATATTTTGATAAATAGATTAGCTCTTCTCAACAAAAGTACACTTCAGCCCACTGCTGTCTCATCTCTGCTCTCACATGCTGTCTTCCACCACCACCCCACTGTAGTGTCTAAGTTTCCCACTTTTACTCATGCTCCAGTAATATCCTTTCTTATCCTTCCCCCACTATTACTCAGCATAGATTCATAGATTCAATTCAGTTCAATTCAGATCTAAATTGTAAAGCAGAACAAAGGAACTCCTATTATAAAATAAGCAGGAGCTAAGTTCACAAAGACTGCTGAATGTTTATAATTCAGGCCCCAGCTCTTTAAGGGCATAGTTTTCCTCTCATTTGCTTCCTAAGCACTTTCTTCTCCATTTATTGCTGAAGCACTAAAGTTGATTCAAATCGTATTGCTGACATTTTCTTGGTACCTTTCTATGCATTGGTTTGCTTATTGGACAAACAGGGATAATAATAGTACTAATCTCATAATCTTGTTTGAAAATTTAAAGTGACAATGTATTTAATGCCTTCAATGATATTGGTTATTATTTCATTACTCTTAATAGGCCAGTTCCTCTCCATTGCTGTGTTCTCTTTAGCTTCCTTTCTTGTCCACAATTTCAGTTTCACTTGAGTACTTTCTAAGCTCTTTACCACTCAGCCTTCCATTCACCACCAATATGAATCACTGTACTTTCCTCCTATTGAATCGCATTACTATTGGAGATGATTTTTCATGTCAGGGTGAAGACTATCCGTAAGCTGCCATTTAAAAAAATATTTTGTATTCTTAATTCATATTTTATGGCATAAACCTCTTATTTCTCCTCATAGTTTGTAACTATGACTACCCTTTTCATCATTAGCATCCATTTCATCCTCAAAATCATAATAGAATAATGGTATTCAATCTTCGGCATGCTTAGGTTCAGCATCGAAGGTATTTAGTATTAATAGATAAAACTCAGGTTCTTTGACTTTCTAATTACTTTTAAATGCTTGGATTCTTAAGGATGAAAATAAATCTTGATTGTCCTGTGTGCCCAAACTAGTTAGGCTGTTGTGCATCTTGTTTATAATATGTGACTGCCCTCTGTTACTAAGTAGACTCTATTAACTAACCCATAGAATACATCCTCTGCTCCTTCTTTTCTGTTTCCTGTCTCATTGCTATAGAAAAGAAAAATATTGTGCTGAAGACCTAAAATTGAATTGCAGCTGGAGTTTGTAGGTATAGGAGGGAATAAGGTTAGTTTTAAGCAAAATTATACAAGTGCAGTTTTCTTTTGTGTCCACACGTCATTGTCCTTCTCCTAGTAACCTAGTGCCCTCCTCCCGCCCTCCAATTTTTCAGTGCTTTACTACCAGTGCCTCCCCTCCTCCAAAATTACCTTCTGGTTTTATCCTCCACCCCCCACACACAGTCCTATTAACACTATAATTATTTTACTTATAGTATGCCTAATCACTTTCCTATCTCTAGTTTTTCCTCAGTATGTTTTGTCTGTTATTCAGAATTCAGATGAATGCTAGCATTTGTGGCAGTCTTGAAATACATTTGGAATAAGTTGCTTACCTTTTAAGTTACACTGTTTAGACAGCTCTTAACAGAAGAGAAGGAGCATTTGTAACACCAGTCTTTCCTTCCCTCTGATTCAGACAAAGCAGAATACATTCTCCACACTCTACTTCTGTAACTCAAAGGAGCTTAGGCATTTGGACTTTTCTACATGTAGAATAACAGACTTTGGAAGGAGAAAAGAACCCTAGAAAATCTTTAGCCCAGTGATTTTAGTCATTATATACCACAGCACTCTCACTAGTAGATAGGTATGTTGTTGTTTAGTCGCTAGGTCGTGTCTGACTCTTTGCGACCCCATGGACTATAGCCTGCCAGGCTCCTCTATCCATGGGATTTCCCAGGCAAGAATACTGGTGTGGGTTGTCATTTTCCTTTTCCAGGGGATCTTCCTAATTCAAGGATCAAACCTGCATCTCCTGCATTATAGGCTGATTCTTTTTTTTTTTTTCTTTTAATTAATTAATTTATTTATTTTAATTGGAGACTAATTACTTTACAATATTGTAGTGGTTTTTGCTATACACTGACGTGAATTAGCCATGGGTGTACATGTGTTCCCCATCCTGAACCCCCCTCCCTCCTCCCTCCCCATCCCATCCCTCAGGGTCATCCCAGTGCACTGGCCCTGAGCACCCTGTCTCTTACATCAAACCTGGGCTGGTGATCTGTTTCATATATGGTAGTATACATGTTTCAGTGCTATTCTCTCAAATCACCCCACCCTCGCCTTCTCCCACAGAGTCCAAAAGTCTCTTCTTTACAACTGTGTCTTTTTTGCTGTCTTGTATATAGGGTCATCGTTACCATCTTTCTAAATTCCATATATATATATATATATATATATATATGCGTTAATATACTGTATTGATGTTTTTCTTTCTGACATACTTCACTCTGTACAACAGGCTCCAGTTTCATCCACCTCACTAGAACTGATTCAAATGCACTCTTTTTAGCTGAGTAATATTCCATTGTGTATATGTACCATAGCTTTCTTATCCATTCATCTGCCAATGGAAATCTAGGTTGCTTCCACGTCCTGGCTATCGTAAACAGTGCTGCGATGAACATTGGAGTACACATGACTCTTTCAATTCTGGTGTGTATGCCCAGCAGTGGGATTGCTGGGTTGTATGGCAGTTCTATCTCCAGGTTTTTAAGGAATCTCTGCACTGTTCTCCATAGTGGCTGTACTAGTTAACATTCACACCAGCAGTCTAAGAGGGTTCCACTGAGCCACCTGGGAAGCCCAGTAGATATGTTACTCCCCGATTAGTGACAGTGACTAGGATTCTCAGTCTTAGGAGTAATAGGGAAGTGTTGATAAAGGGGTTATGTATGGCATTGTTTAGGGCAGATAAAAGGGAAGTGAGTTAATTTTGAAAGGAACTGAGGCCATTTTGATAAGTAGTCTCTTGGGTAAGGCGTGCCCATATGAGCCAGTAAGACAGCAGTCAAACAGACACCAGGATCCCTTTCTGCTGTGAAAACTGTTTCCTCTTTTACCCTCATCTTTCCTCTCAGCCCCACTTGCCCAATCGTACACTGCTTATGATAACTACATATCAGGTTCAGCCTCGTCTCTAGATTACATACAGGTGGGGAGCAGTGGAGCTCACCAGCTCGAATTTCCTCCCAGCTGTTCCCTTTGTTCCCACGGTAGCAGATCAAGGAATTATTTCAGACTAAGCTTACAGAAACTTGCCATTCTGTTCAACTCATTTTCTCCTTTTCAAGTGAACCCCCAAAGTACTTGACTATATTAAAGGAGTACTAAGTACAGTTATATAAATGAATTAGTTGCTGTTTATATTTGATAAACATATTGTCATATATTAAGTATATGCAAAGTAAATTTTGAGTTTTATTAAATTACAGGTCTACTCTCTGTTCATTTAGGCTAAATTCACAGGTGTGAAAATTGCCCACTTATCTGGCAAATGAGAATGTACCATCTTGCTCTTTGGAGGTTGTCTTACTCTAGTGTACTGAGGAAAAGAGTTAATCAAGGAATTAATGCTCTAGAATATAAAGGTCAGACATAAAGGAATAAATAATAGTTTTTATTTTATTTTATTTATTTTATTTTAATTTATTTTATTTACTAGACATTTAGTCCAATTGTCTAGTACTCCTAATGTGTTCTTTTCTTGCATTCTGGCATATTAAGAGAAGAGTAGCCTGAAAGTATTGGCAAGCTGAGTTCTACTCTTGGTTTTGGCCTCCTTTAAAAGCTTATTAAGGTGTCCCAAAATATTTAATTTCAGTCTTGACTCCCTAGTAGGTTCCTTCATGTATGTTTTGCTTCTTAACATTGTTCTCCCCCCAGCTTCTCTCATATTCTGTCATAGGCAGCCAAGGAAATCTGCAGCTTGGCATCATGGGTTAACTGATTCCGGGGAAAGTTGATCACACATGAGAATCAATGAAAGATGAAATTCTGAAATATGCATTGTAAAGAGTTTTTAATCCTATGGCTGAAGCTAGGCCTAGATCCTTCTAAGAAATAATGAAATTTCTATAATTTCCTTCTTTAATTTTTGTTTTTTTAAAACTTCCACATATTAAGTCCTATCTGACTTGAAATTTTCAATTTCAGAAGATTGTCACATGTAATCATCTCTATTTTAGGCAGCATGTTATACTATATATTATATATCATATATTATATCAATAATATATTTGGGTAACTAGAGGAAAGCAGGCATGACTACATAGTCTTTTATCTCTTCGATTTTTTATTAAATAAGACCTCTGATATACATTAACTGAAACCTTAGAATCTATTAGCCAAATTCTGTGTCCATAAGATAAATTACTTCTTTTGGTTTCTGCTTATCATGCTTACTCCCATAATCAGCCTTGAAGTTCTGGTAGCAATTTATAGATCTAGATATGAAATGGTATATGATTGCACACTTAAGAAAATATACTGGTTTCCAGTGCTTGCTATGAGACCCAATTTCGGTGTTTATAGAAAACCATGATATGTGTGGGTATGTTCAAGAGGTTTAAGAGTGTGTGTGTTTTCCTCTAATTGTACCATCAGAAAATGTAACTTGCCCTTTTCTATTGAAAATGTAAAAATGATCTGATTTCTACATAGCCACTTGGGGTAGAACATTATTACAATGGTGATTTAGTATCACTGTTAGCTTAGAAAACCTCTTGTCCTTCATATGCAAAGATAGTTTTGAGAGATATTTTGACTTGTTTTGCATACAGTGGTAATATAATTTGAGCTATTCAATGTTCTGTCTCATGATTTTAACATAATCTGGACTTTCGGAATATGTATAGCCAATATGTAAGGGTTTCTCTATGCTAAATATTTTAGCACTTTTTACACGTGTGGTACTCTGCTGTTCACAGTGGTAGATACTAAGATAAATCAGACATAGAAGTAGACCTCAAATACTTATCTTATTATTAGAAAAAATAAATACACTGTTATGTACTATATGAAGTAGAAAATGGTGAATGCCATAAGAAATAGTTAGGTTAAATATCATATAATTTCAGAAGGATTCATTCAATATTTATTAAGAATTTTTAAGTTTACAAGTTTTATGCTAAGCATAATACAGTATTTCCTGCCCTTAAAGATCTGATCTGATGGAAAAGACATCTAAATACTTATAATACCCATGGAAGAAGTACAGTAATAAAAGATACAGACTGCATATCATGGGAGTAGAAGGGAGATATTAAGGAGCTTATATTTAATCAGTCCCATATGTAATAATTATTAAAAATCTTAACAGAGGAGAAAGGTGACCAGCTTCCTTTAGGACAAGTTAAATTTGAGGTGCCGAGAGACCTGCATGTGGAAATGTTCGACAGATAGTTTTCTATATGAGTCAGCAGCTTAAGGAAAAGGAGTGAACAGAAACTGGCAGTACAAATTTGGGAATGATCAACATAGTTGAAACTAGATTGAGATCTGCCAGGGAGGGATTGTATTAGGTTGGTACAAAAGTAATTGTGGTTTTGGACTGTGAATTTTAATTCATTGTAACTAGATTCAAACTCATCTTCATTAATCAAAATAGCAACCATTACAATCTACACATTTTTACCAATGTGAAATAAGTTTTTATTCCTGTAGCATAAAAATCCATGGTTCAGGGGCTGAATGAACTCTTGGGAAGCATTTTCTGCCTCCTGCTGGTGTTGGAAGCATTTTTCCTACAAAAAGTTGTCGAGATGCTTGAAGAAGTGGTAGTCGATTGACAAGATGTCAGGTGAATATGGCAGATGAGGCTAAAGTTTGCAACCCAGTTTGTTCAACTTTTGAAGTGTTGGTTGTGCAGTGTGCTGTCAGGCATTGTCATGGAGAGGAATTGGGCCCATTCTGTTGACCAGTTCTGGCTGCAGGCATTGCAGTTTTCAGTGCATATCATCAATTTGCCAAGCCTACTTCTCAGATGTAATGGTTTTGCCAGGATTCAGAAAGCTGTAGTGGATCAGATGGGCAGCAGAACACCAAAAGCTGACCTTGACCTCTTTTAGGTGCAAGTTTGGCTTTGGGAAGTGCTTTTGAACTTCTTCTTGGTCCAACCACTGAGCTGGTCGTTGCTGGTTTCACATAAAATCCACTTCTCGTCACACATCACAGTTCGATTGAGAAATGATTCATTGTTGTTGCATAGAATAAAATGACAGTTTCTCTATTTTCTGTCAGCTCATGAGGCACCCATTTGTAGAGCATTTTCACTCTTTCCTATTTGCTGCAAATGCCGAATGACCATAGAATGGTTGATGTTGAGTTCTTAGGCAACTTCTTGTGTAGTTGTAAGAGGATCAGCTTTGATGACAGCTCTCAGTTGGTCATTGTCAACCTCAATGGCTGGTCACTACACTCCTCATCTTCAAGGCTCTCGTCTCCTTTGCAAAACTTCTTGAACCACCCCTGCACTGTATGTTCATTAGCAGTTCTTGGGCCAAATGCGTTGTTGATGTTGCGAGTTGTCTCCACTGCTTTACGACCCATTTTGAACTCGAATAAAAAAAAATCACTCAAGTGTACTTTTTATCTAACATCATTTCTGTAGTCTAAAATAAATACAAAATAAACAGCATATAATAAGTCATTAGCAAAAAAATAAAGAAATGTGTTTTAAAATGGTATATAGCATAACCACATTTATTTAAGAATATATTCCAATATCAAATGGCAAAGTTCAGCAATGCAAAACTGCAATTACTTTTGCACCAACCTAGTAGCAAAAGAAAAGTGGTGAGTCAGAACACAAACCCAGGATCTCTCACATTGAGAAGGGTGGAGCAGTAAGAGGAGGAGCAGTGGTCACAGGGGATGACTCAGCAAAGTGTTGCATCACAAAAACTTAAGGAGTACAGTTTTAAGAGGGAATGGTTAGCAGCCTCAGGTACAGCCAATATGTCTGGTACCATCAGACAAACAGGAGACCCTGATCTTCACAGTATTTCATTAGAGCAGTCAAAGCAGAAGCCAGATTGTACTGTATGGAGAAGTGATTGAGAGGCTCAGAAGTAGAAGCGGCTCAGTGGTGTCCAACTCTTAGCACCTCAGAAGTAGAGGCAGTGAATGTATACCATTTTGCAAAGTCCGACTATGAAGTTTTGAATCTTAACCTCTGCCACTTACCAGTTTTTTGACCTGTTTCAGGTTAATCTGTTTTCTTCACGTTTAAAATGGGCATTGTAATACCTTATATTAATCCTTCTATGAGGATTTTGAAAGTTGATATATGTAAATTCTTTGAAAAGTACCTGTATATATTTTACATGTGATAGATGTTAGCTATTATAATTTTTAAGGAAGAGAGAGGAGAGAGATTAAATGTTTGCTAGAGAAGGGGCTGGTGGTTGAGTTATTAATGTTTGATTGTTTGATTTGGGGGAGTATGGAGGGAGACAGGTATTTCCTGTTAATAACTGAAGGAGTATAACTTGGTTTGAACCTGAGACTTTAGCCTCTACTATAATGGAAGACTGATTGGACTAGGAACTTGTTTAGAAATCTGCAGACTTTCTAATCCTAGTTTGCTGTTAACTCTTGGGTTACAGTGTTTGTCACCTACCATTCCAATTTCCTACAGAAAGAAATAATAATTCCTGTATACCAAACTGCCAGTTATTATCCAAGTAAAACTGATAATCTTGAATGATGTTTCTTATCCTTGAAGTTTTCTCTTAAATCTTCTGTAACTCCTGTAGACTCAGTTTATAAATTCACTCCTCTAGGTACCCATAAAAATCTTGTACATGCCCCTCCAGGTTCCCAAAAAACTTTGTACATGCCCTTATTACAGCATTCGTCACATTGGTGGTGGTGTGATGCTCCCCCACCGGTCTGTGAACTGCAGTGCTCTCTGTTAAGTGCCTGGCATATTGTAAACCCTCAATAAACATCAGGTTGAATTGATTATAGAAAAATGAGTAGATATGATACATATTTGACACTCTATTGCTTGAGCATCACAAATTTCAAAAACTTTAAAAATAGTTTTATGTAATTTTCTACTTATTGTTACCTTTTCTGAAATACTTGATTCTTTAATGTCAGAAAGGCAAAGGTCCTTCTTTTGATTAAGCCTAATGTCTAGTCAGAATGGACAATGTTGTTGAAGTAGCTTTTTGTGTTAATTCCACAGGAGTAATTCTAAAGGCCTAATTTAGCACTTACCATTGAAAAGAGTAAGAATTTGGTAGTAATTGCCTGAGGCAAAACTAGTTAATTAAATATTTTGTTTAAATGCTTACTGGCACTAAATCAGAGTTATTCAGATCCTTTTTGTACTCTTATTTCAAGTTGCCACCACCAACCTTTCCAGAAAAGAGATTGGCCTTAACTTGATGGATCATTACTTGGTGGGTGACTGTGCAGGGTCCCATGAAAACTTGATCACCACTCTTAGATGGAGCCTGAACAACTTTCTCTACTTTCCTGTCTTCCAGTTTTTTTCTGAAAATGCCTGTACTTTCAACCTATCAGAACTATGTCTTCATATGTACGTTTATATGCTTTGTCTGTTAATACAGTATTAGTCTTTGAGAGCCGTGTGTGTAGATATTTGTAACGCAGTCTTCTCCTTTCTTTGTTGAAGCGCTCTCCATCCTGTACTCCAGCTAGCAAAGGCAGACGTGTAAGAGACCACTGCACTCGTGTGCCCATCCCGATGCCCTCTACCCTCTCTTATTCTTTTTGCCTGTGGTTGCAGTACATGCTGATGTTTTTGTGGTGTATTACATTTATTGCATGCTTTGTGCTGCTGCTCTTGCTATTGCTACTCTGCTTTTCTGTATTTTGTTTTTTTGTTGTTTTTTGGCTTTGGCCGCAAAGCTTTAGGAATGTTCATGTAAATTTCTATAACCAAAATACTAAAATTGTAAGGTATCTTTTTTATTCTGATTGGGTGAAAAAGTGATCCTAAAGTATGCTCTCTAAATTGGCCACATACAAAGTAATTGAATTTCTAAATAATCCAATATAAGCAGTTATGTAGAGATTTGTAGAGATTTTAATTATGTAGAAAAAAAAAGCTTGATAATTCACATTATGCAAAATTCAAAAAAGGTTTGGGATAAGTTATGGATCTGACTGACTATAATTTTTGTAAATAAGTTCTGGAGAAATCTTTGATATATTTTTTGGCATAGTTCAAAGCTGTATTCCCAAATACCTTGTGTCTAGAGATTTGAGGCAATGATGTTGATAATCATTTATATTCTAAGATATTTCCAAGATTGAAAAAAACATTTATAGCTTTCTTTATATATGTATTGATTACAAGCTATAACCATCTTCCTGTGCTAAACCCAATCCAGTGTTTCTCAACCTGAAATGGGCAAGCCACTATCTTTATGCTGTAAGGTTCTGATATGTGCCGAATGGGGAGTCTGTTTGTGAAAAGATCTCAAATTTTTCTAAACCAGCCTCCACCCCAATACCAACATACACACATTCAGACTCACTAGTTGAAAAGATAGTTGACACGGTTTGCTCTGGTTTGCATAGGTAATATAAATAACAACATTCAAAAGGAAAATCTATGATCGATACAAATTTCAAATTTTCTCTCGTCACCTTCATGATTTTTGGTGTTGATCAGCACCTTCAATCCATAATTTTGGACTGGGAAAGTTCTAAAGGGAATTATCTGGTTTATGGCGGGCATGGGAAGCTGTGAGTCTCTCCACAAGCAGCGGTCTTCTTGTGGAGAGACCCACAGCTTCCTGAGCCCTTATCTTCCAGGTGTGATGGACAGTTGATTGTAAAATAAACGTGATTAACCCTAGCATAGCGTATGTTTTCAAGCTACTGTTTAATAATGAATAAGCAGTTCAGATCCAGTGGTATGGCAAGTAGAACTGCAACTTCAACTGATATCTCATTAATTAATGAAGTTGATGAAAAGATTGCTGATTAATTGACTTATTATTTTTATATTTGGGCATTTGGATTTATCCAATCTGAATATATGTTAATTAGAAAGAAAGACCAAAATGTTGTGTGTTGAGTTATATTTGGTTCAAATAATTAGTCTGTGGATTGACTACTTTATTAACTGTTTGTTTTTGAATAAGGTTATCCTTCAGAGAGATTTTGTTTTTCTGGTTAAATTTACCATTAATTATGTTTTTTGCCTTGTAGATCTCTGACCACACAGAATATTTTTGTGACTCTTTAAATAAGGAAAAATTTTTGAGGGAAATATCTGTTATAAGACCCCTGCTATTTAGTTTATATTTTAATCTATAGGATATAATTAAGTCACACACTCTAGAGCCTATTGGCTTATAATTACATATGATTTTTTTAAATGCAGATGTGATAGGCTTGGTAATTTCCTTTCCAGGCTTCCTTTAATTTTTCCTTATTGAATATTTGACAGATAAGAATTCAGGTAATGTCTATGAGGGAAATGATTAAAGAGTTACCAATTATTCAACAGTTAAATAGAAACATAGAATAATGAGTGACCTTAATAGTCCCTGGAAACATCCATGAAAACAGCAGGACACAAATAGTTACCATTTCTAACAATGACCTCGAATCTAACTGTGGCATACAGTTTTTATGTTACGTACTGTGTTTTTAGACAAGAAATACATAATATTTTCATAAATTTAAAATTGTTTAAGTGACTGAAATGTTATATAAGTGAGGTATACATTTTTATTTCCCATGTGCTCTAAAGCCTCATTTATAATCTAGACATTTATGTACTTTTTATGTGGTTTAGTTTAGTTAATCATAATATTAAAAAGATTTGTTATTAATATTATTATTAATGTCTGAATACAGATGGTTATGGAAAGTTTTATTATGTTTTCATTAATAGTGAGAAACACTGAGTATCTTTTGGATTTTTCCTTTAGAAATTAAAACAGAGAATGTAAATAGCCAATATGTGACTGGACTTTATTCTGTGTTTCCTTAGAACATGTGTAAATTCTCCAGAGTAGATATTCAAATGAATAAGCTGAAAATAATTTAAGGAAAAATTTTCCTAAAGAGAAACAAGTTACATCATTTGTAACTAGTAAGATTACATTTACAGGTCATAACCTTCAGTAATTTATGATTTGTTTTAGAATGACAGAATGATAAAATTTACTTACTGTTATCTAAATGACATGCAATACTGGTTTTTAAATCATAAAGTGAAAGTGAAGTTGCTCAGTCGTGTCCGACTCTTTGCGACCCCATGGACTATAGCCCATCAGGCTCCTCCATCCATGAAATTTTCCAGTCAAGAATACTGGATTGGGTTGCCATTTCCTTCTTCTGGGGATCTTCCTGACCCAGAGATCGAACCCGGGTCTCCCGCATTGCAGGCAGATGCTTTTACCATCTAAGCCACCAGGGAAGCCGTTTAAATCATAAGCACAATTAAAAGAAAAAACTATTTCACTGAAAGCTTGAGATTATAACACGTTTCTGAGTAGTAAAAATTGGGTTACTTTCCTCTTTGTTTCTAAAATAATTCCAGCTACAGGCTAAAGAAAATTGATGAAAATTTGGATTTTTTTTCTGTTAACTTTGAGTTTTATCTTTACCAATACAAAACAATGTATTAGATGCGAACTGTTTTTAAATCTCTATCAAATTCATATCAAGTCTTGGTATCTTTTTCTTTTAAAACTAGGTTTCTTCTGTGAATGTTTTGCTACTTGTTCAAATCTATAGTTATTTTTGGAGAAGAAAAGACCCATTAATACATATTTGAGAAAGTTGTTTTTGATCTTTTTATTATTTATAAGGAGGCCATATTGCATAATTTGAGAAAATCTGGAATAGTGGGTCATCTAAAAATCAGATCTGAGCCAAAGCGGAAGAAATGTTCTATTTCACCATACTGTTCTAAAAACACATTTTGTGGGTTATTCATTAGAGAAGTCCTAATAAATTCAGGAAATATTATGGACTTTTTACATGACATTGTGATGCACTGTGAATAATATGCTGATATTAGGCTTTTCTGCTTTTTTTTTTAAGCAGTAGAGCACTAAGTAAAAGTGACATTAAAGTATAGTAACTATTTCTAATACTTACTCATCAGAATAACTCCTTAAAGTATGTTTACTTAGAAAAAAGAATCAGTTAATCAAAAAATAGAAAAAGAATTACTTTTACATAGAGAGGTTTCTCAGTAGATCACAGCTTATAAATATTGAGTGAATTGCTTATTATTGTTAGTGTGTTAGTTGCTCAGTCGTGTCCGACTCTGCAATGCAATCCCATGGACTGTAGCCCGCCAGGCTCCTCGGTCCATGAAATTCTCTAGGCAAGAATACTGGAGTGGGTTACCATGCCCTTCTCCAAGGGATCTTCCCGACCCAGGGATCGAACCAAGGTTGCTTATACTATTCAGTTAAGATCTGTTTCCAAGGTCTTCCTTTGGATTATATCACAATATACTGTCCAATTAATATAAGCTATTTGTTATTCTTTATTATTTTCCCCCTTTTATCATTCTTTCTATAATCATAAACTCAATTATCAATTTAAGATATCTCTGCTATGATATTTTGGTATATTATATATTGGTACATCATATTTATTTACTTTTCCTACATTATTAAGTCATTGCTTACATTTAATGCTATAATTATTTTTATAACAAAGAATTTTTAACTCCCTTAGTTTTAATATAATATTAATTATATTTGTTTTAAAGGTAAAAGTAACTAATATGCTATTAATCAATTGCTTTGCTGTCATATTATACCTGAATCATTGTCAATTAATTATTAAACTTAGTTTTAGGCTATCTGTAAATCCTGGCATATAATCATTGAGTATTCTGAAAGTTCAGTAAAATTAATTGCTTTTAGTAGCTAGAATAAGGCATTGATTATAAAGGCATTGGTAGCATGTAATTATAGATAAAATTAATAACATCTGAAAAAGCATAGTTGTATTGGGGTTAACATTTTGCTGAAGGGAATATGTAAGCAGTATTGTATTTTTCTTGTTAATGGTAACCTCTTTTGAGATGTTGCTTACACTGGTAGTAATCCAGAAAGGAAAGAAAATACTAAAACCTATTAATCTAATTAGCTATTGACTTTTATTAGTCTTTTAAAAGACCTGGGAAGCTTTTTTTTAAGTTTGATAGTCAAAACTTTTTTGCCATGAGTTCATTCATCTTTACCAAACTTTTGTGTCCTTGATTTTATGAGAAACACACTTGGAGAATAAAGTGGTAATTTTTAAACTTGACTTAGATATGCATGATTTTTGTTAAATCACAGTATCATTGTAAATGGCATAGTTCACCTCTTTAATTTGGTCAGTTAATTCCATTTCAGAATATTATTTCAGTATTTCTTACTTTGAATTTTGTTAAACAAAATTAACTTGATTTTGTTTAATCTCTGGAATTTATTTTTACTTTAAGAACATAAAGCTCCAAAAAGTTAGTGTGGAAATTTTCATTATTTTACTGTATTGAGGATGAGTTATTTTTAAAATTTTAATGTTTTCCACTCCTGAATAACCAGTTTTGATCTCTTCCAACTAGGAAAATAATTTTAAAACCTGTTCTCATTTCTGTTGTTTTTTCATTTTATTGATGAGCAAAAGTTTGTTAGGAGAAAAAGATTTATAAATGACAGTAATTCTTCGGAAGGGCCAAGAGGTATGTGCTTAAAGCCTCAATCGTTCCTTAAGAGTCACTGATTTATGTAATTATGGATTAAGCTGTGATCATGTTTTTTTTCCTTTGCCAATATTAAACTGTCATAATGTCACATTTTCATAGGGTCATGAAGTATGCTAGTAAATATTTTAGCTACCAATTTGATTTTTAGATTTGACAGTTGTCATGATGGGAACCTCTCATTAGAACACATATGGCTTAAAGTGGTATATCCCAATTTTAGCACAAGCAAGTATATAAAGCAGTGTGTCCAACTTCTGTCAGCTTGTGTCCCTATGGCGCAAAGCGCAGGCCTGCTTTAAAGTTTCAGCCAGTACTATGAGAAGCAGCAATCTCTTACCTTTCTCATTTTTGAAGATTTTTAAAGTATTGGACCTAGAGGAACAAAGCACTATATTAGCTATATTAAATTTTCTTCTCCCAGAAAGTTCTTATGGTCTTAACTCACTGTCTTATTTTAAAATCCATTTCAACCTAAATAGAACCAAATTGTTTCTGAATTCTCTTTTTTAAACAGCATTATCCTTCACACAGGAACTTCTGATTTTATGTCTTTTAAGCTGTGAGCTAAAAGCTTCTGTGTGACAGGTCAGAATCTTACATTTTCTTAAAATAATCCAATTGTTTCAAGTAGCAAATCCTCTAATTGGACATTTCTTTGAAACTTTATGAAATCATTAACTCTTGATTATTTGAATCAGTTTTAAAATTCTTATTAGTGTAAAATGTATCAGTGTTGCTTTGCTTATCAATTCTATTTTAATTGAACCCACTCACCCATAAACTTTTTATCAGCTTGCAATTTATATAATCTTAGGGAGACCAGGAGATTTTTAGAAAATAAAAGACTTTTTTTTGCCTTATTCCCAACCTAGGGTCATATTTCAGATTAACAGGTAAGATGGATAACTTTCTCCATGGCTGTCCCTCAGTGAAATTGTGAGCTAGGCAAAATTTGTCTGGAGTTCCATTTGCTTCCTTACTCTCCTCTTCCTGGTCAAATTTCCTTGTCAGCTTCTGTGATCTCTAAATTGTTTTGAATGTGTCTGCTGCAGAGGTTCCTTGGTACAACAAAGAGTACTGAGTTTGGAGTCAGGAGATAAAATCTAGGCCTGGCTTCCCCACCTTTAAGGCATACTAGTTTTATGATATTACCTACATCTCACACACTGAGCTAGCATACAGCTGGTATGTGTCAGCTCAGTAGTTCAGTTTTTAAAACATGAGGTACTCTCCTAGCTGTTAGTATGTGGCTGCTACTCCCAGTCCCCTGGATGCCCTTCCTGGGGTCCTTCTTCTCCCCACTTCTCCCTCATCCAACAGCTAAAGGTTTAAGGCCCAACTGGTGGCCATCTTAGTCGGCCCCACCAAAGTCTTCCCTTATAATTTGCCAGAATACCTGCCCATGCCCACTACCAAGGGAGGCCACATGTGGGCACCAGCAGAGGGCTACTCCAGGACTTGCCAGCCAGCTAGCCAGTCCCTGAAATAGGAACCATAATAATAACAAAGAAATTTTTTAAAAAACCTTTTTAGTACATATTTAAAATCCTTAAGCTGATTGCTCTTATTATTGACCTGTAATAAATGATGATTTACAGCAAATACTAATCTAAGCTTAGTTCTAGCTGTACAGCATATTTGAAACAATTTCCTAATCCTCCCAAGTCATCTTCATTACCTTTTGTTTAAAAAACCCAATCCTCTTGCAAAACTGAGTATATCATCAATCAATGTGTTCCATAGGACCATTTATGCTACATTTTAACCCAAAGCATCTTCAGCAACTAAAAATACTTGGTTAAAAGGGTACAACTGAGTATAAGTGTGACTGTTTCTACTGCTGCAAAATAAAAAGAAGATTTAATTTAGTAACAAAGCTGACAAGTTAGTTTCTTTTCCTTTCAACTAATGCTTTAGAGCAAACCAAGTTTCATTCTTACCAAGGACAAAACTATTCCTAATCTGCAGAACATATTTCTGTTAAGTACCATGCGTTTATTTCACTTGTATGATTTATTTTGTGAAATACAAGTAAAGAACATACAGTAGCTCAAAGTAACAGATGAGTGGTGAAGACTGGAGCATTTTGTTAACTGTTGTTATCTTAACCTTTCTTTAAAGCTAGTGGTTATGCATCTGTATAATGACACATCCCTATTGTGAATATTCAGACTGAAGTTTGTTCTCCTTTCTTGAGAATGTTGCCATGATCATGCCTTGAAGAAATTTACTAAGAGCTGCACATTGTTTAAAAGTGATTTCTTGGGTTTTTGTTTTTCCTGACTTATTTTCCTAGACTGATCCCGTTGAGAACACATATGTACGGAATCCGAACGTCAAGTTTTACATCCAGTCAAGGTCCACCTCTCCTTCCACATCTAGTGAAGCTGAGCCAGTTAAGGTGCCTCATTGGAGCAGTCTTGCTCCTCAACTTTTCACTTGTGTCAGGAAAGAGGGACTTGCAAAAACAAGTGAAATCTGACTCTCCTCCTTTTAACAAATGTTTTGTGTAATAAATCACAGTATATTGGAGATCATTACATTTGACTAATAATACAGATAAGATTATAAAACTGAAGTAAAAAATGCCCCCCCCCAATTTCAACCTGAATAAGAATTTTATTTAATTTTAAAGTAGTCTATATTTTAAGTAGAGAGCTATACTGAACAGAGGACAGAGTTATGTGAATTTTAGAATTATCAGATAAAACTAGAGATACAGAGCAGTGTCAGTGCCATTCTCATATATTAATTCTAATAAATCTAATGAAGATACGACATGTCTGTTCCTTCATAAGCAGAACTTAAAACTGCCACTGCTGGCAGTTCAGTAGTTTATTCTAAGTATTAATCAGCAATAGGTATGCAGCTAAATCTTGCCTTTTAATAATGCAAAAATAGTGTTGTATTTGCACCTTAAGTAAGTAAATGATTTTAAACAGCCAGTTAGTCAATTTTCTCAACAGAGATATTTTTCTCAACAAGTCAGAATGACATATTATTCCTCAGTGAATGCCGTCCTGACTCAGATGCAGTTCTGATTATTTACTCAAGCATGACAGTTCTGACATGGCTCCTTTGCCTCCGACTTGGTCTTCAGAGCTGTGTCTGGCATTCCAGGTGAAGCAGAGAGTCCCCTTTGGAAAGCTGTCTGAAGTGAAGTTTGAGGTGTAGTCAGATTCTAACTTGATTTTTTTTCCAACCCGATGGTGTATACCTCAGACAGGTTAAGTTGATGACACCATCTGATTTTTTTAGATTATCATTGTTTTAATATTTTGAGTTTATGCATTTTATCTTAATGTTAAAATATTTCAAGTATACAGAAAATAATATTACAACCACCCACATAACCACCACCCACACATTTAAGATGTGTAAACATTTTGCTCCAAAATTTATATTAAAAAGAAAGAAAATATTCCAAACAGTTGAAACATCCTACCCTATACCATTCCCCCTCACCTTTCCCAGGCATATCTGAATAACCTGACATTGAGGTACTCCTTCTCTTCCTTACTTTTACATGTTTATTTCATTTGTATTCATAAATAATAATATAATAGTGTTTGTTGTATATTTAAATTTTACACAGAGGTTATCTGCATCATATAAAGATACATGTCCGCTTAGTTCATTCATTGTAACTATTGCATTGTATCTCATTGTATGAATATACCACAATTATTTATCCATCCTCCTGTTGTTGGATATTTAGGTTGTTTCCAAGTTTTTGTTATTACAATTCATGCTGAAGTGAACATCCTAACAGCTATCTGCTTTTGCAAATGTGCAGAGTTTGTTTAGCATATATACCTAGAAGTGGAATTACTGGATTGTGTAGAATATGCATTTTCAGCTTTAACTAGATCTTGTCAAATTATTTTCCACAGTGGTTGGACCAATTTTCACTCCCACCAGCAGTGTGTGTGAGTGAGTTCCTCTATTTCCCCACATTCTTCCAACCCTTTGTACTGTTAGACATTAACTTTTATCTATTTGATGGGTGTTGAGTGGCATTTTTGTTTTAATTTGCATATCTCTGATTTCAAGTGTTATTCAACATCTTTTTATGTGTTATTGACCATTGGTGATTTGCCTGTTCATGTCTTTTGTCCGTTGTTCTATTGAATTATTTTTCCAGTTGTTTTGTAATTGTTCTCTATGTATTCTGGATACTAATTCCTAGCTGGCTCTATGCGTGGCAAATGTTTTCTTCCAGTCTGTGGCTTATTTAAAAATTTTATTTTTTATATCTTTTTGTCTTGCAACAGTTTTTATTTTAATGTAGTTATATTTATCAATTTTTTTCTTTTATGACTTCTTCTTTTTGTCTTTTTAAAACAGTTCTTCCCTATGCAGCAGTTATAAAGATTATCTTCCATATTTTCTTCTAAAAGTTTTTAAATTTTGCTTTTACATGTTTAGGACTTTAAACAAACTAAAGGTATTATGAGAAATGGGGTACTAATCTATTATTCTCATATGAACAACCAGCTCTCCTATATTTCCTCTATTGATTTGTAAAGCTATCTCTGCTTTTTATATAAATGGATCTGTCTGGGGATTCTCTATTCTCTTTCATTGTTCTTTTTGTCTATTTCTGCACCAATGTCACATTGTCTTATTGTAGCCTTAAAATAATTCCTGATGCCTGTTATGATCAGCCACTCCCAAGTACCTTGTTCCTTTACTTCTTGACCCTTTAGTTTTATATATGATTTTTAGGTTCAGCATATAGGTTCCATGTAAAGCTTTTGATTGAATTTAAATTTATAAATTATCTAAGGAGAATGAATTCATCTCTTTGTGGTATTGAGCCTTTTTGTCTATGAACAATGTCTAGGTACTCTTTTATATCCTTCAATAAAGTTCCATTATTTTCTTCATCAATATGCTCCAAATTGCTTGTTAGATTTGTTCCTAGATACCTTAAAGTTTTTATTGCTGTGGTGAATGGGATCTTTTAAAAATGTTTTCTAAACTAGGTGTTGCTGTTCTCTATGAATTCTGTTGATCTTGGATTCGGCACCCCTAGTTCACTCCTTTTAATTCTGAGAACTTCTCTTGGACTTTCTGTGTAAATTCAAGTGACAGTTCTGTTTCCTGTGAATTTTTCTTTATTGGCTTTCAAAAACACTTTTGTATTCCTCTCTGTTATGTCATTTTTTTAAAGAAAAATATTAAATTAAGTTTAATACATTTTTCAAGCTTGAAATTAGAACTAAACTCACAATTAAATAGAAAACTCTGAGAAGCCCACCTAAATTCCATTTTAAGGCTATCATGTGTATAAAATATTTGGGTTTTGGAGCTTACATAGTAACAGAGACCAAAAGGGACCATTCATATTTTCTCTTAATATTTTAGAATATTCTGTAACTTTATACAAAGCTAGCTTTTTCCTCTTGCTTACTTAGCATCCTAGAGGAAGTCATTCTTTGTGTATTTTTTTTTATACTTTGCTAATAAGTCATCTCTCTTTTTTCCACAATAGCATCCAGTAAAATCCTTTATTCAAAGAAATATCTTAATAGAAATACTGCATAAAGTAAAGATATAACTTGTAGTTAAATTTCTGTCAGTTCTGAATTTCAATCATGTTAAATAATCTAACTCCCTTCTTAGAAATTACTTTCTTCACAAAATCCCACTAATCAATCCATCAATCAGTATATCTCTATATCTGTCTCACAGGTGCTCGCTCACTCTCTCTTAATCTCTGCACACAAACACACAAATCCACAGAATTGTATTCCATATGTGTAATATGCATTCTGTATATAGAAGTCAAAGGAGTTAAAGGATTCTTCTAAATATTTTTATTATAAATCTTGATAAAAACTCTTTCAGATGTTTTATAGAATTAATTTTTAGTTGAACTTGAAAATTAAAATTAATATTCTCATTTTTATGTAGATGAGATGCTATGACTTTCTTGTGTTCATCTATAGATTCTCTTTTACAACTTACTTATTTTTAAATTTCCAGACTGAAATAGCTTTTACAAATTGAACAAATATTAATGTTTTATTTGTAGATATTGCAGACAGAATTTAAATTATCAACAGTAAGAATTTTAGTTCCTTGAGATAATTTTTCCTTATTGCTATTTTGTTTGGCTATACTTACATTTATTTTTAGTGATGTCTGAAATAGATGGAGTGTTTTATGACATTTATTTCCTCTTTTCCCCTGGATTCAGACTGTAGACTCTACTCCACTTCCAGTTCACACACCAACCTTAAGGAAAAAGGGATGCCCTGGTTCAACTGGCTTTCCACCGAAGGTATTCAATCTAGTTATAAGCATGATGTGTTAAAAAAGAGAGAGAGATAGAATGGATTTCTTCTGCTTTTTGTATTTGCCATGATTTTTACTACTGGTTTCTTCAAAATTACGAACATAAGAGCTGAGAAAGAGAATAAATTCTATATGAATGGAAATAATCACCACTAAGAAAGGTAGGACAAACATGCAAATTGTTTTGCTTTATTTCGATCTTCTTCAATTCACTGTTTTGAAGTCTTAGTATGGAGTGAGCATATACCATCTAACCCAATCATCTTATTCCTTAAGAAAAAAATTTTAACACAGTTCCATAGAGATGCTTACTGCTGTTTATGTTAGCAGAGTTGGAAATAGGAGAAAGATAGGTAAAATATGGCTGAAGTGTAACAAAAATCACATTTATATAAATTACCAACACCCCAAAATATCTAATTCATAAGGATATATACATATCCAAGGACCTGTGTAGATCACATTAGATTGAGTGATCGATTTCATGGGGAAAGATTGACAGTGAATCATCAGGAATGAATTTTTTTTTTTTTAAGTAAGGCCAAATAAAATGAGAGGGCCCTCCACGAAGCTCTGGTGATAATATTTCATGGACTGAATATTAACTCAATTTTTGTACACCTATTGTCCCTCTCCACAAAATAAAAGTTACTTCATGATTTCTAAAAGATTTAATCTACAATTATCTCAATATAAAAGTATTTAAAAAGAAAAAAGGTTATTTAAAAAATATTTAAGAAAGGTTTGCTCCAGATAAAGTCACCTTTACTTGTCTTGTATAGTGTTGAATCCTAACTATGTACAACCACCAGTTTGTAAGTTTACAGAAAGGATTGACTCTTCTTTGTTCTCACACCTTTTATTAAAAGTACTTTACCTTATCCATTGAGTAGCTTGAAGTCTGCAGCACTGACAAAATTGGAATGAAAAGAACACTTCTTCATATCCACCTCTTTTAAGTTTTGAGGTTATAGTTATTTCTCATTTTACTCCAAATTACCGCATAACCTAAAATTAATGTGTTCATGCTTTAGGTTTAATGCCTCTTTTACTAGACTTTTTTTTTTTCTCTTTCTCCTGCTACCTTTTGTGGAAGTATTAAAAATCAGATATTGACCAGAAGATAAGAAAGGGGATCTTAGAAAGATCCAGAAGCCAAGTAGTCTAGAACTTAGGACTGAATAGACCCTCGTCTAGAGTCAGACACCACTGAAGCAACTTAGCACGAGTGCATGTTTCATATTATACTGTCCTTAGTTAGTGGAGAAGGCGATGGCAGCCCACTCCAGTACTCTTGCCTGGAAAATTCCATGGATGGAGGAGCCTGGTAGGCTGAAGTCCGTGGGGTCGCTAAGAGTCGGACACGACTGAGCGACTTCCCTTTCACTTTTCATTTTCATGCATTGGAGAAGGAAATGGCAGCCCACTCCAGTGTTCTTGCCTGGAGAATTCCAGGGACGGAGGAGCCTGGTGGGCTTCCGTCTATGGGGTCGCACAGAGTCAGACATAACTGAAGTGACTTAGCAGCAGCAGCATCCTTAGTTAGAATTAGTGAAACATGGGCCTTTTAATCTTTAGTAATAAATAATGTCTATGTCCTACAGTTTAACCAGCACCTGCCACTCGATCATTTAAAATTAATGTTCTGCTAAAACATTGTTTATATTTCCTATTGTTGCATGCTCAGTTAAAATTATGATATTCTGAGTAGATCTCTGGAGAAAAAGTGTATAATAAATGTGTTTTTTAAGTAATTTTTGGATAGTGTGAAGTAATGCTATTAAATTTGTCACTGGCACAGTTGTTTTAATTACTGTCATTTCAAACATGTCTTCTTATCTTTTGGAAAAAGAAAAAGGGACAGAGTTAATTACCTCGAGCAGTTGACTTTTCTTTCACTGTACTAAAAGCCTACAGAACAAATTAGTAACAAACTGAATTGTTTCATTAATACGTTTTGAACAAATGAAAAAGTTATCAGCATTAGAAAATTTACTCTAATAGTTCCTAAAAGTGCAAAAAACTAAGAATAAAATCAGTATACAGGAGAAATGTTGAGCAAAAATTGATGTGATGTTAACAAATTAGGTATTTTTCACAGGCATGGAGGCTCCTAGTGTTGACCTAACTATGTCTTACGCAGTCTGATTTTTTTTTAAGATCCTATTTTTCATTTACATGTTTTTGAATAGTTAAACTTTGAAAGATGGCAGAATCGGATCTGGGCTTGACTTTTAACTCTACCAGTAACTAACTATTCATCAGGAACTTACTTAATCTCTCTGAGTCTCACTTTCTTCATCTGTATAAAGAAATAAATAACCTATCTTCCTAGAGGCCTTGTCTCCATTAAATGAGATGATAGTACTGTCACAATATCTACACTTTTTTGATCAGCAACATACAGGAATTATAAAGCCAGTAGAAAGATAGTCTGTATTCTACTTAGAATAAAGTCAAATCCCAGTGCTGCTTTGAAACTAGGTCCCAAGGAACTTCTAAAATAGATTGGTTTGAGGTTGGACCAGAACTCATGACTGCTTTAAATGCTGGGTTTTCAGTCTATCTCTGGAATAATACATGCGTATTTTTATCTGCTCAAGTGTGATGCTGCCTGCTTCCAAGGGAGGAAACATTTGTTAAACATATTTGTTCTTGGTCCCAGAAAATCAAATACGTGATTTATAGTAGGGACAAGAGTTTTAAATTACTCTGTCTTTAGTAAAAAGGTATAAAAACCCATTTCTTTTTTTATATAGGTATAAATATGGAAACTTTTACCCAACTCATTGCCAAAGAGCAATCTGAGGAATTACAAAAGCCCTGAAGTCAAAATTTGTGGGGGGGAAAAGAAATACTACAATTTATTTTATAACTTTTTAAGTGGCATTCAAGAGCAATTGATTATCATTTAACTTCTTACTTTATCTTTAGAATTCTCCAGCTCAATATTGTCTAATAAAAATATTTGAAGTGTATTAATTACAGAAAGAAATTAGAGAACATTCTAATTTCTAACTAGAAATCTTTATAGCAGCTGGTGTGTTCACAGAGGCTCACATTATGGAAATCCTTTAAATGATCCATGTGTATGTTTTTATCAATTTGTTTTGCAGCGCAAGACTCATCAGTTTTTTGTCAAATCTTTTACCACTCCTACCAAGTGTCATCAGTGTACCTCTTTGATGGTGGGTTTGATAAGACAAGGCTGTTCTTGTGAAGGTAAGAATTAAACAGTAAAAAAATGTGACTTTACAGTCCTAACGTTTACTCCCTAAATTATAATCAGAAAGCTTTATTCTCTTTAAAAGGTATATAAGTGTTTATTCATTTGACTTAATCATTTGCTTTTCCTTGGATAATAAACTGAGCACCTTGCTAAAGTCTGTTGAATATTGGAAACTAGACAGATAGTTCCTAGAAACATGTTCCAGGGGAGACATATTTATGTTGCATTCACCTTTGTTTCATTATTCAGGTGAACTTGTGGTCCCCCAAATGGAAACCTATGTGACAAAATAGGTGAAAGTTATTCTCGAATCTATTCATTTAATTTTACTCTTGCTTAGTTTGTTAGAGAAGTCACTATTAAGTAAACAATGCAGTATCTTTTTAGAAATATTAACTGTCTGCTATAATGCCTCAAAAGATATTTTATTCCTAGTGTTAGTAGCAGAGGTTTTCCCCTACCATTCACTGATTCATCCATCACATGCTTGCAGAGTGCCTGCTCTGTGCTTTTAGGCACTGGGGATACAGTGTTCTATGTTGGACTAGTTCTCACAACTCATGTAGAAGATCCAGATTGCATTATAGTCTCTTAGATGCTTGGATTTAGAACAAAGGAAAATGGGCAGGCATGAGAAATAAGAGATTTGAGAGTTATGAATATGTGAAGTGATGAATATGAATAATGTTTTCCAAGGAAACACAGAGTAAAAAAGTGAGTAAGTGTGAGGACCGAGCCTGGGGAAACATAATTAAGGTGAGGTAAAAGATAAAGATAACAAAATAATCTGAGAATGAATAAGCTCTGTCACTGACTAGGAAGGTGGATCTAAAGTCCAACAGGAAGAATTTGTACAGTTTTTAAGCCTTGTCTCATTGTGAAACTTAGCCAGTACTTATAAATGTGACTTTTTTAATCTGTTCATCAAAAAGAATCCTGGGCAACTACTTGGCTTTGGGTCCCTTGTCATTTTTTTATGAATCAGAATCATTTGCAATTCTCTAGTAGGAATTTTTGAAATCTTTCCAACTCTCTTCCCTTCTCAGGTCCCATGCCATGAAATTGGGCCTGTCTTTCTTCAGACTCTTTGAAACTATAAAGACACTATAAAACAGTGGGGACACATTAGACTATGCCTAGGCTTTCATAAATGTTGTATAATGTGGTTATAGCCTGTCAAGATTCCTGTCATTTTAAGCCTTCTTGCTTCGTTGAAATTAGATCCAATATAAGGCAATAATTTTGTTGTTTCCATTACCTGATGGAAGTGAGATTTTTTTGCTTAGTAAAACAAATTATAACTTGTTAGATGCTCTACTTAGAAGTGAATGAGCTGTCTTACAGAAGATGGATAGTTTTTGATAGTTAATGCTAGGCCCTCTTCCTTCTTTGTTGGTTTTTTATCCATTTTGATATTCAGTTCATTTCCCCGTGTGTATGTGTTCCCGTGATGCTATCGCTTCAGTTCCACTTTTATTCTTTCAAAATCTTCTCCAGGATCCCCCTTAGAGTAGGAATTCTCTGAATAGATATTCTTAGTCTGTCACCCCTCCAAACAAGCTTGTTCTTTTTAAATATTTTAACCTTTAATTCCCAACCAACCAAGTCTCAATGGAAGAGAATTTATTTTTATTTATCTCAGGTTCACCATGTAAGTATCAAGAGGTCTCCTGGCTGTTGTTAGTAGTAATGTATGCAGGCTCTGAGCCAGACTGCCTGGGTTTGAATTCCAGCAGTGTCACTTATGAGTTGTGACCCAGGCAAAGTCATATGTAAATGGTGGTATTGTACCTCTCTTATTATTGCAGATTATTACAAAAAATTAAAAACACCCAAGAAAGTTAACTATTATTATTATCTTAGTAATAGTTTAAATATATATAATAATATCAACAACTCCTAAAATTTAAATACCTTTTTAATCATTGAGCAATTTAAATTTCAAAGAGAGGGATTGGTAAAATTTGCCAGATATTGCAGAGATGTCAGGTACTTTAATGTCCATCAGTGATTCCTGCAAGAGAAATTTCAAAGTACCCAGCTGCAGTGAGATGAAGTTAGAACTCCAGAAGCTGCTTTTTTAGGAATTCAGTTTAAAACAGTCATTTTATTCTCAATTAGATTTTTTGCCACTTATTTGCTTCTCATTTTGATCACTAATGTTAACACAGAGCAATAATATTACAGTAATGAAAAGAAGTATTTACTATTTCTCACTGAAAGTCTTACCTATGAGCCAATAAATCAGCTCCCCAAATGACAAAAACAGTTTAAAATAAAACCAGAGATAAGCATTCATCTAACATGGCACTTTGCCTATAATGAGTGCTCAGTGAATGTTCTCTTTGTAAAAATGAATTTTTCTTGAACACTGTTTCTTTTCTCCCCTCCTAAAGTGTGTGGATTTTCATGTCACATAACTTGTGTAAACAAAGCTCCAACTGCTTGTCCAGTTCCTCCTGAACAGACAAAAGGTCCTCTGGGTATAGATCCACAGAAGGGAATAGGAACGGCATATGAAGGGCATGTCAGGGTAAGTATGGTTAGGTTGCATTTAGATAATCTTTTAAGGTTTATTAATGAATAAAGAAAAGTCAATCACCTTACAGACATAGTCCTTGACCGAAATTTCGGCAAATAAAATTCACCTAACAGTTTTATTTCATTCAGAGAAATGATTTGAAAGCAAAAACCTGGCTTGGAATAAATTCCAAAGTGTCTCAAAATTTTCTGTTCTGTCCCTATCGCGTAATGATCAGATATTTAAATCTCCTTAAAGGAGTCTGTAGCACTCAGTCTTGCCAGAGAGGTGGTATATGCTTATGAAGTATGAAATATTGTCAGGATGTAACCTTACTTATAATCTTGAATAATATTTAAAGTGTACACTGCCCTCATCCTATTACCAAATTTGGCTTTTCTGCAACTTAGAAGTCTATGAATGTTATTTTAATGAATTACTAGAGAAAATTAAAATGGTACCATTAAAAATTTTTCAAAATCAAATGTCATTCCATGTTTGAAGAGGGTGTTGTCACATTTGCTCATGTTATTAATAATGTATGTGTTCCATCTGCTACTTTACCAACCACAGTGGCAGACTTAAAACGTGTATGTTGTCTTTAGGTTTTCACCCTGCAGTTACCTATGTAATTAAAGGGCTTCTGATTGACATTTTAGTTCGGGTTGTTTTGCTTGTTTGTTTGCCTAAGATCCCTAAGCCAGCTGGAGTGAAGAAAGGATGGCAAAGAGCACTGGCTGTAGTTTGTGACTTCAAGCTCTTTCTGTACGATATTGCTGAAGGAAAGGCATCTCAGCCCAGTGTTGTAGTCAGTCAAGTGATTGACATGAGGTAAGTTTTCAGAGATGAAAATGTTTGTGTCTTTGTAACACAGAAATACAAAGTGTATGATTTTTCTTCTGATTATATTGCCATGTTTTTATTTAAATCTAATTTCACAGTAATTTTCTCATTTACTAATACTGCAGTCATAACATAATTACAAATAGGAAATATGGTAGAGTTATAGAACAGGTTGATGTGCATGTGTGTGCATATTGGGTCTGGGGGTCTGGGAAAAGAAGTTAATGCTTGAAAACCAAAGGACCAGTTAAAGGCTTCTGGGGTACCTTCTAATGTATAATGTCTACATCATCACCTAAAGCAAAGGCTTCAGTATAATTTCAGTGTGAGGAAAGGAAATAAAAATCTCAAAATCAGACAGGCTCTTGGAATATAAAATGAAGCAGTGAACATTTAAGTTAAATACATCTCTTCAATGTTTCTGGTCTCATTTTCAGACTCCCTCTTCTACTTAACCCCTTCTTGTGACTCCAGGCATTCTCCCTCAGTGATCTTATTTACTTCTGGAGCTTCAACCATCACCTCCTCTTTGACGACTCCCAAACATGTCTCCAGACCAGTGCTCAAAACTAGAATTTCCAGTTCTGGCTCACATAAGCATTTCATACCAGCATCTCAAATACGTTATCTTCCCCATACATGTGAAATAGAAAGAAATACATTTCTTTATATGCAAGAAACTTTAAAATATTAGCAAGGAAAATTTGACAGAACCTGCTAAGGAACCAAATATAGAAAGATAGGGAGAAGAATCAAAGATAAGACTAAGATGTCAAGTCTTCAAGACCAAGAGAATGATGGTACCAATTACCAAATTAAGGAAATCACAAGGAATGGATTATTGTGGAAGGTATCTGTCTGAGAATTCCCTAAGGAACAGTAAAATGTCAGATGAGTTGTGTTGAGGCCACTTGACATGTATTATCAGAGCAAAGAGGGGACAGTCTGCTGGAGAGCCTGGAGACCTACTAGGTTACAAATCCACGTGTCCTGTACTTACTGGCATTGTGACACTGAGTAAGCCAGAAAAGATTTCTAACCCTTGTTTAATATGGTACTGTTAAATTACACCTGATAAATTACTTTTGGCACTATCAGTTACAAAAAGAGAAAATTCAAAAATTTTAAAAATTCAGTTTGGATGTTCTGTGCAATTAAATTTTGAGGATTGCTTCATATGTGTTATTTAGATGCACACCCAAAACTACACACATATACCTGCATATGCTAACTTTTAATGTTTCACTTTTCATTCAGGGATGAAGAATTTTCTGTGAGTTCAGTCTTGGCTTCTGATGTTATTCATGCAAGTCGAAAAGATATACCCTGTATATTTAGAGTAAGTCTGTGTGTTATAATTTGATCACTGAATTATTTGCTTTTTTTAAAATTTTTTTTTCAGTGGGTTTTGTCCTACATTATTATTTGCTTTTAAAAACTAAATGTTTTTCCTCTCTCTATAGATCACAAACTCACTTGGAATATAACCAAATCTTACAGACAATTTGTGCAAAGTAAACACTGAATTAGTAAAAGACCAATAGAAAGCTTGAATATATGGTTTCTAAAATAGGTTTCATCTTAGATAATATTTTTGAGTCATAATTCAACTTTCAGAGAAGTACTACTGCAAGAATTGAAAAGTGTGAGATTTCTCAATTTTTTAAAAAAATCAAAGTTTCTTTAAGATCTTGTTTACAAGTTAGAATGTTTCAGTTCTATTGCTCTGTAATAACCACTCCAAAACTTACTGGCTTATTTATTTTTCACCGTCTGTGGGTCAGTTCTTCTGGTGTTGACTGGAGAGTCACTCATATGGCTGCATTCAGCTCATTTGGGGCTGAAATAGCCAAAACGACCTTACTTTCACATCTGAGGCCTTGGTTCTGGCTGTTAGCCCTGGTACTTGGCTGGTCTCTGGGCCACCTCAGCTCTCTTTGGACTCTGTCCATGTGGTCTCTAATCATTCACTAGTCTGGCTGAGTTCTCCATGACTGGCTTCCAAGAGAGGAGAAGCAGCTGCCAGGCCTTTTAAGGACTAGGCTCAAAACAGGCACAATAACGCTTCTACAGTCTGTTGGCCAAAGCAAGTCATGAGGTCACCCCAGACGTAAGAGAAGGGGAAATAGGCTACATTTTTAGATAAGAAGAGTGAAAATCATAGGAAAAATTGTTGGTAGACCTCTTTGGAGGCTGTCTAACACAGTGCAGTCTCAAACTGATGAGTTAAGATAATGGAGGTTTTTATAAAAAGGACTATATTCTGTGCCTGTATGCTTAGTACAAGTATGTATCTTTTATCTAAGACCATAGCTAGTCTGTCAGTTCCCAGACCGAAAACTGTTCTTTCTCCAGCTACCGAGGGAACCTACAGAGGCGCACTTATCTTACCTGATTCTAATTGTGGGATTTTATTGTCTCTGTTGCTTAAATTACTTTTAGTAAAGGATCCATATATACATAAATTAAGTATTCTGATTATAGTGTCATTGTATAGTGATAAACCTTCATTTAAATATTAGTTCAAGTGGTCTTCTCTAAGTTATTGTTATGAAGTAACAGAATCTAAGTATTTCTGAGCATTTTTCACTTTTTTTAAATGAGTTGAAAATCAGTATTGTGTAGTGCTTATGAGGATTTCAGTCTAGCTGTGTGCCCTCGGAGAAATTAATTTCTCTGCATCACGATTTTTCCATATATAAAATCAAAATATGGTAACAATACCTATCTTGTAAAGATGTTGATGGACTTCCCAGGTGGCACAGTGGTAAAGAATTTACCTGCCAATTCAGGAGATGTGGGTTCAATCCCTGAGTCGGGAAGATCCCCTGGAGTACGAAATGGCCACCCACTTCAGTATTTTTGCCTGAAGAAAGATGTTAATAGAGTTAAATGAGTTAATACTTATAAAGTGCTTTGATCAGTGTCTAGTGCTCAGTTATTACTCAATAAATGTCAGTGGCTGTTGTTAAATGACTATGTATAATGAGTTTTTTGTGATGTATTCTAGCACTCTGTAGCAAAGAAAATGCAAATGACACTAACATTATGAATAACTAAACTCTATTAAAGGTATCACTTAGTGAATGCTCATTTGCTGGCTAATGCAAAGCAAACTAGCATAAGCATAAAAGTGGCTTAAAAGATGGCTGGCTTAAAAGAGGTCAAGATGTTTCTAATATCATGAATTTTGATTAAATTGTTCTAGGTCACAGCTTCCCAACTCTCAGCATCTAGTAACAAATGTTCCATCCTGATGCTAGCTGATAGTGAAAATGAGAAGAGTAAGTGGGTGGGAGTACTGAGTGAATTGCACAAGATTTTGAAGAAAAACAAATTCAGAGACCGCTCAGTCTATGTTCCCAAAGAGGCTTATGACAGCACTCTGCCCCTCATTAAAACAACCCAGGCAGCTGCAATCATAGGTATGGATTTATAACATTTATCTTGTTAAAATTGTTTATACCTTGTCAGCAGGGATTGGCTTTCATTAGGAATCCCTGATGTCTGACATAGTATGTGTTATATCACAGATGCTCAATAAATGTTTATTGACTGAATGAGACCATATTAAAGCTTTATTTCTCAGTAAACAAGAATGAATAAACTTTTCTAATGTGTTTTCCTCTAAAAAAGCAACAGTGCTAAGATCAACCTACTACCAAATCTATTTTCTCCTTGCATGACTTAGAAAAAGTTGCTTCTTAATGCGTAAGCTGTTTTATAAAGCATAAGTTTCCTAGGTAAAATATAGGTACTAATTACTTTGCAAAGGTTATTGCAAAGTTTAAGTAAGATGGAATTTGTAACAGACTGTCCATATATAAAATACCTTCAAAAATGGCAGCTTCTATGTCTGAAAGTTTAAATTTTTGCCATCTTCTTATGTATACTGCCAACTCTTGTTACTTTCTATTAAATAATGAAAAGTTTGATGAGTAGAGTTCAAATGCCTTTCACAATTTTTCCCTCTTCGAATGAAAAATGGAACTGGATCCAGGGTGCTGACAAACTAGAGGTTTTTTTCACCTTTTATTGAATAAACATTTCTTTATTGCACTGGTAAGCATTGATAGAAATTATCTTCTAGTGATTGTTCTATTAAAAAAGACATGAGATAATATTTACTACCGTAATCTGAAAGGAAATTTAATCATGTAAATTATTGCTATATTTTAATTATTTTTATTTCAGTTTTTTATACCATATTTCTTTATCTGTTTTATACTGTGAGTTTTATATAGGTTTTCACCTAATAAAAATATTTCATATTTATGTCTTGTATAGATCATGAAAGAATAGCTTTGGGGAATGAAGAAGGGTTATTTGTTGTGCATGTCACCAAAGATGGTAAGAGGAAATATTGTGGAGAAAATATTATTGATAGAAAATTATAAACTATAGATTTTAAACTCTAAAATGAACAGGCTTTGTTCTTTGTTCTTTGTTCTTATTTATTCTGTAATTGAAATTTTCCAGACCTAATCTGATACATTTATAAATCAAAAGATAATTTTTTAAATTTCTATAATCCTCTTGAGTTTCAAAATGTCCATGTATATTTTCTTTCTTGTGTCATTTTGTTTAACAGTTCTGCTGTATAAACTCAGACTGCATTTCTAAAGCGAGTACATGAAAGAAAAACACAACTTGATTTTTCCATTGTTCTAATGGTACTAGAAGCAGTAGCAGTCATTAAAATGTGTTTGTTGTTGAGTTCTTTTATTCCACAAGTTAATACAAAGACTTTTTTCTAGAGAGAAATTAAAATACTACGTGAAATAAAAAAGGAACCCATTTAATTTAGCGTTCTTGGATGCTTCTAAATTAAGTCTTTTTTTTAATTTATTTTATTTTATTTTATTATTTTTTTTCCATTTATTTTTATTAGTTGGAGGCTGATTACTTTACAATATTGTAGTGGTTTTTGCCATACATTGACATGAATCAGCCATGGATTTACATGTGTTCCCCATCCTGAACCCCCCTCCCACCTCCCTCCCCATCCCATCCCTCTGGGTCTTCCCAGTGCACCAGCCCTGAGCACTTGTCTCATGCATCCAACCTGGGCTGGTGATCTGTTTCACCCTTGATAGTATACTTGTTTTGATGCTGTTCTCTCAGAACATCCCACCCTCACCTTCTCCCACAGAGTCCCAAAGTCTGTTCTGTACATCTGTGTCTCTTTCTCTGTTTTGCATATAGGGTTATCATTACCATCTTTTTAAATTCCATATATATGCATTAGTGTACTGTATTGGTCTTTATCTTTCTGGCTTACTTCACTCTGTATAATGGGCTCCAGTTCCATCCATCTCACTAGAACTGATTCAGATGAATTCTTTTTAATGGCTGAGTAATATTCCATTGTGTATATATGTACCACAGCTTTCTTATCCATTCGTCTGCTGATGGGCATCTAGGTTGCTTCCATGTCCTGGCTATTATAAACAGTGCTGCGATAAACATTGGGGTGCACGTGTCTCTTTCAGATCTGGTTTCCTCGGTGTGTATGCCCAGGAGTGGGATTGCTGGGTCATATGGCAGTTCTATTTCCAGTTTTTTTAAGAAATCTCCACACTGTTCTCCATAGTGGCTGTACTAGTTTGCATTCCCACCAACAGTGTAAGAGGGTTCCCTTTTCTCCACACCCTCTCCAGCATTTATTGCTTGTAGACTTTTGGATAGCAGCCATTCTGACTGGCGTGTAATGGTACCTCATTGAGGTTTTGATTTGCATTTCTCTGATAATGAGTGATGTTGAGCATCTTTTCAGGTGTTTGTTAGCCATCTGTATGTCTTTGGAGAAATGTCTGTTTAGATCTTTGGCCCATTTTTTGATTAGGTCATTTATTTTTCTGAAATTGAGCTTCAGGAGTTGCTTGTATATTTTTGAGATTAATCCTTTGTCTGTTGCTTCATTTGCTATTATTTTCTCCCAATCTGAAGGCTGTCTTTTCACCTTGCTTATAGTTTCCTTTGTTGTGCAAAAGCTTTTAAGTTTCATTAGGTCCCATTTGTTTATTTTTGCTTTTATTTTCAATATTCTGGGAGGTGGGTCATAGAGGATCTTGGTGTGATTTATGTCGGAGAGTGTTTTGCCTATGTTCTCCTCTAGGAGTTTTATAGTTTCTGGTCTTACATTTAGATCTTTAATCCATTTTGAGTTTATTTTTGTGCATGGTGTTAGAGAGTGTTCTAGTTTCATTCTTTTACAAGTGGTTGACCAGTTTTCCCAGCACCACTTGTTTAAGAGGTTGTCTTTTTTCCATTGTATATTCTTGCCTCCTTGTTGAAGATAAGGTGTCCATAGGTATGTGGATTTATCTCTGGGCTTTCTATTTTGTTCCATTGATCTATATTTCTGTCTTTGTGCCAGTACCATACTGTCTTGATGACTGTGGCTTTGTAGTAGAGCCTGAAGTCAGGCAGGTTGATTCCTCCAGTTCCATTCATCTTTCTCAAGATTGCTTTGGCTATTCGAGGTTTTTTGTATTTCCATACAAATTGTGAAATTATTTGTCCTAGTTCTGTGAAGAATACCATTGGTAACTTGATAGGGATTGTTAATTTGTTACCCAAAGAAATACCTTTAGAGAAACGTGAGTCAGTTTTTAAAAGTAGTAACCCCATGGTAAAACTTTACTAGAATTTAGTGAGAGTGAAAAGATTTTTCTTAAAGATCTGACATGTTTTATCACATAGAAACTCTTTGCCATGGCTGCCAGAAATCTCAGTGCTAAATTTAATACCTTACTGTAGGTAGATTAAATTATCTTCCAGTGAGTGCAATTATCTTCCTCTTTCTCCATATGGTTTCTGATATCTTAGTTTTTCTGTGTATGTATGTCTGTCTTTATTATAAGTTAACATATTCCTTTGAGTATAATTGAGATATGATTAATACACAAAACATTATTTTGCAGTTGATTCATTATTCTTTCTTTGCATAGAAATTATTAGAGTTGGTGACAATAAGAAGATTCATCAGATTGAACTCATTCCAAATGATCAACTTGTTGCTGTGATCTCAGGACGAAATCGACACGTCCGACTTTTTCCTATGTCAGCTCTGGATGGGCGAGAGACTGATTTTTATAAGCTGGCAGAAACTAAAGGCTGTCAAACGATAACTTCTGGAAAAGTGCGTCATGGAGCTCTTACATGCTTGTGCGTGGCTATGAAAAGGCAGGTCCTCTGTTATGAACTATTTCAGAGCAAGACGCGTCACAGAAAATTTAAGGAAATTCAAGTCCCATACAATGTCCAGTGGATGGCAATCTTCAGTGAGCAACTCTGTGTGGGATTCCAATCTGGATTTCTAAGATACCCCCTGAATGGAGAAGGAAGTCCATACAGTATGCTCCATTCAAATGACCATACACTCTCATTTATTGCACATCAACCAATGGATGCCATCTGTGCGGTTGAGATCTCCAGTAAAGAATACCTGCTGTGTTTTAACAGCATTGGAATATACACTGACTGCCAGGGCCGAAGATCCAGACAGCAGGAGCTGATGTGGCCAGCGAATCCTTCATCTTGTTGTAAGTCTTGCTTTTGGCTGTCTTACCTTGCTGTCTCTTTCCTTTTCCTTCTACTTCATCTCCTAAGTATATTCATTATTATTAACAGGGTTTTTTTAAGTCATCTCTGAGGTTTTTCATAGGCATTAATTATGTTGGTACGGAAAATAACCATACCTAGTTAACCTCATTAAGGTATGGTTAAGTTAACCATACCTAGTTAAACCTTACCTAGGCCAGTGGAGTCAACATTAACAGGAACATAATTAAAGCTAATTGTCTTACAGAATATTTTACTTCGATAGATTTTTAATAACAGATATGCTTTTATTTCGGGGAAGGCAATACACAAACCACTCCAGTACTCTTGCCTGGAAAATCCCATGGATGGAGGAGCCTGGTAGGCTGCAGCCCATGGGGTCGCAAAGAGTCGGACACGACTGAACAACTTCACTTTCACTTTTCACTTTCATGCATTGGAGAAGGAAATGGCAGCCCACTCCAGTGTTCTTGCCTGGAGAATTCCAGGGACGGGGGAGCCTGGTGGGCTGCCGTCTATGGGGCCGCACAGAGTCGGACACGACTGAAGCGACACAGCAGCAGCAGCAGCGTGCTTTTATTTTGAAATAACCCTAAGGAGTATGTTCATGTATCCCCCCAGATACAGTGCTTGTGAAGATTAACAGCTCATAAAACTTATCCTAGAGAAGTGGTGCCAAGTGAATTATTTAATCGCTTATGTAAAGGTAAAGTGTAGCATTTGAGAAGTGTTATTCAGTTTTACATTTTTATCTAGGTAGGTAGATACTTCGAACTGCATATTGCACTCTTTCAAGGAACATTAAGATATTGATAAATTATCAAATACGTATTATGTGTTATTTTACTGAAAGAGATATAACGGTGAGCAAAATAGACAATCTCACTCTCACAGAGCATAGAATGCGGTAGAAGGGATTCCTGACAGAACAAGTTGCAGTAAGGTGTAAGTGCTCTGGTAGCCGAAGTACAGAGTTCTGTAGAGGCACACAGGAGGAGTATCTAACCCAGCAGGTTTTGTTTTTAGTAGAAGATACTTGGAGCATGTTTAAATGCTGAAGAGAACTAGCCGCTAGGGAGCCAGGAAAAGGTTGACCTTGCGCTAAATATAAGAAACAGAGTAAGGTTCCCAAGAAGGCCAAAGAGGCTAGAAGTCAGAACACAGGAAGAAGGATATGGAGCAGGATGGGAATTCTTTTCCACTGCAGCAAGATAGGAGGAATGGTGGGTATGAGGACTGTCAAGCTTAAAAGTTCAGTGTAAGACAATGTAGGAAAGCCACATATGTTACTACAGAGAAATTAGGAAATCTAGATAAAAAGAAAAATACTTGTACTCCCACCTAGCCAGACTTAACTATTCTTAATGTTTTGTTTCTTCTGAAATTTATACTCTTTTCTATGGTATCATGTTTAGAACGAATCCTGGTCAGAAAATAATTCACAGTGTTGTATGAATTGGAATTAGGATAAGAACTGGAATATCTGGCTTTTATTAATAGCTCTGCCAAAAATTCGTGATCTTAGCCTGGGTAATCATTTAACCTTTGTTTGTGTCACCATTTATTAATGTTCAGTTCATCCATAAGTACATGTTGAGCATTTTTTGTGCCAGATGCTTTATCAGGCATTCATAAATGTGAACCTAATTCTTAAGATTTCTCTGCTTTGTAGCTTTGTTTCACTGTCAAGAGCTTAACTACTTTAGGAGTCAGTTATTTTAAATGTAATGATATTCCTTTATAGAACTAGTATTGGGCAAGGGAATATTATATCCCTGGTCTTAACAGACTCCTTCTGTATTATGGCCATTAAACCTCTTCATTTATGATTGATGGGGTTTTTACTTCAAAAATGTTTTGATGTGGCTAATCCGTATTGATACTAGAATTTGGTGGGATTCCACTCTACAGTTCCTTAGCATTGATCTTTCAGAATGTTTTGCATTTAACAGTAACAGGTAACCAGCCTACTGTTCTCTCCCTCCTGTCTCTCAGGTTACAATGCACCATATCTCTCAGTGTACAGTGAAAATGCAGTTGACATCTTTGATGTGAACTCCATGGAATGGATTCAGACTCTCCCACTTAAAAAGGTAATTTAACATTAAAATATGGCCTGGGCCTCCTTGCAGCCCAGTGGTTAAGACTACACACTTCCACTGCAGCGGGCATGGATTCAGTCCCTGGTCAGGGAACTAAGATCCCGCATGCCTTGTGGTGTGGCCAGAAAAAAAAAGAAACATATGGGCTAAGTGAACAAATGAGTATAAGTGAAACACTATATGACCATTTAGCTATTTTTCACTAATTTAGCATTTTCTGTCATATGTAATAATATAAGTGGGAATTTGGGACTTTGCTAAGAGTAAAAAGAAAAAAGAAAACTCAAGCTGGTTAATTTTATAGGTAGCTCTGCACCATATTATTTTTTTTGCATTTAGTTTCACTATATAAAGTATGATTATTATCATGATGAACAACCATAATATATTCTGTAACTTAAAATGCCAGTGTTACCTTTCACTTCAAGGAACTCTGAAGGAACATTTCATTTGTAATTTTACTGTTTTTCACATAATGGTATGCAGTTTTAATCCTGTGAGGACAAACTTCATGGGCTAGAAAAGTGATTAAAATTAGATCCAAAGCTCTGTTAATAAAGGTTTCACATATTCCTAATAAACTATAATATTTTCCTTTAACATTCCCCCATGATGATATAAATTTTTATCACTATAGAATGTCTATTTTGCAAAAAGTGAAGAAAGATAGTTTGATATATGTAGCATGGGTCATTAGTTGAGGGGCAGGGTTTAGAGGGATAGGTAAAAGAAAGTAACCAAGATCTTATTTCAAAATCTGCCCCAATTTTAAACCTTAACAGTGGAAAAAACTCTTGTAAATACTGCCACATTTTATAAAACAACTAAATATGATCCTTGATTTTGTAAATTTGGAC
The DNA here is from genome assembly GCF_963930625.1 of Muntiacus reevesi. NCBI lineage: Eukaryota > Metazoa > Chordata > Mammalia > Artiodactyla > Cervidae > Muntiacus > Muntiacus reevesi. The sequence goes on along the minus strand of NC_089253.1, from coordinate 76,738,341 downwards.
TGGTTGCAATTAATTTTCCCTTTTATTTTTACCATGTGAAATATGAAATATGTACAAAGGAAGCATAATAATAAACTGATATCTTATGAACTAACCTCCTAACTTAAGAGCCAGAATATTACCAAAATATCACTGAATCTACCTGTGTATTTTTTACCCTGAATGTTGTGTTCATCATTCCCTTGCTGTTCTTAAAATACAAAGTTTTTGTATATTTAAATATTTCTAGGCAATATATTGTTCAGTTTTCCTTGTGTTTGAGGTAATAATGAAATGTTGTGTATCATCTTTTGCCTCACCTTTTCATGTACTTACTGTGTTTCTAAGATTCATCCATGATACACTGTACTATATTTTTTTTCATTGCTCTTCACTGCTATAAAATAGTCTCTTGGGTGAATAGATCACTATATATTCTTCTGATTAGCAGACATGTGAGTTATTTCCCAGCTTTTTGCTATTGTGAACATTGCATCATATGTCTTCAGGTGTGTATGTGCAGGAGTTTCTTTTAAGTCATATGCCAAGGAACAAAATTGATGGAACACAGAGAATGCAGGTGTTCAGTTTACAAGATAGTGACAGTTTTTTCCAAAGTAACTGTGCCAGTTGACACTCCTGCCATCTGTATATGACTTTGTAATGACCCATGCCATTGTCAGAATTCAAAGTTTTGTAACTAATTTATTTGTGCTTATCAAGTGCTACCTCATGAAGTGTTAATTTGTATGTCCTCTGTTAGCTATGCTGTTGATAATCTTTCATGTTTCTTCATCGTTCATATTTCCTCCTCTGTGAAATGCCTGGTCATGTTTTTTATCCCTATTTCTGTTTAGTTGATCATTTTTAAAAATTGATTTATTGAAGTTATTCATATACTGTAGATACTGGGTTAGTGACAGGTGTGGTGAATCTTTTTCCTGTTTGTGACCTATCAATTTTCATGGTGTATTTTGTGAACATTTATTATTATTGCTGGAAATTCATTGTTATAAATTTTAATGTAGTTAAATATATCATTCTTATTGTTCATGGGTTTTTTTTTTTTTCCCTTAAGAAACTCTTTCCTACCTCCAGGTCTTAAAGATAAGATCTTTATTTCCTTTCAAAAGTTTCGCCTTCTACCTTTATGTGTAATCCATTTGGAACTGACTTTTTGTGTAATGTGTAAAGTAAGGATTCAGTTTCATTTGTTCCATGAAGATGCCCATTGCTCCATCACCATTTAGTGACAGACCTTCCTTTCCTCACAGATGTACAGTTTTATCTCTGTCCTGTGTGTATACTTAGTTCAAATAAGACTCCTAAAGTATTTGTATTAATATCTTAGTATCATCATCTGCTTGCTGATGGCTTTAAAAGTTAGATTTAGGGTTTAAATATATTTCACTTTTTTTTTTTGCTAAGATTTCTCTTTCTTTAAAATATTATCGTTAAAAATTAGATAATTTTATACCTTTCTAGTTAGAATTAATTTTAATTTTTTGTTGATTTTCTGAGCAGGCTGTATTTTGAAGAGGAAAGATAAAGGTCTTAAGAGTGTGTGCTTTTTAAGTATGTCAAAATTTTATGATTTAATTTTTGAACTCTGTTAAAATATTAATTTTATTTTTTCTTATTTTAGGTTCGCCCCTTAAACAGTGAAGGATCATTAAATCTTTTAGGCTTGGAGACGATTAGATTGATATATTTCAAAAATAAAATGGCAGGTAAGAAAATACACATTAATAGGAGAGCTTCATAGAAACATTCTCGCTAAGCTGACTGCCAAAACAGTAAGTGGCAGAACCACTCAAACTCAGGTGTCCCTTACTCTAGGGTCTATGCAGTTGACCACTGTCGTACTCTCAGTATATTGGGATAAACTACCTGACAAAATGTCATTCTGTTCGGGCTCACATAACTGTATAAGCCAAATATTTATTTCTGACCTACCTCGTTATTTTTCTGTGGATTACTGAGGTTAATAGAAAAAGTATAACTGAATGTCTCTTCTGTACTTTTAATACTGTAGAACCTAACCAAAATTGGTAGCGCTAAAATTGTGAGAACTCACCCACAGTAGTGATTCGGGACTTTTGGAGTACATCTTCTGCCAGTGCATAGGGCTTAAAACTTTTGAAGTGCTGATGACAACGTGGGCAGCAGAAGAAGCAGGGACAAGAGGAAAGTCACTGGCGGGCCCAGAGTCAGAAGAGGGAACGGGCTCCTGAGTGCCCCGGACAGGGTGAGGGCCGTGTCCAAAGTAGTGAAGTGAGTCCTAGCCAGGGAGACTGCACACATCTCATTAAATAAACAAGTTGTGAACAGTTAAAATCGTATTTTTAACAAAGATTATTATAATTCTATCTTCTATATAATATTCTCATGTCTTAGCAACAAATTTCTCCATAACAGAGGTATCATAAATTTGTGGTAGATCTAGTTAATGCAGATGTCATTAATGGTACATTATGTACTGAAAAATAATAATTAAAATTGACTTAAATATAAGAAAAACATTGCCATTAAGAAAACACATTAAAAAAAAAAAAAAAAAAAAAGAAAACACATTAAAATGTTTATACTTAGCTAATATCTCTGGGTAGTTGGGATTGATTATATTCTTTATGCCTTTCTTTCTTCCCCCCATACTCTTCCAATAAATTTGTATCGTCTAACAACAACAACAAAAAACCATCAAAAGTTTGTTGTTTCTGTTTTGCTTCTTTGTTTTTAGTACTAGCATACACACAAATGCTTAGCTTCAGATTTGGTGCTCTGGTACATCTTCCTGGCACTGAAGGCTTCTTGGTACACAGACAAGTGACTGTAGGAGAAGTCCTATGCTAAGAGGATATTCAGTTTGACTTGAGAAAGGACATTCAGGTATTAGAAATGAGTCCTGCTCAGTGATGGATTCACCCTGAACTTGTGCTTTACAGCCCCTCCCTCCAAGACTCGATACTTAAATTTTGTATCTGTTTCTTACTCACTCAGTCATGTCCAACTCTTTGCTACCCCATGGACTATAGCCCGCCAGGCTCCTCTGTCCATGGAATTCTCCAGGCAAGAATACTGGAGTGGATTACCATTTCCTTCTCTAGGCAATCTTCTCAACCCAGGGGTTGAACTTGAGTCTCTTTTGTCTCCAACATTGGCAGGCGGGTTCTTTACCACTACCACCACCTGGGAAGCCCTCTGTTTCTTAGAGGAACTCTAAATATTTGTGTAAGATTAAATCTACCCTGTTCTCACTGTTGGAGAAGGAAATGGCAAGCCACTCCAGTACTCTTGCCTAGAAAATCCCATGGACGGAGGAGCCTGGTGTCCATGGGGTCGCAAAAAGTCGGACTTGACTGAGCTCACTGTATGTAACCGTGATAATCTTAAATTGTGTCCATTATCCAGTTTGTGTCTACAGAATAAAACCTTTTCCATTTTATCTTTTTTTATGCTTCATCTTTCTACTCTAGGCCAGGGGTAAAGGTAGAGATTGGAGAAGGAAAACCCGACAGCATAGTAGTGTTTGTCCTTTGAAAAGGAAAGGAAATCCTATTTTCTGGAGATTGTGTTTCTTTCTTGTCTTCTCTCTATTTTATCTATTTCTGTTTCATCTCTCAAGAGCTCAGAGTGCTTTTGCACCCCTCTGGCTGTCCAAAATCTCCCATTGCCACTGTTACTCACCAACATCTGCTTTACCCTCATAATTCTCAAATTCTCATCTATTTTTTAAAAATTGTCTTTTTAACTTTTTAGGAAAGCAATCTGACTAAGTTATTTATTTTGCTACAAGGAGATTGTTGCTCTTTTGCTAGTCATCTTCTTTGGCTTGGCTTCTTCCCATTTCCTTTTTCTCATTTTAGCTTTCTGGCTGTTAAAAGCTTCTCTAAAGATTGGCTTTTCTCTTTTTCCTTATCTTATTTAGAGAATCATAGTCCTCATGTTGTATGGATACAGTTGTCTATTTTAGAGTATGTTCACCATATTCCAGCATCCATGGCTGAGAGTTTTGTTTACTTCTAGGTATTAAAACTGAAAGATATGGGCATTAGATGACTAGGTGTATGCGATTATGTATCCCCCCAAGATCAGGAGAGTAGGAATAGGAATAAGATTCTTACCTTTAGTAAAGAAACTAGTATATAGGAAAACTAGTATATATACTAGTATAAAGAAACTAATATATAGGAAACACAATTCCTTTCCTTTATTCCACATCTTGTAAATTGGAACTTCAAAGAAAATGTTTTAGTATATGTAATGGGCTTTCCTAATGTCTCAGATGGTAAAGAAACCGCCTGCAATGCAAGAAACGTTTAATTGGTATCATTTCTGTGAATAATTCACAGTTTATGCCTGATTGCTGTGCAGGTAAACAATAAGAACTTTTTAACATCTTAAGCCATTGAAATGAATACTTGGACAGAGGGAGAAGTTGGTATAGAGATATTGGGGATGGGTAACCAAGGTGACAGGACACCAAGGCAGCTACATTTCTCTTTTTTCCCTCCTAGTAAAATTGTACCATTTTATGTTTATAATCAAGTAAAAGTGAAAATATACTTTGTAAGCTATGTTCGATTTCAGCGTATATTTGTTTAAATATATTCTGTTGAAAATTATTACTTATTTACTCTGACTATCAGCACACAACTTTTAAATCAGAATTGCATATACTTGTATTGATTGACATTTGTACCATCTTGGAGATTAATGACTAAAATGCATTTTAGCACTTGAAAGAACATCATTGTTCTTTGCTATCTTTTGTTTCTTTTTTAACAGAAGGGGATGAACTGGTAGTTCCTGAAACTTCAGATAATAGTCGAAAACAAATGGTTAGAAATATTAACAATAAGAGACGTTACTCTTTCAGAGTTCCAGAAGAGGAAAGAATGCAACAGAGGAGGTAGATATTTAATTTGCACTCATCCAAAGATACTTGTAGCATCAGAAGGACTATTTGGTATTAATACTGTATTTGATTTGGAAGGAAAATTTGATCTCTGAAAATCTGTCACTCATTCTCTATGATTTTAAAAACTGCAATAATGAATGTATGTCTCAGTGTAATTTTAATTAATACTCTCCAAATTGTGAGTATGTACTAGATTAAAGTCCCATATTTTGATTCATTTCTCTATGTATATATAATAGTTACAAGTTTTAGAATGTGGGCCTTTATAAAAAACATAAAACATATCTATGCAGATTAACTGTTCTCTTCATGAGAAGTAGCCTTGTAGTATGTCCAGTTACACACAAAAACATTTCTAATATATTAGCAATTATTTAAAAGGACATCTATAAAATATTCAGAATTATCTGTAGAGTAAGAACTTGTTTCATATTTAAATATTAACTCTGTTTTCCCACCAAAAAGCATAAGATCTTTTAAATTAAAACAAAATCTTCTAAGTTAAAATTTTATTTTGTATATTCTATTATTTTAATTCTGTCCTTATTAACATGATTTCACAGTTTATTTTTATGAAAAAAATTGAATATACTTTTCTCTAAAATTATCTAGATTGGTCATGGAACAAAAGTGTCGAAACAGGTGTTTTTTCTTACAGGGAGATGTTACGAGATCCAGAAATGAGAAATAAATTAATTTCTAACCCAACTAATTTTAACCACATAGCACATATGGGTCCAGGAGATGGAATACAGATCCTAAAAGACCTGCCCATGGTAAGAGAAATGAAGAGTGAATGTGAATATAGATGGAGTTAAGAATAAGGTGCGAGGGAGCGGATATGTATATAAATATGAATGTGTGTGTGTATACACATATATGTGTGTGCTTAAGTACATATGAGTTAAAAAGATTTATTGGTGTAATGAGGAAATGTTTATCTCAGGATATCACGATATATGTAAGATGCATGATGACATAACTGATGAAAAATGTTAAATTTAGCTACATATCAAAAAACAAGCATGCCAATTCTTATTTAGTTGCATCTCCTATAAACTTCTCCCATATCTAGATTTACCATTTTGGAGAAATAAACCATCAGATATGGAGAGGTTCTATACTAAGATTCAGAACTTTGTTACCAAATCACTAAAATTTCATTAAGTTATAGCAATTCAACACAGATATTTGGCCACCTCCCATTGAAACTGTATTAGCTTGTTCATTAGTGGTCACACCTCTCATCTGATTATGAAATTAAATCTTTTTCATTTGCCTAATTACAAACATGTTACCTAGTCAGTACAAATTGGAAATTTTTTTTCTTAAAAACATGAAGATTGGATTCTTGGACCTAATATATTGAGATAAAGAATATTAATCTTAATCTGGAATTAGCTAATTTGCCAAGCTTTATTTATACTTAACATTTCAGTATTATGGTATTCTCAAACTATGTGTGTTAGTCACTCAGTCATATCCAACTCTTTGTGACCCCATGAACTGTAGTTCATCCATGGAATTCTTCAGGCAAGAATACTGCAGTAGGTTGCCATTTCCTTTTGAAACTTTAATGTGACTCTTTTGATCAGTGGTGACAGCATCTAGATTTTGCACAGAATTTTAGACATAATTTATATAGTGTGGCAGTCTGGGATCTCCCAGATCTCTCCAGATCTCCCAGATTTGTGAATCTTAACCCAAAGCTCTTTCTAAGAAAGTCTGTGTTAAATAACCACATTACTATCTCTACTGTGATAGAAGATAAAAACATCTATCACTGACGGAAAAAATAACAGGTAACACAATTTGTACAATGAAGTTTTTTTTTAATTAAACTCTTAAGGGTAGTCTTGCATCCATTTCATGGAAGGAACCAAAAAAAAATCTGCATTAATTTAAGTCTGAGTTCCACATTATAAATATCTCAATTAACTGGTTGGTCCTGTTTATGAATGAATATGACATTCCTGCTGTCATTTTTTTTTTTTTTACCAATTATCATCAAGACATTGTATGATTATAGTACTATTCCTTCCTTTCAAATCATTCACAGTGGTCATATATCCTTTTGAAATGGGGATTTTTATTAGCTGTGCTGGGTAAATATAAAGTATGCAAAAAGATTACAGCCAATCTTGATATAATAATTAAAACAAAGTAAGAAATTTAAGGCTGAACATAAATATTAAGCTGAAAATTTTGAGCCTAAATAAAGGTCACATTTAAATATTAAACTGTTTTACTTATCTATCATATTTAATACACTGTTTTTTTCAGTTTTTACCTGGGAATCAGATTTCAGAATTTTCTCTATTCCTTTCCCATTCTGAACATTTGTTTAAGTCCTCAGTCTGAAATCCCTAAGTCTGAGTTTCCTTTTTTCTCAGAAGTAAACATAATGGAACCATATAGTTCAAAGCCTCTGTCATTGAAGCTACAGTGTCACATACAAAGTACCTTAGGAGAGAGAAATTTTTAATTATGATAAACAGTTGAAATGTGAATATATGTACAGCTTATATTTGATAGAACAAGTGTTATGTACTATCTTAATGAAACTTTTTGAAATTTAAATAATAAATAGTTTTTAACACTTGCTACATAGTTAGCATTTGGAGGGATGTGTGCATGCTAAGTCACTTCAGTTGTGTTTGACTCTTTGCGACTCTGTGGATTGTAGCCCGCCAGGAGGAATACTGATTTCAAATACATCCATATGTTGCAAAGCAACATATCAACAAACACAAAATTATTTCACTAGTGAAAAAAGTTTTAAGGGGTATTATCCTTTCAAAATTAAGCTTTCTTTCACATTTGCTTCATATTTGTGCACAAAAAAGAATATAGTTTTCCTCTCATTATATTCTAATAACATAGCAAAAAGAATTATGGAAAATTTTTCTATAAATTCTATTACATCCCACAGTTTGTTCCTTAAGGTGAAATAGTTTCAGGATTTAATAAAATGTTTCTCTGCTTGACTAAGTGAAAAATTAGTTTGCTAATGTTTCAGAATTCTTTCAGACCTTCATATACAATAAGACTTGGCCTTTCTACACCCTGAATATGTACACAGAAGCAAAATGTCAAATTTCAAACATAGTAATAATTTTTGTATCACAGTATTCCTCCTTTTCCTCCCGTTACCCTCCCACCACTTAAAGGAAATCTCTATTTTTGTTGTTGCTGTTCAAAATAAGATCCAGTCTTAATTACTGTGCAAAATAAGTTCAGATAGCATTTCCCAAAGATTCATCCCTGATCTCACTCCATGACACATGGCCTTCTCTGCTGGCTACTTATTCCCATTAGACCTCTTGATTTTCAGTATTTGTGTCACTGATCTTGTTAACCATTGACTGCCTCACTGGTTCTTTTGTCATTAACAAAAGTGATTTTTTGCCCTAGCAGTGCAATTCAGTTTTTAATGTTCATTTCATGTTTTATCATATAAACACTTTTGAATTTCCAGGACAAGAAGTTGGTGTAAATTTTTGAAACCTGTTCACCTGTACATAGAGTATTTATTGTAGCAAAATGTTATGTGTCTGAACTCCTGTTTTTCACAATCTCACTTTATTTTCACCTGACTTTCTTCCTTTTACTAGCTATGAACATAAAAGCTGAAACTTTTCATAAGCATCCATTTAATCACTTAACAAATATTTTTTGATATACTGTCTTACCAGAACTGTGCTTATCTTGGAGTAAACTTTGGTAACAACACAATAATATGCATGCCTGAAAAGAAAATAATATGCATGTCTATATCTGTGTCTGTATATATATATATATATGTATACATGTATTAAAAAGCTTGTGATACTTCAATCTCAGATTTTAGTATGTTCCTTCCACTGTAGTTTTCTATATTTAATGAACTATTCCAAAAAATAAAAAGATGAATTAAATTCATCTAATATTAACACATATAAGAAGCACTTTCAAATACCAAAGCTAGGTTGTCATTTGTGCAAAGAGCATGTACCCCAGACATTTTTATGTTTAACTTATTCAAATCAGTATTGCCTTCCTGTGAAATGCTTATAAGCTTAGAAAGTTTGCTGAATGTCTTTGGAAGCTTATTCTGTTTCCTTTGTACCAAAATGATACTGAAACAGGTTGTTTGCCTCATGAGTGTGGAAAAGATAGTAAGGGTAAGGGAGTCATTTTTTATTTTTCTCCTATATCAGTGTGAACCTTTCATGTGTGGCTTAGTGAACCAAGAGAATATAAGCAGTTAATATAAAATAGCATGTGTGTCTTACTGTAGTAGTTTCCTAGAATCCTTTTTGTCATCTACCTTTTTCATAAGTGAATACTGGTAATAAAGAATAGATTTGTCTCAGAGCTGAATTAAAGAGTAATATTTTACCTCTAAAAGATTTCATTTTTTTTTTAGCACATAAAACTTGTAGTCTTTCACCTGTTCCTAAAATTGTTAATAAATAAAATTTCTAGCTCAGTGACCTTTTAGACTTTAAAGAAGTAATTTTGCTTCTTAAAGTCATAGTTATATGCCCATGAATAGTTTTTCCTTTTGGAAAAGAGCTTTAGCAAGTATTGATTTCACACACATCTCTAAATTTAAAATAATTTCTTATATAGGAGACTTTCTTTTAAACTTCCCTAATTTATCAGATTTTTTTTAACAATGCAACCTCATCTCAACTCATGAGAATATCAGTCAGCATCTCTCTGAGAAGTCATTCAATCTCTGTCTTTAATGAGGTGTTCTTAGGATGTTTACTTGAAATATAGTTCTTAAGAAATGAACTTTGAAAATTCCCATAAGAGAAGGTGACTGGGTGCTAAGTGATGTCTCCAAATATCCACAAATTATATTACATGAAAAACTAGAGTCCTTGTTTTGAAAAACTTTGTTCTATGTCTTTAGTGTTACATTATTTCATTTTTTTTAATTACACTTGAACATTGAAGAAAATGTTGTTCCTTTGTTAAGAAAAAACGTTCTCCAGGTGTCTAAGTGGAGATAAGCTTGGGCTACTTATAGATAAACCAATAATTAGTACATTCCATTCACTCAGTTGCTCACTCAGTCGTGTCCGACTCTGCAGCCCCATGGGCTGTAGCCTACTAGGCTCCACCGTCCATGATATTTTTCAAGCAAGAGTACTGGAGTGGGTTGCCATGTCCTTCTCCTGGGGATCTTCCCGATCCAGGAATCGAACCCAGATCTCCTGCTTTGCAGGCAGGAGCCACCAGGCATACAGTACATTCTAGAGTTACTCATTATAGGAAGATAAGATCAGTAAAAGCAAACACATGTCAAGTCTGTAAATATAGGAAAGTGGTTTCAGTTTCTCAAGGAACACTTTCATAACGCTTCTGGTGAGAGGCTGGTTGTAGTAGTAGGTTCACTCGTTCTTTGATTATTTCTTGCTTTTTCTATCCTTAATGTTTTTGTTTAGATTTTTTGCCATGTTTTTTTATATCACAATCAGAGGAGAACACTCAACTAAATTTCAGAAGTCTACTTGTATTTCTGAAAGTCCGGTTTCTACTCATCTTGATGACAGCAATAAAAGAGAATAATGACTTTTTGCAAATCAACTCTTCAAGTAGCTGGCAAGAAGATTACAAAATTTAACTTTCTAGGCCTAAAAGTATTTCATGATGGATTCAATTATTGATTCAAGGTGCTTCATGTTTTTCTACATGCATGTTGTCAGAAATGTCACATATATCTGGTGAATCCATTTTCATTACCTCATTACCTTTTTTCTTTCTGTTGTTTTGATAGCCGGGTTTTCCTTATCCATCCCCTCATCATCACTCCGGTCTGATCTCCTCTCCGATCAACTTTGAGCACATCTATCACATGACTGTTAATTCTGCTGAAAAATTTCTCTCTCCTGATTCCATAAACCCTGAATATTCCCCGTCTCTGCGCTCTGTCCCCGGTACACCAAGCTTTATGACTCTGAGGGTATGAAAGCCGAGTTAGGTGTTAACTTGTACTAACCATGTGCGGATCTCTGCCTGGCTTCAATAAGTAACACTGCCAAGGGCTACATTCTGTGTACGTTTTCCTTTGACCTGTTTCTCTGCTGCCAGACTGCTGTCCTTCCTCTTCCTCCTCTTCTCTCTTCAAGTTCTACTTTGTTTCTTCTTTTGAGGAAAAAGATAAGGACTAGGGAAGATTTCAGTTTTATTTCTAAAACAGTATTGAAGGTTTTTCTATGGTTAATATAAGATAATCCCATCATGATATATTTCATTACAGATACTGTAAGAAATAGCCCCCGAGTAAGTCTTTATTCTGTTAAAACAAACAAAAAAACAGGTCCTAGAATTTCTGAATTCTTTATAGCTTGTTGGCTCGTTAACCAGTGCAGTTCAGAGAAATTTTTAATATTTAGTGACGTCTATATTTAGTAGGCCTGTCTACAGGCCTTTTATTTACAATAAACCCCCTTCAAAGAGCTCACAATTCTTAAAAATATAAAGTATAGTAGTATCAGTGAATAACAGGAAAAATTACCAAAAGAAGATAGTCTTATTAATGTTTGAGTTGCTGGTGCACCTTTAATGCTAGTCAGGATCCAAAGTAAGAGAAGTAAATCAACACAACAGAAAAGCAGAGTGTGCTGCATTCTGGGGGATCGTGGCCTGGGTCCTTCCATGCAGCCTTGCATCCTTGTAACTAGCAGCTCTGCAGTGGGACAGAGAGCCAGCAGCCATTCAAGCTGTATATCCTTATTTCCATCAAGAAATATGTACTGACTTCAAGAGGGTATTTTCTCAAGTTTGTTTTGCAGATAATAAAATATTTGGATTATATCACGCAAACCCATTTCCTGTGACTTAGGAAAAAAATAGCATCCATTTTTTATTTGTATATTTAGTCATTTTCCAATAAGAAAACTACGTGTAGGGGGAGTTTTTCTATTTTTGTTTGTATTATAAAATTATTTTAAATTGCGTTTTAAATGTCATTGTCACTGACATTAAACTGTAATGTTATTTACATGTCTTATTTGATGACATAAGATGACTTATGATAAACTAAGCCTTTGTTTGCTTGGTAACAGATTACAGTTAGTGGATTCTAGAGGAGGTTGTATGAACTAATCAGTCAAGAATTTTTGATGTAAAAGATGGTGGAAATGTTACTTAAGTTAGTCATCTATAAAGAGAAACACTACTATTAGTGGACATTTTACCCTAATCTTAAGCATATTTGTGAAAGGATCATCAGATTAAGTTTCATGTTACTTTATAATGAAGTTGAACTTCAGAGGGATAAATGATAAAACTGTTGGATTTGCAGTTTTTTAAAAATTTTTCCAGAGCACATCTTCTGTGTCTCATTCTTTTATTACTTCAGTATTCAGTGTTACTAAGCCACTGGCATTTTTATAGGCCTTCATTTTTGCCATTTTTTCTAGAGTAGATTTGTTTTATAGAAAAGGACAACACCAAGGTACCTTAAGGTTCATAGCAAAAACAGTAAAAATGGAAAGGTTTCAACTGATACTCCTGTCTCTTCTGATCTTTGCTCTGCTGCATTGTACGCATGTCACTGGCACCTCACAGGGTGGCTCCCATGAGTGGATGTTGAAATGCTAGCACTGACTGTTTCCGTTTTAAATTTTTTATTTTGTTAGAGAAAAAAAAGGTAAAACATTTGCTTTAAACAAATAACACAATAAGAATTACATGGACTTTGCAAATTTGATATATGAACCAAAATGGCAGTGGTAGTATTTGAAGGCAGCCAGCTTGCCAACTTTCAATGTGTGTGATTATTTAAACTGTGTAAGTTGGAGTTTTTCAAGAGATGTATTAGTGCATGTTTTCCTGATTGCTGGCTTGGGCCCTGCGTTAATTGTGTTGTTGTAACCTTCTCTCAGGTACCAGCCAGCCCCAACACCCCTTCTCGTCTGAAAAGTTTGGGGCCATGGAGGAGCCGTTCAGAAGGCTGGTCCTACACACCACCTGTCTGTAACTTTCAAAGCATTCCGTAGCTCATTCTCCTGCATTGGGCCCCAGAATCATTCAGTATTAGATGGAGAACTTTTCCCTCCAGCGTTCCCCAGTTAAATCACCTCACCCCGGCCGTGATGGTTACAGACGTCATATTCAGGACTCATGCTGCTTTGTCTGTGAGGCAGGGAGGCTGCCTGGTGACTAACATGGGAACATGCAGATGGCACTTTTGGTGTCAGAATAGTAGAAGGAGTACTTGAGAAGAACATGCTTTTACATGACTCTCTCCTAAACCGGCTTCTTCAGCTTTTGAGTTTTCCTAAGGAAATAAAAATCTCAGACATAGTAAAAACTTTGCTTCAGTTATCCGCAGATGTCCATGTAATTCTACGTTTCACTGTCACTTCTAACCACATAACTTTCACTTACTGTTCTCACAATAACAACAGAAAATTCTTATTTCCTGATAAGTATTTCGGTGAGTATAAGGATAAGCACTTATGTTTGATTGGCCTGAGGTCTATTTCTTTGAGGGCTTTAGCACGTTTGGGGGTGGGAGGGATTATATAATCTGTTTCGTGTTCTGTATCACTATAGTCTAAACAACTTTATTTCTTGAGATTAGGGTGAAAAATAGACCTCTCTGTCAAAAATCAGTTTCTCCCTGGATGAAGAATTTTTCTTTGTCTTTTGATCTTAGAACCCTCGGCCTCAGGAAAGTCGGACAGCATTCAGTGGCTCGGTCAGTATTCCGTCTATCACCAAGTCCCGCCCTGAACCCGGTCGCTCCATGAGCGCCAGCAGTGGCCTGTCAGCAAGTAAGTAGCCTGGGCGGCAGGAGACTCATCCGTAGCGAAGCAGCAGCCGCGCATTTGTGCGTCACCCGTGTCAGTGTCTCAGACGCGGCGGGGTGACGCCCTGTCTGCGCAAGTGCAGGTGTTACAAAAGTCATCATGGGGTCCCTCTAGAGGTCACAGTCCATCTGGGAGACAGACAGGTAATACTACAAACCGTGATGAGAAGTGTCCAACCTCCTAAATCACCACCCAGAACTTTTGGGAAGAGACCCTGCCTAGGACCACAGTTTTCAGATTGTCCCCTTTGCTGTTCAAAACAACCCATCTCAGTTTTTTTATTAGGGTGGTTTGAGTGTAATTTTTCTCTGAAAGGAATTTTCCCAAACTTGAAAAGTGTAAATCGCAGAAGTGAGGTTCTGTAAATGATCACTAGGATGGAGGAAAGGAGCCCAGGAAGAACGTACTGAGCAGTAGGCAGCCCCATCAGACACCATCCCTCTGACATTTTACTCTCTGTGTATTGAGTGCTCAGTTCCCACAAGACCCCCATAAGGTAGAATTCATGTTCTTATTTACAAATGAGGAAAACTGAAACTCCGACAAGATAACTTGCTTAAGGTCACACAGTTAGGTTAGTAAGCAGAGCAGCAGAACTCTCTGGTGGTTTGGGTTTTTTATTCAGAATGACAAGATTTTTAAAACAGTAACTTCACATTATGGCTTTTGTTAAATTGAGGACTATACTAGGCATGGAATTGGAAGAGAAATCTTAAAAAAATGATTTATGCCTTCAATTAAGTTATAATCTAAGACAGAAGATTGGCAACGAAAAAGCAGAGTGCCTATCCAAAGAAACACATCAACAAATGAAAATCAGCACGTGTCTAGTGACAGACACCTCTAGAAATAGGATGGAGTGTTGGGAGGGAGCAGGTCTCCTAGGGAGTAAGTCTGAGTCAATGGTTCTCAACCTGAGATGCATTCTAGAATCATAAGGGCTTTTTAAAAGTTAAGTTGGGAATTCTGCTTTTGCTGGTTTGGGATGGGGCCCACCACTGGTATTTTTAAAGCTCCATAATATAATACGTAGCATACACTCAGCACTGGTAACTTCTGCAGTAAGAAGAGTATGGTGACACATTTGAGGGACTCAGGAAAGAGGCTGGAAGGAAGCTGTCAGATCACCAAGGGCAGGGCTTTAGCAGGCAGGCTCCTGTTCAGTCTATGAAGACATCTGAATGTGGGTGATCATTAAGTACATATGCTTTGACCAGTCACCTCTTGGCATTTCACTGAATTCTGGATGTAACGTAACTCAATTTTAGGGCTTTGTTAAACCAGCAGAACTCGAAACGATCGATACCTTGTAGTTGTGCTAAAGCCTTAACACAGTCTCAGTCTTTTTTGAATGGTGATCTTAATATTGAAGCTCAACAGAATTAAAACATGTTTAGGTTAAAAACTAAAAAATAGTAGGGAGTGCTGAGTTGAACATACATAGGTGCTAACAGTAGCCCAACATTTCCGAGATTTTTCTGGTCACCCCCTTTCCTCCTCTGGGTGGTCGCCAGTCCTCTGATGTGTCCCAACTCTAAGATCAAAGCAGAGGGTGAGTTTAAAGAAACACACCTTGTTTTTTTATCTGGGGCTTTTTGCCCTGTGGAATGAAAATGGCCTCTGTTACGTTCCTTTGTGTCTTTAATGAAAATTCTCTAGAAGCTAAGTGACAGTTCTGCATCATCAGGTGGCTTGATCTTCCTTTTTCTGAGATCTGTTCTCGGCTTCATCGTTCAGCATGTGTGCTTTGACCATCTGCTCCTTGCCCCGTTCTTGTCAGGGGCCTCCAGAGGCAAGGACCATCCATTAAAAGAATGGCAGGCACATAATTCTAACCTAATATCCAGATGCTATGAAAGACGTGATGAGAAGTGCTGTAGAAGCCCCAGGGAGCAGGGAAGACTCACTGAGACAGTAGCACGTGGGTAGAGACTGGAGGCACTGATTCTGCGGAATCGCCTAGGGAGCAGGGCAGCCCGGGCACAGCCAGTGAGAGCAGAGTCTGGCGGGTGCTGCCCACTCATCCAGCCACCCCGGTGGCTGGGCTCCAGGGTGGGCTTCAGTGTCAGGGGCCCACAGCCAAGCTCACTGTCCGTCAGTGGGCGTTAAGCAGGGAGGAGGGCTCCTCACCTCAGCCATCTGTGTACTGTCTAGAGGGTCATCCCCTTCTACACGTGTAGTTTTACCCGAACCATGTGCCGTAGGGTCATCTGCACAGAACGGCAGTGCATTAAAGAGAGAATTCTCTGGAGGCAGCTACAGTGCAAAGCGGCAGCCCATGCCCTCCCCATCAGAGGGCTCGCTGTCCTCGGGAGGCATGGACCAGGGAAGCGACGCCCCAGCGCGGGACTACGACGGAGAGGTGAGTGCCTGTGGGGAGCAGCTCCTCCTGGAGACAGGTTCTGGAGAGGTCCTGAACCAGACAGGTGAATGTATTTCCTGAAGCCATTCTGCCGCCTGGATTGTAGCAGGTATCGGCCACGTGCTCCTCCAGCAGGGGTGATGGAGCCAGTCACTTGGGTTGCAAACTGCAGTTACCCTGGAAGTGTTCAGACTTCTAATAGCTTTTGTATGAAAATAGCCTATGTTTCCAAAGACCTGCAGAAAGGACTAGGAGCTTTGTTATATTCTGTGCCTCTTACTCAGCACAGAAAAGGTGCTTTCTACCCACAGTAGAGAAGTTATGCATGCGTGCTAAGTCACTTCAGCCATGTCCAACTCTCTGTGACCCTATAGACCACACCCTGCCAGGGTCCTCTGTCCATGAGATTCTCCAGGCAAGAATACTGGAGGGGGTTGCCATGCCCTCCTCTAGGGGATCATCCACACCTAGGGAGCGAACCCAAGTCTCTTACGTCTCCTGCACTGGCAAACGGGTTGTAGAAAAGTCATGTCCAGTCATTGGCCAGGGTGGCTGGAGAGGACCCGTGTGGCCCGAGCCCCTCCTGACCCTCTGCTGCTCCCTGACGTCTTCCTCTGGCCTCCCAGGACTCGGATTCTCCGCGGCATTCCACGGCTTCCAACAGTTCCAACCTGAGCAGTCCTCCCAGCCCAGTGTCGCCGCGGAAGACCAAGAGCCTATCTCTGGAGAGCACGGACCGCGGGAGCTGGGACCCGTGAGCGGGAGCTGGGACCGTGAGCAGCCTCCACGCTCAGACGCTCTGGGCTCCCCTCACTGCCCCCCTCCTCTCACTGTCATCTCTTCCCCAACCTCTGCCTGAAAACGCCAGGGCCGACTGCAGTAGCAGGGCGGGGGTTCAGGAATTCTGCCTCTAGGACTTTCATCCATGCCCCCCTCAACTTAACAGCAACAACCATAAAGGCAGACTTTCATTGAGCAGCTTAGATGAATACTGATTTCATTTCACACACTTAGCGTTGCTTTCCAGACTATTTCACCCCTCCCCTAAAAGGTAGCTTAAGTAGACAGATTCCACACATGTAAGCGATAAGAATAAGGTTAGACAGACGTTGTTTTCACAGTAGAGTCTCATGTAGCCCTGAGACAGCACATGGGGCTCGCCAGTGGGTCCCGGGCGCGCGCCAAGCCCCTTCAGCACCACAGTGAATGTCGACCTGATCGTTGCCAGTAAATCCCTTATCACTAAAACAATGCATATTTTACTACAGAACAGAGTTTAAATAAATACACAACTGTAGAGGTTAAGTACTGAATGTATATAGTAAAAAGAAGCATCTTGTATTCAACGAAAGATGGATGCATATATGAGAGATCATTTAATTTAAAGAAATGTGTTGTTTCCTGTCTGTTTTCCACCTAAAAATGAAAGGGTAGAAAGGCCTGGCCCTGGCGTGTAAAGAGGGAGGGAGGGAGGAGCAAGCATCCCCTTACCACCAGCTCTCACGCTAGGCGGGGGAAACCTGCCTCTCTCACGATGGACGCGGGCACCTGCGAGCTTTAGGAGATGCTCTAAGGCTTTGGTTTCATCAGTTTGGAGTGTAAACTGGGAACCAGACTGTAACATTTAATGCCTCTTCAGCAGCATCATTAAAAGGCAGATTTACTTCTATCTAAGACATTTCTATTTCTAGCAGTAGAATTTGAACCACACTTCTCATCTGTTATTATATTTTGCTATCTTCTGCAGATGAATGTAGAAACGCAGTTTTGTCACCTTCTGGATCCCTTCCATCTGAAAGGACACAGGGAATGGTGTAGTTTTTGAAGGGCCATAAAAAGGTTCAGCAGAGTGCTTTTTTCCCTTGGCTGATCTCCTCCCCCGCCCCTTGCAGTGAGGCCTGTATCCCCCAGCTGAGCCAGCTTCTCTTCAGAGAGGGATCTGTTTTGAGGGGGGTGTGAGCGTCCTCAGATAAGCCTGGGAAAGGGGTTTAATTACCAAATAATGTAAAACCTCAAATGCAAGGACTTGAACAGCCTTAACCAAATACTCTTTCCCACATGGAGTGGGAAGCGGACAGCTCATCCCTGCCACACACAGGAAGTCAGCCCAGCTTGGCCTTCCTGAGCAAGGAAGCTTTGCCTCCCTCCTAGCTATGATGTGTTAGTCCCATTTCCATTTGGAATCCTGCTGTTTTAATTGCCATAAGGAAATGAGATGCAGAACCAGGAATTTATTTCTCCAGAGTCATTTCACCAGTTAAGCACATGAGTAGAGAAAGATAGAAATAAAAATATCTCATGGCCATACAGAGAATCTGCCTCTCTTTTACTTTTTATCTAAATTTCCCTGAGAAGTACCAACAGACTTTCTGCTCTCTTCTTTAAAATTCAGCTAAAATGGAAGAGCGTTCCTGCCATTGCTTGTATGGATCTTGGTGTGTGAGCACTGTCATTTTACCCGCCCACCACCACCTCCACACCGACACACACACACACACCAGCCACAGCTATTCCGCTTCCCACCACAGGCCACAGGGAGCCGGACTATTCCCAGAGGATGCCACTCTCAGGAGCAGGTTACTGAGGTTCAGGGAGGGAAGAAAGGGTCCTGTATGGGCATTATATTGTGAAATATTACAGTAGAGAATTTTAAAATAATAACAGGTTTGGCATTTAAACATCCTGAACTTGGCGCTTGCTCAGATTTATGTTTAACTTGGGATGGGCATAAATCACTGCACAATTCTAACCTTCTAAATCCTTTGCTTTTGGAGAAGAAGTGTTATGTGAAAGTACTTTTGTGCGTTTAGATTTCAAGAGTCAAACCTTGAGTCTGGTTATTGCCATGACTCCAGTCACTCCTTAAGTTTAGCACTTCCCAGGAGAAGAGGGAGCCTGCCAGCCGGCTGCTGAGTGCCTGTGGCCCACTCTCCTCCAGACCCTCCCACCCTCTTGTTTCTTTTCCCCTCGCCTCTTCCTGCCCCCCTTTTCTCCTCTGAGCGGAGGCAGATCCAGCTGAGATTCATTGGACTTCACACTAAGCCATTAGTTTATAGCTTTGACAACTAAGTTTCTGTTGCCTATAGGTGCTTATTTACTTTAGATGCTTTTAGGATCAAAATAACCATACCTGAAGTCTGGACACCAGTATAGTGAGTCATACCTTGAAGCCCCCCGGCAGGGCAGATAAGGGCTTGTCCTGGCTGTCGGACTCACTGGGAGGTGTAATTCCAACCCAGTAGATTATACTCCAGTAATCTGAAATGGTCTTAACAGTAGCAGGAGAGCAGTCCCAAATGTGATTCGTGTCCAGTAGGAGGAGACTTGGGGGAGAAACACTGCCACGGGTGGTGACCTGGGGGATATTTTCCCAAGATAGTGATCATTCAACTGGGTTTGTCCCCGTTCTCCAATATGAAGCAGGTAGTGTCAGAAGCTTCTTGAAAAGAATGATTTGGGAAGATGGGGGATGGATTCTAGAGAAACAAAAAACAGTGATCACTGAAATGGATCAGTAACAAAGATTGCTGAACAGATGTGATGTTGCCGTCTGAACTCATCCTTTGTTTTCATGCAGGACATTCAAAGAAACGTATGGGGAAGCAGGAACTTATTTCTCAGTAGAAAGGAAAAATAAGAGGCATTTCTGGCATAGTCTAGATGTGTTGATATTTGGTGCTATCTATGTTCAGCCAATTTGTTGTCTACTCTTGAATTCTACTTTAATCTTGCTATGTGCTTTGGGTGTATAAAATTACATATATACATATACACACACACACATATATATATATTTCTTTTTGCCAAAAACAGAAGCCTTCCTCCTTGTCAAATGATTGCTAAAGCAACTTTTTTAGTTATGTGTGTGCACACACACCCCTTACACATGTGCACACACACCCCTTACGTGCATGCACACACCTACACTTAGTGATTTAATCTTCTTTCTGAGGGAGCATAGTTTTAAGGCTGTGAAACACAACTAAAAAGGGCCCATCTATTTAATTTTCCAAGCAGAGCTTGTACCCAAGCTTCAGGGAAGACTCTGAAATCCCTATTTTGTTTACAGCAACAATCTGTCATTCCCCAGCTGGTTCTCAGCCTCCCTCTGCCTTCCATATGGTTAGAGTCGTGTCGTTTTGTTTCTCAGTGGCCACATCTCCTTCTGTGAAAGACCAGTTGCATTTCTATGGACTCTCAGGTATCGTTAAAGAAACGCCAGAGTAGAGAGAGGTGGGCAGACATCCCTGACCCCCCAGGTAGAACAGGGCTGTTTTTCCACAAGCTCTGTGGTCTCCCAGCTCAGCGGAGCGCTGTCAAGCTCAGCATCCCCTCTCTGGATGGAGGGGTGTTCTCAGCAGCGGCCAGGCTTCACCACTGCTCCAGTCTGCTGGGCTCAATAGGGAAGTGATCGGGCCCCCCACTCCCCTCCTCTCGCTGGCCCAGCCCCTGCATTTATTAGACAAGCCGCACGATATTTCATTGGGCCCTTGTTATGACTTCGGTGTGACAAGTCCAGCGTTCTCTGCAGAGGCTGCTCATAAGGGGCCCTCGCTTCAGCTGGAGCTCTGTCTCGAGTCTCAGCGCTGGATGGCAGGCCGGGCGCTCCTCTCTCCCTTCCCAGGGACGACCGTCACACACACAAACATTTCATTTATGGGGGGAAACGGATGAAAAACAAATCAGCCTTGAAATTTCATGAAAACAAAATGACCTGCCTTTTTATTTGATAGTGTAATATCATTTATTTTATAAATTTTTTAGGGTTTTTTCTCATTGTAATATTATTGTACAGTTTTGCATGGCCTGGGTGTAATCATTTTTTTGTTTAGAATATAATGCTGACAAATAAGTGTGTATGGAAGGGGAAAAGGTAACTGCTTTGGCCTCTGATCACTCTTTATTTTGTTTGGTTTTACCCCCTCAGTGTCTTAGAGAACTTTATAAGAGATTCTCTGCTACCAAACAATGGTGTGGATTCTTTTGCACAGAAATATTTAAGGTGGGACAGTCAAAAATGTAACAAGACTCCTCGCCGATATTTTACGTTGGTATCACTTAATATTAACCAGACTCTGATGTATTGCAATAAAACAGGGAACTGTTAGAATTGAGTATTTTGTCTTTTTTCCCCTGATTAAGAAGTCTGAGGAATGGAGAAAAAGTGACTGACTCTTTTCATCTCTTCGAACCCCAATTTCTGCCTGTCTCCCTCCTCAGCCAGCTTCCTCGTTACACTGGAAGAATGGGGAGTTAATCTAGGACTTTTCTTAGTTCCTTCCATAGCTCAGGTGAGAAGAGTGTTTGACTCTCTTGAGGCTTTCAGCTCCCCTCTCTGGCCAGAACTCCCCTGGTGCTCAGCCTGCAGGGCCAGGCTCTGCCTGCGCATCTGTGGGCCGCCCTGCTGCGTGCTGCCACAAGGGAGCCTACCACACGAGGACCGCCCCCACGCCCAGCCAGACTTCCCGACCCGTGCCACCGCTGCCTGAACATGGCGACTGCTTGCTCTTCCATCTTCTTACTGCAGAGAAGCAGCAGACACATCCCACAACTTGTGCTTAAGTTAGAATAACACAGCTGAGGCCACACAGGAAGGCCTGGGTGGTCTTAACAAAGGACATCTTAAATTGGCCTGCAGCTAAGTAATTATTCTGAGACCCCTCCCTGTTCCATTTCACATGTAATAGACATTTCTGTCTGTTATTTGTTGGTTCACTGTTTGAAACCATGCTTTAGAGGCAGGAGTTGTGCAGAGGTTGGCAAGTGTCTGTAAAGGACCAGTGAAGAAATGCTTTCAGCTTTGTAGGACTAGTCCATTGCACCTACTCAACTCTGCCATCTTTCTCTGATGATGAACATGGGCTAAGCCTTCTGGGTTCAGGTACCAAAAGCCTCGTGGTGGGAACAAGGCCAAACCTTGCAGAAGCATCTGGAGACAGGAAAGAATGTAACAATGACCTCGGGCTCATCACCATCGGCTCAGAAGCCTTTGCAAGTGAAAGAATTAATGCCAGGATGCTAGGATTTTTTTTTTTTAATTGAAACAAGTTAAATCAGACAATTACAAGAATTGTACGAATATTAACACAGCCTGAAATGACCCCTTGGGTCCAAGCAGGTGATATGTGCACATCAAGGCCCTGGGGCGGGAGGCAGGACCCCTACACACCAGTCTTGGAGCCCAGAGACAGCACGTGTGGCCCTCTCTCCTTCCGTGGCTCCTGTCCTCCCCGTAGGAGGTGGCAGTTCTCTGGAAACCTCTGGTTCTCAAGAAAGCCTCTAGCAACGAGCCAGACAGCAGGTGTGGGATGGGCCTGGCTTGGCAAAGTAGTACTTGTTGGCACTGCTCAGCTCAGCACTTCTAGATCCAGGCCGGACAGGAAAAGGCAGAAAATACAAATCTCATTCTAGAAACACACACACACACAAACCTGATATTACACACTCAATAAAATCCAAAAAGGCTTTTCTGGTTTTGGTGTTTTGTTTTTGGTGGCAGGGATTCAAAGGAAGAACTCTTATCTTCTGGTTAACATTCACATTAGCAAAAAACCCCTGTTACAAAAAGGAAGAGGAAATAAAATTGTCTTTT
Organism: Muntiacus reevesi; assembly: GCF_963930625.1. Taxonomy (NCBI): domain Eukaryota; kingdom Metazoa; phylum Chordata; class Mammalia; order Artiodactyla; family Cervidae; genus Muntiacus; species Muntiacus reevesi. The sequence continues at coordinate 76,715,674 of NC_089253.1, read as the reverse complement.
TATCGAAAGCTATTTCAGAGGATGACTAAACAATAAGCAGATTCTGACAGAAAGTAGTGGGGCTGCATTTTCATCCCTGCTCCTCTCACCCCACACCCACTTAGCAATAAAACCGTGTATAAGCACACACAATGGGCTCTGAGCAGCGTCCCCCCATCAGCCCGGCCACCCTCTCCCACCGGGCGAAGTTTAAATGTAGCGCAGGCACCACCAGCTTCCTACTAGTTTCAGCGCCTCGAGGACCGAGGACGGAGGGTCTGGCTACTGCTGCTCGGCCTGCCTCCTGCAGTAGTTGCTGTAGGCCTCCTCGAACATGGCCTTGCAGGGGAACCGTGCCTTCAGCTTGGAGCAGATGAGGAAGGAGCCACCCATCTTCCTGTGCAGGGAGTAGGTCTCCTCGGGCGGCGGGACGAGCCGGTGCTTCAGCATGATGGGGATCAGGTTGTGGATCTTCTCCGTGGTGCTCTGGGTGCCGAAGTCAAAGGGCTCCTCTGAGGCAAAGGCCTCCCCCAGGATGAGGATGGCATCCAAGTGGGCGTCTTCCATGGCCTGGAGGGAGAGGGAGGGGAGACTGAAGAGCCTGCCAGCCCAGGGCTCCTCACACACACACCCCCAGGGGCTAGACTGAGTGCTCCCTGAGGGCAGGGCAGGTGGTGAGTGCTTCACCCAGATTGAATCATGGTGACGGGCATGAACTCAAACCACTAAGGGCAGGAAACATCGTTAATGTGTGACCTTTCTTCCAGGTAAAAAGAAAGGGAGCTTGGCAGGTCTGTGGCAGAATGCCAGGTGTGACCCAGCCTGAGGGCACTCAAATCCAGAGGTTTTATAAAACGCCTGTCAGTCCTGAAAGAGCCACAGGCCTGAGCTGAGGTGAGCCTCTGCAGTCCTCGTAGGCAGCAGACCCGAGACCACCAGCGTGTCCGCACCCCTTCCCCACTGTCGGGAGAGGAGGGTGCTGCTGTCTGGTGACAGGACACCAAGAAGGTCACCCCTTCATTTAAGGGGCTACTAAGATCTCTTCCAGGGCGCCCCTCACCCCTTCCCCAGTGAGGCCACAGGAAGTGGGGGCTTTGCATCCCACCTGCTCACCCAGGCCCTGAGCACCCGCAACGAGCCCAACAACTAGGATCTCGCCATGGGCTGGGGTGGGACACAGAACAAGGGCTGCACGACCAGCCCTGGTACTCTGAGGGCCTTGGGCCACCGGCGGGGGCAGGGCCTGCCCTACCAGCTCTGATTGCGTCCACTTACAAACTGAAATACCCTTCAGATTTCACAGGAAAAGCAGTCCACATCCCACCCTTCCCACAAACACCAAAGCTGGCCCAGCGGCTGCATGTGGCTCAGCAGGCCTGGTGCACCTCCTGAGTCAAGAGAGCTCACCTTGACCTCGTAGCCAGTGAGGAACTTCATCTCTATGGATTTCTTCAGCACAGCCTCCCTGTCCTGGTTAGCAGCAGCCCTGATGATCTGGGCAGAGGGCACCATGGGTGGCATGTGGAGAGGAGATCCTGGGGGTCCAGGGGGCTGGTACCCGCCCCGCCCCCAAATGCCAGCACATCCACTTTTACCCTTTACTTGGGCTTCCCTGGTGGCTCAGATAGTAAAGAATCTGCCTGCAGTGCAGGAGACCAGGGTTCACTCCCTGAGTCGGGAAGATCCCCTAGAGAAGGGAATGGCTACCCACTCTAGAGTTCTTGCCCAGAGAATCCCATGGACAGAGGAGCCTGGGGGGCTACAGTCCATGGCGTCGCAAAGTCGGACACGACTGAGTGACTTTTACTTTCCTCTGCACCTGAGGTGACTGTGACGTCCACTGTCACCAAACACCAGGGACAGACAGACATCAGGACAGGAGTCCACCCTCCCTCCAAGCCCCAGAAGAGCACCGGCCAAGGCCAGCCCCCCGCCTCCCCTCTACCTGGATGTAGAGGTCGGTAAAGGATCTGTCAAACTCCCGAGTTGCCCCGAAGTCCAGAAGAGCCACCTGGGGATGGCGATACCAGGGAAGGTTTGCCCCAGTGGGGTGGAGGAACAGGGCAACGGGGGGCTGAGACCCCCAGATCTCAGAGCCCTGGTCCAGAGGAGCTCAGGGTCCCTGTGGGAGCCCCACCTGGTACTCACCTTGTGCAGCTCAGGGTCATAAAAGAAGTTGGACCAGTTGGGGTCTGTCTGCATGAAGTGGAACTCGAACAGCTCCCGCAGGCACAGTACCAGGATGTTGTAGCAGATCTGGGGGCCGGGTGGGTCTGGTCACACCACTCCAGGCTGCCTGACCCCCTCTAGACCCAGACCTGGAAGTCTGACCCCAGCTCCTCTCATCGTCCACCCCATCCCACCTCCCGCCCACAGCCAACTTTGATTTCAGGTACATCAGCGGGTGGGGATCGAAGAAGCGCTCTTGTCCCTGCCGCCACAGGGAGTGGCGCGGACTCCAGGGTCACCAAGCGACACACCTCGTTTCGGATCTCCTGGCTCAGCCCCTCGGCCTGGTCCAGGGGAAAGCCGGACACCAGCTCCGTGGTCAGCACGTGGGGGCTGCAGAGCTCGTCCACAATCTCGGGCACGTAGAAGAAGGGGTGGTCCTTCAGCAGCTCCCTGGCAGGGGCGAGAGGTCACACCCTGCTCACCCTGATCCTCCACCCCACCCTGGAGCCGACACAGGACAGCGAGGTGCTGAACCCCCCAGGCTGAGAGGCTCCGGCCCCAGGCCCCAACCACGGTCTTCTGCCCCTCGGAGCTGGAGGGGCTTCCACCCCCTCTGGTCCCCACAGTGGGAGCAGTGGGCGAGGGCCCGAGGCTGCAGACGCACCGGAACCTGCGGGCGCAAGTGGCCTCCCGCTGGTAGTCGCACTCGAGGGCCAGCTCCCGCCGCAGCACGTCGATCAGGTGCTCGGGGAACAGGCCTGGGCGGGGGAGGAGGGTGTCAGGGTGGCCAGGGGCTCCCCGAGTCCGCACCCCACCCCCACGCCTGCCCTTGCCCAGCAGCAGCCTCAGACCTTCCGGAAGCATGTTGCTCATGTTCAGCACGGTCATGAGGTTGTTGACGTCACTGTTGATGCTCTGGGCCACGCCAGGGTACTGCAGGGAGCAGAGGGCAGCGGGCACATGAAGCACGGCCCTGCGGGCCCCCACCCTCCTGCCGCCCGTCAGCCTCCCAGACCCCATGCCTCCACAGGGCACAGCCAAGACCCCACGATGCTGCTGTAACCCCTGGGCCCACCATGACCCTATTCTACCCCACCTACCGCACCCCCACCCGCATGCAGAAACAGCCACCCCACCCCTCCAGCTCAGAGCCCCAGGCAGACAGTCACTTGTCCCCATCCCCACCGCACTCAAACCAAGCTTGCTGGGAGGCTGTTCTCCCTCCCAGTCACTCAGCAAATACTTCTCAGCACCCAGTGCTGATCTTGGTGCTAGGGACAGAAGCGATGAGACACGCACTACGCCCTGGGCGCGGGGACACACGGGGGCTGTGGGTGCAGAGGCTCCCACAGCGCAGGCCCCGGTTCTGCCCTGAGCAGCTCCCAAAGATGTGCACACACACCCTGGGCACCTACCTGGATCTTCATGGCCACCTCGCGGCCCCCCTTCAAGCGGGCCAGGTGCACCTGCCCGATGGAGGCGGCTGCGAAGGGCCGCTCCTCGAAGTACTCCAGCTTGTCCCGCCAGTTGGGGCCCAGGTCGTTGTTGAGAGTTTTCTGGAGGGAGAGGCCAGGGAGGGACTGTGAGCACAGCTGTGGAGCCCCCACCCCCTCCCAGGCTGCCACGCCCCAGCCAAGAAGCCCCGGCCTCACCATCATCTGCTTCAGCGGCATGAAGTCTGCACTCTGCCTGACCCGATCAAAGATCTTGGCCAGATGGGGGTTGATGAAGGCGTCGTCTGGAAGGCAGCAGAGCAGACAGCAGAGTGCTGACCCCTCGGAAGGCGGGCGCGCAAGCCACCTCCATCACCCTGCCCAGCGCAGCATCCTGGGAGGAGGCCCAGTGCTGCTCCGCCCTTCCACACATTGAACCCCAGGTTCAGAGAAGACGAGGCACAGGCCCAGCCTCAGGTTCCTCCTGCTTGAGGGGAACTGGCTGTGCTCCCTCTCAGGACACCAGCATCTCAGATGCTCCGCCCTGGGGGCCCCATCAGAAGCCCCGAGGCTCCCCTGGACCCGGGCTCCACTCAGCACCACACCCAGCCCGCCTCCTGCTCAGCCACAGCGTCTTCCCCGCCTTCCTTCCCTGACCACATACCCCACACCCCGATGTCATGCCACTGCAGCCCGTGAGCTCGCCCACAGCACCCTCAGACCATCAGCCAATTGACTCTTGCCAATTTTTTAGATGCCAGGACTTTTGGATATGCCAAAACACTCAGAAAGAAGCCAAAAAACAACCACGGGCTCTTATTTAAGACTCTGTTTTTTAAACATCCCAGGTTGATTAACAGCAAGGATTCAAACAAGAGAAGTCAGTGAGCAGAAAACCTCCCTCTCTACTCATCCCCAGTGGGGCTGAAACACACGCCTTCCCTCTGCTCCCCACCCCCGCCAGCCCCCACCCCTGCCCCCCGCCAGCCACACTCACCCTGGATGCTCAGCATCTGGCCCAGCTTGAGCGCCGCCCCGCGCACCTTGCACAGTGTGCGCACGATGCGCTCCGCGTTGGCCTCCGACAGGAAGGGGCTGGAGTCCAACACGGCCTTCTTCCCTGCGGGGGAGCAAAGCCACCATGAGACCCCCCATTCCACCCCAAGAGGACCCTCCCCCCGACTCAAGACTGAGACAACCCAGCCCACTGGCCCCTGGTTGTGGGTCTTGGCAAATCACTGGTTCTCCCAGTAAAATAACAAATAATAAAATAACGAAATGTCAGGGTTTAGCACGTTTTAAGGGTGGTGAAATAGAGCCCAGCAGACATCCTGGTACAAAGGGCTTCTCTCCCGGGGCGCCACAAAACCAGCAGTGCAGTTTTAACTCCACATCTCACATCTGCCCCCTCAGGTGCCGAGGAAGGCCCTCCGGGGCCCCCCAGGTCTCCCCAGGCCCGCCCCCAGCACCCTCCAAACACACACACACACAGGCCGGCCCACAGGGCCTCTCCCTGCATGTCAACCCTGGCCAAGTGACTGTCCCTTCCCCTCAGTGTCCTGGACTAAGGTCACCAGCACCCCTGGAGTTCCTGCACAGTCACCCGGGGCCCACTGACCATGGTGAGAGCGCAGTCCTAAGGGAGGGGAGTGCAGGGTCAAGGACAGCCTCACCTGGTGGGTGCCCACCTGTCCCCTCCGCCCACAGAGGCCCTGCAGCCCCCTGCAGCCAGCGGGCCCCGGGAGAAGGTGAAGAAAACTCAGGGGAGCAGATGACCTCTGTCCAGAACACTCAGAGGTGGTAGGGTACAGGGTGGTGACTCAGGGTGACGAGGAGGGGGTCACCCACTGGTCCTGCCCTCTGTCCTGTGAGCCCAGTTAGACCGGAAGTCCCTCAGGCTGCCAGGCTGCCCCCATGGCCCCTGGCACTTGCCTCAGCCTGCATCCCTGTTGGCCCGGTCCAGACTCAGAGCAGGTCTGAGTCAGATCCCACGGCGGGACCAGGGGAGGTGGCGTCATGCCACTGCCCTCCATCCAGGGCTGTGTCCAGCCTGGCCTCTGATATACCAGGGCCAAGGGGCTAAAGCGGGATGTGAGTCTGAAGGCCAGCATCTGAGGGTAGCTTTTAGGCCTACACAGGGCCAGGCTCACTCTCAGGGAACCAGGTATCAGGACAGGGTCCCAGAAAGGGGAGAGAGTTCAGCTCCACAGGAAGAGGCCAGTCACGGAAGCTAGAGCCCCTGGGCGGGGCCATCCAAGGTGGCTGGGCCAAGGGCATCCCCGGCAGACCTCTAAGTCCCCTCTGCCCTCCCCAGCTGCTCAGCCCCTGGACCCTGTGGGCCGGGGACCTGGGTCATGGCCCTGAGGAGGCAGGGGAGGAGGAAGGCCCCGCCCCAGGCAGGAGGAGGGCGCTTTCCCCCGAGTGACACAGTGACCCTGACATTGAGAGACAGGGCCCAGCCCTCCTGAGATTTCCTCCCCTCCTCACAGCTGGCCAGTCTCCACAGCCCGGGCAAGGGTGGTCTGAGAACAACGTGGGGGAGTCAGGGAGCCGAAGGGCGTGGTGGGCTGCCCCCCAGCCAGGAGGCGCTCCCCGGGGAGAGCGGGCTGGGGCTCCAGGCGCTGCTCAGGAAGGGGGCGCACACCCTCTGGCCTGAGCCCACGTCCTGCTCCCAGTGTGGTGGCACCCAGGCGCCTTGACCCCCAGCCAGGCCACTGCTTCCCTGTCAAAGGACACCACCAGCTGTAACCGAGGAGCCGGGGTTGCCTCTTCCCTGCTTGGACGAGGCGAGGAGGGATGGAGAGCCGCCAGTTGCGGAGCAGAGGATGGGAGGAGCTGTGCCTGGGGAAGGCTGGCTTCTCACTCCAGAGGCAGGCTTCACTTCCCGGAGCCTCAGCACCAACACTAAAAATACCTCCCTAAGCCTCTCTGTCCTCTGGCCCCTTCCAAGGACACACATGCTCAGGGGCCAGTAAGACGGGCTAGTGCCCTCCCCCCCGAGAGGACTCTCGTCCCCTCGAGAGGGTACTGCAGGTGAAGCAGGGCCATCCAGGGGGCTGACAGGCCACCAGGGGAGCCGGCCCCGGGGCTGTAGCCAGGGCTTAGGGGCCACAGTGCAGCCGGACAGTGGGGACCACTCAGGGTCCTCAGGGAGGGAGGAGGAGGCGTCAGGTCTTAGAATGAGCTGATGAGCCCTGAATAGGGACAGGGGGCACTCAGCCCGGAACATCAAGTACACATTGAGAAATCCATGAGCAGAAGGCTCTAGCAGGGCTGCCCTTAATGGCCACCAGAACGCCGTTAAAGGGGAAGTTCTCTGCATCTTCCCAGCCCACCCCCACGCCGGGACAAGCTTGGGGGAGGGGCCCTGGCTGACCACCCCGACAAGCGGGAGGTGGGGAAAGGTGCCCCCTGACCCACCAACACAGCACCATAAGCACCCAGGTTCCAGCAGCCAGTCTGCAGAACTTTCTCCATGGAAAGGTGGGTGGTCCAACAGCTGGCCACCCAGACTAGGGGGAACTGGGCATTCTGACCTGACCCCGGGCTGGCCCTGGGGTCACAGGGGAGTCATGACCATCACCTCAGAGATGCAGGGTCTGAGGATGGAGAGGAGATGGCCACCCCTGGTCACCGAGCAGGGGGGTGGAGGCCCCACAGCTCCAGCAGCTCCCACATCTCTCAGCCACAGCCAAACAGAGAGCCCTGGCCTAGCACACCTGGGGCCCCAACGAAACCCGAGGCTCCTGTCAGGAGAGAGCAAGCGTGGAGGCCCCGGAGGAGCCAGGAGGGTGGGTGAGCCAACATGGGCCAGGACGGGTGCAGAGCGGCCTTCAGGTCCCAAACTCCAGGGTTGCCATTTACATGAACACAAGGTGCAAGGTGCCCGTGGAGGCCAACCCTCAGGGAACACAGGCAGGAGCTCGGAGCTGACAGGCCCCCTCCCAGGGCCCAAACTCCCTCCTGCTCAAGGGCCCAGCTCACCTGAGGGGTCCTCGGGGCGGAGGCTCTTCTTGGCAACCTCGGCCAGGGCCCCGAAGCCCAGACCTACAGCCAGACCTGCAAAGAGGAGGTTGAGGGCTCTGGGCACTCGCTCAGGAGCTGCCCACTGCCCTTCCCCATGAGCCCTGGAGCAGCCCCAGGCAGACAAGGGCCTCGCTCCGCAGGGACCCCTGCTGACACTGCAGACATCTTAAAAAGGTGGGAGATACACAGTGACTGTTTTCAAAGAACACCTGGCTCACGATGAGTGCTCCGGTGGAAAAGTCTCCTCTGCCCCCACTCCCATCACCTTTGCTATACACTCACGTGACACACAAACACACCCCGAGACAACATACAACGAAGAACACACTGGGGAGGCACGGCACGAATGGAAAACAGACCGGGAACGGTTGCGGGCCAAGGACAACGCAGGGCACCCTCCGGGACACAGTCACCCCTTCACAGTGTGGGCAATGAGCCTCAACACCCTAGGACTCTGATCTACCTGACTGCAGCTGCAAGCAGACGTTTTACCGCGACACACAGCAGTCGTTGATGGGGTCGGAACATTTTGCAAAAGCCTCAGGGACTCACTGGAGCTCAGACCGCAGCTCTCACTCAAGAGGAAGGCCCCACAGACATGCACAGGGGTTTAAGGACAGTGGGGTGTCAGCCCCCCTTTCTCCCTCCATCAACCTTTGAAAGCAAGGTCTCTTAACACCTCATTTATCAGAGGTTGGTACTGGATGATCCCAACTGTCCAGGAGAGGCCCAAGGAGCCCAGCAGGTGCCACTCAGCCCACACAGAAAGCCCAGGAGCCTGGCTCAGGGCCCATCTCCTCTATTTCAAACAGTTCCGGCTGGCCTGGGGCGGGGGCGCAGTTAGCTGAGAGAGTGAAGAACGTGCAGAGGAGCACACTGACCACAGCAGAAGGGCAGCAAAGACCCAGGGAAGATGCCAGAGGCCCCGAGAACAGCGAACCGTGGTTAGCACGGTCCTAGGGGACTGGGAGGTTGATGGAACACCTTCCCTCCAGGCCCAGTAGGCTCATACCAGGCAAGGAAACCTGCACGTGCTTCTACATTTTCCAAATTTTCTACGATTATGTGTTACTTTTATGAGAAATATTATTGAATGTACTGAGAAAGCTACTTAATGACGATAAATTTTAAAAATCAAAAAAGGATAACCAAATTTAAAAATATGTATTTTTGGAATACACTTTACCCACCATTAGGCAAAGGTGCAGCCCCCACTTTGTCAGCTGTAAAGGAGGCTCCTGCCTCTTTGTCAGTGTGAGGATTAAACAGTGGAATAAGACTGAAGTGCTACCAGAAGGGGCAGTCATAGGGCAACACTATTTAAAGATGTTCGCTATTACGGTCCTTTCTCCTATTCAAAGAGTAGACAAGTGCTTGCCCAGGAAATATAATGTCAGCCACGGATATTTTTTATTTTCTAGTGACCACATTAAAAAGGCAAAAAGAAGCCTGTGAAATGAATTCTGATCGTATATTTAACCCAAAGTACTCAACATATTTCCCCTATTTCTTTGCATTGTTCACTTAGGAAGACTTTCTTATCTCTCCTTCCTATTCTCTGGAACTCTGCATTCAGATGGGTATCTTTCCTTTTCTCCTTTGCCTTTCACTTCTCTTCCCTTCTCAGCTATTTCTAAGGCCTCCTCAGAGGAAAACAATAGAATGGGAAAGACTAGAGATCTCTTCAAGAAAATTAGAGATACCAAGGGAACATTTCATGCAACAATGGGCACAATAAGAGACAGAAACAGTATGGACCTAACAGAAGCAGAAGATATTAAGAAGAGGTGGCAAGAATACACAGAAAAACTGTACAAAATATATCTTAATGACCCAGATAATCATGATGGTGTTATCACTCACCTAGAGTCAGACATCTTGGAATGTGAAGTCAAGTGGGCCTTAGGAAGCATTACTACGAACAAAGCTAGTGGAGGTGATGGAATTCCAGCTGAGTTATTTCAAATCCTAAAAGATGATGCTATGAAAATGCTGCACTCAGTATGCCAGCAAATTTGGAAAACTTAGTAGTGGCCACAGACCGGGAAAAGGTCAGTTTTCATTCCAATCCCAAAGAACAGCAATGCCAAAGAATGATCAAACTACCACACAACTGCACTCATTTCACATGCTAGCAAAGGCAGGCTCAAAATTCTCCAAACTAGGCTTCAACAGTACATGAACCAAGAACTTCCAGATGTTCAAGCGGGATTTAGAAAAGGCAGAGGAACCAGAGATCAAATTACCAACATCCACTGGATCACAGAAAAAGCAAGAGAACTCCAGAAAAAAACAACTACTTCTACTTCATTGACTAAGCAAAAGCCTTTGACTGTGAATCACAACAAACTGTGGAAAATTCTTAAAGAGATGGGAATACCCGACCACCTTACCTGCCTCCTGTGAAACCTGTATGCAACTCAAGAAGCAACAGTTAGAACTGGATATGAAACAACGGACTGGTTCCAAATTGGGAAAGGAGTACGTCAAGGCTGTATACTGTCACCCTGCTTATTTAACTTATATGCAGAGTACATCATGAGAAATGCTGGGTTGGATGAAGCACAAGCTGGAATCAAGATTGCCAGGAGAAATATCAATAACCTCAGATATGTAGATGACACCACCCTTATGGCAGAAAGCGAAGAAGAACTAAAAAGCCTCTTGATCAAAGTGAAAGAGGAAAGTGAAAAAGCTGGCTTAAAACTCAACATTCAAAAAACTAAGATCATGGCATCCGGTCCTATCACTTACTTCATGGCAAATAGATGGGGAAACAATGGAAACAATGACAGAATTTACTTTCTTGGGCTCCAAAATCACTGCAGATGGTAACTGCAGCCATGAAATTAAAAGACACTTGCTCCTTGGAAGAAAAACTATGACAAACCTAGACAGCGTATTAAAAAGCAGAGACGTTACTTTGCCAAGAAAGGTCTGTCTAGTCAAAGCTATGGTCTTTCCAGTAGTAACATATGGATGTGAGAGTTGGACCATAAAGAAGGCTGAGTGCCAAAGAATTGATGCTCTTGAGCTGTTGTGTTGAAGTCTCTTAAGAGTCCCTTGGACAGCAAGGAGATCAAACCAATCAATCCTAAAGGAAATCAACCCTGAATATTCATTGGAAGGACTGATGTTGAAACTGAAGCTCCAATACTTTGGCCTGATGCAAAGACCCTGATACTGCGAAAGACTGAAGGCAGGAGAAAGGGGACGACAGAGGATGAGATGGTTGAATGGCATCATCAACTCAATGGGCATGAGTTTGAGCAAGTTCCAGGAGATGGTCAAGGACAGGGAACCCTGGTGTGCTACACAACATGAGGTCGCAAATAGTCGGACACGACTGAGTGACTGAGTAACAACAACTCAACATATCATCCCTTACAAGTACTCAATATAAACATTGTTAAAAAGATATATTACTCTTTTCTTACACTAAGCCCTCAAATCCAGTATGTATTTTACTCTCAGAGCACATCTCAACTTGGACCAGCCACATTTCAAGTGCCCAGCAGCCCATGTTGCTGCTGGGTCAGCACATTCCAAGCATAAGCCAAGTTCTTGCAGCCACAGGAAGAGGCCACAGTCATCTGGAGATACCCCCAAGGACACCCTGGGGTGCTGAATGGAGATGCTGTGGCCTGTTTCCCTCTGACACCCCAAACCAGCCCCAGAGGACACAGCACAGAGCCGGAGCCATGTCTCTGGTTGAATATTAACTCCCTGCTGCCTGCCCATCCCCACCCCACTCATCACACTATCTGATTTAGCAAAATAATGATAACAGGAACATTAACCTTCAAATCCCAACGACGTTCACCAGTGTTTCTCTACCCCAAGATTTTTCTCTGGCTAGATCAAATCCAAAGAGAAGCCTACGAGAGAGGCAGACTCACCAAAGGTTACCCAGCCTGGCCACTGCGAGCAGACGCCACACCCCTCCCTCTGCAGAGCCCCCCGCGCCTCCTGCTGGGCCCCCTCAGACTCTTCTCTGGCTAATTCTAGGCTGTGGGACAGAGCCAAAGCTCTCCAAGCCAAGGACATGTCACTGAACACTGAATCAGGGAGGGAACATTCTGCAAAGGAGGCCGCAGGCTCCTCCTGTGGCCCCGGGAGCTCCGTCAGGACCAGCCTGGTGCCAGGCCTGCGGAACTGCCAACAGACAGGCTCCCCACTGCGGCCCGGGAGGTGAGCAGTCCCGCCAGCCAGCCAGTCCTGACCTTGACCTCAGAGCTCCTGCTCTACTGAACCAGGAATAGACTGGCCCTCCTGCCAGTCCCCAACACGCTGACTTAAAGGACTCTCAGAGCTTCGTGGAGAGAGGGCAGGGCGCAACCCCAGGCTCCTCCTTCCCACAGAGCCGGGTGGCACCTCTGTCTCAGATTCCCCGAGCTGGTGAGGACACCCTGAGCCCAGGCTCGCTCACTCTCCATGTGTCACCTTTATCCCCACCCACACCCAGCCCCCCAGCCCTCAGGACAGCGCCATCCATGCCCTGACCCACAGGCAGTCCTGGCCCAGACCACACAGGCTGCCCGGAGGTCCCGGAGAAGACCAGCCACAGATCCAGGTCAGCCCCATGGCCACCGTCAGCAGCCTGGCCACCACCCTGGGCTATGAGAAGGCGCCAGCCCCTTTCAAGAAAGTTCCTACCTTTCTCTCATCAAAGGAGGCTTTTCAGGCTAGAAACGCAGAAGGAGTGAGAAGCTGCAGGGAGCAGGGTTCTTCCTAGAGGAGTTGGGAACAGTGAGCTGCTTCCCAGGGAATTGGGCCTGTTCCTTGTAACCAGGAAGCCCAGGCCCCAGAGGCCCTCTGCAGGTCCTCAAGAGATAAACATGTCCCCTCTGAATAACCACTGGGCTTCCGCCCACACAGGCACAGAGGTCAAAAAAAGGTAAAAATAAAACACCTTCCAGTAAACAGCGGCAACTGTGAGGAGGCTTGGTGAGAGGTGCCTGAGAGCAGAAAGAAGTGAGGAAATGTTCCCCATTTACCTGCCAGAACGCCCAGGTGTGTTTACCGAGCAAGGCTGGCCGGAGATTCCCTGCAGCGGTGAGGGGCAAACCTAAGGGAAAAACAGCTTCACTCACACTGCACCACCCACATGCCAGCCACTGTTCTCGGGCCTCAACTTTTATCAACAAGATCCTCCTGATCTCATAAGACAAGAAAGTCCACATAGAAAAGGCAGTGGACAAGGAAATTTCCTTTGCTTCAAAGTGTTCCCGAACCCTTGGTAACCCCACCTCCTCTCCCGTCACCTGCGTCCCCCACACCACGGCAGCGCCAGCCGGCCTGGGAGGGGCTGCAGCCCACAGTGCTGCAGGAAGGCGGACAGGAGGGAGCGGTGGAGGACGTTCCCTGCAGAGTAAGCATTCTCGGTTCTCAGAACTGGGCCAGGGTGAGAGGGGAAGAACTGACGGCCCCTCTGCGGGATCGGGGAGAAGGGATGAGTGCAAGGGTGGCAGACCCAGACTCAAAGTCCCTTTGAAGTATGCTCCTGGGAATCGTAGGAAACCACATTCCCTCACCCCTGCCAAGGTTGCTAACTTTTCTTAGACTTACGGGGCATCCGTCTTGCAACCTCAGAGAGCACAGAGGAGCGCCGGCCGCTTAAGAAGGATAGCACATGTGCAGTGTGCGTCCTCGAGAAGCTGGCATCACTGAGTGCCACCCAATGAGGGACACCATGGCAGCCCCTGTCGACACCAGGACCTCAGATCTCCGCATCCTCAATGAGAATTAGGTGCCCTATCAATAAATGCTGGTAGGGGAAAGCCTGACTTCAGACAAGTCAACACAGGGCTTCACACCAGGAGCTCGGAACACACAGTCCTGCTGCAGGAGGTGTGAACACTCCCACCCCTACTGAGCTGCCCACCCCCTCCCCACCCCAGCCAAGGGGTCCATTGGCATCGCCACTGCTGATGGCCCCTGGCAAGACACAGCAGGGCTGACATCTGAAAACGAAGAAGACAGAACGAGGCCGTCAACAAAACTCAGTTACTCAATTTACCATCCTTTATCTTGGGAGCACGTCCTTTGTACTTTTACATTGTTAAAAGGCCTTTAAAAGTATAAATTAAATGATGTTCATAGTTGATGATAGGTTTTGGTTTTGTTTTAAATGTTCTTACTTAGCAAAATTTAAAAATCACCAAAATATGCCCATTTATCCCAAAATCTTTTGTTTTCAGTTTTACTACTGAGACAAGGGAGGTGCGGGCAACGGCCCAAAAGCTTTGCAGGAAAAGGGACAAATGAGCTCGGAGAGAGCTTTGTTGCTGACATATTAACAGGACACCTAGGGTTATCAGAATCTTTAAGAAATTAAGCAACAATAGCAATCAGTTTGCATTCACCTATTTTCTAACATAAGTGAGAACACTGTTCTTACAAAATCACTTAAGAAATTCAACGGTGTCTTGGGAACTACTTTTTAAAGCAATGTATTTTTCTGGAAGTAAGAGTCCTTAATCTTTTACCTTTTAAAAATAAGAGGATTCCTGAGAGTCCATTCCCTCTACTCCTCATTCCTGGCCCACTGTTTTCTCAGGCTAGCGTCTATTTTCATGTATCATATTTCAAATCCTTTCTACGTAGAATCTAAATATCCTTATCACTTCCTACTTCTTCACTTGTTGTTCCTCTCTTTCTAGTTCTCTTATTAGTATTCTTCTCCCTTCTGCCTTAATGATGTGGACTGTAAATTCCTAAGTGAGGGTCCTAGTGATCAGCAAAATGCTATGCACATAGCACTCAGCTGCTTCTGATAAGTTTTCTCTTGTTCTTATTTGCTTCAGTCATGTCTGACTCTTGCAACCCCCCACCAGGCTCCTCTGTTCGTGGGATTTCCCAGGCAAGAATACTGGAGTGGGTTGTCATTTCCTTCTCAAGGGGATCTTTCCAACCCAGGGAAAGAACCCACATCTCTTATCTCTCTTACACTGGCAGGCAGAGTCTTTACCACTGAGCCACCAGAGTAACAAGTTTTCCTTAGCTCACTTTATCTGTTAGTCTCATTTCTATAATCATCCAGTTTTCCATTTGTAGGTGCAGGAGAGATGATAAGACATCTCTCTGAACCTGTAAAACTGAGGCACAAATGAAAAATACAGAAAAGAACAGAGGAGACACATTGGACAAAGGGAAAGACCTAACAAATGTGTAACGGGAGTCTCAGAAAGAGAGGAGAAAGAGAACAGGCCAGAAACAATATTTTAAGAAATGACCATTATTTTCCAAAATTGACGAAAGACATTAAGCCACAGACTCAAGAAGCTCTGCGATTCCAAGTAGGATAAAAACAAAGTAAATCACACCCAAGTATGTCACAGTCACACTGCTGAAAACCAAAAGCAAAAGGAAAATTCTAAAAGCAGGGGACAAAAGTACAGATCACCATGCCCACAGCTTCACAGCCATGACACCCCATGGCCAAACTGGACCTAGAGCTCCTGCCCCATCTCAGCATCAAAATGTGCCATCCCAACTGAAGAGCCCCTGCCTCTGCCTCCACATAGCTGAATACCTGCTGCTGACATTCCCAAACACAACCCTATCTCCCTGAGGTCGAGAACAACCGCCTTCCTTCATACCCCTCATAAAACTTCCTAAAGTCTGTTACTCTGCACCTCAAAACATCTCACCCTTGTGAGCAGAAAAAAGATTCGAAGTGTATTCTAGGAGAAGAAAGTAAAGCAGTGTCACTTCAAATTGTTTAGACAATGACCCACCAGTAAGCCATATACAATGCAATGAAGAGCATGTATCAATAGCATAAATATATCTGAAACAAAATATTTTTGCAATGTTCTGAGTTCTCAGGATCTATGATACTAATTCTGATCCTTTTCTCTTCAATTCCGTTCTATTTACTTGTTTTTAAAAACACTGGTCCTGACCCACTAAACTGATTTCACACTCACTTAAGGGTCATAACCCACAGTTTGAAAACCTCTGGATAGGACAGAAGGTTCAGAATTTACCTCTGGGGCCAGAACAGCACATTCTTTCCAGACCTGGTTCCTCTTTGCTCTCATCCTGCCACCTCCAATCCTGAAATATAAGCCACCAACTGCATGGGCAACATGAGCAACTGAATCACAGCTGTGAGCAAATCTCCGGCAGAGACTTTGAAGGAAGGCTCTGGGTACCAGGCAGCTGTCAGCAAGGGCTCAAGAGGCTCTGGAGGCTGCAAAGCCCCTACAGAGACCAGGGCCTCTGCTCACCAACCCCAGCTCCCTGTGGTGGCCATGTCTCCCACACCCTGAGGGAAGCCCTGCACCCTGGTTTTAAGGAAGCTGCCTTTTTGTCCTACACACCTTTCTCTACCACCGCTTTCACTTCAGTCTGCTGTCCTTAACCCACCACCCAAAAGGGTTTGACTTTTGCTGGCTTCACCATGATCTCCATCAAATTCTAATCGGCCACCACGACCTTCACCCTGACTGCTTTCCCAAACAGGTCCTCTACTACTCCATCCCCGCAGACTCCAGAGAGAGGCTTATGCCCAGTCTACGCGATGTTAGTCAAACTAAGCCTTCCGGTGACAGGGCTCTGTGATGAGCTCTGGTCTGGAGTGAGGGGAAGAGGATTACAATTACAGAGAAAAACTACAGAGTAAGAAGAGAACGGTTCCTGCCCTCAGACTCATGGAGGAGAGAAGGGAACCTCCACCCAATATGAATAATAAACGTCCCAACTAATAGCACTGAGCAAAGCAGGGAAGTGCCGTGTCTTCTGGGCATGAGGGCCACTGGACCCCATCAGAGCAGCGACTCTCAAACCCATTCTGGCAGTGGCACCCCGGGGGTTACAATGTTCTATGAGGAACTGCTAGCCCATGAATGTGAAATGAAGCAATAATTTTATGCTAAAACTCAGATGACATTGGATGCCAGAATCTGGAAAAGATAAGTAGCAGCAGATGTCAAATTTTAAGATAACAGTTATGGAAGAAAATCTCAGCGCTGAGATAATTCTATCTAATTAACCTCGTCTGCTCTGAACATAAGGTGGACAGCCAGCCATTGTTCAGTGTTAAAGCCCACACAACAGGCCAGCTCCCAGAGGGCCAAGGAGCACAGAAGCAATTTTGAACAAGGAGGAAGATGGGTTTTCAAAAGAGAAGAGCAGCCAGGGAGAAGAGTGAGCCTGATGTACAGCCTCCGGGAGGGGAGACGTACAGACCAAGAAAGCAAAAGGCAGGCAGTAACAGCTCAGACAGGTGAGAGTGGGCCTTCAGGTCTAGTCAGCATTGGCATCGACAGGAGCCAAGGAGACCTCTGTCACACACAGCCTCGCACTTGCCCAGCGAGGGTGCATGAATCAAGCTGCCAGAGCTGATTGCCATACTAATGCCATACTTTCATTAACTGTATTGTCTGGAGTACCTACTAAGGACAAGCAAGCTTTAGAGAAGTCACTCCATCTCCAAGTAGAACCCATTGCGAAGGACGGCACTTTCAAAAGGAGTATTGTGGTCGGCGAATAAGCACCAGATAGACAACACAACATCACAAAAGCAGATACAACTGCTGTGAATCTTCATTATAAGATGATCTTCCAATATGGACAAAGACAGCACAGGTGTATTGCACACACACTCCCAAAGGAAAGGACAAACTCACAACTCCACAGTGCACTAAAATGGACAGCAGCAGCTCACGGCCAACACACCTCGATATCATTCTACTGGAGCCTGCAGGCCTGTGGGAATTCAGCAAATGGCTCCCCAAAGGACTGGGCAAAACTACTGTGTCCAGGAGCCAAGCAGCCCCACTGTCCCGCCTCCTCTCTGCGGGGCCTCCAGAGGCCTGAGTGAGAAGCTGATGCTGCAGTTGCTGCCCCCCAAGAAGCAAAGCTGCAGTCACAGCACAGCATCAGCCACACCCCACTGATCCCCAGGGGTGAGCTGAGGTAGCGACTGGATCACTCACAATCACACTGGATCACATGAATGTTTTCACATTCATGGAAAACATCCAAGAGTGGCGAACACAGGAGCTACCACCCTCCCCAGGACACCCCTGGACCACCATCCTTCCCTCCTCATGCAGGCCCCATGGCAGCCTCAGCTCCTCTCGCCAGGGCTGGCACCTTACCTCCAAAGTTAGCCAGCCGCCCAATCCGTGTAACTGGTACCTTCCGCTCGCGAGCATGCTCACTGAGCTAGAGGGAGAAGAGAAAGAGCCCTCATGGCATCAGTGACCAGGGACAGGACCAACCTTCAGGGTCCGTGCTGCCCCCCAAAGCCCCTCTCTACCCCAAGGGCAGCACACTCCACCCACAAGAGGCCTCTGTGTGCCCGAAGCTCCAGGCCACAGACCTGCACGGCAGGACTGCGGGAACCACTCCAGTCCCACCCCAGGGACCTCCTGCACGCACTGCCTGTTTGTGGGGCTTGCTCTCCGGGCGAGCCTTGGCCTGCCGGGCCTTCTCAATGTCCTCAGCCGTGAGGCCGCCCATGGACGACTGGTCCTGGTGGTAGACCCTCCGTTGAAGGCCCGGGGCAGAGAATGGGTCTCTGGGAATTTCGAAGAGCCTCCCGTTCACCCTGCCCAGAGGGGAGGCGGCCTGGCCTGGGAGCCCGCCTTCCCGAAAGGGTCCGCTGGCAACATAGGCAGGAGCTGGGCCCTCGCTGCCGGCGTGAGCCCAGGGTGGAGGTGACTGCTCCGGGGAGGAGGCTGCAGAGACATCCTCAGAGGTGCCCTCGGCCCTCATCCCTGAGAAGTGGAATGCTCCTTCCGGGTCATCGAGGCTCTCAGAGTAATACTCTTCAGGCTTCTCCTGACCCTGCAGGAAACAAAAGCCAGCGTGAGAGGAGCAAGAGGGCGCCAGGAGCAAATCCATGTGTACCCTCTTCCACCCAGAACAGCATACCCTCCAGGGGATTCAACCATGTCACCCCATGGCCCGTTCTGAGGTGAGCAGCAGCCTGGGATCCAGGAGGACCAGATTCCACACCTGCTCCCACCAGGGTTCCCACCTTGTGGGCCAGGCAAGCCAGTCGCACGTGGCCCCTGCTGGGTGCCCAGACCGGACCACAGGAGTGACCACTCGCCTGGAGTAAGCTCTTCACCTGTAAATCCGGACTAAGGAGAGGCTACCAGGGCTTTGGGGAGGGTGAGCCAGGGCAAAAGATGGGGAAAGCTTTGCAAAGTAAAAGCATGACCACTGACCAGCAGAGAGGAAGGCGGCACACCAGGAGGCCCGCCCTGCCTCTCAAGGCCAGTGCTTTCATGCATCTCCGCCGGTCAGCCTTGGGCGCCCCCTTAGGGGCTCTCACCAGAGGGCTTGTCACAGCCAGGACCAGGCCCGGCCGTTACTGGAACAGGGGGTACACAGCGCAGGCAAGGCGGGTGATACACCAGGTTTTCCCTGTTAACAGTTGCTGAGACTTGAGCTTCAGGCCCAGGGTCTTTCTACTTCTGAACCCCCAGAGGCCTGTTGAGTTCCTGACCCCTCTCTACCGCTTCCTTCTCTGAAAATAGGGCTCCCCCCAGTCACAGAGCTATGTGAGGCACAGACAGGGCCAAGGGAACAGTGTTAAGAAGACTATAATTAGGATGCAGCCGACTCCTGAAGGGAGGTCAGTGGCTTGGATTCCCTGAATCCAGGATTCTCTGAAATGGAGTCAACACACAGAGCACTGCCTGCAGATTCTGCACAAACAGCAGCAGATCCCAAAGCCTTCTCACTCTCAGCTTGATAAGATACTGTGGAATCTAGGCAGACAAGACATGCCCTCCAGTGGAAGAAAAGAGACAGGCTGTTACTCTTCCTAAGTGAGAAACTGAGGCTGAGGGAGCTGAAATAACCTGGTAGGGGCCCCCAGGCAGAGCAAGGACCTGGCGCCAAGGCTGGCCCCACCGGCCGCCCCGAGGCCACCTGACAGCACCTTCCTCAGAGAAGAGATGAGCTGTATTTGGAATCAAGAGGCACCTCTCCAGATGGTCAGGGAGGCCCTGGAAGGAGGGAGTCTGGGGCAGGGTCCCGTGAGCCACGTAACTCCTGTAACTCCCCTGCGGGCCACCAGCCCTGCATTACCATGACCTGATTATGTGGCAGTCAAGGGGCCTCAGCGTCTCAAGGGGACCAGACTCAGTACGTGTCTGCTGAATGAGCAAGTGAACAAACCCCTGAGAAAGCAGAGGGAGAGAGGCTCCCAGGGTACCTGGCCCTCCATCCCCTCGTGTGTAGACGGAAAGCTCACTGGAGACCACCGCGCCATGCCTCCTTCCAGGCGAGGGACCATCACTCCTCCTACCGCCCAGCGGCTGTGCCGGCGGACGGCCTGGTCTCTTCCCAGGACCAGGAACCAGCCTATCAGAGGGGAGCAGGGGCGGGGGGGAGCCAGGGCTCCCTCACCTCTCAAGGAGGTCTGCCCACATCTAACACGCTGCTCAGTCCCAGGAGGCCCAAGTGAGTTGGGCAACCTCACTTCGGGTGTTCCACAGGCAAACGCCCAACAGGAAGGCGATGGCTCCTCCCTAGCGAGGGGCACGGAGTGAGGCAGCCAGGGCACAGCCCCGCCTCAGCAGGGGAGCGCGGGCAGAGACACAGTGTGTGAAGGGGACACGGGATTCTGGTCCTGTCAGTCAATAATTGCATCAAACTGCTGAGACTCAGTTTCCCCATCTGAGAAGGGAGGTAAGCATCTGGGCCTGCACCCTTCCCAGGACAACGGCGAGGCTCCTAAGAGACCACAGGAGTGAAGACCTCTGCGAGGTGAAGGCATCTGTGTAGAGAGAGACACGGTATCGCCCCTGGACCTCAGAGAGCAGGAGGGCAGGCTGGCAATCCTAACCTGAGACTGGCCAGAGGCTGGCGGCCCAGAGCCTGGAGGAGCGCGCGTGTCCTTGTCTAGAAGGACAGGGCAGCGATGGAAGGGGAGCGGCAGCGGGGCTGCCTCACAGCACAGCTCCCAACGCACACGTGCCCAGGCACACGAGCGCACACATGTACATGCATGCACACGCAGACCGTCCCCATGCCCTCAGACTGTCAGGAACGGGGTGTGGACCATGCGGAAGACGCCGTGGGGGGCGGCGCTCTGCTAGCAGCCCTGTTGACAACCACGGCTCCAGCGCTCGATTCTGCTTATAGTCCTCCCCTTGGACAGTAAAGCGTCGAGGTCTCTGGACTCAGCACGAGACAACATGAGTGACGAGAGGGAGGCGGGAGGTGAGGCTGCTGCCCTGGAAAGAGGCAGGGCTCCCGAGTCAGCTCCCGGAGACCCCAGCCTGTGGAGGAGGAAAACGAAGCCCAGCCCGGCCAGGAGGGGTGGGGATGGGCGGGGGAGAGTGGGCAAGGGTTTCGAAGCCCCAGGAAGGCCCACTGACATTCGACCCTGTGACACTCGATGCTGAGGCATGACGTCCAACAAAATGTGCCTGCCCCACCCACCCACACGTGGGAGACCTTGCGTCACTTTACAAAACTGACCCAACAAAGAAACACTAACGGAAACCAGCGGAACATGGAGAAGGTGCTCTGTCGTATAGAGTACTTGTTTGCTTCAGAGAAGGAAGTGTATCTGGCCTTCCAGATACACTGGGATCCTTCTAGCTGCCTCTCCTAAGAACACAGGGAACCGTGAGTTTCAACTTTGTGGCTTTTTTTAATCCCCCAAATTAAAAAGGCCTCTCTTCAGTACCTTGAGGACAGGCCCAGGAACTGAACCCAGGCCAGGCAGAGTGAACAGAGCAAGCCACAGGCAGCCCCCAGCAGGTCGGGGCCTGTCCCTCCCCTCTGCGCCCCGCGCCTGGCACCAGTGGGCAGGGTAAGTGCTGGTGAGTTACTAGTCAGACTGGAGAGCGTGCTGGGCTTCATGTTCTGGGGTTCTTCCCAGCTCTGTGAAGCTTCCTATAACTGAATCTCCAGTCACACGGCAGCAGCCTCCCCCTCACACCCGGAAGGATGGTGGGCTCCACTGAACAGTGGGCTGTCTGACCCTGGCCACAAGGAGACTGGCCATCCTGGAGGTGTCCGGGCTCACCCCCTGGTCTCACCAAGACCTCCAAATCCAGCCCCGCTCCCACCGCCAAGCGGCCTCCTTACCTGCACCTGCCCAAAGACCACGCCGACCTGCTCTGCGGCGGAGGACTGCAGGGCCCTGACCGCCATGATGAGCTCCCCGCCGAGGCCCAGGTGCTGCAGGTGGGTCTCCACGGCCGCCTGGGTCAGCTTGACAAAGCCTTTGACCAACATGATGGCGTCCCCCAACATGGCAGCCATCCTTCAGGGCTGGAAGAGAGTGGGGTGGGCCAGGTCAGGGTGGGGGCTCCATGCCTCACTCGGGGTCGCACTCACACGGACCACCTCTAACCCCAAACTCTGGCTGTCTGGTTTTTCCACTCCCCTTCTGATCCGGGTTGACCGAGAGAAAAGAGAGGCAGGGAGGGCCCAGGGGTCCAGGGAGACTGAGTGGCTCCCCACGCTGCAGGGCACGGAGCAGAGTCTGTGGAGGCGGGGCTGTGCACGGGGCCCATGTTCCCTGGCCGCATGGCCACCCTGTGGCACAGACTGAAGGGATTTGCCCAGAGTCTCAGCCACCAAGCAGCAGAATGAGGACTTGAATCTGGGAGTGCCTGATTTAGTTCAGCCTTCTTCCCTCTGAACCAAGACTGCAGGTTGGGGAAGGAACACCTCCCTGCAGGACTGGGGCCCCCAACTCCTCAGGGGCTCTCTGTCCACGCCCAGCCGCTCCTGCTCTGCCCTGAAGCCTCTGAAGACGCCCACCAAGGGACAACCAGAGTCCCTCCCCACACTCCGGCAATGCACTTGGAAAATCCTAGCCAGCATTAAAAACACCACCAACATGATGCGGGACACTGCGGGGAACAATGCAGGCAGGACCCGGCCTAAAACCTGGGTCCCCTCCATGCACGTACAGGCTGCTCTCTCCTTTCTACTGGGTCACAGTGTAAAACACATTTCTTTATGTCAGCGTGGAAAGTACACAGCATGCCTCGCCGGGTAGGGATTGTGCTGGCAATCTCCCAGGCATTGCTCAAGACCTACCTGGGGCTGTGCTGCTGGGAAGGGTAAGATAAGCTAAAATGAGGGGGCGCTGAAGAAAAAAACACAAAAAGGAAATGAGCAGAAGACTCCAAGGTGGGCAGGAGCATTCTGGCCAGGGGGCAGGGAGGAGCTGGGATCTGCCAGGAGTCCCAGAGATAAGAGGATAGGATCTGAAGGTACAGCGGGCAGGAGACCCACAGGAACAAACCTAGGAACAAACACAAGGAGGCCAAGCAGCACAGATACACCCTGGACGCAGTGTTGGGGCCATCAAGAGGGAGGGGACCGTCTCAGAGACACCTTCAGGATTCTCATCAGATTAAATAACAGAAGTGCAGACGGGAAGGTCAGGCGAGAGCACTGACAAGGATCTCAATCAGAACCCTTGGGACTTGAAAGACCGGCTTGCTCCTGTCCACCCTTCACAGGGAAGCAGCCCGTCAGTCCAGAGACACCTGCAGAGATCCGCTCGGCTTCCAAGCATGGGCACAGCTACTTTTACTTAAAAGAAGAGAAACCCACAAATGCACAGAAGCTTGGAAAGTTACGATGACCCACCCAACCTGCCCTCAAAGACCCCTTCACCTTCATAGGAAGACAGCTCCCAGACACTAGGCTGGGGTGCTTTCCACACTCCATTTCCTTAATCTTTATAAGCCACCTAATGACATGGATATTATTGCCCCCATTTCACCAAGGAGAAAACCAAAGTCAGAGGCGTTAACGAACTGGCTGAGGCCATTCAGCTCCAAAAGCTCAGTTCACCGACCCCAAGGCACGCCCTCAGGGAGCCACTGATTAGACACAAATGAACCTCCTGTACCCTAATCAAAGCCAAGGAGATTTCTGGAAGGTGCCCATACCCTTGAGGGAGACGGGAAAGAGGGGAGGGAGCTAGCCCTGCCCATCACCCAGGGCTATTTCACACCCTGGGCTCAACTCTGGGCTCCTGCTCCTATGGCAATAAACAAGTGTGAGTCCCGAAGACCAAATGTGCAGGACTGGGAAAAGATCACGTAATCAGAGCTCAAATGCAGCTGGTGCCAGCTCTTAATAGCTCCCCTGCCCCCGGCCCCACCCCTGACACATTTCACTCACGAAGGGAGAAGTTTTGAAAGAGATATCAGGGACACACAATGGCAGAGGCCAGGGCCCCAGCCCCATCCGTTCAGAAGGACCCTTGCAGGTGGCCCCAGGAATATCCACCATACCCCACTGCTGCACAAGTCCGCAGAAACAGATCTTCCCCTTGCTCACCTCCAAATCCAATCCAGATAACCAAGGCAGGAGACTCTCACAGGCCACGTGCACGTGTGCTGAGTCGCTGCAGTCGTGTCCAACTCTTTGGGAGCCCATGAACTGTAGCCCGCCAGGATCCTCTATCCATGGGATTCTCCAGGCAAGAATATTAGAGTGGGTTGCCAAGCCCTCCTCCAGGGGATCTTCCTGACCCAGGGATCAAACCCACATCTCCTGCAGCTCCTGCACTGCAGGCAGATTCTTCACCGCTGAGCCACGGGGAAGCACCTCACAGGACACAAGCCCCAATAATTCCAAAACCTCACCTTGTCTGCTAACTGACAGACCTATTTAATTCTGTTTTTAGGCTTAAAACTAATTCTACTAAATTTCTCATCCAAGTTATCATAACCACATAATTAAAGTTTTGCTAGAGCAAAGCTGATAAGTGGGTTTTCTGGCCAATTTCCCACACCTAGCTTGAATGGCCCCCTGCACTGATGGTGGAGCTCATTGTTAAATACCCAGGTGTGGCCCTGCACTCTGCAGAGGCAGGTCTGAAACCACCAGAGTCCAGTCCTAACTCTTCTGGTTTCTAAGTATGTCGGCTCTGAGCATAGTTCCCCGATGGGCCAGGATGACACCTACTTTACAATGATGATTTTTAAAAAATTCAAAAGAGGAAAAAAATGTTAAATAAACTGACCAAGTGTTTTTTTAATTAAATTCCTGCATTTGGGAAATATGAGTAGTAACAGTCTCCTTCACTATTTTCCTAACCGTCTTTCATTAACTTTTAGTTCATATATTCCACTTTCAAAGTGGCAAATAAATATGTCATCTTTAAAAGGTACACATTAAAAATTAATTAGCTACGCCTTTCTTCTTGCCTGCACGGTTGAATCCTCATACAGGAGAACTTTCCATGGGTGCCTGTCTCACCCTGGACAGCGAGTGCCATCATGGAGAAGGAGGACAAGAGCCAGTTCCCTGGAAAGGCAGATTCCATCCACATGGAAAAGACATCATGGAAATACACCTTCCCACTACTGTGGGGCAACATTGCCTCTTCTCACGTTAACAGATTTTGTTCGTAAACAGTCTGGCCTCGTGAACAGATTCACAGGTGGATGCATATTTCAAAATCGCAGCCCATGCCAGCCCCCTTGAGGATTATTCATCTAATGTGCAGGGACCACTGCCCCCAAACCTCCCCACATGCTGCTCCACTGTGTACAATGTGAAACGTTCGAACCTTAGTCAATACCAGGTATTTTTTGACAAAGGAATGTCTACCCTCAAGGAGCAGGGATGGGAAGGTGGACAACTGCCAGAGGAAATACCTTTCCAGAACTGTGTTCACCTTCTGACTTTCAAAAACGGGCTCTCATAAATCCTACTTCTAATACACCAGAACCCCAACGTGACTCAGAAATCAGCTATCCTGAATGTCGGTGCAAAACCCCTGCAGGAATGCACAGGCACCAGGCACTCAGCTACACCAGCAGGCATTTTCATCAGAATCTTAGGTAAACAAAATCAAAAGCCCCGAAAGTACATTAACCACAAGTTTCAAATCTTATCCTCATCACGATTTCAGCTACAAGTATTAGAGCCCTCACCCCAGCCCGCTTCACCCTGCTAGTTCTTACATGGGTTTTGGGGACCTTGCTGAGGAACAATACAGGGATGAAGGGTATTTTCAGGCTCCTCACCCACTTGGCACCATGCACCCCACACAACCTGGGCGCTGCACCAGTGAATGTAGCAGTGGGGGTGGAGGACGGGCACTCACATTCAGGGGCGCCCACTAAGGTACCAGCACCAAAATAAAGTCATTTGGTCTATTCTCTGAACACATTTCCCCCTTGGTGGTCTGGACTAGTCTGTGCAGGTCCTGGGATGAACCTGCCCTTGGCCCCGGTGCTCACAATTGCAGTGGCAAGCATGCACATCTATAATGGGCACAGCCACCACGGCGACAACCAGAGGCCAGCTGAGACTGACGTTTAAGGATCAGGTGCAGGGGAGGCAGCTGAGCAGCGGCAAAGCCCGGGAGCCCAGTCAGCCCAGCCACGGACACAGTGCACTGCTCGCCTCCCCAGCAGGAGGGCGTTGCAGGCGGGTGAGGGGCGGGGAGGGGGTCTCCAGGCCCCTTTTCCGGACTAATGTGCTAAAGGGCTATAAAGGAAGTAAACAGAGTTGTTGTCTAGAGAGAAAGAACTGGAACAAATGGAGCTCACCACTCCCCAGGGGCAGACACTGAGAAAGTACAGCCAGTGTCCCCTGACATGGGAGTCCTCACGCTCCGAGAGGAAATCTTCCTGCTGAACCTTCACCCTCTGACCTTCCCCACGAGCCTTCATTCATGCTGAAAAACAGACTCAGAAATCCTTCAGCTGGAAATTACGTGGGGTGTGAGGGCCTTCAAATCTAGCCTCCAGAACTAAAAAAAAAAAAACAATCCACCAAGTGATACCTACCTGGCCAGTTACAGTAAGATGTATCAGCAAGACAATGAGCTGTGTTCTTTTTAAAAATAAATGGGCATTCTCTGGCTGTCCAGTGGTTAGGGCTCGGCGCTTTCACTGCAGTGGCATGGGTTCAAGCCCTGCTCGGGGAACTAAGATCTCACAAGCCACATGGTGTATCCCCACAAAATACATACCTACATAAAACAGACAATCCTGACAAGCATTAAACAAACAAAGTCACCATAAATTTTTCCATCAGGATCCAAATGGGAGAATTTTATTTGGGGGGAGGGTTCCCACATGCATCCCCAAGCCCCCACTTCACTGCCAGAATTCACGATCTATCACTTGTCTCTTCTCACAAGGTGACAGTTAGCCAGCAACAGTGCATGAATTTATTAAGCCACTGTTCACTCCCCTCTGTAAGTATGAAGTGTGACAAGACAGACCAGCTCCCATCCGAGCAAAGCCCCAGAGTCTGTCTCTCTAAAAGTGAGCACACCCTCCTCTGATCTCTTCCCGTCCTGAGCTGGCCTGGAAGCCATGGGACGCCTGGTGTAAGGACCCCAAAGCCAGCTGCCCAGTAAGCCCTTTGTCTCGGGATGTGTGAAGCTCACTGACAAGCCTTCCCGAGCAGGCTTCTTCCTGTGGCTGCTGCATGCTCATCACCCAATGGCCCAGGGACATCAAGCTCAGCACATCCGGAACTGATTTCACTCCCCTTACCTGGCCACCCAGGCTCCCCATCCTGAGGACTGCAACCCTCTCCTAATCCCCCCAGGTGCTCCCAGCTGGGCAACCACAGCAGCCCCTCACTGACCTCTCTGTCCTCCAACCCCCGCTGTCTTGTGCAAGAACGCATGCCTTTCCTTCTCACCAGATCTCAGGGCAAACAGCACCTCTTCTGGGATGCTCTCCCCCACACGTCCCATCCCCAAAGCCCATCCACGTCCCTCCAAGGCTCCGTGTTCCATCCCCAGGTAGAAGTGACCATGCTCTAAATCTCCTGTGCATCCCCCACACCGAGCTATCAGCCAGAGGAGGGCACAGACCACGTCTGTGGTCTCCTCTCCATGTCTCCAGCAACTAGCACCACACTGGACACAAAGCAGACAGAAATGAACTCAGCTGGTCCCCCCAAGATTTAAGAAAGCCTGCCATTTCTGGGACAGGTTCACACCTGCTTGCAGCTTTTAATCTACATATGGAAACAAAGGTCTCCTAGAAGCCTTGTCTGAGGCAGAGTTCTCACACTTCAGGGGGCATCAGAAATCACCCAGGAGATTCGCTAAAACACAGCTTGCTGCTCCCCAACCCCAGGTTTCTGATTCTCTAGGTCTGAAATGGAACCTGGAAACGTACATTTCTAACAGATTTCCACCTGCTGCTGCTACTGGTCCTGGAAACTTACCTTAAGAATCCTGTCCTGGAAGAAGAGGGAAAAAGGAACACGGTGGTCCACACTCAAGGCCAGGCAGGAAGTCTAAACAGAGACCCTTTCCTCAAAGCTTCTCCCTGCTACTCCCTAAAAGTCTGGCTTTGTCCCTAAGTGGAAACCTTCCGCTCCCCTTCCTTTCCCATTACTCTTCCTCAAGAAACTGAAAAATGAGACAGCCACCAAAGAATCTCAATACTGCCACTTAATGTTCCTGGGAAAAGACTGTTTAATGACCTCCAGGAGGCCCGGGATGGGTGCTCACAGGTGGCCAAGGAGAATCTTTTTACTTTGGGCATGAACAGTCCCAGTTTCTAGTCTGCATGGACACTGGAAAATTCCTTTACATGCTTGAAATTTTTCCTTTTTTCTTTTCCTCTTAGAAAACAAAAACACCAGTGGACTGTTTCCTCCAAGGACTGGTAAGAGTGTGTGTGTTAGAGAAAAGACTTAAACCTCTGAAGCTCAAATCCACGAACTTCTGTAGATGTGCCCTTCACGTCAGCCTTTAAAATCACACCCCAGGGGCCAGTATTTCAGACCCTGAAGGCCTCTACCTAGTGAGGTCCGGCCTGAAGGCCCATTCATCAGCAGGTTCAGAAATATCCTAAAACACATCAATTTTCAAAGCCAACTGAAAACAGGAAGAAGAACCCAGGGCAAGAGACAGAGAAAAAGAGCCTGCGCCCCCCTCCAGCCCCACCTTGTACCCACCCCTTCACTATCGGTCAGCCCCAGCCGGGCCTGGTGAGTCAAGCTTCTACAACAGGGAACAGGCCACTAGGGTCATTCATGCCCCACAGCTGCAAGCCACCTCTGGAACACCCCAAACCTGTGTGCCTACTACAAAGTCCCCTTTCCCTGTCTCCTTCCCGGGCCATCCTTTCTGGGAGTTAATCAAGCATCCTTCCAAACTCTGTCAAACTGCATTTCCTTAACATTGAAATGTGTGATAAATCAGCCACAAGAACAAAACTCACAATACTAAGACTGGCTACATAAATAGTGATACACCCATAGATGGACTGCTATGCAACCACTTAAAATGACACTATGAAAGGTGTTTATTGGCAAACAAGAAAGTTTACTATATATTCCCATGTAGGAAGGAAGCAGGTTACACGACAATATTATCCTTTATTTTGGAAGGATAGAGGGAGGAGGAAAGAAGTTTGAGAGGGTGATGGGTGATAGATAGCAAACATGCAAAACAGGTCTTCTCTGGGTGGTGGGGTGATAAAATTTTTACTTTCTTCATTTGCTTTACTTACTAAAGTTTCAACAAGGAACATACACTACTTCTATGACAGAAAATAAGTTACAGAAAAATAAGCTTTAATATCTATTGTTAAAATAAAAAATAAAAGCAAGCACACAGAGGTGTGATTTAAAGAAACTAACCCATATCCCTCAAGTGTCTGTCCTGGGTGGGATGGGCAGAGGGCTGGACAGCAGATCAGAAAGCTATAAATAAGGCCTCTTCACATCCTTCTTTAGCCACTGTCCTTCATCAGAAGACAACTGCCCCTAACAGGCCACCAGGAAGATGGAACATGGCCATCCCTCTTTTGGGAAAGAAGCTCAACTGCTCTTCTCAGAAAGTGGTGAGAAAATCACTTGGCACAGGCAGGACTAATGCTGGCCCCTGTGTTAAAAAACAGAAATGATTAATGGGTACTTCCCCAAAAAACAGGATCCTTGTGGTGAAGTCACTTAATCGTGTCCGACTCTTTGTGACATGGACTGTAGCCTGTCAGGTTCCACTGTCCATGGGATTTTCCAGGCAAGAATACTGGAGTGGGTTCCCATTCCCTTCTCCAGAGGATCTTCCCGACCCAGGGATCAAACCGGGTCTCCTGCACTGCAGACAGACCCTTTACCATCTGAGCCACCAGGGTGTTTAGAATAATGTAGTAAGTACAGTGATCACATTTTTTGAACCAGAAGTTAAGAGACGTAACTGGTGCCCTTCTAGATCAGGGGTCAGCAATCCATGGGGACAAATCCAGTCCTGCTGCCGGTTTTTTCAAATAAGCATTTACTGGAACACAAATTACTGCTCATTCCTTTAGGTGTTGTCAACAGCTCATTGATATGTATTACCTACGCCTGTTTGGGGGTTTTTGGTTTGATTTGGTTTTAAGCTATAACACCAAGTTGAGTAGTTGCAAGTGAGAACTACGGCTCACAAAGCTTAAAATATCCCCTTATCTGGTTCTTTCAGGGAAGTGTGTTGACCCTGATTCTAGGGCAACAGAGTAAAACATAACCTCAACTGTCCCAGGAAATCTGGAAAGGTCACTGGAGTTACAGCAGTCCAACAAAGCTGGTATTGGGGTGAGCACACCTCATTACTTCTCTGCTCCTGACCCCAAGAGATGGGCACCTTCCCAGGCATAGAGCTGCCCACTACCCAGAGGCCCCAGGCAGGGGCTGGACAGAGGGAGGGGCTCTGAGGTGACCACCTTTTACTGGCTCACCCAGAACAGGATGATCTGAGAGCTGCTAATGAAGGGGTCAGGCCAGGGGTGGGTTGGGGTCAGATGCCGACTTCCTGTTCTTCTCCTTCCTCCTGCCTTACCCAAGGTTTTCAGCCACACAGCTGCCTCCTGCGTTCCCTCATCTCACATTAAAATGACAAGTCCACTGCTTGAGACTGAGTGGCTATAAATCCATCATCATCTAACCAGTCCTCCATCCCAGAACTTTCTCCATATCCCTAACAGGAGCTCCCTGTCAGGCAAGCACCAGCGTGTGCCTGGGACGGCGGGTATTGCTGGGAGGGGAGAGCCGGGCAGACAGGATGACCACTGCTGCTCCCACCCTCAGCCGCCCACCGAGCCCCCACTGCGGGACAGGGCAGCCTCCCGACCTGGTCCAGCTGCCCACCACAGACTCCACACAGGGCTGAAGACGCAGCCCTTGGCTGGCACAGTGGAACTGTCCCCTGTAAGGAAAGAAGTTCACTTCTGGGCCTCGAGCTGTCTCCTACACTAAGGACTTCATATTCCTTCAAAAGCCATTTCCAGACTATTGGAATTTTTTTTAGAAACCATTTAACTCTAACCATTTAGACTCTTATGCTAATAGCGGGCACTCTGACATTCTCCAGTGACTTTCACTGCTTCCCGAAACATCTGAAGCAGAAGACCAGCATGACGTGATGATAACGGTAGCTTCTATTATTCACTGAGGGTTTATTATACGTCAGGCTGTGTGCTGTGTGTTCTATGTGCGTTACCTCACTTACTTTTCTTTCTTCCCTGACCAGGGATTGAACCCACAATCCCTGTATTAGAAGCTTGGAGTCTTAACCACTGGACTGCCAGGGAAGTTCCCTCGCTCAAGAAGTACTACTATTATGTCCCTCATACAGTGAAGGAACTAAGGCAGAGAGAGGTTAAGTAACTTGCCCAAAGTCACACAAGTCACACCACTTGCCCAAAGTCAAAATAAGAGCTACAACTCGAATCTATCACAGCTCGGGAGCCACGCAACCATTTAACAGGTAAAAAGAGAAAACAAGCAAAAGAGTGAAATCCTAGATGGCAAGCCTCCATCCTTCACCCGCTGGGGAACTAAGACAACCTTAGGATTCCCTGTGGGTTGCCCCAAGGTGGACACTGGACTGGGGGCAGCGAGAGGGAATCAAAAAAGCAGCAGGAGAAGTTCCAGCCTCTAATGACAATCCAGAGAGAAACCCATGCCATGAATGAACCTGCACAGGCCCAGGACTCCAGAGCACAGGCGGGTAACTCAGAGGGCCCCAAGTGACCTTTCCTCTCACTGGGCAGCAAATGTAACTGATTACAAACACCAACATGCCAAGCATGGGGTCCTGAGTGCAGTCTCACTGTCTGATTACAAACCAATGTATTCTGCTTAAAAGATTAAGAAAGATTTGGTTCAGGAAGTGATACTGATGAAACAGTCAAGATGCTCTGGAGTTGGGCACTCCTGGTTAAAATTCTGACTCTGCTGCTGACCTAAGTAGTCATTTAAGCTCATCTTTGCACCTCAGTTTCCCTCATCTGTTCTCAAGAGGAGTGGGTTAGATAATCCATATAATACTACTTAGGACCCTGAATGCCTGGCACACACAGAAGGTGCTCAAAACCTGCTAGTTGATGATCATTATTATTACCACCACACAGACACTCTGGAATGAGGTCTGGACTTGGTGAGACCAGACTGAGCACGAATGAGACCAGTGTGGACAACCCTCTTACTGATTTACACTCCCAGCAGCGGGGCCAGGTACGGTACCAGATGTGACTCAGGGAGGGCAGACTCACCCTCTGCTGGGGACCAGTGTGGCTTATACGGCTGTGTTGTGAGGCATTACTCAGGAAAGGCAGCCCAGCGTGCTGGCAGCCCGCATCCTGTGCCCAGGACAAGCAGGATAAAAATACTGCTGGTAATCCTCAACACGGTTAATGCCACTCTCAGAGAAGATAACTGCATGGGAGGCTTTCGCCAGGTATTTTCAAGGAGGGACAGTGCAGGGAAACCCCTCTGACGCCCACAAGTTCCCTGGCTCCATCCTACAGCCCATCTGCCGCCAGATTAATCCTCAAAGCCATTTGCATCACATTTCACCCTTGGCTCAAACGGCTCCTAGTTTTCTACAGAATAAGCCCCAAACTCCTAAGCCTGAGGGTGGAGGCTGAAGTCAGGACCCAGGCCTCCCGTCCAATCTCTGCTTACACCTATGTGCCCCCACAACACACATACACAGACACACATGAACGCACCTACTCCTTCACCTGTGCACTTCACCTATGCACCCATCAGCCATGCAGACTGTCTGCACGATGCCAGCCTCTGGGCCTGGGCATCAGCTCTGGGCACGTGTGCACACACACACGCACGCACACACACATATGCATGCACACACACACGCACCTGCTCCTTCACCTGTGCACTTCACCTATGCACCCATCAGCCATGAAGACTGTCTGCACGATGCCAGCCTCTGGGCCTGGGCATCAGCTCTGTGAGCGTGTGCACACACACACGCATGCGCACACACGCATGCATGCGCGCGCACACGCACTTGCTCCTTCACCTGGGCACTTCATCTATGTACCCATCAGCCATGCAGACTGTCTGCATGATGCCAGCCTCTGGGCCTGGGCATCAGCTCTGCTTTGACCAGCCAGGATGTTTCAGGTCCCTGAACCTGCTTCCTATAACCTCAGCTGGATACTAATGATGGCCTAAATCCAATCTAAATAAGAGAGACAGAAGTACTTTGAAATGTACGAATATATTCAACATTCCTTGAATATATTCAAGGACATATGTTTAAATCAGGCCCTCATTGTTTCTCAGTTCTTATGAACTTAAGACTTTCCATCAACTGATGTAAATTTTCCAGCTCTGGTCAGATTCTGCCCCATTTTTAAGTTACCTTTAGCACACAGAAGTCTTCTCAATAATAAGCCTCTTGCAGAAGGCTCACATCTCACACACCTCTGACTCTTTCCACCCCCACATTCCCACCCCCCACCCCCCCCACATACACACAGACTGACCTTGACCACACAAACACCAGTGTAATCTGCACTGTCACACAGAGGTGAATAAGGACCCTGGTGCTGCAGTTGAGGAACTTCTCTTAAACTAAAATCAGATATTTACGGGGTTGTGTTAAAATTTGGCCAAAATACTATGGGTGGCTGTGGCCGGCTGAATGATGGCCACCCAGAGATGTTCACACAGATGAACACACATGTTCTAATCCCCACAATCTGACTAAGTTATCTTGAGTGGCGAAAGGGACTTTGCAGGTGTGATTAATTAAAGAACTTGAGATGGAGGGTTATCCACCTGGCTCCAGTGTAATCAGGGGTGCTTATGAGAGAGGCAGGAGGATCCAACTCAGAAGAGGGAGATGTGAGAGAGGCAGAGGTTAGAGCGATGCAGTTGTGAAGACAGAGCCACGGCCAAGGGAGGCAGGCGGCTCCTAGAGGCTGGCAAGAGGAGGGGAGCGGCTCTGTCCTTGGGCCGAGAGAGTCTGCTGACTCCTTGGTTTTAGACAGGTGAGACCCACGTCAGACTTCTGACCTCCAGAATATTAAGATGATAAATCTGTAGTGTTTTTAAGTCACTGAGTTTGTGGTCATTTTTTATAGCAACAATAGGAAACTAATGCAGTGGCTATTTTTTTTAAGGTAAATTGTTGGGCTGGGAAGAAGGACTGTAATCTAGAATAATTTCGAGGTCATTCCTCTAAAATAACTTAGTGCGTTCACTCTACAAGCGGCGCTGAGTGCCAGGCGCTGTGCTAGGTGCTGGGATATCCCACAGGCAGCTGGAGACACACTCCTGTTCCTGATGACACAGTCCTGCTTGCATTCAGTATAAACATACCCCATTTGTCTACCAGCCTCGGCCCAACACCAAAAACATCACGGAGCACTTGTGTTACATGCCAGGCCCTGTGCACGGCGTGGGGCACCACAACCGCCCCCACCCTCAAAACGCTGCCAGAACTTACATTCTTAACCTTTTAAAACACATTCACTGCAGATTAAACATTTCAATGAAAATAATATTAATAACAAGAACAGCTAATTCTTATACTAACAGTCATTATTCCCCTTCTGCATGCGTCACTTTGTGTTACTCCTAATCTCACAACCAGGGCTTCCCTGGTGGCTCAGATGGTAAAGAATCCGCCTGCAATGTGGGAGACCTGCGTTGGATCCCTGGGTCAGGAAGATCCCCTGGAGGAGGGCACGGCAACCCACTCCAGTATTCTTGCCTGGAGAATCCCATGGACAGAGGGGCCTGGTGGGCTACAGTCAATGGGGTCATCAAGACTTGGACATGACTGAGCGACCTTCACTTCACTCTAACCTGACAACAACCCTGTAAGGATCACAGTCCCCACTTGCTGATAAGGCACAGCTCTACCGGGTAAAGAGATCTCCAGCCCCAACACTGTCAGGAGGCAGCCAATCTACACCTGCCTGACCCCAGGCTCCCTCAGGCCTTTCCTCTTGTGGCCTAGGAAGTGAGAGCAAATGAGAAAACTGACCCCAGGTCAGTGACATGTTTTTAAATCAGTAGTCACTCTCCTGGAAACACAGCAAGGTTGACGCCTTGGAAAGTGTCCAACTGGTTGCAGAAAACTATGAGTCATAAAAATCCAGGAGCTGGCTGGGCTCTCCAGGGCCACCTGGCCAAACTGCCTTACTGGAAAGTTCCTCAGCTACCAGACTGAAGTGTCAGGCTTCTCAGCACCAGCGATCCCACCCCGGTCCTGTCTCAGACACAGTGGGAGAAAGGGCAGGAGCCTCACACGGGGTCCACTCTGGGTGTGCACCCTGGGTATGCGGCCCCAGTCCTGCCGTGTACCAACCGTGACCAGCAGTACCTCCAAATACCACATGCAGGCCAGACATGGGCACTTGCGCATGTCACTGGTGTGAAGGTTAAATTAACGACTCCTGCTACGGAGAGCCCAGGCAACCTTTGGCATGTGCTGTGCACAGTCGCTCAGTCGTGTCCGACTCTTTGCGACCCCATGGACTGCAGCCCACCAGGCTCCTCTGCCCATGGGGATCCTCCAGGCAAGAGTACTGGAATGGGTTGCCATGCCCTCCTCCAGGGGATCTTCCCGACCCAGGGATCGAACCCAGATCTCCTGTATTGCAGGTGGATTCTTTACCATCTGAGCCACCAGGGAAGCATACACAAAACCCCAATAGTTTTTAAAACCAGTGAGTTAACTACAAGGGACAACTCTAGACAGACGACTGTATGCAGACAGAGGGCAAGGCGGCTGCCTCCTTGCTGACCTCCACTCTCCTTTGCTGGAAGGGAGCATGGGCCCAGGCCTTGGCCCTCAAGGTTCTTCACTGCAGGCCGCCAGACATCTTTCCAGGGTTTATTTGCCACTATCTCCCCCACACCAGGGCTTCAGCCAGAATGGCTCATCCCC
Source organism: Muntiacus reevesi (assembly GCF_963930625.1). Lineage (NCBI taxonomy): Eukaryota > Metazoa > Chordata > Mammalia > Artiodactyla > Cervidae > Muntiacus > Muntiacus reevesi. The sequence continues at coordinate 76,679,935 of NC_089253.1, read as the reverse complement.
AACACACACACACACAGACATACCCCCACCCCACACACACACTCACACGTTTTCCTGCTTCCACATGCTGCTCCCTCCGCCTCCCCCGGGACACCCTTTCCTCTGCCAACATCCTACCTATTCTCATGAAAACTTAGACGCTCCATAGCGGTCCCCTGCCCCATCCTAAAGCCACGTCTCTTCCTCATCTCTTAACGGTCTAAGGTCGTCTTGCCATGCCCTGCAGGACTCTTTGTGTACCCCTCCTGTCTCCTGGGGTTGCATGGTGTGTTCCTGGAGAGGAGATTCTCTTACCCAGACCCTGACTCCCGCTGAGGACTGGCACTGCACTACACCCTCACCAGGAGTTTATTACCCACGGGCACCCAGGGGCTCCCCAGCTTCTCAAGCTGCATCTTTTGAATCCAGAACTCAAGTGACACCAGGGATGCTAAGCCCCTGAGAAACGCTTTCTGTCCACAATCACTGTGAGCCACCCACAACGCAGAGGCATGGACATGGCAGGAGGACCAGCACCCTGTGTTTTAACAGGCAGAAGAGGGAGAAACAGGAAGAACAACATTCATAAGGGGACATTTGGGAGTCTGCTCCTATGCGCACGCAGACACGGGGAGGGAGTGGTGTGGCCCACCCAGGATGCCCTATTCAGCCCCACTCCCTGCTTAGAAGAGTGGGAGGGAAGAGGGAAAAGAGAACAGGTCTGGCCCACGAACAGTGAGTTCACGTGGGCTGCAGCAGGGGCATAGCAGGCGTGACCCATACGTGGTACCCAGCCCTCAGCTTTACCAAATGTTGGCTGTAAACACAGCAGGGAGCAAGAGCCACAAACTGCTTTTTTGAACTCACACAGATGGGAGATGTTTGCTCCAGAATCTGTCAAACAGTAACCACTTGTGGGTCACAGGGCAACCTATTCTTACCTTCACCCTCCCCTGAGCCAGGCCTGGTGCCAAACAGAGAAAATGTGCCAGGCAGAAAACAAACCAGGCTTAACCCCAGGATCTGGGTTTAATGTAAAAGTTCTCTGTGTGTGTGAACAATCCCCAGGGCCTCGTGTCTTGCCCAGCAGATGGCAGGAACCCTCTGGCTCCCAGTCAGCGAAGGCGGCCAGCCAGCCCCAGGTTCGAAGCCCACCCTGGGTACCAGCTACATGTGACACCGGGCACCCCTGCTCTCCCTTGGGCTGAGCTTCCTCGTTTCCTCACGTGTAAGAAGCTGAGACTGACCTAGATGACCTCAAGATTTGAGATTAGGACATGGCCTTTTAATCCCTGAGCAGATCAGGATGACCCAGGGCAGTGCTAAAAATTGGAATTTAACAGGGTCTAGAGAGAATCACAGGCTTCCCAAGTGGTGTGAGTGGTAAAGAACTTGTCTGCCAATGCAGGAGGCAAAAGAGACCCGAGTTTGATCCCGAGGTAGGGAAGATCCCCTGGAGGAGGGCATGGCTACCCACTCCAGTATTCTTGCCTGGAGAATCCCAAGGACAGAGGAGCCTGGAGGACGACAGTCCATGGGGTTGCAAAGAATCAGAAACGACTGAAGTGACTTTGCGTACACACACACACAGAGAGAGAATCACACTCAAAAGAATCTGAGTACTAACCCTTCTAGACACTCTATGAAAATAGCAAGCGTGTGTGTGGTGGGGGGTGGGGGGGATGGGCAGACTGGCTTCTCAGGGGTGGAGAGGTGGGGACCACAGCCTCTTTCAGGCAACACCTCTGGGAAAGTCCAGTGGAATGGGCAGGGAGCAGGGAAGGGACTGGGCCCCTTCTCAGAGAACCAAGAAACACTTCCCTGCCCCACTTACACACACACACACACACACACACACACCCTTTCTCAGAGGACCAGGGAACACTTTCCTGCCCCACTTACACACACACACACACACACACACACACACACACCCTTTCTCAGAGGACCAGGGAACACTTTCCTGCCCCACTTACACACACACACACACACACCAGGAAACACGTCCCTACCCCACTTACGCACACACACACACACACCAGGAAACACTTTCCTGCCCCACTTACACACACACACACACACTCTCCCTCCCTCCTCAGCAGCTGCCAGGAGCCTGACTTCCCCTTTGAGCACCAACACCAGGCCAGCCTCCCCTCTCACATCAAGCAGAGGGCCTTGCTCACATCTAGCTGACCTCTTGCTTCCCTAAAACAAAGGCAACCAGCTGTGCTCGCCCTCAAGCCCTGGTCCAGGTCTCAGCCCTCCCCGGGACTCTCCTCCCATCCTATCCCCTCCATGTGCTGTCATCCCCTTCTTCCCTCTCCTTCCTCCTCTAGGATCTTGCCTCTGACCTATTTTTTGTTTTGCCTTCAATCTCTCCTTCCACAAAAGCTTTCCACCTCAAGCCCACAAACCTGCTCTCAGCTTTCATGCACCAAATATCAAAAAACCTCCTGTTGATTCTGTCTCTCCTTCAGCCTCATGCCTGCCAACGCCTCCAGGGACAGAGGGTACCTCCTGTCTTGTCCTTCCTTCTCCCTCAGCACAGGCTGTCTGGCCCAGACCCCAAGCTCTCCACCACCACCCCCCACACCGTGACACTCACAATGTCTACTTGATGGCTCCATCCACCTAAGCCACCCCAACACCATCCTCCTCAGCCTTTCCCGCTGGCCCCACACTCTCTCAGGAAATCCTGACCTGGGTTTCCGTCACTCACTGTCAGTCCCTCAACTCAGCATCTTTCACCAGTTCCTCATCCTCACAGCACAGGTGTCCCCAGGCCTAGTCCCCAGCCTCTCCTTCTGGCTCCCTACACTGTCCCCTGGGGACAGGCTTCAGCCTCCCCATGGGCTGGCGGCTCCCCCAGGCCTGTGCATGCCATTCCCAGCTGGAGCAGGCCATCCAAACCACTGAACCAATTCTAGAACCAAACCAGTTATACATACATGACATCTCTCCCTCCAGGTCCTACAGACACCAATGAAGGGGTCCAGGGAACTGGGGGCGGGGGGAACGGAACAGTTCTAGACCTTGACTGGGATAATGGTTATGTGATTCTATGCATTTACCAAACCATCCAACTGCACACCAGAAAGTATGAACCTACCGTATGCAAACTGTACCTAATAACAAAAGAATCGAGGGGAAAAGTCCCACAAGGCACCTCGACCCCTGTGCTTCTAAAACGATCACCATCTTCCTTCCGCCAGTCCAGCTCCTCCTCCCCTGACCCTGTTTTCAGCAGTGACACCACCATCCACCCCAAACAGTGCTTGCCCCACTAGACATCTTAGCCTGGGTTAAGCAGTCACTTAAGAGATTCCACCTGCACAGAGTTACATTCTCTGGACTCTACGCTCTCATTCCACCTCCCCAAGCAAGGCCTGTCACCTGGGACTCAGGCCCCTCACTTCTCACAGGCCACCTCACTAGGCTCCCCTTCCTCTACCCTGAGCCCTCCACCATAATCCAGTCCCCATTCTGTGCAGTTTGCCTTCTGAGGGCCCTCCCCTCCCCATAGCGGCGTCTACTTTTGCCCCTTCCTGCTCAGGCCTCAGCTTTGGATCCTGTCTCTCCCACAGAAGCCCGGGCACCCTTCGGGCCGCAGCTCCTAGACCTCCCAGTGCAGAAGTCTACTTCGTGAGCCGTCTCCCAACAGAACCAGCAGCACTGCACCCTGGGCTCCCACAGCAGAGGGCTCCCCCACGCCCCACAGCCCCCGGCCCTGCACAGCCTGCCCAGGACCCTGGGATACCCGCGTCCACTGCACATACGCCAGGGCAGGGAGCCGCCTCCCTCTCTGTCAGGGCCCCCCAGGCTGCCACTGAGCTGCGGGCGCTCAGGGAAGCCTTTCCAGCCTGAACTATCGGCTGAAAAGTAGGACGGCTAGGCCAAGCCCACCAGGCCCCCTGACCCCACTGCTGAGATAAATGCCAGAGAAGTATTAGTGGACTATCCTAAACTCCTAAGGGTGATCGCACAGGCTACTTCAACACGAAGCAGGGACTCACCCCATCCACTCCCTAGCCCAGCCCCCCACCGCTCCCCTTCAACTCCTGACCCTCCCACCAAGCTGCACTCACCCCCACCAGGCAGTGCCCGGTTCCAAGACTTCCGCTCAAAGAGCCCACTGCCTGGACAGATGCCACTCAAAGAATGGGCCTGGGACTGAAGGTGTCATCCGTGATGAAGTAACAGGAGTACGCACTTAGAAAGGCTTCCCTGGTAGCTCAGCTGGTATAGAATCTGCCGGCAATGCAGGAGACCCCAGTTAGATTCCTGGATCAGGAAGTTCCCCTGGAGAAGGGACAGGCTACCCACTCCAGCATTCTGGGGTTTCCCTGGTGGTGGCTCAGATGGTCAAGAACTCGCTTGCAATGTGGGAGACCTGAGTTCAATCCCTAGGTTGGGAAACCTCCCTGGAGGAGGGCATGGCAACCCACTCCAGTATTCTTGCCTGAAGAATCCCCATGGACAGAGGAGAAACTGGGGTCGCAAAGAGTCAGACACAACTGAGCGACTAAACACAAGCACTCAGAAACCCTCACAGCCATTTAGCACTGTCATGATGCGAAGAGCTGACTCATTGGAAAAGACCCTGATGCTGGGAACGATTGAAGGTGGGAGGAGAAGGGGGCGACAGAGGATGAGATGGTTGGATGGCATCACCAACTCGATGGACATGAGTTTGAGTAAGCTCTAGGAGTTGGTGATGGACAGGGAAGCCTGGTGTGCTGCAGTCCATGGGCTCTCAAAGAGTCAGACACAACTGAGTGACTGAACTGAACTGATGACACGTTTAGTGTGTTTTGCAAAAGTACTGGTCTGCAGCAAATCGGGAAAAAATAAAACCTGGCCTTAAGCATAGAGTCTGGGAAGCCCTGGCCCCTCACTCCTATACACTCCTCCCCCTTTCTGCTAAAATCCTGCTCATCCTCAGTGTCCCAGTTAACACGCCTTCTCCTCCAAGAGTCACTAGCCAGAAGTGATCTCACTCAGAGCCCCTAGTCCAAACCACACTGAGGGTGTTTAGGTGGTATCTGCATACCACTTATTACAATTCCCAGAGGCCAGGGACCCAGGGAACTGTTCAGTTTTATATTCCCAATGTCACACTCAAGGCATACAATCAACTGAGACTTGTTCAACAAGAAGTAAATAACCAGCTGCTGCTGTTGCTGCTAAAGTGCTTCAGTCGTGTCTGACTCTTTGCGACCCCATGGACTGTAGCCCACCAGGCTCCTCTGTCCATGGGATTCTCCAGGCAAGGATGCTGGAGTGGGTTGCCGTGCCCTCCTCCAGGGGATCTTCCCAACCCAGTGACTGAACCCATGTGTCTTATATCTCCTGCGTTGACAGGCGGGTTCTTTACCACTAGTGCCACCTGCAAAGCCCACCCACAATGTCACTCAGGACTTTCCTTCAGGGCAGGACATGGAGGGGCACCAACCTTTAGGTTACACACAATTTCCCTGGTTTGAACCAAATGCAGCCCCTCTCTCTCCGCCCAGATGGAAACGGGGCAATGTTTTAAAAAGCAAGTTGAGGGCTCTGGAGACAAGAATTCAGTCACTATTCACTACAAGAGAATCTACAATACTCTGAAATGGCAAGTTGAGCGAAAAACTCTCAGCTTCCTCAAGAATCCTTCTCTGCATGGACAGAACAAAAAAATAAATCGTGTCCAAGTATGAAGAATAAAAAGATTTTTTTCAGGATCATTTCCAACTTTAAATATTCTGTAGGCCCCTGACCTCAAACAAAAAGGTCAAGAGCTCAGGAGCCTGTAACCCCACAATGAACAACATGCTTGTGAACAGACCACTCAGATTGGAAAACTGTGGGGAGAAGCCCACCCAGACGCACCCCACTCAGGGTCCCGACCCTGCCTCAGAGTCAGCGGATCCCATTCCCACTACCCCCTCTCCCTGATGGGCCCAACTCCTAATAGAGCAGGACCCTCACATCCCCCCCGCCCACCAGCTCTTCCTTCTCCAGGCTCTCCCAAGTTCCTGGCTGTTGTTTAGCAAGAATGCTGGAACTATTTCCAGATGCCACTGTCAGATCAAGACAACTCTCTATCTAAATATCCCTGTCTAATTTTGCACACAGCTCTTGTTTCAACTGACAAAGATAATGACTCAGTGTCCACAGCTCTTGATGGAAAATCATCCTGCCAAGTTTGGAGCTTCCCAATAATAGGCTTCTCTAAACTTCTTTTTGAGAAAGGAAGACTGACCTCCCTGTACAGATTCCGTTCTGCAGGCAAGAAAGGGTACCCAAAAGACTCCCTAACAAACCAAAGAGTGTTATGGGAAAATCCTGCTACATTCCTATAGGACCAATCAATGACAAGAAAAGGAAATCCATGGCAGGGACTTGGGGTGTTTTTCCTGTACAATAACCATTGTTTCTTCACTTTTCTGCATTCATCAGTTTGGGACTTTGGAATTTGAGGCATAAATTCTGGGTTAAAGTGAAGACAAACTCTAGACTCAGAAATAAAGCGTCTTTCCCTGCAAAAACAAATGGCTCATTGTCTCTGACATTGTCTCTGATGCTTCGATCAACTATAAAAGCACTCTACAAATTGTACGTAAGTCCATTCTGCACCAGTACACTTCTGGGTAGCCTCTTTCTGAAGGAGTACATGGTACAAGTAAATACACCCACATATGTGTTTGAAATGCAGACACTTTCTCTCTGCAGACATGGGCCTAGCCCCCTCTCACATCATAAGACATAAGAGATGTCTCAGTAAATAAGTGAGGATGAGCAAAGTATCACTTTGGAAAATCCACTTATGGAAAACTGAATTAATTGGCCTTTCAATCAGCACTGACAGCTTAAACATCTTTGCTGACTGTTTAAAAACCACCCCATGGTTATTTCACATGCATATCTCCCGGAGTCTTGCAAAGTCGCCAAAGACAGAAACCACAAGTCTCCCACTTCTTCGTTTGGGCTTCCCAGGTGGCGCTAGTGGTAAAGAACCCACCTGCCAATGCAGGAGACATGAGACCTGGGCTGGATCCTTGGGAAGATCCCCTGGAGAAGGGCATGGCAACGCATTCCAGTAGTCTTACCTAGAGAATCCCACGGACAGAGAAGACTGGCAGGCTACAGTCCATAGCGTCTCAAAGAGTCGGACATGACTGAGGCAACTTAATATGCATGCCCACTTCTGTATTCTGGACTCAGTCTCTGCCATGCATTCAGCAGGCACAGGTAATGCCCATAGGTTTCTAACCTCCTATCTTACTCCTATCCCCCCAGGTGTGGAGCAGAAGGGAAGGAAATTCCCTTAAAGCCCAACCAACATGGCTGCTATCATTGGCTTAGGACAGACAGCACAATGCTATCTGCTACCTAAACTTCTCAGCTACTCATGGACAGGTCCCAGTGGGCCTCTGGCAGCATGGGAAGAGTCTTTTTACAGTTTTATCTCCGTGGTTCTCAGCCAAGGTTGACTGAGTCCTCCAGAAGACATCTGGCAATGTCTGGAGACATTATTGGTTGTCACAACTAGTGGGGGGAGATGAGGGGGGAACTACTAACATCTAGTGGATAGAGGCCAGGGATGCTGCTGAAAACTGAGAAACCCTGGCTTATGTGACACACAGGAAAGCATTCAGACCACCTTAGTTCACTTTTCCTTTGAGTTGTCCAAGGTCAGGCCCAAAACCATAACCTTGTTTTGTCTGCATCATTTGCAAAGTTGAAAATGCCCAAAGCCATCATCAATCATAAAGGTGTTTCCCCCGAGAATCACCAGTTTCCACCCCCTCCAACTCCCGCTTTGTACCTTCTCCAGAGTTGGGCCCTCTTGCCAGCATAACAACTGGCAAGCTGGCATCATGCACGCTCAAATCCTTTAACAACAAGTTAGACCTGGCAGGTCCAACTCTTCAGTCTCCTGTCACGCACACCCAAGGCCCAAGTGAGCATGGACGAGTTTCCCAATGGGCTCCAGGCCCTACCTAGGATGAAAGGCTGCACAGAAGCCGCTCACACTTCAGAGGACTGGCATCCAAATGGAGAGTTCCAGGATGCAGACCTACCCCCCAGCAGCACTCCCCATCCCACAAGGCACATGGGAAGACCAGCCTCCATTTGGCAGAGGGGCAGGCACTGGGGTAAGGCACGACCACTGACAAGACCCCCAGCATTTGAAGAATGCAGGAGGACGGGCCAAAGAAAAGCCAACGGAGAACAGAACCAAAAAGGATCCTCATTCCCATGTTCATACAAAACCCTCACCAGTGAAACCCAACAGCTGGCTAGGGCCAAGGGCGTCAAAGTCCTGACACAAACTTCGGGCCAGGGACAATTAGCGCCCCTGAGACAGTGCAAAGGGGTCTAGGCGTGAAGAGAAATGTCTTCATTAGAAAGCGAGGCAGGAAAGCAGTACCGGCGACCAAGAAACTAGGCATCAGGTCACCAGCGCAGCTAGGCGAGTTCGCAGGAGCCAAGGCTCTGGCACCCTTCGTACCCTCCGCGAGACAGGTATGGGCTGTAGGCGCCCACCCTGCATTCTGAGGCGCGCCCACCGCGCAGCGGCCCGGAACTCGGGGCAAATGAAACTCGCCAAGGGGAAGCCACGCTGCCACTTGAGGATGCAAGAAGGGCCCAAGCGGGAGTTAAGCTCCGCTCTGGCCTCAGGCAGACAGCGCCCAGGGCACGCGGCGGCCGGCGAGCAGCAGCCTTACCCGGCTGCAGGAAGCTGGGATCCGCGGTCACCTTCGCGCAGCCTCCGCGCGCTCGCCTCAGCGCTGGCCCCCGGCACGCGCTCCGGATCTGTTTACCAACTCGCCCGCGCCCGGAGACCCAGAGCCCTCGGCCCTGCCCCACGAGCCGCTCCCATTGGCTGCGCCGCCGCCGCCAGCCCAACGCCGCGCGTCGTGGGGCAGCGTGCTCGGCCCGTGCGCTCGACCCGCGGCCAATGGGGTCTGAGGGCGGAGAGAGAGGAGCCAATGGGAGGCCTTCCCAGAGCGCAGGGCCCCGCCCATTCTTCCCCTCGCTGCTGCCCTCTCCCCTAGTTGAAAAAGCCGGACTGAAGACCACGCGTTGGGTTTAGAGAGACAGCTCGCGTGCGCCCGGAGACCTCTGCCTTCTCCAGACGGGACGGCAAACGCAGTTGCGGTGACCGCTGTCGGCTGTCTTGTCCCGGGCTGGTACTCCCCCGGCTTTCTAAAGGCAGAGGAAGAAGCCGTAGCGACTACAGCGGGCCTGCTCCGCGCTGGCCGTTATGTAATGAGGAGAGGAGTCCTCTCCCGGTTTCCCAGAAGGGACTCACAGAGCTGGGAAGCCTTGCTGGCCTGTTGAATGCACGTCCGCCTCCGGCGCCCGGCCCCGCCCACTTGTCGCGTTTCGCTTTGGGCTGGTAGCGTTGGCCGGCCTCCCTAGCAGTGGCCCCAGAGCGTGTGGGGTTATTTGCCTGTGTCCTCGTGGGGGCCCTAGGTAGCGGGGCCACACCAGCACGTGGAGGGAGCTGGAGGGGGCCCCGCTGCCCGCTCGGAGCTACCCCGGAAGGAAGTGCGAGAACTGAAGCTGAGTGGCCCCAGGTCTCCGCATCGACCAGAGTTTCAGACCCGAGCCCTAATTGTCTGACAGTTTCCACTCGCTGATCATAAAGATAAATATTCAAGTCAAATCATATTCCTTTATGCTGAGCCGATTTTGAGTAATATATAACATTATGCAAGCTAGATTATTTTTTAAAGTTTTTTATATTGAAATATAGTTGATTTACCATGTTGTGTTCAGATTCTTTTCCATTATAGGTCATTATAGAGTATTGAGTAGACTTCCCTATGCTATACGGTAGGTCCTTGTTGATTATATATAGTAGTCTGTATATGTTAATCTCAACCTCCTAATGAAACTGGTTTATTTTTATTATTAGTCAGAAAACTTGAACCCCATTGTATGCTGACGCCTGAAATGGAGGAGGGGGCAGAAGTGAAAAAAAAGAAGTGTAAAGTGTGTTAGTCCCTCAGTTGTGTCCAACTCTTCACACCCCATGGAGCCCACCAGGCTCCTCTGTCCATGAAATTCTCCAGGCAAGAAATTGGGGGGGGGGGGGGGCGGTATTAAAACTAATAGAATCCAGATGTGAACATAACTTCACAGTTTGGACCAGAGCTGTGGCGACGTGTACCCTGCAGGGCAGAACAGAGCCTGTGGGTCCTGGGTGGGGGGGCTGTGAATTTCCATGGCCTGATCATTGGGGTGCTGGATCTCCTCTGCAGGAACGTTCATATACTCTCTTGCCAGTCCAAGTTCTGCCCCAACCCCCCAATCATCTCCACACAAAATACAACATATTTTTTTGAGAGATAATTAAGGAGTTTTTGACAAATTTCAAGGAACTGCCACAAATAGTACAGTGCTAACTGGGACCTTGCCTTAACTAGGAAACTGGCTCCCTTTTAGCACACTGAAGAGAAAGTTCCAGCCCCTATTTATGCCTTCAATGGGTATTCATTGCTCCCTCCCAAGCTAACTGTTTGCTTAACTGCCTGCGTTCCTTCAACTTCTGCCAGCTTAGTGACCCTCCACCACTGCCCATGGTATGGTGGAGTCCCTGGTTCATCCCTTCCTGTAATGTATAGTACAGACCCTACCTCCATCAGACTTCACTTGGATGAGGATGTGATTTTCATCAGCTCCAGCTTCTGCCTTTGAAAGTGGAGAGAGGATGTGGGAGGGAATTGGTTGCTTCCAGGCCAGTTCAATCTCACTCCTCTAGCAATGCCAGGGTTAACTTTTCTCTTCCCAGGTGGTGCTAGAAGTAAAAAAAACAAAACAAAAAAACCCTGCCTTCCAATACAGGAGTCGAGACAGGCTTGGATCCCTGGGTAGGGAAGATCCCCTGGAGGAGGGCATGGCAGCCCCCTCCAGTATTCTTGCCTGGAGAATCCCATGGACAGAGGAGCCTGGCAGGCTACAGTCCATAGGATTACAAAGAGTAACTACTGAATAACTTAGCATGCACAGAGTACCTGAAGACCAGCATAACCCACTACCATAAACATTAGTTTTTCATCAGAGACCACCACTCTAGTTTACTGGAGAAGAAACCCCCAACTAGTTTATGCAAAGAAGGAATCTTCATCAGATTGATATTATTTTGATCTTACTCCTTGTGAATAATGACCTCAGCTTTTTTATGCTAAAAACACATTTCTTTCCTGACCTGATTTTTTGTTGCAGAGATTCCTCCATTACTTCAAGTTAAAGATTCCTTCAAAACACTAATGGCATGGTAGTTAGGGTTTTTTTCTTTTTTTTAAAGAGTCCTTATGTTTTATATATACACACTGAACTATTTCCAGGTGAAATCACACAATATGTGGGATTAGCTTCGAAATACTACAAAATACTACAGGGCTGAGGGGTCATGAGTTGATAATTGAAGAAGGAGAATGATGGATATATCAGGGTTCATATTAATATTCTGTGTTTGAAATTCTCCATAAAAAAGTTAAAAAAGAAATTGGGCCAAGAAAACAAACAAACAAAAAGTAAACCAGTTGGAAGATAATACTAATGCAGGCAGGGTGAACAACAAGAAAACAAAAATCATTACCACTCTTCTAGGTATAAACTCACTACAAAGTAAGAGCAAGGATGAATCTAACCGTAGCTGATAAAAAGACAGCCAGAAAATTCAAAATTAGCAAAAAGTCAATTGAAGCATGATTTTATTCACTATGTACCTTGCTCTGAGTGTCTGAGTGCCTGAGGTGTTACTGATTATATGACATACCATCTTATTTATCGAATTTTTTTCCCAAATTTATCTTAACCTTCTAAAAATTTACATTTTTATCTTTTCTAGTGGGCATAATATATTAATACAGTGTTATTCAATACACATAAATATGTGTGTACATACATACATGCATATATATAGACATATTCTCCCAATAACCAAAGATGCCAATTCCTGGAACATTTGGGTAAGTAGCAAGGTGCTGTAATAATTCCCTTCTGATCTCAAATTTTCTTCCTTAATAACAGTGACAGAGAAGGCAATTATCAGTTTTTCTCACTCTGCTCAATTATTCTTACCAGCACACAAACATATTAACTATCTCTCACTCTTCATCCCACTTCCATTTCTCTTCTCCCATTTTCAGCAAACTCATGAAAGAATTACCTTTTTCTTTTTTAAGAAAAAATAATTTTCTCCCCCTCCTTTTCTTCCATTCTACTTGGACCAATCTAGTCCGCTTTATGCCCCAGCCTGCCTGTAAAACTGCTCACCAGTGATCTCCATGTTGCCAAATTAAGCAGTTAGTGCTCAGATTTCATCATAAGATAGAGCTCTATCAGCAGCATTTGACACAGTTGGTCACTCCCTGCTTTTTTCTTAGCTATTGTCCTGAGGTATAATTAACATAATGCTCTAGTTCAAATTAATTCTAACTTAATTTTAATAATAATTTCAAAAATATAATTTCAATAATATACAAAAACGTTATATATTTTATATATATATGTATATATGGCTCATTCTCCCCCTTCTTTTGTGCTGTTATCATACAAATTATATCTGTTCATGGTATTCCCACCCTGACAGGTTTATCACTGTTGCTTTATGCAGTTATTTTATTTTATTTGGCTGCACCTGCGGCACTCGGGATCTTCGTCAGGTCATGCGGGAGCTTCCGTTGCCGCGCATGTACTCTCTCATGGAATTCTCCAGGCAAGAATACTGGAGTGGGTTGCCATTCCCTTCTCCAGGGGATCCTCCCAACCTAGGGATTGAACCGAGTCCCCTGTATTGCAGACAGATTCTTTACCATATGACAACCAAGGAAGCCCTACATTTATCCTATCTGAGTTTAGTGTGGAGTTACGTGGGGTTCAGTGTGCTTCTTGGACATATATAATAATGTTTTTTTATCAAAGTTGGGAAGTTTTCTGCCATTATTTCCTCTAAATACTTTTTCTGTTCCCTTTTCTCTCTCCTCCTTCTAGAGCTCCCATTCTATGTATGTTGCTATGTTTGATGATATCCCACAGATTTCCGAGGCTCTGCTAATTTTTTAAAAATTCTTCTTTTTTTCCTCTTTCTCTTCTTCAAACTGGATCATCTGAATTGGTTCCTGTTTTCAAGTTCATTGATTCTTTCTCTTGCCTCTTCAAATCCAATGTTGAGCTCCTGTAGTAAATTTTTCATTTTAGTTATTGAAGTTTTCAACTCTAAAGCTTCTATTTGACTATTTTCTTTATAGTTTCTATCTTTTTATATTCCTTATTTGGTGAGACATAATTTGCATATAAACCCAGGGTTTGTTATTGCTGCTGCTTATTGTTCTTTGTTTAGTGACTTTTCTGAGCTAATTCTATAAAGTCTGATTTTGTTGTGTATGGCCACTGATGTCTCTACTCAGTTAACTTAAGGTCAACTAATGATAAGACAGATTTCCTTAAATGCCTGGAACTAATAAATCATCCAGTGTTTATTGAGAGACTGTGTGCATGTCGGGGCATGCTTTCAACACTCAACCAGGCAGTTGACAGCTTCTTCCTCAATCTAACTTCCTGCTTGTGCAGAGTCTCAGAGTCACAGGTGAGATCTTAGGGCCTTCCCTAAGTATATGCCCAGCTCTGCCCTGTGTGTGGCCTTCTAGAGTTCCAAGAATAGGTCAGTTTTTCACAGTCCTTGTGGATGTCTCATTCCTCGGCTCTCCTTAAGCTTTTTAGATAGTCTATTATTTGTCTCAACTATGATCCACTATCTTAGGCAGCTGTAAAGATAAAACACATGTATGTAATTTTTTTTTTTCCCGACAGATGCTTCTTAGGAAAAATGCTTTTCACACTGAGTAAGCTCGAGTCAGGTCACAGACAGCCTTGCAAGTGGTGTTTTCCAGAGAACTACCAGACAAGTAGAATAATGACAATCCTCTGAGAAGTGGCTGTGAAAAGTTCCAGCTCTATTATGCTCCCTTAGCCAGTTTGAACCAGGAATGTCAACTGTTATTTTTCAAACTACTACCTAGTTTAGCCATTTTTTTTAGTAAACACTTCCCAGGTTAGTGTAAGCCTTTGGTTAGTTTGCAGAGTTCTGAAAAGAAGATTTTTGAATATTTTTTGCCAGTTTCGTAATTGTTTTCATGGAGGACAGAATTTTCAAATGCCCTTCCTTTGCCATTTCCACTCACTCTTGAAAATTTTTTCAGCTTAGCCCCTGGAACATTATACTCTCCTGTCTATCTTTCTGAGAACCAGCCTTTTAGCCATAGTTCAATTGCTGCTTTTCCTCATCGTCCTAACTTATAAATGTTGGAGGGCCTCAGGACTCAATCCTTGTACCCCTTTTCTGTCTACACCCACTCTCTACATCCACTTCCCATAACCTGAAAACTTCCAAATTTGTAATCTCAGGCATTGACCTCTTTTTCGTACTCTAAGGATCTTCACTATGGTGTCCACTAGGTAACAAACTCAAAAAAGTGTCCAAGACTGAACCCTTGATCTACCACCCCATTCCTGCTCCTCCCTTAAGACCCTGCCTCAAATAAATGACCTTCATTCAGTGCTCAGACCCAAAACCCTGGCATTCTCCATTTCCACTCTTTCTTTCATACCTCACATCAAATCCATGAGCAAATTCTTCTACTCTATCTACAAAATATACCCTGAATCAGCCAATTTTTGCCTCAGTATCACTGCCATCCTAGTTCAAACCAACATATTTTTTCACCTGAATTATTCTAAATAGCCAATGAACTGCGATTAGTTTCCAAAATTCCCCTTACAGTGATCGTTTTCTGTTTGTCTCTTTGTTTGAAAGGAAAAGTCAGATCATGTTATTTCTAAACTCAAGCCCCTCTGATGGTTTCTCATCTCACTCAGAATGAAATCCAAAATCATTGCATTGCTTTAAAAGACTTAGCATGATCTTACTGCCAGGTATCTTTTAAACATTGATGGAGTTTTTAAAAAATCATTTTATTTGTTTGTTTGTTTTTGGCTATGCTAGCTCTTCACTGCTGCCAGACTTCTCTCTAGTCCCCAGCGGCGGCTACTCTTTGTTGTGTTGTGTGGGCTTCTCATTGCAATAGCTCCTCTTGTTGCAGAGCACAGGCTCTAGGGCACTCAGCCTTCAGTCGCTGCAGCACATGGGTTCAACAGTTGCAGTTCCTGGGCTCTAGAGCACAGGCTCAATAGTTGTGGCACACAGGCTTAGTTGCTCCAAGGTACGTGGGATCTTCCCAGATCAGGGATCAAAACCTGTGTCTCCTCCATTGGTGAGTAGATTCTTTACTACTGAACCACCAGGAAGGTGCCTCAGATGTTGTTTTGAACTGCCCTCTCCTCTAATTTTATTCCAACCAAAAAAGGCTTCCTTTCAGCATTCTCGTAACATCCCGGGAACAGTCCCATGTGAGACATTGCACTTTGCCTGGAATGCTCCTCCCTAGACATCCTCTTGGCTCACTCCTATGCTTTATGGGGTTCTCTGACAGAAAGTCATTAGGGAGTCTTTCCTAACCATCCTACCAAAATATGACCCATCCTATTCCTTAATTTGTCCTAAGAGGACTCTCTAGTCCCTTATCTTGCTTTCTAGTTCTTCCTAGAACTTTTTTATCACCTAACATATTATGCCAACATCTGCTGGATCATCAAAAAAGCAAGAGAGTTCCAGAAAAATATCTGCTTTATTGACTATGCCAAAGCCTTTGACTGTGTGGATCACAACAAACTGTGGAAAATTCTTCAAGAGATGGGAATACCAGACCACCTTACCTTTAACTTATATGCAGAGTACATCATGTGAAATGCTGGGCTGGATGAAGCACAAGCTGGAATCAAGATTGCCAGGAGAAATATCAATAACCTCAGATATGCAGATGACAACACCCTTATGGCAGTAAGCGAAGAAGAACTAAAGAGCCTCTTGATGAACGTAAAAGAGGAGAGTGAAGAAGCTGGCTTAAAACCAAACATTCAGAAAACTAAGATCATGGCATCCCATCACTTCATGGCAAATAGATGTGGAAACAATGGAAACAGTGAGAGACTATCTTTTGGGGCTCCCAAATCACTGCACATGGTGACTACAGCCCTGAAATTAAAAGACGCTTGCTCCTTGAAAGAAAAGCTATGACAAACTTAGCGTATTAAAAAGCAGAGACATTACTTTGCTGACAAAAGTCCATCTAGTCAAAACTGTGGTTTTTCCAGTAGTCATGTATGGATGTGAGAGTTGGACCATAAAGAAGGCTAAGCACTGAAGAATTGATGCTTTTGAACTGTGGTGTTGGAGAAGACTTGAGAGTCCCTTGCACTGCGAGGAGATCCAACCAGTTCAGCCTAAAGGAAATCAGCCCTGAATATTCATTGGAAGGACTGATGCTGAAACTGAAACTCCAATACTTTGGCCACCTGATGCGAAGAAATGACTCATTTGAAAAGACCCTGATTCTAGGAAAGATTGAAGGCAGGAGGAGAACGGGGATGACAGAGGATGAGATGGTTGGATGGCATCACCGACTCGATGAACATGAGTTTGAGTAAGCTCTGGGAATTAGTGATGGGCAGAGAAGCCTGGTGTGCTGCTTTTTGTGTCCATGGGGTCGCAAAGAGTTGGACACTACTGAGTGACTAAGTTGAACTGAACTCAACTATTATCTGTCTGTATCCCCCAACTGGAATGTAAGTTTTAGAGAGCAAAATCTTTGTTTCTTTAGTTCACCATTGTACCTCCAGAACCTAGAACAGTTCCTGGCAAATAGTAAGTACTCGATAAATATTTATGGCTAAGAACATTGACTCTGGATCCAGGATGTCTGGGTTAGAACCCCCACTCTGCTACTTACTTGTGAACCTGAGTTAGTTACTAAACTTTTCTGAGCCTCAGTTCCCTCCTTTGTAAAATGAAGATAAAACTAGTATTTATGTATTATGTATTATGTAATATTTATGTAATAGAGTTGTTGAGAATTAATAAATTAATATATGTAAAGTACATAATATGGTGCCTATCACGTAGTATACACATTATATAATTTTAGTTATTATTTTTATTTAAGTGATTGATAAACCCAACATTGTAATATGTATTTGGCAAGATGTGTATTGATATTGATATTTTTTCTGAATTGTTACCATACATAACCTGAAAATGACTTCTAGGTTTTGAAATGAAAAAAATTAAAAAGGCCACATTTTCTGAAATTTCGTCTAATTTATTAGCTATGGTATTTAAAATACTTTTAGACCATCTTGGTATTACTAACCCATAGTAAAAATCAACTAGTTTACTTAATAATGATGCTGAAGCTGAAACTCCAATACTTTGGCCACCTCATGCGAAGGGTTGACTCATTGGAAAAGACCTTGATGCTGGGAGGGACTAGGGGCAGGAGGAGAGGGGGATGACAGAGGATGAGATGGCTGGATGGCATCACCGACTCAATGGACTTGAGTTTCAGTGAACTCCAGGAGTTGGTGATGGACAGGGAGGCCTGGCATGCTGCGATTCATGGGGTCGCAAAGAGTCGGACACGACTGAGCGACTGAACTGAACTGAACTGAACTTAATAATTCCATCTTTATTTCTAAATAAGTCAAAGTTTAGTCTTTATTCATAATACCCAGAAAATTAATTTGTATACTGGTTGCAGTATTTTCCCTTTAACACTAGATTTTAAAGTAAAAAACTTAATTTTCTAAGAAGCTGATAAATCATAACTTTCAGGCCTGGAGAAAAGACTCTGAGACATATTTGTAGAATTATGGTTTTCTTGCTCTATATTACCTAGTAGTGTTCAACACCAGTATTCTTTTTTATTCTATTAAAGAAAAAAGAATTTATGATACTTGTTTAAAGATGGTAAAGCAGACATGATTCAGGCCCATTGCTGTAGGTATGGGACCACTGCAGAAGGAATTTGCAGAGGGAGAGAAACTGGGCTTAACTCTGAATACGGCATGGACAAATGGGAGTTTATAGCCAAGAAGCAGGGTTGGGGGTTGGAGTAGGAAGTTCTCAGTGTATGGAAAATCACTAAGAGGAAACATTAAGGGGAAAGGCAATTCTAGCTAAATTAACCTAAAAGGATTCTTGCTGAAGGAGGGCCCGGTGATCATCGCACACCTGCGGGATCGTGGCAGATGAGCAGCCTGATCAGGTATCAAGAGTGATCAGATAGGGAAGATGGGGGTTCTTGCTAAACTGACTTGGTTGGGTTCTTGATAAAACTGGATTTTACAAGGAAATACACAGAGGGGCCTAGGAGAAGATTTAGGAGCCTGACTAAAGTTTGGTCAAGCAAAGCATCTTTGTCAGTTCCTGGACCAGTTCGCATATATTTTAAACCGCACGCGGTTAAGAATAAAAACAACTCATAACTGTGTGATGGTCAAAACCACCCACTCAGGAGGAGTGGGAAGATGCCTGAGCAACTGGGTCACAGGCTGCACACCCCTCTCCACAGGCTGCCCGGGGGTGCATACCCACACCCCCAGGGCTCTATTACAGGAAAATAATCACTTAATATCTATTTTATTCCTTAGCTGTAGCACAGCAGGAATTAAAACAAATTCCACTCTTCTTTAAATACATGGTTTTCCCATGACACCTTCTCAAACTACTGTGTGGGAATGCTGGATAAGGTGAAAATCTTTTCCTATTTTTATAAACTTATGAACATTTTAATAGATTTCAGTCTTCCACTTGTGTGCTAAGTTACCTCTGTCACGTCCAACTCTTTGCCACCCTATGGACTATAGCCCACCAGGCTCTCTGTCCATGGGATTTCCCAGGTATGAATACTGAAGTGGGTTGCTATTTCCTTCTCCAGGGTATCTTCCCAACCCAGAGATTGAAACTGCTTCTCCTGCATTGCAGGCAGATTCTTTACCACTAGCAAAATGCATTCACATTTTTAAAAAAACTGTTTGAAAAGGTTTGCTGTGAAAATTCTCCCCCATTCCATCTCTCTCCCAACCACTCCCCAACCCAATGCCCCCACAACCCTACAACCTCCCCACTCAAATGCAACCACTGTTTTTAAGATTTTTTTCTCTCTCTTTCCAAAATTTCTTTAGACATAATATAAGCAAATACAAACATAAAACCTCATATTTTATACTAACGGTCACACTCTATACTACAATCTGTTTTTTTCATTTAAGTTTATGTATAGCTTGAAGCTCTTTCCAAATTAGTACATGGAGAAACGTCCTTATTCTTTTTTCAGTATTACGTTACATGCATGTACCGTAATTTATTTATCCAGTCTCCTACTGATGGTCATGCAGACTGTTTTAGTCCCTGTGCTATTTCAAAGTGCTGCAGTGAACAATCCTGTTTTCAAAGTGTGATTAATTTGGGCCTAAGCAAAGCTGGTTGGCACACCAAGAAAGCAGTGCCAGTGCAGGGCCCACAAGTGCCCTCCCTGTGCTGAGGCCTGACACCATGACTCACTGGCTCCAAGATTAGTCACGTAAGCCCAGACACCCCAGGGTGAAAACGGATCATCTCTGGAGCACCAGGGATGCACCATCACAGGCCGCAATCTGAGGAGATCGCCGGACTCAGAAAAGTCCGACCCAGTCCATTAAGGGAATAAATGGAAGGGGTTCCCAAGCCTTTTCCACTAAGGCAAGACTAATGACTGTAATTAGCTGACTGCACAATTAGAAGTGATTAAGCCTATTACAGAAGAGGCTCAGATCCCCACAGCTGGAAGCATCCCAGCATGGCCTGCTTAAAAGGTTTACTGCTTTCCTCTCTGTTTTCTTAGACTATACTTGTAGCACATGTCTACCCTCACAATAGGGGTATTATTTTTCTTTTCCATATTAGTTTCTTTTCAACATACTGTCACATATGGACATTAGCCAAGTGTGCCTAATCATCAGCTTAATTTTTCTATTTTAAAACTAAAATAAAGAATTGCTTGGCAGTCCAGTGACTAGGACTTGGCGCTTCCACTGCCAGGGGCCTGGGCTCAATCCCTGGTCAAGGAATTAAGATCCCACAAGCTATAAGGAGTGGCCAAAAAATAAAAGTTGAAATATAATTTACATGCAGTACAATGCACAGATCTTAAGTCTGTAGTTTATAAGTTTTATAAATGATTATGTCATGTAACCAATACCCTGATTAAAATATAGGAGAATTTTTTTCCCTCCAAAGAGTCCTTCATGCCCTTCTTTCCATCATCCCCTACCTTGCTCCAGGCAACTGTTGTTTGCATGTGAAAGTCAGGCCAAGCCCACCCTCCGTTGTGATTTTAAGTTAATGTTGTTAAGAAATAACCGGTTATATGACATGAATTGGGAAAGAGCACCCTCCGAATTAAAAAGAGTATGTAATTCATTCTCTTGTCCTTAAATTCACGAGTGTGTCTGGGCAGCCATCCTAGCTGCTGAATATGTATTTTACTTTGTTCTCCTTCAAACAGTCACTGAATACTTCTTTAAAGCTTCTAAAAAATTCACTTAAGTTTAGTAGTTTCCAGATTCAGGGCCAAGTTTGTGGACAAGAGCAGCAAACATACTGGAAGCTGAGAACCAGCAGCAGAACCTGCCTGTGTGTCAACCTCTTGCACCACGTCCTTCTGAGCTTTCCAGCATCGGGGTTTCAGAGAGTGAGGTGGTGAGGGGGAGTTAGGAAAGAGAGGAGCAGTGTGCCCCCAAACAGAAAGAGCCGTCTACAGGCAGGAATGTCAATCAAGGCAGGTAGGAGGGCTGCAAAAAAAAAATCCTGACCTAAAGGAGAGGACAGACCAAGGGCACACACAGGGCTCCGTTTCGCCAATGACCAAGAAGGCTGAAAGTCCACGCGAACTTTCAGTAAGAGTGCAAGAGGGCCTGCTTCCCTTGGGTGAAATAAACAATCTGTGGACAAGACTAAGGTGTGAACCTACAAATCTGGGTAGGGCAACAGGTCCCACTGGCGAATGAAGTTTGGGTTTTGCTTTCTTTCTCTGTGCCAATGACAGAGGTGTCAGACAGTCACTGTGGTAATGTAAAGCATCGCACCCACCCGAAGGATCCCAGGAGTGAGTGCGTGTGTTGGGGAAATGTATGCAGGGAGGCTATCATAAAAGGGAGTGCAGAAAGCTGTAATGTTACAGGGCAGGTGTAGCTGAGAAGGAAAAATTCCTGCCTCCGGGTGCCGTGGACCCCAGGGAAGCATAGCGGATGGGAGTTACACATCCACATGGAGACCCCAAACTACCTCTTACCGAGAGTCCCTGGGAGGGTGGAGGAGCGCGAATTTAACTGAGGGGCAGAGCTCCAAGATCATGGTCCTGGACCACCGGTGGGGAATGCTCTTCCCCAAACTCAAAGTGACTGGAGCGGAATTGTCTTTCCTGGGGAGCCACAGAGACCTGGGGACTCGTAGGGCCACTAGACTGAGCAGAGACCAGTAGTCCTTGCTTACACGTGCAAGTCAGACCAGCCCCAGCCCCTGCCTTGGACTGTGTAAGCCTTTGGGTTTGAAGAAGATTAAGTGAAGTGAAGTAACCCCATGGAGGAGACACTGAAGTTCCTGCTAACCATGCAAATGGGGAATTGATTAATTAATTAATTTTATTTACAGGAGAAAATAAAAGACACATTTGGTTTGCACCCTAACTTTGTGGGGTGGTCATCCTATTTACTCAGGTATCATCTGAACTTCAAGATCTTTTTGTAGTGGGGTAACATGTCCTGGCTTCGCAGCAGCTGCTAGAACTTGTGCTCCAACTATTGCCTTGCTGCCAATGTCCTCCCTTCCTACCTGTAATCTCTAAAATGCTGCTTATTCTTTAAGACCTAATTCCACTGTAATTTCCTACATGATACTCTTCTAATCACCTCACCCAGAAACAGTCTGACTCTCTCCTTTACGTTCTCCTGTTCTCCTTTACTTTGTTTTAGCATTTGCATACCTCTTTCATCTTGTCATTTTATACCTAATAAATTGTAAACTGCATATCTTAATACCTCCTTTAATGCCTTGTACCTAGCAAGTAGTCCTTATATTTAAAAAAAAAAAAAAATTTAAATTGCTACCAAGTTGTGGTAGACATTGAGAGTGTGTTTCCCACACCTCTTGTCCCCCTTCCCACTGTGTAATCACCATAAGGTGAGCGGGATTGACCTTACCCAATTCCAGGGGCAGTCCTTTGTGGTGTATGCCAGTTGCAACACACTTGCCAAAGGGATAGGTTTTTGAGCCTTAGCCAAACAGTATATGGCACGCCCATAGTGATTGGTCCTTAGGGTGATTCAATCAGAAAGAAGCAT
Source organism: Muntiacus reevesi (assembly GCF_963930625.1). Lineage (NCBI taxonomy): Eukaryota > Metazoa > Chordata > Mammalia > Artiodactyla > Cervidae > Muntiacus > Muntiacus reevesi. The sequence goes on along the minus strand of NC_089253.1, from coordinate 76,657,684 downwards.
GGAACTCACCCACAATGGCTACAGGCAGCAGTAGCCCTCCTCTCCCTAGACTAAATGTCAAGAAATTTTGACTGAGCTGTTCAATTCCATCTGGGCTGCTATTCACAGGCATCTTGAAACCAGGAAGAAAGTCAGCCTAAAAAGGAATTGGGCCCACAAAGGTGGGCAGGGCAGAGAGAATCAGAGATGGAGCCAGACCCCTGATTAAACCATTATAGAAGGCTTCCCTAACTTAACTCCTTAGTCATCTGAACTAATAAATTCTCTTCATGGTTTCTCCTACTTACAACCCAAAGCATCCTAGCCAGTGCATTGGGAAGGCAGCACTACAGTGAACACTATAGGTTCATACATGTTGTATGCACATAGCGTGTGCACAAACCTCCCCCTACCCCACCCCCCAGCGTGAATCTTCCTAGGGAGAGGGAAAAACATACACATCTCCAGTTCCTGGGATGGGGGCAACATCTGGCTTTATAAAATTGCACATTTTAAAGCTTTTGTGAATAATTACCAAAACATGGAACTGATGTTTTTTGATAAGTTTTAACTAATTTCTGTATTAAAAATGATTTGCAATTATAACCTAAATTTTTAAGAATATCTCAGACTCTAACAACTGGTAATAAACTACAAATTGTTTTTTCTCAAAAAAAAAAAAATCATGTACTGTTTGGGACTCTGTAACAGTACTTAGAGTAATAAAATCAGCTTTTAGCATTTTGTGAAATTTGTACTTTCAACATCTTTCTTAGAAGGTGAAATGGGGTTCGAATAATTGGAAGGCGATATTGACTTTTTCTTGGTCAAGTTTCCATGCCTTGACCTTATTTACAACGTTAGGATTTTCTAGTCTGCTGGTTCACTTGCTTTCTTGGCAAGCATCATCCTCAAGTCTCCTCTCTCGGGGCTTAGCTGCTTGTGAACTGGGACCACATCTTGTGCCTCTTTCATAACCTGTGTCTTCCTCCTGCCATGGGGAGTTCTAGATCTTCCCAAATGCTGGTGGATGGCCCATGGAAATTTCCACAGCAGCTGCCCAGCCCTGGCCCCCCCACCTGGGCCTTGGCCTGCAAGCCCTACAGCCCAAGGACACTAAGCCTGGCTCTGGGTCAGGCCTGTGGTCTATTTATGACTTTTTATCTCAGGGTTTGTGCCTTGGCACTTTGCACTCAAGAAACTTCCGCCCCTCCTCACCAGTCAACACACGTCCTTATCTAGAGAAGAGAACAGTGGGCCGATAAACAAACTCTCTTTCTCCATGGCTACCCAGATGGCCCCAGTGTCTCTCTGCCTTTGGTTCACTCCTCTTGTTCAGGGGCCCAAATCCTTTTATGGGAACAAAGAAAATCTTCTGACATTCAGATAAAATATCTTCATGACCACTGATGAGGTTATTGATGAATTTGTTTCTCACATGCATCCCCTTAGTGTGTTAGTGCTAGTCACTCATGCGTGCATGCTAAGTTGCTTCAGTCATGTCCAACTCCTTGTGACCCTATGGGCTGTAGCCTGCCAGGCTCCTCTGTCCATGGGATTCTCCAGGAAAGAATACAGGAGTGGGTTGCCATGCCCTCCTCCAGGGGATCTTCCCTGCCCAGGGATTAAACCCAGGTCTCTTGTATTGCAGGCAGACTCTACTTTCTGAGCCACCAGGGAAGCCCTCCCTTTACTAGGGAAAATGTGTCTCCCAAGTGGGAGGAATCTCTCCCTCGCTCCCACCAGGTATGGTCCTGAGCTCGGCTCAGAGGCAGAACTGGCCACTGATGGATCCCAAACAGCTCAGGGGAGAGCTGGCTCAGGGGGTACCAGGAGCACACAGTGCCCGAGGAGCTGTCCTGCTTCCAGCCCTGCAGCCTCACTCTCTCCTCTCGGAGCCAGAGAACCTGAGAACAGAGCAGAGCTCTACCATTACATCAGGTCTCTTGGATACCTTACGTAACCTCTCTGGGCCTCAGGGTTCTAAGGTGCCAAATACCTGAGCTACTTACTTAATTCTTAATTTAATCTTGTGATATTACCACTATTTTTTTTTTCTTTTTAGCAATGACCGTGTCTATTATGTGACTCAGATATCAACTGAAGCCTCCCTGAACAAGATTGGTTCAAACATCCATTCCACATCCTATGGAAGCCTAAAGTCCTGCCCCCCAAATTTGACCAATTCCCAGGAGGCCAGGGTGGAAGGTAGGAGGAGGCTTATGCACACAGTCACCTCTGGCCCTGTGCCCTGAGAGTGCTGAGGTCCACCGATTTGTGGACGGTCTCACCATTTGTGTACCGTCCCTAGGCAGAGCTGTGCTGACCCCTTTGGGGAATGAAAGGGATCTACGTGACGTCAGACGAAAGAGTAGACATTGCTGTCCTTGGAAGCCTTTAGCTGCCCCATTCTACGAGGACTTCTATCAGCTGATCGCCTCATGGAGTTTCCAGTTAGTGGATTTTTTTTTTTCTCCCTTACTTTCCCATCTCTAGGGCTTCACTGGTGGCTCAGATGGTAAAGCGTCCGCCTGCAATGTGGGAGACCCGGGTTCAATCCCTGGTTCAAGAATATCCCCTGGAGAAGGAAACGGCAACCCACTCCAATACTCTTGCCTGGAAAATTCCATGGACTAAGGAGCCTGGTAAGCTACAGTCCATGGGATTGCAGAGTGGGACACGACTGAGTGGCTTCACTTTCTTTCTTATCTCTCCCCCTTATCCCTTCCCTTTGAGACTGCCTCCAGAACTCCAAATGCTTCTTACTGTACTTTGTGGAGTCATGTATTTTTCTACCATTCCTTCCGCCAAACTCAGCCTTTCAAACTAATCAAGGTGTGAAATAATACAAGATCAGCCGCCCTTATGTACCAGGCAATTGGGGCTATAGGTGTTTTTTTCTCACTCTATTAAAACTGTGATACAGCTTCTGCTAAATTGTTGCCTAAAAGACAATTCCATTCCTTAGAAAGCAGAGAAAATAAAGAGGAGCAGCATTTTGGTTCTAATTCTGCACAACCAGGGGAGTTTGCTCATCAGGGGAAAATGACAGAAATCTCACTGTCACCCAGGAGTGTATGACCGCGGGGAAGGCCTGCTAAATGGTCCCGTGTGTGCCAAGACTCAAGAAGGAGTTTTTGTTGTTCATTTGCTCAGTTGTGCCTGACTCTTTGCGACCCCATGGACTGCAGCATGCCAGGCTTTCCTGTCCTTCACTATTTCCCAGAGTTTGCTCAAACTCATGTCCATTGAGTTGATGATACCATCCAACCATCTCATCCTCTGTTGTCCCCTTCTCCTCCTGCCTGCAATCTTTCCCAGCATCAGGGTCTTTCCCAATGAATCAGCTCTTTGCATCAGGTGGCCAAAGTATTGGAGCTTTATCATCAATCCTTCCAATGAATGTTCAGGGTTGATTTCTTTTAGGATTGACTGGAATCAATCCTTTAGGATTGATCTCCTTGCAGTCCAAGGGACTCTCAAGAGTCTTCTCCAGCACCACAACTTGAAAGCATCAATTCTTTGGCACTCAGCCTTCTTTATCATCCAACTCTCAGGAAGGAGACTCCTACAGTATTTGGAGAAAAGTTAGGTGTGATTGATCTCATGATCCAAGAATAAAGGGAAGACAGCTCAAGTAGGACTGAGTGGTCCTGTTACAAATGACCCCCTGGGGGAAAAGATGAAACAGCTCACAGTCAAATACACCCCTAGGTAGGTGAATGGGTCAGCAGGGTGTTTCCTCACTGGCCAACAAGAGCTCCAGCATCTTCATCACGTGACTTGAAGGTTGCCCTGGGGACCTTCTCCACTCCGGTGGGAGATCAGCGGGCCTGGCCTGGCAGTGGTGCACAGTTTTCTGCTCACGCTCCCTCCACTGGAACTATCACGTGGTCACACCCCCTGCAGGGGATGTGGGAGTGGAGTCTAAGTGTGCTCTCAGAAGAGCCAGAAGGCAACAGCAAGGTGTCGCCAGGTAGTAGCAGTCTCTGCCACACACTTCTTCAATTCCTTATCAAGAGTGCAAAGTTGAGTAACAGTATTAGTAAGAGGATATGGAAGCAGATAGAAAGACAGCACCTTGATGCCCCGGGAGAGCTCAGGTCTTCTGACAGGATGAATTACACCCAAGGGGACTGAGGGGCTGGTGGACAATCCAACTTCATCTTAGGGGAACTGTAACAAAAAGAACCGCTACTAGAAGACTGAAGAGGCAGGCACTATCATCCCGATATTTACAAAGACTAAGAAACTGGAATTTAGAAAGTACACAGTGATGAACTTGACATGAATACAGGATTAGCAGCTCAAAGAGATCGTCAGATGGGTGGTCATTGAGAAGGAAAGCAATAACCACTAAGAGCCAGCATGTAGTCCAGGCTAACCTCATCTTCTCTTTTGAGAGGATTATCTTTAATAATGCTTGTATCTTTAGTCTTCATAATACTCCTTCAGGAGGTTTGTGCTATGGAATCAATGCAAATTATCGACAAAGTTATTTTGCACAAAATGATATTGTCACTGTTTTTATTTTTGGCTATACCATGCCAGTTGCAGAATCTTAGTTCCCTGACCAGGGATTGAACTTGAGCCCCTGGCAGTGAGAGAATCAAGTCCTAACCACTGGAGTAGCAGGGAACTCTCATTTTTATTTACAATAGCAAAAAATTATATATGATCTAAAAGTACAGCAATAGGAGAATGGTTATGTAAATTAATCATTAATATAATGAACTATTGTACAGGCTTTAAAACTGTTTTTGAAGAGTAATAACGATATGAGAAAATACATACGAAATACTGTCAATGATAAAATCGGGATGCAAATATCAGAGAATGTATGCTCTCAGTGATGTGAAAAATATTAGCATAGAAAAATGATGAATAAAATAGGCAGAAATGTTAATAGTAGTTATCTAAGATGGCAGAATTATTGGTTGTTGTTAATTTCCTCCATGTACTTCCCTATATTTTGCCACAGTGAGCATGTATGACTTCTACAAAAAGAGAGAAAAACCTATTCTTTAAAAAAGAAAAAAAATCACCAAGCTGATAGAGCAGGGCCACCACACATATAAATAGGACATCATCATTTCACAAGGTATTTGAAAAAGAATATTCACTGCACTGATAGATTAAATTGTGACTCAGTTATTATGAATATAGGTGGTTGTTAATCACTGAATGACCATCCATCCCCCAATCCAGACTTTGGTCTGCAGAGGCAGGAATAGGCTTTGTCCTGTTCAATAATTTTATGCTTGTCTCAGGTGAACATCTGCACTGTCCAACGTGCTATCCACTAACCATGTGCAAATAATTGGTTCTAAATTAATCAAATTAAATGCAATTTAGGGGAATTCCCTAGTGGTCCAGGGGTTAAAACTCTGTGCTTCTGCTGCAGGGAGCGTGGGTTGGATCCCTGATCAGGAAACTAAGATCCCACACGCCACATGGCCAAAAATAAACAAATAAACAATCTGCCACCCCCACCCCCCCCGCCCTCAGGTAACTAAAATTAAATGCACTTTAAAATTTAGTTCCTCAGTTGCACTAGCCTCATTTTAAGCGTTCAATAGGCACACAGGGCTAGTGACCACTGTATTGTACAGCTTAGATAGACAGCATATCCATCATTCTAGAACATTCTGTTGGCAAGTGCTGACCTTGGGGTAACGATATCAGCTTCACAGGGCATACCAGGCTGAAGGGAAGTCAGCCTCTCAGGTGATCACCACAGGCCGGCATGACGAGCCAGGTCTAAGCAGATGAACCCAAACAATTCTAAGCATGACATCCACCACTGGACCACCACGGAAGTCCCCGGGGGTGGGTGGGGTGTTAATTTTCGTTGAAGACAAGCTCCATATGTGTCTGTGAGGTAACGCAACTAAGCCAAAATACGAACTCTTGAGTTGAAAGAATGAAGAATAAGATTCAGGACAAGAAAGTGATAGTTCCAAGCTATGTTGGTCAAACTACACTGAGAATTCAAGTGTTTTTCCATCAATGGTGTTTTCAGAACCAGAACTGGCCAGAATGAAACTGATTAAATACAAAAAATAGTTTGCATCACTTGAGACTGCTGTTGGTTATACGCGAATGGAAACTGGAAACCAGCACAGCATATGAGGGGGAAAAAAAGACTGTTAGGAACAGTTCAGCTACCAGGTTATAGTGGCTTTGTGCTTGGTTTGGTAAACAGTGAGGTAATAAGCCATACAGGTAATACAAGTGGTGAGACTGGTGAGAAAGTGCATTAACATGGTGCCGGTGTGAGGAGAGAAACAGAGAACTAAGACTAATACCCTTGAGCAAAAGCCAGAGGTAATCAAGCGATGTTTAAGGTTTTATAGCAATCCAACCAGAGCTTTGAAAGCAGCTTTGTTATCAAACTACTTGCAGGAAGATTAATTTTGTTACTGTACATCTAAAACATTCTATTCCTAATCTCATCTTGATTCTTTTTTTTTTAAGCCACACAGTATTGGGATCTTAGTTCCTCACCCAGGGATTGAACTCATGCCCCTTACATTAGATATATGGAGTCTTAACCACTGGACTGCCAGGGAAGCCCCTATACTTGCTTCCTTTTTGTTCCTAACCTTGTCTTAAAACAGTTCTTACATCAGATAAGAACTCCTGACTAAACAAAGTTGTTTTTTGATAATGTGTGATTTTCCCAAAATGCACCTATCATATTTTATATAGTGGAGCAGCCACAGTTGTCTTCAATTTTGAGTATTTTGGTCCAAAAGAGATGCTGGATTACTTAAGCAAGTCAAGAGAAAAAGGATAAAGTTCTAGGAACAAAAGCAACAGAAGATATGTAGAGTTGAAAGTGCTGTGTGGACACCTGTAAAAAGGGAAGTGATGGGAACTGAGTCTTAGTTTGATACAAGGAAGGAACTTCCTTCCAGCAGTCAAAGGTGAGGCACCAGCTGCAGGAAGCAGTATGGGGTGGGGGCAGGGTGGGGGTGGGAGGGGGCTAGGTAACGGGTCAACCTGAGTTTGTGTCTGGTACTTTCTAGCCATGTGACCTCAGGAAAAGTTACTTTACTCTTCTAAGCCTCAGTTTCTTCACCTGTAAAAGGAGATAATAACTCTTAGTGTTATTATAGGAATTAAATAAACTAATACATGCATAGTGCTTACTGTAGCGTCTGGCACATGCCAAACCTTCCATCAGTGTTACCTATAGCCTGTTATGATTGTTGGTGTAAGCTCCTTGTCTCTGAATGTTCCAGCAAACCTCCTGGATCACTGGTTGGGAGAATCATAGGATGGATTTCTGCACTGTATTGGTAGATGGTTAGGATATGTTGTGCTGATACTAGCAACCTAGAACTTAAGAGGTGGGGTAGGAAAAGGGGTCTGTGGTCAGATCAGTTGACAAGTGTTGGAATAATCAAAATTCAACAGCTCTCTTTCCTCTGTGACTTCTCTGAGCCTTTAGTATCACTCGCTTGCTCAGTCGCTTCAGTCATGTCTGACTCTTTGTGGCCCTTTGGGCTGTAGCCCACCAGGTTCTCTGTCCATGGGATTCTCCAGGCAAGAATACTGGAGTGGGTTGCCATTTCCTCCTCCAAGGGATCTACTCCACCCAGGGACTGAACCCAGGTCTCCTGAGTCACAGGGGGATTCTTTACCACTGAACCATCGCTGTTGCTACCCTGATAATTACATTCCTATCATACTTGGCCACAGAACCCTTTCCATAGAATATCTTGAGGGAAGAGAGTGTTTTGAACACATTTTAGGAAATATTGAATTAGATGCTTTCTGAGATTCTTTCTGACTCTGGCATCTGAAAAAGTTGTGAACTACAAATCCAGTGATGTTTACAGCTACTGTTTATTGAGCACTATGAACCATGCACTGATTTTAGCATTTTAGATATGTCACATGACTGTCACAGTAACCCTTTAACATTTCATTGCCCTCTTTTTACAGCTGAGAAAACTGAGAGAGGTTAAGCAATTTGCCCAAGTTCACACAGCTAACACATGGTGGAACCAGGAATACAACCTTGACTGCTCTTCAAAACCCTGCTCTTAACTGCTAGACCATGCTTTAGCAGAAGCTGCTGATTTTTTATGTAGTAGTATAAATATGATGATGTATATTTAGGGGAAAAAAACAATGTGGGGTTGACATTATAAGAAAAGGGAGAAAACACAGTCCAGGAGCCAGGAGACTTGGGAGGTGAAGCCTTATCTTACAAATTTAGATCTCATGCCCTTTCTACTGACCAGTATTCAAGCCAACTACTCCTGCCAGTTTGCTTTAAGGTTATCGGTGAGGTCATTGGAACCACTGGCTACCAGGAAGTGAGAGGACTGTCTGTGCTAAATGACCAGGAGATTTTTTTTTTTCCTTTAGTAGAATTGCCATGACTGATGAGAAATGAGGCCCTTCACAACATATGCCCTTTACCTCTACCTTCATCCAAGATGAGATCAAAGGGCAGAGGAATTCCTTGGCTCCCTCTCTTGATGTGCTTACCCCTTTACTGTGATAACTCAGTTCAGTTCAGTTCAGTCGCTCAGTCGTGTCCTACTCTTTGCGGCCCCATGAATCGCAGCATGCCAGGCCTCCCTGTTCATCACCAACTCCTGGAGCTTACTCAAACTCATATCCATCGAGTCAGCGATGCCATCCAACCATCTCATCCTCTGACGTCCCCTTCTCCTCTTGCCCTCAATCTTTCCCAGCATCAGGGTCTTTTCTAATGAGTCAACTCTTCGCATGAGGTGGCCAAAGTACTGGACTTTCAGCTTCAGCATCAGTCCTTCCAATGAACACCCAGGACTCATCTCCTTTAGGATGGACTGGTTGGATCTCCTTGCAGTCCAAGGGACTCTCAAGAGTCTTCTCCAACACCACACTTCAAAAGCATCAATTCTTCTGCACTCAGCTTTCTTTATAGTCCAACTCTCACATCCACACATGACCACTGGAAAAACCATAGCCTTGACCAGACGGACCTTTGTTGGCAAAGTAATGTCTCTGCTTTTTAATATGCTATCTAGGTTGGTCATAACTTTCCTTCCAAGCAGTAAGTGTCTTAATTTCATGGCTGCAGTCAATATCTACAGTGATTTTGGAGCCCCCAAAAATAAGGTCTGACACTGTTTCCCCATCTATTTCCCATGAGGTGATGGGACCAGATGCCATGATCTTAGTTTTCTGAATGTTGAGCTTTAAGCCAACTTTTTCACTCTCTTCTTTCACTTTCATCAAGAGGGACATGCTACTTAACAGTAAGGAGAGCAGGTGCCTCTTCCTCATGGACTATGCTGATAAGAAGAAGCACATCCAGATTAAAGCAGAGAACCTGAAAAGTCGGCTTCTTACCTCAGCTTGACATCAAGGTCACGTTCATTCCCAAGCATGTCAACCCCTGCAGTGTGGTCAGCCTCTGGCCTGGGCCTGTAACTGAATCAAGCCTAGTCCTCTCCTGGTTCCTCAGCTCACTGGGAGGGAGCACAGGGGGGCTGCACTTTCTGCAGGCAAGGACTTGGGTTTATCACCTTTGCTTCTCCAGCACCACTGGTCAGAGATCCGACAGGAACTCAGTGCTGCAAGCTGAAGCCTGAACATCACGGCTTGAGGGCCTCCCTGTGGCTCCAGGTGGAATCTGCTGCCCTCGTGTGGCCATCCTGGCTCAGCGCTAACCAAAGGAAGATTGAAGGCAAATGGGCCCTTGAGAGGCCGGGAAAAGACAAATGAACTGAGTCATCAGGCGAAAGTAGCAGACTTAGGGGGGCGAAGGGGGGATAGTGGTCCTCCAACTTTTTGGCCCCTGTTCTCTTTACACTCGTAAAAATTACTGAAGACCCCAGAGATCTTTTATATGAATTGATTCTCTCCTATTCAGAAATTACAACTGAGAAACTTTTTAAAATATTGACATAACAATTCTTTAAAAGATAACAATAAACATTTCATGTTAACATAATAACATATTTAGGTAAAAAACTGTATTTTGCAAGGCGAAAAGAAACTTTAATAAAAAGAGCAGCACTTATTTGCATTTTTGCAATTCTCTTTGATAGAATACCATATTTCAATAGAAGACAGTGAGAACCTCATTTCTTTTGCATTCAATTGCTTCTAGAAAATGCCTGTGTACATTCATGAGAGAAGAATGAAAAAGGCAGAGTATCTTTGTATTATTATGAAATAGTTTTGACTGTGTTGTCCCCCTGGGACCACATTCTGAGAACTAACCCTGACTCAGAGTCCTCCTCTCCCAGCTTAAGAGCCCAGGTTGGGGAAGGTGGGAAGGGAAGCACCCTAGGTGGCATCTACTCCAAGAGGAAACATCCACAGAAATAGATAGTAAAGTCTTCACATTTTTTTTTTCTTTTATGTTTAAAACAGCTGGACTTTTGTAAGACAGAGAAGTTGGGGAAGAATATTGACTGAGTCACTGTTTCCCTCTTTCCCCTTCAGAGATAAGATTTTTCTTTTTAAGAGATGACTTCATTTGCTTTATTTTCATGCATTCTTTTTTTTAAAAAAATTATTTATTTATCTGGCTACACTGGGTCTTAGTTGTGGCATGTGGGATCCAGTTCCCTAACCAGAGATCTAACCTGGACCCCTGCATTGGGAACAAATAGTCTTAGCCACAGGACCACCAGGGAAGTCCCTTCATGCACTTCGTTTTGTTTTTTAAAGCAGTTATGTTTTTTTCATAGAAAATTTAGAAATGGTGGTATGATACACATAACATAGAATTACCATTTTGAACATTTTAAAGCATGTAATTTAGTGGCATTTAGTACCTTCATAATGTTACACAAACATCACCGCTGTCTGGCCCTGGAACATTTTCATCACCCCAAAAGAAACCTATGCCCATGAGGAGTCATTTCCCACTATCCCCTCCCCCAGGTCCCTGGCAGCCACCAATCTGCATCCTGTCTATGTGGTTTGCCTTTTCTGGAGAGTACATATTGGGAGAGTTCATATAAATGGTATCATATAATATGTGGCTTTTGGTATCTGGCTTCTTTTACTTATCCTAGTGTTTTCAAGTTTCATCTATGCTGTAGCTGGAATAAATACTTCATTCCTTTTTATGGCTGAATATTCCCTTCTAAGGATATACTGATTTTACTTATCCAAGTTTTGGCTATTGTGACTAGTGATATATCAACATTTTGTACAAGTATTTAAACACTTGTTCTCAATTATTTTGAGTGGAAATGTTTGGTCATACGACAATCTTATGTTTACCTTATTAAGGAACTACCAAACTGTTTAGGGTGCCACATTTCACTATGTAAATGTTTCTTCAGAGAATCATTAAAATAACATATTCAAGAGGCTTTCTGCATCAGTGGAAACAAGGTGGGGAACCCAGGTCCCACCGTAATATTAATAATTATTATTGTTAGTTTAAAATCATGCTTCTGGTTGTAAAGTATTATGATTTTTCACATGCTTTGATGATCATTATTTATTTGAGCTCGATAACACTGCAAGATGGTGAGCAAAGCTAGTCATGCACTCATGCCACGCATGTGTGTGCTCAGTTGCTCATCCATGTCTGACTCTTTGTGAGCCCATGGACTGCAGCCCACCAGGCTCTTCTGTCCATGGAATTCTCCAGGCAAGAATACTGGAGCAGGTTGCCATTTCCTTCCCTAGGGGATCCTTCTGGCCCAGGCCTCAAATCCACGTCTCTTGCGTCTCCTGAATTGGCAGGTGGGTTCTTTACCACTAGCGCCACTTGGGAAGCCCCACTCATGCCATAGCTTCTTGAAAAACTTAAAGTACAATTTGGATCACCTTTGCTGCTGCTACTGCTGCTAAGTCGCTTCAGTTGTGTCCGACTCTGTGTGACCCCATAGGCGGCAGCCCACCAGGCTCCCCCGTCCCTGGGATTCTCCAGGCAAGAACACTGGAGTGGGCTGCCATTTCCTTCTCCAATGCATGAAAGTGAAGAGTGAAAGTGAAGTCATTCAGTCGCGTTTGACTCTGTGCGACCCCATGGACTGCAGCCCACCAGGCTCCTCCATCCATGGGATCTTCCAGGCAAGAGTACTGGAGTGGGGTGCCATTGCCTTCTCCATAGAGGAATTTCATGTATATATCCTTTAGGAAGATACAATTTTTTTGGTAGAGGGAGACACTGGTTACACTTGGGCAGGTCTTGCAATCTGGCTCCCATAGCAGCCAACTTGAGCCAAGGATTTGAGAGCAGGCAGCTCCTGTGTACCGTGGAGGGGATTCCACTATGGAGGGTGGGGATGTGGGGAAGATGGGGTTGGGGGCAGGGGCAAGGGAGGCAGCAGGTCAAAGTGCATTATCAGACCTCTCACATGGAGGCCCATACGGGGAGGCAAGGAGTGTCAACTGAACAATTCACCAACCCACCCCAAACTCATCCTCCCAGATCCTATTCTAGTTCTTCATCCCTAAATATGAACCGTCAAGCAAGAACCATCGGCCACTTTAGAACAGGTATAAAAAAGAGAAAGATGGGCAGATGATGAAAAAGATGACCCTGGAGAAAACTTGAGAGGATTCAGAGAGTAGACACTTTTTAAAACAATTAGTTTTTCCAGAGCGATCTGAGATGGTATTATCTATATCAAATATTAACAGGTCAGCTGTGAGAAAGGAACAAGTAGAAGTGAACACTTTGTGGAAATGTTTTAAAATATGTCATTCATCACACACACACTCACACACACACTTCTGCTAACTGTGTGTGGTGATGGATGTTAAGTAGGCTTACTGCAGTGATCATTTCATAATATATGCTCTTAACTAAGAGACAATAGGCCCCAGATAGAGTCACTTGTGCTAAGTCCACATCGCCAAACTGAGACTTAATAATTAATTAAAGTGTGTCCAGAACTGTAATCTTAACCTGTCTATCCGGAATTTCCCGGTCGGCACTAGTGAGGTCATCTGCCAGCTAGATCCCTGCCATCCCCCAAAGGCAGGTGACCTTCCCTGAAACAATCCACTCTTTGCTGTTAACTTCCTTATCCTGCCTCGTTCTGCCAATAAAAGTCTTCCATTTTGCACAGCAATTCAGTGCTCCTATCTGCAAGATAGGATGCTGCCTGATTCATAAACCATTGAGTAAAGCCAATAAGAGCTTTACATTGACTTTAGCTGAATTTGTTTTGAACACTACAAATAGAGAACAATAGAGAACAGATTTATGGACATGGTGGGAAGGGGTGGGGGCTTGCAGGGGGAGGAGAGTGTGGGATGTATAGAGAGAGTAACATGGAAACTTACTATATGCAAAATAGACAGCCAAAGGGAATTTGCTCTATGACTCAGGGAACTCAAACAGGGTCTCTGTATCAACCTAGAGGGGTGGGGTGGGGAGGGAGATGGGAGGGAGGTTCAAGAGGGAGGGGACATATGTGTACCTAAGGCTGATCCATGTTGATGTTTCACAGAAAACAACAAAATTCTATAAAGCAACTAACTTTCAATTAAAAAATAAATTTTAAAAAAGATAAAAAATTTTTAAAAAGAAAAAAATACAAATGTCAAATCACTCATTATGTTGCACATCTGAAACTAATATACGTCAATTAGATCTAAATTTTTAAAACACGTGATTGCCAAAAACTAAAGTGTTGGAAGGCCGAGATAAATTAGAATATGGATGGGTGGAGAGACAAAAAGAAGAGACAAGAAAATAGTTTAGAAAAAAAAAACCAATATGAGAGTTCTAATAGAAGTCTCCAAAAAGCAAAATTAAAGAATTTTTAAAAATCCTAAGAGCCCATCTACCTTAATCCCTGGCTGTCATCTGTCATCTCCCGTTTTCACTTCCTCTGAAGACACCACCATGGTCCACGCTCCCTCATGACCCTCGCTCTCTCTCACTGTATTGTTAACTTCAAGATCTATGTTGGCGAACCAGAAGACACACCATAGCCACATAGTCCTTATCCTCTTTAGATGGATATATAGTCATTTGAAATAAATATATTTCCCAGTCTCCCTTGTAGCAAGGTGTGGTCACGGCCACAGAATATAAGCATGAGTGCTGTGGGCAACTTTAAGAGGAGGAAGTGCATCCTTTTCTTATCCTCCTTTTAGGCCAGATGGAGTATTGACTTGATGACTAGAGCCTGGCAGCCAACTTGGACCATGAGGTGAAAGCTACCTACTGAGGACATGGAACAAAAAGATAGAAGCCTGACCCCTGATACCACAAGCTATCATGACCTTCATGAGCTGCTTGCTTGTGAGAGAACAATAGCCATCTTGTTTAAATCGTTACTTTTGTTATATACAGTTTAACCTAATCCTATTCTCAGGAGGTTTCAAAGATGTCCCTCGGTCACACAGTTAAGTAACTGGCAGAGCCAAAATCTGAATGCAGACCATTTTATTCCAGAGCCCATAAAGTGGGCTCCGCCCCATCTCGAGGACTTACAGAGGAGACAGCACAAGAGGCTGCAGTCATGAGCTCTAGAGGGGGCAACAAGAAGCCAAGTGAGTATGCGGTGGAAAAGAAAAAGCAAGAGGAGCATACAGCAGAGAGACTGGACGAGCTTCACCTCACACTTGGCAGCCTCATTCCCACGGTGCTGAGGGGGAGGAGAGCGGGAAAGCTGGCCGTTGGGTTGAACCATGGTTGGTTGGTTCAACAAGGTGGGGGACAGAGGTGTTTGCATACTACTTCTCTGTTCTTCTCAGCATCTCTGGATTATCTTTTTTCATCTCCTCCACTTAGGTGCGGGGTTCCCCCATCTCCCAGCTACTCAGAAACCAAGTTTCCCCAAACAGAGTCTCCTCAAGCATCTGTTTTCTCTCCAATGGCTCTCACCCTTTTGCCTACTCACATTTGTTTCTTCCGAGTCTTCACTAGGCTTCCCTAGTGACTCAGTTGGAAAAGAATCTGTCTGCAATGCTGGAGACCCAGGGTTTGATCCCTGGGTCAGGAAGATCCCCTGGAGAAGGAAATGGCAACTCACTCCAGTATTCTTTCCTGGAGAATCCCCATGGACAGAGGAGCCAGGCAGGCTACAGTCTGTGGGACTGCAGAGTCGGACACGACTATGCGACTAGCTTTCACTTTTCACATCAGTCTTAACACCTAATCAGGGCACTGCTCACCTCTCCTCCCCTCACTGTTCACCCCCACCTTCTGCTTTAGCCTCTACATGTGGCTCCTCTCCCAACACCCAGGTCAGACCTCTGACAAAGGCCTTCTAAGCCTAACAAGTCAAAGCACTTGTCAGATCTCCTCTTTGGAAGCCCCACCCTGAAACTACTCTTTCAAAGATAGACATCGCCCTACTTGCCAAACTGAATGTGTTTTCCCCAGTTTTTCTTCCCCTTTAATCTCCAGGGAGCTTGTACTCTCACAGACCAGGCCTCATCTTCTTAAAATTCTGCCTACTTTTGGCTTTAACAGCAGTGATGGCGGCACTTGCATCCCAAGCCAGGGACAATCCAGATTGAACTGCCACCCCCAGGCCAAGCGAGTCTGCCCTTTCGGCTTCCACGTCTATCTCCGCTCTTCTACTGATGGCCCAGGGGGGAAAGGAAGCTTTGTCACAACACCGAAATACACAGTTCTTTCATCTCCTCGTGATATGTAGCCAGCTTTGCGGCTCTCGTACCGCTTCTGGGACAGCAGACAGAGCTTCCAGTTTGAGCAGCAGTCTCAGCACCTGTGTTTTCTCAGGAGTCTGATAGCCATGCTCCCCACAGCCCCAGCGACTTGCTCTGTGAAGCCTCCAGGGGCTCAAGTCCCGGTAAGAGGGGGAGATTTTCTTTGCAGCCTGTGAATGATGTAGAGGAAAAAAAAAAAAAAAAAGAAGGGATTCCCTGGCGGTCCAGTGGTTAAGACTTTGCCTCCCAATGCGGGAGCTGTGGGCTCCATCCCTGGTTGGGGAGTTAAGATCCTAACAGTCCTCAAGGCCAAAAAAAACAAAACACAAAACAGAAGCAGCATTGTAACAAATGCAGTACAGATTCTTTAAATGATCCATGTGGGAAAAAAAAAAAGAAAAGAAAGAAAAAGGAAAAACCAATCTGCACCCCCACCTCGCCCCACGCAGTGCCCAGAGATATGACCACAGAAGGGAAGGAGAAAGGGTTCCTGGGCTCCCCTCCGGACCCCCCCCACCCCCCGCAGCCACTGCTGAGAACCAGCACTGCGCATTCCTCCGGTGTTTTGGCAACAATCTTGCAGTGTTTCTGACGACAGCCAGCCCGGCACCTGCCCAGCTGTCAGCCAGCATGCCTCAGCTTAGGAAACCTAGTTCAAGAAAACGATGCAGAAAGGGGGCATTTAAGCCTCTCTCCTTCACAACTGGGCAGATCTCTTCCCTTCCACCGCCAGAGCACACGCTCTCCCAGGAGCGGCAGGGGGAGGGCCCACACTGACAAACAGACCAAGCCCCAGCACTGTGACAGGATTCGGCTATTTATTGATGGTGATATTAAGACACTTCCCAGCAATGACTGCCGTGACAAGGACTCTAAAGGTAATAAGATAATGATGACATCCTAGACAACGCGTTGGGAACATTCCTCGCAGAGAAAATTGGCTTTTCCTCTCCAGTCAGAGTGACCAGGCGCTACGTGCCATCCCGGGCCTGGCCTCCCTGTCCCAGATATCCTTGCCTCGTCCTCTGTCTGGGCCCTCCTCCGAGGACGCCAGACTGGGGGTTGAGAGCAGGGGGCCTTCCCCGCGCCCCCCACGTCTCGGAACTGTCCTCAGCGCCTCTGGCCTGACTTTCCTGGTTTCCTGCCGGTGAGGCGGGTACTCACGAGGGGGTGAGCCACGCCCGGTGACAAAACCACCAGCACCACAAAGCTGGTCCTTCCTCTTCACCAAGTTAACACAACCCTTTTTCATTCTCATTTTCTTTTAAAGGAAAGAAAAGTCTTAAAAATATATGGCACTAGAGTGTAAAATTATTCAGCTGCCTCCGGTTGCCATTTCCTACAGCTTCCAGCCCACGGGGCCCGCTTCCCCTCAGATGTAGAGCTGGTGGGAGGCCAGGGTGTCCATGAAAGGCCGCACCAGGTTGTCCGTGGAGAAGTAGAAGATGAGCCCGAACGTGATGGAGATGGGGAGGGCGGGCAGCGCCTTCTTGAACACGGCGAGCAGCAGGAGGGTCAGACACAAACCCTGCAGGACACAGAGGCGGGGGGCGTGAGGAGGTGACCACTGGTGTGGGCGTGGGGAGGGGAGCAGTTAGTGACAGTCCAGGGTCTGGGCTCAGGAGCCCTGACACCCCATCGTCTCCCCTGGTCCTCTCGGCAGCTCTGGGAGGTACATGGGGGCAGAGACTCTCAGCCAGTACTAACGCCTTGCACATGAATGGATGAACCGGCAAGCAGGCCTCCTGAACTGGGCCGCTGCTACCAGACCACCTCCCCTGGCCACGTGACGCGTGACCTGATGGCATGAAGCCTTCCCCCAGGGGACATGTATTTACCCAAGAACTGGGCGGGTCTGACTGAAAGGCAGCAGTGTTCTCAGCCGACACCAAGGGAACCAAAATGCCATGTGACACGCCCCCTGCCCGCCACCGCAAGCAGGCGCAGTGGTTGCCTATCCTGTCCCTGCCCCAGCTGATGCAGGCAGTGGTCCAGAGTGGGGACAGGGAACCAGAGTGCCTGTCCCCTCCCAGGGGAGAGCAGGGCTTCAAGGACAGACAGTCTGGAAGTGGAGGAGCCTGGGTGTCCCCAACCCAGTCCTTGACACACACTGTGGGCAAAGAGAAATGTCCAAAGAACTGGAGCCTTGGTCCTAACACGCCACGTGATGCCCAAGGTTCGCCAGGCAGACACTGAGCATGGGCCCTTCAGGGCCTCCACCTCCACGAATCATCATAGGATGTGTCCCCATTACGTGTACCTGATCATGATAAGCGACTATGTGTGCTAAGCCTCTGCAGTCGTGGCCGACTCTTTGTGACCCTATGGACTGTAGTCCGCCGAGCTCCTCTGTCCATGGGATGCTCCAGACAAGAATACTGGAGTGGATTGTCATTTCCTCCCCCAGGGGATCTTCCTCACCCAGGGATCGAACCTGCGTCTCTTACGTCTCCTGCATTGGCAGGTGGGTTGTTTTATCACTAGCACCACCTGGGAAGCCCTTAAGTGACTATAGGGGCCTTCAAATTTCACCACTGGGGTTCAAAGTGAGGGGCCCCCTCTCAAGCCCCAGGAGATCCCATGGGGCTCAGAACCGCATGATGTCTGGGTGGTGTGGAGGAAAACACGCAGCCCCGGAGTCAGAGACCCGAGTTCAAATCACAGCTCGGGCCTTGCAGCTTTGTGCCCACGGCCAGGCCCCCACCCTGCTCCATCTTTCAAACATCTCAGATCACCATCCCTACCTCACAGGTGTGGCGAGACAAACATACAGAGTTAGCCAAGACCTTGGCACCCAGCACGCACACTCAGTAACGCCAGAGCCCCTGGTCACCCTCCCTGCACCATGTCCCTGTCTACTGACGACCAGATCCTCCTGTGAAACTTGGTCTCATCTTGAGGATCTTCCTGGCAACCCTGCCCAAAGGACTTTGGCAAGCCCTTCCGAGGGATAGCAGCATCAGAAAACTCCCTGGGGTACCTGGGCCCCCCCATGAAGACCCTCAGGGGCCCCCACCACCCAGGGGTGGGTGGGGAGTACCCTGGGCCCACTCACGATGAGGATGGCCACAAAGCAGGCCAGTGTGGTGTTCCAGTCCCCGCTGCCCGTGGCGGCTGCCTTGCCCACCAGCACACTGTAGAAGATGAAGTCTCCGAGGCCGAGCTTCACGCCTCCTGTGTGGTGGAGAGAGAGGGAACCTGTAGGTCTCAGAAGCCCCCGGAGGAAGCAGCAGAGAAGGCTGACCCCAGCTGAATGGCCCAGGTACTTGGCCAGGGGACCCAGGGCCCAGAGGCCTGGCGACCTCAGAGGGCTGATGGGCGGTGTCACTGCCTAGCCCACCTCACCTGGACTCTGGGACAAGGATTAGCTGTCTCAGAAAAACAGCAGCCAGTGGGGAAAAAGGGGAAACCTGTGGCCTGGGTGACTTGCATTCTGGGCTATGCAAAGCCAACATTTCTGATAATTCGCGCAATACTGGTGCTTGGTACTTGGTTTGAGTAAAGACAAGAGTGAATAAAATCCATTGTCCAGGGCTGGTGGGAAGTTACCCAACTTAGCACTGAGTATGAATTATAAATGCTTTTTAGGAAATTTAATTTCATTGCTTTTAAGAATATATATGATACCCGAGGTCCTCTGGAGACTAATGTCTCTTTAAAAGAGTTAAACGTATATTGTAAATCAACTCTGTTGTTGTTGTGTAGTCGCTAAGTCATGTCCGACTCTTTTAGCCCCATGGAAATTTTCCAGGCAAGAATACTAGAGTGGATTGCTATTTCCTTCTCCAGGGGATCTTTCTGACCCAGGGATCAAACCCACTCTCCCACACTGCAGGCAGATTCTTTACCACTGAGCCACCAGGGAAGATAAAGGTAACTTGTAACTAGTGTATCCATTACTGAAAAGGAAATGAGCTTCTAGGATGTTTTGTTTCCTTTAGTACAACTGCCCTGTACACCTTCTTATAGGATAATTTCATTCATCATGGACAATAAAAATGCTTATGAAACAGACTGGAATTGAGCCGGTCTGCATCAAGGAAACATGCCCTGCCCTTTCTCACCCCACCCCACCCCCTCCCCTCTGGGCTCCAAGCAAGAAGCACCTCACCTTAGTCTGTTCTTTCCTTCACCCTTCCACCACTCCCAACTTCCTCACGTTGGCAAGCATATAAGCCCTGCCCTCTTACAGAGAGGACCGCTCTTGCAGGTCTCTTGCTACCACCCCTGCCCCTGCTTTCCACCTACCACACCCCTTTTCTGCCTGCTTTGCCTTCCCTTCTCTCTCCTTTTTCAATCAGTTCTTTCTCAAAGGAACTGTGCTCACCTCGCAGACACTTCAGAGACCTGAGGCAGTAAGTCCCACATCCCCCAGTCAATGTGCTCAGGCAAGGCCACCACCCGGCCCCCATGGACACCCCCACGCTGTCTATCTCAACACCCTGCCCTCTGACTGCTCCCCGGGATCCTCTACAAGCGACCTTCCCTTCATCCCCTTAACATCGCCCACGCTGGCCCTCTGGCTGTCCACTCTGACCCTGCACCCTTCCTGGGTACCTTCTGGGGACCCACAGTTTTGACAACAAGTATATCCTGGTGACATCCCAGAGCCTCCAGATGGCTTCCTCCCCTCTCATCTGAGCCTTTGCCAATGCTGTTGTGGAACAGAATCTAACCAGCCTTTGTCCCTCATTCTGGGAGGGACATCAAATCCTTGGAATTTCCCCAGTGACAGAAGTGTCTTTGTTGTTGAGTAGCCCCTTGGATCGTTTATGCAAGCGAGAGGATGGCGTGGCTGCTGCTGCTGCTAAGTCACTTCAGTTGCGTCCGACTCTGGGCAACCCCATAGA
The DNA here is from genome assembly GCF_963930625.1 of Muntiacus reevesi. NCBI lineage: Eukaryota > Metazoa > Chordata > Mammalia > Artiodactyla > Cervidae > Muntiacus > Muntiacus reevesi. Next base: position 76,637,243 of record NC_089253.1, on the reverse strand, counting down.
CGGCAGCCCACCAGGCTCCTGTCCCTGGGATTCTCCAGGCAAGAATACTGGAGTGGGTTGCCATTTCCACTGGTCACCAGAAAGACCAACCATGTGATAAGGAGGTTGGGACTCCAGGCTAGGCTGAGTCTGGGGAGAGGAGGCAGCCTGGAGATGAAGTCCAATGTTATGAGCAAGGACTCAATCCATTATGCCTATGTAATGAGATTCCAGTAAAAACTCTGGACACTGGAACTCGATACACACATCCATGTGCAGGGGTGGGGGTGATTCCCGGACCCCAGGGGCAGAGAGCACCTTCCCAGACCTCACCCTATGTGACTCTTCATTTGGCCGACTGGTCCTCGTTTATATCCTTTATAATGTCAATAAAACTGTAATGGTAAGTACAGCACTTCTCTGAGTTTTGAGAGTCATTCTAGTAAATTTTCCAACCTAATGGAATTGTGAGAATCCCCAGACTTGTAGCCAGTTGGTCAGAAGTGTGGGTGACCTGGAGACCCCCAGAGCTTGTGGTTGGCATGTGAAAGGTGGGTGGTCATGTGGGGATGGTGCCCATGTGGGATCTGTGCTGATTCGGGCAGGGACTCAGTGCCAGGCCAGTCTCCAGCCCAGCTGCCTGTCTGCTGGATGACTGCCAACTTGTCCTTCCAGGCCAACCTCCAGCCTATCATCTTCCCCACGTCTGTCCTGAGTACTTTTTACCTAACCCCCCCCTGACTTGGGCTGCTCCATGGGGAACTTCTCAAGGGCAGCAGCTGTGTTAACCTGGCAGCATCCCCCTGGCTCCCATGTGCCTCCTGGCACACACTAGTGGTCCATAAATGTGTGCTGATCGGTTATTTTAATCCGCTTGGAAACATAATCATATATCAGAAGGTCCTTGGATGGGTCTTCAAGATTGTCCTCCACACCTGCTCCTTCTGCTCCCAGCCACTCGGGGCTCTGCCTGGGGGAAGCCTGCACCCCAACTCTGCCCCTGCCTTATGCTCCACAGCCCCACCGACCTGCCCAGCCCAGCTCACCCCCAGAGCACAGAACAGAGCCTACGTCTGTGACCCCACGGCTGCACTGGGACGTTCTCCGGCTACTCGAGTGCACACTCTACCAGCCACAGCCCTGCTCTCCCCCTCGTCTCCCCACTCCCGCCCAGCTCAAACCCCTCCCCGTCCCATGGCTCCCACTGTTCACAGGACGCAGATGAGAACCCCCATCTTGATCCAGAAAGCCCCTGAAGCCCCTGCCTGTCTCCCAGCTCCATCTCTGCACTTGGGTCTCAGCATCCTGCTTCCACTTCCTCTAAGTCAGCCCCAGGGTCACTGCTCCCAAGGCGCCCTAGGCTGGAAACCGACCTGCGCCCTCCACCCCCACCTCCAGCACTGTGTACCCCCATCTGTGTCCTTAGCCTCTGGAGCTCAGCTCAGAATTTACTTCCTTAAGAGACTTCCTCTGACCCCCTCAAGCAGGTCAACGGCCTTGTCAGGGCCCCTACCATCCTATGTTCTGCGTGGTCCTCCCAGCTCCCGAGAGAGTGGTTAGGGCCCACGCCTGCATGGCAGCACCCCCAGAGCAGCACCCGTACGATCACCCCCCAGTGCAGGGTGGGCACACGGCCAACATCTGTCACACACGAGGTGCAGCCTGGGCGTTGAGTCCCTGTGGCCTGCCCATAGGACTGCGCCTTGGCAGGCTTCTCCCTGACTTTATGAAGCATCTCTGATGTCAAACGGGCTCCTCCCTGACCTCAGGGAGCCCCACCCTCAGCCCACGCAGACCGTCCCTCTGGACACCTTACTTTCCTCCTCTTCCTCCAGCTCCTCCCCCGGGTAGCCAGGCAGTGGGGGCTCAAAGACGTCAGGGTATGAGGGCTCCCCAAAACTGTCATAGGAGTCTTCTTCTGGGTGTCCGTTGTCATGTGAGGAGGGAGAGAGACAAGAGATGGTCAGAGGGTTCTCTGAGCCCAGGGCTTCCCTGCCCCACCCTGCACCATGCCCAGCCCAACACAAAGAGGATTCTCCAGACCACACCGCAAGGGGAGGGAAGGGAGAGAAGCAGGTCTGAGGCAGATGAGCAAAGTCCCTCCAGCCCCCGATCCCCAGGGTGTGTGTGCCAGTGGGGTTAGTCTTCCCTGCCCGTCCTGTCCTTACGCCTCCCAGAGAAGTCAGGCGGAAAAGCACCGCTCCCCCATGATGACAGGCTGTCAGTCCCCTGATACTCACCCATTTCTGGGTCATAGGGGAGCTGAAGGGCTCCCTGAGAGGAAGGGTCCAGCTTGGCCATGCCCACGGTCCACACCATGGCGGCTGGGGAAGGAGAAAAGGGTCCAGCCTCAGACAGTGCTAACTAGGGCTGCCCCTGGGGCCTGGGAGGCAAGTGGGACAGTCTGTGTCCCCAGAAAGCCTGCACGGACCCTCAGTCCCTGTGGGTATTTGCTTATGGCCTCTGTTAGGGGGCCTCTGGGGGTCCAGACTCCGCTGCACATCCAACACCCAGCAGAGTGCCCACCACAAAGTGCCCGCCGTCAGTGTATGCTGGCTGATGCTTTCATAAATAGAGATCCCTGCACACTGGCCCTGAGGCCAGCAGCAACCCCGAGAGTGCTTCTTTAGAGACTGAGCTTCAGTTGTTGAGAAAGCCCAGGGAAAGGCAGGCATCCTGCCACCTGCCTCCCCAAAGCCCTGCCCTGAACAGTCCCTCCCCAAAGTCCCTTTCCAGGGACCTGGAGAGCTGAGTGGGTGGCCTCGGGGTCATGGGAACGCGGCCCATGCCCACTGCGTGAGCCTAGATGAGATGAAACTGGGCGCGGGCCACATTCCTGGAAGCCCTCTTCCTGCTCTAAATGTCCAAGCTTCTTCCTGAGCCACAGCAGGATGCAGCCCACCTTCATGTTGGGAAGGTGGACCCCTCCTGGGATCACCAAGGCTGCCTCCCTTCCTTTGATCAGGAAAAAGGTAAACTGTCTCCCCATTAACTCTGAAAGCCACGGCCAATGCAAACCTTGGTCCCCACGTCTGAAGGAAGCACAGGGGTCACTCACATGAGTATATGAGCGCAGGGAATATGGGCTCATTTCTCTCCTGGGCGGTTTCCACCAGCATCCTCAGTGGCCCTTTCGGGCACAGCACAGCCACAAGATCTGGGAAAGCAAAGTCATCCCTGGCACATTAAGAAAGACATTTATTTCCAGCCAGCCCCGAGGCAGGAGTCAGCGCTCTGACACCAGGCCCGGGCGAGTGTATCCTGGAACCTCAGGGCAAGGCTCTCCAACCATGCCCCCCTGTCTCAGCAACCCCACCCGTGGGTTTCAGCCTCGATCCCTAGAGCCTGCACTGGCTGGAGCCCATGGTGGGGTCTCAACGGGCCAACTGCAAACAGGGATTGCTGCATGGCTCAGAGACCCAGAGGATGGGCTTGAAGTCCCATTTCTCTGAGCCCTAAATTCCTTATCCTAAGAATGTAAGGAGCAGTACTGGTGATGGTAATCTAATACAGTCGACTTTTCAGATCTCTGGGTTCTGTATCCATAGATTCAACCAGCTATGGATCAAAAATTTCAGAAAATAATTCCAGAAAGCGCCCCAAACCAGTATTTGCTGCACACTGGCAATTATAAATGTCATTTACATTCTATTAAGAGTTTTTTATTGGAGAAGGAAATGGCAACCCACTCCAGTACTCTTGCCTGGAAAATCCCATGGATGGAGGAGCCTGGTAGGCTGCAGTCCATGGGGTCACGAAGAGTCGGACATGACTGAGCCACTTCACTTTCACTCTCACGTGTTGGAGAAGGAAATGGCAACCTACTCCAGTGTTCTTGCCTGGAGAATCCCAGGGACGGGGGAGCCTGTTGGGCTGCCGTCTATAGGGTCGCACAGAGTCGGACACGACTGAAGCAACTTAGCAGCAGCAATAGCTATTTATATATCACTTATATTGTACTACATAAGTAATCTAGAGATAATTTAAAATGTTTGGGAGGGGACATCCCTCACCCAATGGTAAAGACTTCACTTTCCAATGCAGGGGGTGTGGGTTCGATCCTTGGTAGGGTAGCTAAGATCCCACATGCCTCACAGCCAAAAAGATCAACATATAAAACAGAAAGAACATTGTAACAAATTCAGTAAAGACTTTAAAAATGGGCCACATCAAAAAACAAAAATCTGAAAAAAACATACAGTATTTCGGAGGATGTACATAATTTATATGCCAATCCTATGTCATTTTATGTAAGAGATTTGAGCATCCTTGGATTTTGGTACCTCAGGGGATTTTGGAACCAGTCCCCCAACGATACTGAGGCAAGATTATACTAATTAAAGAGCAGCTTGCATTTGGGGTACTCATTATTTACTGGTACTGTGCCCAATCTCAGGGTTGTTCTGAGGAGCAAATGACTTCTGGCATGCAAAGTGCTTAAGGGTGCAAGTGCTCAGGAAACATTTGTTGTCATTAGTAATCACGTCAACAGTCATGATTCCATTGGACCCGGTTTGTTTTTTATGAAGGTGAACTTCTCAGAAGGGAGACCATCCAGGCCTCCCTGGGGGGGTTGGAGGGAGGAGGAGGGGACTTCTCAGCACCCACCAAGCCTGTCCAGCAGTCAGGACTCTGCCCTGGACGTCACTCCAAGGCCCCCCACCAGGCTGGTGGCCCACCTACCATACACGGAGATGGCACCCAGAATGACCCAGGCGGACCACTCCGGGAGGTACTTGATGAACACCAAGGCCATGAGCGCGCTGATCATGATGAGGTAGGCCTGCTGCAGCACCAGAGGGCCCTTCCAGTGGATGCACACCATGCCCACCGCCCCGAAGTTCCAGACGGTCAGGAACAGGGTGGGGTAGTCCATGGCCACATTGTAGGTCTTGAGCACTTCCCTGTGAGACCAAAGTCGAGCCCGGGGGCTGGGACACTCACTGGAGATGTCAGACCCTGAGCCAGGCAGTCCAACACCCTCAACCATCAAGTCACATCCTGGCTTTTCCCAATCTCTGGCTCATTTATTAACATCGTCCTCCCCATCTTCCATGAGCCCTACAGGTAACCCCTTGTTTTCTGAAACAAGGTGGGGAGTACACTGACATCTTGTCCTTGGGCTGGACGACCCTCTGCCCATGAAAAAGGTCTTTGGAAAAGTGTTTTCTCCTGTGCCTCTAGTTTTTTTGGGCCCCTGGGTTAGGCTGATGTCCTAAATCCAGGGTAAGAGAGACCACCTTCCCCCAAAAGTAGGAGGGACCCAGTCCCAGCCCAAAGACTGGAATGTAAATTTTGAGGCCTTTCTGATCCCTGCCTCAGCCCAGGTTCACAGCCTCCTCTGTGATGACTCTGAGTCTTTGCTTTAAATTAGGAACCAGAAGGAGACGTGTGGCCCAATGAAGGGCTCCACTGCAGTGTCAGGGAGGCCAGGCTCCTGGAACAGCAACAAAGGGCACCTTTCCCTCCCGGGTCCTTCAGACCCACCCATGCCACAGGGAAGGGGTCTCAGAGGACCTGCTGCCCCCGGCAGCCACTCACCCAAGATCCCGCTGTCCCCCAGCGGCCACTCACCCGAGGTAGATGTAGGTGAATAGGAAGAGCAGCATCAGAGAGGACATGATCAGCCAACCGTGGATGAACTGGGTGGAAATAGGCATCGTGACTGCAGGCCCCCAGGCCCCTGGTCCTCAAGACTGACACCCAAGCCTGGAAACCCTTCCTCCTTAGGCTCCTCCTGACTATGCTGGAAGGTGGCTGTTTTACAGGTAAGGAGGGCACAGACATTCAACGTGTTCTCTCCAGGTAACCCAGCAAGCATACCAAGGAGCTAGAACTCCTTCCTGTCTATAAACACCTAGCTCTCTACTTGTTCACCTGGAAAGAACATGCCTGGCACATTCCAGGCTCCAGAGAGAAAGCTGGCCGGGTCTCCGCTCCCACATGCTGCATCCCCAGGTGTGGGCAGCAAGACAACAAACACCTAGACACACACTAGCAGGAAGAGATAAGGGCTGTGAAAAAAAATTGGCTGGGGAAAGTGACAAGAGACCCACTGGGTGCTTCTATTTTAGACAGAGTGTGGTCAGGGCAGGCTCCTCCTCTCCTGGCCCAAATAAGGGAGGGTCAGAGGTGAGGGGGGGTGTCACTGCAACCCGCCTCCTCAGAGGACAGACCCATCAGTCACCAGCTCAGGCCACTGGGGACCGCAGCGGCCACCTGGCTGTCTGCTCAAAGCAGAAGGGGCACCTCTGGTATGTGCTGATCCTCCTCATCCTACCCAGACCACCATCACCTCTTGTCCATGTCGTGGAGTAAATCTGACTGAATGAGGCTCAGCGGCCTCCCAACAGTTCCTAGCGTGGTCAGGTGACACCTGCTAACCACAGCACTGCCAGCTCTCCCTGGCCCCGCTCCTGGCTTGTCCTCATGCATGCCATAGCCTCTGCTCCAAACAAAAGCCCTCTACCCTACCTTCCACCATCCACGGCCCCTTATGCCTCAATCACAAACTCTTCCTCGGTTACAGAGGCAGCTATTTACTAAGAAGCTCCAGCTCCTGGACACCCCCTCCCGCTGCTCACCCCCACGCTCACCCCCAGCTGGGACGCAGCTCGTCCCTCTATTTGAGGCTCTCCACCTCTCTCTACCTGCTCCACAGATGCCAGCAGCCTGAATATCCAGTGCTACATACACCTGCGTGTGAACAGTTTAAAATCAGTAATGTCTAGTTCAACTTCCTTTCAGTCCGCACGGCTTCAAAGCCTTCCTTGGGAGAAAAGCCTGAAACTCATGCCTAAAAGCTTATGGATCTCTGTGGACGATTTGGGCTAGGTGGGACTCAACTCCCCTGTTCCTCCCCAGAGCTGCTCTGCAGAGCAGGGCCCACCCAAAGGTCTCTGGGAGTTGGAAGATCTCGGTATAGCAGTTGTATACCCCCAGCTGAAAGGCAAATGGGAAAATCAAAAATAAGCTTGCAGGGGAAGTATATGGTGAAAGAAGCTTAAAATAGAAAATCTGGCTTCTTCGGAAGGAGAGGCAAAATAAAATTAACTTCTGAATATGAGAAGTGACCCTATGAACGCAGCAAGGAGGAACTCAGTTAAGTGGGATTAAGTGTAGCTGAAAGGACAGGAGTATTGGGTAACCCGTGGTGGGGCAGGAGTCGGGTGGGAGAAAGTACAGGCAAACCTCAGGGATGTTCGGGTTCAGTTTCAGATCACAACAAAGTGAGTATCGCATGAAAGTGAGTCACAAATTTTTTGGTCTCCCACCTCATGCAAAAGTTAATGCTTGCACTGAGGCCAATTAAGTGTGCAGAGCATTATATCTAAAAAAAACCTGTTAAAACAGCATTAATTAAAAAATAATGCTGTTGCAAAAATGTCACCAACTGACTTGCTCAATGTAGGCTTGCCACAAACTTTCAATTTGCTTAAAAAAAAAAAAAAGGAAAGAAAACACAATATCTGTGAAACCCCAAAAAATGAGGTAGGCCTGCTCCAAAACTTGAGGTCTATTTTACAGGAAAAAAAGAACTCTGCTTTAAAAAAAAATCCAGGGTTGCTGCGTAAAAGGCTTTGAGGCATGAAATCCAGGATTGCTTTATAAGAGGCCCCGAGGCATGAAAGCCAAGGTTGCTGCAGGAGAGGCCCTGAGGCGTGGCAGGAGGCAGGGAGCAGGCAGACCAGCTCACTTTGTAGCAGCGGTACTTGTAGAGCACGACCAGGAAGATCGTCATGGTGACGATGACGCTGATCATGATGAGGGTGTTGAGCACAGAGTTGAGGAGCCGCTGGCCCACCGAGGGCGTGTCCTCTGAGAACGGCGTGTAGATGCTGAGGAAGGAGACAAGGGCTAGAGGTCTGCGCCCAGCCTGCTTGCACCCTCCACTCCAGGGAGCCTGGACCTGGTGACGCAGGCATCCTGGGCACCCCTGGCCCTCAGCACAGCACTCTGGCTGCCCTGGTCTGAGTGCTGCCCACCATCCTCACGAGCTGTCCTGCCTCCCTGGCACCTAACTCCAACTTCTAACTGAGCTGATGCAGCCACCCAGGAGGGCCTGACTGGCCTTTACCATGGCCTCCTGGGCCCTCACAACAACTAAAACCTCTCCCGGAAGTGCTTCTCCCAGCTGACCCCACTCTCCAGCTCTGTACCCACCTCCCCATCAAGTCTAGGATGCCTCCAACCCCACTGCTACCCCTACCCACACCCAACATAGCCCAGTAGCTGCACAGGCAGCTATAAACTAAGGAGGCAATTCACCGATCCCACACTCTTAGGGAAGCAAACTGCTTGCCAAGTTCTCATGGTCTCAACGCTTTTCACCTGAGCTGCTCTGAGTCCCCAACAGACTAAATGCTTCCTGAGGGCGAGGGTTTCTTTCTCTACTCCTTTCATTATAGAAATCATAAACAAAATGTAACAAAAACTCCCTTAAAAAAAAAAAAAAAGGTTTCAAGAAGGTACTCAGCAGTGATACCATAGGAGGCTGGGGGAGGGAGCAGAGGGAAGCTTCCCATTTTCCCAGGCTGCTGCTTCTTTCTGGATTCTTTTTATTAAGATAAACAAAATCCCCCTCGCGAGATACTCTGGGAGTGAGCTAAGAAATCATGTGGTCCTCTCTAGTTTACATTCCCGGGAGAATGCATGAAAGGCCCAGAGAGAAAGAGACTTGTCCGTGGTCACGCAATGACGGGTGGCACAGCTGGGACAGGACAGAGAACTTACTCCTGCCGTGAGAGCACGGTGCAGGGCACTGCATGTGGATTAACTCACTCAGTTCTCCTGGCAACCTTGTTATCAAACCCATCATACAGATGAGGAAACTGAGGCCAGGAGCGCTTAGCAAGGTGCCTGGGCAGGTTGTGCGGACTCGGGCAGCTCCCCAGCCCTGCTCCTTGCTGTGGCTGCCATGGGGCCGCAGGTACAGTGGCCAACACAGGCTGCACCCTCCGCCCCAGTTCCGCTCCCTCACCCAGCCCGGGCCCCCAACTCACAGCTGTCCATTCTTCTCTGTGTAGAAGCGCACGGACTTGATGGTGGCCACCACCACGATCATGCACAGCGTGACAGGCACAAACAACATGATCACGTGCTTTGCCCCGTATTTGAGGGTCAGCTCCTCCTCCAGGCCCGGCGGCCGCCCAGGAACCCCACTGCAGACATAGCGGTCAGGGTCCTCGTCCTCATGGTCCTCCTCACTCTCCTGGCTTCTCTGTGGGAAACCATGCTGTGAGGACCACGGAATGCCCCCCACCGCAGGCCTAGTGACACAGAGCATGGGTGTGTGTGAACTGGAAATGAGAAGTTTGAATGTCGCTTTTCAGATGTAAGAACCAGTCTATGGGCTGTAGTTTAGATGTGGGAGTGGTGGCATTCCAGGACATTGAGAAGTTTATGAGGACAACTAGAGATTGAGAGTTAGCACTAGCCACCACAGATGCAGAAGGGAGGCCATGGTGGCCATGGACGAGGACAGTCTGCAGAATGGGTCTGCAGCAGGTCTGCAGATCTGTCCCCTCCCTCAGTACAGGGACGCAGGATGCCACTCAGTTCTGGTCACACGGCCATACTAGTTTGGGAGGAGCTAGGCCAGGTGATGGGAGGAGGGCACAGACTAAACGTTTTTGGTTGAAAAATCAAAAGCCAGAATGGTCAGCACACAGGGGGACTCTCTTTGACTGTATTAACAAATAAGGCACTGGGAATTTGCAGAGGAAGAAATTACTTTGAAATTTTTGCCCCCGCCAAAATCCAGCATGCAAACTTTGCAGCTTTGAACCAGAGGCTAACTAGGCATTGAGCATCTGGGAGGATCCAGGTTAGGGAAGGTGGGAGAGTATAAATGAGGAGGCAGCAAAGGAGGATAGGACGCCTGTCAGACACTGACATACACTGATCTTCAAGAATGTGTTTCAGAATTGTGGCAATTCAGGTTCACTTGCTGCCTTGTTATTTACAGTAACAGCCATGACAAAGCCAAGTGAAAGAGAAATCAAAACTGACTGCTCTTTGGTATCAGTTTTTTGCAGAGAGAATTCCATCTAGATATTCAACTGAGAAGGAAAGGAAAACTGTTAATGGGAAGGAACTGAAACAACTGAAATGCACAAAAAGTCCAGGAGATAAAAGACAAAACAACGAGCAAGAACTGGCTGAGGAGTCGCGGGGCCATGGCCTTGAGCTGCTGAGATCGCTCTCGGAGCCCAGAGGAGGACAGGAGAAGAACTGAGTTCAAGTTTCAGCAGAGGGGAAAGAGGCTGGCTGGAAGAAATAAAAATACTAGAATGGGCAAAATAGAGAATGGGATTTAGGCAAATTCAGGTACTGTTTTTACTCTGATGAGGAGGGAGGGACCTTGACTAAGTGACTCTCCCATGTACACTCTCCACTTCATACTGTTATAATCTCCTGCCTTTGGGGCTGCAGAGGCAAGATCACAGTGCAGCACACTCCTCCTGCTACGGGCTGCATGTTTGTGACCCCCAAATTCATATGTTGAAACCTAATGCCCAACATGATGGTACTGGAAATACAGGCTTTGGGAGGTGATTAGTTCACGAGGGTAGAGCCCTCAAGAATGGCATTCACGCCCTTATAAAAGGGGCCTGAGAGAGCTCCCTAACCCTCTGCCTTGTGAGGACACAGAGGGAACACAGCTGCCTATGAACTAAGTGGGCCCTCATGAGACATCAGCTCTGCCAGCGCCTTGACCTTGACCTCCCAGCCTCCAGAACAATGAGAAATACACTTCTGCTGTTTACAAGCCACCCAGTCTATGGTATTTTTGTTATGGTAGCCTGAACACATAAAACACATCCCCAGCTCAAAAGTCAAACACGAATCAGCTGATCTCTCAGTTCCCATCTCTAGCCATATATCAAAAAAGGTTCCCTCCAGCGGTTTCCTCCTACCGACCTTCAGCCTCTGCGCTGCCTGTCCCAGCATCCACACTCACCCTCAGGTTCCTGTGGAAACAGTAACCTGCATAGGAAGGTGAACCGAGGGGGCAGGGTTGGGGTGGATCACGCAGTCTACTACAGAGTCGGTCTGTGACTGGCCGTGCGTGTGCAGAATCTACGATCAAGCCCTGTCAGACCTGGGATCCACCAGAGTGGGCCACACGCCCCTTTGGCCAGTTCTCACCTTTACTTCCCCTCCCTCCCAAAATGGGATGCCAGCGGCCTGTCTGGAGACCACGGACTGCTGGCAGGAACCTACCCACTGGGCGGCACTCTCTCCGTCCTCCAGGCCCTGCCGGCCGTCCTGGCAGGAGCGCGGGGTGGGGCTCTCAGCCGACATCAGGGACGTCCGCTCATCACACACTTCTTCCTCGCTGTCAGAGGCCATGAATGTGAGCATGGCCCTGCCTCCGCAAGTGCCTGGAAAAGGAGCACAGGGGTCTTCGTGCCGCTCTCCTGAGAGGCAAAGGCAGCGGAGGGTGAGAGGTGGCTTTAAGAGCTGGACACAGGTCCTGCCCACAGTGACCATCCAGGATGCATTTGTCAAAGGACTGCTTTAGGGCTTCCCGAGTGGCACAGTGGTAAAGAAGCCACTTGCCAATGCAGGAGACAGGGGTTCAATCCCTGATCCGGGAAGATCCCACGTGCCAAGGAGCAATGAAGCTTGTGTATCCCAACTACTGAGCCTGTGCTCTAGAGCCTGGAAACTGCAACTTCTGAAGATGGGGTGCCCTAGAGCCCATGCTCCAAAACTACAGAAGACACTGCAATGAGAAGCCCGCGCACCGCAACTAGAGAGTAGCCCCTGCTCTCAGCAACTAGAGAAAAGCCTGAGCAGCAATGAAGGCCCAATGCAGCCATAAATAAAAAAACATTTAAGAGAAAAGGAGAGCCCCCAGGAGCCACGACTGAGGCTGCAGTAGTTGCGAGAGGGATTGGCTAGAGAGGATCCAGGCCGTGGGGATGAAACTCCCAACCAGAAACATCAGGGCCACTCTCAACTCTGAGCACACTCATTTGTTCAATCAACAAATATCTGACCACCACCTATCATGTGCCAATGACACGTTTGTCCTAAAAGAATAAAAACCAACCCAATGTGGCAAATTCTATGATCCAAGTGTTCACTAAGAGGAAAAGAAGGGACTAAATCTCAGAGATCAGGAGTGTTTTCTGGAGAAGATACCATCATGTGATGGATACAGACTCTCCCAGGTGGGAGGGCAAGGCAGAGGGCGTGAAAAATGTCTCAGCCTGAGCCGGGCACTGCCAGGGTTGGGCAGGGGGGCACTGCTGTGGAGGAGTTAAGCGTCTCTGGCACCATGTTAAGGAGGTGGGCTTTGTCCCCCGAGGACACACTGACAGATCAGATCTCTGGTTAGAAATCTCAGTCTGGTCACGGACTGAAAAAGGAGTAGAAAGAAGGAAAGGTGACCTCTTTGGAGACAATGATGGGGTGTGAACAGGGCCTAAGGTGGCAGCAAGACAGATAGAAGTGAGGGGACAGAATCCATAGAGACAAGATGTTGGGGACATAACAGGACAGAGTCCAGGACAATGACAGGCAGGGAGTAGGATGAAGGAGGTGGGAGAACAAGGTGTTGGGGGAAATCTGCTGAATGAAAATGGCTGAAAGAGGGGAGCTGCCTGGGGGTGGCTGAGGGCCAGGGTCTGAGCTGGAGGGGAGGGAGATGAGAGTCACAGGTTTAGCTGCTGCGCCCATGGGAGCAGTGAGCTGAGACCAGGAAAAAAAGAGAGAGAGAGGGGGGGGGGGGGGGGAGAGGGAGAGAGGGAAGGAGGGAGAGAGGGAGGGAGGGAGAGAGGGAGGGAGGGAGGGAGGGAGTGTGTGTGTGTGTGTGTGTGTGTGTGTGTGTGTGTGTGTGTGTTGGGGAAGTATAGCTGAGGGCAGGACCCACAGGAAAAACCAAAGCTGAAAGGGCCACACAGGAGGGAGCCTGTCCCCAGAGACTGCTGCACTGCTCTGAGCAGTATGGGGACTCAGCAGTACCAAGTGGACGCTGGGGCAGCCCGAACCCCTACCAACACCCTGGGCAGGTCAGCTGAGCCACCAGCCAGGCCAGCTGCCCCATCACCTGCCTCCTGGGACCCTGGGGAAGACTCATGCCAGTAGGAACAGTCAGGTCTGTTCTCCTCTCACTGTTCATCTCCACGTCAATTGCCTTCAGAATTTATGATCATTTTTACTCTATTTCTATATTGTCTTTCTTTAATATATGGACCATTTCTAAAGTCTTTATTGAATTTATTACAATATTGCTTCTGTTGAATGTTTTGGTTTTTTGTGGGGAGGGGGCCACGAGGCATGCAGGATCTTAGTTCCCCGACCAGGGATCAAACCCACACCCCCTGCACTGGAAGGCAAAGTCTTAACCCCTGGACCAGCAGGGAAGTCCCTATGATTTTCAAGTGGAGAAGGCAGGCAGGTTCCTTCCACCGAGGCAGCCAGTTCTGCCCATCTTGGCAGGGGCTCTGAGGCTGCAGCTTTGTTTTGAAAACAGTGTCCCAGGCCGTGACCTGCATTACTCCCAGCTGGACTTCAGCTCCATCCCCAAGTCCAGGCCCATGGCAGAGCCTGATCCTACTCACCGACTCGGGCCCTTACAGGCTTCCCCGTAGTAGCTCTTACAGGGAATTCAAAATGAGCAAGCTAAGCTCCCCTGGCTTCAGCAGAGAAACGACATGTATAGGAGGGACAGCAGAAGTGACATCAGTAGGAAGCAAAATAAGGTCGCTTCCAGGAGAGGTGACGAGGATGCTGTGCTACTGGAATTAAGACTAAGTGGGGGGCAATCTATCAACAGTGGGGAGTAGATGACTCAAGTCTTTAGCACGAAGAGGGACACGAGACGAGACACAAAGGTTAGGACTATCTTGCCAGGCGGAGGCTGAAGTAGGTGGGCACCTGGAAGTAACCTCGTAAACAGATGGTGGGATGGGGGCCTTGGCTGAAATTCTCAAACACCCAGCAGGCTGAGGTGGCTGAAGCGTGGGGACCACGGAGGCAGCGACAGGAGGTGGGACCATCCGAGGGAGGGGCGTGGGGGCCCGGCCGGGGAGGAGGAGCTGAAGCTAGTGGCAGCCAAGGTTTCTGAATTAAGGAGGGATGTGACCAGAGTGTGCCGTGTGGGTGCAGAGGGCCGGCTGAGCCCTCCTGCCTCTTCCCCGGAGACCCCAGGAGCGGTGCCGCCCAGGACCCAGGAGACGGATCTGCTTCTCAGCACTCGGACCTTGGGACCAGCAGAGTCTACCTAAGAGCCCAATTAGAGGGGACGGGGCTGTGAGACCTTGGAAAGTTCTTAGCGTCCTTCATCTATGGTAACAGTAATGAAAGAGATTACCTAACAGAGACCCAGGCAGAAAAACTCTAAAGCGCTCCTCTGCAAGGGTGGGCCCCGCTAGATAAATCCTAAACATACACCTGCCTGGGTCCAGGAGATGCCCTCACTGACCCTGTGGCAACGCTGAGTCCATTCTTACTCAAAGAGCTACAGGGAACACAGAGCTAGCAGGCTGCACCTCAAGCTAAATTAGGACATCCTATCTGGGACAGTGTAGCAGCTCTTTCAATACTTTGTTTTGTCTGGGCTGTGAATTAATAATTTAGTTACCATCTCCCTCCTTCTGTTCTTCCCACGCCTTTAGAGGCCCTGGGATTTATCTTTACAGTGACTGGAGGAGCAGGTCAGGAATTCCTGCATCTAAATGGGAGGGCTGCGGCCCCCAGGGCAGAGGCGAGCTCACCCTTCAGAACCACAGTTGCCAGCAGTCAGGCTGCCTCAGTCCCCAGAGCAAAGCACGAGGGGACTGGACAAATAAGAGGCTAAGATGCTTCTTGAAGGAGAAAGGGAGCTACAGGGCAGGTAGGAAGAGAAAAGCAGGGGATCCACGATCAAGTAGGAGTTAAGTCCTTTCCAATTTCCATTTCTTCAGCCAGTCACCAAATCCCAGGAAAACACGTCTGCCTCCCAAAGTCTGTGGACACACCCAGGGAGAGCACATTTAAAAACAGACTATATCCCTTCCATGTGAAACTGCAATGCGGAGGGAGAAAGTCAGAAAACTAAAAAACATGCTTTGCCAACCACCACATGTAATGTATGGCCTCCTCAGCAGAAAACAAATGCTCCCTGAGCAGATTCCTTCCCTCCGTGGAGCCCCCAGAAAAGCAGAGCAGGGAGGGGTTGCAGCCAGAAGAGCTGGTCTTGGGTTGGAGCAAAGGCATCCGAATCACAGCCCTCTAGCCCTGGAGGAGGTGGGGACAGCTGGAGGCACTTTCTTGGGCTCCCAGCATCTGAGGGCATGGCTTAGGACTTTCAGAAAGCTGTAAGATGCTGGAGATGCTGTTTGGCAACGTGGCCCAGGCCACCTGAAGGGTGGTGGCAAAGCAGCTGCCGAGCCCTCACTGTGTGCTAAACACAAGTCAGAAACGAGGTACAGTCAGTCTCCAACGGACCAACCTTCAACCTCCGCAATTTCAGAGATTTGACATGAGTTCACAAGCCCGGTAGCATGAGTTCACATGTCTGGCGTACTTTTTAAGGTACTGTACTGTAAGATTAAAAATTTTCTGTTTCCTTCTATGTATTATTTGTGTGAAAAGTATTATAAACCTCTTACAGTATAGTACTATATAGCCAATTGTGTTAGTTGGGTAGCTAGGCTAACTTTGTTGGACTTAAGAACAAACTGGATTTATGGCCTCTTGGAACAGAACTTGTTCGATGCGGGGCACTTACTGCTCTGCCGTTATTTCTCATTTTACAGATGAGGAAAAAGATTTTAAAAGTGATAAGTTCAAAGTCATTCTTGGACTGAGGTGGTCAGATTCTGTGCTCTTAAACACTATGTTATGGTGCTAACTTCCAATGCAGATCCTAAGTTTCATTCTGGCCAAAGGTCCAGGGATCTGCATTTTGAGACAGTCCCTGGGCGATTCTCAGGCTGGTGTTAAACCCTCCCTGGAGCTGCTCCTGCCAAGTAATCAGATGCCTGGGCCCAAACTTGGTGCTCAAAGTGTCCAGTTACAGTTCACCTCCCTATTGCAAGGGCAGGACCTCACGCACCTACCTTAGCACACTTACTTACTGCTCTGCACAACTTGCTCGCTGAATGGGGGCGTGAAAGAATGAGCAGTCCTTTCTCCTGAATACTCTGTGGTTGGTCTGAGAACCCCTGGGGAGGAAGAGCAACAGGAGCTTTCTCAGACTAGGAGAGCAGCAGCGGGAGAATGCAGTGATCTGACTGACAAGGTATGCATGCAATGCCCACCTGGATGGAGGGTGTGAAAAAACTGGATCTCAAGCATCCCTGGTACAAACTGCACCAGCCTTTTTGAAGGCAGTAAACATCAAGAGCTTTAAAAACATTCATACCTTTTGATCCTGAAATGCTACTTCTCGGAATCTGTCCTACGAAAATAATAAAAGATTTATCTGAAAACACGGTTGTTGCAGTCATTTATAATTTTTTTTAAGCGAAAATGACTAAGATGTCTGACTCTGTATGATAATATATCCATCTGATATATGACTAATAAAAATCTTACTTCAAAGAATATTTACTAACATGAAAAAAAGCCAAGATGCTAAATTTAGTAGATTTAAAACCACAGATATAAGCATCTGAATTTTCTTAGAAAATGTATATATATACGAAGGACTGGCAAGAAATAGTATACAACATTAAAGGTGCTTATCTTTGGATAGGGAGATTGAGGGTGATATATGATATTTTTCTACATTTTTTAAAACTTCTATAACAAAACATGAATTGTGTCTGCTGTTTTTTGTAAAGCTATTAACTTTTAAAATGGAAATAACAGGGGCTTCCCTGGTGGTTCAGACAGTAAAGAATCCACCTGCAATGTGGCAGATCTGGGTTTCATCTCTGGGTCAGAAAGATCCCCTGGAGAAGGGCATGGCTACCCACTCCAGTGTTCTGGCCTGGAGAATTCCATGGACAGAAGAGCCTGGCAGGCTACAGTCCATGGGGTCGTAAAGCTATTAATTTTTAAAGGGAAATAACAAGTATCAGCATTTAGACAGATATTCTTCCGTGCTGCCTTCTCCCACATCCCCTCTCACTGAACTCGGGGACCGTGGGAAGCCGCTTTCACACCTTCTCCTAACCCCTCTTATTACCTGGCTCCTGAAGGAGAACAGAGCAGCTGGGATGGATTCCTCTGGCTTCTAAGCTGGAATTGAAGCCTGAAGGTACTCTGCAATCCTTGGAAGGAAAAAATGCAGATAAACAGTCTTGCTGGATGTTTGTCCACATCAGAGCACCAGTGACGCCAAGAACTCCCGCCGGGAGGCTGACTCACAGGCTGGTGCGGGTGGGGCTGGGCGACTCTCCTGCTGATGTCAAATCCCATCAACCACATAGCAACCGGCTCTCTCCGAGAGAGCAACAGGAAAATGCAGAGAAGCCAATGGGAGGAACAGGTGCCCCAGACTACATCCTGGAGACCCTTCCCAGAACAAGGCGCTGTGGCTGAAAACTCCTTGGATTAGGATGTAAAATCAAACATCCAAAGAAGCCACCGCTCACTCCCATTAATCAGCTGAATGGGATCCAAATACTGAATGAGCCGAGCCAAGGGAGTCTGACCCAGGGAATTTCCCCAACCTTGCCTGTGTCAGCAGTTCCTGCAATTATTATGGAACCCTGGTGACCCGGTTTCCTCAACCTGATTTTCATTTCAGAAAAATGCAAAGGTTCTGACCTTAAAATTTAAGGTCAATGGACCTAACTAGGAAATAGATTCCTACTTAAGTAGGAAATCGATTTTTAAATTCCATAGTAAAGAAGAGTGCCTCAAGTAAAAACATGGAAATTTCGGTTCCAAAAGAAAATTGGGAGTCAACAGGTGGGGCCAAAGAGAAAGGCTTGGATCCGAGTACTTGCTTTCTTTGTCTCCACAGGCCTAACAGTACTTCTTTCTTTCAGTATTGAAGTATAGTTGATTTACAACATTACAGTAGTTTCAGGTGTACAACAAAGTGACTTAAAATTTACAGTTTACATTCCATATAAGGTTACTGTAAAACACTGGCTGTATTCCCTGTGCTACACATTACATTCTTGTATCATTTATTTTACACATGGTTGCTTGTCCCTCTTAATCCTCTTCCCCTATTTTGCACCTCCCCCTTTCCTTCTCCCACTTGGTAAACATGATATGCATGTCTATTTTTGCTTTTTTTTTTTGCAATTCTACTATGATATTTATTGAAGGAAAACAAAAATACTAATTCAAAAAAATATATATGTACCCCCATATTCATTGCAGCACTATTTTTTTGTTTTTGTTTTTAATTATTTTTAATTGAAGGATAATCACTTTATAGTACCTTATTGGTTTCTACCAAACATCAACATGAATCTGTTTCTGTTTTGTCTTGTTTGTTCATTTTAATTTTCAGTGCTCCCTCAAAGAGGGCAGCAATGGTTTTAAAAAAGGTCACTTTCTATGGTCACATGGCTACTTCACAGAGCTCCCATGACTCCTGGGGCGTTCCCAGCCTTCCCTTCTACTAGGTGAGGAAATTCCCTTAGAAATTCCCACAGCTTGCCTGCCTGCCTATTTCCCCTGGCCCAGGCACCTGACCATGTATGGGCCCTGGCTGACCGTCATCCATCTGTCCGTCCATCCAGCCCATACTGTGATGCACATCACCTGCCGGATAGTTTTCCCCAGAACAGGGAGGCAGCCTCAGCTGGAGCAGGGGCCCACATCCCACAGGGAGGCCCGAAGTACCACTCCACTCCCCTGAGACACAGGCCCCAGGCGACCCTCTGGGGTCGCCTAAACCTTGACCCAAGCTCTAGATTTCCCTCTGTCTGCCCTCTTCTACTCAAAAGCACTCAGTAAACATTTTCTCTCACTTCCTGAAGAAGCCTGGAAAAGGGGCAGTTTGGAAGTGACAGAGAGGTGCTGCAAAGGTAGCCACACTGGCCACACGCTACCGAGTCACCTTTGAGCAGCCTCCCATAAATTGTGTTTTTGCTTTCAATGAAAAGCAGCCTTAGAAACAGAGAGAGTTTGAATCAGCTGGCCAACTGATCTGAACCACATGCTTGGACAATTTAACTTCACACAGCCCATTTCCTCTTGTGTAAAAAGTAAGATAGGCATGCTTTGCAAGATGACTGTAAAAATTAGAGCTAATGTGTAATGTGTCCAGCACAGAGTAGATGTTCAATAAATGGTAATTATAATGAAATAAAGGCAGGGGCACAGTGAGAGGGGACAACAGAAGCCTGTTGATGGCCCCTTTGGAAAGCTACAAAAATGCTAAACCATCAGACATGAGTTGAGCACCAAGGTCACACATCACTCAGGCCCTGGGTATTTGCTCTTCAGCCCCAGTCCAGAGCATGCTGGCAACATGAACATTTTGTCAAACAAAAGGGCATGTCCAGAGACTGATGTCAGAACTGGCAAGGACCTTCAGGGCCATCCGGTTAGCAACCCATTTCATACTTGGGAAAATTGAAGCCCAAATGGACAAAGGGACAAGGGCCCATGACCAGAAACCACAGTTACAGCTCAGGTCTCCAAACTGCCAACGAGGAGCTCTTCCCTGCTGCTCCAAGTACTTGAGAGGGTCACATACTCAGTGGATTTCCAAGAACACTCAAAGAAGGGAAAATTCCAAAGGCATAATATTAACACAAAAAGCAGGATACAAAACTTCATCTTCAGTTTCCTACTTCTAATATTTTAATACATGAATACAGGTATGTGCATAAAGTACTGTAAGGAAGTTCATGTTAAGAGTGGTTCTTTGACTAGGGGCTAACAGATGACTTGAAGAAAAAAAATCCCAAATTTTCTAGAGTGAACACATATTGCTTTCATTTTTAAAAAGTCATGAAGTTTCTGGTTACGGTACAGCAGAAGGTGAGTGCCCTCTAAACTTTTCTTCCCATTGCTCCGGAAGACTGTATTTTAGCAAAGACAAATGAGCAACCCTTCCTCCCAGGCAATGGAAAGAATAGACAGTAATCATCTCCCTCCCGGACATCCGGTCTTCACTGAGGATCACTTTGAAACTACTGCCCAGACTGTAATCACATGGTGGCCTCACCACTTCCTGGTCAAGAAGCCAACGCTGATTCTACAAGGCTTGAAGGCCAGGTCAGATGCAGCCAGCAAGGTGAGGAGAAACCCCCAGGCCCTGGCCAGGGGCAGCGTGGAGGGTATGCCAAGCTCAGAGCTCTTGCCTTCCACCCCAGGCCCCACCCCCAGCTGCTGGAGTCCAGGGACAGGTGGAAATATTTGCAGAAACATTTGTTGCCTTGCCAGTCTTACCAACTAAACAGTGTCTAAAAGTCAAATCAACAGCTGAAAAACAGCCAAATGTGTCTTCAATAGAAACATAAGGTGACCTATACACACTGTGCTTTAGTTTCTTTAAAAAAAATTTTTTTTGGCTTTGCCAAGTAGTTTCTAACGGAGATCCTACAGCAATGTCCTGGGCAGTAGTGCAGGCACATGGGTGGGGCATGAGAGTGGGAGGCCTCCCAAGCAAAAACTCAAAAGATGCAGAAGACACAGTCAGCTGAGTTCAAATGCTGGCACTCACAGTCACAGAAGCCGCACAACAGGACAAGGTCCTCGATTCCCTGAACCTTAGTTTCCCCTTCTGTAAACCTTAGTTTCCCCTTTCCACTTCAGTGTGATAGCAACTCTTTAGATAACTGTTACAACTACTGTACAAAATGGCTTTTTATTGTATATAACAAACTTATAAGTGATGTTATTGTCATTATTACCATCAATGATATAAGAGAGGGGCCAAAGTAGGTGGAACCTCTCATTCTGGCAAAGCCTGTGTGCATGTGTGCAGAGGAGCTGGGGTGGGGGTGGGGCACAGGGCCCCCAGGTACAGTTGAGCAGCAGCCTCTGGCCAGGCTGTTCCTTGTCCTCCTCTTCCTCAAACAGACAGGCTCAGAGCATTCACCTCCCAACCCTACACACATCAGACTCTTGACTTGGTGCACAAATACTTCAACACCAAATGATACAGAATTTTTCCTGAAAACCCAAGGCACCATCATCCCACTCCACAGTAACACTGCATGAAGTCCTCCACCTCCAGCCTCTGCCCTGAATGCTCCCACATTCACCCAAGGAAAGAACCTGGATGGCCTGCCTCATGAGTGGCCGAAGTTGCAGTTTTGAGCTGCAGACAGGACTTCAGGCCCCTTCACCAGCTGGGCCCAGAAAACACAGCTGCTAACACACTTTCCTTCCCCTACACAGCCACGCTCTCCCAGAGGGGAACCTGAGGCTCACACACCTGCAGCAGCTTATGCAAAGCCTTTAATTACTACCAAAGGTCTTAGCCAAAATCCTTGGAGACTCAGGTGTCTACAGAAGGGGTTATGTTGACTCAGGGCCATCCATGTGGGAAGAGCTCGGGTCCATAATGATCAATTACTCTCAGGACAGGCTGGCAACCCACGCAGTCAATTTTGGGTCAATCTGGCTCTGCAATTGCTCTGGATGGGAACCGCCTCTCAGGCTCTCCATCTGTGAATGAGGATGCAGCTACTGCAACAATCCACAGTTCATACCGTCAAAAGGGAATACTCATTAAGTCACAGACGGGGGCATTTCACCCAGCTGTCCAAGTGCTGAGATCTAGTCCCAGGTCTGGACAAGAGAACTACAGTCCAGGACAACGGGTTCGAAGCCTGGCTCTCATATATCCTACCTGCGTGACCTTGAACAAAGTCACTTTAGCTTTGAAGGCTGAGTTTTTTTCATTGATAAAATTTGGGATGGGAATTAGCTCCTGTATCGGGTTCATTCAGCTTTTCAAAAGCTAGATTCTGGGAGTCTCCTCAGAGCTGTAAATGCCTGATCAAAAAACAGCCAAACATCGCAGATAACGAAACTAGGAGCTCCAGGCCCCGTCCTTAGGTCCTGTTCCTCACGCCGGCGGAAAGACCTCCGCCTCCCCTCCTGCCACTGCCAAGCAGAGCCCGGGGCCGCGTGTCGCAGGCCGGCAGGACTGGGCGCCCATCAGGTGCCAGTCAGGAGGGAGGAACACACTGCCGCGTCCGCACGCCTGGGAGACCCACGTGCGCTGCTCCTTTAAATGTCCCGGCCCTTTAACAGATAGCACCGCGCCCACTCCGGCGGGGGCTCCGGCGGCGGGGAGAACCCGGCCCGGCTGAAGGCCCGAGGCCTGGAGCGGCTCCCTGCGCTCCTTCCACTGGCCAGTTCCGGGCCAGCCCCCATTGCAGCGGTCCCGGCGCCCTCCCCTCACGAGCCGCTGGGGCCGCAGCCCCGGAACCGCCCCGAGGCCGCGACCCGCCGGGGCGAGGGGCGTGCGGAGGGCAGGGCCCCGCCTGCGGAGTGCAGCTCCACCTCGCGCCCCTCGAGCGGCGGGCGATCGGGCCCCCACCCGCGCGCCCCATGCAGCCGGCTCACCTGCTCCGCCGCGCCGCTCCAGCGGTGTTTACGCGGCTGGCCCAGCGCCCGGCAGACCCGGTGCCGGCGCAGGCCCCGCCCCCGGCCCGCCCCGGCCCCGCCCCGTCGGCGACGCCGGGCTCCCGGGTCCACGTCCGGCCGCACTGGAGCCCGGGCACCGCGTAGGCGAGGGGACGGGCCTCCCACCGTGAGCCGCAGGGACCGGGGAAAGAACCTGACGTTGGACTGAGCACTGATTTGAGGGAGTGGAGGCCGCACCTGTGTGAGAGGGCTTTGCACACCATGGGGGCGGTAGTGCGTTTGCTTTGAGGACAATCTCCTGTCTTGCAGTTTTAGATTCCGGCATCCCCCCGCCTCCCACCCCCCAGGATTTAAAAGGGAGCACTAGAGACTGGTGTGAGCTAACATCTTGAGAATTTTCCCGGTCTGTTTTCTAGAGCTTCCAAACTACCAGGAGCACTAGATCAAATTAAGCATGGATGAAATCTCTACCCAGGCCCTGAGAATTGACCTAAGTTATTTCCAGGATTTGGGGTCCATGGGTGAGTTGAGATGGTCAGTAATCTGATATTTCTGAGTAGCTTCACTTACAATAAAAAATTAAGGGGAAATCCGTGCAACGTAAAATTAACTATGTAAAGTGTACAATTCAATGGCATTTAGTACATTCCTGATATGTAGGTGGCTCGATCCTAGCCACCTCGGTCTGTTTCCAAAGCATTTCCATCAATCCAAAATAAAACCTTCTACCTATAGAAATGCTTTCTTCACATCCTCTTCTCCCCTCAGTCCCTGGCAGCCTATTGACCTATTTTTGATATTTCATATAAATGAAGTCATAGGGTATGTGACCTTTTGTAACTGACTTCTGGCACTTAGCATAAATGTTTTCAAGGTTCATCCACATTGTGGCGTGGATCAGCACTTCATTCCTTTTTAAGACTGGATAATATTCAATTACATGTATATTGCAGTTTGTTTATCTGATCATCCACTGATGGGTCTTTGTGCTGTTTCCACCTTTTGGCAGTTGTCAGTGATGCTGCTACAAACATGTGTACATATATTTGTCTGAGTACCTGTTTTCAGTTCTTTGGGGTATATACCTAGGAGCTGAATTGCTAGATCATATGGAAATTCTATTTTTAACTTTTTGAGGAATGGTCAAACAGCTCTCCATAAAGCTGAACCATTTTATACTCCTACCAGCAATGAACAGAGGGTTCCAATATCTCTACATCATCCATCACTTGTTATTTTCCATTAAATTTATTATTATTGTTGTTGCCTTCCTAGTGGGTATAAAGGTTTTATTTTGCATCTCCCTGTTAATTGGTGACGTTGAGCGTCCTGCACTTGCTGACCATTTATATATCTTTGGAGGAATGTCTATTCGAGTCCTTTGCCCATTTTTAATCAGGTTATCTTTTAGTTGCTGAGTTATAAGTGTTCTATATATATTTGCTCTATATCAGACTCCTGTCAGATACATGATCTGCAAATATTTTCTCCCATTTTGTAGGCTGTCTTTTCACTTTCTGATAATGTCTTTTAATGCACATGCATCTGCGTGCTCAGTTGCTCAGTCATGTCCAACTCTTTTGCAACCCCGTGGACTGTAGCCCACTGAGTCCGAACATGGGATTTCCCAGACAAAAGTACTGGAGTGGGTTGCCATTTCTTTCTCCAGAGGATCTTCCTGACCCAAGGATCGAACCCTCATCTCCTGCATTAACATATGGATTCTGCGCCACATGGGAATCTCTGCACATGCGAACCTCTCTGCCACAGGGGAAGTCCTTTAATGTACATAAGGCTTTAATTTTGAGGAAGTCTAGTTTATCAGTTTTTTCTTTTATTATGCATTTGGTGTCATATTTAAGAATCTATTGCCAAATCCAGAGTCAATAAAATTTACCTCTGTGTTTCTTCCAAGAGTGTTATGGTTTTAGAACTTGCATTTAGATTATTGATACATTTTGAGTTAATTATTGTATATGGTATGAGGTCTAGGTCCAGCTTCATTCTTAGGCATGTGGTTAATTGTCCTAACACCACTTGTTGAAGAGACTGTTCTTTCCTCCAGAGAATGGTCTTGGCCTCCTTGTCAGAAATCAATGAGTTATAGATAAATGGGAGAACACCCAAATTTTAAAAAGAGCTATTTAAATGGAAATTAATCCAAGATGGAAATGGGGCAGATCAGCATTTTGACAGACAAAATAATGATCCAAAGAATAACCGTTGATGAATTAGAGAAATTAATTACAAGTAACAGAAAGAATTATTAAGTAATAGGTTCTTAAAAGTATAAGGATCCTTGAGGGTCACAAACTTCAACTCTAACTGATGTATGAACCAAGAAAGGACTGCCCAGGCATATTTCTTGTTTTGGGAACTTTCAGTATTGTAATGTGGGCCTCCCAGGTGGCGCAGTGGTAAAGAATCCACCCCACCCCCGCCCCACACACCCCCAGCTGGAGTAACAGATGGCAACACACTCCAGTATTCTTGCCTGGAAAATTCCATGGACAGAGGAGCCTGGCAGGCTACAGTCCATGGTGTCGCAAAGAGTCGGACACAGCCTAGCAACTACAAGCAGTGTACATATGTTAATCGCAAACTCCTAATTTATCCCTCCCACCACCACCTTTCCCCTTTAGTAACCATAAACTTGTTTTCAAAGTCTGTAAGTCTATTTCTGTTTTGTAAATAAGTTCGTTTGTATCATCTTTTTAGATTCCACATGTAAGTAATAACATATGGTATTTGTTTTTCTCTGTCTGACTTCCTTCATTTAGTATGATAATCTCTAGGTCCATTCATGTTGTTGCAAATGGCATTATTTCATTCTTTTTTATGGCTAAGTAATATTTCATTGTATATATATACCATATCTTCTTTATCCATTTCTCTGTTGATGGACATTTCAGTTGAGTCCATGTGCAAGCTGGATTCCTGTCCCATGTAATCACTGAAGCCACCGTTCCACTATCTCATTGGTCAGCCACTGACTTGACATAGATCTCCTTAAACACCTGGAGCCAACTCCTCGCACTCCCAAAGTGAGAAGAAACCTCTCCTGGTCTTTTCAGATTGGTCTTGAACAGGGTGCTCCTGCTGCACTTAACCAGGCCACCTGAACTCTGCCTTACTCTTTACTTTCTGCTTGAGTGGAAGGTCAGCCAAAAGTGCAAGCCTAGGGTCCTCTTGGATCTTTTCTGAGCCTGTGTCTAGCCCTGGACATGTGTGTTGCAGTCTGGACTCCCTGGTAAAAGAGGTAGCCCTTCAAAGCCTTTTTGCTTCCAGTATCTTCCTCCTTAGCCTCCCCCTTCCTAGACTTTTTGGTTCATCTGCTGCTTAACCTCATCTGCTGACTCTTGCCCCAGACAACTATGGGTCCTGTATGTCTTTGTGTGTGTTAGTTGCTCAGTCATGTCCAACTCTTTGCTGCCCCATGAACTGTAGACCCACCAGGCTCCTCTGTCCATGGAATTCTCCAGGCAAGATTACTGGAGTGGGTTGCCATTCCCTTCTCCAGGAGATCTTCATGACCCAGGGAGATCAAACCTGGAGTTCCTGCATTGAAGGTGGATTCTTGACTGTCTGAGCCACCAGACAGTCTGAGTTTTAAGTCTTTTCAAGTCTTTTCAAGTCAGTTTTAAGTCTTTTCAAAAGATGCTCCTTGGAAAGCTACTCTAGTCTGAGGGAAGTGAAGCAAAGGTCAGCCTCTGTACCAGTCCCTCAGGGGACTGCCAGCTGGGCCACAATGGAAAACCACATTTTTGAGAACAAGGTCTGTGTGGCCCAGTCTGGCACCAGCAAGCCATAGCAGGGGTTCAGGCTGTTTGTCCTCCTGGCTGCTGCTGGGAGAATGGGAGATGGTGGGTAGGTAAGCAAAAACGCTGCGACAATTTCTCACTGAAATTTAGCAGCCTCTTTCTTCATGAGTCACTCCTCTGGTTGTTCTAATTTCTTTCTTTTTTTTTTTTTTTAGATTCCAGAGTTCTAAAAAAGCTGATTCTGCCAGTTCTTATAAGCCTAATGGTTGCTTAAGTGGAGGGACTGATTCTTGAAGCTCCTTGTCTGTCATTTTCCATAACATTATTCCTAAACAGTCTCCGTTTTACCAGTGGACACTATTGACGGAACAGTTTTCTCCTTGAAGCCATGCTCCCCTGTTTCCCTCCTCCCTGGTGAACTTCACCTCCTCTGCCCTGTTTTGCTTCCAGCTGTCGGTGGGGTTCTGTTCTCACCGTGCAAATCTTCTTGGGGAATCCAGCCATGACCCAAGTTGTCACCTCCGTGTTGGTGAATCTCAACTTGGTCCTCTCCTCAGAGCCCCAGACACGTGGACCACCATCCATGGACCACTCCACTCAGAAATCCCACAGGTCACTCTAGGTGAAGCTGTGTGAGAAAGTTCTGGCTAATAGGATGGAAGGAGAAGGGATTCATCCTTATTCTCATTCTTCTTGCTCTCTGAAACATAGTGGTGATAGCCAGAGCTCAAGCATCCACCTTGGACCATGTCAACCATGGGGATGGAGAATCAGTAAAATGGAAGGAGCTGTGTCTTTGATAATTGTGGAGCCACTGGCTTAGAATTGCTCACCTCCTTACTCTGTCTCAGGCGTGTCTGGTGGCTCAGACAGTGAAGAGACTGCCTGCAATACGGAAGATTGGGTACCCATCCCTGGGTCAGGAAGATCCCCCGGAGAAGGGAATGGCAACCCACTCCAGTATTCTTGCCTGGGGAATTCCATGGACAGAGAAGCCTGGCAGGCTACAGTGCACGGGGTCACGAAGATTCAGACATGACTGGGCAGCTAACACTCTGTCTTAGGGAGGAAAAGCAATTTTATCTTGTTATTTGTGAGTCCCTCACATGGAACTAAACCAAAGTTTGCTTAATACACACGATGCTTCCAGCCCTATTCCTCTTACACCATTGCCCCACTGGCTGCGCTGAAGCACACGTAGCCCTCACCGCTAGCATCCCTCTGCATAGCAAGGGATTATAGAGGTCTAGTCGCTTGTCTTCCTCACTTCCTGTGACCATCTCTAGAGCAAGGCCTGTACATCTCTTGAATTCCTGCCATGTGGTCAACTTCTTTAGGGCAAGAAAAAGAGGGATAGGGAGTGGACATTCTTGGATCCCATTTTTTTTTTTTTTTTGGATCCCATTTTTAAGTGATTTACATTTTATTTATCTTACTTTAACTATTAGAACAACGCTGTGAGAGGTGGAACATTATTATTGCTCTTTTATATGGAGAAATGGAAGTCGACAGAGACAAAACTGGTTTCCCAAATGTACATGGATAATGAGGGGCAGAATTAAGTGTGAACCTCAAGTGTGTCTGGCCTGATGCATCAGCCCACTCTAGCCCACTTAGAAGGCTCCACGTCAGAGCATTGGCTGCGCTGTGGCTGCATGATCTTTGATGAATTAATTCCCTTCATGCTTCTCCTTTGAGACTGTCATTCTCAGCTGCTTTTCACATGCTGGTTTGTGAAGGATGAGTAAGCGCCTTTCTGAGCCTGACCTCAGTTCAGAAAGGGGTGGCCTCTGCTTCAGGTTTTGTTGTTCAGGGGACTTAAAGGTTCCTCAAAAAATTAAAAATAGAACTACCATGTGATCCAGCAAATCCACTCCTGATATTTATCCAAATAAAATGACAGCACAACTTCAAAGAGGTATGCTGTGGCTGCTGCTGCTAAGTCACTTCAGTCGTGTCTCTGTGCGACCCCATAGACGACAGCCCACCAGGCTCCCCCGTCCCCGGGATTCTCCAGGCAAGAACACTGGAGTGGGTTGCCATATCCTTCTCTAATGCATGAAAGTGAAAAGTGAAAGTGAAGTCGCTCAGTCGTGTCTGACCCTTCGTGACCCCGTGAACTGCAGTCTACCAGGCTCCTCTGTCCATGGGATTCTCCAGGCAAGAGTACTGGAGTGGGGTGCCATTGCCTTCTCCGTCAAAGAGGTATACACACCCCAAATACACACCCCTGTGTTCATTGTACTATTATTTATGATAACCAAGATAGGGAAGCAACCCAAGTATAAATAATTTTTAATTTTTTGAGGAACCTGCATACTGTTTTTCATAGTGGCTGTACTAATTTGCATTGCTACCACTAATGCACAAGAGTTCCCTTTTCTCCACATCCTTGCCAGCACTCATTATCTCTTATCTTTTTGATAACAGACATTCTGACGGGTATGAGTTGATATCTCATTGTGGTTTTGATTTGCATTTTCCTGATGATTAATGACGTTGAGCATCTTTTCATGTGTGTTGGTCATCTGTATATCTTCTTGGGGAAAATGTCTATTTAATTCCTCTGCTTGTTTTCTAATTAGGCTTTTTTTTATGTTGAATTATTTATTTTGGATATATTTTATTCATATATTTTGTATATTAACTCCTTATCAGATGTAGTTTTTGCAAATACCTTCTCCCATTTAGTCCTTTTCATTTTATTGATAGTTTCCCTTGCTGTGCAAAAGCTTTTTAGTTTGATGTAGTCCTATTTGTTTATTTTTGCTTTTGTTTCTTTTGCTTGAATAGACAGATCCAAAAAATTATTAAGACCAATGTAAAAAAGCATACTGCCAGTGTTTTCTTCTAGGAGTTTTATGATTTCCTAAAACCTATGGTTTAGGTCTTGTGTTTAAGTCTTTAATCCATTTTGAGTTTTACTAAAAGGTTTGTTTTTTTTTTTTTTTGGTTTTGCTGCGAATTCCAAAAAAGCTTTTGTTTATGTGGATTGTATCTGTCAATATTTACCACATTAGAAATTAAAACTGAGAAAGTTAAAAAATGTTTTCATTTAAAATTTTTCATTTTAATGTTTTCATTTGTAATAACAACCAGTGATATGTTAACATACTATTTCAATGAAAATAACTGTATTTTACCCAAAAAAATTAGTGAGGAAAGTGACACTGTTTCACATTTGTGGTAGGCAGAATAATGTCCCTCAAAGACATCTAAACCCTATTCCCTAGGACCTGTGAATATGTGACTTTAGATGACCAAAGGGATATGTGAATGTGATTGGGGTTAAGGACCCTGAGATGGGGAATCTTCCTAGATTGTCCAGGTGGGTTTAGTCACATGAACCCTTAAAAGTGTGGAACCTTTCCTGGCTGTGGTTTAAAGGAGATGCAGCCACTAAAGAAGAATCAGAGGGAAATGTAATGTTTCTGTCTTTGAATAGAGAGAAAAGAGACCTCAAACCAAGGAGAGAGTGTGGCCTCTAAAAGCTAGAAAAGGCAAGGAAACAGTCTCCATTAGAACCTTGAAAAAGGAGCACAGCCTTCTGACACCTTGATGTTCACCCCGTAAGAGGTGTATTAGACTTCTGCCCCAGGGAACTGTTGTTAAGCCACTAAGTTTGTGTTAGTTTTTTTTTTTTTTTAATATATAACATCAAGAGATAACTAATACAACATTTTGGCAGATTTCTTTAATGTCCAGCTTATAAGAAGACCATTGGATATTCACATCTGCTTCTGCATTCAGTCTTTTGTGATATGATGCTTTGGCTGAAGTATATGAAGAAAATTTGGCCTTGTGTATTGTTAAAGTTGGAAAATGTAAGAGAGTTTCAGTAGCCTTCTCAGATCACTGGGGTCATTCTGATACTACACTAAATGTAACAGTTGTAATTTCCTAAATTTTAGTTGCAGAGTGGAGCCTGAAATGATATCAATGAACTTTTCATATCCATTACATTAAAATCCATTGATCTTTCTTGCTCTTTAAGGAATCTTTTTACCCATGCATGACTTTATAACATCATGTATTGACTGTGTAGAAAAACATTGGTTCACTGAACTATGCGGATCTTCCAAATGTTGATATTCTTCATTGTACGATATAAAAATAAATCTTTTAATATCACCATCAATCTTCTCTAAACTAGCTGGGAAGCTATTCAAGTCCCTGCGACAGATACAAGGTTTCTAGAATTCTCGTGTCATTAGCAAAACATGCCATCAGCATTTTTCCATCAGTTGTTTCCCTTGAAATAATAGGCTCACTTTGTTCATTTTCATGAGAATGTCTGCCACGTACACAAGTCTGAATAACTTTCAGTTGACCGTCATACTTCCTAGCAAAAATGATATTTCTAGAGAAAGCAGCTACTGCAGCTTACATATGAGTGTAATCACAGAAGTGCTTTTCATGGAGACAACCAAGACACTTCATGTTGTAGCAGTAAGGCTTGATGCCTACTTTCCATTTCACCACGCAGAATATTCAAAATATTATTCAGATATATTATATAAAAATATTACACAATCAAGGGTAGAGATTAAACAAAATTGGCAATTTTTACTGCTTTCTTCTGTATGTCTTCGGTTGAATCTGGCACTTTTAAAAAGTCATTGATCCATGACATGACTACTATAATGGTGACCAGGATCGTTTTGTGCTGCTGAGTTTCCCCCATACTCAGGCCCCAGAAGTTTTACCTACCATCACCTTCATTCCATCAGTGCACATGTCAACATGGTGAGAAAGAGTAATAATAAAATTTTAGTATTAGTATGAAAATCATGTTGCCCTAGCAGCCTGCAGGTCATGCTTGGAAAACCATCCAGTTGAAGCTGTTTTCTCTCAGGGCTCTACCTTCGTTCCATGTTTCTATGATACGTAGTGGATGGACTTAGCATTTTGGTATTTGTTTCTTTAAGGATGTGCATATCATCTTGTCATGTTTCTTACAAGATTTATGAAATTAACAGTGTATACTTTGTAGACAGCTCAGAAAACATTTTTTTAATAGCCTGGCTCCCACTTTGTTATTTTCTTGGTTGTGTGTACCACTCTACACGTTTGGGTTTAGGAAGGAAAGTAGTAACTGTCCGGTAGTCATTCCCACTTAGTGGGGAATGATTTCACTGAACATGGAGGGAAAAGATGTAATGGATGTTAAGGAAATTAAACAAGGAGGCCATGAGACTGAATTGGCTCTAATGCCTTGGTGCCCCATAAGCAAACCAAAACCTGAGCCAGAGTTAATGCACTTCAATCAGAGAAAATGAAACTTGAGAGCCACCAACTGCAAACAGCCAACTTGGCTTTTCCAAATAAGGCAACTAACTGCTTAAGCTTTGGCCAGTCAAATAATCTCCTTGCTTTGCTTCTTCTCTGTAAAACCCCTCCCCTGGCTCCTGTCAGTGGAAAGCTATTCATCACCTTTGGTTTGGTGCTGTCCAATTCAAATCAACATGAACTCAAATAAACTTGTTTTTTTAAAGTTAATGTGCCTCAGTTTACCTTTTCACATGCGTGTGCCTGCATGTTCAGTCACTCAGTCATGTCTGACTCTTTGTGACCCCATGGACTGTAGCCCGCCAGACTCCTTTGTCTGTGGGATTTTCCGGGTAAGAATTCTGGAGTGGGTTGTCATTTCCTCCTCCAGGAGATCTTCCCCACCCAGGGATCAAACCTGCATCTCCTGCATTGGGCAGGCAGGTTTTTTTTACCACTGAACCACTTGGGAAGGCCCTTTAATGTGTATGCATCTGGACAATATTTAATTTCATTACACTTTGTCGAGTAGAAAGCCACAGTCAGTCACAGACACAATCAGATTTATCCTAAGGCACATAGTCGGGTGCCAGGGTATGGGATTTGAGGCTGGCAGAGTAACTGGAAATTGAGGGAGGCCATCCTGGGACGAAGGCGCCACAGAGGGGAGGGCCCCCCAAATCTGCATGTAAATTCCCCCCAAAGCCATGGCTGACCTTTTCACCAGAGATGAAGGTCATTTTATTTATTTATTTGGCTGCTACAGGTCTTAGTTGCACATGGGAATTCTTTAGCTGTGGCATGTTGGATCTAGTTCCCTGACCAGGGATTGAACCCAGGCCTCCTGCATTGAAAGTGTGGCATCTTAACCACTGGACCACCAGGAAAGTCCCATGAAGGACATTGTATAATGATAAACTTTAAGTTGGCCCCTTTCAGATATTTGCTATGAATATTTTCTGAGCTAACACAAAAGAGCAGAAGAAACTGGACACCTAGCCAGTGTCATAAGAATTGCCTAGTATGGGAAAAACTCACACATCTGGTGTTAGAAGTGTTGTGAATGTCATAGTACTGTGAGAGTGAAGGAGAGACACACTGGAGGACTGAGGTTTTCTTTAAAGCCACGTAAGGTAATAGTCCCAAGTTCCAGGGATTAGACCTGAATATTTTGGGGGATCATTACTTAGTCAACCACAGCCCAACCCTCAGCTCTCATAGTCATATCTATCCTGCTTGCAAAGCAGTCACCCCATCGTAGTGTCTTCCTACATCTCAACACAGGACAGCATCCTCTCAAGCCCCAGATATTGTCTAAATATCATCAGCTATAAAGCTCGAAATTTCATCATGTTTATCATCTAAAATCAGTGAGACTCTGGGTATGATCCATCCTAGAGCAGAATTCCTCTCCATCTCTGGGCTTGTAAAACTAGAAAACAAGTTATATGCTCCCAAAATACAATTGTGGGGCAGGTACAGGATAACAGCTGTAGACGTTCCCATTTCAGAAGGGAGAGAATTGCTGCAACGACTGAGCCCGGGCGGCTTAACTACAGTCTGTGTGCTGAAATGAAAGATCCTGCTTGCCACAACGAAGACCCAATGCAGCCCAATAAATATAAAAAAGAAAAGGGAGAGAATAGAAGAAAGAGAGAGTCACCAGCCACAAGCAATTTTGAAACCCCACCAGCCAAACTCCCTTTAGGTTCACACCCCTGCCCTGCCCCCTGCCTCCCCATCTTCCTTTTTCTTGAAAGCGTAGCCTGTGTTTGCAGCTGAGTCATTTTATCTGCCTGTTTCTGGCCTATAGAAGTTTGGTGACCGACCACTTTCTTTCATTTCACCCTCTCAGTTCGAGTTGGCGGTTTTCTAACATTCTGAAAACCCTTGTGTATGTCATGGAGAGTCACACCAGGAAACAAGAGGCTCCTGGAGGCCCCAGATGGCCGAGGGGATGCACGGAATGTGTCTCAGCTCTTCAGTGCTAACATGGCTCTTCCACCACACCCTAGGCCTTCTCTCTACAGTCTGCTTTTTGGACAGTGAATCTCCTAATTAGCATCTTTTGCAATCTGGGATAGGTTGAGAGTTTCCCAAATCATCAAGTCTTGGTTCTTTCCTGCTTAACAGTTCTTCCCTCAGTTGATCTGTTACCTCTGGAATTTTACTATAAGCAGCAAGAAGAAATCAGGCTGCACCTTCTGCACTTTGCTTGGAAACCTCCTCAGCTGAACATCCAGGTGCCTTGTTTGCAAGCTCTGCTGTCCTCAGGACTGGAAGACACAATTCAATTAGGCTTTCTGCCTTGATAGAGTCAGGATTCTCTTTCTTTCAATTTCCTATCACACGTTCCTCATTTCCTCTGAACCTTTGCTCGCAGCACCTTTAACATCCACCTTTTTTTTTTTTTTAACCAGCAGTCTGTTTATGATAATGTAG
This sequence comes from Muntiacus reevesi, assembly GCF_963930625.1. Lineage (NCBI taxonomy): Eukaryota > Metazoa > Chordata > Mammalia > Artiodactyla > Cervidae > Muntiacus > Muntiacus reevesi. The sequence goes on along the minus strand of NC_089253.1, from coordinate 76,603,338 downwards.
GCATTCTCTAAGATTACGTGGGCTTTTCTACTGTGCTCTTCACTTGAGTCTGAGCCATTATTGACAGTATCTTTGACAACCGTATTTCTACTAATAGTCTGCTCACAACGATCTAGGCTTTTTCTACCATGTTTCTCAGAATTCTTCCAGGTTTCTTCCCTTTCCCAAACCCAAAGCTACTCCATTTTCAGGGTTTTGTTATAACAGCACCCCGCTTCCAGGCAAAATCTGTATTAGTCGGATCAAAACAGCACACATTCACTCTCTTCTGTCAATAGCTCTGAAGGTCAGAAGTCTGAAATTAGTTTCATGGGGCCAAAACCAAGGCGCCTGGGTGTGCCCACTGCAGAGGCTCTAGGGGAAAATCCGTTGCCTTTCCTTCTCCAGCTTCTACCTGTTTCCTCCTGCAGGTTCCAGCTGATGTTGCTTGGCTCATGGCTCTTCACATTTCTCTCTGCTTCATAATTACAACACCTGCTCTTCCATCTCTGTAATCAGATCTCCCTCTGCCTCTGTTATAAGTACTCTTGTGATCACATTTAGGGCCCACATGGATAATCCACAATAATCTTCTCATCTCAGGATTCTTGACATAAATATATCTGCAAAGACTATTGCCATATGTGGTGGTTAATTTTGTGTGTCGACCTAACTAGACCACAGGACATTGGGTCAAGCATTACTCTCGATGTTTCTGTGAGGGCATTTTTTAGATGAGATTGTCATTTGAATCAGTAGACTTACAGTGAAATGGATTACCCTCCGTTATGTGAATGGGCCTCATTCAATCTGTCAAAGCCTTAATAGAAAAATATCAACCTCCCTGGAAGAAGAGGGAATTCTGCCAGCAAATGGCCTTTGGACTCAAGCTGCAGCTCTCTCCTGGGTCTCCAGCCTGCCAGCTACCCTGCAGATTTTGGATTTTCCAGTCTCTACAATTGCACAAGCCCAGTTCCTTAGAATCTCTTTCTCTCTGTATAACTTTACACACACACACACAGCCTATTAGTTCTGTTTCTGTGAAGAACCTGACTAACACATCATATAAGGTAACATTAAGTTTCTAGGAAATTGGGCACAGTTGACTGTGTTAACTATGCCGTTGTTCAGTCTATCACAAACATCATCAATTCTTTTCAAGTGCATATGGAATATTTATCAAAATTGACTCTATGCTGAACCATAAAATAAGCCTTGGTACATTTCAGTCTTACATAGTATGTTCTCTTTTGACAACAAAAATAAATTAGAAATTAATAATGATAACTAGAAAAGTCCCACATATTTGGAAATTAAGCAGCACCCATAGGACCAGGAAGAAATCACTAGAAGAGTGAGGGACTATTTCAAGCTGAATAAAAATACAATATATCAAAAATTAAAGACTGCAGCTAGGCCGTGCTTAGAGTAAAATTTATACCAGTAAATGCTTACATTCAGAAGAAAGATTTCAAGTTAATGACCTGTTTTACCTAGAGAAGTAAAAGAGTGAGTTAAACCCGAAGTGAGTAGCAGAAAAAATAATAATCATAAGAACGGAAATCAACAAAATAAAAAACAAATGATAGGGGCTTCCCTCGTAGTCCAGTGACTAAGACTGCGCTTCCAATGCAGGGGCCAAGGTTGTTTGAAGTCTGAATTACTTTTCATGGGAAGAGGGTAGTGACAGGAAATGACCAGATAATCCACTTTTGACGTGTATCAGATAGTACTAAAGCATTTGAGAAGCCTCATGGAATTACGTCGTAAATGGTCAGACCTATAGTCAAGTTCAGATACCTAGGTAATAGCCTCACACAAAGCAACAGAATGCACGGCAGTTTGCAGTATGTGTCTTTTAAAGCCTCGTCAGTACTTTTGGCTTGAGGACCACTTATGCTAATAGCGTTCATAGAGCTCTCTGCAGATAACATATTTTGAAAATATGTAAGATAATTGCATAGAAAGGAAATAGAGATGTAGATATACTGTGAAACTAGCAAATTATTTTCCTTGCTACAACACTTCGATTTTCCTCTAATATTTATTTACAGACAGCGTTCATGGAGTATTACTGCCATAGTACAAAGCATGACTTTTGTGGATTTCTTCTTAGCCTCTGCGGAAGGGCCAGCTTTCATTTTGGGCGTGGCTATCTCATACAGCAGTGTGCTATATCAAGCCCATTAAAATGATCTATATTTAAAAGTACACATCTCATTTACTTGCTTAAAGCTCAGTTGGTAAAGAATCTGCCTGCAATGCAGGAGACCCGGGTTTGATCCCAGGGTCAGGAAGATCCCCAGGAGAAGGAAATGGCAATCCACTCCAGTACTCTTACCTGGAGAATTCCAAGGATAGAGGAGCCTGATGGGCTACAGTCCATGGATCACAAAGAGTTGAACATGACTATGTGACTTTCTTTCACTTTTTCAGGGAACTGGACCCCACATGCTGCAACTAAGAGCTTGTTTGCTACAACTAAAGATACAACGAAGATGGAAGATCCTGCATGCTGCGACTAAGATCTGACACAGCCAAAATAAATAAATAACAGAATGTAAGTTTCATGTCTACCTTAAAAAATAATAGAGTAAATTAACAAATCCAAATGTTGGCTCTCTGAAAAAGATTAATAAAGTTGACAAACCCTAGTAAGACTGATTAAGAAGAAAACAAGAGAAAGAAAACATAAATTGTCAGTATCAGCAATGAAAGAGAATCATCAAGATTCTACAGATGTTAAAAAGATAATAAATGAATATTATAAATAATCACACTAAATCTGACAACTTAGATGAAATGAGACAATTTCTTGAAAAACCCAAATGATCAAAACTGACACGAAAATAAATACAAAAATTTAATGGTCCCTTTTTACAAATATTGTCTATTACAGATGTTGAATTTCTAATTAAAAATCTCCCCATAAGCAAAACTTCAGAGCCAGATAGTTTCATCGGTAAATTCAATAAAACATTTAAGGAAAAAATAATAGTGTCAATCTTACATAAATCCTTTCAGAACCCAAAGGAGGAGGGCAGAGTTTCCAATTTGATGACCCAGCAATAAACAACCTTGAAGCCAAAATATGACAGAGATTCTTTAAGAAAAGAAGATTACAGATCAATATCCCTCATGAATATGGATACATAAATCTTTAACAAAATGTTAGCAAATTGAATCCAACAATGTATAAAAATAACAATACATCAAGTCAATGGGATTTATCCCATGAGTGCAGTGTTAGTTTCATACTGGAAATCAATCAACACAAATCATTGTATCAACAGAATAAAGAAGAAAAACCATATGACCATCTAAGTAGATGTATAGAAAAAACATTTGAAAAAATGCAACACTCATTCATAATAAAAATCTCAGAAAGCTAGAAGCACAAGGGAATTTCTTCATTCTAATAAAAGTCACCTATGAAAAACCTATAGCTAATATACATAATGATGAAATATTGAATGTTTTCTCCTAAGATGGAAAAAGGCAAGGATGTTCTCACTTTTATTCAACATTGTACCAGAGTCATAATGACTGCCACCATGTAAAGAAAAATAAAAGGCATAAAGATTGGGAAGGGAGAAGAAAAACTGCCTTTACAGCTGTGAAATAACCACTGGAACTAATAAGTGAGTTTAGTAGGGTCACAGATTACTAGGTCAATATACAAAAGTTAAATGTATTTCTATATACTCACAGCAAGCAATTAAAAATGGAAATTTTAAAATCTCTTTTTAATAGCTTCCAAAAACAAAACAAAAAAATTAGGAAAAAAAGTTCTCAAAATGCATGCAGAACTCTACTATGTAAACCACCTGGCAATCATGAAGAAATTTAAGAAAACCGATGGAGAAAGACATCATGTTTACATACTGGAAGATGTCACTTCTCTCCAAATTTATCTATAAATTCAATGTTGTGCCAATTAAAGTCTCAAAGTCTTTTGGTAGAAAATGACAAGTTGATTAATAATTTTTAATGGAAATGTAAAGAACCTATAATAGCTTAAACAATCTTGAAATGGAACAGTTGGAAGATCCACAAAATCTGATTTCAAGATTACAATGGTAATCAAGACAGAATGGTATTGGCACAAAGGCAAATAGATCAATGGAAGAGAATAGAGAGTCCACACATAGATAATCAATTGATTTTTTACAAAGTTACCAACATAATTCAATTAGAAAAAGAAAGTCTTTCCAACAGATGGTGCTGTAACTATTAGATAAATGTATAGAAAAAAACGAACCTTGTCCCCTATCATAGACCTAAACATAAATGCCAACACTATAAAACTTCCAGAAAAAATTTAGGTGATTATTTTCATGACTTCGGGATTGGGGACATTTTCTCAGAGCAGACACACAAAAAAAACACAACAAATTAAAAATTGATAAACTAGATTTTTTGGAAACTGAAATTTTCTTCTTACTAACAGACACCATTAGTAAAACCAAAAGACAAGTCAGATTGTTGAAAAATTTTTGCAATATATATATTTGACAAAACACATCAAGAATATATAAAGAACTGGAATAAATAAATGACAAAAAGACAGACTACCCAATTAAAAATGAGCAAAAGTCTTGAACAGATACCTGACAAAAGAAGATAAACATGGTTTAAAAAGGAGTGAAAAGATGTTCAACATTATTAGTCACCAGGGAAATGCAAATTTAAACTCCAGTGACAGTTTAAACTCCCTGACAGTTTCTCCCTGACAATGCCAAATGTGGTGAGAACCAGTAAGCACTCTCACACCATGGAAGTGTTAAATAATCCAGTCATCTTGGAAAACTGTTACACATCCATCCACACTATGACCCAACTGTTCCATGCCTTTCCTAAGGGTTTATCCAAGAGAAATAAAACATAATGTCCAGAAAAAGTCTTGAATGAGAATATCCATAGCAGCTTTATTCATGTGTCAAAAACTGATGACAGCTCTAATATCAACGGAATAGATAAATCATTGCATGTGTACACAACATGTAATATTCAGCAATATAAATATTCAGCAATAAAATATAATGCAACAATGCAATATTGCAATAATGCAATAGTGATAACATGCAACAACATGAATAAATCACAAAAAATATTATAGTAAAAGAAGCCAGGCATACACTAGTACATATGGTATGATTGCATTTGTAAACAATTTAAGAATGGCCAAATTAATCTATAGACTGGAAATCAGAACAGTGGTTTCCTGTAGCGGGTGAAGATTAACTGGGAGGTAGTATTAGGAACTTTCTGGGTGACAGAATTGTTCACCCAGATTTGTCCGAGTGGTGGTTATATGAGTATTTACACATATATCCAAACTCATTGAATTGTATATCTAATATAAATATAAAATTTATTGTATGTAAATTTCAATATCTTATATGCATTGTATAAAATGTGTTTACTATATATTTATATTTGTTATGGGCATTCCAATATCTGAAAAATAAGTGCTACTTAAGGTGATGGTCAAAGGCAAAATAACATATATTTAACTGGGTTTTCCCCCTACTCTTCTCTTGTTTATTGTAAACATGTAATATTGTAAAATAAATAACAAAGATTGAAAACATTTTTGTTGTCTTCTAAAATACTTTCTTTTATCCAAAGCTTAAAGAGTCTTTGCTTAGATAGAAATTTGAAAACATTTTTCTTTTCTTTTCTCTTTTTTCTGTAATTCTCTTTAATCTGTCTAGAATTTGGAGGGGAGAATGCTGGATTCCAGTGGTAGAGAGGAAGGGACTTTCTTTTCACCTCTTAAGTTCATTTCCTGGACCTCTTTGCCTCCAGGTCCTGGTTCTTCTGGTCAAAGACAAGAGATGGTAGAAAAGCAGGAGTCAGATATTCAGCTGAGAGCCTAGGGTCATCCTCTCCTCGAAGGGGTCCTCGAAGGGTCCTTTTCCTGCACATGACTATCTTTGTCTAAACGGCCTCATTTTCTGATTAATACAGCTCAAAATTAGCCCATTTCCTTGAAATTAAAACAAAAGTACAGTCCCAGAAACGCTCAAAAGAAGACAAAGCCTAAATAGTTATTTGAAAATTAGGGAAATGCTCTAAATGGAATATTATAACCATCCTGTGATACTCATGGAGTGTTGTACATCTGACAAATATGGACCTTTGGGGAAATGAGGGTTCAATGATTGGCTCTGGTCTTTGGGCATCACACCTGGGGAGCTGGGGGCAATTGGAAGTACATGAGGTAAGATGTGCCTGAGTCTGACTTACAGAGTTATCCCAGTGCCAGCCTTAGTGGCATCTACACTTTATTCTCAAAGAACAGCTGGTCTTGGTACAAGTTGAAAAGAACATTGATCTCAGAGCCTTTTTCAAAGCTAAGTCTACATGACAATCACTGTCAGCAACAGCAACATCTGCAGATACAAGAAGCAGCAGGAAATTAGTGTTGATCTTCCAGAGATATTCATAGCGTTTTTTTGAGGGTGTTTAAAGCTGTGAGGGGCTTCCCAAGTGGCTCAGTGGTAAAGAATCAGCCTGCCAAGTAGGAGACGGGTTTCAGTCCCTAGGTTGGAAAGATCCCTTGGAGGAGGATATGGCAACTAGATCCAGTATTCTTGCCTAGAAAATTCCATGGACTGAGGAGCCTGGCAGGCTACAGTCCATGGGGTCGCCAAAGAGTTGGACACGACTTAACTACGGAACAGCAGAAGCAGCAGCAGCAGCAAAATCATGAGACGAGAATTATCCGGGAATTGTGAATGCTGCAAAACATGATGATAGGATAAAGTTGTGTGTCTCCAGCTTACTTTGATAAGTAACTTTTATCCTCCCTAATCACTGTGGGAAGCACTGCACAGGTGCCTGGCTTAGAACATGCTTTAGATTTCTTCTGTTCAGACTGATGTAAGAATCAGCATATGATCCACAAGGGGGAAATCAGCTTGCTGTTCTTAATTCACATCAATTGGTTGTGAATAACCTGTGGCTGTTTCCAAAAGTTCAATCTGCCCCAGAAAGGACAAAGATTTACCAACAAAGTGTTAAAGGAAATGTCTGGTCCAGTCTTTAGAAATGTTTACCATCAGAGTTCCCGACGGACACTGGGTGGTTGGTAGCATTCCCCACAGAGACGGCTCTGAAGGGTCTTCTCTCATTGATTACTTCAGTCCTGTTGGCTTGTCACCACCCTTCTCCTGCATGCCTTATTCCTTAAAGCCTGGACCTAAGCAGCACTTACAGACCTCCCTTCTGCTCAAAGTGAAAAGCAAATGTTAACCCTGTTTCTAATATTTCTGCATGTTTTTCCTCCTAATTTTCATCTCTCCTGCTCTCACTTGATGGTTTGGAGGATAAGCGGTGATGAAAGGTATCTGAAGGTGATGAAAGGTATCTCATGTGTCAGAATTCATTCCTTTTTAAGATAATGATATTCCATAGTAAGGGTGGACCACATTGTATTTATCCATTCATTCATCAAAGGACACTTGAGTTGCTTCCATCTCTTGACTATTATGAACAATGCTGCTATGAACATGGGTGGACAAATATCTCTTCGAGAAACTGATTTCCATTCTTTTGGGTATATACCCAGAAGTGGAATTGCTGGATCCATAAAATGATAATTTTATGTTTAATTTTTTTTTTTTTTGAGGAACCAACAAATTGTTTTCCACAATGTCTGCACCACTTTACATTCCTGTTAACATTGCACAAGCGTTCCATCCTCAGCAACACATTTTAATTTCTCTCTTTCTTTCGGTCATAGTAGCCGTCCTAATGGCTGTGCGGTGGTATGCGCTTTTATTTTTTAAGCTTTTACAAAAAGCTTGGTGTCTTTTAGTCACAATCTGATTTCCTTCAAATCCAAAGTATAGAATCTTCTTTGTATTGACATATAGTCAGTTGTTCATCTGTGCATTTTCTTTCTCAGAATGTATACAAAGGAGTACCTTCTCTGATTCAAGTGTACCTGAGCTGATATCTTCATACGAGAGGGCAATTTAGCCAGCAGAGACACCTGCCCCCATGGAGAGTACTTGGAATGATTCAGCCAGGTTTCCTGGTCTGGATGCATCCCCTTCCTCTTATGCCATCCCCTGGAGACCTCTCCTAAATCTCTGACCTCCCCGCGAGAGAATATCCTTCCCAAAGACAGATCTCTCTCTCTGGCAGTCTGAGGTGCTTGGATATATTCACAGATTATATGTTGTATGTGGATTTACTAGTAGTAGTCTGCTTTCCCAATGGCTCAGAGGTTAAAGAA